>NW_026526810.1:52900398-54100398 GCF_024362965.1 Panthera pardus | reverse complement strand
ATTTGGGTCGGTTCCTAGGAGAGTTTGGTTCAGTGCGGGAGGCCCAGCTGAAGCAAGAGGATGGCTCCTTTGTGAAAGTGGCTGTCAAGATGCTGAAAGGTGAGTGAAGAGTAGTAGACATGGAGTGAGAAGTGGAAGGGGTGACTGATACAGAAGCAGGCTCTGCTGGGTCCTTAGACTTTCCAAGAAGAGTTACTCATCACTAAGTAGGATGCTGCCTGTGCCCTGTGAATAATTCAAAGGCATAAACCCACACAAGTTTGTGCCCTAGCCTTTGCTCTCTGCCATCAGCAGTGACTCCTGAGCTCATTCAGGGTGATTAAAGCTGTGGTTGCTTGAGCTTCTGGACTATCTAAACCAAAGGGAAGACCATTAGCAAGCAGAGAGGTTGTTGGATAGCCCCACTCCATGGGGGTTTCTCCTGCTCATGCCAGTCTGTTTCCTGAACCCCCTGGGAAGCCCAGGAAGGACAAAGCCTAGGAGTCTTGGATCAGAATTGTGGGCACATCTCCCTCATTCCCTCTCTCCTATCTTTTTTTCCAGCTGACATCATTGCTTCCAGCGACATTGAAGAATTCCTCAGGGAAGCAGCTTGCATGAAGGAATTTGACCACCCACATGTGGCCAAGCTTGTTGGTGAGCTCCTTCTTAGGGGAGGCAGATAAACAATAGAGCTAAAACTGTGTTCCGCCAAGGTGGGAGGGCAGCCTGTGGGAGAGAAGTTTGAACTTACGTGGTGAATAAGCAGATAGCAAAATAGCAAGGAGAGTCCTGGCTGAAATCTGATCAGACTCAGGTAAGGAATTTAGTGTGCAGGCCCTGTACCAAAGGTCTGCACATGAAGACTGCCCGTTTGAACAGAGGCAGAGAAGGAGGGGACAAGAAGATGCTCCAGAGATCTAGGGGCAGCCAAATCTTGAGTAGTCACCAGGCCACTGTGGACTTATGGAGAAGGAACAGAGCCAGGGCTAGAGGTAGGACCTAGCAGTTGGGAGGCTCACGCAGACCCCTAAGCTGTCTCTTGACGTTTATGTGCCCTGCTTCTGACTCTCCCTTGTCCCCAGGGGTGAGCCTCCGAAGCAGAGCCAAAGGCCGTCTCCCTATCCCCATGGTCATCTTGCCCTTCATGAAGCATGGGGACCTGCACGCCTTCCTGCTCGCCTCCCGGATTGGGGAGAATCCCTTTGTGAGTGCCTGGGGTGGAATGGCCAGGAGTTGGAAAGGGACAAAGACCCTGGGAGAGAATTTGGCTTGGTGAGCAGGGCTGATCAAGCTGGTTGGGAAGAGGCAGGTTGGGTTTTACCCTTTTTATGCTAGAAGGCTTCCTTCTCCCTCAGAGCCCTGCTGGGCATTTTAGTCTGGGCAAGGGCCCTTTCTGAGAGAAGAGATCTGTGGAATCCCACATGAGGAATGTCTTGACTCTTGGGTGCTGTCTCTCTCTCAGGTCTGCCAAAGCTTCTTTGTCTTGGGAAGTCCCTCCATCCCCCTCCTTTCATTAATTCCAAGGACAGTCATTAGGCTTTCTGGCCAGAGAAGCCCCAGGGAACCCCATTCATCTTGCCCTGGCTGGGTGGGCAGATCTAGCCTGAGTTTGCTCTGTCTGCCCCACCAGAACCTGCCCCTGCAGACCCTGGTCCGGTTCATGGTGGACATTGCCTGTGGCATGGAGTACCTGAGCTCCCGGAACTTTATCCACCGAGACCTGGCTGCTCGGAATTGCATGTATGTGAATTCCGGAGGGCTTGGGTGGGAACGAGCAGCTAATGACAGGAAGACTAATGGTCAGTTCTCGCCTGGGACTGTATCTGCTATGCGTGGGGACAGCTGGGGAGCAAAGATACTCTGATTTTAGTATGGCTGCCAGCATGGGGGAAGGCTGACTCCACCCTCCAACACCCCTCACAGGCTGGCAGAAGACATGACGGTGTGTGTGGCTGACTTTGGGCTCTCCCGGAAGATCTATAGCGGGGACTACTATCGCCAGGGCTGTGCCTCCAAATTACCCGTCAAGTGGCTGGCCCTGGAGAGCCTGGCTGACAACCTATATACTGTGCACAGTGACGTGGTGAGCCGGGGAGCACAGTGAGGCCTGGTGGTAACATAAGCAGTGTGGCCCAGTGTGTGGGTGGAACTTTAGAATCCTCAGGGACCTAGCCAGGTCTCTGGGCTTTGGCTGCCCCCTTATAACACCTCTATGCTCTAAGATGTGCTTGTCTTAGGGTTCTGCCCAGCTCAGGGAGCCTAATGACATCTCCCCTCCAACCTCGCTTTTTCCCAGTGGGCCTTCGGGGTGACCATGTGGGAGATCATGACGCGTGGGCAGACGCCATATGCTGGCATTGAGAATGCTGAGATTTACAACTACCTCATCGGCGGGAACCGCCTGAAACAGCCTCCAGAGTGTATAGAGGACGTGTGAGTGCCCTGGGAAGGGGATTCTGGGAGGAAATAGGAATTTGGGGGTTCAGGTGCTGGCTGCCAGCACAGCTGCTGGTCCAGTGGGAGCTCAGAACCTCAGTTGGACCTTTTGTTTTTTGGTCCTTGTCATTAGAGGGACCCCAAACTGCCTCTTTATCTGCCACCTCCTGTTTTCTTTCTCTCTCCCTTTCCCATCCTGTGTTTCTTGTTCTACCTTTTTTTACATGTTTTCTCCAGTTTTCAGGAGGAACCAGGAACCCTGAGGGCAGAAGGTACAGGGTTGAGCAACAGTGCAAGTTTCTGTCACCTTCTTCCCACCCCCGCTACTTCTCAGTCCCCAACTAGTCTAAGAAAACCTCCTAGGCTGAGCCCTCCCTCCCCCTCAGAGAGGGCTGCATCAGGGCAAGAAAAAACTGCTGCTCTATCACATTCCTTGCTAGACAAGGAGGGGGCGCTGGGGGCGGGAGGTTGGCCTCCTCTTGAGGGAGTGGAGAGACCTAAGATCCTGGGGAGAAGGGACCTGCCTTCTTTCCTTTCTGGGAGCCTGGAGCCTTTGGGAGTGGGACAGGGTAGGGATACACCCACTGAATAGGGGAGTGTTGTGAGCCCCTCGTGACTGGAAGACAGTGTTACCAGCATTAGCTGGGTACTTTACAGGCATTCTTTCAGGTAATCCCCCTCTAACCCTGTTAGGAAAAGTCTGTCATTATCACCGTTTTGTAGATGAGGAACTGAGATTAAAGAGGTTAAGTAACATGGCCAAGGTCATACAGCTATTAAGTAGATGAGTTGGGATGTGAACCTAGATCTCTGTGATTTTGGAATATGTGCCTTTTAACCATGACACCAAATGGAATTTGTTCTAGTGTTATTTCCCACACTGTGCAAGCCAGAGTTTCCCTGGCGCCCTGGAGGACCTTTTCACTAGTACCGGGGGGAGGGCATCCACGTTGATCCAGTGAAGGAATCTGCTCCCTATTTCTTGCTGTGCGGTTGGACCACCAGAGGTCCAAGAAACATGGATAGGTAGAGGAAGTCTCAGCCCGAATGGTGGAGTCCTGTTTCTCTAGGGCAGTGAGCTTGAAGTGCCCTGAACCTGGACTGTGTGTCAGAGGGAAATCTGAGCGCACTAGCTAGGCCTTACACCTCCTACTTATTCAGCACAGCTCAGGACATGGCAGGATCCGAGGTCTCCTTGTGGCTGTAGCCACAAGGAAGATCTGGAGCTGTAGAGGCTTTGCTGAGCAGTGGGGACCAGGCCCTACTTAGTTGCCTCCCAGGCTGGAGCTACTGTTGTCAACAGGGCGGGCGCTGGCTTCCTACCAGGCAGCCTGGTGGACAGGCGCCAGTTGGCTCCTAGCACAGCCTTGACAGTGTATCCCAGCCTGGCCACGTACTCATGGCCCCGACCATTTCCATGGCCTCCTCGATGTCTGGCACCATTCCTCCCATCATTGGGGGCCCTTGTCAGGAAGGCTAGTGTGTGGGGAGCATTTAGGGCTTCCTGTTGTGGGCACAAGGGAGTCAGGCATTTGCGCTGCCTGGATCTGGTCTCAGCCTCTTGCAGTTACTTCTTTTTTTTTTCTCTTCCTTAAGCCTGAGGCATTCCCCAGGAACAGGGATAAGACCTCAGGGAATCTGTAAGGCTCCTGAATGTGTATGTAAAAAGTGTTCCTGCCCGGGGGAGAGGGCTGGAAGCTTTTCTAGGTTCAAATGTGTCCGTGAACAATGAAGATTTAAGTCTGCCTGAGTGGGTGAGGATTCAGGACAAAGGGCGGCTATTCAAATCCTTTCCATTAAAATAACAGTGACTCCAAGCTGTGTTCTGCAAGACAAAAACACTCCTAGTGCCCCCTCCCAATATAACATAGGAGGGACTCTTGGAACCTCACTTTCTACCTGCTTCTACGTGTGTGACCTTAGTCAAGGTTTTTAACCTCTCTCGGCCTCAGTTTCCACATTGGTGAAATCGGGATCATTTATTTCACACATTTATTTGTGCGAATTAAATAATACGTGTAAAATACTTAGAAGAGTGCCTGATGCATAGTAAGTGCTTTATATGGGTGTGTTAAAGAAAAGTTTTCAAACTCCTGGTTCTGTATGTTTAAGGGGCCTCAGCTTCCCCTTTGGGCTCCTCACTGTCTCCCCATACCCTTCTGTCTGCCTAGGTATGAGCTCATGTACCAGTGCTGGAGCGCTGACCCCAAGCAGCGCCCGAGCTTCACATGCTTACGGATGGAGCTGGAGAGCATCCTGGGCCACCTGTCAGTGCTGTCCACCAGCCAGGACCCCTTGTATATCAACCTTGAGAGAGCCGAGGAGCCTGCGGAGGGAGGCCGCCTGGAGCTGCCTGGCAGGGACCAGGCCAGCGGCGGGGCTGGGGATGGCAGTGGTGTGGGGGCGATAGGGGGCACCCCCAGTGACTATCGGTACATCCTCAGCCCTGGGGGGCTAGCTGAGCAGCCTGCGCAGGAGGAGCAGCAGCCAGAAAGCCCCGTCAGTGAGGGCCAGAGGCTGCTGCTTCTGCAGCAAGGGCTACTGCCCCACAGTAGCTGTTAGCCCACAGGAAGAGGGCGTCCCGAGCCATGCTGCTGGCTCTGCTGGCCCGCCACTGGCTGAGGAAGCCCTCTCTGACCCCAGCCCAGGCAGCAAGGCATGGAGGCTCCTGTGGTAGTCCTCCCAAGCTGCGCTGGAAGCCTGGACTCACCAAATCGCCCAATCCCAGTTCTTCCTGCGGCCACTCTGGCCTGCCTGGTGTCAGTTCAGGCCTTGGCTGGGTGGAGGTGGGCCAGGCCTGGTTGTCTAAACCCAGGCAGCTGGCAGGAGGGGGGAGGTTATGTTTCCATGGTTACCATGGGTGTGGAGAAGATTTGGGGGAGGGTAGATCTAGCCCTGTGGGCCCCTACTCTCTGGCTGAGCTGCCCCTGCTGCTTTAGTGCATGCATTGAGGTGTCTCTGACCAGGGGCCTAGCTCTGCCCATGCTTGGGGTTTAAATTCCCAGGTTTGCTCCTCCTCACAAAGAGATGCCCTTGTATTATTCCCTTTAGGTGAGAGTTGGTAAGGGGTTGATACAGGCAGGTCCCAAGCCCTATGGTAGGAGACAGTGGGGCATTCTCAGGTCTGAATCGTTATCCCCTTCCTGATGACCCACCTACCCTGCCTAGGCCAGGAGTAAAGTGCAGCTTTACTGACCAGGTCACAGCAAGGCATGCTGGATTACTGCAGGCTACCATTCGCCCAGCCCATAAGGGCAGTGCACTAAGCCTGGCAAGAGGAAGGGGTGCTGTAGGCCCTGCCCAGAAATGCGTGGGGCCAGAGAGGAGTCCAGGAGCCCCTCTTTACGCCCTCCCACAGTCTGTCTGAGCATGCTACCAAATCCCAAAATATCCTAAGACTAACAAAGGCAGCTGTGTCTGAGCTCAGTCCTTCCACGCAGCATCCATCCCTTAGTCCCAATTTTCCCTCTCTGGAGACCCTCTTCTGTCCCAAGTCTCCAGAGAAAGAGAGAAAATAGGCCTGATGGCTGACGTGGGTGAGGGGGAGTTACTGGAGCCTGGACCCCAGCCCTGCTAGGGGAGCCCCCTGGATTGCATGGGGCAAGGCCCTTGCTGTTAGGGATATTTCCAAGCCGTTAGAAGCTGTTTAAAAACAGAAATAAAATTGAGAACTAAAGGCTCAAGGCTTTGTCTCTTAACTGTTTACTTTTTTCCAGATCACAAAAATGAAGCATCTCTACATAGAGAAAAGTCTGGAAAGACATATGCCAAAATGTTAACAGCTGTTATCTTTACATGATGTGAGTTAAGGGGACTTGTTTTCCTTTGTGCCTTCCAAGTTTTTTGCATTGAGCACAAAATGCTTTTGTAATTAGGGGCGCATGGGTGGCTCAGTTGGTTAAATGTCCAACTCTTGGTTTTGATGCAAGTCATGATGTCGGTAGTTTGTGAGTTTGAGCCCCACATTGGGCTCCGTGCTGACAGTGCACAGCCTGCTCGGGATTCTCTCTCCACTCTCTCTTTGCCCCTACCCCACTTGTGCTCTTTCTCTTTCTCTGTCACTCTTCTCTCAAAAATAAACTTTAAAAAAAAGCTTTTGTAATTAGAGAAGAGCCCAAAGAATATTATCACATTAAAGATAATACATACGGTGCCTGGGTGGCTCAGTTGGTTGAGCGACTTTAGCATAGGTCATGATCTTGCGGTTTGTGAGTTCAAGCCCCGCGTTGGGCTCTGTGCTGACAGCTTGGAGCCTGCTTCGGATTCTCTGTCTCTCTCTCTCTGTGCCCCTCCCCTGCTCACACCCTCTCTCTCAAGAATAAATAAAGATAATACATAGTCCTTGTAGACAATTAGGAAAATGTAGAAAATCATCCTACCACCTAGAGATAACCACCCTTGATCTTTTAAAATGTAAATGTTATGGAAAGGTTCTTTTTCTTGGAACAAGGACAAAGACTACTTTGGCTGTCTCCTACCCCTCTGTCAGACTTTCCTTCTATCATTGGGTGTGGAGCCTTTGTTCTCACCTTTACATTGTTGCTGGGAGCCAGGGGAAACTCAGGGGAAGAAATGGGCTAAGAGAATGGCATGCCTCTTAAGCATTAGAAATAAGAGCATAAAGTTTGCTTCCAAGTATTTCCACTGGAAAATTTTAGGTTAGAAGCTTTCAGAGCAAACTCATGAGAATATGTAGCAGGAGGCGTGAGAACTGGGTCCCTCTCTGTGTGGAGGGGTGTGGGAAGACAGGGAGGGACACAGGTATTGCCCTGCTGGCTGAGAGCAGTGGAATGAGGCGGGTGCTTCTGAAAGCAAATATCCTGAAAAACCTGTTGCTGGCATCCCAGATTCTGGTTCCCACGTGGATCATAAGACCTGAATTCACTTCCAGGGAAATGGCTTTCAGAATGTTTCCTGCTGTGATTGGCTTTAACTGCCTGTAATGATTATCTGTGTGGTAATGTTTGAGAATTCTTGATTGAGGAGACCTTTACTCTCAAATCATTATTTACCATTAATGGGCTCCTGTTATGTGCTAGGCACTGGGCCAAGCACTTCGTCTGTATTATCTCATTTAATACAGAGAGCATTCCTGTAAGATGGGAATATAATTATCATCCTCCAATAGGACAGAAATGCAGGATAAGTAACTTGTCCAAGGTTATGTGGTTAATGAATGGTCAATCAATTCAGGCTTGAAACCCACTAAATCAGAGAGTCCCCTAAAGACTGCTTTTTCCCTCCCTACCATTCCAGAGAGCACCTTAAACAGCTCTGTCATAATCATATTATCTTTTGGGTGAATGCAGGTCAGTACTAGGTACCTTTTAAAATGTACAAGAGTTATGATATGAGTATGTGTGTGTGTGACAAAGTGAGAGTCATCTACCAGTAATTAAATCTGCGTAAATAATTTTCTCAGCTCAGTCTCTTTTCCCCAAGTGTCTTGGCCCCCCATGATCAAGGGGTTTGAGGTAGGTGATAATAATGGCATTTTTTTTTTTTTTAATGCTTATTTATTTTGACTGAGGCGGGGGGTGAGGGGTAAAGTGAGAGAGAGAGAGAGAGAGAGAGAGAGAGAGAGAAAATCCCAGGCAGGCTCCACACTGTCAATGGCTGACATAGGGCTCCTTTTCACAAACCATGAGATCATGACCTGAGCCAAAATCAAGAGCCAGTTGCTTAACCAACAAGGCTTTTTTATTTAAATTTTTTAAAATGTTAATATTTACTTCTGAGAGAAGAGAGAGAATGGGGAGGGGTAAAGAGAGAGGGAGACACAGAAAATGAAACAAGCTCCAGGCTCTGAGCTGTCAGCACAGAGACCGATGCAGGGCTCGAACCCACGAACCACAAGATCATGACCTGAGCCGAAGTCAGAAGCTTAACCAACTGAGCCACCCAGACACCCCATGATAGTGGAGTTTTTAAAAACCTTTTTTGGGGGGCATGTGGGTAGCTCAATTGGTCAAGCGTCTGACTCTTGACTTTGGCTCAGATCATGATCTCATTGTCATGGGATCAAGCCCTGTGTTGGGCTCCACAGTGAGTGTGGGCCCTGGTTGGGGTTCTCTATCCCTCTCCCACCCCTCCTCCTGCTCTCTCTTCCTCTCTCTAAAAAAATAAATAAACATTGAAAGAATAAATAAAAACCCTTTTTTTTGAAGTATAGGATTCATCCCCAAAAAATATGCCAATCAGAAGTGCACAGTCCTTAAGAATTTTTCACAAACAGATCCAAATAACCAGCAACCAGATCAAGAGACAACATTACCAGCACTCCAGAAGCAACTTTTTAGGCCCTGCCCCAGCCTCTGCCTCCTCCCCCCTCCCCAAAGGTAACCTCTATCCAGATTTTTAACATCATGGATTAAAGTACTTCTTTTTAAAGTTCATATAGAGTCATACAGGTTGGATTATTTTGTGTGTGCTTTCTTGCACTCTGCAGTGTGTTTTCCAGAATCATCTAACCACAGCAATTTTGAGAAGTGGGGGTCAAAAAGAAGAGACAAGAGTAGAACAGTGGTTTTGTTCTGTTTTATATTTTTGTTTTTTATTAATGTACCTAGCTCAGTGCCTCTCATACTTCAAACAAGATCCCCAGACAGATCACCTGGGACTCTTATTAAAATGTAGACTCTGATTCAGTAGGTCTGGGGTGGGGCCTGAGATTCTGCATTTCTAACCAGCTCTTAGGTGATGCTGATGCTTCTGGTCCACACTTTAACGTGCAAACACTATTCTCCATCAATAATTTGAAAGGGTGCAGCAAGTATTTGCAAACTCGTTCAGTGACTGCAATATAGAATCATTCTAACAGAATAACACTAATGGAAAAGATTGGAGCATAATTTAATTTCTACATCTTATAAAATTTAATTACTTTTTATGTGTTTCTGATTGATATCTTTCTACTTTAAAATATTATTTTTTCAAATAGATGTCAAATACCCATGGTAAACAATTTTTAAAGTATAGAAAGGTAGGGGCAGCTGGGTGGCTCAGTTGGTTAAGTGTCTGACTGACTCCGGCTCAGGTCATAATCTCACAGTTTGTGAGTTCCAGCCTTGCATCGGGCTCTGCTGTCAGCGTGGAACCCACTTCAATAACTTTTTTTTGGTAATGTTTATTTATTTTTGAGAGCGAGAGAGAGACAGAGTGTGAACAGGGGAGGGGCAAAGAGAGAGAGGGAGACAGAGAATCTGACACAGGCTCCAGGCTCTGAACTGTCAGCACAGAGCCCAATACTGGGCTCAAACCCACGAACCGCAAGATCATGACCTGAGCCGAAGCGGGATGCCCAACAGAACCACCCAGGTGCCCGAACATGGAGCCCACTTCAGGTCCTCTGTTCCCCTGTCTCTCTGCCGCTCTCCTGCTCACTCGCTCTTTCAAAAATAAATAAATACTAAAAAAATACATGTAGAAAGGCAGACAATGAAAATAAGTTGCCTTGTGCTTAGCTCTTAAGTTTCTATTCCCAGAGGCAACCACTGTTACTGATTTTTTGTGAAATTTTCAATAACCTATACACTTGTATTTTTGTTTTGCACAAGTGGTAGGTTATTGTACATGTTGTTTTTCCCCTTTGCTCTTTTTATTAACAATATGTGTAAGTAAATAGCTAATGGTATATACTCTGGATATTGTTCTAAGTGCTTTCGGTATTTTAACTGTAATCTTCACAACAACCTTGTGCAGTAGATACAATTACTGTTTCCATTTTATGGATGTAATTCAAATCTCCAGAGCCTCTATTATGAAACTTTTCCCTAGCTGTATGTATGCATCTTTGCTCCTTAACATTGAACATTTAGGTTGTTTCCAATATTTTGCTATTATAAATAGTGCTGCAATGAACTTTTTAGGCATATCATTGCATACTTGTAGGGTTGTATCTATAGAAGAATTCCTAAAAGAAAAATTGCTGAAGGAATTTGCATTTTAAATTGTGGTTGATACTGCCAAGAACCCAAGAATCCAAGGTGAGTTCTGTTCATCTGGTAAGTGAGAGCAGTATTTCATTGTAATTTCAGTTTGCACTTCTCATTATAAGTGATACACCTTTTCGTATGCTCTTAGCCATTTTGATCTTTACTGTGAACCGTTTGTCATAGACTTTTTTACTAAGTTGTTGGTCCCTTGTTACTAATTTGTAAGTGTTCATTTTATATAAAGGAAATTATTCTTTTGTGGTACATGGTGTAGATGATGTTTTTGCTGTGGTTATTTGAGTGTGTATGTGTATAGGTTCTGGGTTTTGTGTCATACTTAGAAAGGACTTCTCACTGCAAGATTATTATTATTTTTTTCAAGTAGGCTTCACGCCCAGCCTGGGGCTTGAACTCAAAACCCTGATGTCAATAGTCAGATGCTTTACCAACTAAGCCAGCCAGGTGCCCCATGCAAGAAGACTATTTTTAAAAACCTGCATTTTCTTCTAGTGCTTCTAAAGTTTATTTTTCACTGTTTCATTTTGAGTCATCTAAAATGTATTTTGGAATAAGAAGTGAGATATGGATCCAAATTTATTTTTTTCCAGATGGCTATCCATTGTCCCAACACTGTATACTGAATGATCTATATTTTCTGCACACTTCTTTAATAATCCATCTCTATGTATTTATATACTTCTTTTGTTATATACTATGTTCACATATGTATTTGGGTTAATTTCTAGACTCTATATTCCATTTCCATGTGCCAGCACGACTACTGTAGATGTATTGTGTAGTTTTCCTACGTGCTCCTCTTATATTTTTTTGCAATGTTCCTCAAGGTTTAAGGAACAGCATCATGGGTGTTAGCATATGGGGATAGCTCATAGGGGGTAGCATGCCTGCAGTCTACTGAAGGACTGCAGGTCTCCCAAGGCTTTACAGAGTGATTTGTCTATGATGTCATCCAGCAAGAAGGGACAGTCAGTCAGGATAAGAATCCAGGGATTTACCTAGTTCCTCTTTCCAATGCCCCAGCCTTAGAGGGTAGAGGTGGTAGAAAGACTGGATTGACTTTTTAGTCATCCTCCACAACTAACAGTTTTCTAAGTCCTATTGAGTCCATTCTCCCAATTTCTTTTGAATGGGTTCTTCCTGCCATCAGCATCCTCAGATCTCTCTCCCCTGTTCCCCAGACTGCTGCAACAGTTCTGGAAGCTTCCTGACCTCTCTCAAGCCAGACCAGTGACTCTGCCTGTTATAAAGTCCCATCCCTCAGCACCTGGGGAATTTGTCTTCGGGGCTCTCATTCCCCTTTTGTAATTAATTAGTTGTGATTATCCAGCCTCTCCCCATGTAAGTTGAGTGAGCACAGCATCTTGTTTTATTCATTGCAGTATCCCCAGCATCTTAGCCCAAAATCCTAACCTCAGTTTTCTAAAAATGGAAAGGTAGAATGGGAAAATAATATTTATTTTACAAATCCTTTTGATGATTAAGACAAAGGATCTGTGCCTAGAGGAGGGCCTGGCACGTACCCATGGTTCAGTAAGTAGGCACAATTTCTCACCTTTCCCTCAAATTACTGTTTTTCCCTGGGGTAAAGCATAAAGGAGAAGCTATCACTTCCCCTGCCACCCCCTCCCCAAGACCCAGACAAGTGGAGAAAGACCCTGAATCATTAAAAGGGAGAAAGGAATTTTACGTCTTGACCCTTGAGAACCCAAAAGGCCCAAGTCAGATGGCCTTGCCTGAACTTTGCTCAAGGGCTCCAGATATGTCGGGTGGGGGCTCTTCTACCCGAGTTTCTGACAAGGGAAGCCTGGGGCGGAGACTGAGGCCGGGGCCTAGCACGGCCTACCCAACGGCTTGGCGGGCCCACTGGGGACCGGACCACACGCGGGGCCACGCGAAGGATCACGCGCGATCTCGCTCTGCTCCGGCCTTTGCGGAGGCCTCCCGGCGGCCGGCTGGGAAAGGCTCGGCCGGGGGGCGGGAGGGGGGGGTGGGGGCTGCAGGACACAGGCCCCTTTGTCCGCGGCGTGGAGGGGACCCAGCTGCAGGCCCGCGGCGGAGCGCGGTTGGCCGGCGGGCACCGGGCTGTGGCGGCCTAGGGAGCGCTTCCCCAGAGGGGGCGCCCAGAGACTCAGAGAGGGGGAGCCAGTCAGTTCCAGGTCAGCTGGGTGGGGCCTCCCGTGACTCGGAACAGGGCACCAGCGCCGATGCCGGCGCTTCTTTGTTAAAAGCGGTCCAAGGTTTTTCTCTTCTGGGAGTAAAATTTCATTGAAGGATTGACTTGGCCGCGAGGAATATAAAAGAACTGTGAGCTCGTTTTTCCGCCCTAGGAGCTTAGGTTTTGGGAAACGAGGAAAGCGTCCCTGAGTTTATCCTGAAAGAGCTAAGGAGCATGTGGACAGGCGCCCTGGGAGGGAAGAGGAGGAGAGAGCTGGCGGGGGTGGCTGGAGCCATCTGGGCAGAGCGGAGGCCGGAAAACCTAGCCCGGTGGCTGGAGCCGTGGGGATGCCACACGGAAACAGGGTCTGCAGATGCTTACTGACCAAACTGTAGGTGAAGAGTCCGAGGAAATTGCTGAAGCAAGCAAGCAAACAAACCCATAATCCACTTCAACAAACAATTCTTCATATTTTTTAAGTTTGGTAGCAGAAATCTTTTATTAAAATGAAATATGTATAACATCAATATATAAAATGGTTGAAAATATATTGGTCCTCAAAACATTTAAGTCTTCATTGTTTGTTAGGAAATGCTTTCTTTTTTGTGACCTTGAGGTACCTTCATCCGGCTACAGAGAAAAAAAACAAATGGAAAAAAAAAAAAAAAAAAAAAGGATAGCCAGAATCCTTTCTTAGTTGCTGAAACTTCCATCCTAACATGGAACATATATTTCTACCAGCACTATCTCACATTACCCTGAGTTGCAAACTTGGGATGAGAAAAGTGTCAAACCTCGTGGAAATAGACTTTCACAGTGCACCAGTAGCAGTCTTCTAGAAATACAGTGAGTATTGTTGGAACTGGGCAGCTTTCTTCCAAACCTACTATTATTTCTTTTAATCAGGTCATGCCCCTTTTTTGATACCTAGAAACTATTTGACACTATAATCATTGTTCCTAACAGTCTCTGTTCAAGCACATACTGCATACCAGCTACTCTTCCTGTACCTTTGTAAACCTCATTATTTTTAATTCTCAACCATAGTATGTTTTAGCTTAGGTAGTGAACATAACTGTTTACTTTGTGTTTTGTTGTTGTTGTTGTTGTTGTTGTTTGTTTATTTTGAGAGGGAGCACAAGTTGGGGAGGGGCAGAGAGAGGGAGAGACTGATCACCAAGCAGGCTTCCGGCTATCAGAGCAGATCCTGATATGGGACTCCAACTCACAAACTGTGAGATCATGACCTGAGCTGAGCTCAAGAGTCACTTAACTGACTGCACCACTCAGGTGCCCCCATTTTGTGGGGTTTTTCAAAATAACCTTATAATATTAACATGTTTAATCTTAACAATTATATAGGGTAGACACTAATCCTTATTTTTAAAAAAAAATTTTTTTTTAAGTTTATCCATTTATTTTGAGAGCGCGAACTTGAGTGAGGGAGGGGCAGAGAGAATCCCAAGCAGGCTCTACACTGCGGGTGTAGAACCTGTACCCACAAACCATGAGATCATGACCTGAGCCAAAGTCAGATGCTTAGTTGGCTGAGCTACCCAGATGCCCCAAGATTTTTTTTTTTTTAAGTAATCTCTACACCCACCGTGGGGCTCAGATTTACAACCCAGAGATCAAGAGGCACATCCTCTACCAACTGAGCCAGCCAGGAGCTCCCAAACCCTCAATATTTTTTCAATTAGAAAATATTTTGGGGCCGCCTGTGTGGCTTAGTTGGTTAAGTGACTGACTTAAGCTCAGGTCACGATCTTGCGGTTCGTGGGTTCGAGCCCCGCCATGGGATCTGTGCTGACAGCTCGGAGCCTGGCGCCTGCTTCAGATTCTGCGTCTCCCTCTCTCTGCCCCTCCCCCACTTGTGCTCTGTCTCTGTCTCTCAAAAAATGAATAAACATTAAATAAAATATTTTGAATGCTCGGAAAAGTTTTGAGACAAATACAAATCTCAGTCTTTTTCCATATTTGATTTTGATATTTTGGAAAGAAATAAAACATTGTAGATACGGTGGAAGCCTCCCAGGAACTACTCCCTGATTTCATTCCCATTTCTCCTTTCTCTCCCCAGACATGCATTATTTGAAATTGGTATCTATCTTCCCCTGCATGTTTTGTTCTTTTCACTACATTCATATACCCATATATGAAATAAAAATACATCAATTTATTTTTAAGACTTACCCACTTTGATATGTAGGTCTAGTTCATTCATTTAAACTGTTACTTTTCATTGTATGATCACAACACAATCATTTCATTCTCCTATTGATGGACATTTGGTTTCTACTTTTTGTAATCTGAACAATGCTGCAATGCATATTTTTGCTTAGGTCTTATATACACAAGAGAGAGTTTCAGGCTGGTTTTTAGGAATGCACATCTCCAACTCTGCTAGATATTGCCAGGCTCTCACAGTGGGTATAAAAGTAACATTTTCACCAGCAGTAACTGAGAGTTCCTTTTGGTCCACAATCTCAATAGTACTTAGTATTGTCAGATGTTTTAATTTTTAACAAACCTAATGGATGTGAAATGATAATCCATTTCTGTCTTAATTTCTATTTCCTGAATTACTAGTGAGTCTGAGCATCTTTTCGAATGTTTATGGGACACTGGATTTTTCTTTCTTTGATTTGTCTTTGCTCATTTTTATTTACTTACCAATTATAGAAATCCTTTATGTGTTCTGGATCAATCGCATATCAGCTATATATGAGGCAAAAACCTTCTCTTGGTTGCAACTTTTCACTTTTTTTTTTCCTTTTGTACAGAAGTGTAAACGTTAACGTAGTCAAATGTATTGCATATTTTACTTAATAGCTTTTTGTGACTTAAGAAATTATTTCCAGGGCACCTGGCTGGCTCAGTCAGTGGAGCATGCAACTCTTTTCTTTTTTTGATGTTTATTTTTATTTTTAAGAGAGACAGAAACAGAGTACAAGCTGAAGAGGGCAGAGGGTAAGAGAGACAGAGCAGGCTCCAGGCTCTGAGCTGTCAGCACAGAGCCCAACTCGGGGCTCATACTCATGAACCATGAGATTGTGACCTGAGCCGAAGTTGGTGCTTAACCATCTGAGCCACCCAGGAGCCCCTGGAGCATACAACTCTTGATCTCATGGTTGTGAGTTCAAGCTCCACATTGGGTGTAGAAATTACTAAAAAATAAAATATTTAAAAAGTAGGGGTGCCTGGGGCGCCTGGGTGGCTCAGTCGGTTAAGCGTCCGACTTCGGCTCAGGTCACGATCTCGCGGTATGTGAGTTCGAGCCCGCGTCGGGCTCTGTGCTGACTGCTCAGAGCCTGGAGCCTGTTTCAGATTCTGTGTCTCCCTCTCTCTCTGACCCTCCCCCATTCATGCTCTGTCTCTCTCTGTCTCAAAAATAAATAAATGTTAAAAAAAAAAAATTAAAAAAAAAAAAAAAGTAGGGGTGCCTGGGTGGCTCAGTTGGTTGAGCGTTCACCTTTGGCTGAGGTCATGATCTCGCAGTTTGTGAGTTAAAGCCCCGGGTCAGGCTCTGTAGTGACAGCTCGGAGCCTGGCACCTGCTTCAGATTCTGTGTCTCTGTCTCTCTCTGCCCCTCCCCCACTTGTGCTCTGTTTCTCTCTATCAAAAAGAAATGTAAAAAAAAAAAAAAAATTTAAAATAAATAAATAAATAAATAATAAAAAGTGAAAAATAGGAGGGGTGCCTGAGTGACTCAGTCGGTTAAACGTCTGACTTTTGCTCAGGTCATGAATTCAAGCCCTGGGTCACACTGTGTGCTGACAGCTCAGAGCCTGGTGCCTGTTTCAGACTGTGTGTCTCCCTTTCTCTCTCTGCCCCTCCTCCACTTGTGCTCTGTGTCTCTCTCACAAAAATAAACATTAATATTTTTAAAAAATAAATTAAAAAATAAAAAAATAGGGGCATCTGGGTGGTTCAGTTGGTTAAGCATCTGACTTTGGCTGAGGTCATGATCTCATGGTTTGTGAGTTCGAGCCCTGCATTCGGCTCTGCACTGTCAGAAGCTTGGGATTCTCTCTCATTCCCCCTCTCCGTATTTATTAAATAAATAAGTAAAAATTTTATTTATAAAGAAATAAATAATAAAATAAATTATTTCCTACCCCCAAGGTCATATAGTTTGTCTCCTATATATTGTTTTAAAAGGTTTAAAGATTTTCTTTTCAAATCAAAGTCTTTATATTTGTATATGGTATAAGGTAATTTAATTGTTTTTCTTATGCATGTTTAATCCCAGCACCATGTACTGACTAGACAAGAACAATTCAATTCAAAAAAAAAAAAAGAGAGAAACAACTATAGCCTGGGTACGGATGGGTGGGTGTAGAGATTTGGAGAGAGCTCTGAAGGGAAGAAATGGTTCCTAGGGCCCACCCAGGTCCAGTCTGGGCTCAGGGTCTCTACCTAGATGATGTTGTTGTGTCCTGGCATCAGAGACGGGTTTAGAAAATTCTGAGGAAGGCATTTCTGATCACCTAGACTGCTGTGGGACCTGGTTCCAAATTGGGATTTCCCACCCAATTGGCATTTCTGGCTCCAGCCATTCCCAACTACCCAAGGGAAGGCACATCAAAGCGTGGACTCCCTGAGGCAGGCTAATGTCTGGGGCAGGGAGCCTGCTTGGCAGGTCTAAGGGCAGTATTGACTAACATGGCTTTTTCCACCCATTTTCCCTAGAGCTAGAAGCTCCATAGGTCTCTGTCTTCCACATTTTTACAGGGAAGATTTTTTTCCAAAATCTGATATGTCACCAAATATCCAGCTTTCAAAATCCGGTTCTTTGTCACAAGCTACCTTTCCAATAAGTCAAAACCCTACGTTTTAGATTATTGTTATGGCAGCAACCTCATTTCCATGTACCAGTTTCTACATTATTAAATTATATGGTACATTGATATAACAAAGAGACTACAGAATACAATGGCTCAAACAAAATAGGAATTTCTTTCACTCTCACCCAGCCATCTGGAGGTGAATGGCTTATAGACAGCTTTGTTCCAGATGCTTATTCAGGGACCCAGGTCCCTTCCATCTTGTTCCCCCACATATTCCTAAGGTGTGAGGTGTTGACCTCTTATGTGTGGTCAGAGCTGGGTTACTCCTGGAACTGCAATCTAGCTGCCAGTCTTTATGTCGCTCTGGTCTTCCTTTGGTTGATTTCTCAGAAAGAACTCATGAGAACAGCAGTCTCTGAGTTTTGGCAGTACTCTCAACAGTTTCTCTCTAGCCTTGATACTTGAAGATCAGTTTGGCTGGCTACTGAATCTGTGGTTCGCATTTTCTTGTCATTGTCTTAAACATGTTACTGTATTACTTTCCGGATAAAGTGTTAACTAGCAAAAAAAGTATAATGTAATTTTTTCCTCTTGGCCTTTTTTTGCCTGGATGCCAATAACCATTTATTTTCTTTTCAAGTACAATAGTTTCAATAGACCATGTCTTTTTATTGGTCATTCTGGATCCATTTTCCCAGATACATGGCATGTTCTTTCAATATAGAGTTCCAAGTTCTAGAATAGAGCTCCTTTTCTGGTTGTATTCATAGAGTGGCTTTAAAATAAATCAAATCAGTAAATAAATAACCTTATATTTTATGAGATTTGCCTCTCTTGCTTCCCTCCCTTACTTTTATTTGGACCTACTTCCTATTTGTCCCTGTCCCTGGGATTTCATTCCCAGCAGCTTCTCCTTATTGAGGACCTAAAGAGCTTTGCCTTGGAAGCTTTGTTTGTAATTCTGAGAGCTTGTAGGACCCAGTCTGCCCCGTCACTATGAGACCTTTATTGGATCTTCACGGTCCTCATCAGCGAGCTGGACTCTGCAGGATCCCCTCCCTGCTTCCACTGAGAGTTGTCGATTGGGGGTTTGCCTGCTTTCAGGGTTGCCGAAAGCCGAATTCCTTCCCTTTGCCTCCCTCTGCACGGATTCTGATCCCACACAAGTCTTGTAGCTAACAGGGTTTATTCTTGCCAGCTTGAATTGTGGATTCAGAAGAATGCCTTGTTTATGGAGATGTTATCCATGGATTTTTGGTTGGCTCTCCCAGTTGCATTTTGCTGCCATGGTCGTCTACCCTCACTCTACTAATTTTGCCATATATTACATTTATTGTCATCCAACCCTAAATCTTTTATTATTTACCCAAATTTTCTTTATAACCCAAATAAACTACACCTCTGAACCCTTTTTTTTTTAAGTTTATTAATTTTTTATTTTTTGTGAGAGACAGAGAGCAAGTGGCGGGGGGGGGGGGGGACAGAATTCTAAGCAGGTCCCATGCTGTCAGCTCAGAGCCTGAAGCGAGGCTTGAACTCATGAACCTCGAGATCATGACCTGAATTGAAACCAAGAATCCGAAGCTTAACTGAGTCACCCAGGCGTCCCTACATCTCTGAACTCTTTTAGCAGCTATGTCTGTCAGTCTTTTCCCTTGGGTGGAGAAACTGCCCCAACCCCTGCTATAAGCACTGAGCCTGACTCTAGTTCCTGACCTAGGCTGAAGTACTTTTTGTCTCCTAAGTGCCTGGCTGTCTCCCCTGCATCTCTACTAGGATCCTCATAGCCCTGAGGCTTCAGTCCTACTCATGACTTTAGGTTTCTGTTTAGTTCAGGGCCACAGAGATTACAATCTTGTTTTTGAGCTCAGCACTATCATTTTGTTGTTTTCTTTTTTGTGTTTTATCTATCCCTGCTATGTGTTTACAGCAGAGGGAGTGCCAAGAGAGCGAACTCACAGAGCCATCTTGACTCAAAGTATCTCAAAAAACATTTGAATGCACAGTGCACGATGAACTGATGAGCCACTATGGGGATACAAAAATGAGTAAGAAAGGCTCTCAGTCTCAGAGAGATGAAGAATCTAGTGAAAGAAGGTGACCCATAACATGCCACCATAAAACAGACTGAAAACTTCTCTATGAGAAGTGGTTAGTAGAGCTGGCAGATCCCAGGAAGACTTGTGAGGGGGCCGAGGAGGGCTCCTCAGAGGTAGTAGCTTTAGAACAGCTCATTTAGAAATATGGTTGTGGGAGTGGATGTGGCAGTTTGGGGACACCATCTGTGAAACTGGAGCACAGGCTGCTTTGGTGGAGTGTGGAGGATGTATTGAAGGAAGAGGCTGGAGGTTTGAGCACAGACTGTGGA
Source organism: Panthera pardus (assembly GCF_024362965.1). Classification (NCBI taxonomy): domain Eukaryota; kingdom Metazoa; phylum Chordata; class Mammalia; order Carnivora; family Felidae; genus Panthera; species Panthera pardus. Next base: position 54,080,712 of record NW_026526810.1, on the reverse strand, counting down.
GTTCACACAGACTAAGTTCCAGTCCCGCCTCCACCACTAACTAGAGGTATGAGCCTGGACAGTGCACTTCATCTTTCTGAACCTTAGTTTCATCTATAGAAAGGGAATAGAATATCCCCTGCCTCAAAGGGTTATAAGGAGTGTAACTGTTGGTGATGTATATAAAGACACAGTAAACTCTTTTTTTAAAAAGCTTATTTATTTTGAGAGAGAGGGAGGGAGGGAGGGAGGGAGGGAGAATCCCAAGCAGGGCCTGAACTCATGAATTGTGAGATCGTGACCTGAGCAGAAATCAAGAGTTGGACACTCAACTGATTGAGCCACCCAGGTGCCCCAAGACATAGTAAACTCTTAGTAAGTAGTACTCATAACTATTATGAGCATTATGAAGGGTCTTGAATATTACGCTATTAACTTTTTTAAAGCTTTGTCAAGGTATAATTTACATACAATAACAAACTGAGCACTTTGCCATTTACTAGTCCTCCTTCTGTTCTCTGGAACAGTCCCTGGAATATTACCCAGACTGTAACGTCTCCAAAAATGTCTACTTGTTAATCTCGGGAACCTGTGACTATGTTAGGTGGCATGACAAAGGGGAATTAAGGTTGAAGATGGAATTAAGTTTGCTAATCAACTACCCTGGAGATGAGCATATTATTCTGGATCGTCTATGGGCCCAATGTAATCAAGAGAGTCTATGTGCATAGAAAAGGGAGGCAGAAGAGGGAAAAATCAGACTGTGTGAGATGACTTTGCTGGACATGCCTTTGAAGATGGAAGGGGCCATGAGCAAAGGAGTGTGGGCAGTCTCCAGAAACTGGAAAAAACCAGGAATCATTCCCCCCTGGAGCCTCTAGGAAAGCAGCCCTGCCAACACCTTGACTTTGACCCAGTGAGACCCACTCTGAACCTCTTTCCTCCCAAACTGTAGATAATAAGTGTTGTTTTATTTTATTTTGTAACAAATTAAAAAAATTATTTTTAACATTTATTCATTTTTGAGAGACAGAGCAGAAGCAGGGGAGGGGCACAGAGAGAGGAAGACACAGAATCCAGAGCAGACTCCAGCTCTGAGCTGTCAACACAGAGCCTGATACGGGGCTCAAACTCACAAACAGCGAGATCATGGCCTGAGCTGAAGTCAGAGGCTTAACCGACTGAGCCACCCAGGTGCCCCTATTTTGTTTTATTTTAAAGATTTATTGGGGTGCTTAGGTGACTCAGTCGGTTAAGCCTCCGACTTCAGCTCAGGTCATGATCTCGCAGTTCGTGAATTTGAGCCCTGCGTCAGGCTCTGTGCTGACAGTGCAGAGCCTGGAGCCTGTTTTGGATTCTGTGTCTCCCTCTCTTTCTCTGCTTTTCCTCCCTTGCTCACGTTCTGTCTCTCTCTCTTGAAAATAAACATTAATTTTTTTTTTCAAGATTGATTGATTGATTGATTTTGAAGTAATCTCTACACCCAACATGGGGCTCAAACTCACAACCCCAAGATCAAGAGTTGTGCACTCCACCCACTCAGCCAGCCAGGTGCCCCAGAAGTGTGTTATTTTAAAACACTATATTCCTAGTAATTTGTTGTAGCAGAAATAGAAAACCAGTAGAGTCTTGAATAACTGCTTGTTGACTACCTGAATTCATGAATCAAGGACAACTCTACTACCTTTTTCTTACAATAATCCTAATTTTAGAGGAGAGAAAATTTAGTTTGGATCATGCCCTCTCCCCGTAAGCTACCCATATCTTAAATAACATGGACTTCTTGGGGTGGTGCTAAAGTGATTTTGAGGTTGATTGAAGAGTAAGTGTTTGTATTCCCCAAAATTCCTATGTTGAAGCCTCATTCTCAATGTCAGAGTATTTGGAGGTGAGGCCTTTAGGAAGTGATTTGGTCATGAGGGTGGAACCCTTATGAATGGAATTAGTGCACTTATAAAAGGGACTCCAGAGAGCAACCTTGATCCTTCCAGCATATAAGGACACAGCAAGGAGATGGCTGTCTCTGAACCAGGAAGTGAGCCCTCACCAGACATTAAATCTGCAGGTGCCTTAACCTTGGACCCCCAGCCTCCAGAACTGTGAGAGATAAATTTCTCCTTTGGCTTTTGGCTTGGATGAGGCAAAGGTAAAACTGTCTTTGGTTGTCCCTGATCCAGGTGCATCTGACACCAGCTGCCTCCACCATGCTGCCTAAGTTCGACCCCAATGAAATCAAAGTCGTATACCTGAGGCACACCAGTGGCGAAGTCCGTGCCATGTCTTCCCTGGCCCTGAAGATCAGCCCGCTGGGACTGTCTTCAGAAAGCGTTGGTAATGACATTGCCAAGGCAGCCGGTTATTAGAAGGGTCTAAGGATTATAGTGGAACTGACCATGTAGCACAGACAGGCCCAGACTGAAATGGTACTTTCTGCCTCTGCCCTGATTGTCAAAGCCCTCAAGGAACCGCCAAGAAACAGAAAGAGGCAGAAAAACAAGCACAGTGGAAATATCACTTTTGATGAGATTGTCAACATTGCCCGAAAGATATGGCACCGACCTTTAGCTGGAGAACTCTCTGGAACCATCAAAGAGATCCTAGGAACTGCCCAGTCTGTGGGCTGCAGTGTTGATGGCCACCACCCTCATGAAATCATAGATGACAGCAATAGCAGTGCAGTGGAATGCCCAGCTAGTTAAGGGCTACAAAAGAAAATATTTCAACAAAGGATCACTTGATAACCAATGGAAAAACAAACAAACAAACAAACAAATTTCTGTTTCTTATGATGGACCCAGTCTATGATACTCTGTTATAGCAGCACGAATGGATTAAAAAGGAGTTTGGGGTAATTCCCGATTGGATGCACCATTAATATAGTAATGATTTATTTTATTTTTTTTTAAGTTTATTTATTTGGAGAAAGACCGTGTGAGTGAGGGAGAGGCAGAGAGAGAGGGAGAAAGAGAATCTTAAGCAGGCTCCTGGCTGCCAGCACAGAGCCTCACACTGGGCTTAAACTCACAAAACTGAGAGATCATGACTTGAGCCAAAACCGAGTCAGACACTTAACTGACTGAGCCACCCAGGTGCCCCAACATGGTAATAATTTAAACCATATTCCCTTTGCTACACCTCTTGGTGGGCCAACAGAAGGCATGCTGACCCCCACAAAGCAGCTTGCTTTCTTCTTCCCTCTGGGTGACTTCTTGGGCAGGGGTTCTCAAAGAGGTGGAGGGAACAACATATCAGAGTCAGCTGGGTAATCTTACAAACTATAAATACCTACTACCCCCTTCTTTCTTGCCTCCTCAAGGAATCTTCCCTTCTCACCCTCCACCCCCTTGACAATTGTCTTTTTTTTTTTTAATTTTTTAATCTTTATTTATTTTTGAGAGAGAGAGAGACAGAGCGCAAGCAGGGGAGGAACAGAGAGAGGAGACACAAAATCCGAAGCAGGTTCCAGGGTCTGAGCTGTCAGCACAGAGCCCGACGCGGGCTTGAGCCCAAGAGCTGCGAGATCATGACCTGAGCCGAAGTCAGATGCTTAACCGACTGAGTCACCCAGGTGCCCCAAGAATCATTGTCTTAAAGCAAATGCTATATGGGCAGAAGGGAGAAGTATACACATAGGGATATGCACAGAGAATTCTTCTGAATTAAAAAAAAAAATCTCAAAAAAAGAAACAAAGACCTCATTCTCATTTAGAGCTTGTTCTAACTCTTATCCTATGACTATGTTCAAGCTGTTGACTTTTTCCATGGCCGGATCTTTCCCAGAGCACAAAAAAGCCCCAGGAAGACTGAACCCAGCTGTGAGTTTCTTACCTTCTGTTCCTTTCTGTGTCACCTCAGATCCTGGGAAGACCAGGATCTGTTAGCTAGTTTTCCACCTGAATGCTAGAGAACCCTCCTGTCTTGCTTGGTACCCAGTCATTCCTGTTTTGCTTTGGGCAGGGTTTTGTGTCCCAGAGTTTGGAATTTCATTGTGCTATGTCTTATCTGGGTCTTTAGTAAATGGATCGCCTTGGCTTCAGGCTTATCTTGCAAAAGCCAGAAGCTTCCTTGGCCCTTTGCTGGGGTTGCCAGGATCAGGACTTCCTTTACTGACCCCTGTTACCTCTCTGACTTGAAATACCCTGTCTATAGTCCTTTTACCCCAGTATATCCTAGTCCCGTAAACAAAAAGGACTGTAGATAATCTTCAGGTTCCTTCTTAGCTCTGTGATTCTGGGATTCTTCTGTCTCTACCATGTTTTCAAGTCAAATTCTTAATTTTTTGGATGAAGAAGTCATATCTCTCCACTACATTATTCTCACTCAGTCTGCAGCTTATTTTCTCTAGAAGTTACTGCTGTCAGGATAATTGCCATTTTGCCCATGTCTGGACCATACAGTTTGTCTTTAGGGATCCCAAATACTTCTATCATTATTAATTGGGTAAAAAACAAAAAACCTTCTTGCCTTTTAGATTTGTTTTTTAGATTATCTTCTCTTAGCTGCTCTGGCAGTTCCTTTGTTCCAATCCCAAGGATGGTGATTCACACAGCTCAGGTCTAGCTCACGGTCCTTAGTCCTGCCCATTCACTGGTGCAACTCCTTTTCTTAGCTGCAGACATCCACTCAGTTGGGGTGAGGAAGTGAAAAATGGACTCCATAAGGCCACAATGTTACCTTTTATAATGCATATTTTTTTAAACATTCTTGAAGACATTCTTTAAAAGAAATGTTTTTAACATTTATTTATTAAAGTTTTTTTTAAATGTTTATTTATTTTAGAGAGAGTACAAGTAGGGGAGGCGCAGAGAGAGAGGGAGACAGAATCAGAAGCAGGCTCCAGGCTCTGAGCTGTCAGCACAGAGCCTGACGTGGGGCTCAAACCCACAAATCGTGAGATCATGACCTGAGCTGAAGTTGACGCCTAACCAACTGAGCCACCCAGGCGCCCCAACATTTATTTATTTTTGAGAGGTAGAGTTCGAGCGGGGGAGGAGCAGAGAGAGAGGGAGACACAGAATCTGAAGCAGGCCTCAGGCTCTGAGTTGTCAGCACAGAGCCTGACGCAGGGCTCGAACCCACGAACGAACCGTGAGCTCGTGACCTGAGCTGAAGTCAGACGCTTAACCGACTGAGCCCCAGGTGCCCCTTCTATAATATTTTAAAACAAATGTTAAACCAGAATGTAATCAGCTCCCAGCACCAGAAAGGGCATCTTTCTCCACAAGGAGAAGGTGTGTGCATGTACTCACCACTGTTGAAGTGGTCTCAAGGCATCATTTTGGCACCACGCGGGAGTAGAAGTTTGCAGATGATGTGTTCAGCCCAGCACTGTCCCTTCCTGAGGTCCTTGGGAGTACAGTAGCTTCTCTTGAACCATATTCCTTTCCAGCAGGAAGTTTCTGGGCTTTTCCCATTGCTACCATCAAGAAGTAGCCTGTGTGCCTGCCAGTCTGCAATCCCAGCACCGACATCCCTCTCATCAGCACCATCCCAGGGAGCTCCTGACTATGCTCAGGGTTTAATGGCCCTCGAGGGAGGCCACATTGGACTCCTTGTAGGTTTAGGTTATGTTCTATGTTAGCTATGAGGGGTCCCAGATTCAACCTGATTCCAATTCAACATTTCTAGGGGCTTAAAATCAATTCTGCCTGTCTATCGTTGGGCCAGAGATTTTTCTAGGATCATCTGGACTCCCTTGAGTTGCTGCCAACAGGCCAGCAGGGAAACTCCAGCCCAGCCCAGGTTGACTGGCCCTGGGACACCAGTGTGGTATCCTGTGGTGTCTTCCACTCACCAACAAGGTCAACCACAGCCTGTTCCTTGTGTTTCAGAGTCCTTACAGTGGAACTGTTTGGTTCCTGCAGGAGCACAGAAAGAAAACAGTGAGGAGGAGGAGTGGGGAGAGAAAGACTCATGCAGAAGAGGGAGAGGAAGTGAGTGATGCTGAGGGAGGAGAAAAAGGCAAACAGCAACAGCAGCAACAGCAGGAGCAGAAAAAAAATAGGAATGTGAGGGCGGGAGGGAAAGGCAGAAAGGCAGGGTTCTGCTCATAACAATATTAACCCAAATTCCTGGGTAACATTTTACAGTGACCCATGAAATCTGGGTGAGAAAATAAGGAAGGAAGCTTGCAGTTTTAATTAATGGTAAAGCCTAGTGTTTCCATGGTCCCCATCCCTGGGAAGATCTATGGGCTAACTTCCCGGGTTTCCTCTGCAACACCCTTGGCAGTTCAGAACTGGGGAGACTAGCAAAGCCAAGTGGCTTTGCTGCACTCCTGCACCCCCATGCAGGCAGAGGGTCCCATATCACAAGGGTTGAGATACCAACAGCTCTCTGAAAACAGTTCACTTTGTCTCTTTCTTTCTTGACTTTTCCCTCTCATTCTGCTTTGTGTCCTCTTTTGTGGATCCTCTTGACTCGAGAACACTTTCTCGGGCCTTTTCACTAGAGTGCTGCAAAGATTGGATCCGCTCTCATAAAATGCTTTGCATGTTGCAAATTACAACAAAGGTGATCTTTGTGATGGCTGTAACCTAGGACGAAATTGCTTCCTCAACATACAAGCTGGCAATCCCTCAGTCTGACTGTCAGAAAGGGTGCTACTGGTATGTTTTCAGAATTTCTCGATCTCCTAAGCCAGTCGGAAATGTTAATAAGAACTTGGAAAACAATGACCTGTTCACTGGGGTTGACATGAAGTTTGTCCTCTCAGTTGGTCTTGTTTTTGGCTCTCTGGACAATGGTCCACCTTGCATGTTCACAACTCATAGCCTTGCTCTCCCTTCATTTAGTTAAGCAAGTATTCTAGGGCCAAATTCCCCAAGAGCTATGGATCCAGGCTCTGCAAATCCATTTAGAATAAGTCTAGTTGGGCCCAGAACATCTGGACCCCATATAAATACCGAGTGAGTATATATGTGTGTAAGGGGCATTAACATGAAATTTGTACAGAAATAAATAATGGAGTAGGAAGGAGAGCTTTCTGTATGATTCTGGTGAGATAACTCTAACAACAGGAGAGTAGAACAAATGACTGAGAAAAGAAGAGCTGATCTCTGGTAGAACTGTAAAGACCAAAATCTATGTAGCTACGCAGTGACTAAGAGGGAATGAAATACGACGTAAACACTCAGGCAGAGGGTTTTAGCTTGTCCAGGAGCAGAAGTAACAGGGGAAAGACAGCCTTTCATAGTCTGTAGGTATCTTCTTCTGCTAGGAGAGGCAGACATTTGGTGGGTCTTCAGGGCAACATAGATGATTACTGAAAAGACATGAAGAGAGCTTCAGGTTAAACGGCACAATCGCAAGTCATCCTCAATCTGTGATTTATTTGCTCGTGTGGATGCACAGCAGCTGTCTCTGATTAGAAACAGTAATTAGAACACTGCCTTCTTCTGTTTCGAAAAGTATTTGCTGACAAGTGAGAAGCCCCAAGGACTGCGGCTTGATAGCGGTGGTAAGTTGTTAATGTAATGGTTTTGACCTTCTCAACTGCGTCTGCTTTAGTGTCAGGCAATGCTTATCTTTACCCAACCTTTGCAAAGTACGGTTAGAGAAACTGTAGGCTTCTTTTTCCAGTAAAGGACTAGATGTTGCCATTCATCACTCCTCTTGTGTCTGTCCACAAGGAACAAAGAAGTAGGTCAAAACTTACCTACCCATCAGTCCCTTTGAACTGGCCTCTGCTGGAGGTCTCTCAAATGGCCCCAGTTCGTTCTTTCCACCTCATTGTAAGGAACTGGCCTTCCCTCCGTGTCCACCAGGAGGAGTCAGAGAGCGTGCCCGTCTGGGCGATGCCTGGGGCAGCCTTGCTTCCCTGGGTTTGCAAAACTTCCCACTGCTTCCTTTCTCGGACAGCAAATGCAGAGGTTAGTGAGCCTCAAGTTTGTTTCCCAGAGTGGGGAAGAAGGAAATGGGGGAAGGGAGCAGGCATATCAAAATGCACTTCCAGAACAAAAATGATTTCTGAAGCACATGGTGCTACCGAGGGAGAGGTGATGACAGCCTCCTCCCATTTCCGGAACAGCTCCCAGAGTTGTCCGTGGGCGGATTCACATGACACATTCTTACACCCAATTCCATTCTGTGCTGTGTTTGCTCCTTGTTCGCATCTCAGGAACAATGGATCTGTACATCTTTGTATCTGAGTTTGATTCCCAATTGGTTGTATAGCTGAATTCTAGGCTTCCCGGTTTGTAATGTATTTATGCCAGTATTTATGCTTGTGAGTCATGAAACCTCATCAAACTAGCTTTACCTGTGCATGTGAGCTGGAGTATTGAATTGTGTGTATGTCCATGTGAACCGGAATACTGAATTGTGTATGTCCGTACTTCAAAAGAATTATTTATCATTAAGAAGTTGCTATTCTTCACAATGTTTTCGTGTGAAAAAATATTGCTGGAGGAAGTAATAGCAATGATGCAAATTTGCCTGGAAACTGTTCTGAAACCAATTTGCCTTTCTGTGAAGTACAATTTGGGTTTTGGCATTTTTTGATTGATGTCTCTATATGAGGAGGTTTTTGGCTTTTTAGTGTTGCTGCTTTTCTGTTCTCACTCCTCTAGGAATCTTTGCCAACACACCACTGACATTTGAGGAAGAGAATAGAGACAGTTTGGCTTCTTGTAAATTTTTCAGTTTCCTTGGTGATGTAAATAATTATGGAACATATAAAAAGTTTTCAGCAAATTCAAATTTGGTTTTGAAAAAGCAGGTGCCAGGGAGCCTGGGTGGCTCAGTCGGTTGAGCGTATGACTTCAGCTCAGGTCATGATCTGGCAGTTTGTGAGTTCGAGCCCCGCATCGGGCTCTGTGCTAACAGCTTGGAGCCTGCTTTGGATTCTATGCCTCCTTCTCTCTCTGCCCCTCCCCCACTTGTGCTCTGTCTCTCTCTATCAAAAATAAATAAAATATATTTAAAAAAAAGAAAAAGCAGGTTTGTCACCTGTGATAAGGGCTGCAGGAATGGGCTCGGCAAGAAATTATCTTTTCCTCTTAAACTCACTTTATTATTTTTATTAATGTATGTTTATTTTAAGAAAGAGAGAGAGCAAGAGCATGGGAGGGGCAGAGAGAGAATCCCAAGCAGGCTCCACGCTGTCAGCACAGAGCCCGACTCAGGGCTCAATCTCACAAACCATGAGCTCATGATCTGAGCCTAAACCAAGAGTCAGACGCTTAACCTACTGAGCCACCCAGGCACCCCTGAGACCACAATTTTTTTTTTTTAATTTTTAATGCTTATTATTTATTATTTTGAGAGAGAGAGAGAGAGAGAGAGAGAGAGAGCAGGGGAGGGGCAGAGAGGGAGAGAGAGAAAGAATCCCAAGCAGGCTCTGTGCTACCAGTACAATCTGATATGGGGCTCAAACTCACCAACCATGAGATCATTAGCTGAGCCAAAATCAAGAGTCAGATGCTTAACTGACTAAGCCACCCAGGTGCCTCCTGAGACCCCAATTCTAATGGCAATATAAAACATGCTCTTTATGAGGTTCAGTAAAATTACCCAGGTGTGCGGGTGGCTTCAGGCCCAGCTCTGATAGGACAATTCCCTGCCATTTTCAGGTTTACTAGGAGACTCCTGTCCAATGGGTAGACCCAGAACCCAGGAACCTGAAAAGAAAGGCTGAATCACCTAAAACTGAGTGAGCAATTATCCAAATCTCAGATGTGGATTCTTCAGGTGGAGGAGTTCTCGCAGGAGAACATAAGCGCCTGCTTCTCTGGGAGAGGTCTGATTTAACAGTGCCCTCCTCAGTAGCATATTTTTCACTCTGGCTATTCTAAACTTTCTTATATTCTTCAAGTCCCCATTTTCCCTTTTTCCTTCTTTTCTCACCACTTCCTCTTTTAATCTTGCCAAATTGCCTTCCTCCCTTCACACCTCGTGGGGAGAAAAATGAGCTCTGCCATTTATTACCTTTTTCATATTGTTAAAGTTACCTCTCTTTTCAGGGACTCTTTAATTGTTAATGGGGATAACAACAGAACCCACCTTATGAGGTCGCTGTGGGGATTAAATGAGTTAATGCATAAAAATGTTTAGGCCAGCGCCATGGTGAATGCTTAGTAGATGTTAGCTCTTAGTATTACTGAGAAGACAAAGGTCAATACCATGAACTCCATCCAAACTCCTCTCCCCCTAAAAAATCACTGTCACTATCCATCACCACCTCCTTCTCCTTACCTCAGAGGACAAGACTAGCTTATTGTCTAAGTCTGTGCTCTCCACCCGTGTCTGGATTCCATCATTTCCTATCTCCTCAAGGGAACTGGTTGGATGAATTCTTTTCTCCCTCACATGTTAAATGGATTCCTTTTTCCTCACTCCCTTTTCTCATTCTCAAACAGGCTCAGGTCTCTCCTAGTTTAATGTTTATTTATTTTTGAGAGAGAGTTGGGGAAGGGTAGAGAGAGAGGTAGACAGAGAATTGGAAGCAGGCTCCATGTGTCAGCGCAGAGCCCAACTGGGGGCTCAAACTCAATGAACTGTGAGATCATGACCGGAACTGAAACCAAGAGTTGGATGCTTAACCCATTAAGCCACCCAGGCTACTTTCTATTTCTATGCTATAGTCTTTTACATATGCTATTCCTTTGCTTAGAACCCTTTCCCTCTCTCCCACAGTCAACTTCTTCTCTTCCTTGAACAATCATTGCCAACTGCCTTGAGCAGGTCAATTCTACCTGCTATATATATTTCATAGGAGTATGTTCCTCTTGGCAGTATTCATTATAAATTGCAATTTTATATTTATTTAAAGAATCCTTTGATTTGTATCTGTCACCTCAATAAGTCTCATGAAGGCAAAAACTACATGTGTATATTTTGTGGGGGGGGAGCGGCATTGAAAAATGAATACAATTCTGTATCTCTGTTTATAACACTGTTTTACTCTAATGTAATAGTATGACACCCAATGTGGCTAAGACAAAATTCATTATTTTTCTCCCCAAACCAATTTCTCCTTCATACTTACCCATTTAAGAATGCTTCCTTGGGGCACCTGGGTGGCTCAGTAGGTTAAGCATCCAGCTTCAGCTCAGGTTGTGATCTCACAGTTTGTGGGTTTAAGCTCCACATTGGGCTTGCTGCTGGCAGCCTGTCAACACGGAGCCTGCTTTGGAAATCTGTCCTCCTCTCTCTCTGTCCCCTCCCCTGCTCACGCTCTCTCTCTCAAAAAATAAATAAAAAACATTAAAAAAAATTTTTCTTAATGTTTCCTTATTCTCTAGGGCACACAGACTCAGTTTCTTGCAGATATTCAGTTCCTTTTGCTCTCTTGTCTTCAACATTTAGGACCCTTCAAATCCTCACGTACTCTGGATTCTTTTGTAAGTCCTTGTATTCCAGCCTTTGGTATAGTGTCCTTAATGCTCAGTAAACATTTGTTAATATCAGATTTTTGGGATATCTGTAATGAAGAAAATGGTTGCAGCCATGATGTTGGGTGAGCCTTTAGAGACTGCCAAAGGGTGAGAAAGAGAAAGAGAGAGAGAGAGAGAGAGAGAGAGAGAGAGAGAGAGAGAGAGAGAAAAGCAGATAATGGAGGATGGCAGTGGATGGAGACTCAAGAGACACCTATACCACAGAAGGCTGGGAAACACCAGTAAAATAATGAAAGGAGCAAAAGGAGCCCCTGGCTAATGTATAATAATTCATTAATCATTTACTGAGCATCTATTACCTGCCCAGTACTTAGATTATGGTGACACAAAAATGAGTCAGAAGTTTTCTCTTTCCTGGGGTGCCTGGGTGGCTCAGTCAGTTGAGCGTCTGACTTTGGCTCAGGTCATGATCTCACGGTTTGTGGGTTGGAGCCCCACATAGAGCTCTGTGTTGACAGCTCAGAGCCTGCAGCCTGCTTTGAACTCTGTGTCTCCCTCTCTCTCTGCCCCTCCCTTGCTCACACTCTGTGTCCCTCCCTCTCTCTCAAAAATAAACACTAAAAAGAAAAAAAAGTTTTCTCTTTCCTGAAGAAAGTCAGAGTCTAGTAGATAAACATGTAAACAAAAACTTACAGTATAATGTGATAAGTATTATAATAAAAGTTCTCACAAAGTGTTCTTTGAGCAAGAGCAGGTGGTGACTAAGACAGTCTCAGCACAGGGATAGGGAAAGGTGGGTGTCACAGGATGACTAGGACTTGAGGAGCCTGAGATCGGGGAATGACATACCAGGAGGATAGAACAACATCAATAAGCCTGGGCCCGTGTGGAACTGCAAATCATTTTGTTTAGCTTTAGTGTAAAGGTTGGGAAGGGAATATCCTGGGAATTCAGGCTGGGGCTACTTTGTGAAGAGTGCCTCAGCAAGTGAGGATCTTAGTCTTTATATTCTAGTTAATAGAGAATCATCAAAGTTATTATTTTTTTTTTACAACAACTTCATTAGGTGTAATTTATATACATTATAATATATAGATTTCAAGTCTACGATTCAACAGTTTTGATATATATATATATATATCCTTATAACTGCTACTCCAATCTAGATATAGAACATTTCCATCATTCCTGAAAATCCCCTTTTGTGTTTTGCAGCTGATCCCACTTCTTTCCCAAGGCAACTAGTGATATGATTTTTATATTACCAGATGTTTTGGTTATTCATTGATAGGTAAAACACCCCAAAACCTAGTGACTTAAAACAATAAAAATCATTTATTGGCTCAAAATATTGTAACTTAGTTAGGGTTTAGTGGAATCATTGTGTCTCTGCTTTCTGTGACATCAGCCAAGAGAGCCTTGACTAAGGTTGGAGAATCTACTTCCAAAATGACTCACATGACTGGCAAGTTGGGATTGGCTCTTGGCTGAGAATGCAGCTAAGACTGCCAATAAGGGACTTTGTTTTTCTTCCACACAGCTGTTTGAACTTCCTCACAGTATGGGTTCCAAGAAGGAGGAACTAGAAGGTGCTAGTCCTTAAAAAAAAAAAAAAATTATTTTTAATTTTTAATTTTTTAAATAATTTTTTAATGTTTATTTATTATTTTGAGCGAGAGAGAGAAAGAGTGTGCACACGTGCCCCCTCCCCCCATGCACACACAAATGGGGGAGGGGCAGAGAGAAGGAGAGACAGAATCCCAAGCAGCCTAAGTGCCATCAGCACAGAAACCAATGCAGGGTTTGAGCTCACAAACCATGAGATCATGACCTAAGCTGAGTATCAAGAGTCAGATGCTTAACCAACTGAGCCACCCAGGAACCCCTTATTTATTTATTTATTTATTTATTTATTTATTTATTTATTTAATTTATCTATTGCCATCATTATTATTATTTAATGTTTATTTTATTTTATTTTATTTTATTTTATTTATTTATTTATTTTTTAATGTTTATTTATTTTTGGGACAGAGAGAGACAGAGCATGAACGGGGGAGGGGCAGAGAGAGAGGAAGACACAGAATCAGAAGCAGGCTCCAGGCTCTGAGCCATCAGCCCAGAGCCTGACGCGGGGCTCGAACTCACGGACCGTGAGATAGTGACCTGAGCTGAAGTCGGACGCTTAACTGACTGAGCCACCCAGGCGCCCCATTATTTAATGTTTATTTTTGAGAGAGGGAGAAAGAGAGTGCAAGCAGGGGAGGGGCAGAGAGAGAGGGAGATAGAGGATCTGAAGCGGGCTCTATGTGGGGCCCGTACCCACAAACTGGGAGATCGTGACCTGAGCCGAAATTGGACACAGCACACTGAACCACCCAGGTGCCCGCTTTTTTTTTTTTTTAATTTTTTTTTAACATTTATTTATTTTTGAGACAGAGAGAGACAGAGCATGAACGGGGGAGGGTCAGAGAGAGAGGGAGACACAGAATCTGAAACAGGCCCTGGGCTCTGAGCTGTCAGCACAGAGCCCGACGCGGGGCTCGAACTCACAGACTGTGTCATCATGACCTGAGCTGAAGTCAGACACTCAACCGACTGAGCCACCCAGGCGCCCCAGGGGCCCACTTTTTTAAAAACTTAAAAAAAATTTTTTTTAAGTACTCTCCACCAAGATGGGACTCGAACTCACAACCCCAATATCAAGAGTTGTGTGAGACAGCTAGGCGCCCCTAAGCTGCTAGTCCTTTTAAAGACTTAAGCCCCAAATTGGTACAGCGTCACTTCTGCTGTATTCTATAGGTGGTAGCAGTCAAAAAGCCAGCCCAAATTCAAAGGGGTGGAAAAATAAATCCCACTTTTCAGTGAGGACAGTGGCAAAGAAGTTGGGTCATCTTTTTCCAGTATATCATAAATTAGTTTTGTTGGTTCTAGAATGTCACATAAATGGAATCATATAGTGTGTATTATTATAGTTCTGGCTTCTTTTCTTCAGCATGTGTTTTGAGATTCCTCCATGTTGTTACATATATCAGTACATTTTTTTTTTATTGTTGAGTAATAGCTCACTGTTAATGTTCATCCATTTTTCTGTTGATGGACATTAGATATTTCTACTTTTTGGTTATTTTGAATAAAGTTGGCATAAAAATTCTTACACAACACTTTTTTTGAAGATATATGTTTTCATTTCTTTTGAGTAAATACCAAGAAGTTGAATTTTGGGTCATAGGATAGGTTTATGTCAAAAATTTTTATTTTATTTTATTTTATTTTATTTTATTTTATTTTATTTTATTATTGTATTTTATTTTTAAAAAATGTTGATTTTTTATTTTTGAGAGAGAGGGAGTTGAGGAGTGGCAGAGAGAGAGGGATGGATAATCCTAAGAAGCCTCTGCACCGTCAGCACAGAGCCCCATGTGGGGCTTGAACTCACAAAGTGTGAGATCATGACCTGAGCCGAGATCAAGAGTTGGATGCTTAACCGACTGAGCCACCCAGGCACCTCTTTTTTATTTTGTTTTTTAAGAAATCTCTATGTCCAATGTGGGGCTTGATCTGAAGACCTCAAGATCAAGAGTCACTTCATCTACCAACTGAGCCAGCCAGGAACCCTAGTATATGTTAAAATTTAAGAAATTGTTGGGGTGGGGGCACCTGGGTGGCTCAGTCCATTGAGCATCTGACTTTGGCTCAGGTCATGATCTCGCCGTCTGTGAGTTCAAACCCCAAGTCAGGCTCTGTGCTGACAGCTCAGAGCGCCTCCCCCGCTCATGCTCTGCCTCTCTCTCTGTCAAAAATAAATAAACATTAAAAAAAATAAAAAATAAAAAAAAAGAAGTTGTCAGGGTGTCTGGATGGCTCTTTCGGTTAAGTGTCTGACTTGGGCTCAGGTCATGATCTCACAGTTCTCGAGTTTGAACCCAGCATGGGGCTCTATGCTGACAGCTCAGAGCCTGGAGGTTGCTTCATTTTCTGTGTCTCCCTCTCTCTCTGCCCTCTGCCCTTCCCCGCTCACACTCTGTCTCTGTCTCTGTCTCTGTCTCTCTCTCAAAAATAAATAAACATTGAAAAAAAGGTTAAAAAAAAGAAATTGTCAAACTACTTTCCAAAGGATTTTACCATTTTATACTCCCAGTAGCAATGTATGAGAGTTCCAGTTGCTCTAAATCTAGCCGACACTAGTTATCAAGTCTTTTTTTTTTTTTTAATTTTTTAAAAGTTCATTTATTTATGTTGAGAGAAACAGAGCACATGAGCAGGGAAGGGGCAGGGAGAGAGGGAGAGAGAGAGAGAATCCCAAGCAGGCTCTGTGCTGTTGGTGCAGAGCTCGAACTCACAAACTGTGAGATCATGACCTGAGCTGAAGTCAGGAGTGGATGCTCAACCAACTGAGCCACCCAGGCGCCCCCATCAAGTCTTTTAATTTTAGACACCTAGGAAGTATGAGTGGTATCTCATTGTAGTTTTAATTTGTATTTCCATGACAATTAATAGAATTTTGCATCTTTTTTGTATGCCTATTAGCCATTTGTAGATTTTTTTCTGTAAAGTGTCAGTTCAAGGTCCATCTAAAAATATATTATGTTGCTGTCTTATTATTGAGCTATAAGCCTTCTTTATATGTTCCAGATGTTTGTTCTTTGTCAGATGTCTGTATTGTGAACACACATTAATGGTTTGGAAGACAATATTATTAAGGTTTTTGTTATTCACAGTTGATCTATGGAGTCAATGCAGTTCCAATTAAAATACCAGGGGGGGTTTCGGGGCACCTGGGTGGCTCAGTTGGTTGAGTGTCTGAGTTCAGCTCAGGTCATAATTTCAGGGTTTGTGAGTTCAAGCCCAGAATTGGACTCGCTGCTGTCAGTGCAGAGCCCACTTTGGATCCTCTGTCCCCTTCTCTCTCTGTCCCTCCCCTGCTCATGCTCTTTCTCTCTCAAAAATAAACATTTATGGGGTGCCTGGGTGGCTCAGTCGGTTGAGCGTCCAACTTCGGCTCAGGTCATGATCTCACAGTCTGTGGGTTCGAGCCCCGCATCAGGCTCTGTGCTGACAGCTCAGAGCCTGGAGCCTGTTTCAGATTCTGTGTCTCCCTCTCTCTGACCCTCCCCTGTTCATGCTTTGTCTCTCCCTGTCTCAAAAATAAATAAAACGTTAAAAAAATTTAAAAAAAGAATAGGCAATTAAAAAAAATAAAATAAACATTTATAAATAAATAAAAATAAACAAACAAACAAACAAACAAATAAATAAATAAATAAAATATCGGGGGGGGGGTGTTTCATAGTAATTGGCAAGCTGGTTGTAAAAATTATGGAAATACAAAGGACCTAGAATAGTCAAAACAGTTTTGAAAGGGGTGCCTGACTGGCTCAGTCAGGAGAGCATCTAACTGTGGATCTTGGGGTTGTGAGTTTGAGCCTTGAGTCAGGTATAGGGATTACTTAAAAGCAAAACAAAACAAACACACACACACACACACACACACACACACACACACAATTTGATCTCAAGACTGACTGTAGAGCTACAGAAATCAAGGCAGCATGGCATTAGTATGTGGAAAAATAAACAGGGCAATGAAACAAAATAGAACCTAGAAATAGACCCAAACGTATGTAGTCGATCTTTTTTTTAAGTTTATTTTATTTTGAGAGAAAGAGAGCATGTGCATGGGCAGAAGCAGAGAGGGAGAGAATCCCAGGTAGGCTCTGTACTGTCAGCAGAGCCTGATGACATGGGGCTCAATCTTAGGAACAGTGAGACCATGGCCTGAGCTGAGATGGGGAGTTGTAAGCTTAACAGACTGAGCCACCTACACACCCCTAGTCAATTGCATTTTGAAAAAAAGATGTTGTGGTAGGCAGCCTCTAAGATGGACCCTAATGATTCCTGCCTAACACCCTTATGTGATCTCCCTTTGAGTGTGGGCTGACAGAAGTGATAGGGTGTTACTTCTGGGGTTAGCTTTAAAAAAAGACTGGGGCGCCTGGGTGGCTCAGTTGGTTAGGCATCTGACTGTGGGCTCAGGTCATGATCTCACGGTTTAGCCTCAAATTGGCCTCTCTGCTGTTAGTGCAGGACCTGCTTGTGATCCTGTGTCCCCTCCTCTCTCTCCCCCTCCCCTGCTCAGGCTCTCTCTCTCTCTCAAAAATAAACACTTGACAAAAATAATAAAATAAAAATTAAAAAAAATTAAAAACAGAAAAAAGACTCTGGTTTACATCTTGGGCACACTCTTTCTATCTTGGGTGGCTTGCTATTGGTAAAGAGCTAGCTGACATGTTGTAAGGCAGCCTTGCAGAGAAGCCCATATGGCAAAAAATCAAGGTCTGCCCAGAACCACATGAATGAGCTTGGAAGCAGACTCTGCTCCTTGTGAATCAAATCAAGCCTTTAGATAAGCTGCAGCCCTGGCCAATAGCTTGCCTGCAACCTCATGAGAATCTTTCTTCCAGAGGCACCCAGGTAAACTGTGCCCAGATACCTTAACCATAGAAACACTAAGATAATAAATATTTGCTGTTTTAACCTGCTAATCTTGGGGGTAATTTGTTACACAGCTATAGATAATTAATACAGGGGCCAAAGTAATTCAAAGGGAGAAAAAGTCTTCAATAAATAGTGTTGAATCAACTTGATATTTTTATGAAAACAAAAAACAAAAAACAAAGACTCAACCCTACCTCACACCAAACACTACTATTAATTTGAGGTAGATATTAGACCTAAATGTAAGGGGCACCTGGCTGTCTCAGTTGGTAGAACATGCGACTATTTGGGGGTCGTGAGTTCGAGTCCCACAATGAGTGTAGAGATTACTTAAATATTTTTTAAAACTTCTGCAAAAAACACAGAAAAAAATCCTTACAACTTTGGGTAGGCAAAGATTTCTTAGACAAGATACAAAACTAACCATTAAAGTAAAGGTCAATAAATTGGACTTTATTAATTTTTTTCATAAAGGTTATTTATTTTGAGAGAGAGAGAATGGGGGGTGGGCAGAGAGAGAGAGGGAGAGAATGAATCTAAGTAGGCTCCATGCTCTCAGCACAGAGCTCAGTCAGGGTCTTGAACTCATGACCTGAGCTGAAATCAAGAGTTGCATGCTCAACTGACTGAGCCACCCAGGCACTTTATCAATCGTTTATTTATTTATTATTTTTATTTTTATTATTTTTATTATTTTTAATGTTTATTTGTGAGAGAGAAAGAGAGAGCACACACAAGCGGAGAAGGGCGGAGAGAGAGGGAGACACAGAATCTGAAGCAGGATCCAGGCTCTGATCTGTCAGCACAGGGCCCAATGTGGGGGTTAAACCCATGAGCTGTTAGATCATAACCTGAGCCAAAGTTGGACAGTTAACCAACTGAACCACCCAGGTGCCCCTTTCAGTGGTTTTCAAATTAAGGCATTATATGATGAGATCTGTGCTTCAGAAAAGGAACTTAAATCTGGGAGCAGTGTAGAGGACTGTCTGTCTTTCTGTCTGTCTCTCTCAGACACACAAATGCCCAATACTAGTAATCATTAGAAGTGGTCAAGTCCAGTGAATTAAAATGGTAAATGATTATCAGAAAAATCAGTCTTAGCTTATATATTCATTCATTCCTTAATTCTATCAACAAATATCTTCTGACTTTCTTTAAAAAAAAAAAACTGTGTTAAAATATATATAACAAAATTTACCATCCTAACCACTTTTTTCTATTGTAATAAGCATTTTTAAGTGTATAGTTCAGTAGTGTTAAGTACATTTACATTGCGGTACAACCAGTCTCCAGAATTCTTTTCATCTTGGCAAAACTGAAACTCTGAAACCCTTTGTATGAGAACTCCCCATTAGCCCTTCTCTCCAGCTCCTGGCAACCACCATTCAATTTTCTGTCTCTATGAATTTGACTACTCTAGATACTTTGTTTAAATGGAAACACTAAGTGTTTGTCTTCTTGTGACTGGTTTATTTCATGAACCACAATATCCTCAAGATTCATCTATGTTATAACATGTGTCAGGTTTCCCCTCCTTTTGAAGGCTGAATAATATTCAACGGTATGTATATACCACATTTTGCGTATCCATTCATCTGTCCGTGAACATTTAGGTTGTGTCTATCTTTTGGCTATTCTGAAGACTGCTGCTATGAATCTTGGTGTACAAATATCTCTTCAATATCCTTTCAGTTCTTGTAAGTATATATTCAGAAGTGGAATTGCTTGATTGTATGGCAATATGTTTTTTTTTTTTTAATTTTTAAAAATGTTTATTTTTTTTTGAGACAGAGCATGAACTGGGGAGTATCAGAGAGAGAGGGAGACACAGAATCTGAAACAGGCTCCAGGCTCTGAGATGTCAACACAGAGCCTGATGCAGGACTCGAACTCCCGGACTGTGAGATCGTGACCTGAGCTGAGGTCTGATGCCCAACAGACTGAGCCACCCAGTCACCCCTGTTTTGTTTTTTAGGAACTGCCATACTGTCTTCCATAGAGGCTGCACTATTTTACACTTCTACCAAAAATGCACAAGGGTTCCAATTTCTCCATATCCTTTTTGTTTTTAATTGGGGTGCCTGGGTGGCTCAGTCGGTTGAGCATGTGACTTCAGCTCAGGTCATGATCTCATGGTTCATGTGTTTGAGCCCGGCCTCAGGCTCTGTGCTGACAGCTTAGAGCCTGAAGCTTGCTTCAGATTTTGTGTGTGTGTCTCTCTCTGCTCCTCCCCTGCTTGCACTCTGTTTCTCTCTCAAAAATAAGTAAACAATAAAAAAAAAAAGAGACTTTTCTTTAAATGTTTTTTAATAGTAACCATTGTAAGAGGTGTGAAGTGGTATCTCACTGTGTTTTTGATTTGCATAAAAGAACAGTGATTTTGAGCATCTTTTCATGTGCGTATTGGCCATTTGTATATCTTCTTTGGAGAGATATCTATTCAAATTCTTTGCCCATTTTATTTATTTATTTATTTTATTATATTATTTTTAAAAATATGAAATGTATTGTCAAATTGGTTTCCATACAACACCCAGTGCTCATCCCAACAGGTGTCCTCCTTAATGCCCATCACCCACTTTCCCCTCCCTCCAACCCCCATCAACCCTCAGTTTATTCTCAGTTTTTAAGAGTCTCTTATGGTGTTTGCCCAGTTTTTAATAGAGTTTTTGTTGCTGAGTTGTAGGAGTTCTTTGCATATTCTGAATATTAAACCTTTATCAGATATATGGTTTGCAGATATTTTCTCACTGGCTGTGTTTTATGTACCAGATAATTTTCAAGATGCTGAGAATACAGAGGAGGCTTCCATTCTCATGAAGTTTGCATTCTCTTGGGTAGAGATAGAAGGCAAACAATAAAACAAATAGATAAGATACTTTGAGAAAATGAGAAGTACCATAAAGAAAATAAAATGGGGTGAGGCGTGTTTGGCTGGCTCAGTAGGAAGAACATGCAACTCTTGATCTTGGGGTTGTGAGTTCAAGCCCCACATTGGGTGTAGAGATTATAAATAAACAGACGTTAAAAAATTAAAAGAAAAAAGAAAAGGGGTGATAAAATAAAGGTGACCAGTGGGTGGAGGCAGTCCACTTTAGATAGGGTAATCAGTTAAGACCTTTCTCTTAGAAAAGATCTCAGTAATATTTTTAAAAGATCACTTTGGCTGGTCTGTGAAGAATGATTATGTGGTGAGGGGAGATGAAAAGCAAGGTTCCAATGACTGTTCATTCTTCAGGCTCTTCTTATTTATTTATTTATTTATTTATTTATTTATTTATTGAGAGAGCTCACACATGCATGAGCAGGGGGAGGGGCGGAGAGAGAGGGAGAGAGACTGCCAAGCAGGCTCTGTGCTGTCAGCGCAGAGCCCCGACACAGGACTTGATCTCACAGACTGTGAAATCATGACCTGAGCTGAAATCAAGTCAGATGCTTAACCAACTGAGCCACCCAGGCACCCACAGGCTCTTCTTTTATACCATAATTGTCCCTCCTATTCTCCTGTTTCTAAATTTGTATTACATCGTGGTCATTGGCAATTGGAGTCTAACAAAATGGATTTTGGTCACTTGTAGCAACTCCCTCCATTTCTATGTCATTCAGTGTGTGCTAGATTACATGTGTTAATGGACAATCCCAAATCTCCGTGTCTCAGAACAATACAAGTTATTTCTTGTTCATACTACATATTCTCTGCTAGCTGGTTGAGGGTATTTGCTCTGTGTCTTCCATTTTATGGGCCCAATGCCAATAGCATAACCACCAGTTGGAGCATTGCTAGTAGCTGTGGCCAATGGAAAGAGAAAATGGGTAAACTGCACACTGGTATTTAAAGCTTCTTCATAGAAGTGATACATGTCACTTACACTCACATACAAAAGCAAGCCCTATAGTCACTCTGAACTTCAACAGAGCAAGAAAAAAACAATTATATCATGTTCTAGGAAGTTGGGGGAACCAGAAATATTTGAAAATAATATAAATGTCTACTAATACTTCCAAGATCTCTACTATGACTCCTCAGCACTCAGTAAAATATCTGTCCAAAACTTCCAGACCATATAATTTCCTACAGAATATAATTAGATATATTTACTCATATTAAAGAAATTTATTTCACTCATTTTTATAAAGAGCATTCACCGTGTAGGACATTGCAAACCTTTTACTGGTCTCTTGTAAAACAGTGCAAGTGACACGTTTTGTATTCTGAAATCAACTTTAACTTGCTATTATCATTATAATGAAATATTTATATTTATATTTGTAGCGTCTGATAAAGATAAGGATTGAACTAATATAATGGTGGAAGAAGTGGAAATTAGGGTTTGGATTTAAAAGATGTTTAAGTATTAGAAATAGAACTTTTTGACCAATTAAATGTGGTAAACAGATGAGAAGGAACAGATAAGGAATTATCCTTATAATTCCATTAGGAGGTTTCCTAGACCGAGAGACTTACTGGAATGGTGGTGTAATTGCCTATGTAAGGGAAGGCAGTAGTAGCTGGTGTGTAAAGTGAAGGGATGGGTAGTTTCACTTAGGAAATATTAAATTTCAGATGTCTGTGGGAAACTCGCTTCAGCTAAACCCTCTTTTTGTTAGAAACGTATGAAGATACTGAAAAAGAAACCATTGGAAGGAGACTGGGAAGGGAACATCTAAAATATTGTGTTATATAAATGAAGAGCAAATTTTGAGGATGTCTTCACTCTGAGGTATTTAAATGTAAACAATTTTTAACCTACTTGAAACAAAACACTCCTCCACTCTCTAAGTGCCCCCTCCACTCTCTAAGTATCTCTGTATCATCATTATTTTACTTCAGTAATGTCTACAGTTCAGCATTTTAACATTAGTTAAGAGAAAAAAAAAAACTTGAAACGAAGGCGGGAGATAATGTAACAATATGCACCAACAGATGGGCAACAGTCACCAAAGTCTAAAAAAGATCTGCAGTGTAAGAATCTGTTAGTGTGCCTCTAGCACTGTCTAGGGGAGAAACAGAATAGTGGAGAAAAAAGGATTCAAGAGTGTGCTGTTGGACAGAGTACAGGACACTGGTTAGAATACAACCTTTACAATTAACTAGTAGTCACATTTACAGAATGCCTCCAATGCATCAGGGACTGTGACAGGTGTTTTAAAATATTTTTATCTCGGAGTAGCTGGGTGGCTCAGTCAGTTAAGCATCCGATTTCGGCTCAGGTCATGATCTCGGGGTTGTGAGTTCGAGCCCCACGTCAGGCTCTGTGCTGACAGCTCAGAGCCAGGAGCCTGCTTCAGATTCTGTCTCCCTCTGTCTCTGCCCCTCCCCTGCTCAAGATTTGTGTGTCTCTCTCAAAAATAAATAAACATTAAAAAATTTAAATATTTCTATCTCAGAATCATCATAACAGTCAAAGAATAGGTGTGATTGCCCCCAACCTGCACTTAAAGGAACTGAGGCTCAGAAAGTTAAAAAACCTGTTCAAGGTCAACGTACAGTAAAGGAGAGATATGCAGGTTCACCCAGATGGGTCTGACTTCAAGGCCTGGGCTCTTTCAACTATAGCCAACAGACCCCAAACTTGTGCATCAAAATCATTTGGAGAACATATTAAAACACATTTTCCAGTTTCCCACTCAAGATCGTTTCAGGAGATGGTAATATTAGTATAGTACTTTGTTCTCGTGGACGTTGTTAGGATTGAATGTAATCAAGTATATTGGAGTGTTTTATAACTTCAAGTTTAACATAGTTTTGCTTATAATTTAATGGTTTTAGGTTTTTAAAGGTTTTTTTAAAAAAGTAACCTTTACACCCAAGGTGGGACTCAAACTTACAACCCCAAGATCAGGAGTCACGTGCTGTACCGACTGAGCCAGGCAGGGGCCCCTTATGGTTTTACTACATGTAATCATCTAATTCCCTTTCTTTTGATTTTATAGTCAGAAAACAATTTTCTCCAGGCTCTGAGCCTCTGAGCTGTCAGCATGGAGCCCCACATGGGACTTGAACTCAGGAGCTGCAAGATCATGACCTGAGCCAAAGTCAGACACTTAACTGACTGAGCCACCCAGGTGCCCCAATACTTTTCTGATTAAATAGGCTTATTGACTATCTTGAAACAAGAAAAGGGTGCCCCAAACTGTGTTTTGGCTCAGTAACCACATTGTTAATTAATACATTTAATTTCTACTTTATAAATCAGCACTCTTGTCAGTCTGACCAGTGCTAGTCAAATTCCCCAGGCTTAATCATCCCTTTGTTAACTGAAAAAATAGCTTTGAAATCAGAAGAGCTGAGGACTGGAGTTCATAGCAAAAGAGATATGAATTATTCTAATTGGGGGCTTTCTGGGAGTAAAATATCAGGGTTTGGCCTGGAGGTCAGCCTGTGAATACTACAAAATTAACTCCTTACGATCTAAGACCACCTTTTTTCAGTATTAGCGGATGGTGTTTTTCTTGGTTCCAATATACCATAGCTAGAACAAGTAGAACCATAAAATGTAATATGGCCACATCTCTAGCCCCTTTAAAATACCTCCTGCTCTGTCTACCCCCACTTTCCCCAACAATAGCTGTAAGGTTAGCAAGAAAAGTCGTCTTCTATCCTAAGAGAAACTTCAAGCATTATTTCCACTCCCTAGTGGGATTTGCAGTTAAGTTGTACTTAAATTAGCATTATTTTCCACTGACCATAAAAAGCTGGTAGTTTCATTGTAGGCAAGTACTCTCACTGTGTGTTTGTTTGTTTTTTTGCAATATTCACAAAAGCACTCAGCAGGCACTAAATGCACGCTCCATGAAGAAAGGTTAAGCGGTTTCCCCAAGACCACAGAAAGGGAACAAGTGGGGGAAGGGGGCACTGAGAGTGCCTCTTCACATCCAGTCACATTCCCATAATTACTGAAGTCGCCTCATTCCCAGCCCAAGAACCAGGCTTTCAAGGGGACATGAAAGGAACACCCTGGAGGTGAGAGCCAGGAAATCGGGAGAGGTGCCTTTCCCGGCATGCTCTGCAGCACACTGAGGGGCGCCAGACGTATCCCGGCGTGCATCGGGGAGCGCCCAAGGGCGATGGTTCTCGGCTCCTGGAGAGGCACGCGAAGTTAAACCGGTAGGTGTGAGCTTACTTAGTTTTGAGACCCGGCTTTCTCGTTTCCCCTTTATGAACGTAACTCCAAAGCGGCGAAAAAGGAGGTCCTTTAACTACCCTCCCTTTCCGCGTGCGAATGACTTTCGGCGCCGCTTCGAGCACGGTGCCAGGTGATTAGCGGTTAGGGGTGGGCCTGAGCTAAACACGTGACCAAACCTGGCAGCCAATGACTAGCCGGGTGGTCCGGCAGCGCGAGGATTCCGGGACCCGTGAGCGGAGCGGCGCGTGGGCCCGTTCCGATCGGCCCTGGCAGGTACGCGCAGGCGCCTTAGTTGCCACGCGCCCCGTTGGTCCCACGCGCCCAGTGGCGTGTACTTGGCGCGAGGTGTTAAGAGTCTGTTTGGGTGTTTTTGTGGGGGGGGGGGTAGGGGAAAATGGGGGGGGGGGCAGTGGCGTCACGTGGACGCCACAGCCAATCGCAGGCTGAGGCGCACCCACAGCTTTCCCCGGCGCCCCGGGGTGCGACGTGTTCAATGAGGTTCGGCTCAGTCCTCACGGCGCGAGCGCTCTTTCGAAGCGCGTGTGCAGCCTGTAAAATCTGGCCACGGGTTTTCGTGGCGTCCTGCCCTTCTGTGAGCACGGACGACAAGTTCTCGGCAAAATGGCTGCTGGAAAGAGTCGCCTAGCAGGGGGAGCGTTGGGGCCGCGTGAAGGTCACATGATGAGGTTGGCAGCGCGTGCTGCTGGCGCGGGGAAGGGGGAGGGTGGTAGGGGAGAGGCGTGGCCAGTCACGTGCCTTTGACTGAGCCGACCTGTGGTTTTCTTTAGCGTCTTTGCTGCGGTCTGATCCGTCTGCTTTTGCTCCTCCCACTTCGAAGCGTGGCAAGCGTCGGCGAGAGGCTGTTTGGTGTAGTGGAATGAGCTGTGGTCTGGGAATTAGGGGTTCTGGCGTCTAGGCCTTTGGCTTCTTTCGTAATGATCAAGTCCTGTTGCCATTCTCGGCTTCCATTTTCTCATTTGTATTCTGTGTAGGATTTTTTTAAGTCCTCCCTGTGGTATGTGACCTCTACCTAATCCCACAGTGTTATGCAGATAACAAAAGAATTAACAACGAAATGAGACGAGCCTGTCTCCCCACAAGAAGAACCACCCCCCCACACACTATCCCTTCCATTACTGCAGTGATGTAGGAAAACTGGAGGTAATTTCTTGTAATATTTTGGGCATATTTGTCCATGTTTATCAATTGCATTTATACTCTGTGCCTTCCCACTCAGTAATGTGAAAAGTAGTCTGTCTTTTAGAGGGCTAGTCTCTGTGTTTCCTGGAAAGAAATCAAGAGGTAAGTAGTATTGTTCTTTAACTGTGGAGCTTGGAAACCAGTAGTTAGAAGGGATTTGCTAATGCCCCATAAGACTGACTAGAAGGACCTAGAAGTCGTCTTCTCCACTTGGTTGGCCAATATTTGTAAAATTGTTGAGGCTTCCTTGCCACCAGCCTTTGATGTTTTTCATGGTTTTCGCTCCCAGCTCTTCATTTTACCAAGGGTCAGGGCTTTAATGAAATGAGGCAGACATTAATTATGTATTTTTCATATCACTTCTTATGTTTTGTCCTACCCTTTGATGTATCTTAAAGGGCCTTTGAATTTTGTGGGAGCACAGTCTGGAAAACCTTTTTTGAGTAATCTTTATAACAGTAGTTACCATTTTTGAACAATTATGATAGTTAACATCTTTTTAGCTTAATACTTTATATATCTTGATTCATTTACTTTTGTTAACAAACCTATATAATGTGGGTACTATTTTCTCCATTTTACCAACAAGGAAAATAGCGACAGAGATTAACTTGAACTAGCTCATATGGTTGGTAATTTCACAGAATTCCAACCGTATTACCTTTTGAAAATTTGACAGAATGATTATAAAGTTCATTTGGAAGAATGAATCTGTAAAGTAAGAATCATTTTGAAAGTAAAGTGTGTGTGTGTGTGTGTGGGGGGGGGTCTTGTACTAGTGATTATACAAATAAAACTATGATAAAACAGCAGTAGGTCTGGAATAGAGTAGTGAAACAATAATAAATTTAGAAGTATATAAAGCTATTTAGTATTATAAAGATGGCATTTAACATTAGTTGAGAAGGAATTTCAAAATTGTGTTGGAACATTTGGCTGTTTGAGAAGAAAATAAAATGGAATCTTAAAATGTAAATGAAATCAACATGAATTAAATATTTAAATATAAAATGTGAAGTCGGGCGTCTGGCTGGCTTTGTTGGTAGAGCATGTGACTCTTGATCTTGTGGTTGTAAGTTTGAGCCCCATGTTGGGTTTAGAGATTACCTAAAAATAAAAACTTTAATAATTTTTTTAAAATTTTGTGTTTATTTTTGAGAGAGAGCACGCACGCACGAGTGGGAGAGAGGTAGAGAGAGGGAGGCACAGAATCTGAAGCAGGCTCCAGGCTCTGAGTTGTCAGGACAGAACCCAAGGTGAAGTTCTAACCCATGAACTGTGAGATCATGACTTGTGAGCCAAGGTCGGACACTTAACCAACTGAGCCACCCAGGCACCCCAAAAATGAAATCTTAAAAAAAAAAAAGTGAAGTCAGAGGATTACTACTTTAAAAAAATGGGTAAACATTTTTCGAATCTTGAAATGGGATCAGCTGTTTTAAGCATGACTGTAAAGGCAGAATCCATAAAATGGTGGATATTGTTTGAATAAACAACCTGTAGTTGGTAAAAACATTATGAAGACAAATTTATTCGCTTAGTATTGGTTTAACATATTTATGGAGTGCTTACCATGTGCCAGGCATTTTCTCAGGTGTAGGGGATCCAGTGATGAGCAATGCTAGGCAGATGTGGGGGGGAAATTTTTGCATCATGTGTTGGACTTACAAGTATAATCTTAATATATCTAGTAGATGGGCAAAAGACGTGACTAGATAGATCACATACATAGAGAAATGAAAATAATAAAGATAAAAACATTATTTTTCATTTATAAACAAGTAACACAGAACAACTTGCTCCACTCTCCCCCACTTAGTCTGGCAGGTTTGGATGTATGTAATAAACTGTTAATATTGTATTGGCATAGGAGTGAGGAAATTCGCACACATACGCTACTGTTAGTGCATATTTATCTTTGAATATCCTTTTTGAAGGGCATTTTGGCTATCCCTATTGAAAGCATTAAAAACCTGTGTGCCCTTTGACTCACCAGCTTCTCTTGGTTAATTTGTAAGTTTGTAAAGATGTTTATTTAAGAGTTGTCTTTGTAGTATTTTTTATAATAGCTAAAATCTGGAAAAACTTAAATGTTAAATAATAGGGGATTGGTTAAGTAAATATGGTACTTTTATAGAGGAAAATACCTTATAGCCAATAGGCATGATCTAATGACTTAAAAGCATATATTTTGTTAAGTAAAAAAAAAGTTATGAAATTATATGCAGTATGATCACATTTTTGTAGGATTATGCCTATATGTGTCTATAAGTCTAAAATTTACATAAAAGTCTGAAATGGCATATATCAGGGGCGCCTGAGTGGCTCAGTTGGTTAAGCGTCCGACTTCGGCTCAGGTCATGATCTCACAGTTTGTGAGTTCAAGTCCTGCATCAGGCTCCGTGCTGATAGCTCAGAGCCTGGAGCCTGCTGTGGATTCTGTCTCTTCCTCTCTCTCTGCCCTTACTTAGCTCACACTCTGTCTTTGTCAAAAATAAAAATAATAAACTGGCATACATCAGGGGCGACTGGGTGGCTAAGTCCATTGGTTAAGCATCTGACTTCAGCTCAGGTCATGATCTCGCAGTGAGTTTGAGTCCCGCATCAGACTCTGTGCTGACAGCTCAGAGCCTGGAGCCTGCTTCAGATTCTGTTTCCTTCTCTCTTTGCCCCTCCCCCGCTCATGCTCTGTCTGTCTCTCTCAAAAATAAATAAACATTAAAAAAAATTAAAATGGCATACTTCAAATGTAAAGTAATGGTGATTTCATTTGCTTGGTAGGGTTTTTGTATGAATTTAAAAGAATAAACATTTTCTTAGAACAGTTTTAGATTTATAGAAAAACTAAAGACAATGTAGTTTCCATATATCCAACACCCAGTTTTCCATGTTAACATCTTATGTATGGTATATATGTTGTAAAAAATGAACCCCAATGAATATTGATTTATTATTAACTAAAGTCTGTAGTATAAGATTTCATTTTTTAATTTTTTAACGTTCATTTATCTTTAAGAGAGACAGTGCAAACTGGGGAGGGGCAAAGAGAGAGAGAGAAAAGAGAGACACAGAATCTGAAGCAGGCTCCATGTGCTGAGCTGTCAGCACAGAGCCTGATATGGGGCTGGAACCTACGAGCTGTGAGATCATGATCTGAGCTAAAGTTGGACACTTAAATGACTGAGCCACCCAGGCGGCACCTCTTTAGTTTTTATTTTTTTAAGTTTATTCATTTATTTTGAGAGAGAGAGTGTGTGTGTGCGACCACGGGAGGGGCAGAAGGAAAGTGAGAGAGAAAGAATCCCAAGTTTGATGAACCCAAGTTCAGTGCCGAACTCGAACTCAGAAACTGTTGAGATCATGACCCGAGCCAAAATCAGCTGAGCTCGAACCCAGGAACCATGGAATGGTGACCTGAGCCAAAACCGAGAGTTGGACACTTAACTGACTGAACCACCCAGGTGCCTCAGATTTCTTTAGTTTTATCTAATGACGTTTTGTTTTCTTTTGTATTTTTTTGAAGCTTATTTATTTATTTTGAGAGAGACAGAGACAGCATGAGTTGGGGAGGGACAGAGAGAAAGAGACAGAGAATCTCAAGCAGGCTCCATACTGCCAATGTACAGCTCCATGTGGGGCTGAACTTATGAAACTGTGAGATCATGACCTGAGCCTAAACCAAGAGTTGGGCTCTTAACTGAGCCACTCAGGTGCCCCTCTAATGTCCTTTTTCTATTCCAGGATACCACACAAAAAAGTTTTTTAATGTACCAATGCTTTTTATTATTTAAATTCCAGTTGGTTAACTAACACACAATGTAATATTAGTTACAATATAATGATTCATCAGTTCCTTACATCACCCCTGTGTTCATCATAATACTCCATCACGTATTTAACTATTCCCATCCCCACCCTCTTCCCTTCTGGTAACCATCAGCTTGTTCTCTGTAGTTTAAGAGTTTATTTCTTGGTTTGCCTGTCTCTTGTTTTTTGTTTTTTCCTTTGCTTATTTGTTTTTGTTTTTTAAATATCTATTTAATTAGTCTCTACATACAGTGTGGAGCTTGAACTTACAACCCCGAGATCAAGAGTTGTATACTCCACTGACTGAGCCAGCCAGATGCCCCTCATTTGTTTTGTTTCTTAAATTCTACATAATGAGTGAAATCATATGGTATTTGTCTTTCTCTGACTGACTTATTTTGCTTAGCATGGTACTCTCTAGCTCCATCCATGTCATCATAAATGGCAAGATTTCATTCTTTTTTTTATGGCCGAGTAATATCCATCGTGTGCATGTGTGTGCGTGTGTGTATGTATGCCACATCTTCTTTTTTAAAATTTTTTTTTAAGGTTTATTCATTTTTTAGAGACAGAGACAGAGCATGAGTGGGGGAGGGGTAGAGAGCAAGGGAGACACAGAATCCGAAACAGGCTCCAGGCTCCAAGCTGTCAGCACAGAGCCCGATCTGGGGCTCGAATCCATGAACTGTGAGATCATGACCTGAGCAGAAGTCATACGCTCAACCAACTGAGCCACCCATGTGCCCCTCACATCTTCTTTATCTATTCGCCAATCAGTGGACACTTGGGCAGTTTCCATAATTTGGCTATTGTTGATAATGCTAGTATACTAATTCTTTATTAATGGATGAAATTCCAGGGAAGAAGGTGTGAGAGGGGAAAAGGAAATGAGGTAGGGAAAAAGTGAAAACAAATAAGGAATGTGCTATCAAGATGGCTATAGCTTCACTGCAAACAAAGCTGATTGCTTGATCTTCCAAGGCATCTCCAGAGAGTTAACAGTAAGCTATTGCCTTTTAGCACCATTACACAGCCACAATACTTTGAGTAATTATGTCTCTTTGAGATCCTTTTAGCTATGATAGCTTCTCAGACTGTCTTTTGGCATATGAAAATTTATTGTCATGTTTTTACTATCAAAACTTATCATCTTGATTCTTCCTTCTGCCTTTGTACAAAGCAAAAAGAGAGACATTGGCTACTTTGACAACCGTAACACAAACTCCAGGAATGTCACTGACAGCATGACCTTTGTGACCAAATCCCACAACTGGAACCTCATCATTTTCTTCAATAAAATTCAGACAACCATCGTTGGGTACAGGGCTGTGATTTTTTTTTTTTTTTTTTTTTTTTTTGTCATTCTTGATCAGCTGGACTCTGACATGCTTCCTGATGGCAGAATTTGGCTGTTTGGCTTCAACCTCTACTTTTTCCGGCACAATTCCCTTTGCATGGGAAGTGCCTCCAAAAGGGTTGGCCTGCAGGGCTGTGCCCAAATGGGCTTGCTTGTACTGTTTACCATGCCACTTCTGATCCCATCTGTGGCTATGGAGCTTCTTGGCAGTATGAAGACCATGACATTTGCCCATTCTGCCAGTGCCATGGGCCTGAGCAAAAGAACTCAGAATTTATTTTTGATAATCTTGGCAGTTTTGAGGCATACTGGTCAGTATTTTGTAATGTGTCCCTCATTTGGGGTTTGGTATTTTTCTCATTATTGATTGGGGTTAGAGTACAGACTATCAGCATGACTTATTACTCTTGGTGTCGACCTTCATCACCTGGCTGTGAGTTTTTTTAAAGCATATTTTGAAATACGTTTTTTTAATGTTTATTTTATTTTTGAGAGAGAATGAGTGGAGGAGGAGAGAGAGGGAGACAGAGGATCCAAAGCAGGCTACATCCTGACAGGAGAGAGCTCAATACGGGGCTCAAGCTCAGGATCTGTGAGATCATGACTTGAACTGAAGTTGGATACTTAGCTGACTGAGCCACCCAGGCACTCCTGAATTTGTTTTTCAAATGTTTGCTTTTCTGTATTTCTTTTTCTGTACTTTTTCTTAAAAAAAAAACAACACAGGGGCGCCTGGGTGGCTCGGTCGGTTGAGCGTCCAACTTCGGCTCAGGTCATGATCTCACGGTCCGTGGGTTCGAGCCCCGCGTCGGGCTCTGTGCTGACAGCTCAGAGCCTGGAGCCTGTTTCAGATTCTGTGTCTCCCTCTCTCTGTGACCCTCCCCCGTTCATGCTCTGTCTCTCTCTGTCTCAAAAATAAATAAACGTTAAAAAAAAAAATTAAAACAAAACAAAAAACCAGCTTGTGTTACTTGCAATGCAAAAAATGTTATAACCTTCTTTATGGTTATATCTGTCAATATTTATAGCATGTATAATCAGTACATTGAAAATTCTGTTAATGTAGAAAGGATAATGGAAGTTATAGTCAAAATAACTGAACAAGTTGCTGACAGGGCTAATTATAGAAAGGAATTAAAGGCATTAGTATAGTATGGCTTGTTTTAACAGTCTTTAAACTATTTTATATCTCTGTTCTAGGAAGAAAAGCCTGATAATTGTGAAATAGATCTAAATCCAAAAGTGGGGAAGCAATTAGTTATGCATGACAGGAGAAAAATATAAATAAGATCAGGGGCACCTGGGTGGCTCAGTCGGTAAAGCGTCTCTTTGTTTTAGCTCAGGCTGTGATCTCTTGATTAGTGGGATCAATTCCTGCATCGAGCTTTGTGCTGATGGTGTGGAGCCTGCTTGGGATTTTCTCTCCCTCTCTCTCTGCCCCTCCTCTGGTTGCATACTCTTTCTCAGAATAAAAAATAAATTAAAAATCTTAAGATTAGACC
Organism: Panthera pardus; assembly: GCF_024362965.1. Lineage (NCBI taxonomy): Eukaryota > Metazoa > Chordata > Mammalia > Carnivora > Felidae > Panthera > Panthera pardus. The sequence continues at coordinate 54,047,906 of NW_026526810.1, read as the reverse complement.
AATTAAGTTAATTTGTTCATTCAACAACAAATAATGAGCCCTGTCGTATGCCAGTGATTATACTAAGTCTAAGGATTGAACAGTGAATAAGTCCTTTCTCTCATGGAATTTATATTCTAGTTAGACACTAATAAATAATATGATTTCCGATATTATAAAAATGCTGTGAAGAAAATATTATGAGAGAAGAGTGAGTGGTGGTGGTGGGTTTAGTGGTTCTTTTAGATAGGTTGTCAGGTAATGTTTCTATATTATCTCTGAAAGCTTGAGCATAATATGAAGGCTTGAGCATAAAGAGACCTGAATGATAGGGAGTGTGCCATACCACCATGGATCATTTCAAATGGTGTGAGAGAATACTAATGCAAAGACTGAGGTGAGAATCAGTTTGTGATTTTCGAGGAAGTGCAAAAAGGCTGGTGTGCTATAGTTGGGAGATTCTTGCTGGAGTAATAATTGGAAGTGGTGGTGGTGGGATACAGTGGTAGGAAATGATACTGAGTAGTTGGTGGTTTCAAATGGTATAGAGTCTGGTACACCAGAAGGGCTTTGTATTTCATTCTAAGTGTGATGGGATTCATTGGACAGTTTTATAAAGAAAAATGACACAGCCTAATTTATGTTTTAAAAAGGTCACTTTGACTGCTATAGAGATAAGAGGGATAGTAGGAGACCATATAGGAAGTCACTGGAATGGTAAGATGCAGTATGATGGCTTGGATCAGGGAGGCAGTGATGCAGTGAGAAGGGGTCCGATTCAGGGTACATTTTGAAGGTAGAAGGAATAGAATTTGCTGATAGGTTAGTTGTGGGAGGTGAGAGAAAGAGGGAATCAAAGATGATAAATTTTTTAGCTGTAGCAACTGGTGCCATGTACAGAGGTGAAAACTAGAAGGAGTTAGTTTGGGGTTTACTATGAAGAGTTGAATTGGATAGTGTTGAGTTTGAGATATTACTAGATATCTAGTAATAACCACTGAGGAAGCAGTTGACTGTTTAAGTCTGGAGCTTAGAGTTAAAGTCAGGTCCGTGAATATAATACACATTTGGGATGCCATCAGTATATAGTGGTTTTTTTTTTTTTAGTTTTTTAATGTTTATTTCTTTTTGAGAGAGAGAGAGAGACAGAGACAGAGCATGAGTGGGGAAGGGGCAGAAAGAGAGAGGGAGACACAGAATCTGAAGCAGGCTTCGGGCTCTGAGCTGTCAGCACAGAGCCCGATGCGGGGCTTGAACTCACAAACCTGTAAGATCATGACCTGAGCTTAAGTCGGACACTTAACCGACTGAGCCACCCAGATGCCCCTGTATATAGTGTTTTAAAAATATGGGTCTCATAAGATCAGGCAGGGAGTAAAGAGGGCCAGTGACTGAGCCCTGAGACTCTGTTGAAAGCATGGACAGAGGAATAAGTTATACTTAGATTTCTTTTGTATCTTCATCGCCCCAATACTCAGCTTTGTCTATATGGTACAGTATTAAATCATGCCTTTAAGATGATTGTAATATGACCTTTTTCTGTTTTATGAACTGATTCTGCAGATTTTTGTCACTGCCTACCTGAAGATTTCCACTTTGTGTCCATTACCTGGGGGCATAAATTCCAACTTGCATAGCTTTCATACCAGACCCATCATTGTCTAACTCTCCCTCTCCCTCCATATCCTGCCATGCCCAGTGTGCTCTGCTTGTATATAGCCCTGCATTTGCCAGGAGTACTCTTTCTCCCCTTCTTACTTTTTGCCTCAAACTCCTGCTCAGTCTTCAATGTCCAGCTTAAATTTGGTGCGTAATTTCCACAGAGGTTGTCTCCTCACTGCATGGTGCTGCTTTAGCTCTGTCGTTGGTACTTTAATTTATAGCAGATCACAAAATCAGTTGATATTTGACTGGTTTTTTTATTCATTTGTTTTTTTTCAGTGCTTAGCATGTGGTAGATGTTCAATCATAATGCTCTGAAAAAGATTGGAAGTTTTGTTTTGGGAAAAGAGTAAATAATTACAACTAGATCTTACAATGCACAGTAGTATAGATTGTTAGCTGAGATTTTCAGGATTTTTTTTTAATGGTCAGTTTTTGGTTTTAATGATATTGTGATAGAATTTAGCTAGTACAAAGTTTAATGAAATGGTGTCAGAAGTCTTAATTCAGAGACATTTTAGGAATGTTTTAATCTCTAGGGCTGAATAATGCTTATTTCTTCGGAAGCGAGCTTTTATAATAGATTCTTCCTTCACTTGCCTACTTTCCCACCCACCTTCTCAGTAGTCAGGAATTCTATTTTAACATTACACGTGTACTTTGAGCTCTTTGCTAGGAAGAAGCCTAATGTAAAAAATCCAGTAGAATCAGCAGTACTCGCCCCAGGAATGTCCATTAAATTGTTGCGTAGAGGGAGGCTTAGTGGTGTAAATTGTAGGTGTGAGGGTTTCAGTCTGTGAGCTCAAAGTAGGGTTAATTATTTTGTCATTCAGTCCTAAGCATGTATTGAACACCTACCATATATGGGCACTGTATGAGGTGTTGTGGGGGACTCACAAAAGAAATAAAAGACATGGTTCTCTGCACATGAATATCTGACAACTTAGTGGAAGAACTGAAACGTAACATTAAAAAATAATCTTAACAAGCAGTGTATCATTAAGTGCAAAGTACTGGGGTATAAATCAAGGAGTTTGCATTTCTTAAGTACATAATTATATTCTCAGGGTTATATGCAGTCTTATCTTGCATCAGTTTTCAACATTTTGATTTTCAAACTCTGCATTTTCTCCTATCCTTTAACATTTTTAGTTTCATTAAGATACTGATTTGGCTCTTTGTTGGATATAACAAAAGCCCTATGTTGGAAGAGATTGTCCTGCCAGTACTTGGATTCAAACGTTTTATTTTTTCATGTCTGCAAAGCAAATATTATACATAATTTGAAAAAGGTAGAATGTCGTTTATCCTTTATAAGTGTGACTGTGGCATACTTTAATAGTTTTTCTATGTGTAGGTTTTCCTAGACATATTTTTCTATCTAAAGGTGGGGAGAAGATTATAGAACATAGGAAACAAATTTTGTGGGTATGTGAATAGGAGTTTAAAAATACTGATTTTTGTATTTGGATTACAAAAGCAGTTTTATAATTCAGATTTGAAGAATTAAAAAACCTAGATAAACACAAAGAAAGAGATAAAAAAAGTTTTTAAAGTATTTTATTTTTTGCATCCAACGTGGGGCTTGAACTCCCAGCCCTGAGATCAAGAGTTTATGCTCTCGACTGAGCCAGCCAGGCACCCCAGGAGATAAAAATTTTTAATATGCTATCACTGTTAACCTTATTGATATGCATCTAGGCTTATTTTATTTTATGCCTTTTTGTTTTAGTGGAAAGTTTTGTTCTTTTAGTAAATAAAATGAATAACTTAGATACCTTTAAAAGCAAGCGGCTATTGTCTTTCCATAAGGTTTATCTAATCAGATTAGTCTCTACACAGTTCTTCAGTGACTTCTCAGAATAAATGGAATCAAGTTGAGACAAGTTCAGATTCTTTAGCTTAGTACATGAAGCCTGCTACTGTATAGTTTATGTCATTTGCCATGCTTCTCCCTCCATACATAGCTTTGATTTATCTGTACTACATGTACTACTTACAGGCCTGTGGACAGGGGTTGGCAAACTTTTTCTCTAAAGGGCAAGATAATAAACTTTTTTTTAATGTTTATTCATTTTTGAGAAAGAGACAGAGCGTGAGCAGAGGAGGGGCAGAAAAAGAGGGAGACACAGAATCTGAAGCAGGCTCCAGGCTCCAAGCTGTCAGCACAGACAGCTAATGCGGGCTCGAACTCATGAACTGTGAGATCATGACCTGAGCTGAAGTCAGATGCTCAACCAACTGAGCCACCTGGGTGCCCCTTAAGCTTTGTGGGTCTTATTGTTTCTGTCACAACTATGCAACTCTGCTGTGGTAGCATGAAATCAGCCATAGACAACATGTAAACAAATGATTATGGCTGTGTTCCAGGAAAACTTTATGGGTGCTGAAATTGGAATTTCATTTAATTCTTGCATGTCATAAAATTTTATTTTAACTTTTTTTCAACCATTTAAAATGTAAAAACCATTCTTAGTTTGTGGGCTGTACAAAAACCCATGGGAGAACATGACTTACAGGGCTGCAGTTTGCTGACCCCTGCTCTAGTGTACCAAACTTGCTGTGCCTCTGTCTTACTCAGTACCTCCTACCTTCTGTATTCTTCCCTAATGTGACTGTTTTGCTCAAAACTACCTTAGATGTCGTAATCTCAGTGAAGTCACAATTTGTTTTAGATCTTTTTCTGGTGATGGAAATATTTTGTTCAGACCTCTGTCATTGTGCTTATATACAGCTGTATTTTTTTTTAAATTGTAGTAAAATATATATAAAATATACCATTGTAACCATTTTTAAATGTACAGATTTTTGACATTAAGTACATTCACATTATTGTGCAACCAGTCACCACCATTCGTCTCCAGAGTTTTCATCTTTCTAAGCTGAATCTCTGTATTCAGAAAATACTAGCTTACCGTTCTTTCCCTCCAGTCCCTGGAAACCACATTCTACTTCTGTCTCTATGAATTTAACTACTGTAGGTACCTCCCATAAATGGAATCATGCAAAATATTTGTCCTTTTGGAACTACCTTATTTCGTTTAGCCTAATGTCTTCAGGGTTCATCCGTGTCATAGCATGTGTTAGAATTTCTTTCCAAGGGTGAATAATATTCCATTGTATGTAGATACCACATTTTTTTTGTTTACAGCAGAATCTGAAGCAGGCTCCAGGCTCTGAGCTGTCCACATGGAGCCTGACACGGGGCTCAAACCCACAAGCCGTGAGATCATGACCTGAAGTTGGACACTTAACTGATTGAGCCACCTAGGCCCCCCTCTGTTTTCAGTTGTTATGAGTGTATATCTAGAAGTAGAATTGTTGAATCATATTGCTTAATTTTTTGAGGCACTGCAGTGGTTGAACCATTATTACTGATGTTTTAAAATACTTTTTTGGGAATAATTTTAGATTTATAGAAAGGTTGCAAAGATCATACAGGATTTCTGTATACCCATCACCCAATTTACTCTAACGTTTACATTTTTTTCTTTTAAATGTTTGTTTATTTATTTTGGGAGAGAGAGAGAGAAGTGCAAATGGAAAGGAACAGAGAGAGAGATCGAGAGAATCCCAAGCAGGCTTTGTGCTGTAAGTAAAGAGCCTGATATGGGGATCCGTCTCATAAACTGCATGATCATGACCTGAGTTGAAATCAAGAGTAGGATGCTCAACAGCTGAGCCACCCAGGCGCCCCTCCCCTAATGTTAACTTCTTACATTACTGTGGTACATTTGTCAAAACTAAGAAACCAATATAGTTATATCACTGTTAGTAAACTCCAGACTTGACTTGGATTTCATTAGTTTTTCTATTAAAGTCCATATTCTGTTCCAGGATCTAATTGAGGATACTGCATTGCAGTTAGTCTGTATGTTGTCTATTATACTTAATGTGGAGAGTGGTACATAACAAAAGGAGAATGTTTCTTGAATAAATTAATCACCTTTTAATTTCTCTCTCTCTCTCTTTTTTAATGTTTAGTTTTTGAGAGAAGGAGCGCAAGTGGGGCAGGGGCAGAGAGAGGGGACAGAGGATCCAAAGCAGGCTCTTCGCTGACAGCAGCGAGCCCAGGGTTGGGCTGGAACCCACAAATGGCGGGATCATGACCTGACCAAGGTTGGTTGCTCAACTAACTGAGCCACCCATAGGTGCCCCCTCCCCCCTTTTTTTTTTCTTTTTTAAAGTTGATTTATTTTGAGAGAGGGAGTGTGTGTGCGGGGGAGAGGCAGAGAGAGCAGGAGAGAGAGAATCCCTAGCAGGTTCTGCACTGTCAGCACAGAGCCTGATGAGCTCTATCCTACAAAACTGCAAGATCTTGACCTGAGGCAAAACCAAGAGTTGGATGCTTAACTGACTGAGCCCTCCAGGCGTCCTATAATTTTTCTCTCCTTTTTTTGGAATGTTCATTAACCTTCCTTTAGGTTTAGTTAACTGATTTATTTTCCCTTCTTCCTTTCCTCTTCCTCTACCACCTGTTTCTAAGGTCCATTCCAATTTTTTTCACTATTTTTGAAGAAAAGTAATCATGGTATATGGGGCAAAGACCATTAACAATGTACTCAAATTTGCTCTCCCTTTTTTGGGGGCACACAGCTAGTCAGAATTCCCCAATCACTATTGTAGTTTGATTAGATCTCATGACTTACTTTCTCTAGTGGAATGTGAATGGTAGTGGGCCTGACCTCCCTCATGTGTTCTTTTGTTTGCCTCCCGTGGCTATATGGGATGTAACATCTGGGACAGCCTCGGAAGCCTTGTATTCAAGATAGAATTGCTGTCAGCCTCAGTCTTGGGATGACTCTGGAAGGGAACTGGCTTAATTGATGATCTGAATATTCACTCACCAGACTGGTAATTGGGGATCTCTTTGTGTAGCCTAGCCTAATAAGTATACTGCGTGCCTACTTTTGATTTGGATTTATATGAACCTTGATTTTTTTTTTAAAGTTTATTTATTTTGAGAGAGAGAAAGAGCAGGTGAGAGAGCAGAGAGGGACAGTGAGAGAGGGAAAGAGAATCCCAAGCAGGCTTCATGCTGTCAGTGCAGAGCCAGTCTTGGGGCTTGAGCCCATGAACTGTGAGATGATGACCTGAGCTGAAATCAAGAGTCGAATGCTTAACTGAATGAGCCCCACTAGGGGCCCCTGAACCTTGAGTGTTGATTTAATTAGCATTATATAATTATATTGGGAAGACTAGGGAATGGGAAGTGTGCACGTACATGGAGATGTGAAGAGGAAGGAGAGCTAGATCTCATATGGTGGGAAGTTAATACTGCCTAAAACTGGAGAAAAGAAGAAAAAAACATGTAATGATAAGGAGATGTATACCAAAAGAATCAGCCATGAAAGTTGAAAATTTGACCCTGGGAATTGGGGAATTGTTGTAGTGGAAGATAACTGGCTTTTGTAAAAAGCCATTGTATGTATTTACCTCTTTAGTCTCTGTTCATGGATAACTTTGATAAAACGAAACAAACCGAATTGAAGATCCGGGTAAAGAACAAGAACAAAAAACCCCAGTCAGATTCTGAGTCTTCTTTACAAAGCCACAAAAGGCAATCAGTCACTTTTTGCTAAATATATCTGGTGATAGCTTACAGCTTTGTGATGAAACTTGTATTATTGTTGTGTGGTTTTAGAGGTCAGGGATTTTTCCTTGTACTGACATGAAATCATCCGTCCAGAAACTTCCATTCCAGGACCCTCTAGAGCATATGGAATATTTTATTCCTGCTTCCATGACATCCTTCAAATGACCCTTTTACATTATCTTCATAAAAAAAATTATCTTCTCACATCTTAAATTTTCTAGGCAGTGATAATGAAAATCATTTTTGATTTTGAGACCAATTATCATCAAATCCTTGCAAATTCTTGTGGACTGTTCAGTGGCTCGTGACTGATTTTTGGATGTTGATTTGTTGTTCTGCATAGACTTTCCAGGAATTTGAGGAAGTTCCTCTGGGCTTGGTGGTGCACTCTCACATGCCACAGAATTCTATCCTTACCAATAGGAAGGCAGTGTTCTGAAGAGAGCCCAGGTCTCCTACTCTCACCTCAACACAAATTCTTTTTATACTTGAGGTTTTGCCTGGAGTGATTGGATATGGGTTGTTTCTTTCTTATTTAAGCATGTTAGTCCTAATGTCGTGGGCTGTTGCTATCAATTTTGTCATTCTGCTGCAAAACCAACAGCTCACTGCCTATTCTGCCCACATTCCTCTGGAGAAGGAAGTGATGGCCATTCTGGTCCTTTGTTGCACTTACAGCAAAGGCTGGATATAACATGTGTGAAAGAATAGAGGAATAGTTAGTAAACTGTAGTATTAAAAGTAGAAAATACAGGGGTGCCCAGGTGGCTCATTTGATAGGGCATCTGACTCTTGATCTCGGGGTTGTGGGTTCAAGCACCACACTGTCTTGAAGCCTCCTTTAAAAAAAAAAAAAAAAAAAAAATTAAAAGCTCTGTAGCAACTTGGAAAATATGTTCTCAAATTAATGGTAAATGAAGAGTAGAACCCCAAATGCCAAGATTATTGCTTTAAATTATGAAAAAATTAAATATATATAAAAATATATATGTGCATATGGAAATTCAGAGTTATGGTTAGTGGTAAGATTGTAGGTATCTGAAATTATGTTATTTCTTGTTTTATTTTCTGTGTTCCTCTCTAGAAAGTAAGCTTTAAGAGGGTGAGGGATTTTTGTCCCAGAACAGTTCCTGGCCTATAGTAGTTTTTCAATAAATACTTGTTGATTATTTAATGAATTAATGGCTTTAATGTTTAATGCTCTGGTAATGCTTATTAAAATTAAACAAAAACAAAAAAACTAAGAAAATTGTCAATGATTTAAAAAAAAACTTTTTTAATGTTTGTTTATTTTTGAGAGACAGAGTGTGAGCAGGGGAGGGGCAGAGAGAGAGGAAGACACAGAACCTGAAGTAGGCTCCAGGCTCTGAGCTGTTAGCACAGAGCCTCACCTGTGGCTGGAACTCAGAAACCATGAGATAGTGACCTGAGTGACCTGATAGTGACCTAAAGTCCCACATTTAACTGACTGAGCCATTCAAGTGCCCCTCAATGATTTCAGTCTTTGTTTAATACATTGTAGGTTCTGCATATTCTCACCACCTTTACTGACCTCCTTTGGTCCTCTTAAAACATGATGCTCCGGGGCGCCTGGGTGGCTCAGTCGGTTGAGCATCCGACTTCAGCTCAGGTCACCATCTCACGGACCGTGAGTTCGAGCCCCGCGTCGGGCTCTGGGCTGATGGCTCAGAGCCTGGAGCCTGCTTCCAGTTCTGTGTCTCCCTCTCTCTCTGCCCCTCCCCCATTCATGCTCTGTTTCTCTCTGTCTCAAAAATAAATAAACATTAAAAAAAAAAAAATTAAAAAAAAAAACAAAACATGATGCCCCAAGGGATACCTCAGTGGTTCAGTCAGTTAAGGGTCCAGCGTCAGCTGGATCAGGTCATGATCTCACAGTTCGTGGGTTTGAGCGCCACGTCGCACTGACAGTTCAGATCCTGGAGCCTGCTTCAGATTGTGTCTCCCGCTCTCTCTGCCCCTCCCCCACTTGTGTGTGTACGCACGCACTCGCTCTCTCTCACTCTCAAAAGTAAACATTAAAAGGGGCGCTTGGGTCACTCGGTCGGTTAAGGGTCTGACTTTGGTTCAAGTCATGATCTCATGGTTTGTGGGTTTGAGCCCCACATCGGGCTCTGTGCTGACAGCTCAGAGCCTGGAGCCTGCTTTAGATCCTGTCTCCGTCTTTCTGCCCTCCTCTGCTCATGCTCTGTCTCTCTGTCTCTCTCAAATATAAAATAAAACATAAAAAAATAAGATAAATGTTAAAAAAGATGATGCCCCAAACAATATATTAGTCCAGATTTAGGCATGCCGGTTTAGCATATAGAGGAATTATTTCCTCTCAGGATCTGGATGCCATACCTCCATTGTAGAGTTTTTTGCAGATGTGTCCCACTGTTGGCTTATGTTGAACTTAATTTGTTGGTATTTAAAATTTTAGTTTTGCTAGGAGCATCTGGCTGACTCAGAACATGTGAGTCTTGATCATGGGACTGTTAGTTTGAACCCCATGTTGAGTATAGAGATTACTTGAAAATAAAATCTTTAAGAGAAAAAATTTAGTTTTCCTAATACATTTTATAAGAATTGCTAACTCTTTCCCCAGTGTGTTTACTTGCTGATACACTAGAACTGGCCAGCTTGCCTCTCATGTATTTTTGTCTTCCCTGTTCAGTTTCACTAGAAGTGGTAATAAGTAGTAGAACATTTGGAGTGCCTGGCTGGCTCAGTCGGTAGAGCATGTAACTCTTGATCTTGAGATTGTGAGTTTGAGCCCCATATTGGACATAGAGCTTACTTAAAAAAAAAAAAAATTCAAAAGATGGGTAGCCAGAGAATAAAAGAAATAAAACCTCTGGAAATTTACACATTTTACAATTATTCTCCAAATAATTTAATGATGACTATATGTTTCCTGGGGGCCTTCTTCAGAATTCCTGAAAAGGCAGGAGGTAAGTACCTGGATAAAAATCAGAAACTGATCTCTTGGGCACTGTCTTCAAGTGACATTGCAAACCTGTTTTTTCCCCCAGGAAAATGCGAATTATAGTCTTATTCTGATTTCCCAACATTATATTCAAATTCTTGTCAACTCCTATAGGCCCTCCATTTTCCTGGTTGTCATTGATTTTTATATTCATAGACTAGGGGTTGGCAAATTTTTTTTGTAAAGGACCAGATAGTAAATATTTTAGGCTTTATGGGCTAGAGGGTCTGTGCCTCAACATTTCAGCTGTTCTCTTGTATCAGAAAAGCACCCATAGGTGATACATAAATGAATGAACATGGCTGTGTTTCAGTAAGACTATTTACAAAAACAAACATTAGACCAACTAACCAACAAACAAACACTAGGCCAAGTAGTTTGATGACCCTGATCATAGACCTTTACCATTCATGAAGATAGAATAATAGAAATCTAGGTTGGAAGTCATTTTCTTTCAGAATTTTTGAAGTTTTTATTTATTAATTTTGAGAGGGGAGGGGCAGAGAGAGAGGGAGAGAGAATCCTTAGCAGGCTCCGTAGACTGTCGTCGCACCCATAGACCTACGAGGGGCTCAATTTCATGACTTTGAGATCATAACCTGAGCCGAAATCAAGAGTTGGATGCTTAATCCACTGAGCCACCCAGGCGCGCCACCCCCCTCTCGCCCCCCCTTCTGAATGCCTCTTAACAGGTTGCTTAAATTCTCATCACTTTCCTTATCAGTACAATAGGGATAATAAAATCTACCTCAGGCTTTTCTGAAGATTAATGAGATTAAGAATGTAAAGTGCTAAAAACAATGCTTGGCATATAGTAAGCACTTACTAAATGGTGATGTAATCATCATTTTACAAACTGAAATGCCTTTTTCAGTGGTTTTGGCAGGATTCCTATGGTGTGGAGTCTTTTTTTTTTTTTTTTGGTGGAGTTTTGATTTCATAGACAAAGTCCGGGATAGCTTGAAGTGTTTGTTACTAGAAGATTTTAAGGTAAAGGAATGGGAATGGGATAGTCCTGTAGCCCTGAGCCCTTTCTCTCTAGGGAAAATAGAGAAAATAAGAGTCACATAGAATTTGGTCTCAAGTTGTACTCCCTGAGTTAGAGAGGTCAGAGTACACGTGTACCTTTCTCCCCGCTGGGTGACCTCTTACCAGGATTATTTGTGTTAATGTCAATCATAGTGTTTTCCAAGCTGTTAAGTGTATATATATTTTCAAAATGAAAGCTTTTCAGCACTGGACGTTACTTTTCAGTTGTTTTAAGGTGTTATAACTGCCTTTTTATTTTAAATAGTGCCAGTTCTTGCACCCAGCATTTTATATTGCCTCTGAGAATTTAAGATAATTAGATCAATAGAGGTAACCCAATATTGGTGCCATTTGAAATAGCAGATTTTTCCAGATTGAAATATTTTTATTTTTTTGAACATATTTATTTACTACTGATAACAATATTTTTAAATAACTCATTTGAGCAGGTTATTTTTCTTGGAGGTAACATAAATGGAATGGAAAACCTCTGAATTAATAATATGCATAAAAATTACCAATGCTATGATTAAGTTTGATGTATTTAAAACAATTATGTCAGTGATTAGGTGGCATAGTCAGAAAGTTATAGCAATATGTAATCCCAAGGAATCTAATAAGCTGAGGGAAAACGGAAATACTTCACTGATCAATAATATTAATTTATTGGAGCACTTGGGTGGTTCAGTCGGTTAAGCTGAAATATTTTTATATAGAAGCATACTTTATTTCCTAAAATTCTCCTTAAATTTTTTTTTTTTTTTTTTTTTTTTTTTTTAATGACATTTGCCTTTAGAGTGGCATGCTGGTAAACGTGGATAAGATCAGACTTCTGCATTGTCTTTATGGGAAATAGGGAATCATAAAAAGCGTCTGTCATTTAAACATTTTTATTCTGGGGCACCTGGGTGGCTCATTTGGTTAAGCATCTGTCTCTTGATTTTGGCTTGGGACATCGTCTCATGGTTTGTGAGTTTGAGCCCTGCGTGGGACTCTGCGCTAGTAGCGCGGCGCCTGCTTGGGATTTTGTCTTTGCCTCTCTTGCTAGCTCGCTCGTTTTCTCAAAAAGAAGTAAATAAACTTAAACAAAAGGTTTTAATTTTGATGAGCTTAAGATTATGAGATACATTTGCCTTACACTCAAACGTCAGCAGCTTTAAATTCAGCTGGTTATTTTACTAGTGTTTGGTCCAAAGGTGTGAGAAATTCATCCCCATTCCTGGAAAAATAACCTACTTCTATGCCAGGCATTGTGTTAAGTGCCATTATCTAATTTAATTTCCTAAGTGGTCTCTTCGTCCTGACCTTGGTTTCTTATAGTATAATTTTAAAATAGCAGCTAGACAGGTGCTGTTAAATCAGAGATGGCTGTTAAAATGCTGTTAAAGTCAGGTTATGTCATGCTGAAAACCCTCCAATGGCTTCCTATTTCTAGCAAAATGAAAGCTAAAATCTTTGCAGTGGCCTGTAGGGTTCTATGTTGACCTGGTCCCCTCTTAACTTCTCTGACCTCCATCTTTTACCATTTACCCTCTACTCTGCCCATCTCCTTAGCCTCCTTGTTTTTCCTTGATCATGCCCTTTCATTTCTGATGTCTTCTGTCTGGACCTGCATGGCTTGTTTCCTCAATTCTTCTATGTCTTGATTCAAATTTTGCTTTTTTTCCCTTTCCCTCTCCCTCTTTTCTATTTTGTTTTCTGTAGCATTTATTACTAGATAACATATCATATATTTATTTTGCTTGTTTGATGTTTCCTTTATTAACATTTAAGTACCACAGGGCAGAGATTTTTGTTTGTCTTGTTCACTGCTGTTTCTACATCTCATAGAACAATGCTGGCATACAGAGTAAGTGCTCAGGAAATGTTTGCTGAGTGAGTGAATAAATTGCCACAATACTGTGACGTGGGCACTGTTACTGCTTTCTTTCTGCACATGAAGAAACTGAAGGCCAGAGAAGTTAAATAATTTGCATAAGGTCACAGCATTCTTACCCCGCCTGCTGAATGGCTTTATCTCCTATTATCTCGCCATGTCTTCTTTACCTAGTCATAGACACTATTTTTATGTGTGTGTGATTATCATGTACACATTCAAGCTTCTGTGCCTTTCTTCTTGTTATTTCCTCAGTGGGAATTTTCTTCTTTCTTGCTCCCTACTTAGGTAGAACTTTGCAGAAAAAAATGGTGATTTAGAGAAGAGTCAAGGGTATGACATTTGGGGAGGTGGAAGAATGAATGCTGTGAACTAAGGTCATATGGTGGGAAACACATGTAGTGTCAGGGAGCAGTTTGGCTAGAATGAGATTTTGTTTAGGGGTGTGATAGAAGGTACAGTTAGAGAAGGGGAGAGCATTAAGGCACTGTTACAGGGAACTTTGAGCTTCTGACTAAGGAATGGGTATTTTTATCTTGTTGCCCTTGGAAGGTTTTTGATCAGAAGAGTGATAATGCGTAACACTGCTTTTATAAAAATGTTTGATTTTGCTGTGGTGATAAGAATGGCTTAGAGTGGGAAGAAGCTAAAATTAGGAAGAAGATTTAGGAGATTATTATAGTGGTATAGTCCTGAAGTGAGGCAGTAAGGGCTGAAATTGAGAAGTGAGAATGGAGGGGCTCCTGGGTGGCTCATTCGGTTAAGGGTTTGACTCTTGATTTTGGCTCAGGTCATGATCTCATGGTTCGGGAGTTTGAGCCTCAAGTAGGTCTCTTCTCTTATAGTGGGGAACCTTTTGGGATTCTCTGTCTCCCTTTCTCTCTGCTCCTTCCCTGCTCACCATCTCTCCTTCTCCTATCTCAAAAATAAATAAACATTAAAAAAAGAACACAAAAACTTAAGATCCCACCCCCCCCAAAAAAAGAAGTGAGAGTGGAAATTAAAGCACAGAGATGAGATAGTTAAAATATGGCTTCTAAAATTCAGATTCCTTACTGTGGTCTACAACATGCTACATGATCTTACCTTTCCCTATCTCTGCAACCTTACCTCCTGCCACCTTTCCTTTCATTCTCTAAGGTGTAGCCACATAAGCTGTTTCTTTTCTTTGAATGGGCTGTTTGTCTTCACTTCAGTGCCTTTTGGACTCACCTTCTCTTTGCCTTGAGTGTTCTTCTCTAAGTCTGGTTCCTTCCTGTCATTCAGTTCACAATTTAAATCACCTCTCAGGTCTTTCCTGATAACCAGGTTTAAAGCAACCTCCCTTATTGCTTCATTGTTTTTTGCTATCACCATAGTATAAAATCATTACTTGGTTTTAAAGAAAGAGTTTGCCTGGCATATTTTTTTTTCCTGAGCATATTCTTTTAATTTTTAAAATTATTTTTGGGGTGCCTGGGTAGCTCAGTGCACTGGTTAAGCCTCCGACTTCGGCTCAGGTCGTGATCTCGCAGTTCATGAGTTCAAGCTCTGGGTTGGGTCTCTGCTGACAGCTTGGAGCCTGGAGCCTGCTTTAGCCTCTGTGTCTCCCTCTCTCTCTGCCCCTCCCCCCTCATGCTCTGTCTCAAAAATAAATAAACATTAAACAAATCATTAAAAATTTTTTAAATTATTTTTTCTTAAAAAATTTTTAATGTTTATTTTGAGAGAGAGAGCGAGAGAGCACAGAAACGGGAGGGCAGAGAGAGGGGGGACAGAAGATCTGAAGCAGGCTTTGTGCTGACAGCAGAAAGCCTGATAGGGGCTCAAACTCAAGAACTGTGAGATCATGACCTGAGCCAAAGTCAGACAGTTAACGAAGTGAGCTACCCAGGGCCCAGAGAGAGAGAGAGACAGAGACAGAGAGAGAGAGAGAGAAGAGAGAATCTTAAGCAGGCTCCATGCTGCTGGTGCAGAGCTTGATGCAGGGTTTGAGCTTATTATGAATCTTGAGATCACTGCCTGAGCCGAAATCAAGAGTTGGTTGCTTAACCTACTGAGCAAGATCAGTATAAAGTATGATCGAAGGGGAGTATTTATGGCAGGAAATGATGGGAAATAAAAGATGAAGGGACTTTTTGAGACCACTGTGTGGGTTATCTTGAAAATCAGTACACCTCTCTCACTCAAAATAGATCAACATTATAAAAAAAGCATGAGGAAGGGGCACCTGGGTGGCTCAGCTGCTTGACTGCCTGGCTCTTGATTTCGGCTCGGGTCATGACCTTACGGTTTTTGAGTTTTGGGCTTTGTACTGACAGGGTGGATCCTGCTTGGGATTCTCTCTCTCCCTCTCCTTCTTCTTTCAAAATAAATAAATAAACATATATGTATATATAAAAAGAAAATCAGGACAGTTAATGGACACAGGTTAGATGAAAATAATTCATTTATTTAACAAACTTTGTATTGAAATAAAATTTCAGAAACATACAGGATCATTCTTTGAGGTGGGTGAGTTAATTTGCAGCAGTATGGTTTATTCATTCTTTACAAAGGTTATTTAACTTTAGCTGATCCTTATACCAGATTCTTTTCAAAGGAGAGGATAAAGTCCTTATCTTCACAATTTTACTAAAATTTTACCTACAGTTCTTCTTTATTTTTGGTGGTAGATAAACATAAAATTTACCAATTTAACCATTTTTAATAGTACATAAAATATTTACATCATTGTGCATCACTACCATCTGTCTCCAGAGCTGTTTTATCTGTCCAAACTGAAACTCTGTGACCGTTAAAACCACTAATTTTCCATTCTCTTTTTTTCTAGGTCTTGGCAATTACCATTCTGTTTTCTGTCTCCATGAATTTGACTTTGCTGGGTATCTCATATAAATTGAATCATATAAAATATTTGTCCTTTTTTGCCCCAAGCTCATTTTACTAAGCATAATGTCTTCAAGATTCATTTCTGTTGTAGCACGTGTTAGAATTTTCTTCCTTTTTAAAGCTGAATATATTCCATTGTATGGATATACCACATTTTGTGTATGTATTCATCAGTGGACATTTGGGTGGTTTCCACCTTTTGGCTACTGTGAATAATATTGTTATGAACATTGCAGTAGAAGTGTCTGAGTTCCTGCATTCAGTTCTTTTAGGTACACGCTCAGAAATGGAATTGCTGGATAATTTGGTAATTCTTTGTTTAACTTTTTGAGGAATCACCAATTGTTTTCCACAGTAACTGTACCATCTTATATTCCCATTTGCTATGCACAAGGTTCTAGAATTGCTCCACTTCCTTGCCAACGCAAGCAAATTATTTTCTGTTTCTTTGATTATAGTCTTAATGGGTATGAAGTGGTAAATATCTCATTGTGGTTTTGATTACTAGTATTTTGACAGGAATTGCATGAGTCTGTAGATTGCTTTGGATGGTAAGGACATTTTAACAGTGTTCTCATCCATGATCATGTGTACTACCACTTTTTTTTTTTTTTTTTTAAGTTTATTTTGAGAGGGAGAGAGAGTGCATGTGAGCTGGGGAAGGGCAGAGAGAGAGGGAAGGAGAGAATCCCAAGCAGGCTCTGTGCTGACAGCAGAGATCCTGATGTGGGGCTCAGACTCGTGATGAACTGTTAGATCATGACCTGAGCCAAAGTCGGACGCTTAACCGACTGAGCCACCCAGGCAACCCTGTACCAGGGTTTTTAAATCTAGTAAATTTTTAAATCTAGTAAATCTAGTAAATCTAGTAAATCTCTCAGTTGTCTTCTGGGTATAAGCAAAGGCTCTTGATAATATATCACTACCACTTAGTTTATCGCATGTTGATATAAATAGTAGTAGTAACTACCTTGTTATTAGAAGATTGTCATTAACTATTAAGTTATAATATAGGAAGCCACTTAGTTGGGATGACGGGCTCTAATTTTTCATGTAGATATTTTTTTATGATATGATCACCATTATAAATTATCCAAATGTTACATAATCTCTATCTGGAAGATGAAAATTATCATTGTATTTGTTTTCCTTGTTTTTTCTCCCAGTAGGAGGTATTTTTATTATATTTTCCAGTTTTGACCAGGGGTATGCTTAATAGTGGTCACCTTGCTTTTAACCTCTATTTGCTTTCTCCAGTTTGTTGATGCAGATGGACTTTAATGATACTAACGTAAGCCCTTCACTTGCTCACTTTAGCAGTCCCATAACCTCATGGTCACTCTGAATGGAAATATTTTCTGCTGTGGTTCACCTGATAAAAAGATGAGTCAAGGGGCGCCTGGGTGGCTCAGTCGGTTAAGCGTCCAACTTCGGCTCAGGTCATGATCTTACGGTTTGTGGGTTCGAGCCCCGCATCGGGCTCTGTGCTGACAGCTCAGAGCCTGGAGCCTGTTTCAGATTCTGTGTCTCCCTCTCTCTCTGCCCCTCCCCCACTCACGCTCTGTCTCTCTCTGTCTCAAAAATAAATAAACATTAAAAAAAAATAAAAAAATAAAAAAGATGAGTGAAGTCAGTTACACTTTTGCATAAGATAGAATATCAAGTTTTAATTTTTCTCTAAAAGAAATACGTCATAGGGGCTCCTGGGTGGCTCAGTCAGTTGAGCATCATACTCTTGATTTTGAACATTGTACTCTTGATGTTGGCTACTGTCATGGTCTCGAGGTTTGTGGGATCAGGCCCCACGTTGGGTTCTGCGCTGGCAGTGTGGAGCCTGCAAGATTCTCTCTCTCCTCTGTCTCTGCACCTGTCTATCAAATAAATAAATAAACAGAAAAAAACTCATTCTCTTTAAAAATAGAAAAAGAAATACATCATAAATATCTCTAGAAACATGAAAGCCCAAAGCAGTTAACACTAAAAGCACTGAATAATGTGTTAATAGCTACATTAAAAAAATTGTTTTTAATGTTTATTTATTTTTGAGAGAAACAGAGAGTGGGGAGGGGCAGAGAGAGAGAGGGAGACACAATTTGAAGCAGGCTCCAGGCTCTGAGCTGTCAGCACCAGACCCAATGTGGGGCTTGAACTCAAAGACAGTGAGATCATGATCTGAGCCAAAGTCGGACACTCAACCAACTGAGCCACCCAGGCACCCAATAGTTACATTTTTAATCTAAGTACGGAGTCATTGTAAGGGTTGCCAAACACATCTGGTAATCTGAGCAATTATAATTGTGTACCTCCAGAGGAAGTGTGCAGTGACATTTGGTATCACTTTTTGGAATTAGCTAGAAAGAGTTGGTGTGCTCAATGCAAAATTTCTTCTGTCTTCCTGACAGTATATGTTTAAGTGACAGGCAAAATGTTAGCCTAAGCTTACAAACTTCAGAATGGAAATCTAGATGATAAGGAGGTGAACTCCTTAAAGAACTTTTTCACTTTTTATACTCTATGCATATTACAGAATCTGGCGCCTAGTAGGCACTTAGGAAACATTTGTGAAATGAAAGAATGTGAATGGTCAGTTGCTTTCAAACATTTATTCAATCGGGTAAAATGGCTTGTTCATTTTTGGTACCCCCCTTGCCAGGCATTTAATTTGTCTCTTCCTCTGTTCTGCTAATCACTGGAACATTTTTCTACATTACAAGACTTGTTGACATCATTTGTTGTGTCCTTTAATAATCCTTTGTCTCTTCTTTATCTTTCTTTAGTCTTCATTGTCACCTCCCCCCCCCCCCCCCCTTTTTAAAGTTTATTTATTTATTTTGAGTGAGAGAGAGATAGGGAGAGGGAGAGTGGTAGAGGGAGAGAGAGAATACCAATCAGGCTCTTCATGATCAGTGCAGAGCCCAATGCGGGGCTTGAACTCATGTTCAAGATTATGACCTGAGCTGAAATCAATAGTGCATGCCTAACCAACTGCACCACCCAGGTGCCCCATCTTTTTCCCTTTTGAAAATAATTTTGCTGTTGTTTTAGAGGAGATTAGGTGGGCAAAGAGAGAAGCACATCTGACTAGTCCACTGTGTGTTCAGTTTTTATTAACATTCAGTTAACATTTTAAACATTAAAGTTAACTTTTTTAGAGAGAGAGGGGAGGAGCAGATAGAGGGAGAGAGGTTCTATCCTAAGCAGGATCTATGCTGTCATCACAGGGCCCAATGTAGGGCTCAATCCTATGAACCATGAGATCATGACCTGAGCTGAGACCAAGAGTTGGATGCTTAAGTAACTTAGCCACCCAGGTGCCCCTATTCAGTTAACACTTTAATATAAGCATTTTCCAGTTAACCAACATCCTTCTAAATTGAGGAAACATACCTTAAACTTTTACTATTCCCTACTATTGGAAACTTGGGTGTTAATATTACTGTTTTGGTAAACCATAATAAAAATTTTGGTGCCTGGGGTACCTGGCTGGTTCAGTCAGTAGAGTATGTAACTCTTGATCTTGGGGTTGTGCATGCAAGCCCCACATTGAGTGTGGAGCCTATGTTAAAATAAAGATTAAAAAAAATTAAATTTTTTTTGGTGTGTAAAACTTTAAGTTTCAGGGTGTTTCCTTAGGAGCAATACTTAGATATAGCTTCTTGGTTGGAGGATATGAACATTTAAAGAACTATTAAGTAAAACTGTACGTGTTTACTGTTGAACATTTGAAGAATGTAGGAATATTATAAGAAAATTGAAGTCAGCTTTAATCGCACAATGCTGTAATATAACCACTGCTTTAACATTTCGGTGTATTCCTTTCTAGAGATCTATAGTGTTTATCTTAAACGTTTTTATTTTTGTTAAAGTTTATTTATTTATTTTGAGAGAGAGCTAGCAAGAACACATGAGTGGGGAGGAGCAGAGAGAGAATCCCACGCAGATCCTGAGTCGGGGTTCGATCCCAAGAACCAAACTGTGAAATCATAACCTGAATTGCTACTAAGAGTAGGATGCTTAACCAACTGAGCCATGTAGGTACCCCTTCACATTTTATTTTTTATAAAGATTTTTTTTTTAAGATTATTTATTTTGAGAGAGACAGAGATAGCACAAGTGGAGGAAGGGCAGAGATGAGGGAGACAAAATTCCACACAGGCTCCGCACTGTCAGCACAGAGCCCGATGCGGGGCTTGAACCCACCAACTGTGAGATCATGACATGAGCCAAGTCGGACACTTAACCAACTGAGCCACCCAGGTGCCCCCAAAAAAATGAAAAAAAATTTTTTTAAATGTTTATTTTTGATAAGGAGAAACAGGGTGTGAGTGGGGAAGGGTCAGAGAGAAAGGGAGACACAGAATCTGAAGCAGGCTCCAGGCTCTGAACTGTCAGCACAGAGCCTGACACAGGGCTAGAATTCGTGAGATCATGACCTGAGCTGCAATTGGATGCTTAACTGACTGAGTCACCCAGGTGTCCCAAGAAATGTGTGTTTAATTAGAGTGAAACTCTTGTCTTGTGTCTACAGTTAATCTCCTCACATTTTTTCTTAAATTCCGTTAGGCTTTTGTCCCCACTGCTCCCGTAGAGTTCTACTTTGTGACCATTTATCTCTACATTGCTAAATCCATCAGTCATTCCTCATTCCACATGGTCTGTTAGCAGCTTTGCCACAGTTAATTACTTTCTTGTTCTTGAACCTAACCATTTTCCCACTTGCTTTTCCAGGATATCACATTCTCCTAGTTCTACTCTTGTCTCAGGGTCTGTCCTTCTTGCTGTGTGCTAGTTCTTCCTTACCTCCCTCCTTTCAATGTTAGAATGCTCAGGGCTCACACCTTGATTATCATCTTAAAAAAAACAACAACAACTTTATTTTGGGGCACCTGGGTGGCTTAGTTGGTTGAATGTCTGACTGTTGGTTTCATCTCAGGTCTTGATCTGGAGTTTGTTATATCGAGCCCTGAGTCAGTTTCTATGCTGACTGCATAGAGCCTGCTTGAGATTCTCTCTTTCCCCCTCTCTCTCTCTGCCCCTTCCCCCTCATGCACGTGTGCACGTGCGCTCTCTCTCTGTCTCTGTCTCTAAATAACCTAAAAAGAAATAAATTAAAAAAAAATTCTTTATTTCCTACCGAGAATTGATAGGGCATTTGTTATGATGAGCACTGGTATTGTATGTAAGTGATGAATCACTGAATTCTACTCCTGAAACCATTATTGCACGTATGTTAACTAAGTAGAATTTATTTACTTATTATTATTTTTTTATCATTTATTTTTGAGAGAGAGCATGAGCAGGGATGGGGCAGAGAGAGAGGGAGACATAGAATCCAAAGCAGGCCCCAGGCCCTGAGCTGTCAGCACAAAGCCCGATGCGGGGCTTGAATGTACAGACCACAAGATCATGACCTGAGCCTAAGTCGGATGCCCAACTGACCGAGCCACCCAGGCGTCCCAACTAAGTAGAATTGAAATAAAAATTTGAAAAGAAAAAAATAAAAAGAGGGGTGCCTGAGTGGCTCAGTCACTAGTGTCAGACTCAATTTCAGCTCAGGTCACGGTCGCATGGTGAATACATAGAGTCCTTAGTAGGGCTCCACAGGGCTTCCACTGCTTGGAATTCTCTTTCTCTCTCTCTCTCTCTCTCTCTCTCTCTCTCTCTCTCTCTCTCTCTCTCTCCCCCTCTCTCTCTCTCTCTCTCTCCCTCTCCCCCCCTCCCTCCTTCCCTCCCTGTCTCTTTCTCTCTCTCTGCCTACCCTGCTTGTGTGCTTTCTCTCTCTCTAAACAAATAAAAAAAGAAAAGAAAAACTACAGAAAAAATAAATTCAAAATAAGAAAACTTTATTTCCTCAGCTTATTTAGTCTCTTACACAAACGACTTTTGAATTTGTCTCTTCAGGTTTGGCCTTTTCTCCTAAATCTGGACTCTTGTATTCAGTTACCTACCCAACATCTCCAGTTGGATGTCTAATAGGATTTTAAATTTGTCCAAAACTGAATTCTGACCTTTTTCTACCTCCAAATCACCCCCTTGGAGCAAGCAGTCACACGGTAGTCAAGCTGTGGTTACCCTGTCTTGACTTAATTTATTAATTGTGTGTGTGAATAGCTTACAGAAATGGCTTAGAATTAGAGGGCAGTTAAGCCTTGTGGTTTAGCATACTCAGAAAATATGTGTGATCTCATTTTCAATTGTTGTTCCTCTCTAACACTGTTCTTTAGCCTTAATGCTTCCTTGTTATCCCTCAAACACTCTGGGAAAGCCTCCATCTGCAGGCCTTTGCCTGGAATATTCTCTGAAATATGGCTTATTCTCTTCTTTATTTAAATGTCACCTTCTCAGTGAGTCCTTAACCACAATGTTTAACCTTATGACCCTTTGCAATGCTGCTAATCTCCTTTTCCTACATCATTTCCATAGCACTTAGTCACCATTTAACATATATATTTTTTATTTAATTTTATTTGTCTCTTCTCCCTATCCCCAGACTAGAATCCTGTATAAACAGTGGGCAGGACAGTGACTTTTATCTATTTTGTAGACTCTTGTATCCTCTGGTACCTATAAAAGTGCCTCACATGTGGTAGAGGTGACTCTTGAGTGTTAAGAACATAGCATAATGTTATTTAAAAAGTTAATGCAATAATACCTCATGCTCTTCCTTTCTGACGGGGGCTGGCACAATGGCTCCTGCAAGGAATGGTGGTGAGAATAAGAAGGGCCATTCTGCCATCAGTGAAGTTGTGACCAGAGAATGCATTATCACCATTAACAAGTGCATTCATGGAGTAGACTTCAAGAAGTATGCCCTTGGGATCTGCAGTGAGCATGGAGTCTGCTTAAGATTCTCTCTGTCCCCCTATCCCTTTCTCCCTTGCTCATGCTCTCTCTAAAAAAAATAAAAATTAAAAAATTAAAAAAAAGTGTGCCCTTTGGACCCTGAAAAAGACCCATAAATTTGCCTTGGAGGAGATGGGAACTCCAGATGTGTGCATTGACACCAGGCTCAGCAATGTTTGGGCCAAGGGAATAAGGAATGTTTCTTACCATGAACTGTGTGTGTTTGTCCAGAAAACATAGAATGAGGATTCACCAGACAAGCTCTGTATATTGGTTACCTTTGTTCTTGTGACTACTAAAAAAATCTGCAGATAGTCCACGTAGACGAGATCTATCTGCTTGCTGGTTGTCAAAGTTATAAGACCACACTTGCATGCGCATGCATGCATATACACAAGCCAAATGCAGTTTTAGAACATGACTAGAAATGTATCTAGAATAGTACTAATTCTTGATTTGGGGGGGTTCAAAGACAGTTTTAAAATTTTATGAAAGTGGGGCACCTGGGCGGCCCAGTCGGTTGGGCATGGGACTCTTGATTTTGGCTCAGGTCATGATCTCACAGTTTGTGAGTTTGAGCCCCCATTGGGTTCCATGCTATCAGCACGATCCTGCTTGGGATTCTCTCTCTTTCCCTCTTTTCTCTGCTCCTCCCCTGCTTGTTCTCTCTCAAATAAACTTAATAAAATTAAAAATAGCTTGCTTGCTTTCTAAACTTCTTTATTTTTCCATTTACTTATAAAGTTATAGATTTATGGATGTATATAATTAGTATATATGTGTATAGTTTCTTTATTTTCCATGTTGTTTGTCTTAGTTTACAGAACTTAAAATTTTTAATGCAGTCAAATCTGTATTTTCTTTGTTTCTAAGCTTAGAAAATGGTTCTACCTTCTTCTCCTTCCTGCCCAGAGATTTGATAAATATTCACTTTTGTTTTCTTTTAGCTTTCTCCTCAAAGAATGAAAGGGTGTGTTAAGACCATAGAGTTTAGGAAATCATAGGCTTATAGTTAGAAACTGAGGGCATGGAAGTGGCAGAGATTGTTCAGGGGGAGTGTTTAGCCAAAGAGAAAAGGCTGGGACCATGGGGAGGGCCTCAGAAGAGAACCAACAGGTAGGTAATTTGCAAATGATGTTAAAAAGGAAGTCAGTGGTAGGAAAATGAGAGAGGGACATAGCAAGAGTCCAGGAGTGATGCAAGTTTTAGGAGGAGTAGAGTGATCAGTAGTGTCATTTAGCTTAGGACAAAGATTGAACACCTAAGGATAATAACTGAAAAGCGGTTATTGGATGTGGCCACTAGAAAATCACTGGTGACCTTTAATAAGGAATATTTTAGTGAAGAGATGAAAATGCAGTACAACTCTTAAGGGTTTGGTAGGGAAAGAGATTGGGTCACACCTTATGGGATAGGAAGAGTTGAGGATTTTTTTTTTTTTTTTTTTAAGGGGAAGAGTTGAACATATGTATAGAATGTGGAGATGTAGTTACAGGATAGGGAGATATTGTGGTTTGGAAAAAGGAGTTAGTTGATTCTGTGAGCAGTTGAGGGTTCTAGGCTTAAGGATCTGGTAGGGAACTAGTTTTAGAAAGGAGAGATACCTTTTACTTTAAGATGGATAGGGTGGAGATAAGTGGCTGAGGACATAGGACTAGGAGAGAGAAAATTTGGAGGTGATTATGCCTGATTGCCACTTTTTAGCTATGTGATTTATAATCAATGAACAACTTAGGTTTTAGTTTTCTTATTGTAAAAGAATATTAATGCTTGCCTTGACTGTTTTATAGAGAATGTGAGTTAAAAATGAAGAAAGTATATGTTAAAATGCTTTAGAAACTTAAAATGCTATACAAAACTATGGCTTATTGTTAGTAAAGTGTTTTGAGAAAGGCATTTGCTTTTTCAAAGAGTATATAAAGCTTACTAAATCAAAATGTTTGAAACAGCAAGAAGGTGCTGAGGATTCTGGTGTTGTAGGACCAAAATGTGAGAGTCTTAGGCCTCTCAGTCTTTGTCTTCTATCTGGAATGGTTTCTTTGCAAGTCAGGAACATGTTTTAATAAGAACTGCTGCTGCTATTAGCACTTGAAATCATTTAAAATGTTGATGGTGGGAATAATTCGTGGAAAATGTGTGGGAAGAAGTCTACCTAGAAACAACACAAAGTGAATTTTTCAATGGTTTAAGTTTGGGATGAAAAGGCAGAAATTCTGAATTTTCATGTGTGTCTTCTGCTTGTTCACTTCTAAAAATGTTTGAAAAAACTTTTGAAAAAACCTGAACTTCAAGTTTTTATGAAGTCTTTTTTTTTTTTTTTTTTTTTTTTTTATTTATTTTTGGGACAGAGAGAGACAGAGCATGAACGGGGGAGGGGCAGAGAGAGAGGGAGACACAGAATCAGAAACAGGCTCCAGGCTCCGAGCCATCAGCCCAGAGCCTGACGCGGGGCTCGAACTCACAGACCGCGAGATCGTGACCTGGCTGAAGTCGGACGCTTAACCGACTGCGCCACCCAGGCGCCCCAAGTTTTTATGAAGTCTTAAAAGATTTGGTGCCTCAGATTTATTTGTGCTTAGCTTTTTTCCACCATTTTTCTGTGCCACCATAATGATGCACATGAATGTCCTGGCAGATGCTTTTAACAGTGTTAATTAACAATGCTGAAAAGAGAGGCCAACACCAGGTTCTTATTATGTCAGGCTCCAAAGTCATTTGGTTTCTAATGGTGATGCTGAAGCATGGTTACATTAATGAACTTGAAATCATTGATGATCACAGAGCTGGGAAAATTGTTGTGAACCTCACAGGCAGGTTAAACAAGTGTGGAGAGATCAGCCCCAGATTTGACTTACAACTCAAGGATCTAGAAGATGGCAGAATACTCTCCCATTCTGCCAGTTTGGTTTCATTGTACTGACACCCTCAGCTGGCATCATGGACCATCATGGACCATGAAGAAGCAAGACAAAAACACACAGGAGGGAAAATCCTGGGATTCTTTTTCTAAAGATGTAATACATACGTGCAAATAAAATGCCTCAATGGGGAAAAAAACTTTTGAAAAAACTTCAAGTTTTTATGAACTCTTAAGAATCTGGTGCCTCAGGGCGCCTGGGTGGCTCAGTCAGTTAAGCATCCGACTTTGGCTCAGGTTATGATCTCATGGTTGGTGAGTCCGAGCCCCGCGTAGGCCCAGAGCCTAGAACCTGCTTCGGATTCTGTGTCTCCCTCTGTCTCTCCCCCTCCCCTGCTCTCACTCTGTCTCTCTCTCAAAAATAAATAAACATTACGGGCGCCTGGGTGGCTCGGTCGGTTAAGCGTCCGACTTTGGCTCAGGTCATGATCTCTCATGCGTGTGAGTTTGAAACCCACGTTGGGCTCTATGCTGACAGAGCCTGGAACCTGCTTCAGATTCCGTGTTTTCATCTTTCTCTGCCCCTACCCCGCTCACGCTCGCTCTCTCTTAAAAATAAATAAACATTAAAAACATTTAAAAACGAGAAAAATAAAGACAGGAAAAATGTTAATTTGACTTGATGATTATGAAGTTGTGGTGACCTGGGGTGCCTGGGTGGCTCAGTTGGTTAAACATCTGACTTCAGCTCAGGTCATGATCTCTCTGTGAGTTTGAGCCCCTCAGTCAATGAGGAGTTATGACTAAAGGATCAGAAGATACTAGTGATGAGGAGAGGATATATCTGGAACATGGGGTCCCATGGGGGGACCATAAAGGAGGGGAACATGGGGACCATAAAGGAGGATGATCATGATCTGGAAGCTGCAGTAGAGAGGCAAGTGAGTGCCAATCACTGCTGGCTCTGTGGGGGTATGGACTGCAGTAAAGAGAGAGCTGTGAGAAAATCTTGATGGTAGAGCCAGGTTTAAGTGAAGGTAAATAAGTAGAAGGAACATTGTTCTCAAAAAGGTTGAGGGAGTCTGGGATTTGGTAACAAGAGAATGATTATTTTCTTGGGCATAATGGAAAAGATTTGGGCAAGTGATATTATGGAAGGAACCAGGGCTGAGGATATTTAGACAAGAAAGGTAGATCACGGTGGGGATATTACTGCCTTTGCATGTTGGAAGTTTTTGATTGGGCTCACTTGTCTGAACTTTGACACAAATTATTTTGATACCGAAACTGGTTTAAAATATGTGACTTGATCGCATAGAGGTGATAAAGGCTTTTATAAAGTTAATGGTAAGGGTAACAAAGGCCATATTCTGGGTGAGAGATTTCATATCCTCAACAGAGTTGAAGTCCCTCGTTAGGTAAAGGCTCCCAGGAAGAATGTGGTCAAGGGCTGGTTGTGTCCAAGGATTCCCAAGATGCTTGTAGAAGGGTTATAAGCCCATGCTGGGATGGATGTCGTGACAAGGATCATTTTAGAATAGAGTGATTGTCAGTTTAAAATTGAATGGCTTGTGTATGTAAACTGGAAGCAAATGGAAATGAATAACTATGGTTTTAGGATGTTGGGATATGGGTTAATTTTAAAATTTAATTTAGTATATATATATTTTTTGGTGCTGTGACTTGGATTGATTTAAAAATAATTTTTTTTTTAATGTTTTTGAGAGACAGAGACAGTGTGAGCAGGGGAGGAGCAGAGAGTGAGAGGGAGACACAGAATCTGAAGCAGGCTTCAGCTGTCAGCACAGAGCCTGACACGGGGCTTGAACTCACAAGCTGTGAGATCATGACCTGAACTGAAGTCAGATGCTTAACTGACTGAGCCACCCAGGTGCCCCTACTTTTTTATTTTAAAATGTGCTAGAATTTTTGAAAAAAATTAAAATTAAAGAGAAATGAATATGGATTTTTGGAGAGTTTTTTAATTAAAAATTTTTTTTAATGTTTATTATTTTTGAGAGGAGAGCACGCGTGTGTGAGTGGGGAAGGGGCAGAGAGAGAGAGGGAGACACAGAATCTGAAGCAGGCTTCAGGTTCTGAGCTGTGAGCACAGAGCCTGATGAGGGGCTTGATCCCACAAACTGTGAGATCATGACCTGAGCCTAAGTCAGATGCTCAACCGACTGAGCCACCCAGGTGCCCCAGGAGAGTTTCTTTATGAATTATGAATCTTGGTTGCAAGTGACCAAAAACCCAAACCAAATTGGCTTGAAAAGAGAATACTTTGTCTTAGGTTACTGAAAAGTCTAGGGAAAGCACTGACTTCAGGTATGGCTTTTGTAGTTTAGATGATGTTGATGATGTTACCAGGACCTAGTCTCTTTCCTTTTCTGAATTCAGATCTGCTCTCCACTATGTGTTGATTTGATCTTTAGGTTTCATATAGCAGTAAGGTGACTAAAATAGCTCTAGTTGTTGTCTTTCCAGTTCTGGTGTAGTAGAAAGAACTTCTCTTCGTCCAATAACTCAAAAGTCCCATGCTTGACTGTCATTGACAAGATGAGCCATGTGTCCATCTTTGATCTAGTTATAGCTGGGGGAATGTGATGCCCTGATTTGCCTGTATCTGGGTGACTAATATTTGTAGGTTTGGATCAGTATCTCTCCTGCTTTGGACCCCTTTATGTACAGAGGAATAGTCTTCTATGTCTGACTTTTCCTCTAGGTCTAGATTGCTTCTGTTTTAGAATAATCTGGATATCTGAGATTTTGTTAAGTTAGTATTTCTACAACAAATGCAGTCATTACTGAGCTTTGTTAAAGACACAGTTGCAGGTACTTTTGGCAGTTCCTTAGATGAATAAACCTAGTTTTTGTTTTCAAGAAAGTGACGGGTTATTGGTGTATGTTATGCTTCTTTCCATCACAGGTGACAAAGAGATATTTGGATTTCTTTAAGAACTGGATGTTCATTTCACACATCCACATGGTAAAAGGGAGCCTGGAATGCCATAATTAATCCAGGATAAACAGTTTGGATCCACACCTCAGACAGACTGGAATATATGTAGTTAAGGAACTGGAGGAATCCGTTGAAGCTATAGAGAATATATTTTCTTATAGCCTTTTCAGCATGTGAATTTGTCATTTTTCCCCTGCATTAGAGTTTCCTTTCCTCTACTCTCCTCCCTTACCCTCCCCCTCCTCCCCTCTCCCTCTCCTCTACCCCTTCCTCTCCACTCCTCTCTTCCCTGTCCCCTCTCCACGCAACATGGGCTTGAACTCAGGACCCTGAGATCGGGAATTGCATGCTCTGCCATCTGAATCAGCCAGGCGCTCCTCTATTAGGTTTTCTTAATGTCTCTTTTGGTCTCTGGTTATACCATTCCTGTTTCATTCATCCCCTGACTTCATCCTTTTCTTTGTATATGCTTTTCCTTACCTTGTGTCATCTCATGTATGCTTTCTGTTAGGTCCTTTTCTCTGGAAATGGCTCAGATTCTCTTCTTGATTCCTACCTATGCAAGTCCCTCCTACTGCTTCCCATTCAGTTGAGAGAGAGAGAGAGAGAGAGAGTGCATTTGCATCTAAGAGAATCTGTCTGTCATATCTGTTGGGCTAAGCTCTTAGCAAGCTCTTTCCTCCTAGGCTGATGGCCATTCTGCAGGATTGGTAACCTTTTGGGTCAGGTGCATGCCTGTGTGCCAGGGTTGTGTGGAATTTATATGGAGATTAGGAGATAACAGGAAATAAGAGGCCACAATACAGCTCCTTAACTTGCAGGGGGCTGTTGGTGGAGCTTTTACCTTAAGGGGGAGCTGTGATTTTGTTGATCAATCTGGCAAGAACTAGATTATTTCGAAGAAGGCCATTGTTTATGTCAGCAAGGGCATCCAGATAGGCTCCATGAAAGCACTAGACTTCTAAGAATGAGAAGATTTCTGTAGGAGGAGATTAGGGAGAATGATGTTGATAGACTATGAAGACAGGGAGAAGATGCTATAATAGTGGAAATTGTAACTGCAAAATGTTCAGGTAAAGTATAGGGCATACAAGAAAGAAAGATGAATCCAGAATATTGAGGTCTTGTTTATGCTGAAGCTAAGGAGTGTAGGTGCAACCTGGAGGTCATTGTTTAATTGTCTTGAAGTTCTCACTAACCTTAAAATCACTATGAGAATTTACAAATGAATAAAGTTCAGTCTAGAGAAGTGTTGTAATTCATTTCTTGCAGTTAAGATGGTATGACATTTGAATTTGAATTTTGTGACATTAGTATTCTGTTGTTAAATATTTATTTATAAAACTTCTGTGATTTAAAAAAGTTTTGATACAATTCACATACCAAAAAGTTAACCAATTTAAAGTACACAGCCAGTGGTTTTTAGGTGTATTCACAGTTGTGTACCCATTCTCACAGTCAATTTTAGAACATTGTCATAACCTCAAAAAGAAGCCTTATTCCCATTAGCAGTTATTTTCTATTTCCCCCAATGTTCCCAGCCCTGGGCAACTACTTTTCTACTTTGTATCTGTATAGGTTCATACAATGTGAGGTCCTTTGTGATTGAGTTTCATGTATCATAATGTTTTCATGTATTACCAAACATATATATGTATGTGTGTGTGTATATATTCAAAATATAACCATATGTATATGTGTGTGTGTATATATATATATACACACACACATACATATATATATATATATATATATATATATATGTATACATATATATGTATGTGTGTGTGTATATACACATACACATATGGTTATATTTTGAATTTCATTAATAAAAAATTTGTGGAAATTTGTTTTTTCTCCTGTTATATAAGTACGTACATAATACCCTATTTTGCCTTTTGCTTCACAAAGCCTAAAATATTTATTATCTGGTCCTCTACAGAAGAAGTTTGGAGCCCTTGAGTTAAAGCATTATCATTAACTGATAGCTATACAATGTTGGACATCAATGAACTTTTCTAGGTCTTTGTTTCCACATTTATAAAAAAAAGAGGGATTGAAGAAAATCTATATGGTATACCTTCCAAATCTAATATTCCAATAATAATAGTACCTTCTGTATTTACTTCATATGATAATATTTTGAATGAGAGCTTAGGCCAGTTTATAAAGTATAAAGAAATGTTCTACTACCCAAAATATGAAGAAATACTTTATTAATACTTGATCACAGAAGATGAAGTGGTTCTGAGACACCTGGCTATACACATGCAGAGGAATGAAGTTGGACCCCTACCTCATACCATATACAAAAATTAATTTAAAACAGAACAGTGATCTAGGGGCACCTGGCTGGCTCAGTCGGTGGAGCATGAGCCTCTTGATCTTGGGGTTGTGAGTTTGAGCCCCATGCTGAGTGTAGAGATTACTTAAAATCTTCAAAACATATATAATCTAAGCATAAGCATTAAAATTATAAAACTTTTAGAACAGGGAAAATCTTCATGACCTTCGGTTTTGGACCCTATTAAGATACTGAAAAGACAGTCCACAAAATGGGAGAAGATATCTGCAAATCATGTATCTTATAGTGGTTTAATATCCAGAATATATAAAGAATTCTTACAGCTCAACAACAACCAAAAAAGCCAATTCAAAAATCGGGAAAGGATTTGAATAGACATTTCACCAAAGCAGATATACAAATGATCAATAAAAGCAAATGGAAATATGCTCAAAGTCATCAATGATTAGGGAAGTGCAAATCAAAACCCTAATAAGATACCACTTCACTCACACTAACATGGCCATAATCGAAAAGACAGCTACTAACAAGTATATATAAGTATTATCATATGGTATTTGTCTATCTGATTAAAGTAATGTGCTGAAGTTTATCCATGTTATTGCAAATAGCAGGATTTCTTTTTTTTAATGGCTGAATAGTATTCATACACACAAGTATATAGTCTACACACACACACCCAAGTATGTATCACATTTTCTTTATCCATTCATCTGTTGATGAACACTTGGGTGGTTCCCTATCATGTATATTATAAATAATGCTGCAGTGAACATGGGGTGCAGATGCATACCTAGAAATGTATATGTATATGGAAATGGAATTAAAGAATCATATGGTAGTTCTGTTTTCAGTTTAAGGAACCTCCATACTGTTATCCATAGTAGCTGTGTCAATTTGTAGTCCCGCTGGTAGTGCACGAGGGTTCCTTTTTCTCCACGTTTTTGGTGGCATTTGTTATCTCTTGTCTTTGTGATGATAATCATTCTAACAGATGTGTGGCATGGGAATGGACATCTTGCATATTATTTTAACTTGACAGCATGGTATGTGTATATAGTTTGACATTACTTGTGATTCAAATCATGTTAATTTTCATTGAAAGGACTTTGTTGCGGTATAAGTTTTGCAGGTAATCACTTTTGATATTAGGTTGAATTTATTGAGAAACATTATCAAGTCTGTAGGAAAAGTTAATTTTTTTAAATGACTTTGAGAAGAGCTGCATTTTTAATTTTTTGTAATGTGTATTTATTTTTGAAGGAGAGAGAGACAGCATGAGCAGGGGAGGGGTAGAGAGAGGGAGACACAGAATTCAAAACGGGCTCCAGGCTCTGAGCTGTCAGCATAGACCCTGATGCAGGGTTCAAACTCATGAATCATGAGATCATGACCTGAGCCAAAGTTCGATGCTTAACCGACTGAGCCACCCAAGTGCCCCAGGAAAAGTTAATTTTTTTTTAAAATTTTTTTAACGTTTATTTATTTATTTTTTTAAATTTTTTTAATGTTTATTTATTTTTGAGACAGAGAGAGACAGAGCATGAATGGGGGAGGGGCAGAGAGAGAGGGAGACACAGAATCGGAAGCAGGCTCCAGGCTCTGAGCCATCAGCCCAGAGCCTGACGCGGGGCTCGAACTCACGAACCGTGAGATCGTGACCTGAGCTGAAGTCGGACGCTCAACCGACTGAGCCACCCAGGCGCCCAACGTTTATTTATTTTTGAGACAGAGAGAGCATGAACGGAGGAGGGTCAGAGAGAGAGGGAGACACAGAATCTGAAACAGGCTCCAGGCTCTGAGCCGTCAGCACAGAGCCCGACGCGGGGCTCGAACTCACATACTGCGAGATCGTGACCTGAGCCGAAGTCAGATGCTTAACCGACTGAGCCACTCAGGCGCCCCGAAAAGTTAATATTTAAAGCTGTTTTGGTGTTCAGTAATAGTAATTAAGGGTAGTTCTTCTCATTCAGAAAAATTTCAGCTAGAAAAAATTGCAGTAAAGCTTTACCACTGCTAAGCCTGCCAACTTCTTAATGGTAAGGCAATTGGGATATTCATCTTCTATTTCTGACAAAAATTCATGGAATAAAGGACAGTTAAGTCCATGAGAACAAAGTTAACTGTTTTCCTCACCAGCGTTAACTATTGATACTACTGGTTGAGTAACACGTGATAGGTGTTTTCTGCAGACTGTTTTCTGGTGAATATTGCAGTGAATAACTGTAGGCTTTAAACGCCCTAAATTTTCATGAACTTTGTAAATTTGTCCAGTTAAGACTTTTCTCTGCCCACATGTATTTTTACCACCATCAGTTGTAATTCATCTTAGCTGATTCTACTTCAGGTTGTACTGAATTAGTGTTGTCCCAGAATCTTTGAAAATATTCTTGCCTATTGTTCCATGCAGATTTTTCATACAAGCTAATTGTAATTACTTAATTACTTCAATTACTGTATTAACATCTCAAATAAATGATAATAACTGAGAAGTATTGGTAACTTCTGTTGATTCATCAAGAACCAAGGTAACACTCAAAATCATTTGCCTTGAGATAGTGTGATTACTTATTTATTTATTTATAAATTACTATAAATAAATAATCAATCTCTACACCCAGTGTGGGGCTTGAACTCACAATCCTAAGATCAAGAGTTGGATGCTTTACTGACTGAGCCAGCCAGGTGCCCTGTTTCTTAATCTATAGAATTTTTTTTTAATCTTTTTTTTTTACGTTTTAGCTTATTTTTGACAGAGAGCGAGCAAGCGCGAGCTGGGGAGGGGCAGAGAGAGAAGGAGACACAGAATCCGAAGCAGGCTCCAGGCTCCGAGCTGTCAATACAGAGCCCGATGTGGGGCTCAAACCCATGAACCATGAGATCATGACCTGGGCCACAGTTGGACGCCTAACCGACTGAGCCACCCAGGCGCCCCTAGAGTATATATACATTTTTTTTACTGACACAGCTATCACTGTCTTCAACTCTTAGAGCTATTATTCTTGCCAAAAGGCTTGTAATCTTAAATAAATTTATTTTTATAGATGCATTTCTTTGGCTGCTACAAACATGATTTAATTAACTCACTGTTGATATAAGATGCTTTCCTTGTTTGGCTAACAAATGAGCCACTCAGAAGTTTACTTTGATTGCATCTTCATTTTTATTTTTGTGAAGAAATTCAGCTGTGATGAGATCTACTATTTAAATTTTCTAATTTTTCTGACTGTGTTTTCCTGTGAGTTGGAAATATTGTGCTGAGTGCTTAGTCTGGTAATGTTGATGTAGATAGATTATATTCTCAGCACAGCTGTGGTGGCATTGCATGATAAACATAATGCTTTGCTATCTAATTTGATAATAAAATTATCTGTACTTCATTGTATTATGATATTTGAAGCTCACTTTTTATCTTGTTTTGACATGAAGGGTATGCTCTAGTAATGAAAAAATGGGGGCGCCTGGGTGGCTCAGTTGGTTGAGCGTCCTACTCATGATTTCTGCCTGGGTAATGATCTCATGGTTAATGGGTTCAAGCCCAGTGTTGAGCTCTGTGCTGACAGTGTGGAGCCTGTTTGGGATTTCTCTTTCTCCCTCTTTCTCTTTTCCTCCCCCCTGCTCATGCGCATGAGCATGTGCTCTCTCTCTTGAGCAAGCTCTGTCTGTAAATAAACATTAAAAAAAAATGTATGGGGGCGCCTGGGTGCCTCAGTCGGTTGAGCATCTGACTTCGGCTCAGGTCATGATCTCGGGGTCTGTGAGTTTGAGCCCCGCGTTGGGCTCTCTGCTGACAGCTCAGAGCCTGGAGCCAGCTTCAGATTCTCTGTCTCTCTTTCTCTCTGCCCCTCCACCGCTCATGCTGTGTGTGTGTGTGTCTCTCTCTGTCAAAAATAAATAAACATTAAAAAAAAATGTATGGCAGTAAGTATAGTGCTTGGGAAGCTTTTAAGTTATAACTTCATCACTGTTATTTCTAGTAGTGTTCTGAGCAGCAGCACAAAACCATTTGAATGCCATATATGGTTTTGTAAATACAGAAGTTTGCCCTTGTAAAAGCAGCAAAGACAATATGTAAATAAATAAATGTGGCAATGTTTTAATAAAACTTTATTTATGGTCACTTAAAATTGAATTATGGGGCACCTAGGTGGGTCAGTTAGTTAAGTGTCTGATTTCTGCTAAGGTCATGATCTCACAGTTCGTGAGTTCAAACCCCACATCGGGCTCTGTGCTGACAGCTCAGAACCTGGAGCCTGCTTCCGATTCTGTGTCTCTCTCTCTCTGCCCCTCCCCTGCTGGACTCAAAAATAAATAAACATTAAAAATTTTTTTAAGTAAAAAAAATTGAATTATAAGTCACATTATGAAACATTCTTTTGATTTCTTTACAACCATTTAAAAATGTAAGAACATTCTTAGCTCATAGACTGAACAAAAACAGGTTCTTGTTGGCCTGTGGGCTGTAACAGTTTGCCAACTTCTCCCTTAACCCAAAAGAATAAGTTTAATGGGAGGAAAATCATGCTGATGGAGTTAGGTCTCTGAGAGAAATAAAGCATTCTTATCTTATTGACAATCTTTAAATCATACCATTTCAACTGGTTTATGTCAGGATTGATATCTCCTTAGAAGAGAAAAAAGAAAAGACAAAGAGATTAATAAGAGTTTATGTAGTTTAGTTTTTACTTATTTAAGAAAAGACTTGTACAATTTTGTGTTCTTAAATTTTAATTTTTAATTTTATTTTATTATTTTTTTAATGTTTAGTTTTGAGAGAGAGAGAGTGTGCAAGCTGGACAGGGGCAGAGACAGGGAGACACAGAATCCAAAGCAGGTTCCAGGCTCTGAGTTGTCAGCAGGGAGCCCAATACGGGGTTCAAACCCACAAACTGGGAGATCATGACCTGAGCCAAAGTCATATACTTAACCCTGTGCCACCCAGGTGCCTCTGTGTTGTTTTTTTTAATGTTTATTAATTTTTTAGAGCGGGGAAGAGAGATAGCAAGTCAGGGAGGGGCAGAGAGAGAGGGAGACAGAGGATCCAAAGCAGGCTCCTCACTGACAGCAGCGAGCCCGATGTGGGGCTGGAACTCACGAACCACGAGATTATGACTTGAACCAAAGTTGGCTTCTTTACTGACTGAACCACCCCGGGTGCCCCACAATTTTGTGTTTTTTGTTCTCTTCACCTCTTAGATTTCTGAGTTTCTAATCATAGGCTTTTTTATGTGAAAATATTATACAAATAGGAATTTTCTTTCCCCATAAGAAAAATGTTTGAAGATTTTTGACTTACTAGTAAATGTAGAATAAATTTAAAAAATGGGATGTACTTATCTTAGTTTTATTTGTAATTTTAATTTTGACTGATTTTGCACAAGATAGAAAATGAGTAAGTCTTTATATTTGTAACTTACAGTTTCTACAATTCTTAACAAATTATGAGGTTGTAGAAACTTCAATAGAGTGGTATGAAATTGTAAGTAGATGGAGTTTATCCCCAGGGATGATTTAGGAAAACTAGGTATACTCTTATTATAGGTATCGTACAAAATCCTTTATGAGGATTGGGTGAAAACCAAATAATACTTTGTTCCCTCTTATTGTGTGCAAGTGTGTGGTAGTGATTGTTCATTCTTTTAAAAAAAAATTTTTTTTTTAAACGTTTATTTATTTTTGAGACAGAGAAAGACAGAACATGAATGTGGGAGGGTCAGAGAGAGGGAGACACAGAATCTGAAACAGGCTCCGGGCTCTGAGCTGTCAGCACAGGGGCCCGATGCAGGGCTCGAACTCACGGACCGCGAGATCGTGACCTGAGCCGAAGTCGGCGCTCAACCGACTGAGCCACCCAGGCGCCCCTGTTCATTCTTTTCAAAAAAAATTTTTTTAATGTTTTTATTTTTGAGAGAGCGCGCGCATGCGCGCTTGAGCATGAGTTGGGGAGGGGCAGAGAGAGAGGGAGACACAGGATTGGAAGCAGGCTCCAGGCACCGAACTGTCAGCACAGAGCCTGATGCAGGGCTCAAACTCCCAAACCATGAGATCATGACCTGAGCTGAAGTTGGACACTCAACCCACTGAACCACCCAGGCACCCTTTTTAAAAAATTCTTTTAATGTTTATTCATTTTTGAGAGACAGAGACAGAGCACGATCGGGGGAGGGGCACAGAGAGAAAGGGAGACATAGGCTCCAGACTCTGAGCTGTCAGCACAGAACGTGATGCAGGGCTCAAACTCAGGAACTGCAAGATCATGACCTGAGCCAAAGCCAGGTGCTTAACCTACTGAGCCACCCAAGTGCCCTAGTTGTTCATTCTTTATTGTTAATTTTTAAAAATGTATTTTTGATAGACTATTACTAGCTTCACTGTTAGAGGTGCATTAGATTAATCAACGCCTTGGAAAGATAAGAATCAGTACAAATGTGAGTTTATGTTTTGATGAAGTTAGCTGTATAAATGAAAGTGATTTTTGATTATTTTATTGATTTTTTTGGTAATAAACTTAGCAATTATATGGATTTCCTATTTTCTTGATTTTCTTAAAAGATATTTTATCTAAATTAAAAAACAAATTTTTAATGTTTATTTTTGAGACAGAGAGAGAGCATGAGCTGGGGAGGGGGATAGAGAGGGAGACACAGAATCTGAAGCAGGTTCCAGGCTCTGAGCTGTCAGCACAGAGCCCAATGTGAGGCTCGAACTCATCAACCACAAAATCATGCTCTGAGCTGAATCGGACCCTCAACTGACTGAGCCACCCAGGTGCCCCTTATCTAAATTTTTAGTATTTTATGTTTTTATTTATTTAGTGCTCTTTATTCATAAAGAATATTTATTGCTGAAAGATGAGGCGCCCTGCTGGTTTGATTGGTGGAGCATATGACTCTTGGTCTTGGGGTTGTAAGTTCACACCCTAAATTGGGCATAGAGTTAACTTAAAAAAATAAAATCTTTTTTTTTTTAAAGAATATTTATTGCTGATAGAACTTTAAGATTATATCTAATTCATGGAAGTTTAGCAACTGAATTATTACAGGGTCCTGGTTTTTCACCAGTTGGAATTACTTTGTAAATAACTATTTCTGAAGAATTTTATATACAGGATGTTTTCTGGATAGTTTATTGTTAATGGCTTTAAACCTTTGTGAATAAAACCTTTTCCCCCCCCAATTGTGCCTGTCTATTGTTAATTTTTTTTCATCATGATAAGTGTACTCTGTAATCCCATTTCCTATTTCCCCATACCCCCATCCACCTCCCCTCTGTTTAACCATCCATTTGTTCTCTATAGTTAAGAGTCTCTTTCTTAGTTTGTGTCTCTTTTTTTTTTTGCCCTTTGCTTGTTTGCTGTGTTTCTTAAATTTCACATATGAGTGTGTTCATGGGGCATTTGTCTTTCTCTGACTTCTTTTGCTCAGCATTACACTCTCTATCTCTGTTCATGTTGTTGCCAATGCCAAAGTTTAATTCTTTTTTATGGCTGAATAATATTCCATTACTATACATACCACATTTTTATCCACTCCTCCCTTGATAGATGCTTGGGCTCCTTCCATAGTTTGCCCATTGTAAATAATGCCACAATAAACATAAGGGTGCCTGTATTCATATGAATTAGTGTTTGTATATTCTTTGGGTAAATACACCCATTAGTGAGATTACTGGATCATAGGGTAGTTCTCTTTTTAATTTTTTGAGGAAACTCCATATTATTTTCCACAATGGCCACACCAATTTGCATTCCCACCAATAGTGCAATAGTTCCTTTTTCCCCACATTGTCTTCAACACTTGTTGTTTCTTGTGTTTTTTGATTTTAGCCATTCTGACAGGTATGAGGTGATATCTCACTGTAATTTGAATTTGCATTTCCCTGATGATGAGTGATATTGAGCATCTTTTCATGTGTCTGTTAGCAATCTATATATTAAAAGACTTTTTTGGGGGGGAGAGATCAAACCATTTTATTGAGGGGCTTTGGGAAAAGTTCGAAGGGGAAGAGGACAGTGACGTTCGATGTCCTCTGCCTGGCTGGCATCTTTCCAGCTATCTATTTAGAGAGTGTGTATAAGTGGAGGAGGGGGAGACAGAGAGAGAGCGAGAGCGAGAGCGAGCCTGATGCTGGGCTTGATCCCATGACCCTGGGATCATGACCTGAGCCCAAATCAAGAGTCAGATGCTCAACCAAGTGAGCTACCCAGGAACCCCAAGACATTTTAAGTTTAAGTGGAGAATGGAGAAAACAACTTTAATTTTCAGGATGAATTTAAAAGACTTAAATTTAGGGTTCTGTGACAATTTTTATAAATTGTTATATATAATTGTCTTGGTTATTGTAGAAAAATATTTAAATATATGTACATCATATGATGCAAGTAAAAGACACAGTTGTTGCTCTGTACATCAACTTAGAGTGGTGATTTTTTTAAAAACTTATTTTTTGATAGAATAAGCAGGGGTGGGGCAGAGAGAGGGGGAGAGAGAATCCCAAGCAGGCTGCACACTGTCAGTACAGAGCCTGATGGGGGGCTCAAACTCAAGAACTGTGAGATCATGACCTGAGCAGAAATCAAGAGTTGGACGCTTAACCTACTGAGCCACCCAGGCTGCCCTGGAGTAGTGAGTTTTGAAGACTCTTAACTTTCTTTTCTTTTTTCTTTTTTTTTAAAATGTTTGTTTATTTTTGAGAGACTACAAGTGGGAAGGGGCAGAGAGAAGGGGACAGAGGATACGAAGCAGGCTCTGTGCTGACAGCAGCGAGTCTGATGTGGGGCTGGAAGTCACGAACTGTGAGATCATGACCTTAGCCAGTCTGATGCTCAACCAACTGAGCCACCCAGGCACCCCTAGAGTGGTGATTTTTGACGAATCTTGACTTTTCAATCTGTTGTGCTAAGTTTTCTAGTGCAAAATCTTTCTTGAGACTAATCCTTTTTTTTTTTTTTTTGTATTTATTTTTGTGAGAGTACAATGGGGAGGGGGGCAGGGGAGGGGACAGAGAATCTTAAGCCTGCTCTGTGCTGACAGGCTGATAGCAGTGAGACTGATGTGGGGCTTGAACTCACAAACCATGAGATCACCACCTGAGACTCACCCCACTGAGCCATCCAGGTGCCCCTTAGACTGATCTTTTTAAAAGTTTATTTTATGTAGTTGCTTTAAAAATACAATACGTGACTAATATTTTTAAAGTTATAAGTTAATTTGTTAAGAATTAAACAAGGGCACTTGGGTGGCTCAGTCAGTTAAATGTCTGATTTCATTCAGCTCAGGTCATGATCTTGTGGTCTGTGGGTTCGAGCCCCTCATTGGGTTCTGTGCTGACAGCTCGGAGCTTGGAGCCTGCTTCAGATTCTCTCTGACCCCCTCCCCCCCCCCCCCCCCCCCCCCCGCACTTGTGCTCTGTCTCTCTCTAAAATAAACATTAAAAAAATTTTTTTTTAAAGA
Source organism: Panthera pardus (assembly GCF_024362965.1). Lineage (NCBI taxonomy): Eukaryota > Metazoa > Chordata > Mammalia > Carnivora > Felidae > Panthera > Panthera pardus. Next base: position 54,007,485 of record NW_026526810.1, on the reverse strand, counting down.
ATTAAACAATGGATGGAGTACCTGGGTGGCACAGTTAAGTGACTGATTCTTGAATTTGGCTTAGGTCATGATCCCAGGATTGTGGGATTGAGCCCACGTGGGGTCCGTGCTGAGGGTGCAGCCTGCTTAAGATTCTCTCTCTTAAAAAAAAAAAACAAACAAAAATTAAACAATGGCTAACAGTTATTGGGGGCATCTAGCTGGCTTCGTCAGTAGATTATGCAACTCTTGATTTTGGTTGCCTTGTGTTGGGTATAGAAATTACTAAAAAATAAATAAACTTAAAAAAAGCAACAATGGCTAAGTTATAGAATGAATGTTCTGTGTGGCACACGTACCTTACTCTCTGCTTTAAATTGATTTACACTTGGGGCGCCTGGGTGGCTCAGTCAGTTAAGCGGCCAACTTCAGCTCAGGTCATGATCTCGAGGTCTGTGAGTTCGAGCCCCACGTCGGGCTCTGTGCTGACAGCTCAGAGCCTGGAGCCTGTTTCGGATTCTGTGTCTCCCTCTCTCTGACCCTCCCCTGTTCATGCTCTGTCTCTCTCTGTCTCAAAAATAAAATAAACGTTAAAAAAAATTAAAAAAAAATTGATTTACACTTTATTTAATCCTCTTAATAGGTCTTTGATGTAGGAACTGTTGTGTTATTTCCATTTTAAATATGATAAAACTGGGCACCTGGCTGGCTCAGTGAGAAGAACATGCAACTCTTGATCTCAGGGTTGTAGGTTTGAGCCCCACGTTGGGTATAGAAATTACTTAAAATCCTTAAATAGTTTTTTTTAATGTTTATTTATTTTTTGAGAGAGAGAGACAGAGAGTGTGAGTGAGGGAGGGGCAGAAAGAGAAGGAGACAGAATCCGAAGCAGGCTCCAGGCTCTGAGCTGTCAGCACAGAGCCTGATGTGGGGCTCGAACTCAAGAACAACAAGATCATGACCTCAGCTGAAGTTGGATGCCTAACTGACTGAGCCAGCCAGGCACGCCTAAGTAGTTTTTTTTTCAAATGTTTATTTTTGAGAGGATTACTTCCAATCTTTAAAAGAAAATAAAGATGAGAGTTGCGTTGGTGGCTCAATTGGTTGAGTGTCTGATTTTGGCTCAGGTCATGATCACAAGGTTCGTGGGTTCAAACCCCACGTCGGGCTTTGCGCAGACAGCTTCCAGTCTGCTTTGGATTCTGTATCTCCCTCTCTCTGCCCCTCCCCCACTTGCACATGCTCGTGCTTTCTCTCTCTCTCAAAAATACACATTAAAACAAAAAGATGCAAAACTGAGGCACCAATAAATTAAGGAATTTGCTTAAGTCACACAATCAGGAGTGGTAGAATTGGGTTTCACTGGAAGTCCAGAATCTTTGTTCTTAACCACTTCATGGAACTGCTTTGGTGTGTCTGCTGTTATCCTTCTTTTTAAAGCTTTAATCCCTTAAAATGTGCATTTCAGAAATCCTACTCAGAGAAATACCGTTACTCTTTGGAGTCTTGGTGTTTCTTCTGTTGTTATTGCTCAACCTTATCTGTCTACCCTCCCATCACTTCTCCTCTTTTTCCAGTAGTGAGAATTAGTATAGATCAAGGGTAAATAAAACTAGTGAAATAGGGAAGCCGGGGGTCTATTAGTTTTGGCTCTTGAGGAAAAAAATATAAAAAGTTTTACATATATGTAATTACTGAAAACATTAACTTAAAGATAAATGTCTAATTATCAGAGACACTTCCAAACAACTAACAAGCAGAAACAAAAGGCCAGGACCCTTAAATAACCTACCTTTTATAAACACCAATCTTTTCTCCCCTGTTGTTAGGTGGTGAACATTTTAGCAAGTTAGTGTCATATTGTGTCATTCCAGGTTACTGGAAAATTACTTCAGGAATCTGTGTGTGTACATTGGTTAGGGTTGTATTTTTCACATTGAATCACAAAAAAGTTTGAGAAATACGTATATAGTGTATATAATACCAAATTTATTTTTTTAATTTTCTGAGTTCCGTGCAGACTCTCTTCCTGTACACTTTAGTTCTTTAGGTTTGTTTATCTCATTTGATGAGCTTCAGGTAAAAATATGTTGATGTTCTCCACATTTACTTTTTTGCTAGCCCCTCTTCTCTTTCAGCTCTGGTGGTTCTTAACCGTTTTTGGGGGGAGGTCATACACTCCTTTGAAAATCTTATAAATCTTAATGGACTCGCTCTAGAAGATTGCTACCATACATACATTACACAAAATTCTCACAATTTTGGGAGTTTTGTAAGACATCCTCCCCTAAGATCATTTATGGATTGATTAGAGTGCCACCTCCAGATGAGCTCTCTGAACAATTTAATTTAATATAATTCTTCCAAATACATCAATGATTTCCTAGTCTATATCTTCATATGTGTCTCTCCAGAGCACTAGACCCTGATATCCATTTACTTACTGGTAATCTGGATGTCCTCTTGCATACTCTAATTTGTTCATGGGCTATTTTTATTTACTTATTTTTTTTTTTAATGTTTTTTATTCATTTTTGAGACAGAGACAGAGCATGAGCAGGGGAGGGGCAGAGAGAGAGGGAGACACAGAATCCACAGCAGGCTCCAGGCTCTGAGCTGTCAGCACAGAGCCCGATGCGGGGCTCGAACTCACAGACTGATATCATGACCTGAGCTGAAGCCGGACACTTAACCGACTGAGCCACCCAGACGCCCCTCGTTACTTATTTATTATTTTTTTTTTTTAATTTTTTTTTTAACGTTTATTTATTTTTGAGACAGAGAGAGACAGAGCATGAATGGGGGAGGGACAGAGAGAGAGGGAGACACAGAATGAGAAGCAGGCTCCAGGCTCTGAGCCATCAGCCCAGTGCCCGACGCGGGGCTCAAACTCACGGACCGCGAGATTGTGACCGGAGCTGAAGTCGGACGCTCAACCGACTGAGCCACCCAGGCGCCCCTATTTACTTATTTTTTTACTGAAGTTTAGTTGATACACAATGTTACATTAGTTGCAGGTGTACAACCTAGTGATTGGACAAGTTTATACATTATGCTCTGCTCACCACAAGTGAGCACCAACTGTAGTCATAGAATTCTATTATAATACCATTGAGTATATATTGTATGCCATACCTTTTATTCTGGTGACTGATTCCATAACAGTAAGGAACAGTTATTCTATAACTGCAAACCTGTCTTTCTCACTCTGCACTATTCTAGTTTTATTTATTTTTATTTGAGAGAGAACATGAGCAGGAGAGAGAAAGAGAAAAATCGTAAGCAGTCTCCAATGGAGGGTTCATTGGCATGAACCTGGGATCATGACTTGAGCCCAAATCAAGAGTCAGACACTCAACTGATTGAGCGACCCAGGCCCCCACTACTTTTTATTTTAATCCACGAAACTATGTGTAGTTCCCTTGAACACATTCTTATTCTTTGAGACATTCTTTCCTCCTTAGCTTCTGTGAGGCTACTCTCACCTATTTTTTTCTTATTTCTGTAACATCTTCTCTTCCTCCTCCCTTGATTCTACTTAAAAAAATTTTTTTTTTGTTAATGTTGGGAGCGCCTGGGGGGCTCAGTTGGTTAAGTGTTGGACTTCAGCTCAGGTCGTGATCTCAGGGTTTGTGAGTTTGAGCCCCGTGTCGGGCTCTTTGCTGACAGTTCAGAGCCTAGAGCCTGCTTCGGATTCTGTGTCTCCCTCTGTCTCTGCCCCTGCCCCGCTTGCTTGCTCGCTCTCTCTCTCAAAAATAAACATTAAACATAAACATTAAAAGAAAATGTTTATTTTTGAGAGAGAGAGTGAGCGAGCAGGGGAGGGATAGAGAGAGAGAGAGAGAGTGAGAGTCCAAAGCAGGCTCCATGTCTTGAGCTGTCAGCACAGAGCGGATGATGCGGGGCTCGAACTCACAAACCTTGAGATCATGACCTGAGCCAAAGTCAGATGGGTAACCGATTAAGCCACCCAGGTGCCCCCTCTTTGATTCTGCTTTTACTGCTTATCCTCTAAATGTTTATTTTCCCAGGAATCTGACCTTAACCCTTTGAGCTTTTTTCACTATATACATTTTGGATGAACTTTTCCAAATCCCTGGCTTCACTTACTCCCTAAAACTTTGCATGTAACTAAAGTTCACACCTTTACTATCAAATACCTATTAGACATTTCCACTCAGATCAGTGGTTCCTAAATACTTGGGGGATTACATATCTCTTTAAGAATTGGATTAAAGAGGGGCTTCTGGGTGGCTCATTCAGTTAAGCATCCAACTTCAGCTCAGGTCTTGATCTCTCTGTTCCCCAGTCAAGCCCCATGTCAGGCTCTGTGCTGACAGCTCAGAGTTTGGAGCCTGTTTCAGATTCTGTGTCTCCCTCTCTCTCTGCCCCTCCTGACTTATACTCGGTCTCTCTCTCTCTCTCTAAAATAAATAAACATTAAAAAAATTAAAAAGAATTAGATTAAAGATAGATCTTTCTCCCCAGAGAAGTATACACGTACCCCAAATTTTGCATACCAGTTTGGGATGTTCATATCCTTCGCCAGAGCTCCTTCTTGGACTCTGTAGATATCTGTGGTCTCCTAATTAATTTTTAGAAATGTTTGTTTATTTTTGAGAGAAAGATGAAGTGCAAGCAGGGGAGGAGCAGAGAGAGGGAGATACAGAATTCAAAACAGGCTTCAGGCTCTGAGCTGTCAGTACAGAGTCGGATGTGGGGCTGGAAATCATGAGCCAGGAGATCATGACCTGAGCTGAAGTTGGGCGCATAACAGACTGAGCCACTCACGTGCTCCTGTGGTCTTCTAATTAACTTGTGACCTAAGATGGTCCTAAGCTGCCTTAAATTCAGCATGTCCAACATTGACACAATCATCATTGCCTCTAACTCATTTTATTCTTATCCCTCTCACATATGCCTCTAAATATAATCATTTGGCTTTTAATTATGTACTAATTTATTCATTCTGCAAATATGTGAATGCTTTATATCTAACACAGGGTCTAAGTATATAGTGTTTTTTATTTTTTAATTTTATTTTTTATTTTTAAAAATTTACGTCCAAATTAGCATATAGTGCAACAATGATTTCAGGAGTAGATTCCTTAATGCCCTTTACCCATTTAGCCCATTACCCCCCCACAACCCCTCCAGTAACCCTCAGTTTGTTCTCCATATTTATGAGTCTCTTCTGTTTTGTCCCCCTCCCTGTTTTTACGTTATTTTTGTTTCCCTTCTCTTATGTTCATCTGTTTTGTCTCTTAAAGTCCTCATATGAGTGAAGTCATATGATATTTGTCCTTCTCTGACTGACTCATTTTGCTTAGCATAATACCCTCCAGTTCCATCCACGTAGTTGCAAATGGCAAGATTTCATTCTTTTTGATTGCCGAGTAATACTCTATTGTATATATAGACCACATTTTCTTATCCATTCATCCATCAGTGGACATTTGGGCTCTTTCCATACTTTGGCTATTGTTGATAGTGCTGCTATCAACATGGGGGTGCATGTGTCCCTTCGAAACAGCACACCTGTATCCCATGGATAAATGCCTAGTAGTGCAATTGCTGGGTCATAGGGTAGTTGTATTTTTAGGTTTTTTGAGGAACCTCCATACTGTTTTCCAGAGTGGCTGCACCAGCTTATGTTCCCCTGAGTACATAGTGTTGAACAAAACAGACATAATCTGTTTTCTCAAAGCTTACTCTATAGCCTAGTGATTAAAAGCATGAACTTTCGGGGATGCCTGGATGGCTCAGTCGGTTGGGCATACGACTCTTGATTTTGGCTTGCGTTACGATCCCAGGGTCGTGGGATCAAGCCCCGAGTTTGGCTCTGCGCTGAGCATGGAGCCTGCTTGAGATTCTTTCTCTCTTTCCCTCTGTCCCTCTCCCTTGCCCATATGTTCTTTCTAAATTAAAAAAAAAAAAATAAAAGCGTGAACTTTGGGTTCAAACTATGACTCCTTAGTGCTTTATGACTAACAGTAAATTATTTAATCTGTCTATACCTTAGTTTTATCTCTGAAATTAGGATAATAGTAGTGCCTGCTTCATTGGTTGTTAGTATTAAATGATTTAATATGTGTAAAATGCACAGTAAATGTTAGCTTTTATTATTTGTGGAGGAGATAGACATTAAATGATCCTAAATATATATATTGATGAAGGTCCTGAAGTAACAGAACAGGGTACTGTGAGAGAGAATTTAGATTTGGGGGTAGGGATACCATTGCTACAAAAGTTGGATTTAGACAGACCTGAAAGATGAATTGATGTTAACTAGGTAAAGATTTGTGGAGATTGGAAGCATTCAGGTAAAAGAAAAGGTGGTGCGAAGGCCCGAGGTAGTAAAGTGTTTGGAGCATTTGATAAATAGAAGGTTATTGTATGTGAAGTAAGGCAAATTAGGGGGAGAAAGATGTGAATACAGAGATCTGTAGTCCATATTATAGAGTTTGGATTTTACTCTGAATGAAATGAGAAGCCAATGGAAGCTTATGAATGGCAGAGACAGCATGAACTGATTTATCTTCAGAAAAGGTCACTTGATGCTGTGTGGAGAATGGATTAGAGAAGAGCTAGAATGAATGCCTAGAGATAAAGTTAAGAGTCCATTGGGTGGGGGAAAGAGTCTGTTGCAGTAGTCCAGGTAAAAGCTGTTGACAATTTAGGACTAGGGTGGCAGCAATGGAGGTGGAGTGAAACATTTGGATTAGAAAACATTTTTAAAAAATGTTTCTGTTAAGTTTGTTTATTTATTCAGAGCATGAGCAGGGGAGGGGCAGAGAGAGGGAGAGAGAGAAAATCCCAAGCAGGCTCTGCACCATCAGCATGGAGCCCAGTGTGGGGTTCGAACTCTGAAACCATGAGAACATTACCTGAGCTGAAATCAAGAGTTGATTGCTTAACTGACTGAGCCACTCAGGTGCCTTGGTCTACACCATCTTAAGCAGTGGCCACAGGTAATATTCTTTTTTTTTTTTTTTTTTTTTTTTTTAATATATGAAATTTATTGTCAAATTGGTTTCCATACAACACCCAGTGCTCATCCCAAAAGGTGCCCTCCTCAATACCCATCACCCACCCTCTCCTCCCTCCCACCTCCCATCAACCCTCAGTTTGTTCTCAGTTTTTAAGAGTCTCTTATGCTTTGGCTCTCTCCCACTCTAACCTCTTTTTTTTTTTTTTTTTCCTTCCCCTCCCCCATGGGTTTCTGTTACGTTTCTCAGGATCCACATAAGAGTGAAACCATATGGTATCTGTCTTTCTCTGTATGGCTTATTTCACTTAGCATCACACTCTCCAGTTCCATCCACGTTGCTACAAAAGGCCATATTTCATTTTTTCTCATTGCCACGTAGTATTCCATTGTGTATATAAACCACAATTTCTTTATCCATTCATCAGTTGATGGACATTTAGGCTCTTTCCATAATTTGGCTATTGTTGAGAGTGCTGCTATAAACATTGGGGTACAAGTGCCCCTATGCATCAGTACTCCTGTATCCCTTGGATAAATTCCTAGCAGTGCTATTGCTGGGTCATAGGGTAGGTCTATTTTTAATTTTCTGAGGAACCTCCACACTGCTTTCCAGAGCGGCTGCACCAGTTTGCATTCCCACCAACAGTGCAAGAGGGTTCCTGTTTCTCCACATCCTCTCCAGCATCTATAGTCTCCTGATTTGTTCATTTTGGCCACTCTGACTGGCGTGAGGTGGTATCTGAGTGTGGTTTTGATTTGTATTTCCCTGATAAGGAGCGACGTTGAACATCTTTTCATGTGCCTGTTGGCCATCCGGATGTCTTCTTTAGAGAAGTGTCTATTCATGTTTTCTGCCCATTTCTTCACTGGGTTATTTGTTTTTCGGGTGTGGAGTTTGATGAGCTCTTTATAGATTTTGGATACTAGCCCTTTGTCCGATGTGTCATTTGCAAATATCTTTTCCCATTCCGTTGGTTGCCTTTTAGTTTTGTTGGTTGTTTCCTTTGCTGTGCAGAAGCTTTTTATCTTCATAAGGTCCCAGTAATTCACTTTTGCTTTTAATTCCCTTGCCTTTGGGGATGTGCCGAGTAAGAGATTGCTACGGCTGAGGTCAGAGAGGTCTTTTCCTGCTTTCTCCTCTAAGGTTTTGATGGTTTCCTGTCTCACATTCAGGTCCTTTATCCATTTTGAGTTTATTTTTGTGAATGGTGTGAGAAAGTGGTCTAGTTTCAACCTTCTGCATGTTGCTGTCCAGTTCTCCCAGCACCATTTGTTAAAGAGACTGTCTTTTTTCCATTGGATGTTCTTTCCTGCTTTGTCAAAGATGAGTTGGCCATACGGTAATATTCTTAAAACACATGAGTTTGAGTATGTCTTATATCTTCTTATAATCCTTTGGATGACTCTTTTTTTTTTTTTTTTTTTTTTTCCTATAAGATGAAGTTCCCAACTCTTGATTGCTAGGTGTACTGTATAAATAGGGTTCCCTTTGCCTTTTCTAGTCCTTATAGCTTTGCTTCTCTACAGATCATGGGCATTTTTAATTGTAGCCATATTACAGTAATTGTGCTTCCTGAATGTGTTTCCTCTCTAGTTCCTCTGTCTTCACCTAGGCTGCTTTCTGTCTCAAATGCTTTTCTTCTGTACCTACCCTGCATGTCCTCTTTCATGCCTTACTAATTTCTACTCATTTTTACTTTCTCAGAATTCTCTAACTTTCTCAGTCTAATTTATCTGCCCTGTTTTTGTGTTTTCATTGTACCCTGGGCAGAGAGCCATATTTACTAATAGGATTCTTCGTTTTGCCTTAGTTTTTGTTTACTGATGATTGGTTATAGGAGTATTGGGTGTCTGATAATTAATTGCAAGCTCTTGAGGGTAGGAAAGTCTGTCTTTGTGTTCTAAGATCTATACATGATGAATGCTCAATAAATGTTTGACTTGAATTAGTGAATATTCTGGTCTTTTATATAGCGTGTCTTTGTACAAATTGTTCTCTGTTTAGAATGCCTTTTCCTTTGCTTTGTCACCTTCTGCACATCCTTTAACACTAAGCCTTACTTGATACCTCGGTGACAGTTCCTCCTTCCACCATGCTCCTATTCTATAGTTTTTCTTTTCAGTACCCTGATAAATATTTGACAGTACAGAGTAAAGATCAAATGTCCATTGATAAATGAATGAATAAAGAAGATGTGGTGTATATATGTATACACACACACACACACACAAACATACACATGGAATATTACTCAGCTATAAAAAGAATCAAATCTTGTCATTTACAACAACATGTCTGGACCTAGAGGTTTAATGCTGAGTAAAGTAAGTCACTTAGAGAAAGATGAATAGAATATGATTTCACTCATATTTGGAATGTAAAAAACAAAACAAATGAGAAAACAGGAAAAAAAAAAGAGCTAAAACTTAGACTTTTTATTAAAAAAAAAAAAAACTTTTGTTTTTGAGAGAGTTCAGGAGGGGTAGAGAGAGAGGAGAGAGAGAGAATCCCAAGCAGGCTCTTCGTTGCCAGCCTCGAGCCTGAAGTGGGGCTCAAATTCATGAACTGTTAGATTATGACCTGAGCCAAAAATCGAAAGTCAGACATTCAACCGACTGAGCCACCCAGGTGCACCAAAACAGACTCTTTAAAAAAAAATTTTTCTTTTAATGTTTATTCTTGAGACAGAGACAGAGTGTGAACAGGGGAGGGGCAGAGAGAGAGGGAGACACAGAATCTGAAACAGGCTCCAGGCTCTGAGCTGTCAGCACAGAGCCCGACGCGGGGCTCGAACCCACAAACTGTGAGATCGTGACCAGAGCCGAAGTCGGATGCTTAACCAACTGAGCCACCCAGGTGCCCCCAAAACAGACTCTTAATACAGAGAACAACCTGGTGGTTGCCCCAGGGGAGGTGTGTGGGAGGATGAGTGAAAGAGATAAAGGAGATTAATAGTACATTTATCTTGATGAGCACTGAGAAATGTATATAGAATTGTTGAATCATTTTTATTGTTTGCCTGACACTAATATAGCATTGCACGTTGATTATACTTGAATAAAAAAATAAATGTTTGAGTGAATGTATGTATATCACGAGCATCATGTAGTTGTAGATTGAATAAATATTTCCTAAGTGTCCAATTGCATTTCACAGTGTAGGTTACTTCTACATGGTACTAATCTTACCTGTTGCATTGACTTGTACTTCGGTGTTTTATACGGGCAGTCCTATCTCCAAATTCTGGATAATTTTTACAGTTCTTTATTTACTGACTGTGTAGATGTTACCTGCCATGCTTCCTTTTCTCTCTCATTAACTTTATTTTTACTTTATGACCCGCCTCAAAAGTCCACTCTTCTTTGTAGCCTTCCTAGATTCTCTAGGTTGTGTGTGTTCCTACAGTATTCCTAGAAGGCTTTTTCCAAACTGCTAACAACAGTATTGCAATGTGATCATAGTGTGTCTTTATCTAGAACTTGAGCTTCTTGAAGGGACTTATTTTTATTCATTCCTTTAATCCTTGTTCAGTGCCCAGTTGGTGCTTAACAAATATTTATTAAGCTGATTGTATCCTTATTTATTTTATTTGTGCTTAGATAACCCAGAGAATGTTGGGTAGGACTAAGTCTTGGGATGAAAAATCTTGTCTCTGTGTAATTTCTATGATTCATGGTCTATATGCAGTAAAACCTTGGTTTGTGACATAATTCATTCTGGAAACATGCTTGTAATCCAAAGCACTTGTGTATCAAAGTGAATTTCCCCATAAGAAATAACAAAAACTCAGATGATTTGCTTCAGAACCCAAAAATAGTCCTATAAAAATGATTACGATACTGAAAATACAAAATATAAAGAAAAATAAATTAACCTGCACATACCTTTGAAAACCCTCATGGCTGCTGTGAGGGAGACAACAGAGAGGAGGGTTACTGTGGAGCATGACTTTAACTATCACTGCTATCTATTGGCTCAATGGAGTCTTTTTTTTTCTTGCAGCTTAAACAAGGAACCTGTCCAGTGACACTTGCTTTTGCCTCATTTTGAGGATTTCATGGAAATGTGACATTGCATTGTCATTAAACAGACACATTGCTCACACTGCTACAGTCTTACTCAGGTGGTGCTTTTTTATTCAGGTGGTGCTTTTCTACAAAATTTTGTACCATTGCTCACATTTTACACATCTCCCTAATCTCATTTGAAGTGAGGGTTTCCTCCGCCTTTTTCTCCTCCTCCTCTGCAGATGAGATTCAGACATAGACTTCTTAAAATCTTGTAATTTCGGCTACTCGCATAATACCTTATTCCTACTTCTTGATGATTTCTTCCTTAAGCTCCATTGTAATCAACTCCTTCTTACCGCCTTTTCAACCTGTTTCTGCCTGGGGGCCATTGTATACGCTTGCACAGATGTTGATTACAGTACAGTGTTAATAAACTCTTGTCATATACTGTATTTAATGTAACTGGCAATAAGACAGCAGAGGAAAGGGTCTCTGTCTGCAGGCAGCCTGACCTAGACTGAAGCAAAGCATTCCTAAGCTTACTCTTGTATGGAAAAGCAAAGGACTGTCCATAGGTGCTTTGAAGCGACAAAAAATACACTAGTGGCAGTTGTGAGCACCCCTTCTAATGTCCCGAAAAATCTGAATTCTGTCAAACACTGCGGCGTGAGACTGAGCATCCGAGCATGGGAGATGATCACCCGTAACCCCTCAGAGAGAGAGAGAGAGAGAGAGAGAGAGAGAGAGAGAGAGAGAACCATTGGTTCAGTTGTGATCATATGACACTTGGCATTGTGTACTACTCGTATTGCAAGTCATTGCTCATTTTTCAAGTTAAAATTTATTAGAAATGTTTGCTCATCTTGCGGAACACTTGCAGAACCAGTTACTTGCAATCCAAGATTTTACTGTATAAGTAATTTGGATAATGTATTCAAGGTGCTTGAATAATCTTTATATTCTCTATTTCAATACAGCTTTCTCCTCTTCTTTAACAGGTGTTCCCTGCCCTCCAGTGGTTATATCATGGCTAACATTTTTTTAATAAACATAAAGGTTATAAAATCCTTTTACGGTGTTTATTTTTAAGTCATATTGAAAATCCCAATAGGTTTAATTTTCAGGTAAAACAATGCAACCCCCCCCCCCCCCCCGCCACCGTTTTCCCATATTCTGATATGCCTAAAGCCCAACTTAAACTAAGTATAGCTTAACCTGCCTATTCTTTTGCCACAATGAGCCACTATGTGTCTCACAGTTTATTTTTTTATTTTTGAGAGAGCGTGGAGAGGAGAGACAGAGAGAGAGGGAGATGCAGAATCCAAAGCAGGCTCCAGGCTTCACACTGTCAGTGCAGAGCCCAACTCCGGGCTTGAACTTACGAACCCCAACATCATGACCTGAGCCGAAGTCGGACATTTAACTGACTGAGCCACCCGGGTGCCCCGGTGTCCCACAGTTTTGAAGTATGTAGTGATTAGTTGGGAAGTTCACTCAGTCTGACCTTGGTTCTTGGTTTCACTACATTGTTCTCATGTAGCTATGACAATGTTCTAGCATCTTGCTACCGTGCAGAAACTATCATCTTGTTTTCAGAAACAATGTCCCTCCCCCCCCCCCCACCGCCTCCCCAGCACACACTCACAGTAGCTTGCTAATCGTGTGGCTATTCTTTAGTGTGGATTGCTGTATCTCCTGGCTAACATCCTTTTCTTTTCTGTTACTGATGAGGAGAGGCTGACTCTTAATTTATTGGCAAGGTGACTTATACCCATCCTATGCCTTTTGTAGGTTATTTTTTCTCAGAAGACCAAATCTTAGCTATCTAGGGACCCTGATGGCCAGCAGTTATTTCTAAATACTTGCTGCATAGTTTTCAATAGTATATCATGAAATAAGGACAATGTAGTAAATTTTTCATGTATCTAAATTATTAAAAATAAAAGATTTATTATGAGCTGTACTTCCTAGATTTTTGGTCTTAAAATACCCATTATTTTAAGAAAGAATGGTAATAGTAGGTGGGATACTTTGTAGCATAAAAATTTCCGTCACCTTTGATGGTCAACTAAACATTTTTTTTAAGTTTACTTATTTTGAGAGAGCACCGTGTGTACCTGCACACGTGCTCATGACCGGGGGAGGGGGAGAGACAGGGTAGTGTGGAGCCCCATGGACTGACAGTAGAGAGCCTGATGTGGGGCTCCATATCATGAACTGTGACCTGAGCCAAAACTAAGAGTCTGAAGCTTAACTGACTGAGCCACCCAGGCTCCCCAACTAAATCTTTTTTTGAGGGGAAATTTACTGATCTGTAATGTCCCAGGAGTCTAGGAACTGCTATGTTGACCATAGATCACTTCTCTGAAGCATTATGGTCTTTCATGTAAAGTAAGTATGGCTTCTTTTACATGCATTTGCAGACAGTTTTTCAGTGATTTTTTCTGTCATAGGCTTCTTTACTTTTGCCTGATTCCAGCTGTGAAATTTACTTGCTGTCTCCCAGTCCTCTTTGGCCAGTAGTTCTACTTTCTGTTTTTGTAAGTTCTCATGTGTGTTTTAAATCTCCATGCAGCTCTAAGCTTAGGTAAATTTCTTCCTGTTTTTCCTTTTATGCTTTCCTAGATAAGATGTTTCTTTTAAGGGCTTAGTAGTATGTAGACATCTTTTATTGTTTATATTTCTTTTAGATCCATTCTTTTTTATTTTGTAATTCATTTGAAACTAGCTTCTTTTTTTAAAGTTTATTTTGAGAGAGAGCATGTGTGCATGCATGTGGGAGTGGGGGAGGGACAGAGAAAGAGGGGGAGAGAGAATCTTAAGTAAGCTCTGCACTGTTAGTGCAGGGCCCAGCTCGGAGCTAGAACCCATGGACCCTGAGATCATGATCTGAGCCGAAATCAAAAGTAGAGGCTTAGCTGACTGAGCCATTCAGATGCCCCTGAAACTAGCTTCTTAAACTTCATTTATGTTACCGATTTCTGACATTTTTCTTTTAGGTCTTAGTAAAACAAATTCACTTTTACTAAGGTATCCTTAAAATTTTTTTTTAATGTTTCTTTTTGAGAGAGAGAAAGAGAGCACAAGTAGGGGAGGGGCAGAGAGGGAGAGAGGGAGAGAGGATCTGAAGTGGCCACTGTGCTAATGGCAGAGCCTGATGTGGGGGCCAAACCACAAGATCTTGGAGGTTAAGAAAAGTTTTCTGAGGTGACCTAGCTTAGGCATGAAGGGTGGGTAAATAGCAGGTAGGTTTGAGGCATCTGGGAAGATCTTAGCAGAGGGTGAAGAACATGATTATATGGGCTTAAGATATGAGGCAGCAAGGGGCAATGGCATTTCTTAATGAAACTGAGCTGAAGTCCGACACTTAACTGAATGAGCTACCCAGGTGCCTCATCAAGGTATTCTTTATTTTATTTATTTAATCAAAAAATTTTTTAACATTATTGAGAGAGAAGAGAGAGAGAGAGAGAGAGAGAGAGAGACAGAATATGAGCATGGGAGGGGCAGAGAGAGGGGGAGAAGACAGAATCTGAAACAGGTTCCAGGCTCTGAGCTGTCAGCACACAGTCTGATGTGGGGGTCGAACTCACAGACGAGATCATGACCTGAGCTGAAGTCGGATGCTTTAACTGACTGAGCCACCCAGGTGCCCCTCCAAGGTATTCTTTATTTCTGAAGATATTTACTGTTGTTTTTTTTTTTTCTTGTAGATGAGTATATACAGATGGCAGTCTTTGTTACAACTTGTTGCTTTTATTATCAGATGGTAAATTATAGAATCAAAATATTTCTTCCATTGCAAAGAATTTGCCTTTGTTGGTTTTCTGAGTAATAGTCGTTTGAACACCATTCGGGCAAAAAACAGTCAATAAGTAATTAGACTTTCCTAGGAAAATATTCTTATCTCCAAGTATCTGTCAAAAATATTTATCCATTTCTCTAAGGAGAAATAATTTGTGGTGAGAGTCAGTGATACTAGTTTTGTTGTTATTATTTTGGTACTAGTTTTTTCTAATTACAACTGTACCCCTTTGGAAAACATGGTCAAAGCAGAATGCTTGTTTGCATATGTAACATGAGTATGGTTAAATGATATATTATGATCCTGTTTTCCAGACCCTAAATTGTTGGACATTCAGTCAGTATTTGATACTTGCACGGAAAACTGGGACCTGTGGTTTCATATTCATTTATTCAACAGATAATATGTGTTTGCTGTTTCAGGCATTGTGTTAGGTACTGGAATAGAGTTGATCTAACAGTCTAGTGGGCAAGACATTAATTAATACATAGTTTTAAAAATAGTTAGATTTGTGGTAGGTGCTAAAAGAAATATAAGGTACTGTGAAAGCATGTTACAGGGAGACCACCTCTGATCTTGGAGGTTAAGAAAAGTTTTCTGAGGAGGTGACCTAGCTTAGGCATGAAGGGTGGGTAAATAGCAGTTAGGGTTGAAGCATCTGGGAAGATCTTAGCAGAGGGTGAAGAGCATGATTATGTGGGCTTAAGGTATGAGGCAGCAAGGGGAAATGGCATTTCTTAATGAATGCTGATAACATTCTGTCACATTTCTATCGTCTTTTACATCCTTTTTTTTTTTTTTTTTTTTGAAACATTTTTATTTTTGAGGGACAGAGAGAGACAGAGTGAGAGCAGGGGAGAGGCAGAGAGAGAGAGGGAGACACGCAATCTGAAGCAGGCTCCAGGCTTTGAGCTGTCAGCACAGGGTCTGATGTGAGACTTGAACCCACCAACTGTGAGATCATGACCTGAGGCGAAGTCGGATGGTCAACCAACCGAGCCACCCGGGCGCCCCTATCCTCTTCTACATCCTTAACGTCTCTCATCATTTTTTAAAACATACTTTTCATCACATTACTATGCTGGTTAAGAAAGTTTTAAAGCTTTTTATTTAGTACATTGTTAGCTCCTTGAAGGCAGGATTTTTGCCACTTTAAAACAAAATTTTTGTTTTAATGTTTATTTTTGAGAGAGAGAGAGAGAGAGTGAGTGAGTGAGTGGGAGAGGAGCAGAGAGAGAGGGAGACACAGAATCCAAAGCAGGCTCCAGGCTCAGCGCAGGGCTCATACTTATGAACAGTGAGATCATGGCCTGAGCTGAAGTCGGGATGTTTACCCGTTTGAGCCATCTAGGCACCCCACTTTTTGCCACTTTTAATTCCTTAGTCCAGGTTTCAGATATTGGAGCTAATCATATTTTGCCCCTAGATAGGAGTTGGTTTTAGTTGCAGTGCTAAATGGTAGGCAAGGATGGGGTTGTGTGTAAGCTAGTATGATTCTCTTTTTTTTTCCCTTGTGCCTACTACACAAGTTTATTGCTAGTGAAGGAATTTTTTTGTAAAAAGCCATTTTTGTAAACTAGTCTGTATGTAGCTGGTTTTTATTGTGTTAAGATACTGTAAATAAGACCACAACCCAGGGATTTTGGGGTATGTGTGGGTGAT
Organism: Panthera pardus; assembly: GCF_024362965.1. Classification (NCBI taxonomy): domain Eukaryota; kingdom Metazoa; phylum Chordata; class Mammalia; order Carnivora; family Felidae; genus Panthera; species Panthera pardus. The sequence continues at coordinate 53,991,037 of NW_026526810.1, read as the reverse complement.
GGTTTGGTCTAAAGATTTAAGATGCTCAAGACCGAAGATTTTAGTCATTTTGAGAGAAGTATGTCACTAGTAGATACTGGAACTGAGTAAGTTGGATCTGAATAGATTGGATAAGGAATATAGTTTGTTATTTTTTTAAAGTGGATCCTGTTAAGTTGTGCCAGCTCTTCAGAGTTCTGGTGTACACATCTGAACAGTGCATGAAGTGCTAGTCTTTCCTCTATCCTCAGCATATACAAGGCATTCAAATACTTGAATAGGAAAAATGTGCATGTAAGTGGAATAGGGCCTTTGTGTTTATAGAGCAATCTCGGATCAAATTTGTGTTTATATTCCATGCATTCTCTGTCCCTACCTCCCTTAATATTTAGTAAAATATCTTTGAAAGCTCAACCAAGGGAAACCAAGGGAAAGATTTTTATATTAGGCTGGATGAACAAGGGTGAGCTATGATAACTGAAATGAGAGAATTTCTTTTTTTTAATTAAAAAAAAATTACTTTAGGGTTGCCTGGGTGGCTCAGTCAGTTGAGTGTCCGACTTCGGCTCAGGTCATGATCTCACGGTTTGTGAGTTCGAGCCCGCGTCGGGCTCTCTGCTGACAGCTCTGAGCCTGGAGCCTGCTTTGGATTCTGTGTCTCCTCTCTCTGCCTCTCCCCAACTTGTGCTCTATGTCTCTCAAAAAATAAATACATTTAAAAAATTAAAAATTAAAAAAATTATTTTAGAGGGAAAGCACCAGAGCAGGGTGGGGTGGGGTGGTGGGGGGGAGTGGGGAGAGAGAGAATCTCAAACAAGCTCCACACTGTAAATGAATAGGCTGACTGGAGGCTGGATCTAATGAACCATGAGATCATGACCTGAACTGAGTTGGATGCTTAACCAAGTGAGCCACCCAGGTGCCTGAAGTGAGAGAATTTTCATAGCAAGGTGAAACTCTGGAGTGTCAGCTTTAGCAGTTACTTAGCTTGGCACTCTAAACACTTGGGTTATATAAAAATGCCCTTTAAAGGAAGAAGTTTTTTTTTGTTGTTGTTGTTGTATTTTGAGAGACATTGCTCAAGTGAGGGAGGGGCAGAGAAAGCAGGAAAGAGTGAATCTCAAGCAGGGTCTGCACTGCCAGTACAGAGCCTGATGTGGGGGCTCATTACCATGAACCATGAGATCATGTGCTGAGCCAAAATCAAGAATTGGACACTTAACCAACTGAGCTGCCCAAGCACCCCAAAGGAAGTTCTTATATATATCTATCTATCCAAAGAATACAACCAAGGACCCAAGTTTGAGAAACACTGCCTTAAAAGTTGAGTTTAGCCATTTTAAGAAGGTACTTGAAAAAGCAAACCAAGAAGTGGTTTCTTGGTACTAGCATGTTAAACCAAAAATGGGCCACTGAAATGGTGTGCAGTATCATTTTTAGACTAAATGAAAACAACATAAGTTCTCAGATTTTTTTTTTAAATGTTTATTCATTTATTGAGTGAAAAAGTGCATGTGCTCATGAGCAGGGAAGGGGCAGAGAGAGAGGGAGGGGTAGAGAGAATCCCAAGTAGGCTCCTTGCTAAAAGTGAGATCATGACCTGAGCCAAAATGAAGAGTCAGATGGTTAACCGACTGAGCTACTCAGGCACCTGCTCCCCTGTTTTTTTTTTTTTTTTTTTTTTAAGTTTGAGAGAGAATGTGTGAGCATAAACATGTGCACATAAGCAGGGGAGGGCAGTGAGAGGAAAGAGAAAACTCCAGGCAGGTTCCATGCTCAGTGCAGACCCTGATGCGGGGCTCAATCCTACAACCTTGTGATCATGACCTGCACTGAGGTCAGGAGTCCGTTGCTTAACCAACTGAGCCACCCAGGCACCCCTCAGATCCTTGGTGGTACATCTCTAGACCTTTACAGGTTAGGCAGACCCTACTTTGAAAAAACTATGGGTAGTTTTATCTTTTCCACTAGGAGATCCAGTGCTGAATCTTCAAAATATGCTGCTGGTTTGAAAAGATCTGGCATTTCATAATGTTTGCTTGTTGTAGGGAGGAAGAAAATCTCCATTTTCCTTGTCTCCCAAGATGTTCCTGAGATTCTCCAATGAGTGATACCACTTATGTTAACTTGTCTCTTTTGGGATGTAACTACCACTGCGTATAGTTGTTAACCAGTAATCATTTACATCTTAGAATCAGATGCTTTAATGCTAAGTCAACATATTTTATTCCTGACTTTAATTTTGTATGAGGAAACCTTAGATCCTTGAGAGGAAGGTATTCTTGGAAGAAGTGGGAGATTCTGACAAGGCAGGAAAAGAGGTTTTTGGGGTCAGGAAAGAGGAGTAAGGTGTCAAAGAAACTGGCACTTTTCACTTTGCCTAGGATCTTGCATATTATTCATTTGTTGTGCTCATGATGCCGTTGACAGTGCCTGAATGGGGATTTCAGAGGATCTTCAGAAGCCTGTAATCTTTAGCCTACACATTTTCCAGTCCATACTAATTCCAGAAGTTTCTTCCTATGGTGCGGCAGAGGGAGTGCCTAATGAAGAGAAAAAAGACCCTTCTTCCTAATATGCCTGGAGTCCAGCTCTGATCAGTCCTGTTGGGATAAGCCTCTTCCTCTTGGCTCCTTTCTTTCAAATCCCTCATTCTTCTTCATAGTGTTTTGTATTAAGTCATCTAGCAATTAATATGTTCCCAATTCTTGCTAATTCTTCTAAGAGTGAAAGAATACAGTTTGGAAATACGGACCACAATTTCTACCCTTAACTACGGACTTCTATTTTGCCTCTTCTAAGTTTAAACAACTTTCCCTTTTTACTTGAGTGTTAGCAGCTCAGAAGAAAGAGTGGCTGATAAAGGGTAGGGAAGAAAAAATAATTTTTGATGTTTGGGAGAAATACTTTTCCTTAATTATTAGTTCAGCAGTGGCCTGACATAATATTCAGCAGTGTTCCCTTTGCACTTCATAGCTTAAATATCTTGAACAAACAAAAACTGAAAACACAGGATCAAGGCATGAAAGCTTAGATAATCTATGGTGCAAAATTCTTGTTTCCACCTTTTACTGTTTTATTAGGACAGCTTTCATCTTTAGATCAGGCAAGTTAGTGGCAACTCTTCTTCCTTTCCCATTTGGTAACGGAGTTTTCGGTCTCCTTCCTACTTTCCTAGTGTTCTTCGGTCGTGGATATTGCAGACTCAACCACCCCCGTCTCGGTCTTTTCTTCAAGGTTTCCCGACGGTCTGGCGCTATCCAAACCTACAGCACATTGGGGAGGACGATCACGGATTCTTTTGATGAGCTCGGGAAGCCCCCCGGGGCTGTGGAGTCAGATGTGGGTGGGGCTGGGTGCGGCAGGGGCGGGGCCGCCGAGGAGCCCGAGGGAAACGTTGGAGGGCACTTTTTTGAGAAAGCCCGCGGGCGCAGGTTTCACGGTTTTCACGAAGCCTTCGTGTGTGAGGCTGAGGGAATTGGGGTGCCTTCTTCCTCCCTCGCCTTTCTTGATTCTGGAAGCTTCATTAGGCTTTTATCGGTTTCTGGGACCCGGAAAACCAGCGGCTTCAGCTCCAGGGGCGGGTCCCAAGGGTCTTGTCGCTGCTCCGGGGCCGTTTGGCCTCCTGGTGTTGGGGGAGGGGCGAGGGAGGTGCTGCTCGCGCCTCCTTTTGCGCTTGCGCGGTGGGCTCTGAGCGGGTAGGAGCGCGTGCGCGGTGACGTGGACGTCCGGTGCGCGCGCAGGCTCTTCAGCTGGAGCGGACACACGGTGTGCGAACCGAACAGAATAACCCGCCCCCAGCGGGATGTGAAGGACTACGGGTGAGGCCGGCCACGCCCCGCACGGTAACTCTCGGGCCTGGGTGGAGGGCGTCCTTTTACTACTGGCCCGATTGGAGTTTTTCGAGAGTTTGAAGCGCTTGTGGATTTGAACAGCGTGAGAAGCGTTCCTTGTGCGATCTTCGCACGCCCCAGCCAGGCCCGGCCTTGCGCGGGGCGCCGTTGGCGCGCGCCTGTGGCCCCCTGAGCGAGGCTGCGCATGTCACCTCGCGCGCGTCCCCGGCCTCACTTCCGCGTCGCGCAGCAAACTCACTGGTAACATCGACGCCAGAGAGAGCGGCCACGAGGCGGGCGGGGTGAGAAGCGCCCTTGGCGCGGCTCTGCCCTCGCGTGCGTGGGGTGCCGCACCGCATGGTACGCTCCGCATGATGACTTTCAGCGCCGCGCGGGGCTTTAGGTCGAGAGCTCTGCTTGTGCGCTTTGCATTTTAGAGCTCAGGTCTCGGGGTTCAAGGAACTCTGAGGGAAACGGTGCTGACGTCGCTTTTTAAGGAGCTGTGTGCAGCTTTTTGACACCTGTGTAAACGTCTCTTTAGCTTGTAATTTCCGGGCAAGTTGTTTGAGGCAGGACCGCGCGTGAGTTTAGTAAGAAAGGCGAGGAAGTGAGCCGTACTGGAGTGGGAACTCGGTAAACAAAGACCGGTGGCTAGTAAGTGCAGAAATGAGGGCGGGGAAAACAGGTGGGAAGAGCAGGTGTTATTTTCCTTTTTCCTCCGTGGGCAGCCTTTGGTTAGTTCTCTGTTTATGAGGTTTCCCGCGTTTGTTAAATTGTCAAGTAGGTGTCTGCTCTCAGTGGTAGGTGGGTCTGGGATATAACTAAGTTTATTTGAGCGCTAGTAACCAAAGTCGAGGGATGTGTGTGCGAAGAGTATGGAGAAGTTAGAGATCATTTCATACCAGATTAAGAGTGGAAAATGGTAACGTCTTTGAAGATTTTTGCTTTGCTTTGGGAACCCTGGGGATGCCTCCTTCTGGGGAGGGTGCAAGAAGGGGGGATGAGGGAGGTCTCAAAGGAGGGGGTGACTGATGGCAGAACGCGAGTGACCAAAGTACACCTTCTTCTGAGGGAAGACCACACTCCCAGGGTTCGCCTCGCCGAAGCAGACACGTGGATGAAGAGAACTCTCGCGCCCACCCGCGCGCCACCAGTGGGTGTTGTAAAGCTTCTCAGGCTTCTGCGGTGTAATCCCTGGCAAATACTGCCTGTTCTGCCTCTTCTTTTTGGGCACGACGCCGCGGCTAGGCTGCAGGGAAAGTGCCTGGAGGCGGCGTGACGACTGCTGGGAAGGGGGCTGGCCCGAGAGGGCCGGGTGGCTGGTTCTGTAGTCTCCACGGTAACAGAATGCGACTGGATCCCGCGGAGCGTTCGGCTGGTTCCGGCCGGCGGCACGTGATCTGTCGGGACTCTTCTCCGGAAGAGCTTTCCTTGCGGCATTTTTTCACGTGGTTGTCGGCCAGCTGGCCTCTGCAGTTAAAAAGCGGTGATTGTGGGCCCTTGATAGTCGACGGCGACTGCTCTTCCTGGGGACTGGCAGGAGCCCTTTTCACTTACAAGGGTATGGGGTCAGTGTTGGTGTTTCTTCCAAATGTGGTTATGTTTCCAGCGGTTATGTGGGTAGAGTGGGTTGAGTTGAGCTAACAGAAAACACATGTTTAAGACGGGTAAATTCAGTGCCCTGGGTACTCAAAACGGTGGCTGTTTGATACTATCCGTTTCTGCCATAAAAGTTCTTCAAATTCTGCTTATGTAACTGCTGGGACCTGAGAACTTGCTAACCCTTTGTTGTTAAAGGACCATTCTTACGAATAGAAAATGTTCCTGTAGTTAGTATTAACTAATGGTATTTGGGGAGAGAAGGAAGGGGGCATACTCTTAGGGAAATACACTTCTTGCCTTAACACCAAAGCATTTCAGGTAGTATTTGCGATTTCCTTTACAGGGCTGTGGTAATGATAAAATGCCCAGGATGTTGTTTGGTCTGGAGTAAGTTCTTACTAATGATATAACTATTAAAATCAACCTAATGGTGAAGAATTGGTGGTTGGCTATTTTACTGTTTTTGCCACCATTTGCTGTCATTTTTTTAAAGTAATGGTATTTTGATTGGGTGTTTTTGGGGTGGGGGGAGTGGGGTGGGGCAGGGAGCAGTCATTGAATTGGGTAACTACCTAATGAACTGTTGTATTTTGTAAGTTGCAGGAGGGTCATGGCTCTTGTAGTTAAACATTTCCCCAAGAGGTCACTGGTGAAAAGACGTTTAGGGTAGGGATTCTGAAATTGTAACAGTTTGTTTATGGCACTTGCCACATTACTTACCTGAAAACAACATTCCCTCTGAAAGCTTGTGTGTGTGTGTGTGTTCTGATGGGACTTATTCAGAATGTTAGAGTATTTGCCATCCACAACTAAACTTACTTCCTGGGCTCGTTATTATAATTTTATTACGTAGATAAATGCTTGATATTGAAAAGTTGAACTGAGGTTTTGTTTTGTTTTGTTTTTTGTAATTGTTTTCCTTAAAGTGTTTAGAGAGCCAGATATAAGGTATTTTAAAAATCTTGCTGGGAATAGATTTATTTCTGCATGAGTAACCTGATCCTTCCTAAAGTACATTTGATTTTTGTAGTTGGTTAAAGCCTTAGAGTGTTATATATGTGTCTGAAATAGCTGAATATATTGAATTGGCTATCCTTTGATTATAAGATCCTATATAGTATTCCAGAAGAATAGACATGCTTATATTGGGAGTCTGGTATGGAGGGGCACTTGGGTGGCCCAGCTAGTTAGGTGTCCAGGCTCTTGGTCTGATCTCAGATCTTGATCTTAGGGTCTTGAGTTCAGGCTCCTCATTGGACTCATCCCTGGGCATGAAGCCTACCTAGAAAACAAAAAAAAGATTGGTATGGAGTAAGAACTCAATTCCTTTCTCCCATATCAGTAGCAGTGTATAGCAAAATAAATAAGTAAATAAATAAATAAATACGGAGATTGTTTTGGTCATAAAGTAGGTCTTTGGTTTTTTAATGCATTTTAACTAACCCATGGAATACTTTGATTGGAAGGTTTTTTCAAAAAACAACTTGGACAAATCACTAAGTCTGAAAATTATTTTTCCTGTTTTCATACACATTTTTACATTAAAAAAATTATATTATCTGTGCACAGAGTTGAAATAGGGCAGGCTGACTTTTCTGTACTTAATTTTTTTTTTTTTTTTGTTTAGGCAAAAGGAAAAATCTGAAATGTGTTTATGTGAAGTTAGCATAAAATTTACTTCAATGCATTCTGTAACACTAAATGGGATTTCTGTCAGTTGAATATTTGACGTGTCATAGGTTTTTAAGAATGCTTTTTTAAAGCACTAGTTAAAACTTCTTTGCCCTAGTTTTACCTGTAATCTGAAAACCAAGATTTTAATTTTAGTATTATAGACGGTAATGTGTAAGAAATTCTAAACCCTTTTTAATACTCATAGGTTTGGAATATCTAAAAAGATGTTTAGGTAGTTCTTTGCCACTAAGTTCTTAGTTGTATTAAGTAAATGTACTTAAGAATGTTTTACATAATTGCTCACAAAAATGGTGGTTTGCAAAAACAAAAACTTTGAACGTTATCAACTAAGTATAGGAATTTGCAGTTTGAATTATATGCTTTTGTAGAGGTATTAGTTTTTGTGAATTTTCTAAGCCTTACTTTTTAACGTTTATTTATTTTGAGAGAGAGTGCAGGGGGGGGTTGGGCACAGAGAGATGGAGAGGGAGAGGGGTGGAGGGAGGGAGGGAGAGAGAGAGAGAGAGAGAGAGAGAGAGAGAGAGAGAGAGAGAATCGTAAGCAAGCTCCACATTGTCAGCGCCTGGAGTCTGATGTGAGGCTTGAACTCATGAACCGTGAGATCATGACCTGAGCTGAAATAAAGTTGGATGCTTAACCTACTAGGCCACCTAGGCGCCCCTAAGCTTTATTAATTTTATAGTCCCCTTATTTTTTACTTGTAGGTCTATTTTAATTTTGCTTTATCAATCTCTGATGCTGCCTAAACTTACTAGTTTTAGGAAACCAGTGAACTTAATTGCCTTAAGCCTGAGGCAGCTTTTGAAAAGAATCACCCTAAATTTTCTCTCTTAAAAAAATAAGCTCTAAATGAGAGAAGAAATTGTTTTTTCATCTTTCCTGGGTATTAGTGCTTTAGTGTAAGGAAGTGGGATTCTATTTTTATATTTAGCCATAATAGGAAACAGTAGCCAACCTTTTTGAAGTCTTGACTTTTAAAATATCTATTATCCTTAGGCTAATTGTGAATATTTTAAGTTTTTTGGTCATGTGGCCAGTTCTCTAAAAAGAGGTAAAGTTCAGATCATATGATTTTGCTGCTTGTCAGTAGCTCTGATGAAAGATAAAATTAGACTTTTTAATTAAAGTGAGTAGCATCAATAAAAGGCTGATTTGATTAATTAAAATTACTGACCCACTTACGCAGGAGTAGTGATGTAGCATCTTTCTTTTTTGTGTAAATGCTAATTAGAGATAACTTTATATCTTGTAGAATATTTAGGTAATTGAACACATCAGTTGAATTTAACAACCTGACATTTCTGTATAACTTTTTATTGAGATATAAATCACGTAACATAAAATTTCACCATTTTAAAGGGTACACTTCACAGATTTTTAGTTACTGAACATTTCTGTCACCCCCAATAGAAACCCCATACCCATTAGCAGTTGTCCCAGTTATCCCTCTCTCCTTCCCCTGGCAACCACTAATCTACTTTTCATCTCTGCAGATTTGCTTGCTTTAGACATTACATATAAATGAAATCATATGTGTGGGATTTTATTTTGTTTCATTTTTTTTAATGTTTCTTTGTTTATTCACTTATTTAATAATAATAACAGACAATATGAAGCAGGCTCCCCGCTCTGAACTGTCAGCACAGAGCCTGATACGGGGCCTGAACCCACGAACTGTGAAATCATGAGCTGAAGTCAGACACTTAACTGACTGAGCCACCCAGGCGCCCCCTTATATGTGGGATTTTAGTTAAATAAGGACTAATTTTAATTATTTTTCAAATATATTGTACACAAGGTAAAAAATTTACAGTGTTACAGTATGTTTTTTCCCACCCACCCAGTTTTCCCTTGATATAGCCAACACTAGTTCTTTTCCTATCGGTATAAATAGTAGGTATGTGTGAAGCAAATACATACTCTATTCTTTCTTTAGCTTTTTGTTTTTAATTTTATCAAGAAGTGTAACATAACCTATAATTCTTTGGAACATTTTGCCCTTAATATATCTTGTAGAGTAGGAGTCCATAAAACTTATACATTGTTTATTTTATGTTTATTTGTTTATTTAATGTTTATTTTTGAGAGAGACGGAGGCAGAATGTGAGTGGGTTGGGGCAGAGAGAGAGGGAGACATAGAATGTGAAGCAGGCTCCAGGCTCTGAGCTGTCAGCACAGAGCTCGACATGGGGCTCGAACTCACGAGCTGTGAGATCATGACCTGAGCTGAAGTCGGATGCTCAACTGACTGAGCCACCCAGGCACCCCTGTAGTTTTGATATTTTCATGTTGCCCTGTATCATAGAGATTATGTTGTCTTACAGTCTCAGCATCTGGTTAGATGAGAATGCTGGTTGATTTACACCCTTTCCAACACCTCTACCAAATTTTGACTTTTGCTGGTGTGATGGGGTAAAAAAAGTGTCAGGATGGTTTTAATTATGTATGTCTCTTATTCTGACATTACGTTTTCACAGGTATTTTCTTTTGTACACTTTTTGATATAATACAGTACTGCAAATGTCTTTTCTATCTTTTATGATTAGTTTTTCTCTAGTTTTACTGTAAGAATGCAGTATATAATACATATACAAAATATATTAATCAATTGTTTATATTATGGTAAGCCTTCTGTCAACCATGGTTTATTAGTGATTGAGTTTTTGAGGAGTCAGAAGTTACACACAGGTTTTCTTTTATTATTTTTTTTTAACGTTTTTAATTTATTTTTTAGAGAGAGAGAGTGAGAGTGCAAGCGGGGGAGGGGGAAAGTAAGAGGGGGATAGAGGATCCGAAGCAGGCTCCACACTGACAGCAGAGAGCCTGATGTGGGGCTTGAACCCACGAACTGTGAAATCATGACCTGAGCCAAAGGTGGATGCTTAACTGACTGAGCCACCTAGGCACCCCCATATAGATTTTCACCTGTGCATGCAGGAAGGGGAGGTTGGTGGTCCTAATCCCTGAGTTGTTCCAGGGTCAACTGTAATTACATTAAAATGAATTTTAAAAAGATAATTTAATAATCCAAAGTGAATGTCATTACATTGATAGAAAGGCAGAACCAAAGTCTTCAAAGAGTTTAGGAATATGTTTTGGGGATAGCATAATTCTTGTATTTTTAACTAAATAAACATTTACTTGATTAAAGTGCTTTTGTTTTGTTTTTTTGTTTTGTTTTGTAGGCTGGGAAGTCTGCTGTGACTATGTGGTGACTACAATTATCTTACTACTGAGTTTCCCACTGGAATCATGGAGGAGAAACAGCAGATTCTATTGGCTAATCAAGATGGTGGTACAGTGGCAGGAGCAGCACCTACCTTCTTTGTCATCCTAAAACAGCCAGGAAATGGCAAAACTGATCAAGGAATTTTGGTTACTAATCGGGATGCCTGTGCTTTGGCTAGCAGTGTGTCATCACCAGGAAAATCTAAAGGGAAGATTTGCCTTCCAGCTGATTGTACTGTGGGAGGAATCACTGTCACCTTGGATAACAATAGTATGTGGAATGAATTCTATCATCGAAGCACAGAGATGATTCTGACCAAGCAGGGAAGACGCATGTTTCCATACTGTCGTTACTGGATAACAGGTTTAGATTCAAATATGAAGTATATCCTTGTCATGGATATATCTCCTGTGGATAATCATCGTTATAAGTGGAATGGTCGCTGGTGGGAACCAAGTGGGAAGGCTGAGCCCCATGTTTTGGGGAGGGTTTTTATTCACCCAGAATCTCCCTCCACAGGTCATTATTGGATGCATCAACCAGTATCTTTCTATAAACTTAAACTTACCAACAACACACTGGACCAAGAAGGGCATATCATCTTGCACTCTATGCATCGCTACCTGCCAAGACTTCATTTGGTGCCTGCAGAAAAGGCTACTGAAGTGATACAATTAAATGGCCCTGGTGTCCATACTTTTACCTTCCCACAGACTGAATTCTTTGCAGTAACAGCTTATCAGAACATTCAGATTACCCAGCTGAAAATAGATTACAATCCATTTGCTAAAGGGTTCCGGGATGATGGGCTGAATAGTAAGCCCCAGAGAGATGGAAAACAAAAGAACAGCTCTGACCAGGAAGGTAATAGTGTTCCCAGTTCTCCTGGTCAGCGGGTCCGTCTTATAGAAGGTGAGGGGTCAGAGGTACAGCTAACAGATTCAGATCCTTTATCAAGGGGTCATGAAACATCAGGCAAGGGTTTGGAGAAGGCTTCTCTTAATATAAAACGGGACTTTCTCGGCTTCATGGATATTGATTCAGCATTGGGTGAAGTTCCTCAATTGAAACAGGAGGTTACTGAAAGGTAGGTTAACAGCTTTTCTATTCTTAGAGATAAAAAGGAATATTTTGGATTTGACATTGGTTGTGTGGACTGCTGACTTGAGATATTGATAAATGCAAGCTACTATAAAATATACCATAGTGTTTACATTTTGTGAAGAGACAGCTTATTTTTTTGTAATGAGTATCAGTTGGGTTCAGGATTTAGAATTATAGGCAAATTAGATGGTATTTCACAACGGGAACCTTTTGCTCATTTAGATTTAGAGTTTGAGAATTTTTAGGCTTAGGATTTTTTTTTATTTTTTATATTTTATTTTTAATTTATTATTTTTAACGTTTACTTTTGAGAGAGAGAGAGCGAGAGAGAGCGCGTGCGCGAGCAGGGGAGGGGCAGAGAGAGAGGGAGACACAGAATCCAAAGGAGACTCCAGGCTCTGAGCTGTCAGCACAGAGGCCAATGTGGGGCTTGAACTCACAGACTGCAAGATCATGACCTCAGCCGAAGTCTGACACTCAACCGACTGAGCCACCCAAGCACCCTTGTTTTATGTTTTTTTTAAAAATACTTTATTTTTTAGTAATCTCTACACCCAACATGAGGCCCAGGCGTCCCTGGATTTTGGCAATCCTAATAGGTGTATAGTAGTATCTCATTATCTTAATTTGTAATTCTCTGATGACCTATAGTGTATGTCTTTTTATACACTTAACTTGCCATCTGTATGTCTTCTTTGGTGAGGTGTATGTTAAGGTCTGTAGCCTGTTTTAACCTTTTTTTTTTTTTTTTTTTTTAAAGCATTTGTTCATTTTTTGAGAGACAGAGACAGAGTGTGAACAGGGGAGGGGCAGAGAGAGGGAGACAAAGAATCCAAAGCAGTGTCCAGGCTCTGAGCTGTCAGCACAGAGCCCAATGTGGAGCTTGAACCCATGAACTGTGAGCTCATGACCAGAGCCAGAGTTGGACGCTTAACCAACTGAGCCACCCAGGCGCACTTGTAGTCCATTTTAAAATTAGACATTTTCTTAAGTTTTAGGAGTTTTTTGTATATTTTGGAAAAGCAGTCCTTTATCAAATGTGAGTTTTGCAAATATATTCTCCCATTCTGTGGCTTGTTTTTTTTTTTCATCCTCTTGATAATTGTCTTTCGCAGAGTAGTTTTTTTATTTTTTAGGAGTTTTCTTATTTTATGAAATTCAGCCTATCAATTATGTCTTTCACAGATCTTGCCTTTGGTGTTGTATTTAAAATGTCATTATCATACCAAAGGTCCTGTAGGCTTCCTCCAATGATATCTTTGAGAAATCTTACAGTTTTGTGTTTTATATTTCAGTTCATGATCCATTTTAACTTATTTTTTGTGAATGGTGGAAGGTCTGTGTAGATTCAGTTTTTTGCATGTGGATGTCCTGCCATTTCTGTACCATTTGTTGAGAAGATGATCTTTGCTCTTTTGTGTTGTTTTTTGCTCCTTTAACAAAGATTGGGTGACCACACTTATGGGGGTCTATTCTGTTTTATTTATTAAAAAGTTTATTTTCATTTATTTATTGAAGTTTATTTTGAAAGTGAGAGCGTGAGTGAGTGGTGGAGGGGCAGAGAGAAAGAGAGAGGGAGAGAGAGAGAGTGTGAGTGAATCCCAAGCAGGCCCTGTGCTGTCAGTGCTGAGTCCCACATGGGGCCCAGTCCCAGTACCCTGGGATCATGACCTGAACTGAAACCAAGAGTTGGACACTTAACTGACTGAGCCACCCAGGCACCCCAAATTCTTTTTAAGTTCAAATCCACATGTTCATTGCTGGTATATAGGAGAGTACTCTTTTGTATATTAACCTTGTATTCTGCAACCTTGCTATAATAGCTTAGTAATTACAGAAGTTTTTTGTTAACCTTTTGGATTTCCTACCTAGATGATCATGTTATTTGTGAACAAGGGCAGTTTTCTTTATTAAAAAAAAATTTTTTTTAATGTTTATTTTTGAGAAAGAGTGAGAGAGACAGTGTGTGAGCCAGGGAGGGGCAGAGAAAGAGGGAGACAGAATCTGAAGCCGGATCCAGGCTCTGAGTTGTCAGCACAGAGCCCGATGTGGGGTTCGAACCCATGAACTGTGAGATCATGACCTGAGTCGAACTCGGACACTAAACCGATTGAGCCACCCAGGCACACCAAGGCAGTTTTCTTTCCTTCTCCCCAGCCAGTCTATATTTCATTTTCATTTCTTGTTTTATTGTACTAGGTAGGATTTCCAGTATGATGTTGAAGTGTGAGAGGAGATATCCTTGAACTTGGGAAAGGTTTTAGTTTCTCATATTTCATATGATGTTAGCTTTAATTGTTTAATGGATATTCTTAACAAAGTTGAGAAAATTTCCTTCTAATTTTAGTTTACTCAGTTTTTAATCATAAATGGGTGGTGGATTTGATCAGATGCTTGTTTTCAATCTTACTGATACGGTCATCTGAATTTTCTTTTTAAGTCTGTTGCGATGGATTACATTAATTGATTTTCAAATGTTGAATCAGCCTTGTGTGCCTGGGATACATCCCATTTGCTTATGATGTATAATTCTTCTTATATGTTGTTGGATTCATTTTGCTATTTTGTTAAAGATTTTTGCGTCTGTTCATGAGAGATGACGATCTGTCATTTTCTTAGAATGTCTTTGTCTGGTTTTGGTATTAGGGTAATGTTGGCCTGAGAGAACGAGTTAGAATTATTCCCTCTATATATCATCTGGAAGAGCCTTTAGAGAATTGATTTAATTGCTTCCGTAATTGGGAAAATTCACAAGTGAATCCATCTGGGCCTGGTGCTTTCTGTTTTGGAAGGTTATTGATTCAGTTTCTTTAATAGAGGCCTATTCCGATTGCCTATTTCTTGTGTGAGTTTTGGCAGATTGTTTTTTTTCAAGGAATTGGTCCGTTTTCATCTAGTTTGTCCAATTTGTGGTCAGAGTATCCTTTATTATTTTCTTGATGTCCATGGTATCTGTAGTGATATACTCTCTTATCACATTGTATATTTCTGATTGTAGTAATTTGTTTTCTCTTTTTATTTTTTCTTATTAGTCTGGCTAAGGGCTTACTGATTTTATTGATCTTTTTAAAGTAGCAGTTTTTGGGTGTTTCTATTCACCCAGGTCAGTTAGGCTCTAATAAAAACTTAGTAGGTTAGGCTCTGGTTAACTAGTTTCTCTAGAGGTCAGGCCTTATTGTTAGGAACAGAGTGCTTCCCCCTGCACTGCTGGGTTTTCTTTTTTTCATGAGAGGATATTTACTGTGAGCACCTGGTCTAGCTCCTGGAGGTAAAACTCATAAAAGTGTGAGGGCCCTTCTGTGACTGAGTTCCACTGGGGTTTTTAACTTTCATATTTGTTCACACTGAGCCTCTAGCAATTTGTTGGTTATAATTCAGGTTTTTCTACTCCAGCGCTGGTTCCCAAAATGGTTTTTACTTGTCAGTCTGTTCTACTAAAACCCTGACCCCCTGTATTCACCTATCTCAGTAGTTTGCCACTGTGTCTTCACCTCTCTTATGGGTCCAAAAAGAGTTGATTTATTCAGTCTGTTTAGCATTTTACTTGTTTAGGACATAGTGGCAACTTCCAAGCTTCCTAACATGTGGAACTAAAACCCAGAAACTTGACTTATTTGGAATGTTGGAGCACAAGTTTGGCAGAAATAAATCCCAGCTCAGTATTTTTCCTTTACCTTCCCTTTCTCACTGAATACAAATCCTATTAACAATTACTATTCTTTGAGTTTGGAATCCCCATGTTCATGAGTTTCCCTTGACTTGTTTATGGACAAGTCAGTGCTTTGTGTTTTCTAAGAATTGTTGTTGGAGTGAATGCTACTCAATTTAGAGTTTTGTTTTTTCTTTTTTAAAAAAAGCTTTTTAAAGTGTTCATTCTTGAGAGAGAAAGAGAGCATGAGTGGGGGAGAGGCAGAGAGAGAGAGGGAGACAGAATCTGAAGCAGGCTCCAGGCTCTGAGCTGTCAGCACAGAGCCTGACATGGGGCTTGAACTCAAGAATCATGAGATCATGGGGCGCCTGGGTGGCTCAGTCGGTTGAGCGCCGACTTCGGCTCAGGTCACGATCTCGCGGTCCATGAGTTCGAGCCCCGCATCGGGCCCTTGTGCTGACAGCTCAGAGCCCGGAGCCTGTTTCGGATTCTGTGTCTCCCTCTCTCTGACCCTCCCCCATTCATGCTCTGTCTCTCTCTGTCTCAAAAATAAATAAACGTTTAAAAAAAAAAAAAAAAAAAGAATCATGAGATCATGACCTGAGCCAAAGTAGGATGCTTAACTGACTGCGCCACCCAGGTGCCCCAAGTCTTGTTTTTTTCTATCAAGGGAAAGTTCTTTTCAGTTTTTGCTTATCACTGTGGTATTTTTATAGTTGTAACTAGTGAATGCTGTCTATAATAACTGATTTTCCAACCATAGTCTAATCATAATCACCCAACACAATTAAAAATGAATTTGAACAGTTTGCCCTCAGTTCACCTTTTTTTATTTAAGTAAAAAATTTTTAAAGTTCATTTTTATTTAGTTTGAGAGAGGAGAGAGAGAATCTTAAGTAGGTTCCACTCTCAGCACAGAAACCAGTGTGGGGCTTGATCTCATGAACTGTGAGATCATGACTTCAGCTGAAATCCAGAGTCAAGAGTTGGATGCTTAACCAGCTGAGCCTCCCAGGTGCCCCTGATTATTGTAATTTTTGTGGTATGCTTTGAAATAGAGAAGTATGTTTCCCAACTTGGTTCTTTTTTTTCAAGCTTGTTTTGGCTATTTGAGATCCCTGGAAATGCTGTATGAAATTCAGCTTCTACAAAAAAGACCATTGTGTTTTTGATAACTGTTAACACTATAACTGTATGTTGCTTTGGGTAGTGTTGTTACCTTAAAAGTGTTATGTTTTCCAGTCCATGGACATGGGATACCTTTCCATTCAGGTCACTTTTAATTTTTTTAATGTTTATTTTTGAGAGGCAGAGGAAGGGCAGAGAGAGAGGGAGACACAGAATCCAAAGAAGGCTCCAGGCTCTAAGCTGTCAGTACAGGCCCGAAGTGGGTCTCGAACCCATGAACCATGAGATCAAGACCTGAGCAGAAAAAGTCTTAGGCTTAACTAACTGACTGAGCCACCCAGGTACCCCTCTGTTTAGGTCTTTAATTTCTTTCAGCAATACTGTATACTTTTTAATGTAAAAAAGTCTTTGCTTCCTTGGTTAAATCTATTCCTACATATTTTACTCTTGCTTTTTTTTTTTTTTTTTTTTTAATGTTTATTTAGTTTTGAGAGAAGAGCACAGGGGATGGGCATAGAGGGCAACAGAGGATCTGAAGTGGGCTCTGTGCTGACGGCAGAGAGCTCGATGCTGGGCTTGAACTCATGGAACCATGAGATCCTGACCTGGGTCAAAGTCAGAAGCTTAGCCAACTCAGCCACACAGGCGCCCCTGTATTTTATCCTTTTTGATTGTATTGCAAATAGAATGGTTTTCTTAATTTCCTTTTTGAAAAGGAAATTGCTGTGTTTTATATTGTGTATTGCTCAGTATAAAAACATTCATTCTTACATGTTGATTTTTGTATCCTTTGCTTTGCTGAATTTATTGATTTTCTTGCTATGTGTGTATTTTTTAGAGTTTTCTATATATAAGATCATGTTATCTATGAATTGACATAGCTTTATTTCTTTTCCAAATTGAATGTATATTATTTCTCTTTCTTGCCTAATTGCTGTAGCTAGAAGTTCTAGTACTATATTTAGAAGTGGTGAAAGCTGGAGCATTGGGGTTTTAATTTGCATTTTGCTAAGTTGGTAAAGTTGATTATCTTTTTATATACTTACCAGCCATTGGGATTCCTCTGGTGATCATAGATGTGAGAGTTTTTTCTTGGACACCATTTTTCCCCTTTGATTAGTTTGTTTACCCTTTGGCAAAACCCATGTTGTTTTAATTAGTATAGCTTTGTAATGGTAGTTGCCTGACTTTTAGATTCCACCTAGGGTCCTACTCTACTCCACCTTTTAAAAAAATTAGTCACTGTTCTTACCTGCTTTGATGTGTTTATTATTTTGTCTCTATTGCAGACATTATTCTTATAAATGTTGGAATGCCTTTCCCTCCAGTTTTGCCCTTATTTGTCAGACTTTCAATTTTTTAAAAGTAATTGGATACTGTTACTTCTCAGTTTAACTCTTCAGAGTCTACTGATTGCCTTAGAAGAAAATATTAAGTAAAAATAGTATTATTTTGTTTCAACCCCAACTATTACAATCTGCAGTTTAGTTCTGACATTAACAACTGAGCTGGTGTTAGTTTCCACAAGTTTGAAGACATGGTCCCCTAGAAGACTGCCCCTACTTCAGATAGCTGCCTTAAGTGGTGTCTCCAAGTTACTTGGACTTCTTAACATTTGGCTGCAAATTCAGAGGTTCTCATGAACACCCTCAGGTTTACTAATTCCCTAGAATAACTCCATAGAACTCAGGAAAGGACTGTATTTATGACAGCAGTTTATTATAAAGGATGCAGATTAGAATCATTCATATGAAGAGATAGAGAGTGAGGTCAGGAGGGTCTCAAATGTAGAGCCTCCATGCTCTCTCCCCAGGAGACCTGTAGGGTGTGTCACCCTCCTGGCATATGGAAGTGTTCACCAACTAGGAAACGCCTTTGAGTTTTGGTGTCCGCTTTTGTTAAGGTTTCAAGTAGGTGTGGACTAAGTCACTGGCCAGGTGATTGAACTTAATCTCTCCAGCGCCCTTCCCCTCCCTGCAGGTCAGGTTGCTTTGTAGCCCCAATCCTCTAATGACAGGGTGGGTCCTTCTAGTGACCAGTCCCCATCATGAAGCTTTATAGGACCTCACTGTTGCGTTACCTCATTAGCGTAGTCTTAAGTGTGATCCAGTGGGCTCATGAATAATACAGACACTTTTATTTATTTATTTTTTTAAGAGAAAGAATAGAGTGCCCACACCCATGCATGGGGAGGGGCAGAGGGAGAGAGGGAGAGAGAAAGAATCTTAAAAAGGCTCCATGCCCAGAGCATCTGATGTGGGATGTGGGGCTCCATCCCTGGACTGTGTGATCATGACCCGAGTGGAAATCAAGTTGAGTGCTCGACTGACTGAGCCACATAGGCTCCCCTAGCAAAGACACTTCTATCACTTAGGAATTTCCAAGGGTTTTATAGAAACTCTATGTTAGGAACACTGGATGAAGACCAGATAAGTTCATTATATGATAAGTATATACACATAATTTAAAAAGCTTAAATAAAACCACATGGTGAAAAAGACACTCTCTTGCTTCATTCCTCTTCACCCCCTACAGTTCTTCTTAAAGGAAATTTGATTTTTCACTTACAGTCATTTCTAGTGATATCTGTCTCTGTCTAAATCATATGCAGTGCCAACTAATTATCATATTTACATGTTATCCAAGTCTTTCAGTTTTTCTTCCCGTCAGTACAGTCGTCACAAAAATATCCATTTTTAATGCTGTGATATAAATTTTCTATACTGTTTAGCCAAATAGTGTATCATAAACACATTTTCTTGTATAATTTTGTTTTTTAGTAATTGTTGCCATATTTTTTCTTTCCCTTAGTTTTCTATATGCCTAGTGGTAATTCTTTTCAAATTCTTTTTAAAATTTATTTTTTATTTTTCTAATGTTTTTATTTATTTTTGAGGTAGAGAGAGACAGAGCATGAGCAGGGGAGGGGCAGAGAGAGAGGGAGACACAGAATCCGAAGCAGGCTCCAGGCTCCGAGCTGTCAGCACAGAACCCGACGTGGCCTCGAACTCACCGTGAGATCATGACCTGAGCTGAAGTCGGACGCTCAACCAACTGAGCCACCCAGGCGCCCCAATTCTTTTCAAATTCTTAAGTTAAACTTGAAATTTCTCAGTTTACTTAGACACGCACACTTCATCTAATTAACGTAAAATTTTTTTTGTCTCCTGAATACTATCTTGAGTTGCTCTTGTCTGCCTTTGTCAATCTGAACTAGTTGTTCTCTGAGGTAAAGGTTTGGGATTTCACTTTGCTGTCATCCTGCTGACTCTGCATTTAACATTGTTTTATATAGGTCCTCCTATTTCCTGTATCTTAAGTTGTCTCTGTTGCTTTGTGTTCTCTTTTTTTTGGTCAAGTACATCTTTTTGTTCCCTCAGAAAGAATGTATGGTACGTAGAATTTTGGAATATTAAAATCACTTCTGATGGAAATAGTAGTGTCCTTTCAACTTGCTTTGCCCTTTTCAACCCTTAGTTTTCTTCTTGTTGTGAAAAGTAACTTTGTTATATTCTCCTGCTTTATATATTTGGTTGGGTATAGAGTTCTTTGCTTGAAAACGTGTCCTTGTGTTCCAGTTACCTGTTGAGAAGGTTGTTGTTTTTTTTTTAATTTTATTTTTTATTTTTTAAAATTTACATCCAAATTAGTTAGCATATAGTGCAACAATGATTTCAGGAGTAGATTCCTTAATGCCCCTTACCCGTTTAGCCCATCCCTCCCTCCCACAACCCCTCCAGCAACTCCTCCAGTAACCCTCAGTTTGTTCTCCATATTTATGAGTCTCTTCTGTTGTGTCCCCCTCCCTGTTTTTATATTATTTTTGTTTCCCTTCTCTTATGTTCATTTGTTTTGTCTTTTAAAGTCCTCATATGAATGAAGTCATATGATTTTTGTCTTTCTCTGACTGATTTCACTTAGCATAATACGCTCCAGTTCCATCCACGTAGTTGCAAATGGCAAGATTACATTCTTTTTGATTGCCGAGTAATACTCCATTGTATATATATATACCACATCTTTATCCATTCATCCATCGATGGACATTTGGGCTCTTTCCATACTTTGGCTATTGTTGATAGTGCTGCTGTCAACATGGGGGTGCATTTGTCCCTTCGAAACAGCACACCTGTATCCTGTGGATAAATGCCTAGTAGTGCAATTGCTGGGTCATAGGGTAGTTCTATTTTTAGTTTTTTGAGGA
Source organism: Panthera pardus (assembly GCF_024362965.1). NCBI lineage: Eukaryota > Metazoa > Chordata > Mammalia > Carnivora > Felidae > Panthera > Panthera pardus. The sequence goes on along the minus strand of NW_026526810.1, from coordinate 53,970,614 downwards.
ACCTCCATACTGTTTTCCAGAGCGGCTGCACCAGCTTGCATTCCCAGAGGTTTTTTTTAGTAAGCTCTGTGCCCAGTGTAGGCACTAACAACCCCAAGATCAAAAGTCTCATGCTCTAGGGACTGAGCCTGCCAGTCCCCCCCAACCCCCACCTTGAGAAGTTTGATGTCCTTTTGATTCCTGGTCCTTTGATGCTCTTAACATCTTTTGTTGATTTCTCATATTATGAAATTTCACATTGATAAGCTTTGGTGTGGTTCTCATTGTTGTGTGCTGTGTTTTTTCAATCAAATTCATGTTCTTTAGTTGTAGGAAAATATTTAGTATTATTATTTTGGTAAATTTTCCACTTAAGGTTTTCTGTTGGATGTTCAATCTCCTGGATTGTTTTATATGGTCTTTTTTTTTTTCCCTGTCATTATCTTGCTCTACTTTACATGAGGTTTTCTTGATTTAATATCTAACTTACTGAAGGCTTTTTTTTTTTTTTTTTTTTTACATTTTATTTATTTTTGAGAGAGAGAGAGAGAGAGGCAGAGAACAAGTAGGGGAGAGGCAGAGAGAGAGGGAGATACAGAATCCGAAGCAGGCTCCACGCTCTCAACTGTCAGCAAGAGCCTGATGCGGGGCTCCAGCTCACAACTGTGAGATCGTGACCTGATCCGAAGCCCGATGCTTAACTGACTGAGCCACTCAGGGGCCCCGCTTACTGAAGTTTTTATTACAGTCATGATTACAACCATGTTATGGTTTCTTCAGTCGGTTGAGCGTCCCGACTTCAGCTCAGGTCATGATCTCAACGGTTTGTGAGTTTGAGCCCCATGTCAAGCTCTGTGCTGACAGCTTGGAGCTGGAGCCTGCTTCAGATTCTGTGCCTCCCTCTCTGTCTGCCCCAACCCACTCACGTTCTGTCTCTGTGTCTCTCAAAAATAAATAAACATTAAAAAAAAATCAGATTTCTATTATTTTTAAAAATTTTATTATTTAAAAACAATTTTTCTTAAAGTTTATTTTTGAGAAAGAGAGAGAGAGCATGAGTGGGGGTCGGGGGGAGAGGCACAGAATCCAAAGCAGGCTCCAGACTCTGAGCTGTTAGCACAGAGCTGGACTTGGGGCTCGAACTCATGAACCTTGATATCATGACCTGTGCCAAAGTTGAACGCTTAACTGATTGAGCCACCCAGGAGCCCCTGATTTTTCTTTTTTTAAGCTTATTTATTTATTTTGAGAGAGAGAAAAATCTCAAGCAGGCTCCCCAGTGTCAGCACCGTGCCTGATGCAGGCTCCAGCTCAAGAACTGTAAGATCATGACCTGAACCGAAATCGAGTCAGTTGCTTAATGAGCCACAAGCACCCTAGATTTCAATTTCTTAATTTCTCTTTTTCTTTCTTTCTTTCTTTCTTTCTTTCTTTCTTTCTTTCTTTCTTTCTTTCTTTCTTTCTTTCTTTCTCTCTCTCTCTCTCTCTCTCTCTCTCTCTCTCTCTCTTTCTTTCTTTCTTTCTTTCTCTTTCGGGAGAGACAGAAACAGCATGAGTGGGGGAGAGGCAGAGGAGGGAGGGGGTAGAGAGAGAATCCCAAGCATGCTCTTCACTGCCAGCACAGAGCCTGATGTGGGGCTTGAACCCATGAGATCATGACGTAAGCCAAAACCAAGAGCTGGGCGTTTAACCAACTGAGCCACCCAGGCACCCTAACCCAGATTTCAGTTTCTAGGAGCTCTTTGTTTTCTTCTGCATTTTACATTTCCTTTTTCCAGTGGATTTCTTTTTTCTGTTAATCTAATAACCAGTTTCGTGGAAGGCATTATGTTATAGTTTCTTCTAAGGTGCGTCAGTAGTTACTTGTACATATGTTTATAATAGCATCTATTAAGTAACATGTTGTCTTCTTGTATGTCTCATGTACTGGTGTGTAAATTCCTTGAATATAGTGACTGTGCTTTATTTGTTTTGGCAATAATCCCTGTGCCCAAGAATAATGGCATGTTTTAGGTGCTCAGTAAATGTTGACTGAGTTTTATCTGTAGCACTTATAGCTTTTTAAATGTGTTTCAGAGTGATGGCACATATTCTATTTATTTGTTGCATTGATTATTATCAAAAAAGTAATCCTTTTTTTAAAATTGTACAAATTGTTGGTTTTGCTTATATTCTTGCTTAAATAATCTTTCACCTTATTTGGATAGAGGCTTCTTAGAAGTATGAAATTTCAGGGTTCTTTGCAAAATCCTCCTGCCAAGACAAATTTTCATGCATTATGCATAAAGTTTTTATTGGAAGATAAGGAGAGATCCTTTCTGAGAACCTTTCTAACTGAACAAGTTTAGTTTCCCAGGAAAATGTGAAAGCAATTACTGCAGTAACAGCCAACATCTAGCTTCATGAAGTTCTCTGCTACTGAAAACAAAATTCAGGTGGTGTGACTAAGGGAAAAGAAAATACAGATTTTTTTCTACATCGTGGAAGTTATTATCTTGAAATTGAAGATAATTAGAGAACTTTCATTAAATGTTAATCCTCAATTAATTGATAATGACATTTTTATGAGTTTATTTAAAAATTCACATAACAGGGAAAGGAAAAAGAGGGCTTGTTTTGCTTATTAGCCTTTTAAAAAAAGGTGAAGGAAACTGGATTGCAAAATTATAAATTTGTTAAAAAGCCTTGAGTTGTCCCTTAAAACAGGTGGATTTTATTTCTTGTGCTTTTGATTTTAGCCATTCTGATAGGTGTGAGGTGATAAGCTTATGGCTTTGATATGCATTTCCCTGATTTGTGATGTTGAACATTTTTGTTGTGTTGGCCATCTGTAGGTTTTCTTTGGAAAAATGTCAGTTCCTGTTCTCTGCCCACTTTTAATTGGATTATTACTATTTTTTAGTGTTGACTTGTAAAAGTTCTGTATATATTTTGAGTATTAACCCCTAATTGGGTATATTGTTTGCAAATATCCTCTCCCATTCTGTAGGTTCTTTTTATTTTGTTGATGATTTCCTTTGTTGTGCAAAAGTCTTTATCTTGGTGTAGTCCCAGTAGTTTAATTTTGCCTTTGTTTCCCTTACCAACGGAGATGTATCTAGAAAAATGTTTCTGAGATGATGTCAAACAGATAACTGCTTGTGTTTGTTTTCCTCTAGCAATTTTATGGTTTCAGGTTTCACATTTAGGTCTTTGTTTTGAGTTTATTTTTGTGTATGGTGTAAGAAAGTGTTTTAAGAAATTAGTGTTGGTGAGGATACGCAAAGGATCCCTTTGTGCACTGTTGATGGGAATGTATGCTGGTGCAGCCACTCTGGAACACAGTATGGAGTTTGTAAAAAAAAAAAATTTTTTTAATAGGATTATCACATGATCCTTTAATCCTCTTATTTGAGGATTACCCCCCAAAATTGGATTACCCCTCCAAAAATGAAAATACTAATTTCAACAGATATGTGCTACCCCTATGTTTATTGCAGCATTACTTAACAATAGCTAAGATATGGAAAGAACTCAAGTGTCCATTCAAAGATGAATGGATAAAGATGTAAATACATACAATGGAATATTATTCAGCCATAAAAAAGGATGAAATTGTGCCATTTGCAATAACAAGGATGGATCTAGAGTATATAAAGCTAAGTGAAATAAATCAGGGAAAGAAAATATATGATTTCACTCAAAATTTAAGAAAGAGAATTTCAGAAAAGAATGTAGAAGGAAAAAAACCCTAAAAACCAGATTCTTAAATATAGAGAACAAACTGGTAGTTGCCAAGGAGAGGTTAGTGGGGGGTGGGTAAAATAGGTGAAGGAAATTTGAAAAAAGGTGTGGATTTTATGTTACATAATTTATAAATAAAGCTGTTAAACAGGTAAAGAAAAAGCCATTTTTCACCACTTAAGTGAAATTTTTGCAGGGGAGAAGTTCAGGCAACTTCAGACTTCAGACAGATGTTCAGACAGAGCTTGGCTTGGGATTCTCTCTCTCTCTGCCCCTCCCCCACCTGCACTGTTTCTGTGTCTTTCAAAAATAAATCTATAAGCTTAAAAAATAATTGTAAACTGTTGTATTCTCCCAGGTTTATGCAAGATTATTCATTATGTGTTAGATTTCATCAGGGAATCCATGGAGTGTTCTTTTTTGGCAGGTTTCAAATCACAAATTCAGTTTCTCTTTTCTGTTTCATTGACCCCCCCCCCCCCATTTTTATTTCCTTCTTTTTACTTGCTTTTGGTTTAATTTGCCTGTGTTACATTAGAATGGGGGTTAGCTGACTGAGACCTCGAGAACCATACCTAGCCTGCCATTTGTTTTGTATGGCCTGCAAACTAAGATTTTTATATTTTTAAATAGGGAAAAAGTAAAAGAAGAGTAATGTTTTGTCACCTGTGAAAACGAAATAGAATTCAAATTTTGGTGTCCCTGATTTGGAATCCAGTTGTGCTTACTTGTTTAGATATTGTCTGTGTTTCTTTTATGTTACAGTAGCAGAGTTGAATAGTTGTAACAGATTGTATGGACCTCAAAGCCTAACATTTTTACTATCTAGCACTTCACAAAAAAGTTTATCAACCCCTGACTATTATAATTGATTTAGACCTTTTATTTAAAGGTATAAAATTTCCTCTGAGCATTGGTTTAGGTACCTTCTGCAAATTTTGATACATTGTATTGATACTTAGTATCGATTTATAGCTTGATTCTCTTGTTAGAGAACATGTAACTTAAAACCTTTGAAATACAAATTTATCATATCTTTGCTTTATTGTCTAGCATATGATTAGTTTTGGTTAATACTAAGTGCACTCTTGGGGCCCCTTGGGTGGCTAAGTTGGTTACGTGACTTTGGCTGAGGTCATGATTTTGTGGTTCATGAGTTCTAGTCCCACATCAGGCTCTGTGCTGACAGCTCAGAGCCAGGAGCCTGCTTCAGATTCTGTGTCTCCCTCTCTTACTGCCACTCCCCTGCTTGCTTGCTCTCTTTCTCTTTCTCTTTCAAAAATAAATAAACATTAAAAAAATACTAAGTGCACGCTTGAAAATTTATGTATTACGTAGTGTTTGGTAGTTTTCTCAGGTAAGTATGACAGTATTGTTCATTTCTTCTTTCTCCTTAATTGTCTGTCTGTATGTCCTATCGGTTACCGAGAAAGGTGTGTTAAAATCTCCCACCAAAGTCATGTACTTGCCTGTTTTTCTTTTCAGTACTAAAATTTTTTTGCTTCAAGTATCTTGAAGCTATATGATAAGGTATATATATACTTTAGGATTCTTGTCTTTTGGATGAGTTGAATCCATAAAACTTTTACAAGGTTCCTCTTTATCTTTGATGATACTTATTTTTAAAGTCTACTTTGATGTTATTGAGCCACATTGGCTTTCTCATTTTGTTGACGTGACTTATCTTTTCCCTTCTTTCACTTTGAATCTGTCTGTCTGTCCGTATATTCAAATTGTGTGTGTGTGTGTTTAAACAGCTTATAGTTGGAACTTTTTGTTCACTGTTAAAATCTTTTGACTTTTATTTAGGATATTTTGTTCATTTACATTTATTTTTATCGCTAATATGGCTAGTTTTTAAGTATTACATCTTGACAATTCCATTTTTAGAAGTGGTTTTATTAGTCTGCTCAGGTTGACATAACAAAATAGCATCAACTGTGGCTTAAACAGTGAAAATTAGTTTTCCAGCAGTTCTGGAGAATGGTTTGGAATCAAGAGAATGGTTTGGCAGAGTTCTATTTCTTTTGAAAGCTCTCATCCTGGCTTGTACACCGCTGCCTTCCAGCTTTGTCCTAATGTAGTGTGGGGAGTGATCTTTCCCTATCTTTATGACATTATTTAACTTTAATTACATCTTCAAGACTATGTACAATCACATTGGGAGTTAGAACTTTAACATATGAATTTCAGAGGGACACAGTTCAGTGCATTGCAGTGTTTGTGAAGATTATAGTGTGTGTCCTTATTTTAAAAGTGGAATTCAATTAATTATAACAGGACTTGAAGAGCTAATTATAAGCATAGTTCTTATAATTTGTGTCTTTGTATATATGTTATAAAGTCCTCAGACACTTACTTTATTTGCTTTAAACAGTCAGTAGTCATTTAAAGAACAAATGTTTTATATTTACTCACATCTGTTTTTCATTCATTCTTGGATCCATTTTCACATTGGTTCATTTTCTGTCCATTCAAAGAACTTCTGTTAGTGTATATTTTTAACTTCCTAAAAATTGAGATTAACTCACTGCCATAAAATTCACTCTTATATTTATTTTTTTAATTAGAGAGAGAGAGAACTTGAGCTGGGGAGAGGGGCGGGGTGGGGGGGGGGAGAGAGTGAGAGAGAGCATGTGCACGTGCGTGCGAACATTTCAAACGGCACCACTCTCAGCGTGGAACCTGACGTGGGGCTTGATCATGACTGTCAAAATCAAGAGTTGAACTTGGACGCTTAACCTTACGAGCCACCTGGGTGCCCCAAAATTCACCCTTTTAAAGTGTACAGTTTAGTGGTTTTAGTATACTCAGTAGAATTGTACAGCCATGACCAGATATTTTGGGACATTTTCATCACCCCAAAAAGAAAACTCCTTGCCCTCTGTTAGTCATCACACCCCATTTTTTTTTGCATCCCCTCCTCAACCCCACCCCATCCACACACAACTGTCCCCATTTTGTCTATATGGATTTGTCTGTTTTGGACATTCATATAAGTAGAATTATATAATATGTGTCGTCTTTTATTTAGCATAACATTTTGAAGGTTCATCCATGTTGGTGTGTGTCTATACTTCATTTCTTTTATCTCTGAATGATAATTTTGTATGGGTATGGCACATTTTACTTACTTCACTGATCAGTTCATAGACATTAAGACTATTTCCACTTTTTACTTTATTTTTTAATTAATTTAAACAATTTTTATTTTTATTAAAAAATTTTAAGTTTATTTCAAGAGATATGGTGGGGGAGGGGCAGTGAGAGAGGGAGAGAAAATCCCAAGGAGAGGCTCTTTGCTCTCCTTGTAGAGCTAAACATGGGACTTGAACTCCTGAACAGTGAGATCATTACTATGAGATCAAGAGTCACATGCTTAACTGAGCCACCCAGGTGCCCCCTACTTTTTAGCTACTATGAATAACATAAGCCCATTCTTTACCCACTGACTTGTTTTGGCACCTTCGGCAGTTGAAAATCACTTAATATAAATGTGCAGTTCATTACTAGACTCTGAATTAGGTTCATTTGAGCTCTGTGTTTAGTCTTATGCCAGTATCGTCACACTGTTAGTTTATTATAGCTTTGATAGTTTTGAAATTGGGAAATACAAGTTTTAGAGAACTTCATTCATATTTGTCAAGATTTTTGGGGTTATTTTGATATCCTTGCATTTTCATATGAAATGTAAGATCAGCTTTTGAATTTTTATACAAGTTCCAGGTGGGATTTTGATAGGAATTGTGTTGAATCTGTGGATCGCCTTTTAGGGAGTAGTGCTGTTGTACCAATATTAGGTCTTATAGTGCATAAACACAGGGTATTTTTTTTTTTTTTATTAAAGTTGTCTTTAATTTTTTCCAAAAGTGTTTTTTAGTTTTCTTTGTACAGGTTTTATACTTTTTGGTTGAGTTTATTTCTAAGTAATTTAATCTTGCTGCTTCTATTGTAAATATAATTGGAATTTTTTTCTCTTGCATTTGTGATACTTGTTTCTCATTTGTAGAAATAATGTCTGTCTGTGTATTAGTTTTGGATCTTGTAGTTTTACTAAACTCATTTATTAGTTCCAGTAGTGTTTTAACGGTTTTATTTGTATTTTCTACATACAAGATAATGTCATCTGTGAATAGAGAATTTCACTTTTTCCTTTTTAGTCTGGATATTTTTTATTTCTGTTTCTTTCCTGATCACCCTGGTAGAGGCCTTTAGCACAATTGAGTCTTAAGTTGCAAGAGCTAACTAACATCCTTACCTTGTTTCTGACCTTAGGAGGCAGTAGTTCTTGTACAGTCTGACTTGTTTCAGTTGTTAGAAAATGTCTTTATCTTTGAAGTCTTCTTTTGTTGGATACAAAACATTAGGTTGATTCTTTCATTACTTTATGATGGGTATCAGTCTATTGTTTTCTGACTTAAATTGTTTTTGGTAAATAGTTTTTGGTAAATTGTTGTTTTTCTACCATAACGTGTCATTTTTCCTCTGATGTTTGTAAGATTTTTCTCTTGATCTTTAATTTTTGGCAGCCTCCTCTTTACGTGCCTAGGTATGGCTTTCTGAAAGCCATTGTATTTATTCTTCTTGGTGTTGGCTGAGCTTCTTGGATCTGTGGGTTAAAACTTTCACTTTTGGAATTTTTTTTTTAATTTAAAAAAAAATTTTTTTTAACGTTTATTTATTTTTGAGACAGAGAGAGACAGAGCATGAACAGGGGAGGAGCAGAGAGAGAGGGAGACACAGAATCTGAAACAGGCTCCAGCTGTCAGCACAGAGCGCGACGCGGGGCTTGAACTCACGGACCGTGAGATCATGACCTGAGCCGAAGTCGGGCTTAACCGACCAAGCCACCCAGGCGCCCCAACTTTTGGAATATTTTTGTTCTTTTTTCTCTCCAAATGCTTTCCTTTCTTAATGCCTCTTGAAAAGTGCAATTACTAGTATGTTAGGTCATTTGATGTTGTCCCTCAGATTTTTGACCCCCCCCCCCCCCCCTTTTTTGGTATCCTTCTTTTTTTTTATTTTAAATATTTATTTATTTTTGAGACAGCACGAGTGGAGGAGGGGTAGTGAGAGTGAGGTAGACACAGAATCTGGAGCAGGCTCCAGGCCCCGAGCTGTCAGCGCAGAGCCCGATGTGGGGGCTCAAACCCACAAACCACAAGATCATGACCTGAGTCAAAATCAAGAGTCAGATGCTTAGCCCACTGTACCATCCAGGCCCCCTTAGGTGATTTGCTTAATAAATTTCAGCTCATTCATGGATTCAGATGTGTTAAGGAAAGGATTGTGCTCCTGTGTTAGGAACTTGGAATCTAAGTGCTGGGAGACTGTAGGTTCTCAGTTTTCAGGCCAGCTTCTGCATCACCACTTGTTATTCTGCGGGGGTGGGGGGGGTAGGGGGTGTGGTAATTGGTAGGAATAAGGACTAGTTTTCTGTTTGGGTTTCTCTAGATTCTAGTCTGCCCATTCTCAGGCATTGAAAGTTTGACTAGTTCCTCTGTGTCAGACTAAAGATCCTTTGTCTGTGACTGCTTTTTTTCTTCCTTCACTTTTGCTTCAGGCAATGTAAATGGTACTCAGGGTTGAAAGCAGTAGTAATCTGCAGGTCTCCTAGAGAAGGCTGGTCCCTGTCTAGAATTCAGTTTATTTGCATTTGTGACTGTAGGTCTTCATTGCCTTTGAAGAAGAAGAAAAAGATTTTTTTTTAAAATTTATCTGGTGTTTTCTAATTGTTAAGACACAAGTGATTATCTTTGTAATCTTCTGCATTCTCACTTGGAAGTGGAAGTCTTCCACTGAAGGATTTTTGAGTAAGGTCAAACAAGATCTTAAGTTGTGCAAGAAATGAATAACTGTACATTGTTGTTACGGTTGCTTTTGTGTATTTGAGATAAATGAAAAATTTTACCAAGTGATTCTAATTGGACTAGTGAGTAGTATTAACATGTCCTCAAGATACATTGGTACAATTTATATGCTTTCATTGGTTTATTGGGAGGAGGGGGAAAGTAAAAAGATGATTTTTTTTTTTTGTGATGAATTATAAACACTGAATTTACCTGGGTCGTATGTACTTGACTTCAGCTACCCTAACCTTTTATTTAGAAAGAGTTAATGGTTGATTCATTACATTGAAAGTGAGTTTTTCTGTTTCAAAGTTGAAAATAACCTGGCAACAACATTGTGAATATACTAAAAAATACTGCTGGCTTGTACATTGTTAAATGGTTAAAATGTTTGTTTTTTTTTTTTTCTTTTTTCTTTAATTTTAAACATTTATTTATTTTGGACAGAGAGAGAGACAGAGGATGAGCCAGGGAGGGGCAGAGAGAGAGAGGGAGACACAGAATCCGAAGCAGGCTCAAGGCTCTGAGCCGTTAGCACAGAGCCCGACGCAGGGCTCGAACCAAGGTCATGACCTGAGCCGAAGTCGGACGCTCAACTGACTGAGCCACCCAGGCGCCCCTGTTCTATGTTTTTTTAAAAATATTTTATTTTTTAGTAGTCTCTACACCCAACATGAGGCTTGAGCTTACAACCCCAAGATGAAGAGTCACATACTCTACCAGCTGAGCCAGCCATGCTCCCTGTTATGTTTTATGTTTTATGAATTTTATCCCAAAACAAATCAAGCAGTTTGAAAGTACTTCCCTGTTGTTTATTGCAATTCTTTTTTTTTTTTTCCTTTTAAGAGAGATAGTGCCAGTGGAGGGGTAGGGGGGAACAGAGGGAGAGGGAGAGAGAGAATCTTAAGCAGGCTGCACACCCAGCATGGAGCCTGATGTGGGACTTGATCTAACATCCCTGAGATGATGACATGAGCTGAAATCAGGAGTTGGACGATCAACGGACTGAGCCACCCAGTTGCCCCATGTCGCAATTCCTTTTTTTTTTTTTTTTTTTTAAAGTTTATTTATTTTGAGAGGGAGAGCGTGTGCATGGGCACAAGTAGGGTCAGGGCAGAGAGAGGAGAGAGAATCTCAGGCAGGCTCCTCACTGTCAGCACAGAGCCTGATACTAGGCTTGAACTCGGGAACCATGAGATTGTGACCTTTGCTGAAGTCAGATTCTTAAAGTGACTGAACCACCCCAGGTGCCCCCTATATTGCGATTCTTTTTTTATTTTTAATTTTATTTTTAGTTTTGAGAGAGAGAGAGAGAGAGAGAGAGACTGAGCATGAGTGGGGGAGGGGCAGAGACAGAGGGAGACGCAGAGTCCAAAGCAGGCTCTAGGTTCTGAGGTGTCAGTGCAGATCCCAATGTGAGGCTTGAACCCACAAAATGTGAGATCGTGACCTGAGCCTAAGTTGGATGCTTAACCAACTGAGCCATCCAGCTGCCCCACAGTTCTTTTTTTTTTTTTTTTTTTCAATGTTTGTGTAATTTTGAGAGGGTACATGTGAACGGGGGAGGGGCAGAGAGAGGTGGGGAGACAGAGGATCCAGAGTGGGCTCTGTGCTGAGAGCACAGGGCCCATCCAGTTGGTGGCTCAAACTCATGATAATGGGGCTTGAAATCACGAACTGTGAAATAATGACCTGAGCCGAAACCAAGAGTTGGACGTTTAACGGACTAAGCCACCCAGGCACCCCCCCCCCCCCCCATATTGCAGTTCTTAATTGTAGTGGACACTGGTTTGCTCTTTATTGTCAGTGGTTAATTGATGTGTCGATTAGTTCTAGAATTTAATTTTGGGTCAGTGCCAGCTGACTTTCAAAATTGAGTGTATTTGAAAAATAAGTGTTATATCTGAGTTTTGATTTAGTGATACTGTACTCATTTTTATATATTTTTTATGAGAAATTGATGAAAATTGTAAAAGTGTGATGGTGGTAAACTGCTTTTGAGAATCTTGTTAAGTTACACTTTTTTTTTTTTTTTGAAGAATGGCTCATAAAATCTTATGTGTTGCTTGGTTTCCAGTAGTCTTTCTTTTTTACTCCTGAGTCTTACTGATAATTTTGCCCTTTTTAACCTCCCTCCCCTGTCTCTTCAGTCTTGTTGCCAACAATTTTGAAGACGGCTCCCATGTAACATCACCATTAGACCCGGATGGAAACTTCAATGTTGTTATTAAAGAGGAACCTGTAGATGATTATGAATATGAGCTTGCTGAGTGCCCAGAAGGGGTAACTGTAAAACAAGAAGAGACAGATGAAGAAACAGATGTATACTCAAACAGTGATGATGATCCTATACTAGAGAAACAGCTAAAGAGACACAATAAAATTGATAACCTAGAAGCTGACCATCCGTCTTCTAAATGGCTACCCAATAGCCCATCAGGTGTTGCTCAAGCTAAAATGTTCAAGTTAGACGCTGGAAAGATGCCGGTAGTCTATCTGGAGCCCTGTGCTGTCACTAAAAGCACAGTGAAGATTTCTGAGCTCCCTGATAACATACTTTCCACATCTCGAAAAGATAAATCTTCTATATTGGCAGAATTAGACTATTTGCCTACATACGTTGAAAATTCCAATGAGACTGACTTCTGCTTAGGCAAGGAATCAGAAAATGGTCTTAGAAAACATTCACCAGAACTTGGGGTGGTACAGAAGTATCCCTTACTTAAAGAGCCTCAATGGAAATATCCTGAGATATCGGACAGCACTACCACAGAAAGAATACCTGACAGTTCAAAGAATTCTGCTGGAGACTCATTTTTCGGAAAAGAGGACTTGGGCAGAAGGAGAACAACTGTGCTTAAGATTTCAACAGTCACCAAGGTTGTGAATGCTAATCAGAATACCCCTTCAAATGTCTCCGGAAAAAGAGGAAGGCCACGAAAATTGAAACTTTCTAAGGCAGGGAGACCACCTAAAAACGCAGGAAAGTCTTTACCTTCTACAAAGACCACTCCTATAGGTCCTGGGATTACCTTTCCAGATGTGAAGCCTGATCTGGAAGATGTGGATGGTGTTCTCTTTGTTTCCTTTGAATCAAAGGTAAGATCATTTTCAGCTTTCCTTCTAGGGTCAAATAGTGATTCTTGAATTACATACTAGTTGATAAATAACTCAATCTAGTTCTTTCAAATGCAGCTATTAATGTGAGGGTATATGTGTGCGGAAAGGAGTATCTCGAAAATGTTGGGTTTTATTACAAGGCACCACTTAAGATATTTGTTTGAATGGACTTAAATAATTATGTATACTTAGATCTCAGTTTTTAATTTTTATACTGTGTTTAGCCGGAGTTTAAAAAATCATTGGATCCTTGTGGCATTTACATTATCATGGACTTTAAAAAAGCATAAATAAATGAAAAGTTGACTAAATGTTTTGGGATACCCCATCCTCTGATACTCATCAATAACAGAGTACCCCTGGAGAACTAAATGTGGTCTTATAAATACTGTTGTCTCACACATGGATAGTTTCTTTATTTTACTCCCAACTCTTCAACTAGATTATTTTTCTTTTAGGTCTTTTTAGGAGCCTGGTATTTCAAAATTGGCTTACAGAGATGTTGAATTCTCTTGAGCTGGTCTTTTCCTCTTTCCTTGTTAATTGCTGAGTATGCAATATATATAAACTGTAGGAAATCAGTATGTAAATTGGCATAAATGTCATTTTATGTCAGCTGAGCATATTCAGAGTTTTTGACTTCTTTTTTTCCTTCTGATCATTTAAGTGCTGTTAGTATAGAACATTTAGAAAATACCAGAAATGTCAAAAAACATTCCTGGTTTACTTTTAAACTTTTAGAAATGATATGAACTTTTTTCTTATTTTAAATACAGGAAGCTCTTGATATTCATGCAGTTGATGGCACAACTGAAGAACCCTGTAGTCTTCAGGCATCAACCACAAATGATCCAGGTATATATAATAGTATAAAAGGAGAGATACTTCCGATTTGGCTCTAGAAATGAAAGATAAAATGTTAGTTTTTCTTTAATATATAGTAGCTTATGTCATTGTTTGTTTTCTGAGTAGGTTGCAGAGCAAGAATTTCCCAGTTGGAAAAGGAATTGATAGAAGATTTGAAGGCCTTGCGGCACAAGCAGGTGATACATCCTGGTCTTCAAGAAGGTAATATTGTCTAAAAAAATATACAAGCCAATTTTCAATTTTGTTCTCTCCTTTCTCTCTCTTTCCCTTTTCTCCTTCCCCCTTTTCCCTGTTTTTACTCCTCTCCCCCCATCCTTAATTTCATTTCTTTTAGTGCCTCTCTCAGCTTGTGTATTTCTCTGATTCTTACTCTTAAGAACATGTCAATATGCTTTTTATCCTAACAAAAATCTTTCCAACTCTGAAGATACTGTCTGTGAAGCATATAATATCTTATGCATGTAAAAAATGTATCATAGTAAGAAAGTGTTTTCTTTTCTCTATCTTACAACTCCATATTTTCTTCCCTCATTCTCATTTGTAAATTTTAGTTGTTTTTGCTTATGTGTGTTTTCTTTTGAGGGCAGGGTTCTACTTATATACTTAGTAATATGTTTAAGTGTGTAAATAGAATACTTTCTCATTGTGTGGCTGTAAACATATTTTGTGTATTTTATGTACTGCTTGGGACTTTAAAAATTTTACTGTTTTATTGTAATAAATTGTCTTGGCTTTTATTATGTTGCTTAGTCCTGTATTAAAAAAAATTTTTTTTTAATGTTTATTCATTTTTGAGAGAGGGAGAGACAGAGTGCAAGCTGGGGAGGGGCAGAGAGAGAGAGGGAGACACAGAATCCAAAGCAGGCTCCAGGCTCCAGGCTCCGAGCTGTCCACACAGAGCCCGACGCGGGGCTCGAACTCACGAACCATGAGATCATGACCTGAGCCGAAGTCAGATGCTCAACCAACTGAGCCACCCAGGCGCCCCTTAATCCTGTATTTTAAGAATGAAATCTACTACGGTGATCCCTCTCGCCCCTCTTATGTGCAGTCTCTCTTTCCATGGTTTCACATATTAGAAGCAGATGATCCTCCTTCTGATGTATCGTCAGAAGGTCATTAGTAACCTAATGTTGTGGTACAGCACTTACCTTATTCACCTCACTTCATCACAATTTATCATCAAACATCATCACAAGAAGAATGTTGAGCACAGTGTATTTTGAAAAAGACCACATTCACATAACTTTTATTCGAGTTTATTGTTATAATTGTTCTATTTTATTGTTGTTTTCTCTTACTGTCCCTAATTTATAAATTAAACTTTATCATAGATATGTATGTATAGGAAAAAACATTGTGTATGTATGTGTGGGTAGGGTTTAGTACTATCCGTGGTTTCAGGCATCCACTGGGGGTCTTAGAATGCATCCCCTGTGGATTAGGAGGGACTACTGTGTATTTATTACCATCATAGTAACTCTGACTTTCCATTTACACTGTAAATGAAAGATTGTAAGCCATGCCTCAATTTTTTAGCTTGTTGTATATCTGATTTTAGGTGTGCTTCTTGGAGTAGTTTATTCAGTTTTTGACTATTAGTTTTCCTTTCAAAGGAGCGTCTAGTTGTTTTACATTATATAGCATCATTTATATGAGAGTCTAAGCATTATATGGTAACAAAATGATTTATGAAATGATCATTCAATTTGTCAGTTAGCTCATAATACTTGAAAAACTTCTGCTTTAATATGAGACTCCTTGTGACAGTGTGATCTTAAGGTGTGCAAATCTCAATCCAAATGATAAAGACTAGGTACAATGGATTTTTAATCGACAGTTACAGTCAAATAGTCTTACTGGTAAATAGCATTTATTATAATTTATTGTCAGCTTTCATATTTTTTTTTAAAGTTTATTTACTGATTTTGAGAGAGGCAGAGAATGCAAGCAGGGGAGGGGCAAAGAGAGAGAGGGGGACAGAGGATCCGAAGTGGGGTATATGCTGACAGCAGAGTTGCAGGGCTCAAACCCATGAACTGTGAGATCATGACCTGAGCCAAAGTCTGCTTAACTAACTAAGCTACCCAGGCCATCCCTGTTGTCAGTTTTCATTTCTGCTGTTATATTTAATATTCTTAATCTCTGTCAGTTAATTTATCTTTTATCTTTTTTCTTCCTTCTACTTGGATTTTTTTTTTTTTTTATTGTTGTTATGTACTCTGATAATGTATAAATACCTGTCAACCTTACCTTTGTTTTAGTCTTAGTGCTAGAGGTAAGTATATTCAGTGCTACCTGCTGGTCTTTTTGCTTTGGTTTGTTTGCCTATTAATTCCTGGCTGGTTAAGATTTGAGTTTGTTTTTTCCTTCCCTTACATGCATTGTAGTCAAATCTAACGTTTTCTTCTCGGTGTTGGGGGTTCAGAGTCAAATGCTCCTGGAAACTAAGCAGGTTACCCAAATGAAAGAAGCCTCATTTTGTGGATGAGGTTGGACTGTGGCAGTCTAGAGCACAGGTGCCTCTTTTTTTTTTTTTTTTTTTTGTTAATAATTTTTTAATATTTATTTATTTGTGAGAGAGAGACAGAGTGTGAGCTGGGGGGGGGGGGTGGTGGTGGTGGTGGTGCGGGGTCGGCCAGAGAGAGGGAGACACAGACTCTGAAGCAGGCTCCAGGCTCTCAGCTGTCAGCACAGCCCAACACGGGGCTCGAACTCACGAACCGTGAGATCATGACCTGAGCAGAAGTCAGATGCTTTAACCGACTGAGTCACCCAGGTGCCCCACAGGTGCCTCTTCTAAAGGGGCAGTCCCATCTGTAGATTTTTGTCACATGGGAAGGTTGGCCCATTGTTTTCAGAATTTGTCATTGTTCAGTAGACTGAAATCAGCATATTTGTATAATGATGCTCAATTTCTAAATGGTAGAAGCTGATATTAGATTTTTTTTTTTTTTACTAGTTAAAAACATTTTTAAGTTTATTTGAGAGAGCGCAAGTGCGAGAGAGAGTGGGGAAGGAGCAGACAGGGAGAAAGGACATCCCAGGTAGTCTCTGCACTGTCCCCACAGAGACTGATTTGGGTCTCCATCCCACAGACTGTGAAATCATGACTTGAGTTGAAATCAAGGGTGGGACATGTAACCGACTGAGCCACCCAGGCACCCCTCAAGTGTATTCTTAGTTTCATTTTTTTTTTAAACCATTAAATCTGTAATCTATATGGTACAATTCATAAGGTGTGAGATAGAGCTCTATTTCGGATTTTTTTTCTCTATTTTATTTTGGCAGATATCCCTGATTCCTCATCCTTTGCTTCTTAAGACTTAGAATTTCAGAATAACTTCCGTTGGCTAAGTATTTGTAGTAACTGAGTGATGATGCCAACTCCAGGTCCCTTTAAGGTCCCTTTCTAAAAATTGATGATTCAAATAATTTGTTAAGTTTCAATTAAATAATGTCATATTTCTTTGCTTTTCTAGTAACTGTGGAGTTTCATTATTTAAGAATTTATTTATTTTTTGAGAGAAAATGTGCGTATGAACAGAGGAGAGGGAGAAAGAATCTTAAGCAGGCTTCATGCTGAGCATGCAGCCTGATGCCGGCTTGATCTCAGGGTCCTGAGAGCACGACCTGAGCCAAAATCAAGAGTGGATGCTCAACTAACTGAGCCATCCAGGGGCCCTTCATTACTTGTTATAACAAAAGGACTTAAAAAATCTTTCTGAGCTGAAAACTTGAAAAACTTTTGAGCTTGCTTTGAAGTTGTGGAAAACATATTAAGCCTGAGAAGGTGTTACCGTTTTTGGTGTTAGTTTTGTTGCTGAAATAAGAGTCTTAATTTTGTTTTCCACAGAACTATATTTTTTGTCTCTACTATCTTCACTACATCCAAATTGATTTATTTTTTGTCAAACTGAAATTATCATCAGTTTTTGACCTTTAAAAGTACTTTTTGTAGAAGCATTTCTCATTCATTCTGCCAAGTCAGTTTTATGTCAACTTAATAGTTTTAAAATTTTAGGTAAGTTTTATATTTGTAGAAAAATTAGGAACATAGGAGTTTCCATATACTGTTCATTCAGTTTTCCTTATTGTTAACATTTAACATTAGTATAGTGCATTTGTTACAGTTAGTGAAATGGTATTGATATATTATTATTAACCGAGGTCCATACTTCATATGGATTTCCTTACATTTTTGGTCCAGGATTCCATCTAGGAAATCTCTTTTAGTCCTCATGTCACCTCAGAATCTTGGCTGGGACAGTATTCAGATTTTCTTTGTTTTTAATGTCCTTGACAATTTTGAGGAGTACTGGTCAAATATTTTGGAGCATGTCCTTCCATTGAGATTCATCTGAATTTTTTTCATGGTTAGACTGAGGTTATGTGTTCATAAGAGGAAGATCACAGAGGTGAAGTGCCATTCTCATCCCATCATATCAAGGGTACATTTTATCAACATGATTTATCATTGACCTTTCCATTGACCGACCTTTGGAAGGAAGTCACTGGGAAGCCCATATTTAATGAGTGGGGAATGATGTTCCACTTCCTTTTTTTTTTTTTTTTTTTTTTTTTAAAGTTTATTTATTTTGAGAGAGCTAGAGAAAGAAGGCAAGTGGGGGGAGGGGCAGAGCATTCCAAGCAGGCTCCATTCTTCAGTGCAGAGGCAGATGCTGGGTTCAAGCTCAGGAACCATGAGATCATAACCTGTGCTGAAATCAAGAATTGGATGCTTAATCTACTGAGCCACCCAGGTGCCCCATATTCTACTTTTTGAGGGTGGAGTATGTGGATAAATTATTTGGAATTCCTCTGCCCCAGAGATTTATCTTTTTTGTCCAATTTAAAAAAAGTTTTTATTTCCAGTTAACATCCTTTGTTATATTAGTTTCAAGTGTACAACTTTTATTTATTTATTTAAACTTTTTTAAAGTTTGTTTATTTTGAGAGAGAGAGAGCACAAGCTGGAGAGAGAGGGGAGAGAGGATCCCAAGCCGACTCTGTGCTATCAGTGTCAAGTCCGACATGGGGCTTGAACCCACGAACTGTTAGGTAATGACCTGAACCAAATTCAAAATCAGACATTTAACTGACTGAGCCACCCAGGTGCCCCCAAGTGGCCAATTTAGTGATTCTGCAATACCATACATCATCCAATGCATTGTACAAGTAGACACGGTAATCGCTATCACCTATTTAATTCACCCCCTCCAACCCCCTCCTCTCTGGTGACCAGTTCTTTATACTTAAGAGTCTGCTTAAATTCTCTTTCTCTCTCTCTTTTTCCCTTTGCTCAATTGTTTTGTTTCTTAAATTCCACATACGAGTGAAAATATATGGTATTTGTTATTCTCTGACTGACTTACTTTGCTTAGCATTATACTCTAGCTCCATCCATGTTGTTGCAACCTGTTTATCATATCAATATTAATTTTTGCCAGTTATAATGTTAAATTCCTTTATGGCAGTCTTTCTAGAGCTCTGTGACTCTCGATTTTAGTTAAAAATACATTCTTAGTGTAGTGTTAATTAATGGTTAATTGGAGTTTTTCTTTTGTATGTATCTGCCTTTTTTAAAGTTTAGTTTTGAGAGAGACAGAGAGAGGAAGTGTGGGGCAGGGGAGGACAGAGAGAGAGGGAGAGAGCAAATCGCAAGCAGCTGACAGTTTGGAGCCTGATGTGGAACTCGAACTCAGGAACCATGAGGTCATGACTTCAGCTGAAATCAAGAGTTGAATGGTTAACCAACTGAGCTCCCCAGGCTCCCCTCTATATCTGCTTTTCTTTTCTTTGTTGTTTAGTTATGTAGGAGTTAATTCCTCTTGAGTGTGTTTTTGTGGGTACTTTATATTTTAGTCGGTTTAGCTGGGACAGGCTTTTTTTTTTTCTTTTTAAACTACAGTTTACCCTAAGGTGACTGCCTTTGAACCTAAAATGTAGCTTTTTTTTTTTCAATTCTGTCTTTATGAGTCTTTTTTTGTAATGGTGTGATAATATGTTTTTAAGAAGTAGCTCCTAATCTGGTGAAAAAGCAAAAACATTTAGGGGTATAATTTAGTTTAAAATGCCATATGTGGTGGGGCGCCTGGGTGGCTCAGTCGGTTAAGCGTCTGACTTCGGCTCAGGTCACGATCTCACGGTCCGTGGGTTCGAGCCCCGCATCGGGCTCTGTGCTGACAGCTCAGAGCCTGGAGCCTGTTTCAGATTCTGTGTCTCCTTCTCTCTGTGACCCTCCCCCGTTCATGCTCTGTCTCTCTCTGTCTCAAAAATAAATAAACGTTAAAAAAAAAAAAATTTAAAATGCCGTATGTGGAAAGAATTTTATGCTTTTTTTGAGATATGCTTTCTGTGAATTATTTAGGTATCTTATGTTATGCAATGTAATCTTATAGGAAACCAACTAAGTCTATAGGTCTCATGTATGTGTTAATTGGGGAAGGATTTTCTTGCAGGACAAACATTTCAGGATAGTATAGATAAGCTAAATTGGGAATTACTTTGAACATTGTCTCTGTGCCATTGACTTCTCTACTTTTATGACTAAAAATCGATACGTTTATTATTTATTTATTTATTTTTAATGTTTATTTTTGAGAGAGACAAAGCACGAGTGGGGAAGGGGCAGAGGGAGTGGGAGACACAGAATCCAAAGCAGGCTCCAGGCTCTAGGCTCGAACTCACAAACCGTGAGATCATGACCTGAGCTGAAGTTGGACACTTCACCTACTGAGCCACCCAGGTGCCTCTGATACGCATATTTAAAATAGGTGTGCACTTTTTGTGGTTTTTAAGTCTTGCTGTCTCTTTTGGGGGTAGGTGGAAGTTTAAGATACAAGTAAACACAGACAAGAAAAGAGGAAAAACAGTTTCTAAATTTGATTGTGTGGGTCTAGATTTTGCATGTCTACCTACTTGGTTGTGTGGGTACATTTTTTAGCAACTTAATTCCTTTCTTTTTACCATCAATGTAGGCAGCTGTTCTGGCTTTTTTTTTTCCCCCCCAATAATAATGAGTATTTTTCTCTTCTCAAAGCACTGGGGTATCTCATTTCATCCATTTTTAGGATTCAGTTCTCATTTGAATTTCTGGCAGTGTCTTGCTCTTTGGTTCCACTCTGCTGTCCCATCCCACCTTTCCTAGTTAATTCTCCTTATTCTAACCTAAGTGTTAAACCTTGTGTAAAATTTTACTGTATTCCCTTGGGCTTTTTAAATGCCATTTCTTTTTACTTACCTCTCTTAGGACTTATTTACCCTATTTTAACTACTAATGAGTCCATTGGGAGAATGACACTTAAAGCTCTTTGAATTTTGGGAAATGTCTTTTATCTCTATTACCATTTGTATTACAGAGTATTTCATAGAAAAGGTGCAGTAAATACTTAAAACATAAAACCCAGTGTGGTGAATTGATATTTTACTGATGAGGAAGCAAAAGCTAAGAGAAATTTAGCCCAAACACAAGATTAGAAACCAGTTGTTTTGACTCCTATTCTTATTTCTCCCTGATTTGTTAGAAACATGAAGAAAGAATATTTTATTTTTTAATTTTTATTTCTTTTATTTTTTTTTTAGAGAGAGAGAGCACTCGAGAGTGAGAGAGAGGGAGAGAAAGAGATAATCTTAAGGAGGCTCCATGCTCATTGCAGAGCCAGATGTGGGGCATGAGTCCCTGACCCCAGGATAATGACCTGAGCTGAAATCGAGAGTTGGATGCTCAACCAACTGATCCACCCAGGGTGCCCCTATTTTAAGTTTTTTTTGTTCTTTTTCTTTTTTTAACGTTTGTTTATTTTTGAGAGAGTGCGAGTGAGGGAGGGGCAGAGAGAGAGAGAGAGGGACACACAGAATCCAAAGTAGGCTTTAGGCTCTGAGCTGTCAGCACAGAGCCCGATACGGGACTCAAACCCACTAACTGTGAGATCATGACCTGAACTGAAGTCAGACACTTAACTAATTGAGCCACCCGCGTGCCCCTAAAGATTGTATTTTTAAACAATCTCTCTACCCAGTGGGACTCGAACTCATAAACCTGAGATCAGGTGTTGCACAGTCCACCAACTGAGCCAATCAGGTGCCTCTGGAAGGAATATTTTATTAAAAAAAATTTTTTTTATATTTATTTTAGAGAGAGAGAGAAGGGCAGACAGAGTGCGAGCAGGGGAGGAGCAGAAAAAAAAGAGGGAGACAGAATCTGAAGCAGGCTCCAGGCTCTGAGCTGTCAGCACAGATGTGGGGCTTGAACTCACTAACCATGAGATCATGACCTGAGCCAAAGTCAGACACTTAACCGACTTGAGCCCCCCAGGGACCCTGGAAAGCATATTTTATTGATGTTAATGTTATCATGTCAAGTGATTAAACTAAAACAACAACTATTAATTTTAAAGAACTGGACTTATAAACTAAAACAGAATCGCGATCTAGCAATCTTCTGTTCAGATAAGTTCTGTGTGGAGGATACCCAAGTTGCCATAAGAATTTGTGGCTCATAACCTATCTAATGCCTTCACCTTTTAGGGGACCAGTAATATGTAAGCCTTTTGGAAACCTGTACCTATGATTTAAAAAAATCTTTTTAGGGATGCCTGGGTGGCTCAGTCAGCTAAGTGACTGACTTCGGCTCAGGTCATGATCTCGTAGTTCGTGAATGTGAGTCCCACATCGGGCTCTGTGCTGACAGCTCAGAGCCTGGAGCTTGCTGAGATTCTGTGTCTCCGTCTCTCTCCTCCTCCCCCACTCACACTCTGTGTCTCTCTCTCAAAAATGAATAAATATTAAAAAAAAAAAAAGTAAAAAAAATTTTTAAAATTCTGTTTATTTTGAGAGATAGAGAAAACACTCGTGTGTGAGAGGGGAAGGCATACATAGAAAGGGAGAGAGAGAATCCCAAGCAGGTCCTGTGCTGTCAGCGTAGAGCCCAACATAGAGCTTGATCTTAGGAACTGTGATATTGTTCATGATGTGAGTCGAAATCAAGAGTCCGATGCTTAACCTGAGCCACACAGGTGCCCCTGTACCATCACTTTTTTAATGGCTATTACTACAATACAATACTACAATACTTAATACTTTGAACTACTTCAGTTTTGTTAGCATTTAAGGTAAACACTTTTCTGCACAATAATATAAAGCCAATAATTCACAAATGAGGAAATCCAAATTAGAAGATTGTCACTAGTAATGGAAGAGTACATATTTAAGAATAATAGGATATAAATTTAAAGCAAAAGATTGGAACAAGTTTTTTTTTTTTTTTTTTTTTTTTTTTCCCAACTTTTTTTAAATTTATTTTTGGGACAGAGAGAGACAGAGCATGAACGGGGGAGGGGCAGAGAGAGAGGGAGACACAGAATCGGAAACAGGCTCCAGGCTCCAAGCCATCAGCCCAGAGCCTGACGTGGGGCTCGAACTCACGGACCGCGAGATCGTGACCTGGCTGAAGTCGGACGCTTAACCGACTGCGCCACCCAGGCGCCCCAGGAACAAGTTTTTTTAAGTCCACTGATATCAAATGTTGTAGAGAAACAATCAGCAAGAGTTCTCATGCACTACTTACTGGAAGGCGTGTAAATTGAAAGTAATTTGGCATTATCTAGTACACAAGTTCCTAACCTAGTGCATTTTGGCACATGGTTATCTATGATTTATGACAGATAATATGTTCTTGAAATAGTGATCTCAGAATGGCCAGGCATGACCAAGGGTAATTAATAACTATAGAGCTAGTTGCCTCCAGCTACAAGCATCCCAAGGTTTATCCCAGTTTGTATAATTATCATTTTCTTATGTGCCATTACACCAGAAGGATTCAGAAGAAGTGTATCATTAAACTTCTTAGCAGTAAAGATCAGACTCCACTCTGCAGATGAAATAGATGAATTTATTAAGAAGTGTCAGATGATTTACAGAATCTTCTGAAAGGCCAGAGAAACAGACCCTAGGACTGTGCAGTCAGGAAAAATGCTCACAGTACATTTGCAGACTGCTCATACAGGCAGTCCCACAACAATGGACAATCACCACCATTTCAGTATAGACACGGAACACAGTATACTTATAACTAGGACCTTGGTTACTTTTACCTCTAAAAATCCTTGGCCAGAGGCACCTGGGTGGCGCATTTGGTTAGGCGTCTGACTCTTGATCTCAGCTTGGGTCATGATCTCAAGGTTTGTGAGTTCGAGCCTTGCATCGGGCTCTGCACTGAGGGTGCAGAGCCTGCTTAGGATTCTGTCTCTCTCTCTCTCTGCTCCTTCTTCTTGGTGCTCTCTCTCTCTCCTTCAAAAAACAAGCTTAAAAATTCTTGGGCAAACACTGTTGCCCTCATTTACACAATTCTGCAGAGTATCTCTTCATGGTGTTCTCTCCTAAATTGAGGTCTTTCATGGGAACACCTGATTGGCAAAACCTGGGTTACATGACTGCATGCAAACTGCAAGGGAAGTTGTAAAGTGAGTTTTTTAAAATACCTGCCTTGAAGAGGTTGGAGTTAATGGGTAAAACTATCTGCTAGAGGAAGGGTATTCAAAATATTTTGGGCAGCCACAAATATGTTGAGCACTCACAACATTCAATACAATTGATAGATAAACAGACCCCATTATATAGCAATTCCATTCCTGGGCAAATGCCACAAGGAAAAGCTAAATGCATTAGGGAAGGTCTCACACATGTTCACTTGTACACAATGTATAATTACACTGTAAAGCATTGTTTGTAATTTTTTTGTTTTTGAGAGAGGGAGAGAGGGTACAAGTGAGGGAGAGTCTGAGAGAGAGGGAGAGAGAGAGAGAAGCGGGGCCCACCTGTAGTGGGGCCTGAGCTCACCCGATGCCAGACTTGAACTCATGAATTGTGAGATCATGTCCAAAGTCAAGTCAGATGATTAACTGACTGAGCCATCCAGGTGGCCAGTAATATAATTGTTAAAAGTAGGAAATAAATAGATGAAGGGGTGTGTGAGTTACAGACTTCCAGTTATGGAATGTGTAAGTTATGGGGATGAAAAGTACAGCATAAGAAATACAGTCAGTGGTATTGTAACATTGTCAACTATACTCTAATAAAAAAATAGGCAGCAACCTAATTCTCATCTCCAGTAGAGTGATGAATAAATTAGGAGTACTATATATTCATAATCTGGAGTAGTGTACAGCACTGAAAATAAATGATCTAGAGATAAAGCTGTCAACATGGACAAATCTCAGATCTAATATGTTAAGCAGATAAACCCCACAAAATTATAAAAGGATATGCTAAATAAATACTTTCCCAAAAGATTGCCTCTTAAGTAACCACAAATAAGCCATAATATTTATAGGCTCAGTTAACCATTAGTATCATTGATAATAAGGGGATTTGCAGCCATAATTCAGGCCAGAAGCTTAGTAAATGGCCAATTTGTGTTAAAGGCCCTAGAAAGTCTCTGGATCACAAAGGATTAAAGCACAAATGATCTTAATTTTACTGTGTTTATGTATTAGTTATCTATTATTGCTTAACACATTGCCATAAAGTTAGCACACATACTGTCTCAGTTTCTTTAGGTTGGGGGTTTGGCATGGCTTAACTGGGTCCACTGCTTCCTGTCTCACAAGGCCTTAATTGAGATGTTAGGTCTGGTTTCTCATCAGAGGCTTGACTGGGGATGGATCTACTTTCATTTTCTGTCAGGTTGTTGGCAGAATTTATATCATTGCAGTTTTAGTAACATGCACTCATATTATCACATACACACTAATCACACACATCCTATCCTTTTGGCCACATTCCGCCTATTAGAAATAAAGCCCAGGCCCTACCCACACTCAAGGGAAGAGAGGAAAGGATTACACAAATGTGTAATACCAGGAGGTGAGGATCATGGGTCGCCTTAAAGCCTGTCTGCCACTTTTTGTTTTTATTTCATTTCTGCTCTTCCCTCTCTCCCTTTATCTCTAGTAATATCCCCTCTCTCCACCCCAAAAGTTAAAAAGAAACAAAACCAAAACGAACCAGTGTGATTTGTGCTTCTTTTTTCTTGTAGTGGGCTTAAAATTGAATTCAGTGGATCCGACAATGAGCATTGATCTTAAATACTTGGGAGTACAGCTGCCTTTGGCTCCAGCCACTAGCTTTCCTTTCTGGAACCTTACAGGAACCAACCCTGCTTCTCCTGGTGAGTGTGTAACATTTGTAAAGTCATCTTTTGATATATATAAAAAACTACCTTTGTTTAGAGACATGTAGGATGATATTATTAGTGTTTATTTTGAGAGAGAGAGTGTGTGTACCTCTAGGATGATATTCTAAATCTTTTACCTAGTGGCGTAGTCTTAATGGTTTGTACATTTCAGATTAAGTCTTAGTGAATAATTCGGGGCACCTGGGTGGCTCAGTTGGTTAAGCATCCAGCTCGATTTCAGCTCAAGTGATATCACTGTTCGTGAGTTCAAGACCCACACTGCGCAGAGCCTGCTTGAGATTCTCTCTCTCCTCTGTCTCTGCCTCTACTGCACTTACACTTTCTCTCTCAAAATAAATTTAAAAATAGCCTTAGTAACTAATAGATATTAAATATTGGTTGGTTTGAATTTTGGTCAT
This sequence comes from Panthera pardus, assembly GCF_024362965.1. Lineage (NCBI taxonomy): Eukaryota > Metazoa > Chordata > Mammalia > Carnivora > Felidae > Panthera > Panthera pardus. The sequence continues at coordinate 53,944,482 of NW_026526810.1, read as the reverse complement.
TTTTTTTTTACTTTTTCTTTTATAGATGCTGGATTTCCCTTTGTTTCTAGGACAGGGAAGACCAATGACTTCACCAAAATCAAGGGATGGAGAGGAAAGTTCCATAGTGCTTCTGCATCTAGGAATGAAGGTAATCAGCTTTTTAAAAAAATTGCAAATATGTTCTGAAACATGTGGCCAAAGCATTGTGTTAAAAGTAAGTCATGGTTGTTTTTTGTCCTCTCTTCTTTACATGCTTCAGATAAACTGAAAATAATTGTCTTGCTGATTTCTGTTCCTTCCCATGTTCCATATCCCTAGCCATGTCAGGCTTAAATAATCCCTGTACCCTTTTTAAACTGATAAGAACAGATACTACACTTGATCTTAGCCAAAAGGCCGAGAAGCCATTCCCCTGTACCCTTTTTAAATTGCATTTCCTTTCTGTAACTCCTGCAGTTCTAGTAAGTATCATTCTCAAGTATTATTTCATAACTGTGTACTTAAGAGCTGTAGAGTGATTCCTTAAAACATTACATTTCCAAGTAAATTTCTAATCCAAACATTTTGACTATATGCGTATTGATCTTTTTTAGTGCTTTTCCCACTGCTCTTACTTGCAGTTTACATTCTAACCAAATAAATTTACCCTGTGTCCAAAATAGTTTTCTCATCTTTGAATTCTTGTACATTGTTACAATAATATAATGCTTGTCTGTCTACTACACTTGCAGGTACTGCAATCTGTTAATCTCTTGGTGTTCTGTTGAGGTTTGATTTACATACATTTTTTGCTCTTATGTTTTTACTTAAGTGTGATTTCTCTTAAGGTTATAAATTGTCAAAGGTTGTAGACTCTTACCTTTCAGTTAATTATTACTATTGTTAGCATTTCACAAAAATTAATGATAAATATATGCAATGAGGTAATTTTAGGTAACAGATTTTAATGTAATTAATGTATGATTCAATCTCTTCACTTGGTTTTATATTTTTTTCTTCCTTCTAAGGAAGATTCAGTGGCTTGTAACTTAATGCTCTCAGCCTTTTTAAGTGTATTTTCCTAGAGATCTAAAGATTGGCCCGATTTTAAGTATCTGCATCTCTTTATTTCTAGGTGGAAATTCAGAGGGTCCCCTGAAAAACCGTTCTGCTTTCTGCAGTGATAAGCTCGATGAGTACTTGGAAAATGAAGGCAAACTGATGGAAACAAGCATGGGTTTCTCTTCTAATGCTCCCACATCTCCTGTGGTATACCAGCTTCCCACCAAGAGTACCAGCTATGTACGAACACTTGACAGCGTACTAAAGAAGCAATCTACTGTTTCCCCTTCTACCTCCTATTCTTTGAAGCCTCATTCTTTGCCCCCTGCCTCTCGAAAGACAAAGTCTCAAAACAAACAGGCAACTTTCAGTGGCCGAACTAAATCATCTTATAAATCCATTTTACCATACCCTGTTTCACCAAAGCAGAAACATGCTTATATGATTCCAGGAGATAAGGCTGCCAAGAATTCTTCAAGTACTATCTCAGAAAATCAGGTGAATAACTTTGTTGTGCCAACTTTAGATGAAAATACATTTCCAAAGCAGATTAGTTTGCGGCAGGCACATCAGCAGCAGCAGCAGCAACAACAGGGAACTCGCCCTGCAGGCTTGTCTAAATCTCAAGTGAAGCTAATGGACCTGGAAGACTGTGCACTTTGGGAAGGAAAACCAAGGACCTATATCACTGAAGAGCGAGCAGATGTATCCTTAACAACTCTACTTACTGCTCAAGTAAGTATCTGTTGTTTCCCAGAAGCATATTAGTTTATGGTTGGAAAAATTACGTTAGTGTGGGGCAGTGGGGCTGGGCTTTATGGCAGGAGGATCAGCATTTAGTTACCTTAGTGATAAATAAGGAGATTCTGTTGTCTTCCATATTTGTTATTCTTTCTAACTAGACACCCCAGTGTAGATCCCCTCCTGCCAGTAGAGGGAGACAGTACATTCGTGTTTTTGGATGATGTGTGTCTCCTATATAAAGTCATCTGGCCATTCTGAAAGTCTCTAATTTCATATTCTAGCATGTGGGCAAGTACAGTTGCTTATCGTGTTAGAACAGCTTTGAAAGTTCTCCTTAAAACATACTACATTTCAGAAAATTAAAAAATATTCTAAACCTATGGAGAAAAAGCTTTTATAAAAGTTTTATAAAATTTTATATTAAGACTTTTTCACTTATTATTGATTCACTTATTTTAGAAGCCTCTGGTGCATGTGAAATGGTACAATAGCAAGTGACTATTTTTTTGTCATGAAATTTGTGTACCTTACCTTTCATTTTTAAATTCTGTGACTAAATTCCTGACCTGAAGATCATCAGATGTTGGGATTGAATACACAATGTGCCCTTTATTATTAATCATTTTTAAAGACAGTTGTGCACATATTATTCTATTCATTTTTGATTAGTTACTAAAAAGCACATGTCAGCAAACTATTTCCTTAAAGGGCCAGGGAGTAAATATTTTAGGTTTTGTAGGCCATACACACTCTGTTGCAGTTACTCGACTCTGTGCTGCTGTTATGCTGAAAACATTATGTGTTTCAGTGAAACTTTATTTATGAAACAGGCCAGATTTGCCTGTGGGTCTTGTCAACCTCTGCCTTAGAATATTATGTGTAATTTCTATTGAGAATAAATTCATCATTGTTGATATTTTGGCTCATAATTGATTAAAATATTCTCTTGTCTCTGCTATGCATTAAAATGGGAGATTGTACGCAGTTCGTGAGTTCAAGCCCCGCGTCGGGCTCTGTGCTGACAGCTCAGCCTGGAGCCTGTTTTGGATTCTGTGTCTCCCTCTCTCTCTGCCCCTCCCCTGTTCATGCTCTGTCTGTCTCTGTCTCAAAAATAAATAAACGTTAAAAAAAAAAAAAATTAAAATGGGAGATTGTTCAGAGTCCTGGTTACATTCATGTTTTGTCCTTTAAATCTACTGCTAATCTTGTGCCATTAATACTGAGTATTCAGAGTCTGAAAAGACAGACCAATATATGACTTGTAAGCTGTTGGTGGTATGGGAGCATGATTTAATCAGTTTACAATTTTCTGTTTTAACTTTAGGCATCTCTCAAAACTAAACCCATCCACACAATCATAAGGAAACGAGCCCCTCCATGCAACAATGACTTCTGTCGATTGGGTTGCGTGTGTTCCAGCCTAGCTTTGGAGAAGCGCCAGCCTGCTCACTGCCGCCGACCAGACTGCATGTTCGGATGCACTTGTTTGAAAAGAAAAGTTGTACTTGTTAAAGGAGGATCCAAATCTAAGCATTTCCAGAGGAAGGCTGCTCATCGTGATCCAGTATTTTATGATGCTTTGGGAGAGGAACAAAGAGAAGAAAGAGAAGAGGGAGTCAGGGAGGAGGAAGAACAATTAAAAGAGAAAAAGAGGAGAAAGAAGCTGGAATACAGTGAGTATTAATTGAGAATTAAAACTATAGTTTCATTTTTTAGAAAAGGTTGGTTATTTATTTCAAATGATACTGTTACTTTAATCCTTTAATCTGTGATCTAGTAAGAATTTTGAGAAATTCTCATCCTTAAATGTTCTTTCTTTGTGGCTTATATGATAACATAAACACACATGGACACAGACACACACCTTTCTTAAATATAATTTCTTAAATACAATTTTTCTTTTGTGGATAGGTTTTTTGTGCTAAATTTGAATCATTCTCTCATTTGGACTTCAGAATGCCTTTAAGTTTCACCCGTTATTGTGTTTCCCTTCTCTTCCCATGTTCTTTCAATATACAGGTGATCAGTATAATACATAATTTTCTCTCCATTCCCTCCCCACCCCAGCTTTTATTGAGGTATAATTGACAAGTACAATTGCATGTACTTAAAGTGTACAACATGAAAGTTTGCACATGTATACTTTGTGAGATGATTACCACAATGAAGTCAACTAACACATCTCATTATTTTCTAAAAGAAGAAATTTGCAAGAAGACTCTGGTCCTTGTTGGAGCTATTCACCATGTGATAGGAGTTTTGGGGATAGGAGAAAGGCATAATTGAGTTCAAAGCATTACATACTATTTTGAAATGCTGATTTTTCCTTTTTCATAAAATATGTAGACCCACCAAGTTACATATTATACCATCCTTGATTTTTTCCTTTCTCCTGTATTTTTTTGTCCAAATATATTGAATATAAGTTTGCCATGTAATCGAAGATTTTTTTGCTTGCTTGCTTGTTTGTTCATTTATTTATTGGAGAGCATGAGTCGGGGAGGGGCAGAGAGGGGGTCAGAGGATCCGAAGTGGGCTCTGTGCTGAAAGGCTGACCCCAGTGAGCCTACTGTGAGGCTTGAACTCTTGAACCACTAGATCATGAGCCGAAGTCAGATGCTCAACTGACTGAGCCACCCAGGTGCCCCGAAGATTTTTTTTGCTTCTTAGATGATTAGGGGACTGGCACTCCCCTTTTTGGCAGTGTATATTTACATTTGCTATTGCTTGTCATATCAGTGTAAACGTCAGTCACAGTGGATGTTTAATACTTGAGTGTATGTTCCTCCAGGATTTTCTGTTAATACACTTGTGTGCATACATAGGGTCCTCTAGAAATGAAACTACTGTGTATGTGGTATTATAACCTTTATAAATTTCCTATCATAAAGTTATGTTCTGTTTTCCGTATCAACAAGTATAGATCTATATTCTAATTTTAGCTTTAATAGCTTCATATTATAGTCCTTTTGTTTGGACATTTAGCCTTTTTGTATTTTATTGTAAACAGTACAGTGTTGAACATTCGTGTTCATGGTAGGCTATTGAAAGTGGAATTCCTGGGGCGCCTGGGTGGCTCAGTCGGTTAAGCGTCTGACTTCAGCTCAGGTCACCATCTCACGGTCCGTGAGTTCGAGCCCCGCGTCGGGCTCTGGGCTGATGGCTCAGAGCCTGGAGCCTGCTTCCAATTCTGTGTCTCCCTCTCTCTCTGCCCCCCCCCCCCCCCCCCCGTTCATGCTCTGTCTCTCTCTGTCTCAAATATAAATAAACGTTAAAAAGTTAAAAAAAAAAAAAAAGAAAGTGGAATTCCTGTGACAGAGGACTTTAAAGATTTATAGATCTTTCTAGGGTTGTACCAAGAACACATTTACCATTAGTTGGATAGTGCCAATTTTTCCAAACTCAACACTGGATTTTTCTCTAATGTTTATTTATTTTTTTGAGAGAAAGAGTGCCAGCAAGGGAGGGGCACACAGGGAGAAAAAGAATCCTAAGCAGGCTAGGCTCTGTGCTTGTCATCACAGAACCTGGCGTGGGGCTCGATCTCATGAAACGTGAGATGGGCCTGAACTGATATCAAGAGTGAGACACTTAACTGACTGAGCCACCCAGGTGCCCCTAAGATTGATTTTCTTTTTCTTTTGTTTTAAATGTTTATTTGTTTTAGAGAGAGAGCGCAAGCATGAGCAGGGGAGGGACGGGGGGGGTGGTGGGGGGGGAGATACAGAATCCGAAGCAGGCACCAGGCTGTCCACACAGAGCCCAACGTGGGGCTCGAACTCACAAACTGTGATATCATGACCTGAACTGAAGTTGGACGCTTAACTGACGGAGCCACCCAGGCATCCCCTTCAAATTGATTTTAAATCCTTCCTAGGCAAAGTGGTTTCCCTTTAAAAGGGTTCAGGATATCTTCTTTATTCTTTAAAAAAAAATTCTTCTTGATGTTTATTTTTGAGAGACAGAGAAAGAGTGTGAGCAGGCAAGGGACAGAGAGAGAGGGAGACACAGAAATCTGAAGCAAGCTCCAGGCTCTGAACTGTCAGTGCAGAGCCCAACGTGGGGCTCGAACTCATGAACGGCAAGATCATGACCCTAGCTGAAGTTAGACATTTAACTTACTGAGCCACCCAGGCACCCCTTCTTTATTCTTAATGGTACAAATGTCAGAAGGATGCGTTTAGATAAAATCTTCTTAAAGTTATTACTGCCTGCTATTCAGTGGAATCTTTTAATTTGAAATTTCATGTCCTTTCGAGATACTTTTTTCCATCATTTGTTTGACTCTTTGCTTTCTCATTTTCTTCCTCTACAATTCCTCTAAATCATCCATAGTTTTTTTTTTTTTTCCTTACCTGTCTTTTTTCAAAACAGACTGAAAGATTTCTTTGTCTTCTAGTTTTCCTGTATAATTTTGTTTGGCTTTGGTCTCAGTAACATTTTGCCTCTAAGAACTCTTCCTTATTTCTATTCCTTTTTCGTAACAGTCATAACAAAAATACCTTCTCTCCTTTCCTCATCTTCCCTAACAGTACAAGAAAACTGATGGCTCCTAGAGCGTAGTAAGTCATGTTTCTTTTTTTTTTTTTTTTTTTTTTTTTTTTAATTTTTTTAACGTTTATTTATTTTTGAGACAGAGAGAGACAGAGCATGAACGGGGGAGGGTCAGAGAGAAGGAGACACAGAATCCGAAGCAGGCTCCAGGCTCTGAGCTGTCAGCACAGAGCCCGACGTGGGGCTCGAACTCACAGACCGTGAGATCATGACCTGAGCCGAAGTCGGACGCTCAACTGACTGAGCCACCCAGGCGCCCCAAGTCATGTTTCTTAATAATGTTCTATACCAATGGGAAAAACAAAAAATGCTATGATAATTGGCTGGCTTTTGGAGTTTAATTAAGGTTAAGGATAAGACACAGGGCAAATGCATTAACCAAGAAATCAAACTAATAAATCCTACAGATAACACAGTTTTCATATTTATGTGGCTTCTGTAACTTACTCTTGTTATTTTGAAATGGAAAAGGGTTGCCCTAAGTGCAAAATGGGAGAAAACTCATTAAGGAAATATAGATAGAACTAAACTAATAATTCTATATTGTATTTCATTCTAAACCTTTTGAATCTTATTTTTATAAAGATCATTTAGGTATATGGAGGCAGTATCTTATTTAAACACTGAAATAGCAGTTAGAATAGCCTGGCACTGTTTATAAAATAGGCAGCAGAGACTAGAAGAAGACCCAAATGTAAATATTTTTCAGTTTACTAAATTATAGGTGACATTTTAAGCCAGTAGGAAAGGATTTATTGTCAGTAGGTAGTGGTACAACTGGCTAGCCATATGGGGGAGAAAAGATTCCCTAGTATAAATCTCCCATCAAATAAATTGCAGATCATATTACCTATTTTTAAGTCCATTTATTAATGTATTAGTATTTTTTTAATCTTGAAGATAAAGACATTCTAGCAACACTCTATATGAATGAGATCATATGGTATTTGTTTTTCTCTGACTTCTTTTGCTTAGCATTATACTCTCTAGCTCCATCTAGGAAATGCCAAGATTTCATTTTTTCTTATGGCTGAATAATATTCCATTGTGTATATATATATATAGAAACCACATCTTTATCTACTCATCAGGACACTTGGGCTGCTTCCATAATTTGGCTGTTGTTGTAAATAATGTTGCTGTAAATATAGGGGTGCATGTGTCCCTTTGTATAGTATTTTTGTATTTTTTGGGTAAATACCAGTAGTATGATTTCTGGATAATAGGGTAGTTCTATTTTTAACTTTTTGAGGAACTTCCATACTATTTTCCAAAGTGGCTGCACTAGTTTGCATCACCAACAGTGCAAGAAGGTTCCTTTTTTCCCCCCACATCATCTTTAACCCTTGTTTCTTGTGTTTTTGATTTTAGCCATTCTGACAGGTGTGAGGTGATATCTCATTGTAGTTTTGATAGCATTTCCCTGATGATGAGTGATGTTGAGCATCTTTTCATGGTCTGTGGGCCATCTGTATGTCTTCTCTGGAGAAATGTCTGTTCATGTCTTCTGCCCATTCTTTAATTGGATTATTGGTTTTTGGGTGTTGAGTTGTATCAGTTCTTTATATATTTTGGATACTAACCCCTTTATTGGATAGGTCATCTGCAGGTATCTTCTCCCATTCAGTAAATTGCCTTTCAGTTTGCAGCGCAGAAATTTTTTATTGTACTTTTATTTTTACATTAAAAACATTTTTTTTAATGTTTATTTATTTTTGAGACAGAGACAGAGCATGAACGGGGGAGGGTCAGGGAGAGAGGGAGACACAGAATCTGAAGCAGGCTCCAGGCTCTGAGCTGTCAGCACAGATCCCAACATGGGGCTCGAACTCAGAGACTGCGAGATCATGACCTGAGCCAAAGTCGGATGCCCAACCGACTGAGTCACCCAGGTGCCCCACTGTATTTTTATTTTTAAAAAATATTTATTTTGAGAGAAAGAGAACGTGAGCAAGAGAGGGGCAGAGAGAGGGAGAGCGAGAATCCCATGCAGGCTCCACACTTAGCAGAGAGATTGCCGTGGGGCTCTATCTTCACGACCACAAGATTATGACCTGAGCCAAAATCATAAGTTGGTTGCTCAACGAACTGAGCCACCCAGATGCCTGCAGAAACTTATTTTGATATAGTCCCAGTAGTTTACTTTGTGTTATTTCCCTTGCCTCAAGAGACATATATAGAAAAGTTTTGCGACAGCTGATAATTACTGCTTTTATTGTCTTCAAGGATTTTTATGGTTTTAGGTCTTAACATTTAGGTCTTTAATACATTTTGAGTTTACTTTTGTTTGTGATGTAGTTTAGGAAAGTGGTCCAGTTTCATTCTTTGACATGTAGCTGTCTGTATGTTTTTATGTCAGCACCATACTGTGTTAATTACTGCTTTGTAGTATAACTTGAAATCTGGAATTATGATACATCTAGTTTGTTTTTTTTTTCTTTTTTTTTTTTTTATTAAAATTTTTTTCTTTTTCTTTTCTTTTTTATTTTTTAAAATTTACATCCAAATTAGCATATAGTGCAACAATGATTTCAGGAGTAGATTCCTTAATGCCCCTTACCTGTTTAGCCCATCCCCCCTCCCACAACCCCTCCAGTAACCCTCAGTTTGTTCTCCACATTTATGAGTCTCTTCTGTTTTGTCTCCCTCCCTGTTTTTATATTATTTTTGTTTCCCTTCCCTATGTTCGTCTGTTTTGTTTCTTAAAGTCCTCATATGAGTGAAGTCATATGATTTTTGTCTTTCTCTAATTTCACTTAGCATAATACCCTCCGGTTCCATCCACATAGTTGCAAATGGCAAGATTTCATTCTTTTTGATTGCCGAGTAATACTACATTGTATATGTATATACCACATCTTCTTTATCTGTTCATCCATCGATGGACATTTGGGCTCTTCCCATATTTTGGCTATTGTTGATAGTGCTGTTATCAACATGGGGGTGCATGTGTCCCTTCGAAACAGCACACCTGTGTCCTGTGGATAAATGCCTAGTAGTGTAATTGCTGAGTCATAGGGTAGTTCTATTTTTAGTTTTTTTGAGGAACCTCCATACTGTTTTCCAGAGTGGCTGCACCAGCTTGCATTCCCACTTAATTAAAAAATTTTTAATATTTATTTATTTATTTTGAGAGAGAGTGTGGGAACTAGGGGTGGGGGCAGAGAGAGAGAGAGAGAGAGAGAGAGAGAGAGAGAGAGAATGAATGAATTCCAAGCAGGCTCTGTGTGCCATTGTAGAGCCAATGTGGGGCTCTAAGTCAGGAACTGTGAGATCCATGACCTGAGCTGAAATCAAGAGTTAGATGCTTTCACCTCTTTGGTTAAGTTTATTCCTAGATATTGCATTGTTTTTGGTGCAAATGTAAATGGATTTGTTGTCTGTCTTTCTTTTTTAAAAAAATGTTTTATTTATTTCTGAGAGAGCCCAAGCAGGGGAGGGGCTGAGAGAGAGACAGGGACAGAGGATCTGAAGCATGTTCTGTGCTGACAGCAACGAGTCTGATATGGGGCTCGAACTCACAAACCACGAGATCATGACCTGAGCCAAAATCAGACTTGCAACTGACTGAGCCACCCTGGTGCCCCTGGATTCCTCTTCTTAATTTCACTTTCTGCTGCTTCATTAGTATTATATAGGAATGCAACAGTTTTCTCTACATTGGTTTTGTATTTTGTGACTTGACTAAAATCACTTATTAGTTCTAGTAATTTTTTGGTGAAGTCCTTTGGTTTTTTATATATAGTATCATGTCATCTGCATATAGTGAAACTTTTATTTTTTCTTTACCAATTTGACTACCTTTTCTTTCTTTCTTCCTTCCTTCCCTCCTTTCCTTTCCTTTCCTTTCCTTTCCTTTCCTTTCCTTTCCTTTCCTTTCCTTTCCTTTCCTTTCCTTTCCTTTCCTTTCCTTTCAGTTTTCTTTATTCTTGAGAGAGAGATAGGGTGTGAGCAGGGGAGGAGCATAGAGAGAGGGAGACACAGAATCGGAAGCAGGTTCCAGGCTCTGAGCTGTCAGCACAGAGCCTGATGTGGGGCTCAAACTTACAAACTGCGAGATCATGACATGAGCCGAAGTCGGACACTCAACAGACTGAGCCACCCAGGCGCCCAGGCTGCCTTTTATTTCTAAAAAAATTTTTTTAATGTTTATTTTTGAGAGAGAGAGAGAGAGAGAGAGAGAGAGAGATACCAAGTGTGAGTGGGGAAGAGGCAGAGAGAGAGGGAGACACAGAATCTAAGCAGGCTTCATTCAGTATTTGAGCTGTCAGCTCAGAGCCTGACGCAGGGCTTGAACCCATGAACCTGAGATCATGACCCGAGCCAAAGTTGAACGGTTAACCAACTGAGCCACCCAGGTGCCCCAGCGGCCTTTTATTTCTTTATTTTACTTAATTGCTGTGGCTAAGACTAGGACTTCTAGCACCAAGTTGAATAAAAGTGGTGAGAGTGGACCTCCTTGTCTTGTTCATCACCTAAGGGGAAAAGCTCTCAATTTTCCACCATTGAGTATGATATTGGCTATGGGTTTTTCATATAAGGCCTTTATTATGAGATATGTTCCCCTTAGATGTACTTTGCAGTGAGTTTTTGTCATGAATAGATGTTGTACTTTGTGAAATGTTTTTTCTGCATCTTTTGAAATGATCATAATGGTTTTCATCCTTTGTCTTATTGGTGTGATGTATCATGTTGATTGGTTTGCAAATATTGAGCCCCCTTTGCATCCTGGGAATAAATTCCCATGTGACCGTGGTTTATGTTTGTTTTCAATATATCATCTGATTCTGTTTGTTAATACTTTGTTGAGGATTTTTGCAACTGTATTCTTGAGACAGATTGGCCTGTAGTTCTTTTTTCTGTGGTATCTTTATCTGGTTTTGGTATCAGGGTGGTAATTGACTTCATAGAATGAATTTGGAAGTTTTCCTTTCTCTTATATTTTTTGGAATAGTTTGAAAAGAATTAGCATTAAGTCTTTAAACATTTGGTAGAATTAGCCAGTGAAGCTATCTGGTCCTGAATTTTAGTTTTTTGGGAGTATTTTGATTACTGATTGACTTTCATTGCAGTTAACTGGGCTTTTAAAATTTTCTATTTCTTTCTGCTTTAGTTTTGGTAGGTTACATGTTTCTAGGAATTTTTCCATTTCTTACAAGTTGTCCCATTTGTTGTCAAGTAAGTTTTCATAATATTCTGATACAGTTGTTTGTATTTTTGTGGTGTTGATTGTTATTTATCCCCTTTAATCAGTTTTGCTTATTTGGGTCATTTTTTAATTTTTTTATTTTTTAAATGAGTCTTGCTAGAGGTTTATGAGTTTTGTTGATCTTTTCAAAGAATCAGGTCTTGGCTTCATTGGTCTGTTCTTTTGTTTTTTTTTTTTTGAGTTTCTTTGTCATTTATTTTCTGCTCTATTCTTATTTCCTTCCTTTTGCTAGGTTGGGTTTTATATGTTGTTCTTTTTCTAGCTCCTCTAGGTGTAAAAGTTAGATTGTTTGAGATTTTTCTTCTTGAGGTAGACCCGTGTTCCTATAAACTTCCCTCTTAGAACTGCTTTTGGTATACATTTCAGATTTTGGACCACGCTGTTACACTGGATGTTTGAATTATTTTGAAAACCTGGTTCGGGTGGGGATCAGGTGAATGTTCAACTTAGAGCTCTCAGCCAACAAAATTATAAATCAAGTCTGTGCTTAAAATAAAGATATCTTATGGGGCGCCTGGGTGGCTCGGTTGAGTGTCCAACTTTGGCTCAGGTCATGATCTCACCGGTTTGCGAATTCGAGCCCCGCATCGGGCTCTGTGCTGATAGCTCAGAGGCTGGAGCCTGTTTCGGATTCTGTGTCTCCCTTTCTCTTTCTCTGCCCCTCCCCTGCTCGTGCTCTGTCTCTAAGAAGTAAGAAATAATGTTAAAAAACAAAACAAAAAAAGATACATTAAAACATACAATGATGCATGAGGTAGGCTTCTTAGAAACTTCTTGGGATTTCTTGAAGTTGTGCTCTGGAAAATGAAAAAGAAATTCAAGAAGCAGGAGATGACCTTTAGTGAAGAATGGACCCCATCCAAGATGGGAAAAATGATCTTAGGATGACAACTACATAGCAAGACAAGGAAGCAACTAGTCTGATATAAAGTGGAAAATAATAAGATGCTGAGAAAACTATCTTTAAGGAGGTAATTGATTATTTTAAGAAATAACATGGTTAAGGCATGCCTGGGTGTTTCCATTGGTTAACTTTCCAACTCTTGATATTGGCTCAGGTCAAGAGATTCAGGAGATTGAGCCCGAAGTTGGGCTCTGTGCTGACAGCATGGAGCCTGCTTGGGATTCTCTTTCTCTTTCTCTATCTCTCTGCCCTGCCCCTGCTTGCACTCTCTCTCAAAATAAAAAATAACTTGGATAATTCATTGTTAGGTGAAGGTCATGCAAATGATTTAACATTTGAAAATAAACAGTATAGTTCATTATTACCATAACATACTTAAAAAAAATGATATGTTATCATTTCAGTAGATATTTTAAGGAAACGCAATTAACACTGGAAGTTAAAGTTTGTATAGGAAAATTATGGTTCCACTATAAATCATTATTTTTTTTTCTTTTTAAGTTTATTTCTTTTTGAGAGAATGAGAGCATGTGCACACCAGTGGCAGGGGAGGGGCAGAAAGGGAGGGAGAGAGAGAATCATAAGCAGGCTGCACACTCACAGGGCTCTATCTCACAAACCATGAGATCATCACCTAAGTTGAAACCAAGAGTCAGTCACTTAATGGACTGAGCCACTCAGACTCCCCTAAATCAGTATATTTTTTGGTAGAATTTTGAGCAGTCTGGAAGGATAGAGGAAAACGGAATCTGTTCATCTGGATCAGGTGAACAAATTTAGTAATATAGAAGTACATTTCCTCCGCTAAGGGATCAGTCACATTAGTTGACTCTGCAAGGATTAATCACATAGGCATACTTTTGTTGACTCTGCAAGGATTAATCACATAGGCATACTTTTGTAAGCTAATTGATTTTTTTGTTTGTTTTTAGAATTGATATAAATGAATATCTAAAAGTCTAAATACAGGGGCGCCTGGGTGGCTCAGTTGGTTAAGCGGCCGACCTCGGCTCAGGTCATGATCTCGCAGTTTGTGAGTTTGAGCCCCGCGACGGGCTCTGTGCTGACAGCTCAGAGCCTGGAGCCTGTTTCAGATTCTGTGACTCCCTCTCTCTGACCCTCCCCCGTTCATGCTCTGTCTCTCTCTGTCTCAAAAATAAATAAACGTTAAAAAAAAAAAACTTAAAAAAAAAATAAAAGTCTAAATACAGTTTTAGAACAGAAATTAGCAATATAAAGTGTAGCAGACACAAGTTGAGAGTTTTAGGAAGCTAATTTCCTTATCTTTCATCACACTGAGTCTTTAGCTACTGCTAAATCATGAGGTTGAGGACAAAATGTTTAATTTAGGATTACTGAAATAACCACCAAAATGGAACACAAATGTAAAAGTAATCACTTGTAGGGATGTGACACTGGGTATGGTGTAAGACTTGTTTTCATTTTTGTTTCCTTTTGTACAGTTTGAGTTTTTTCATGTTTATGTATTCATTCTGTAGCTAATATATAAGTTAAAAGTTAGTATTTACAATGCATGAAATTGAGGCATTTAATAATACATTTTTTCCCCTTGTAGTAGACTTAAAGATTTTCTGCTAATATTGGTCCATTAATCCATTGGTGTGAACAGAGGGAAATTACCATTATTAAACAGTCTTTATGCAGAGCACTTGATAGGGTTTATATCATTTAAATCTTGCAACCTTTTATAAGAAGGTTTTTTCCATTTTACAGATACACTAGTTGAGTGCTTAGGGAGTTTATGTAACTCCTTCCTCAAGGTCACCTTGGTTTTAAGGGAGTGGTAGAGATTTGAACCCAAGTTTATCTGACTTAAAAGTCTTCATGTTTTTTTCCTACTGTATGCAGTATGATTTTTGAAATTTGGCCTTCACTTGATTATCATATATTTATGCTTTTGTTTGGTCAAAAAATGCTGATGATGTGAAGGTACTGTGCTTAGTTAGCTACTGTGGGTGGTACCAAGAGAAAGGATAAAATATGGCATTCCTGCTTTCTTAGCCCACTTAGAGTTTTGTTGGAGATGTGTATCTATAAGTTACCTATGTAAAGGGAAGATCAATAAAATTGCTATCTGTAGCCAGACTGATTAGGAAAAAAGAACACACAAATTACCAGTATCAGAAATGATAAATGATATTACTTACAGACATTCAAAGTTTAATAAAGGAACAATTTTATGACAGTAAATTAGATGAAATGGACAAGTTTTTTGAAAGACACAAAGCTACCAAACTCACTTAAGAAATAAGTAACTGCCTGCCCCTATACTTGTGAACTTGTAGGGAAAAACTCTACAGTAATGACTCTAGGTCCAGATCCGTTCACTGATGAATTGTCAAAACATTCAGGAAGAAGTAATGCCCATCTTATACAAATGCTTTCATAAAGTTATCTCGTTCCATGAGACCAGCATTACCCTGAAACTAAAACCAGCCAAAGACATTACGAGGAAATGGCAGAGTAATATCTCTCATGAACATATGTAAAGATTATAAATTTCAGTTTTAGCACATACAATCCAGGAATGTATTTAAAGGACAGTATATCCTGATCAAGTGGGATTTACCCCAGGCTTGCAAGGTTGATCATCCATTTGAAAATAATCAGTGTTGTTCACCATTACCGTAATAGACTTAAAAAGTGTGTGTGTGTGGGGGGGGGGCATATTAACATTTCAATAGATATTTTCACAACTTGACAAACTCAGTTGGCAAATTTCTGGTAAAAATTCTTAAGCACATTAGGAATAGAAGGAAACTTTCATAGTCTGATAAAGAGCAGCTATGAAAACCTGTACAAGCAACATATTAATCATGAAAGAGTGCTTTCTTCCAGTGATTAGAAATGATGAAGAATGTCTTCTTTTGCCTTGTCTATTTAGTATCATATTGGAGGTCTCAGCCATTGGGGTAAGGCATGAAATAGAAAATGTATCCAGATTGGAAAGGAAAAAGTAAAATTGGCTTTATTCATAGACAGGAAAATCCTAGGAATCTACAAAAAACCTACTAGAACTGTGTTAGTTTAGCAAGTTTGTAACATACAGTAATATCAGTAGACTGTATATTTATACATATGGTAGTAACAACTGGAAATTGAAATAAAAAGTACCATTTAGAATAGCATCCAAACAACTCAAACATTTAAATATGAAGCTGACAAAAGTTGCGTAAGACTTTTTTACTAAAAACTTGAAAACCTTGTTGAGAGCACTTTTAAAAGACCTAAATAAATGGAGGGGTAGACTGTTTTTATACATCCGAAAACTCTTTTGGTAAGATAGACTTTTCCATAAATTAATTTGTAAATTTGATGCTATTCCAGTCAAAATCCCAGCAGGCTTTTCTTGTTAGAAATTGGCAACTTGTTTATAAAATTTATATGGAAAAGTAAAGTATTTAGAATAGTCATTTGATAAACAATTTTGATAAAGGCAAACATAGTTGGTAGACTTAGACTATCTGATTTTAAGACTTACTGTAAAGCTGAAAAGTAATTTGGGTAAAAAAAAGACACAAGGATCAGTGGAACAGAAGAGAGAATTCAAAAGTTGTTACACAAAAATACAAGACCAGTGAGTTTTTGACACAATTCCGAGTCCTTTTAATGAGGAAATAATGATCTTCCCAACAGGTGGATCTGGAGCAATTGGATAGCTAGAAACAGCCCTTCCCTGCCTCCAAAAATAAAAAGAGAACCTCAGTCATAACTTTACATTATAGATAAAAATTAGCTCAAGATCTAAAAGTTAATGTCTTAAATTAAATATAAGTGCTTTAAGCTATACAATGTCTAAAAGAAAATAAAGGAAAAAAATCCTTTGTGACCTGTGGCTCATAAAGATTTTTAGAATAGGACATCAAAACCACAATTGTAAATGTCAAAAAGTGTAATGAAATTGAAAAAACTTGCTCTTCAGAAGGTCTGTTCAATAAAAGAGAAGCCATAAACTAAGAGAAATACTATAAAAAACATGCAGCCAACATATGACGTGTATCTATAATAAATAATTCTTTTTTTTTTTTTTTTTAATTTTTTTTTCAACGTTTTTTTATTTATTTGTGGGACAGAGAGAGACAGAGCATGAACGGGGGAGGGACAGAGAGAGAGGGAGACACAGAATCGGAAACAGGCTCCAGGCTCTGAGCCATCAGCCCAGAGCCTGACGCGGGGCTCGAACCCACGGACCGTGAGATCGTGACCTGGCTGAAGTCGGACGCTTAACCGACTGCACCACCCAGGTGCCCCTATAATAAATAATTCTTAAAACTCGTTCAGAATACTTAAAAAACTCAGTAAGAAGGCAGTCAGCAGAATTTAAAAAATAGAAAATTGAAACACTTAACAGATATATAGACACTAGATCAGGCACATGAAAAGATGGTTGTCATCAGTCATCATTAGGAAAATGCTTATTAAAACCATAAGGTAGCCCTCCTCCCTGATCAACAGATAGCTACATCTTCTGGTGTAGTGACAGCTGTGTCCCCAAGACAGGATGGTAAAAGTCAGTGTAAACAGGTATCAGAGGGCCTCCTTTCAAGGGCAACCTGGGCTATACTGAGGACCAGATTGTTTTCTGCAACTTTAACCCTCACAGCCACTCTTCCACCTTTGATGCTACGGGTAGCATTGCCATGATTGACCGCTTTGCCAGACTCATTTCCTGTTATGAGAATAAATTTGGCTACGGTAACTGAGTGGTAGACGTTATGGTCTGCATGGCTTCCAAGGAGTAAGAGCCTCCTGGACCAGTAGCTCCAGCAAGATCTAGAAAAGAGAGGTGGGGAATCCTTGCCCCAACTCATCCCCCAAGATGCTGAGAATCTCCCGATGTCTTTGCAATTTCCACCTCTGATCCCCCGAAGAAGAGGAGGGGCTTAGGGAATCCCTACCATGTTATATACTGTGTTATATATATTAAAGCCTATTGTACCCAGCCAGAAAAAAAACCTACAAGGAGATCCTACCATATACCACTAACTGGCTAATGTTACAAAGAGTGACCATCCCAAATGTTGATGAAAATATAAGCCTTTGGAACTCTTGTGCGTAACTGGTGGGAATGTAAAATGGTACAGTCAACTTTGGAAGACAGTTTGCTAGTTTCTTAGAATGTTAAAAATATGTCTGTCAAACAATGGAGTCATTTCATTTGTATGTATTTACTCAACAGAAGTGAAAGTGTATGTCACATAAAGTCTTTTACATGGGTATTCATAACTGCTTTATCTGTAATAGCAAGAACATTTGAAACAACCTAGGTGTTCATCAACAGGTTAATGGATAAAGACATTTGGTATAGATAGAAACAACGGAATCATACTCAGCAATAAGATGAAAAACTATTGATACACACTCAGGAACAAGATCAATCTTAGAATAATTACACTGAACGATAAGCACTTGGCTTCAATCTCACCCCCTAAAGTTAACATTTTTATTACATCTGTGTAAAAAAGAAATAGAAACTAATACATAGATTAGTGGTTGCCTGGACAATGGTTGGGATGGATGTTGGACTCAGAGGGAAAGATGGAGGGATTACAAAGAAGTTATCCAATTACAGTTACAAGGAATTCTTGGAGGTGTGATGGTTGCCTTCACTATCTTCATTGTAGTGATGGTTTCACAGGAGTATATGTATGTCAAAGTTCATCATGTTGTATATGGTACTAAATTTACCAATAAAACTGTAAAAAAAAATAGGTTTACTTATATAGGAGTATTGAAGGCTGTTGAATACTGAAAAATGGAATTTATTGTACAATCTATGTTAAAGTTTTATATACGTTTACAAAGGGGTACCGTGTTATTTAAAATGATATAGAATATTTCAAAACACATTAACAATATGAAAGAAATTTTATATCAGGAAATGCTGTAAAGCTGATGAAAATTCAACATCCATTTAAAAAAAATTTTTTTTTAAAGTTTACTTATTTTGAGAGAGCGTGCACACATGCAAACAGGGGACAGGCAGATAGAGTGTGGGAGAGAGAGAGAATCCCAAGCAGGCTCCATACTGTCTGTGCAGAGTCTGTCATGGGGCTCCCATCTCACAAACCGTGAGATCATGACTTGAGCCGAGATCAAGAGTTGGACACTCAACTGACTGAGCCACCCAGGCACACCTCTGTTTTTATTTATTTTTATGGTGACAGAATGCACTCAACATAAACTTTACCATCTTAACCAGTTTTAAATGCACAGTTCAGTGGTACTACATATGCTCACACTGTTGTGTAACAAGCATTATCACTGTAACTTTCCTTATGTTTTGAAGCTGAAACTGAACCCTTTAAAAGAATAATTCCCCATTTTCCTCTTCCCCAACCCCTGGCAAACACCATTTTACTTTTTGTCTTTATGATATTTGGCTACTTTTAGTACTTAATCTAAGTGTAATCATTCAATATTTGTCTTTTTGTGATTGGAACACTGGACATTTGAATCTAATAATGTGGTAACTCTGGAATCAGATTCTCCTCCTTTCCCAGGGTTTATTTATTTTGTTACTGCTTTTGTTTTGTTTTGATTGTTGTAGGTAGTCTGTGCTAATGATCATCTTGAAGTATATGTAAACTTGTGTTTTCAGATCTTCTCTGAGCCTTTTTCTTGGCATGCATAGTCACTATCTAATTTTTCTTGTATTTGCAGTTGATTTTGAATGTCCTTGTCTTTAATATCTGGCTCTTCAAAGGGGAAAAAGTGAAAATTGATGGGGGTGAAGGGTGCTGGTTCCTTGGAAGTCACTTAAGACAGAAGAGGAAGGGCTTGCAGTATTGCGGGGAGGTGCAACAATAGTGGCTGCCTACCTACCTCTTTGCACCTCTGATCAGAAGCAATCAGTGGTCAGAGCATAGACCCCTGATGGAGGATAGGACTCTCTTTGCCCACTCTGGCTCCCTCGAGCTTTGTGCAGGCTACTTCAGGAACACATGTGCCACTGCCTGCTAAGTGACTGGACATGAATGAAGAGATAATGAAGATGGGGAATGGGCAGTTGATACTGTGCTAAGAACTGAAATTGACCACAGTTAAGGACCATTTACTGTCCCAAGTCTTGCCTCGGAAGTTGCAAGCCTCCAATAGTCTCTAGGATTCCAGAATAGTTACATTAGGCAGATTTTGCCTGTGCAGTTGTTTATAAATGAGCAGATTTCCTGGTGCTACCTGTTCTTTCATCTTCCCAGAATCCTCTCAACATCCATTCTTTATTTTATTTTTTTTAATGTTTATTTTTGAGAGAGAGCGAGCAAGATTGTGAGTGGAGGAGGGGCAGAGAGAGACAGAGACAGAGACAGAGACAGAATCTGAAGCAGGCTCCAGGCTCTGAGGTGTTAGCACAGAGCCCAAAGAGGGTCTCGAACTCAGGAAACGTGAGATCATGACATGAGCCAAAGTTGGACGCTTAACCAACTGAGCCACCCAGGCACCCCTTAACATCCATTCTTGGTTTTCAGGGTGGGTAGCAAGTGAAACAATATTATAAAGATGTCACTTCTCATTTTTATTTGTAATTTCATTACAGTCTAATCAAAATCTTGACAGAGTTTTTTATGTGAAACTTGAAAAGCCAGTTCTAAAATTTATATGGAAATGCAAAGGACCTAGAGATAGCCAGGTAAAGCCAGGGTAATCTTGAACATTGACAAGGTGGGAAAGTTTGCTGTATTGGATATCAAAACTAATAAAATGACCACATGTAGTACAGGGTGATGCTGGCTTGAGTATAAAGTAAATAGGTCAGTAGAACAGAATGGAGAGGATACCGTGGATTCAGATATATATATGGACACTTAATTTGGAGGAAATGGCAGAGGAATATGGAAAGGATGATCTTTTAAAACTGTAGTAGCCTCATTGAATATCCACATGGGAAAAAGCCAAAACTTCATTTATTTACTCATTATACATAGAAATAATGTCTGTGAGATTATAGACCTAATTGTGAAAAGCTAAATAATCCAACTCTTGTAATATACAAGAATATATGTATGATCTCACATTAGGAAAAGATTTCAGTATAATAGAAGAAAATAATCATTAAAGATTAATACACTTTATTAGTTAAAAATGAGAAATTCATGTCTTTAGGACGTTAAGCAAGTGAAAATGTATGGTACAGTGAGAGAACAGATATTTGCAATATCTAAGGACCTATGTCCAGAAAATGTAGAGATGTCTGTATATTAATGAGAGTTAAACAGTCCCATAAAAAATAGTCAAGGGGTGCCTGGGTGGCTCAGTTGGTTGAGCGTCCAACTTCGGCTCAGGTCATGATCTCTCAGCTCGTGAGTTCGAGCCCTGCATTGGGCTCTGTGCTAACAGCTCAGAGCCTGGAGCCTGCTTTGGATTCTGTGTGTCGCTCTCTTTCTGCTCCTAACCCACTTGCGTTCTGTCTCTGTCTCTCTCAAAAATAGACATTAAAAAAAAAAAAAAGTTTTTTTTTTTTTAAATAGTCGAGTTTTAGAGGTACTTCATAAAAAAGGATGTTGAACATCTCATTCTTGGTCAGAGAAATACAAAGCAAATCCACAGCAAGATTCCATGGCATGCCTGCCAGAATAGTTAAAATTAAAATTTTATGATGGAAATGTTAATTGGTATAACCATTTGGGAAAATAGTTTGGCAATATTTTCTAAAGTTGATGATTCACATGCCCTAGATTTAATTGTTTGCAATGTAATCAGCAGAAGTACTTTTTTTAGGATTGTTTGTGGTACCATGATTCATAGAAGCTAAAACATGAAAGGTATTTTAATATCCCAGATATTTTACCCCAGATATTTTAATAACATTAGAATGGATAATAGTATGAATAATCAGAGTAGTACATGACAGTAAAAATAATTACATGGGTAGCTGGAACAGCATGGTTGCATTTTACAAATAATATGTTGGGCTAAGAAGAAGTGTAGGCAGAGTAATACATCTCTGTGGTTACATTTATATAACTTTCAAAATTGGGCAAAATTAAGCTGTGATATTTAGGGGTGTGTTACTCGGCTTGAAAAAGGAAAGTGGAGAGGAGGCTATCATGTAAGTGATTCTCTTATGGAAAGGAATTGTGACTGAGAAAGGTCATGCAAGAGGGGTTGTTGGCAGTATTTCATTTCTTGACCTGTATAGTGTTAATACAGGTATATATTTGTTAATATGTTTTAAGTTGTATATACCTTGTTTTTGCACTTAATTGGGTATTACATTTCACAATAAAAAGGTTTAAAACACATACAAAAATGGAGGGAGAGGAATATAGTATGCTGATTACTAGCATAGCAGTTTTCTAGGACTTAGCATAGCAGTTTTCTAGGACTTCTGTATCTAAAACTGTTCATTTATGGCGCAACTGCTATGGTCCCTGCTAAGAGTGACAAGAGGTAAGATACAATTAAAATGAAGTCCCATGTCTAAGAAGTTACTGTCAGTTTGACAAAACACGTATGTGGTAAATATATAGATATGTATTTACTGTAATTTTAAGTGCCACAGTAACAATTGTGCCATAATGTTTTAAGTGTCATGAAGAAAGGCTTATTGAGAACCTGGAAGACAGTGATAATGCTAGGAGACCTTGGTGAGGTAACATTAGGAGGTATTTGAATAGAAATTAGGGGATACGATACCACTTTTCTTGATAACAGGTTTCTGTTCTTGGCTCTGGATATATGCCATTCTGGTTCTCCCCTTAATTCTGCCTTTGGTAGCTCTTTTTCTCCTGAGTTTCAGGTGAAGGGTAGGAGGATCACTAGTATATTGTGAAGGGGAGCGGAGAAGTACTGTTATCTTGGATTCCAAGCTGTGTAAAGGAAGCAAGTGGACAGTGGGCTGATGAAGTATGAGGAATTGATTTGTTCTTTGTGGGGAGTCTGTCCATTTTCATGACTTCAGATGTAGTCTCTGCCATTGACAGTTCTGATTTTTTAAAGTTTTTATTTATTCTTGTAAGAAATCTCTACACCCAATGTGAGGCACAAACTCACTACCCAGAGATCAAACTCACATGCTCTTGGGACTGAGCCAACCAGGTACCCCAGCATTTCTGATTTTTATTGTGTGCCCTATTTGATGATGTTGCTCGCACTTCAGTCTTTCATGTCCTGAACAGAACTGAACTTTACCCTTCCCAATCAGCTCCTTTTATGAATTCTCTTGTTTACAATAAGCACACCATTTTCCCCTTTGTCTGCACTTCGAATTTTAGAGTTGTCTTTGATTTCTATGAGGAATTAAGATATCTTAAAATATTTTAAGAAGTTTCTTCTGAAATACTGTGCTATCTATTTTGTAGCCATTTTCAAAAGAAAAAGTTGAAATGGAACCTTTGCTTAGTATAATCCTTACTTACAGAGGCTTAAAAAATCCTTAAAGAGCTTGAAAGCGGTCAAAGTCTATAGTGTTTGCCCTGAAGGCACTTTTATTTTTATAATAGAATTAATATGTGTATGAAATAATTAGCAACACTAAACAATAAAGTTGTTATCAAATTAGTGGTATAGCCTTTGTAAATACCCATTTCCATTGTGAAGGCATCCCTGGTTACCCTTTTGAAAAGTGGAACACTCCTCCCTCAAAATACATAGTCATACAATAATAATCACTATACATTACCACTTATTTCCTGTCTGCTTTTTTTTCTCCCCTCATAAGCACTTACCACAACCCAGCATATTTTCCTTATTAATCTTGTTTATTGCCTGTCTCGCTCTCTTCCCCCAACTTAAATGTAAGCTACATGAAGCCCAAGATTTTTGTCATTGTTGTTCATTATCGTACCTGCAAAGTCTGATACATAGTAGACATTGAAATACATGAATACTTGGGTGTTAGAAGCCTTTGTGGATTATGTGATAAATGAATGAGGTTCTAATAGTTGGTTAATAGATGTTACCTGAAACTGGGTTTGCCTCTTGTTGGTTGTCCACCCAAAAGACACAACCAGGCCAAAGAACAGGGAAAGAAAAGGTTTTACTTGTAACAGGTAAGGAGAACAGCAAGAGTATGTTTCCTAAAGTAGTGTCCACTCAAACAACAAAATTGGGTAAGTTTTAAGCTAAGGGCACATGCATATTTGTGAATGGGGCTTGACAAAGGAGAGTTCTGTATAGAATTGGGGTAAAAGTCATCCTTCATGGACAGAATCCAGGTCCTAGTTGATTGAAGCCATGAGGGTCAGCAAGGGTTGGCGTCATTAATTCTCTGCTCCAGTTAGTCCACTTTCAGAGTGCTCAAAGGGGTTTAAATCCTGCAAAAACAACTCAAGAATGTGCTATAGGTCAATGTTTACTTTTGAAACAGCACTGAGAATTTTACCATTGATACAGTTCAGCTGTTTCCTGGTCTGGTAGAGACCAGCTTTTGGATTCACTTTGTTACCTTAAAATCCTTAACTGCGAGGTTTTTGCGTTTTTTTGTAATTCCAACCCCTAGGAAATTCTGCAAGAAGTGTGCATGGACAAGTAATGCTGATATGGCATAGATCACAAAAATGGGTGGGGCCCTAAAATGACTTATGTTAAGAAAGCCATGTCTGTTCTTTTTTCCTCCGGGATCCCTAACCTTATCTACCTACACAGAGACAGCTATAACTAGCTAAATAATTGGGTCAGTCACTTTCCAGCTCTGAAGATTTTACTCTGTTTTAATCTCTACATACTCAACATTTTGTGGTTATGCTCTGAATGATGTTAGCCTTAGGAACCCTTTAGATAGTTGTTTTTTAGGGGAGTCTTAATATTCACAACAAATATACTTTATGAAATCAGGTTGCAATTTTGATTTCTGCTTTATTATGAAAGATAAATTGAGCTAAATACTTAATTAAAAATTTTTTTTTAATGTTTGTTTATTTTTGAGGGGGAGAGGGGCAGAGAGAGAGGAAGACAAAATCTGAAGCATGCTCCAGGCTCTGAGCTGTCAGCACTCAGCCTGATACGGGGCTTGAACTCATAAAACATGAGATCATAACCTGAGCCAAAGTCGGACATTTAACTGTTGAACCGACTAAGGCACCCAACTGCCCTGAGCTAAGTATTTGAATTAAATGTGAATGCTTACTCAGTCACGTTTTATGTTACTGCAGGCAAAGATTTTGGATTTTAGATTTGGAACCAGCTATGTTCTCTCTGAGGACCGACCATTAAAATGCAAAATACAATTTTGGTTTCTCTACTGCTATCTTTGGGAATGGGAAGTTTGCTTAGAGAATAAAAGCTGGTTGCCTCTTAACCTAGATCCTCCATTTAATTTGATTAAGTAATGATACCTGTTTTACTTTGTGTAGACCTTCTTGACAGTATGATTTCATCTCTGGTTCCATTGCTTTTCCATTGATCTATTTTTGCTTCTTTGCTGAGATCAGGCTGTCTTTTGAATACATGTTGTTACCAGAGGGCACAGTAACAAGCTGTGTCTCTGGAGCCAGATTGACTGGGTTTGATCCTGGTTCTGCCTCTTGTTGGACTCCTGAATCTCAGCTTTGGCAAAATGGGAATAATAATGTCTCTAGGGCTATTGTGACAATTAAATGAGCTAAAACATAATTAAGTGTTTAGAATAGGTGTGGAGTAAGGTTCAATAAGTATTTGTTTTATTTATAAAATTAAAGAGTGTAGTATAGAATGATTTTTCCAGGATAACAGAAGGCCTTTTCTGATCATGCTAAATCTAATAGCATCTGTTAACTCTTCATTCCTTACCCTGCTATATTTTTTGGTGTGGTGCTTACCATTACTTGATATTAAATGTTAAATTTGTTTTCTACTACTGGATTGCACACTCTGTGAGGGCAAGAACTTTGTTTTCCTCATAGCTACCTATGTTCGCTCTAGTGCCTAAAACAGTTATCTGACTTAAAATAGGTATTCAACAAATATTTGGTTAATAGATGAATAAATTAAGGTGTATGATGGCAACTAAAGATTTTTTTAGGGGGCATCTGTTAGGTTGTTTTCATGAGTTACTGCTTTCTGTGAGGTAGCACATTTTGTTTTGGCGGTGCCTGTGAGCTTCTGTTGCCAAAGGCACCTGAAATCTTATTCTTCTTTTTGTTAAGCTATATGTGAAACAGAGCCTGAACAGCCTGTTCGACATTACCCATTATGGGTGAAAATAGAAGGTGAAGTAGATCCAGAGCCAGTTTATATCCCAACGCCTTCTGTCATTGAGCCGATGAAGCCGTTGTTGTTGCCTCAGCCAGAAGTTTTACCTACTACTGTGAAGGGCAAACTGCTCACTGGAATTAAACCTGCACGGGCATATACTCCCAAACCCAATCCTGTGGTAAGCCCAGAGTTTCATCTTTTATTGCAAGCTACAAATATTGTTTGTAAAGATAATGGATTTCAACCATATTTTTGGTTTATATTCTGTGAATCATTTTGCTTTCAAGTAAAATGTCTGTAAGCCATTGGTCTTTCTGATTTAATCAGCCTAGTTGCTGGCATAGAGATGTCATAAAAGTAGAGTGAATGGTAGTAATTCTTAAGGATAGCCAAATCTCTCTTCAAGAAGATCATAAAAAGTTGTGGGGTTTTTGTTTATTTTGTTTTGTTTTTAAACATGACCAGCAAATTTTTAAGGGAGAGGGAGAAAAAAAGCCTTCTGAAGAAGCTTCTTATTCCAATAGTGTAGAATAATTAATTCAGATATACTACATATTGTTAGTGGGAAAGCATTAAGAAAAGTTTTAAGAAATAACTCATCTTTTTAAGGCTATTTTTTTAATATTCAGGTAACAGTAAAGTTCAAGATATAAAATAATTGTTGGCATATGACTATGAAGATTGATAGGTCAAAGAGCTGATGGTTCTGTTAAGAGCTTAAGCATTTGTGATTATTAAATCCATTTCAGTCTTCCCAGTCCATTAAATTGACGAAAGATGCTTTAGTACAATGCTATTCAGTGTGGTCTCTGTGCTGGTCTTAGTGCTGATCCACAACTATTTGTTATGAGTCTGATGAAATAAGTCTAGAAAATGAGAGTAAATATTTAGAAACTTAACAGCAACTTGATAGAGTAATTTTATGTGTATTAAATCTAATACTAAACAACTTGGGTTTGTATTTTGCGTATCTTTTGTTTTTCTAGAAACATTTTACAAAAGGATCAGTCTGTGTTGGACTGGTAATTAAGAAATATCCTTCATTGCAGATAATTGGAGAAGTGCTACTCTAATGGAATGTCACATTTCTTGATAAAGAATCAAATCCTTTCTGACTTTCCAAGATACAGCCCATAATAACTGTACTTCTTAAAATTTGCATTTAAAAATTTCAAATGTTGTAACAGAAAGTTTAAACATCCTTTTCCTTTTGGAGTCTAGCATATTTTTTTCCTCCAACATATGGAATGTTTTGTTGTATGGAATTTACAGATTCGGGAAGAGGACAAGGATCCAGTCTACTTGTACTTTGAAAGTATGATGACTTGTGCTCGTGTTCGAGTATACGAACGGAAAAAAGAGGAACAGAGACAACCGTCACCATCACCATCCCCATCATTGCAGCAACAGGGCTCATGTCAGTCTAGTCCCGAGAACTGTAGTGTAAAGGTGAATTACTTACTGCATAATTTGTCTTTTTAAGTTCCGTTACCCTGTTGCTGGTATTAGAATTTACCTTGCTATCAGAATAATTTAGAGTAATTCTTGGAGGGCAGAGAAGTCTTACATGATGTGCTTATCAATTTCTTTCTCTGTGTATCTGTTCTAGAGAATAGTCCCTTAAAGTTATTTAAAGTATTAGTCTTTCTGATGCTGAAGTAATTTTTAAAAGTTCAAACATTTGTTTTTTTATTAAATTATTTATCTGTAATTACCTGGATTTGTATCTTTCTGCATTAGTGAATTTTCTAAATAACTGAAACTTGTTCCATTAAACATTAAATATTTTTCCTTCTTTACTACAATACACTATAAAGTGTGGTGTAAATTTGATGACTCAGTCACTGTCACAGGACGTTAGAGAGCAATACTTGTTTTTGCTGAGGGTTGTATAATATTGATAGTAATGCAGCTGTACATATAGATGTGAAGCTGTTGCCACTTAAAATCTTTTGCTGTTTCAGGCTTCTTTGAGAGATTTAATGTTTATGTTCTTGTCTCTATTGATAATAATTATGTGTTGAAGTATTTGTGTTATTCCTTTCTTTAGGAGCCTGATTCTGAACAGCAGCCCTTGAAACCAATCACCTGTGACCTAGAGGATGATTCTGATAAATCGCAAGGTCTGTATGAAAATTAAGTCTCATTTTAGAGTAATTGTGGGTGGGGGGGTAGGGGGGGACATATACCAGAAGTACCAATCCAGAATATTTTTACCTACCCCTTTTTTTCTATTAAAAATAGATAGATAAGTGTTTTCCTATTGTTTGGTCTGTTTATCACTCCTAAGAAAATTCATTCATGTTGTTATGGTGGGTTGTTGCAAGAGACATTTAAGATGAGGTTTTTTAAACCTCTTTCCAAGCCTCAGCAACCTTGGCATCATTATTGAAAATTTCCCTCAGGCTCTCAGTAGCTGCTACAGTGGGAGAAAGGAGGGAATATTACTGATTTATCTACCAAAGGCTAGAATTACTGTAATGGGAGGTAGTGGCTATGGCATTACCTACTTGTTTTTAGTTTTGCTTCTTAACACTTCAGACACTAGCAGCAGTACTTCCCAACGATTTTTTTTTTAAATGGCTTGATATACAAAATGATAATGTTTTTATGCCACATTGAGATATGTGGAAAAGACTGCTGGGGTGGAGAGAACCTGCTTGAGAACACAACCACCTTGAAGTCTGAGGGGATCTATATCCTGACATACTTGTAATGAGCACATTGGTTGGGAGGCTCTGCTGTAGAAATCTAGATGTCTAGTAAAACAGACATCCAGTTAACATGTTGGTTAGAATAGAAGTACCTGAATGATCTGCATACAATGTAGAAATGATGCAATCATATCTAAGAGGCACAGAAGTAATTCAGAAGTATTTGCAGTAGAAACTATAGGTAGACCACACTTTTTTTTTTTAAACCACAGTATTCTCTCTTTTGCTGTTCTTTAGGGTTGACTCTACCCATCACATGTTAATAAAACATCTTGCAAGTATCTTTGCTTTGCTATATGGATAGCAGAACAGTAAACTATAAATATTCTTAATCTTGGTTATGGGTCATGCTTTGTTTGCAAGATAACACTTTCTTACATAATAGTCATGGCATTTTGAGCACCTGGGAGGCTCAATTGGTTAAGCTTCTGACTCTTGGTTTTGTCTCAGGTCATGATCTCACAGTTTTAGGAGTTGAACCCTGTGTCAGGCTCTGCGCAGTGAGTTTGAACTCTGTGTTTGTCAGTGCAGAGCCTGCTTGGGATTCTCCCTCTCTCTCTCTCTGTCCCTTTCCTTGCTTATGCTCCGTTTCTCTCAAAATAAAGACATAAACTTAAAAAAAAAAAGTCACAGCTTTCAGAACAGTCTCAAGGTGGGACTCCCTTTTTTTTTTGGAGACTGCAGGGGTCCCTGGGTGGCTCACTTGGTTAAGTGTCTGACTTCAGCTCAGGTCATGGTCTCACGGTTTGTGGGTTCAAGCCCTGCATAGGGATCTGCACTGGTGGTGCGGAACCTGCTTGGGATTCTCTCTCCCTCTCTCTGTCTGCCCCTTGCCCACTTGGGCATGCGTGCACTCACTCTTTCTCGCTCGCTCTCTCTCTCAAAGTAAACTTAAAAAAAAATTGTTGGAGACCCCAGACAGCAGAGTATCTTATCATAGTCTGATTCTCTAAAATATTTCTTTTTCTTGGAAAAGTCCCAAATTTGTGAGTGTTAAATTACCACTGAAAGTACGTGGGATTCAGACACTGGGCAGCTTGTTCAATTTCTATGCCCTTGGCACTTTTCTGAGAACTCAGGGAAAATAAGAATTTTTCGAAGTTCAGTACAAAATTGTGTGATGCAGAAGTATGTTTCAATTCTTTATCAGAAAGAAGCTGGAAGTCTTCCTGCAATGAAGGAGAGTCCTCTACCTCCTATGTGCATCAGAGGTCACCAGGTGGTCCCACTAAACTGATAGAAATCATCTCAGACTGCAACTGGGAGGAGGATCGGAACAAGATTTTGAGCATCTTATCCCAGCACATCAATAGCAACATGCCACAATCACTTAAGGTGGGCAGCTTCATCATTGAGTTGGCTTCTCAGCGAAAGAGCCGGGGTGAGAAGAACCCTCCTGTTTATTCTTCTCGTGTGAAAATCTCTATGCCATCATGTCAAGACCAAGATGATGTGGCTGAGAAATCTGG
The DNA here is from genome assembly GCF_024362965.1 of Panthera pardus. Lineage (NCBI taxonomy): Eukaryota > Metazoa > Chordata > Mammalia > Carnivora > Felidae > Panthera > Panthera pardus. Next base: position 53,914,731 of record NW_026526810.1, on the reverse strand, counting down.
ATCAGAGACTCCTGATGGTCCATTATCCCCTGGGAAAATGGATGATATCTCTCCTGTGCAGACAGATGCCCTGGATTCAGTAAGGGAGAGATTACATGGAGGCAAAGGTCTGCCTTTTTATGCAGGGCTCTCTCCTGCAGGGAAGCTTGTGGCCTATAAGCGTAAACCCAGTTCAAGCACATCTGGGCTTATCCAGGTGAGAATTATCTTTAATCTGGATGTAGCACATTTTTTTACTTAGGTAACATCTTGATTTTTCAGAGCCCTTAGTGGGCTTTATATCATTTATCTTTACATTTCCTGGGAACTGGGTGACAAAATCTTCTCTTTTTGTAATAGGCCTAGTACCTAGAGTGAATTTTTGGCACATTTACAAATAGAAATGTAGAGCCCTGTTTTAGCTTGTGATTTTAGGTCTAGTCTTAGAAAGTTCCTACTCTTACAACTTTATTGCTTGGGATCTAGTGATACTTTGACAACTAAGCAAGGATAGTAAGGGATTCAGTCTAGTTTTTTGTTATTGTTAGCACATAGCTTTCAAAACAAAACAAGGTAAAATTGGTATTTAGTAGCAGTATATGTTCAGAAACTTGGAGAAGATTTTAATTTTGTAGAGTGTCACTCAAATGTATAAAATTAAAAAAAGAATTGAGCCACAGTTTACTTTTTTTCCCTTTATTTGGTCCATAGGATTTTTGCTAATCACTGTGTAGTATAAATAGGTCCTTGCTGTTTAGTAATTCAGGCAGATTATGTTAGTAAAAGTACACTGGCATCTAGAAAATCTTTGCAAAGAGAGGTTTTGAATTAAAATGTAATTATAGTAAAAAGGTTTTCTCCTTGCTCAGTAACATTAAATGCACTTTTATATCAGAGTAGCAAATGTATATGACATTCTTGCTAAGGTTACTTGACTTTACTAGCTTGACCACTTCCCTGGGCTAAGGACTATTTCGTTAATAATATGACTGATAGACTTAATTAAAAACCTTTTATTGCAGTTTATTCTTGATGGTGCTATATAACTGCTTCTGTTGGTATTTCTTAAACTCCTAATAATAAGAACAGTGTTTTCTTCTTCATTTATTTATTCATTGATAATTTTGAGAGCAGAGACTTACCTGAGCTCATTTCTAGTGAGACTTGACCCACTGAAATAAAGGTATAGAAATTTGTGTTCTCCTCTCCTGTCTAGGACTCAGAAAGCCATCATAAAATGTGAACTTGCATAAGCAGTCAGGTCACTGTAATGGAGACTTTGGGAAAGCTATTGAATAGTCTTCAGAGCAAGTCCCAAAGGAGCAAATAGGGGTATCTGGCCTAGACCTCTAGAAACCCTGAAAAATGATAGTAAAGTTTCCTTTAGTCTGGAAAGATCACCTTCTTTCTGTCAGACTCAAGGCAGAGGTGTTCCTGATCTGTATGGGAATAATCAACAGTTTCATGTACATAGTGAAGAAACTATTTTGTGTCTTTGAGGAGAGAGTGGCTTGTTTTAGCTATTCGCTGTGCTGATTTCCTATTAATTTAGAGACTAGGAGTTTCTCCACCACACTTCACCCTCTCTCCTTTTTAAATGATGGGAAGGAAGGACAGAAGAGGATGTCTTCTCTAGTCTAGGACTTTGAGAACATGGGTAAGAAACTTGGGAAGTTTTTGTTCTTTATTTTTTAAAACAATCTTGCTGCCCCAGATGGGCAGTATCAACTCAGGCAGTAGAAAAAAATCTTTTTTTCTTTTAATTTTTTAAATGTTTGTTTATATTTTGAAGAGAGAAAAAGACAGAGAGAGAGCGAGCGAGACACAGAATCCAAAGCAGGCTCCAGGCTCTGAGCTGTCAGCACAGAGCCCGACATAGGGCTCGAACTCAGGAACTATGAGATCATGACCTGAGCTGAAGTCAGATGCTTAACTGACTGAGCCACACAGTCGCTCCATGGCAATGAAAAATCTTTGTTTCAGTTATTGATAACTTTCTTCTGATGGTTCAGTGATTGTTTTTAAAGTTATAAGTGAGTTTCTCCTAGCATGTATCTTGAGCTCAAGTTTTGTTCAAGAGATGACAATATCTTCAAAGTTGAGTTTTTTGAAAACTGAGGGGACCTTGTGGCTTAGGTATTATAACGATGGTTTTCTTATAACTTAAAAGTAGACTCACTGTTTATTTTGCAAATATGAAGGATGCTTGAAAGGACCCTTGTGAGAGGGCTTCATTATGCCTCCCTGGTTTTTTCAGAGAGATTCTGTGAAACACAGTTACTTAATTTTTGCTGATTGTTAATAGTTTAGCCAGAATTGCTTATTAAGTAAAACAGTTGGATGATTCATTAGATTTAATTGTATCTCTCGCATATGTAAGAGCAGATATAATGAGTTTTTAAGATTGTTTCCAAACTACCCAAAATGAAGATGAGATTAGTTCAGAATATCAGATGGCAGCTTTTTTTTTCACCTTCTAATAACTCAGATTATATGACAAATGGAAAAAGTCCATTTCTTTTTCCTTTTACATCTGAATAATAGACTTTTAAAACCTTGTAAAAATGAAACCCCTGTCAAGGGAGATAAGTTAGCAAGAGAATTTTATCTTTACAGAATTTCTCTTTGCCACTTGTTTCAGGTTAATGGTAAGAGTTACCCGCAGGCTAAGTTGCTATTGGGACAGATGGGGGCATTGCATCCAGCCAATAGGCTAGCTGCTTATATCACAGGCAGGTTGCGACCCTCAGTCCTGGACCTCTCAACCCTCAGTACTGTCATCTCCAAGGTAGCATCCAATGCCAAGGTGGCTGCATCCAGGAAACCACGTACCCTGTTGCCTTCAACATCCAATTGCAAAACGGCATCCTCCTCTGGCGCTACAACAAATCGCCCTGGGAAGAATCTGAAGGCATTTGTCCCGGCAAAAAGACCAATTGGTAAGTTGGACTGTATGTATGTTTTAGAAAGGCTTGTGACTTGGTGCTTGACCAGTGGATACAGGTATGGAGTTTGTGAAAATGAGAGAAATGTAGAATTTGGCATTATTCTTATTCTTGATGTCTGTCTTGCCTGAATTTTTTTTCTTTTTTGGTAACTTCCCTGATGACCTATGATACTAGATAAATTGAATTGTAGTTAAAATTATTTCCCAAGTTTTAGACTGGTTGTATAAATATAGAAAAGGCTTAGATTTTTAATTTTGTTTTTAAAAAAGCAAAACATATTCTTAAGTACTTAACTCAGTGTTTCTTTTATGGGCACTGGTACTTTTGTAACCAATCATATGTATGTTCCTTGAACTTACGAAACCAGGGGGCTAGCAAATCAAAGTGGGTTGAGTTAGTGGTATAGACTTAGAATAAAAGGTTCTTGTAAAACAGAAGCTTGGAAGTGTTGCTTTAATGTATTCATCCCTGTTCAATGAATGAAAACCTTTTTTGTTTAACATTTCAGTGCTAGAATCTTTTAATAAATTACCTTCTTGAAAGCGTTTGTGTTTTCAGTATTTAGAGTATATATAGTCGGTTTATTGAATTCTTCTTTTTGTTGTTTCAATTCTATTTAGGATTATTAAGTAAAAGCTTCTGTTCTGTATTCTTATTCCTCTGACGGGAATTTGGAATCTCTGGCTGAATGCTGGAGTTGTGTGAAGATGGAGGACAAGCATTGTATGCCTTAAAAAGAACCCATTTTACCTTTTAAAAAAAATAGCTTTTACTGGTGATTTTCAGTCCTATCTTGCCCTCTTTTGAAACTGTCTTTATACATTTTAGAAATGTGTAAACTGTAACTGTCTAATAAGAGGTAGCAATAATAAAGAGGTGGAGGTGCTAGGACAGGAGGAAGTGGTGGAAACCTGTTTTAAAATTAGAGTTAGGGCAAAAAATCTTAACTTCCTTCACTGTTTTAGATGGTGAAGTTGTGAGCTGTACATTATCTTTTTAGTGTCCTGGCAGTTCGGCTTTATTGCATAGCCAAAAGAATTTTAGCAGGAACACACAATTTTAATCCCTTTCTTAGTATTATAAAGATTTGGTTTGGGTTGAGGGAAGTGTTTGATTTTTGTGGGTAGAAATTGGCAGGTATATTGCAGATAGGTAGTACCTGTAAGAAATTGACCCAGTGGTGCACAATAAATGTTGATAAACACAATCACTAAGAGGATAAAGTATGAGAACTGAAGATTTTTGACCTGCAAATTTTTATTTGCAGCGGCTCGACCCTCTCCTGGTGGTGTGTTCACACAGTTTGTGATGAGTAAAGTTGGAGCCCTGCAGCAGAAGATACCTGGAGTTAGCACACCCCAACCCCTAACAGGGCCACAGAAGTTCAGTATCAGACCTTCTCCAGTAATGGTCGTCACACCTGTGGTTTCTTCTGAGCCAGTTCAGGTGTGCAGCCCTGTGACTGCTGCTGTCACTACTACCACCCCTCAAGTATTTTTAGAGAATGTTACTGCTGTGACATCTATGACTGCTATTTCTGACGTGGGAACTAAAGAAACTACTTATTCTTCTGGTGCCACCACTGCAGGGGTTGTTGAGGTTTCTGAAACTAATGCCAGCACCCCTGTAACACCTACCCAGTCTACAGCCACTGTGAACCTTATCAAAACGACTGGGATAACTACCCCTGTGGCTTCAGTTGCTTTTCCTAAGTCTTTGGTAGCATCTCCTCCAACTATAACTCTTCCTGTTGCTTCCACTGCCTCCACCTCCATAGTCGTGGTGACCACAGCTGCATCTTCCTCCATGGTGACCACACCAACTTCATCTCTGGGCTCTGTTCCCATTATACTCTCGGGAATTGATGGGAGTCCACCAGTGAGCCAGAGACCAGGTAAGGCCTAGATGTTACTAGCTGGTTTTACCATACAGCTGTGTATTTAACTTTATGGTTTTTTTTTTTTTTTTTTTTTTTAATGTTTGTTTGTTTATTTATTTTGAGGTGGGGGAGATAAGAGCTGGGGAGGGGCAGGGAGAGAGAATCCCAAGCATCCTCCATGCTGTCTACACAGAGCCTGACATGGGACTCCATGTCACAAACAGTGAGGTCATGACCTGAGCTGAAATCCAGAGTCTGACTCTTAACTGACTGAGCCACCCAGGCACCCCAACTTTATTTTGGAGATAAGTTGAACAGCCTTGACATGTGGTTTACTGGGGTTGGAGATTTTCCCAGGAGAATAAAAATACTCAAAAATATTGTAATGGAAATGTTGGCTGAAGGATACTGAAATAATGTATGTGGAAGTTGAGCTCTGAGCCAGTAGAGCAGCCATCAGGTTGGGCACAGGAGGAGGTGCACTGCTGTGTGTTGAGAGTTAGGAGTGCACATCTTTTGAGTAACCCTAATGTAGGTGTTCCTTTTTCGGGGCGTGGTGCTTCTTTGTAATTAAAAAAGTGAGATCAGAGAGCTTCTCCTATGCTTCAGGCAAGCTAAGGGCTTTTTCTCCTTGATTAAGATTAAAATTCTAGGTCCTTTTGCTTAGTAAAAGTCATTTGTGAATCATCCCAACTCTCATATACTACTGATATTATTCTACTACTTATTATTATATGTGAACTGATTGAGATTGAAATAAGGCATATTTATTTGTTTAGGAATCTATATGTTTATCAACTTTTCAGTTAAAATTTTTCTTACATTGGCTTAGGTTAAGTGAATTTGAAATAGGACTATCCTACACTTTTGTAATTATTATTTCCTAATTGAATCCTAATTCAACCAGCTAAAATAAATGATTCTCTTAGTGTACTCAAAGAGAATTACTATGTAAAAGAGTGAGAGACTTTATAAGATTTAAGGGGAAATAAATAGCAGTAAATCTGTCTTGGTTATTGATATTTTTCTTATTAAATACTGCCTTTATTGACATGGTTCAAATTTCTGTTGATAGTTCAGAAATGAAGTGACTTTGGAATTAGTTTATAGAAAGGAGGTCTTTTCAAAGTTTAATTGAATCACAGTATTAAATTCTTCTCCTTCTGCCTTCTCCCCACATGTAAACATAAAAACACTGGTTAGCTTAATAAGTAATTTCGGAAGTGAGATCGTTGTTGATTGAGTTGTTTTAATTTCCTGCTGAATCTCAAGGTTTATATCTTGTCATTTTATCATATTTTCTAAACAATATGGGTTCTGATCTTTCTTTTTAATTCTGTCATGAAACTATAGTTTAGCTTTTTGTAGTTCATTCTCAGATTTCAGTCACTCAGAATATACATTCATGTATTTTGCTCTGATTTTCATTTGTACTATTACTATTACTATTTTTATTTAAATTAACTCCTTTGTTTACTTAAATGTATTTTTAAAAGCAATTTTTCTGTAATTGGAAACTAACATTACTTTTGGTAACATAGGGTTAACTCTATAAATACCCTGGAAACAATAATAATAAAAAGAATTACATTCTAGCTAGCTACCATTTGTTAACATGTGGCTTGCACTCTCTCTCTCTGTTAGTGAAGAAAGCTAGAAAATGCTGATGTGATATCAAAGACTGGTGTTTGCTTCTGTATGTTATCAGATTAAAATTGAAAAATTACTTTCTCACAATGTGCTATGGTGTTATTCTATATTCATATACCACCTAAAAATACCTTCTCTACTACCAGTTGAGGAAATAATTAATTTTAACAAATTTTCTTATCTGCTCTTTTTTTAAATGGAGTGGACTCAGATAACTGCTACTTCTAAGTGTGTGTAATTTTGTTCTGGGCTCATAAAAAGGATCCCAACTCAGGCACTTAGACATCTGTGACTTTTTCATTTAACTTCCCTTCTTTTTCTCTTTTCCCTTCTCACCCTCACCTGCATTTGAATAAACAATCACATATTTAGTGTGTGTATTTTAAAGGCTGCTTTCAGTCTCTGGGCTGGAGTACTTTGGATTTGAATCAGTTTCTAAAATGTACCTTGAATAGAAATGGTCAGGAAATTAAGAATGCTTTAACATTCTTCTTACTTCACATGAGGTAGATGTTTTTTGTTTAAATTGCACACTTTTTCCACCATGAACAGTTTGGTCTTTGCGTTTTATTTCATTTTCAAGAGTAGTTCTGGATCTTCTGTATAATTTGTCCTGTAAATGTTTGGAACATAACTTACTTTTAGAAGTTTGATATGTTTTGTGGGCAGAGCGCCTATCTGACAGAATATCACATGTTAAGGGGATTTGTTTCGTTTGTTGATTTTTCTCATTAGTGATGAACTGAGGAAAATATTTATTAATGTTAAATAAGTTAAACTAATTTCATTGGTGATGTAAAATTGGTTTTATTTATGCTTACTATTACTGTTATTCGTACCTTTTTATCCCCATAGCCAAAAATCTGTCTGTAGATTATCCCTACTATTTTTTTCCATGTCTTAAGTATTTCTAAATAATCTCTTCTAAACATTAAAGTGCATCTTTTGATACTATCAATGGTTTGAACATTTTTTAAGTTCACATCTTCTGCATTAAGTTTTTGCCTTTTCTGTTTGTTTTAAAACTATCCTTTGCCTCTTCCTAACCAGGCTCTATATCCCTGCTTTTTTGATGTCTCTCTTAATTTCATTCCATTTTGGGGGGGGGGGGGGTGGTATGTATTTTTTTTTTCCTTTTGAAAAATAATTTACACAGATCTTTACACTTTGGTTACTTGTCAGTGAATTTTAAAAACCAAGGAGTTTTTTTTATACCTCATGACTTTTAGTCCTTGACTTTATCTTAACTTGAGTATGACCTAGGAAATGAAGTCATAAGTCCAGTAAGTGTGTTAACAGCCTGAATTTTAAGGTTAAAGAAGAGAATTTTATCTGAATGATCTGTTTAACTTTAATGGAAATCCAGATTTAGAGGCCTGCTGTGTTTTTCTTAGGCCAGAGACATTATCTCTGTAAATGCACTTCATGACAATTGATGCTTGCTTGCTTTTTTTTTTTTTTTTTTAATTTACCATTTTGAATATAAGGCCCTATAATGTCTGGTTGATAATTAGATTTTAAGATAAATTGTTCTCAGCCATGAGATTGTTTAATATATGATAGAGATACAAGATTTCACCAACTATATAATTCATATTAGAATTTATTTGTAGGGTGGTCAGATCCCATGTCATAATAATTTTTTGCTACATGTATTAAAGGAAAATTCTGATGTTTTCATTTCTTGTTTTTCAGAAAATGCCCCTCAGATTCCAGTGGCTACTCCCCAGGTCTCTCCTAACACAGTGAAACGTACTGGACCTCGATTATTGCTGATTCCAGTGCAGCAAGGTTCTCCTACTCTTAGACCTGCCCCAAACACACAACTTCAGGGGCATCGGATGGTCTTGCAACCTGTGAGGAGCCCAAGTGGAATGAATCTATTCAGGCATCCTAATGGGCAGATTGTTCAGCTCCTCCCTTTGCATCAACTTCGAGGCTCTAATACTCAACCCAACTTACAGCCTGTCATGTTTCGGAACCCAGGTATAAATTTGGAGATCTTTCTAATGAATTTTTCTTTGGTGGAATCATTTGGCCATATGACTTGTCAATACACTAAGATTTTTTAGTCTCAGAGTTAACCTGTCTGGAAAGAAAAGCACTTGTAGGTCTTGATGTGGGCAGTGGTAATTAAAAAAAGTTTTTTTGTTTTTTTTTCCCCCTTTTACCAGGCTCTGTGATGGGAATCCGGTTACCCACTCCTTCCAAACCTTCAGAGACTCCACCATCTTCTGCTTCATCCTCTGCTTTCTCTGTTATGAATCCTGTAATTCAGGCTGTTGGGTCTTCTCCAGCAGTGAATGTTATCACTCAGGCACCATCATTGCTTTCTTCTGGACCTAGTTTTGTGTCTCAGTCTGGTACATTGACCCTGAGGATTTCCCCTCCTGAACCACAGAGCTTTGCAAGTAAAACAGGCTCTGAAACCAAAATAACCTATAGCTCAGGAGGGCAGCCTGTTGGTACAGCCAGTCTTATTCCTCTCCAGTCTGGTAGTTTTGCTTTGTTACAGCTCCCTGGACAAAAGCCTGTTCCCAGTTCCATTCTTCAACATGTTGCTTCTCTTCAGATGAAGAAAGAGTCCCAGAGTGCAGACCAGAAAGATGAAACAAGCTTTTTAAAAAGAGAGCAGGAACCCAAGAAGGCCCTGCAGTCAGAAGGAGAAACTATAGATTCTGAAGCTAATATAATAAAGCAAAACTCAGGAGCTGCTGCCTCAGTAGAAATCCTGAGTGATTCCTTAGGAGATGGGGGTGATAATTTGGATGAAGAATCCCTTACAGAAGAAGGTCCTATAACTGTTAAACCCTCTGAGCACTCCTATATCACTGGGTCACACATAGGTGAAGACTATAAAGATGGAGATGAAGAGCTTGGGATTCGAAATCATAAGAGTTCCAAAGAAAAACGGACTGTTCTAGAAGTTAAGACCACTTCCAAAAAAGCCAGCAATGTGACAGTCCAAAGTGCAAGTAATGTACAGCTTAAAAAGCTTGGTGATGTGAAAGTGGAACAGCAGAAAGGGTTAGAAAATCCAGAGGAAAACTCAAATGAGTTTCCAGTCATCTCTAAGGAAGAACGTAAGCTCGAATTATCAGGGAGCAAAGTTGGGGAGCAGCAGTCTTTTCCACAGCCAGAGGCCAAGGAGAAGGGATGTGGAGACTCTCTGGAGAAAGACAGTATTAGGGAGAGGTGGAGAAAACACCTGAAGGGCCCTTTGACTCAGAAATGTGTTGGAACTAAGCAAGAATGCAAGAAAGAGGCAGATGAGCAGTTAATTAAAGAAATAAAGACTTGTCAGGAAAATTCAGATGTGTTTCAACAAGAACAAAGCATCTCTGATTTACTTGGAAAAAGTGGAACTACTGAAAATGTCAGAGTTTTAAAAACTGAATGTGATTCTTGGAGTAGGATTTCTAGTCCTACAGCCTTCTCCATTGTTCCAAGAAGAGCTACAAAAGGGAGCAGAGGGGAAGGACGTTTTCAGGGTCACTTACTGCTGTCAGGAGAACAGATAGAACCAAAGCAAGAGAAGAATGGTGGACGAAGCAGTGCCGACTTGACTGTTTTGGATTTGGAAGAGGAGGACGAGGAAGAGGAGAATGAGAAAACCGATGATTCTATTGATGAGATTGTGGATGTTGTTTCTGACTACCAGAGTGAGGAGGTTGATGATGTAGAAAAGGTGGTGAGCCCATTTTTGTTGTGACTGAAACCTCAAGAATTTAAATGATTTATTAGAGACAGTAGCTTTCCCAGAAGATCACTAAGACCTGATACATTGAAATGGATGCCTAGGTTTAGATTATGATTAAATGACTTTATAGTTTTTAGGCTGTGTCAGTCAGGTAACATTTATTGAGCTTATATTGTTCTTTGAGACTTGTCTACTAGTATGGGAAGGCTGGCTTATTCCTTTGGGGGATAGATGCTTGAGAGTCCCTTTCAAGTTAGGTTTTAAAAAAAAGATTCTAAAACTACTACTCTCATTTCTTCTCAGTTTTTTTTTTACATTTTCAATGTGAAATGACTATAGCCTATCCGGTAGACATATAAAAAACAGTGAATGGGTGACCTTAGAACTTACCTACCTGCATTTAGAGAGATGTTTTTCTTTTTGGAGAAAAATGAAAAATACCATGCAATATTTTAATATAACCCTGCCTTAAGTTACTTTTTTAATTATCTCCTAAAATTAGTTTCTAGAATTTATATTCTGAATTTGCATCATCTTCCTTTGTAATATGACCTTTATAATTTCACAAAATTTTTCTGAAGCCATTTTTGTAGGCTTCCTATTTAAGGTGGTAATCCTACCTAAGTGAGAAGCAGTATGATACAGGGCAGGAGTTGGACAAACTTTTTCTGTAAAGGGCTGAATTGTTAACATTTTAGACTTTGCAGGCTGGATGGCTTGCTGTTGGAATTGCTCAGTTGCTGTTATGGCATGAAAGCAGCCATAAACAATACTAAGTGAAACAGTGTGGCTGGCAAGCTTTGATTTGCCGATGCCTGACAGTGGGGTTTGATGTAAAACTTAAGGATATTATAGCCAGCTGCCTATAGGGTGCCCTCAAATCTAAACTGTGTCCCTCTCTTTAGGAGCAGATAATATGGCCCTCTGTGGTGATTTTCATGCAGTTGGTTGTTTTAGAATCTCACTTCCATGAGATTCAGCCTCTGTATTATCTGGTCTTTCTCTGTTAATGCCTAACTGCCTTAATGCAGATAAAATATAACAAAAAGACTCCTATTTTAAAACTCTAAAATGTTTAACTATTCTAATGTTCCTATGTTGGTTTTTTCTGTACCTCAGTCGTCTCATTTGTAAAATGAGGATCTAGCTCTACAATTAGATGATTGTATACACATTTGCCTTATCTATCTGTAGCCTCATCTTTTTTGAGGACAGGTACCTGTAGGTAGCTGAAGAATCTGAATTCATTGAGTTTAAGAATTATAATTCTGCTTTTTGCAGACTCTCCCATTGTAAGTCAGCCTGGGTAAGCATCAGACCAAAGACAGTCCAACTTTAAAACCAGTGAAAACTATTGCTATCAGTAAAACTGACTTATAATAGAACTTTTATTGTGTCTTAATCAAGGGTGGCATTGCTTGGATTTCCTAATAGGGAATCTGACATACAAGGTACAGTGACCTTTTTCAAAGTAAGGGCATTATATTAAATGATCTCTAAAATCGAAATTCTACATTGTATTTTTGCACTTGTGTGACACGTTATGATATCTTTGTGCATGTGATTATTATATTGGAATAGTGTAAGGAAAGTAGCAAGTAGTCTATTTAATTTCAGTCTTCCATTGTGAAGTTTATTGGATATTATTTACAAAGCCTGCAATTAAAGTCATGCAGTAGGCAGACATTCTTCAGTTTAAATATAAGGCATTTACCTACATTATTATTCAAACTCTTTAGATTCTGTCAGGACACTGTTGATTTAGCTTCCTAAAGTTAATATATATTATTTGCATTGTTTAAATTCAATATACATTGTTGAAATTGTGCTTAAATTGGGAAACATAAATGATGACTTGCATTTAGTGTCTATCAGCTTATGGAACCTATAATTCATGGGGGTAAGTAATTTTTCCATCAAGTGTAAACAGAATTAATGAGGTTATTGGGATGCTTCGTTTTGAGTTGTGTCTCTCAGGTATACTACAATTATAGATAACATATTCCTGCTTTAGTTTCTGGCATAGTAAACACTACTTTTAAAGGTGGACTTAAAAATATCTGTAGATCCCAAAATCCATATGTTCTACTGTTTACATAAAATACACAATAAGCTTCCATGATAGGTGCTCAATAAATGCTTACTGATTGACTCTTTTTTTGTATTATCAAGTATGACAAGCTTGGGGTTTTTCAATACCTGAAATTCTTCAAAAGCTATCCTTGTGCGGGATTGAGAGGCTTAGAAGACTGGGCTACATTCTCTATTCATATCTGCATTGAGTCTGTCTTTGTGGGTGACACGGGGTTAGCCGTGAAGCACTCTTTTTTTTTTTTTTATGTTTATTTTTGAGAGAGTGAGACCGAGCGTGAGCAGAGGAGGGGCATAGAGAAGAGGGAGACACAGAATCTGAAGCAGGCTCCAGGCTCTGAGCTGTCAGCACAGAGTCTGATGTGGGCTTGAACTCATGAACCGTGAGATCGTGATCTGAGCTGAAGTTGGATGCTTAAATGACTGAGCCATCCAGGCACCCCAGTCCTGAAGCACTCTTAAAATAGAACCTGAATTTTTCTCCTTTCTCCTTTTCCATTCACCAGATTTTACTTTATTGCTCATTAATCTTAAGATTTATGAAGCTTTAATATTTCTGTAACCTGAATTTTTCCGCTAGAAATAACACTGAAGCATCAATATAGTCTGATAATGTCTGTCTAGTATGTATCTATGATTTTTAATTCAGTGCTTGGTTGTTAGGTTTAACATATGTTGTCTTCATAACTTAATTCCTTCTTACGATTAACAAGTTTAGGATCACCTGTATTCATGTTATAAAGTCAATGTTGGGCCCTGGTTGATTTTATAAGGGGAGCATTCAGTTGAAAAGTTTAGGTGTGCTTACTTCCCAATATTTTATTGACTTTTGGAATGCTTTATTTCAGAATAACTGTGTAGAGTACATTGAGGATGATGAGGAGCAGGTGGACATAGAGACTGTGGAAGAGCTCTCTGAGGATATTAATGTTGCTCACATGAAGACCACAGCTGCCCAAACGCAGACTTTTAAACAGCCGTAAGTCTTAATTTCTCTTTGGATTTTTGTTCTTTGTTATTGTTTTTGTGACCATAAACAAAACTAAATGTTCTGTTTAGGAACTCTGGGTAACTGACCTGGTTCCTTTGTTCCTCTAGCTTTTTTCTGATTAGTAGATGAGGAGGGAGCTGGAATTCAGAGGTAATTAACTTGCCTTGGTTATTGCTACAAGACCATGTGTGAATGTGAATAACCTGTGCTTTTGGAGCCTGACACGTTGGTATTAAAATACTAGTTTTGTATGTAGCTATTTAAGCTTGGGCAGGTCGTTAATCTGAATCAGATTTTTTTACTGATTAAATGAGGAAAATGCTCCCAATTTGAAGTGTTCTATAAGATAATATATGCAGCTGGAGTAACTGACACTAGCGGACTACTCAACAGAGGTTAGTTCCTTTATCTTTTAAGAATAGGCATTAAATTCTAAATTTGGTTACTTTACTAGTTGAACAGGTAAGATACAGTTAGGAAAATTTTTGCCTGTTCACATGATGAGACCAAAATACGGTATGATAACTTGCTTAGGAAAGTTTATTCCATTAGTAAGCCTTGTATTGGGGATTGTGGGGTGTGAGAGAACGATGGAAAAGAAGATAGGAGTTCTTATTGTGTGCCAGACATTGTGCTTTTTCCTGTTATCTGATTCATGATGTAAACTAGCCCTGAGTTGAGAAAGAGTAATTCTTTGTCTCTGGTGATGCTGAGAAGGTGTAAGGATAGAGAAATAGGCCTAGTAATTTTCTTCATTCCAGAGCTATTTGGAGGCTACTTCATTTGCCTACTGGTTAAGATTGAAATAGTTTAAGTCTCGTAAAAATTTAATTAGATTTAAAGTTAGCAGAATTGCTGGATAGAAGTTCATTATACTAAAATTGATTTTCTGAACATGAGCAACAAACAAAAAAATGTTATCCAAAAGATGCCATTTATAATAGTAACAGAAAACCTGTTAGGGAGTATTAACAAAACCTTTGTAAAACTTCTATAAAATGTTATTGCAAGACATTGAAGATGAATTCAATAAATGGAGAGAAAGAATAGTACACAAAGAGCACAAACTGTAAAAGAGCGGATTGGTAAACATTTACAAATTTCTCTCTGTCGGCACACCATGAAAACAGTGAAAAGACAAATTCAGACTAAGGAAAATATTTGCAGTACATGTTTGACAAAGGATTAGTATCAAGGACATGTAATTATTTAAATCTGTAAGAAAAAGTTGATGGAGTAGATAAGTACATAATGGATATTACAGGCAGTTCACAGAAGAGGAAACCCGGATAGCCAATAAACACATACTAATTTTTTCAAACTCACAAGTAATTAGAGATATACATGTTAAATCACAGTGGCTTCATTAGTTCAGATCCATAAGATTAGCAAGTAATTGTGATTTCTGATAGTACTGTTGTGTCTAGTTGTGGAGTGATGGGAACATACTGCAGGTGGAAATGTAAATTGGTGCACTTTGGAGAGTAGTGTGACATGACTAAAGTTGACTTCCACACATTTCTTCCACTCAGCAGTTCCACTCCTTGGTATGTATACTCTGGAAAAGTTCACACGTATGTACAAAGGGACATGCATGGGATTGTACATTGCAGTATTGTTTGCCATTGAGTAAATTTGGAAATAACCTAAATAACTATTAGAATTCTGAAAAAGAAATTTCACACTTTGAAAATTCACACTTTGGAATACTGTATAGCAGTTAAAATGATTGAACTAGAACTGTGTGTATCAATATCTTAGATGTAATGTTGAGTGAAATCAAGTGAAGAAAGATTCACTATATTGGGGGGGGTGCCTTAGTGGCTCAGTTGGTTAAGCATCTGACTCTTGATTTTGGCTCAGGTCATAATCTCTTGGTTTGTGAGTTTGAGCCCTACATCAGGCTCTGTGTTGACAGGGCAGAGCCTGCTTAGGATTCTCTCTTTCCCTTTCTCTCTGCCCCTCTCCCCTGCATCACCCCCCCCCCCCCCAATAAAAAAGAAAGATACACTATAGTGTATAATGTTTAAAGTGCTACATAATATTTTTTATTTAGGTATACATTACTAGTAAAACTGCAAAGCTATGCATGGTAAAAACTCCTTTTGGGAGTGTTCACCTATGAGAAAGAAGAGAGGAAGGAATGTGATTGGGTGGGCTGCACATAAGATCTCCTGTATTTTTGAGATGTTTTATTCCTCAGGCTGGGTGGTAGTTACCTGGTTGTTCATTATGTATTTTGTTTATATAGTTTTGTATGTATGAAATATTTTATGTTTGAAAAAGTAATTAGCAATTGTAGGGACTGTTTGGCACAGAGGAAAAAAAGCATACTGTTGAATTAAATTATATTGCCACATATATATAGGGCCTTGGCAAAAAGAAGCTGGTTACACTTTAAACAATTTGGGATGGTTTTGTTTAGTGTAGCTGTGAAATAGGTCTTGGGTTACTATTTCAGTAAGACATTGGAAAATATTGTCTTTACCTAGGTGCCGTACCCATATCTCTGCAGATGAAAAAGCTGCTGAAAGGAGTCGAAAGGTATTTACAGTATGTTTAATGACAATTATCTAATAAAATTGATAACATTTGTAATTAGGGTTTAAAATAACGTTAGTTATATTAGCTATGACTTTTTTCATGGCAATTTTTTACCAGTGAGTTAATAAAATCTGTTTCTTTTTCTTAATGAAATTATAGTATTAAAATGCTTCCTCCCCTTTTAATTTTCTACTACTCCCAGATGATAGAATATTCTAGAACAATTAAAATGGTTATGGAGTTGATGAAAATTGATGTGCTTACTTGAAAACGAATCCTATACTCTTAATTCTCTGTGTGATGTGAAAAAAAACCTGGCAATTTTTCTTGTTGAGATTCATGATTTTCAGTATCCTAAAAAATTATTCTCTGAAATGATGGGTAGCAATTCATGGAGCCATTAAATTTGGAACCTCCTTTGATTTTCTTAGATGTCATTATACCATAATTAATCAAGGGGTTTTTTTCTTTATCCGTACTAACATTATGAATGAAACAGAGTTTGATTATTTAAACCATTTTCCAGTTGTTACTCTGCCTTTTTGATTTAAGTGGTAAAAACAATTCTGGAGATTGGGTTGAGGTGGAAAGTGGTATTTAAGTCTTTTCAGAAACCACTGGGTGATTAGTCTCGGTTTGTTTGGGGGGGGATACATAAATTACATTATTGTAATAATTTTGCATGTATTACTATATTGTATTTTTTCATTCACCCTAAAATATTTTCAGGTGTAAGAATTTTCATTATAGCTTGTATTCACAAGCCATTGTTTATACCCTAATTATTATTACATGTAAATCATTTGTAGTGTTTTGCTATATGTAAACTCGATTTTAATTTTCTATCTTGTATCTTTTTATTTTCCCATACTATATAATGCACAAGGAGTTTGACTTTAGAGAGACAATGATTTTATATAAGAGTTTTGGGGTACTATCTGGATTGTGATAAAGGCCAACGGTGTCAAAAAAAAAAAGGGTAATTAGAGACATCAGAAGGGGAAAAACAAAACCAAGAAACTGTAGAAGACTGGAAATGTCATTACTCGCTTTGAGTAGTAGTCACATTGTCTTAATATGGTAGCCACTGTTAATAATTTTTTTCAAACTTCTATAATCTGTGAACAAAGTATGGAAGACTTGCAGTTTTGAAAAAATGTGTAAGTAGAAATGACAAATTGGAAGGTGAAAGAGAAGAGAAATAGAGGGAAGAAGACATGTAAGGATATGAGTGCTTGATATCCTCGTTTTACAAAGAGACACTGTTGATGAGAAGTTGAGATAGAATTATACTCAAGTTACAAAGGGATCAAGAGAAGAATTAGAATTAATGATACATCTATATTAGGAAGATGGGATTGCAAGAGGTGGGACAGTGGTGTGAGCTAAATCTTGTGCATAGCAGAGAGTAGATAGATAGCATTGAAAATTAGAAAGTATAAGCTTGGGGCACCTGGGTGGCTCAGTTAACCGTCCAACTTTGGCTCAGGTCATGATCTCATGGCTCATGAGTTTGAGCCTCACGTCAGGCTCTGTGCTGACAGCTTGGGGCCTGGAGCCTGCTTCGGATTCTGTGTCTGTGTCTCTCTCTCTGCTCCTCCCCACTAATGCTCTGTCTGTCTCTTTCTCTCTCTCTCTCTCTCTCTCTCTCTCTCTCTCTCTCTCTCTCTCAAAAATAAATAAACATTAAAAAAAAAAGAATAACCTTATCTTGTTTCTTACATAGAGTATAGATTTAGGAACTAGAAAAAGCCTAAAAGAAACAGAAAGTTGTTGTTTTTAAGGATCCAGATACATGTATAGGGCACAGTTGGTTTTCATTATAAGCTCTTCAAATATTTATATTTAAAACCCTATATGCGTCTGTTCTTTTCAGTGATAAGTAACTTGTAAAAGTGAAGTAGAATAAATAGGAGAAAGAAGTCTAAGGCACTGAGGGTCAAGAAAGACTTTGCTGAAAAATGCAAAGTTTGACTTTTAAATGTTAAGTTTTGGAGGATAGGGTGGGAGGAATGGGTGCAAGCCACCATCTGTCTGTGTAATGGCAAAGTGGTGTGAGATTGCATAGTGTGTTTTGGAAACTTCTCGCACTTTGGAATGGTTGGAGAGAAAGGTGGTTTAAGAAGAATGATAGTTGATCCGTCACCAAATTGTAAACGATCTTAAAGCTTTTAAGAAAAATATTTTAAACCTGTTTTCCATCAGTTAAGATTCTATTGAAATTTTTATGTAATTTGTGTCATGAAAAAAAGTTTTAATAATAAATTACTTGCATAAGCTTTTTTTTAGATTCCCTCGCCTCGTTTTCTTCCTCATTTGAGAACAATTGAAATTTGAGCTGAAAAGTGATTTACACTGTTGCAGTTAGATTTGCAGCAGGATAGACTTATAGTAAGATGACCAATATTGAAAGGTTGTTAACAATAGTCCAGACAGAAGATGGTGGGTATCTGGTATGGAACAGAGCCATTTAGGATGGAAGAAGAGGGCAGGTACAAATGAAAGATAATCAGGTGGCTATCTTTTGTTTGCATAGGCTCCACCAATTCCTCTAAAACTGAAGCCTGATTACTGGAGTGAAAAACTACAGAAAGAAGCAGAAGCTTTTGCTTATTATCGCCGGACACACACTGCCAATGAGCGTCGCCGGCGTGGTGAAATGAGGGATCTCTTTGAGAAATTGAAGATTACATTGGGATTGCTTCATTCTTCTAAGGTTTCCAAAAGTCTCATTCTCACTAGGGTAAGTGTTCTCTATAAATGACCGACGAACGAGAATTTGACTAAGAGAATCTTCTAGAGCTACTATGAGAGAGAGAATCATCACCCTAAGAGGGAGATTGAAGTAGAGCTTGTATTTAACATTTGAATGTGGACTAGTGAACTCCCAGCAAATCCTGTAAGGGGAAGAACCCTTAAGCTGCTGAGTCAAAGTAGTTTTTTATTGGAAGTCAAGTTCTTAATCGGCAGGCAGAACTATCTTTACTTCAGATTAAGTCAGAAACTCTAGTTGACTCTAGAGTTGAATCTCTTTTGGTGTTCTCCATAGCACTAGAACAGTTTAAGAGCACAATGTAAGTGATATTTTAACATAGTTTTTAACAATTGCCATCCATTTTAAAAGAAAATCTGAAATATCTAAGGTAATTTCATTTAAATTGCTTTTGAGTAGAAGTTGGAGGAGTATAAGGCAAACATTCATATTCCTGTAGAACACAGTTATTTCAGCCAGACTTTACTTAGACTAGGAGGTGATTTTATTTTTATTTTTTAAGATTTTTGACGTTTGTTTATTTTTGAGAGAGAGAGAGAGAGAGAGGGGCAGACTGCAAGCAGGGGAGGGGCAGAGAGAGAGGGAAAGACAGAATCAGAAGCAAGCTACAGGCTCTGAAACGTCAGCACAGAGTCCAATGCGGGGCTTGAACATGAGATCATGATCTGAGCCAAAGTTAGACGCTTAATCGACTGAGCCACCATTAAGATTTTTTTTTTTTTTTTAAAGTTTATTTGTTTTGAGAGTGAGGGAACAGGAGCGGGGTAGGGGGGACAGAGGGAGGGAGGGAGAGAGAGAGAGAGAAAGAGAGAAAGAAAGAAAAGAAAAAAGAAAATCCCAAGCAGGCTCTGCGCTGTGCTCCAATGTGGGGCTTGAACTCACGAACCTCAAGATCATGACCTAAGCTGAAATCAGGAGTCAGATGCTTACCTGACTGAGCCACCATGCACATGCCCTGTAGGAGGTGATTTTAAAGTTGATTATTAGGGGCGCCTGGGTGCCTCATTTGGTTGAGCATCCCACTTTGGCTCAGGTCATGATCTCCTGGTTTGTGGGTTCGAGCCCTGCGTTGGGCTCCTGGAGTCTGCTTTAGATTCTGTGTCTCCCTCTCTCTGCTCCTCCCCTGCTTGATTTCCCTCCCTCCCTCCCTCCCTCCCTCCCTCCCTCCCTCCCTCCCTCCCTCTCCCTCTCCCCCCCTCCCTCTCCCCCTCCCTCCCCCTCCTTCTCCCTCTCCCCCTCCCCCTCCCCCTCCCATCTTTCAAAAATAAAATCTTAAAAGGAAAGTAAAGTTGATTAAAATCAAAGCAGAGTAAAATGTTTTATATCTCCTTGTAGTAGTAGAAATACCTGTGAACCACTCAGTGATGCTCTTTGGAAATAATCATGTTTCTTAGAAGAATAAGCCAGAAAACCTCCTGCAGTTTAACAGAGAAGTTTCCGAAGCATCAAGAATTGTTTCAAATGACATTATAAAGTTTTCTAAAATACTCGTCAAACTTTTTTCATTAAAGAAATTGAGTAGGCCTTACCTGTTCTTAGGAAAGAGCGAATCAATTTACATGACATTAATTTCTTGTTTGTAGGCATTCAGCGAAATTCAGGGACTAACAGATCAGGCAGACAAATTGATAGGACAGAAAAATCTCCTGACTCGAAAACGGAATATTTTGATACGGAAAGTATCATCTCTTTCAGGTGAGATATGTGAATGATCTCTGGTAAAGAATATAATATAACGTCTTTAGTGAGGAGTAATCCTTAGTAGACTTTTCAGATATTAGTTTATGGCTTGGTTCCCAGAGTTAACAGTAGAGTTACCTTTTGACTGGGTGAGGTGTTTCTTCTGGAATATAATCATTCTTGGTTTCCGTAATTTTGGGGAATATAGTTAAATCAACTGGATTTCAGTTGACCCTATTTCTCATTATGTGGGGTCATATAATGAGCCGTGTGATGGTTTATTCCTTATCAACCTATAGGTAAGACAGAAGAAGTGGTCCTGAAGAAGTTAGAGTATATTTATGCAAAACAACAAGCACTAGAGGCACAAAAAAGAAAAAAGAAGATGGGATCAGATGAGTTTGATGTGTCTGCCAGAACTAGCAAACAGCAGGAAGGATCTTCTGCATCATCTGTAGATGTTGGACAGATGTTTATAAATAACAGGAAGGGGAAACCTTTGATTCTTTCCAGAAAAAGAGACCAGGCCACAGGTAGGAGGGACATGTTTTGCTTTTCTTAATGTAGGTGAACATCAGTTTAATTCAGTGGACTGAGTCTTTTTTTGATAATTTTAGATTTAATTAAATGAATTAAAGATGGGTTGTATAAAAAATATTAACCACATTAGATTTTAGTTTCTAACTTTATACATTCAAGTAAATCCTAAGAAGTTACCAGTATGGTAACCTGTAAAACCTACTTTTGATAGCAGTCAGGTTATTCTAATGTTTCAGTGAGTATTTTTTTAAGTTGTCATCTTTTCAGACTTTAGTACGTAAACTCTTGATTTCCCCGTAATTCTGTTCACAAGTTGAGGAAGTTTGGGTCTTTATTTGTCATGCTGAAACTAATAAATTGGAATTTAAAAAAAAATCAATTTTGTTGAGTCAGGCTCCATTTTCATCAGATTGCCTATCATTTGCTGTTAAGGAGCAAAAGTAAATTGGTTTTAAGTTCTTGTTCTCTCCTATCTTGATTTTGGAAATGAGGCTATATTGATTTTATATTACTTGTTTATATTCTTAGAGAATAGTGTATCCTTTTTTACTCTTTGGGTGGCCCATTGTATCAACCAGGATATCTAAGAGAAAAGTTGTGATGGATACTAAAATATGAGTTAGTTTTAACATTGCAGATTCAAATGATGTTATTGCTACGAAAAGATTTTAATGACCATTTTGTCTAGTCCACCTCATTTCATAGATGGAAAAGCTAGAGGTTTGAGAGCTAGAAACTTAAAGTACTTTGTTAGAGGTGTATAAGGAAAGCAAGCCTGGGGATAGGATTTTGCATGCCTTTACCCTGATTCACTGTCAAGACTCTTGGGACCATTCTGTTGAAAAAGTGGTTCCTTAGCTCTTTTCCTCAACATAAGTTCTGTCCCTTAGGAGAATCCATAGACAGATAACCCATTACACAATGAAAAGTGGTCAAAAAATCAATTGCCAGTTGAGGCACCCTAACTAAATTTGAAATTTTACCCCTTGCCTTTTAAGTCAATGTGTGGTTTTAGGGATATTGCCTCGGCTTCTAGGCTATACTAGCATTAATTGCAGACCTTTTATCCTTAACAAATTTCTCATTTTCCTTACAGAAAATACCTCACCCTCTAACACTCCACACACCTCTGCCAACATCGTGATGACTCCGCAAGGGCAATTGCTCACCTTAAAAGGTCCTTTATTCTCAGGACCAGTGGTAACTGTTTCTCCTGCTCTCTTAGAAACAGATCTGAAGCCTCAAGCTGCCACCAGTGCTGTGGCTCAATCAGGTATGTTGTAAGTATTGTCCTCTATGGGTAGTAAAAAAGTTATCCCTGATATCTCACTGTGAAGAGAGAAAGCCTTTGAATGTGTTCTGTAACGATAAGATCTCTTATGTTTGCATTTGCCTTGGAAAGAGATGACCCTCTTTTTAAATTTTTTTTTTTTTTTAACGTTTATTTATTATTGAGAGACAGAGACAGAGCATGAGCAGGGAAAGGGCAGAGAGAGGAGGAGACACAGAATCCGAAGCAGGCTCCAGGCCCCGAGCTGTCAGCCTAGATAGAGCCCGACGCGGGGCTTGAACCCACAAACTGCGAGATCATGACCTGATCTGAAGTCGGACGCTTAATTGACTGAGCCACCCAGGCGCCCCTGACCCTCTTTTTAGAACATGTTTGGCTCTATTGATTTTTTTTTTTTTAAACATGGGATTGGGAACTCTTTCGTGATTTTTAGTTAATTCTGAGTAGGAAAAACACTGAAAATATTTGAAAGTAAAAGGAAGATGAGGAGTCATTGTTTAGTTTTTGGCGTTGACAAATACTTATCAGTCTTACGTGGTATTCTGAGATGGTGCACTCCTAGGTTACCAGCCGGATTCAATTTGAGCATGACTCCCTTTTGGGGATAAGGAGTAGAGTTGGAAAGGAAGTCTCACTTTGATGATTTAGGTTTAAGGCACCTCAATTTCTGTTAAGGCAGAAGGGTATCTTTATCAGTACTAATATTGTTAAAGTCACTCTGGAGTGGTCATCTTTTCTTTTACAGTGCTGCCTCTAGGGCTTCATTTTTCCCTCAGAGTAGCAGTTAATTGGGTGAACAGAATCAAGATGCATGTCTGCCTCAGTATAAAGAATTAATCAGGGAGCTTTCCTATAAAATAATTAAATAAAACTTTTAATATCAAAGAATATTAAGCAGTCCTTTGGTTAGATTTTACCTATTTTCTTAGGTTGTTTTTTTTCCCCTTTTTTTCCTAATGTTTATTTTTGTGAGTGAGAGAGAGCACGAGTGGGGGAGGGGCAGGGAGAGAAAGAGGGAGACACAGAATCTGAAGGATGCTCCAGGCTCTGAGCTGTCAGCACAGAGCCCGACGCGGGGCTTGAACTCATGAACCACGAGATCATGACCTGAGCCGAAGCCAGACGCTTAACCCGCTGAGCCACCATGCGCCCCTACCTATTTTCTTGTTAAGCTAGGTCTCCATAATTTGAAGAACTAATAGTTCCTTTCATCTTTTTGATAAAAGTAAACTGGTGAATTTTGACTACCAACTTTCTGAGAGATCTCAGGTCATTGGGTATGAATGAGAGAGGAATGCTTACTGCTGTAGAACTAAATGAATTTTTTTCCCCCCCCCAGAAAATGACGACTTATTTATGATGCCAAGAATTGTTAATGTGACATCATTGGCCACAGAGGGAGGTTTGGTAGATATGGGTGGCAGCAAATATCCTCATGAAGTTCCTGATGGCAAGCCACCTGACCACCTGAAAAGTACTGTCAGGAATGAAGATAACTCCTTTGAAGATTCGGGTAGAATCTCTTCCAGAGGCAGCCATAGAGATGGCAGAGTGGCACTGGGTCCAACACCAGTTTTTCTGGCAAATAAAGATTCTGGTTTTCCACAAATAGTTGATGTTTCCAGCATGCAAGAAGCACAAGAGTTCTTACCCAAAAAGATTGCTGGTGAAATGAGAGGTATTCAATATAAATGGAAAGAGTGTGAATCTAGACGGGAGAAACTGAAGCCAAAGGAGTCCACATTTCATAAATTGAAGATGAAAGATCTCAAAGACTCCAGTATAGAGATGGAACTGAGAAAGGTAGCATCAGCTATAGAGGAAGCAGCGCTGGATCCCGGCGAACTGCTAACTAATATGGAAGATGAGGATGATACTGATGAGACACTGACTTCTCTGCTCAATGAGATTGCCTTTCTTAATCAGCAACTAAATGATGACTCTGTTAGCCTGGCTGAACTGCCCAGCTCTATGGATACGGAGTTCCCAGGGGATGCTCGACGGGCTTTTATCAGTAAACTTCCTCCTGGGAACCGAGCGACTTTCCAGGTTGGCCACTTGGGAACTGGTTTGAAAGAGTTGCCTGATGTACAAGGGGAGAGTGACTCTGTCAGTCCTCTCCTCTTGCACTTGGAAGATGATGACTTTTCTGAGAATGAAAAACAACTTGCAGAACCAGCGTCTGAGCCAGATGTCCTTAAGATTGTTATCGACTCTGAGATAAAGGATTCCCTCCTTTCTCACAGGAAAGCCAGTGATGGAGGGAAGAGTACTTCTGGTGTCCCTGCAGAGCTTGAAAATGTGTCCTCACCTCCCATCCTACACATGAAGGCTGGCCTAGAGAACAACAGCACAGATACTTTGTGGAGGCCTATGCCAAAGTTAGCACCTCTAGGTTTAAAAGTAGCTAATCCTTCTAGTGATACAGATGGTCAGGGTCTCAAGGTGATGCCTTGTTTGGCACCTATAGCTGCCAAAGTTGGACACAAAATGAACTTAACAGGGAATGACCAGGAATGCCGGGAGAGCAAGGTGATGCCTACATTGGCACCTGTTGTGGCCAAATTGGGCAACTCTGGGGCCTCACCAAGTTCTGCAGGGAAATGAACTTTCCTGTCCTCAGGCAGAAGCCACGCTATGAGGGAAACCTCCTTTCTCTGTAGGCATCTGTTTATTTGTGTCATGGAACTGTGATCCTTGACTTTGATGCAGTGGATGATGGTAGAGAAAGGGGGGTAGGGTGCTGACCTCGGTATAAGAAATTACTACTATGAAATTCTGATCATGTTAAAATGTGTTACCTCACTTGTGGTGCTGGGTCTCCTCATCCTCTCTAAGAAGATGTGATCCATTACTGAACACGAGGTGCCCCTCTTACCCAAGGAATTCATAACAAGACTCTAGGTCCATAGTGGTTCCTAGTTCTTCCCTCCCAGAGAAAAAGCTGCTTGAGACTTTGCAGTTGTTATGGGCTGAGTTGTAGTGGATAGCTATTGTTTATGTGGCTTAAGTCTGAAATCCAAGGAATGTGATGCACTCGGGCAAAGGGATCCAGAAGAGAGTTTTTAGTTGGTGGTTCGAGTAGGGTGAGAGAGGATGGGTACCATGGAATACCAAAGTGAAATGCTTTGTGTCATTCAGCAAAATATTCTCTTCTGTCATATCCCAAGTAGCTTCCATTTCCTTATCTTTCAATCAGAATTACAAATCCAAGCCTTCTGGTAAAGTAGGAATGCTTTTAACTTTTATTACTGAGGTGATTATTTTCAGATGTTAAAATACTAGCTCTCCCTTACTGAGTGTTGAAAAGACATTTCACGGTACCAGGGGTTTCTACCTGGGATACATATTTTGGAAGTAGGCATGGAGGGAGCCCTCCCCTTTTCACATATCACATCACTCAAGAGACAGCTAGAATGAAAAGCATTCCCTGCCCAGACCAGAGACCGCGGCCAAAAAAAAAAAAATTGTGGGGCTGGATATTTCCCAAATCACACCAGCCTCCTGGTGCTTGAAGGTTTCATTCACTTTTACCTGCACAGGATGTAAAGGAAAGAAAAGTCACAGTAGGCACTCTTTACCAGGGAAATGAGGCAGTATTTGAATCACAAGATATATTTTTTATTACCTGCTACCATGGATTCAATGATCTGTAGAGCTTTTTCACTCGTAAGCTGTCAGGGTATGGAGGACTGACAGCCTGTAAAGATAAAGATATTTATATTTTTGTATAGTTGTTTTCATAGATTTCTCAAAGGCTGAAGTTTTCAACCTAGAAGATGAGATTTGTATTGAGTATAGAAATGATGTTTCCTATCTAGTTTGTAAATAATCATGGTGCACTTGAGGGGTCTCTTAGAAACTCCTGGGGGCAAGAATCACTATTCTGAAAATGTATAGATTGGGATTTAGCTGCTGCATTTTGCCTTTCTTAAATAATTATATTTTGGAATGTAACCCCTGTTCTGTCTTCATTGACAGGATTTGCTTGTGTTGTGAAACACTAACACAAGAGCTTCCAGTGCCTGGGCTGTGCCTAGGTGATGCTGTTTCTTCTACATCCCCCTTGCCTTCTTTATGCCAAATCCCACTCAGCAGATCTTCAGATGTAGGTTGTTGAGGCCAGCTTTGGAATAGTTCTAGCCAGTGAATTAGTACTTCCATGGTTGGTTCCCTTTCTAGTAACTCTGGTAATTAGATTGAAAAGGGTGGAAAAATTTCCTCTGCAATTGCAGTGGGAGCAAATTCTTTGTTGTTATTGTGCTACTTGCCTTTCTAGACCTGCTCATCAGCATTCAACCTTCCCTCCTCTAAAAGTTACTGAAGAAGCTTGAAGTAGGTAATGAGTGCCCCTTAGCTTCTCATTATCCCTCCCACTATTTACCCAGCAGAGTTCATTCAATGCCTTAGCCAAGGAGTCCAGCACCTGTCTCCCCTGCTAATAATTGACCTTGGAGATCCTAGTATTTTAATCCAGGTATAGCAGTTTCCCATTATTAACTTGCTTGTCTCGTCCTCACATTTCCTCCTGACTTCCCAAGGCTCTTGTTATGGCTTTTGAGGGTCAGCCAAGGAGAAGGCAAGTGAGTGAATAATCCTCAGGAAAAGAAGGACCATTCTGCTTCTGAACACTTTTCCCTTTTTAGAAGAAAGTAAAGAGGTAATAATCAGTTCTTCATGCAAAGATATTTGACTCTGTTCATGCAAAGATGGAAATGAGAGATGATTCCAGGTCTGCAAGAAGGCTGCAGATGTCCTTACAAACTCCCAGGATAATGGTGGTTTCAAGACCTCTTAGAACGAGTAAGTTGTGAAGGCTAATTTGAAGGAGGGCTCTATCTTCAGAACAGTCCGGCAGTCTTGACAGAAATCTCAAATCTCCAAAAACTCCTACCCTTTAACCTTACCCCAAGAGAAACTGATCTATGAAAATGACATGTGTGATTGTGAAAGATGTAGTTGAGTGAGAGGAGTTGAGGAACTGGGAGGATAGTGAGCTCTCACCCTAACACTATAAGAAGCATGATCTCAGTAGACCAATAATTCGCCTTTTTATACATCTGTAAATAAATGGAATGTTTTTAAGAATATAATTATGTCAGATTTAGCCTTTTCTTTTATATATTAAATATATATCTTTCCTTTTCTGCTTTTGAAAAATGACTATTTTTTTAGAAACGTAAGAACAGAAGTTTGGTGAGTGGAAGGCAGAATGTATAAACTTGAAATAAATCAGTTATAATAATGAAAGGAGGACTTGGTGTTGGGAGGTTTGTGCTGAGTTGGAGTAGAGAAATCTAATACCCGGAGTCATTTGAGAGAGGTACCACTGAAGTAATTTTATCATAGGAATTCCTTACTGTTTTCAAAGTTTCTGACCTGCCATTTGGAGAGATTTTTGCCAATCCTTGTAGCGTGTTTTACATGGAGACTTCAAAAATTTCCACAAATTGACAGCAAATGTTCGTCTCAAGAAGTTGTTCAACAGTGAGGAAAGACTAGCCTCATAATACCAATGTGTGCAAGGTAATATATCTGTTACCTTAGAGAATAACAGGACATAAACACAATCTCAGGGGCTAAGGACAGATGTTTTTAAAGCAAGATATATGTTAACTAGTATCACGATTTACGAAAGATTTTATTTATTAAAGGGGTCCTTTAGACGTTGCACTACTCTAAGATCACATGGTACAGTGTTTTGTGTTTTTTTTCTTCTAATTACAATGGTTTTAGATATTAAGAAGGAATGGGATCAGGTGAATTGAGAGGTAAATGCACTTTGCAGACGGGTCTGAAAAATGGTGATAACCCTTGTTCCTCATGCCCACATTAAAAAACAATGCATAGAGTAGGCTGCACATTTTCAGGTACTTCTGTAGAGAATGATGGATAACCAAGAATCTGAGTACATTTCTTGCACAAAATGGTTGATTTTGAAGAAAGTGGTTGTAAGGGCATCAGTACTTCATGTTACTGTTCTATTACCTCTAATGAAATTTTACATAAATATGAATGGCTGGAAACAGAGGAAATTAAAGCTGAGGTATACAAGACTCACTGCCATTTGGAGAAAAAAAAGATCAGTCAAAAATGCATTTTTGAAACTAAGAGGGAAATAATTTGATACATACAACTTTTAAGCTGAGGCATAACTGACTGAACTGCTCTGCAGAGATATACAACCATTGAGTAATAGTGTAATGGAGGCGTGTGTGGAGGGTGAGAAGGCTAAACCACAAAATGATTTGGGAATTTTGAGACAAATCTAAGCTCTACTAAATTCTTCTATCAATACAAACTCTGCTATTAGAAGAGATTTTGTTAAATATTTGAAAGCAGTCTTGGAAGCATTGTTTTGAGATCCATTCTGTTTCCAACTGCAAGCATCAATCTCAGCTGTCCGACAGTGCCTTGCATGTAAAGGTGCTCAATAAATAATTGAATTGATGAGCAAATGTTTACTCCAGCCTGTTAGTTTTCCAGGGTCTTATAATTGCACCTTTTTGCATGTTAAGCCTAAGGTGAATTTTAAAATCTGATCTAATGAGCATAGTGCAAAACAGACAATTGTATACATCCATTCCCAGACAGAATTTTAAAATCTGACAACCATGTATGTTTAGGACACACACAAGCAGAATAAAAAGTGAAATAGTGAATGGATGGTGAAATAATATAAGGGTCAACTGCATTTGGAGGGTGGGTTGGGAATTATTTGGAGAAAAGGGAAGAATGGTTTTATTCACACTGGACTTGGGACTGCTATTTTCTGAGGAATTAATTAAGCATGGGAACAGTCTAGATCCTATTCCCATATTGTCTATTCAGAAGCTGCAGGGTACCTAGACAATAAATGTACTAAATGGTGAAGAATTGATAATATGTGGTTTTGGCCTTAGACCGGGAGTACCCAGATTCTAGACTTAGAATATCTCATTACACTGTTCTCAGTTTTATCACCTTGGTCATTTTAGACAATGAAATTAGCTTGGATTTGCCTCTACAACTTGAGCTTCAGATGAGAGTAATTTGGGGGACATTTTCTCTAAGGGGGTAAACCAGGGTACCTTTGGACAGGAAATGACCAATGACACTTTGTAAGCCCATTCACCTGGCCACAAGTGGTAAGTGAGAAAACCAATAGTGGACACAAAAATTGGTCCACAAAAATTGGAGAGAATTAGGGAGACTCTTGAGTGTGGAGGCAGCAGTTGGTGGGGCATGTAGCACACAAGTAAGGACAGCAGGTGGCACTATTTATTAGTGTTACATTGGCTGCTACCCCCTCGGAGGTAAAAGTAGCAAGAAATTTAAAGAACCAACTCCCCATTTAATACTCTTGGTGGCTGACCCTTGCTTCTTCAGATTTGAGAAGTAAATGTGAAAATCCCATTTTGTGTGTAGTGGAAGGGTAGGAAACCTCATGCCATCTAGGTGCTTTTCCTGATTTTTGTTTCAACTTGTGAGCTTTGCAGATCTCATTTTTAAGTACATGGCTACCATACACACAAGCGCATACCTCTGCCAAATGGCTATACAAGGAATGGGTTTAGGGGTTCTAATCCTTTTGCTGACATGTCATCTCCCCTAGGGGTTCCAAAGATTTGGATAGGGTGAGACATATCCATGTACGGTTTCTCTGGGGCCCAAGTCTTTTGGCTCACATTAACCTTTCCATAGGTAATTTCTTGAAGTAACAATGAGGCCAAAAGGCTTCTAGGAAATAAACTCAGGTTGAGACACCTATGGAATAATATGAGTGTTTCTGTGCGCGCGCCACTCCGCACCCCCAGGATGAGCTCGAAAAAATATATCACTAAATATAGCGCCAACAAGCTTGACCGTGACCTCGCCAAAGCAACAGTACTAGGGAAAAGGAGCAAATCTTGACATGAACAAATAAAAGATCTGGAGCAAGAAAGTCTGTTAACTCCAGGTGAGAGAGCGTGGTGAGACATTGGAGCCTAAAGGAAACGTTATTTCACAGGCACATTCACTTGTCTCTCCCTTCCCTCGCACACCTGAAGCTCAGTTCATGGCTGTCATCTCCCGCCCCCTTTTCTATCATGGCCAATCAGATTGCCCAGTTCAAAACACTTCTTAGCGATCTTAAGAGCTATTCAGGAGTCATTTGCACGCAGGTCTACGCGCCGGGAAGGCGGTGAGCAGAAACGATTCTAACCGCTTTAAATCCCAGCACTTGGGGTCGATGGGAGCAGACCCTTAAAGCTGTACCTCAATCTTATAATTTTGAGCAAGGAGTTGGTTTTGGCTAAGGTCTCTCGGGCTTCTCAAATGCCAACCGCAGCACCATGGGGGCGTGGTTAATGTCTTGTTGGGACTCAGGGAAGTGCAGTTCTCTGGAGGACGAGGCCTGATAATACCATAAAAGGCTGGTTGTCTCACTTCTGAAGGCACGTTCGTTGACCTTCCTTTAGGAGCGATACCCGCGATTGCCCTGTGCGGAACCCTTAGTTCTCGAGTCTTGTCTCTGCTTCCTAGCTTCATTGGCTCCGCCTCCATAAGCCTTACTGGTCCACTCTCAGAACGCCCTCCTGGATACAGACCGCACCCCCTCGCCTCGACTCCGCCTCACCAGCCCGTAGCTTGGCCCAGGCGGTAGTTCGCGTTTTGAGCCGTTCGTGCCACCATAGCTGCTGCTGCTGCTGCTGCCGCCGCGGAGCTGAAATCGCCGAGCGCGATGCCTGAGGGCGCTGTGAGCGGGGTGGCCCCCGCGCCCTGGGGCTGGTGAGGCTGGGCCCGAGCGGGGGCGCTGGCGAGTAGCTGGGGCTGCTGAGGGAAGTGAAAGAGAAGGGTCCAGTCTCCTGCGGAGGGCCAAGGGTCGGGGTGGGGGAGGGAGGCTCCCGTGGCAGAACCGGTTGCCGGGCCACAGCGAGCCCCGCAGCGCCGAGTGTCCCCACGGCCGCCAGCTCAGGTGTCCAAAGCCCCCGGCGGGACTCCTTAGTGGCCTAGGGGACCTCCTTCTTTAGACACCGCAGTTGCCATGGGAACAGTTGGGCATTAACGGGGACCAGACCAACCACCAGCCCTGCTAGGGCCAATCCCATCCCTCCGGCTAAACGCCTTTGGCAGGCGTGGGCCTGGCATTTCTTTGCAGCTCAGGCTTGCCCCCCCCACCCCCCCTTTTTCATGGGTTTGTCCTTCAGATGTAACAAACAGCGCGGTGCTAGAAGGCAGGTATGAGAAAGAGGGAGAGGGTAATACCTAGAGATAATAGCTGCAGACACGACTAGGCAGAAGGTAAGGTGGCCTCTGCCATCTCAGGTCAGTGGGAGGGCATACTGGAAGGACCTGTGGAGTGGGAAGGCAGTGCTGCTTTTGAGACAAGTCCCAAGATTGGGCCAGGAACTGTCCCCTGGGGCTCCTCATCATGATGGCTGTGGAAGGGTCAACCATTACCAGCCGGATCAAGAACCTACTTCGATCCCCATCCATCAAATTACGCAGGAGTAAGGCAGGAAACCGGCGAGAAGACCTCAGCTCCAAGGTGAGTCCTGGTATTGGGAGGCACTCCTTTCCAAGCCTCCCCTCCTCTGCTCCATGTTCCTCTTTTGCCTTCCTCTTTCTTAGGAAAGAGGAGAACTAGAAGCTCCTGTTGGCTCTAAAGGAGCAAGTGTGCCCATTTCTGCCCCTTAAGAAAACAATGATTTGGTTTTAGGTTAAAGGAAGCAGCAGTGGGCATGGTGAGATTTCTCCATGAAGACGAATAGGAGGAAGGCAAGCTGGATTCAGTTGTGGCCTCACTACAAACTAAGTCTGTGCTTGGGGAAGCCAGTTCATAATTGATGACTCCGTTTCCCTTCTTGGAAGAGGGTAGTGGGACCACATATCCTGTGAAGGGCTGAGTTGTGACTAATGTAGCTGCAGGTGTTAGTGTCACAGCTGAGGTTATGCACGACAGGAGTAGCAGAATGAACACCTAGTTTGAGGAATTGATTTGGTAAATGCGTTTGCCTGGGGTCAAAACAAATTTATTTGCCTTTTCTAGAAACCTAAATTAATTTAACTGGAGCCTCTTGGCTTCTTAGGAATGATAACATGCAAGGAGCCCGGTATCTACCAGTAAAACAGACCTCCTGGTTTGTCCTTGAACATTGCCTATCTCATTCGCTCTCTGCCAAGAGCCACATCCCACCCTGCTTCAGAAGTTCCTCAGAGGCCTAGTCCCTTTCCATCCCCTCACTTGTCTGAGTATTGGCTTTATGCTTTCTTCAACTTTGTTGAGCCTCCACAACTTTGGGAATACAAAAGTAGACTAAATTCATTTAATCCCTAAAAGAATCTGGGACTTTGTTCCCACAGGATCAGATTAGACTTTTGTGTCATATTAGCAGCCTATAAACACAGTAGCCTTGTGTGGTGCAGGATTGCTACAGGGAGAGGCATTTGAGACAGCAGCATTTTACTGCCTTGCCTGTATCTCTTCAGAGATGAATAAAGCCAGTGAGAAATGATTTAGAGTGCTAATGTACAACATGGCAGGATTGTGGGAGGACTTAGTTCAGATCTCTATCCTTTAGCAGAACCTTACTTGGATTTGGTCAAAGGGAGAACATCTTTCCTGTATGTTTCAGCAGGATGTTTCAATTCAGTTGAAATTGGCTATAAGGTTCCACGGCAGTGGAGATAGTGACCTATATTAGGAGTCTAATAGGAGTTCATTGTTTGTATTCTGCAGAGGTAGGAGTAGGTGCCTGGAACTTAGACACTGTCTTAGATTTGACAGTGTTCACTCACTTACTATGTTGGATCATTCTTAGTGCTGCAAGTGCTCTTATTCTTGGCTGATAACTTGACAGTGACTACCACTATTAGAGCAATCTTCTCATATCTTTTGACCTCTTTTTCTGGCCAAGAGTGGTATAGGCAGTAGAAATGTATGATGGGAGTTTATTCTTCAGTGTTAATACTTACTATAATTCTGGTCTGGAATCCAGAAGGTACTGTCACCATTCTTTAAAACTTCCCGTATCACTCATCACTAATGCATTCAACAAATGCTTATTGTGTGCCTGTTATGTGTGGAATCAGTGATGAGTAAAATATCCTGGCCATCAAAGAGCTTGTGGCTAGGGGCACCTGCGTGGCTCAGTACTTAAGGGACCCTTGGTCTCAGCTTAGGTCTTGATCTCAGGGTTGTGAGTTCAAGCCTTGTGTTGGGCTCTGCCCTGGGCGGGAAGCCTACTTAAAAAAATAATAATTCTAGGGGCGCCTGGGTGGCTTGGTCGGTTAAGTGTCCGACTTCGGCGCAGGTCATGATCTCAAGGTCCATGGGTTCGAGCCCCGCGTCGGGCTCTGTGCTGACAGCTCAGAGCCTGGAGCCTGTTTTAGATTCTGTGTCTCCCTCTCTGCTCCTCCCCTGTTCATGCTCTGTCTCTCTCTGTCTCAAAAATAAATAAACGTTAAAAAAAATAATTCTAAGAGCTTGTGGCTAGTCAGACAAACAAACAAATAATTACAACATGGCATGTTGAGTGCTTGTCTTAGAAGTAGGCCTAGAGGTGTTAAGGGCAGCACAGGGGAGGGATCAGCTTAGGGCAATTAGGAAAGACTTCAGAGAGCTTGGGATGCTTGAACTGTGAGTCCTGAGGCAAGAGAGGAGGAGAAACTCTCTAGGAAGACAGTGAAAAAGAGAATCCTTGTGGCATCACCATTAAACATCCCTGTTTCAAATAGGAATTCAGTGTTTCCGACTGCTTTAAATGGCTTTGTTTGTCCTAGAGCTGTGAATGAGGGGAATACTTAGCTGAAGTTGAATGACTCTTGAATAGTCTTGACAGCAAGAGGGCTTATGTCTCTTTTTTAGCACCCAAAAGTATTTGCTGTCTTTGTGTGCCTAGGACCCTACAGATGCCTGATCACCCCCCACTCCTTATTGAAGACTCTACCTAAGATGACTCTAAAAGCCTGCCCTGTAGCAGTCCATCTAGGATCTGAGGTATAAAGCTTAGTGAGCTGCTCTAATGTGTGTTGGCTGTGGGTAATCATGGTAGCAGTCAGAAAGCTTGTGATTCACAGATAACTAACTCTGAAATAAAATTTGAAGACCAGAAGACATAGGCCTTTGAGGATGGTTGTAGGGGGCAAAGAAGGTGACAGAGGGCCTTTATGGAGCTCTTACCTCAGATAGCCTGCTGCTTTGAGTCATATTGTTCCTCCTGTCTAAAGTAGCCTTTTCACCAAATTCTCCACTTACTTTTAGATCCAACTCTATATTTACTGGAGCCATAGAGCCTTCTCTGATTAGCCCCGTACCTTGGGACCAATCTCTAATTGTTCTTTTATGTATGTCTTCATTTCCTTCCTTCCTTCTTTCTTTCTTTCTTTCTTTCTTTCTTTCTTTTTTTGTGAAATTTTAAAATATTTATTTATTTTTGAGAGAGAGGGAGAAACAGAGCACAAGTGGGGGAGGGGCAGAGAGAGGGAGACACAGAATCTGAAGCAGGCTCCAGACTCTGAGCTGTCAGCACAGAGACCCAAGGCAGGGCTTGAGCCCATGAACCATGAGATCATGACCTGAGCTGAAGTTGGAGGCTTAACCAACTAAGTCACCCAGGCACCCCTGTATGTCTTTCTTTTTACTTTTTACTTTTTTTAATCTTTATTTATTTTTGAGAGAGAGAAAGACAGAGTGTGAGTGGGGGAAGAACAGAGAGAGAGGGAGACAGAATCCCAAGCAGCCTCCAGACTCTGAACTGTCATCACAGAGCCTGACAGCGGGCCTCAAACTCATGAACTGCGAGCTCATGACATGAGCCAAAGTCAGACACTTAACCAACTGAGCCACCCAGGTGCCCTGTGTGTCTTTATTTCTTATGGTCAAGGGCCTTGTCTTTTATTTCTTTCACATCACAATACAGTGTAAGGTATGCAGTAAATACTAAATGAATAAATGAATGAAAAGAATAAATGAATGATGTCAAATATAGTGGGGATAAACGTGGAATTCCAGAAGAATAGGAAATAATTAGGAGCAGATTTGTGACCTCTTTAAAGAGAAATTGAAATTAGGAATAATGTTGAAAAAGAAGTAGAGATGTAGCCTATTTAGGAGTGAAGAGCCCAAGTGAGAAGGGGAAGTACATATATGCAGAAGGTAGTGCTCATGAAAGACTTTTTAATTCAGGAGAGACCTAGTTGAAAATATGGCTTAAATATGGTTAGAAGCTTGAAATGAAAGCCAGTAGAAATGGGGGTTGAGAGTATTGATTGAGAAATGGGTAATTGAGAGCTGGGATTTGTATTAAACTTTCTCTAAGGGAAGGAAGTCTCTGCACTGAGATAGAATTGGAGAAGAGTAATTTGAGGTTTTATGCCAGATCTGCTGAGTCTCGATGAAGTGTAACTCAAAGTTATCAGTTGTAAACACCTTTCAGCTTCAAATCCTGTACAGTTGTCAGTTCTGCCTTTCATCTCAGCTGAGGCTGTGTTTTCCTTCAGCATGTGTGTGCTCCGGGGAGCTAGCCCTCCCCCTCTTTTCTTCAAGCTTCCGGAAGATTTTTATGTGGAAGGAGCTGGGTCGTTTTTCTGTTTTAACAAAGGACAGAAATGGAATGAAGCCGAGCAGGCATGATTTCATTGAGGGATACAAAAGGATTGCCTGTGCTGGAGAGCCGTTAGATTTTGAAAAAGTAAGTGAAGAGGTTTTGAAATCCTCCTCCTCCTTAATAGCCATTTATCCAGTCTGGGGTATGTATTATTCCTTTGAAAACAATGGGCAAGGTGACTTGGAGCTTTCTTCTAGTTCTCTGTTTTTATGGATACAGCTCTAATGTTTTCTCTGTCTCATTTTCCCCCACAATTTGCTCATGTCTCATTGTATGGTGGAGCCTTTTCATATGTGGCTCTAAGAAGAGTTTGTGTAGGGGATTTTCATGGAAGAGAAAAAACTGGCAATAATCTAATTTTCGCTTTTGCTTAGTGTTTGAGTCCAGGTATTAGTACTGAAACTTTTTTTTATTATTAAGTTTATTTATTTATTTTGAGAGAGATAGAGTGTAAGCCTGAGCGCAAGCATAAACGGGGGAGGGGCAGAGAGACAGGGAGGGAGAGAATCCCAAGCAGGCCCTATGCTGTCCATGCAGAGCCCAACGTGGGGCCTGATCTCATGATCCTGAAATCATGACCTGAACCAAAATCAAAAGTCAGACACTTAACTGACTGAGCCACCCAGGTGCCCCAGTCCTGAGACTCTTTAATCTGCCTCCTTGGTGGTGGGGAAGCATATTCATTTTCAAAGCATTCATGGATCAATGGTTCAAGCTTGAT
The DNA here is from genome assembly GCF_024362965.1 of Panthera pardus. Taxonomy (NCBI): domain Eukaryota; kingdom Metazoa; phylum Chordata; class Mammalia; order Carnivora; family Felidae; genus Panthera; species Panthera pardus. The sequence goes on along the minus strand of NW_026526810.1, from coordinate 53,878,373 downwards.
GGCTCTCGACTTAGGAGAGGAGACAGGACAGCAGTGAGATAGGATATTTGTGCAGCATTTCAAAAATGCATATTCCTGGGCCCCATCCTAGCTATATGGAATCAGAAGCTCTGGGAATAGAGTTTAGTGGTTGTGGATATATTAAGCTCCACCAGAAGTCCACTGCTGGGTTACGAACCCTTGGCTTAAGTGCTAGGACCCTGAAGTCTGTTGGCTTCATACCCAAGTCCTCATTGAGGCTTCTTGAGGGTATAGAAAGCTAGTCCATTAAGTATACTCTTTTCCTTGAATAGTTATCTCCACTGTGTCTTTTAGACGGATTGCTCTGTAAACTATTATGTCAGAGATAGATCTGAGAGAACTGCCCTGTTGTAGGGTCAGATATGAGGAACTGATAATTGCCTTACTAAGACAGATCAGCAGGAATTTCCTCTGTGGGCAGGAATAGGAAACTTTATGATAATATCCCTGAGTCCTGGCCAGTTTTTTATGTCACCATTCCACTACCCACTTCCCTTGGCACTCATAGGAACCCAGAGTTTTTAGTGTTTAATACACACTCCCTGGGCTCCCCACCTACAATTAGATGACAAAGGATAGAGGGCCCCTGTGGGCAGGAGCCCTGCCGCTCACCAGCCTTTGTGAATGACCTTGGGCAACTTCTTGCCGAGTCTTCTGTCACTGATATATTCCTCAAGTAAGGCTTGTAAAGTGTCTTGAGATCCTCAAAACAGGTGGCGTGCAATGAAAAGTGTGAGGTGTTCTCCTGGTTTTGTTCCTTTGATCTCCGCTTCATTTCTCCTTCCGGTGCCTGCAGCTGCCCTCAGCCTTCAAAGTGATTCTCACTGGAGAGAGAGAGGATTCTTCTCTCACCAGCCCAACTCTTCCTTTGCTGTCTAAAATAGCCCAGGCTGTAAGTTGTCTTGCAAAGCCTTCCCTCATCTACTTGGTCTCACTCATTTCAGAGTCTGACGGCACTGCTGCTTTCCAAGTTTCTTTTCCCCCCTCACTTGTAATTTAAGGCAGGTGTCCCCTGTTGGATCAGTTTGAGTCACTGTCTTATTTCCTGCCCATATTTTGAATGTCTTTGGGGCCATTGGGATTTCTCTGCCTTCACTTCTGTCTTCTCTTTGTCACCTGTGTGTTTTCATTTCTTGACTTGTGAGAAAATGTTGGTAGAAGTGAGCCATCAGCCTGACTTCTGTGACCTCTCTGTCAACCCACTGAATCTAAAGTTGGGCTTGTGGCTGTTATCACTGCCCCTTTGTTTGGAAGACAGTCCAGGGCTTGAAATTTGGGACTTTGTTTATTCAAACTAAGCCTCTCTGGGAACGTGGTCTGTTGCATTGTTGTTCTCAGAGTATCTGTTGGTTTTACTCTATGGGCTGACTGCAATGTTGGTAAGAAAACAAGCTACAGTGTTTTCAGTAGGATTTGTTGTATTATACATCACATTCCCACTGCTACAAGTTAAGTCTCTCCTCTGGGCTCCATTGTTTAATGCCGGACAAGGCCGGGTTTTCTGTCAGCTTCCTTTTACAGCACTTGTCAGTAGAGTTGTGTAGTGAGAGCCCACCTGCTTGGATGTTTGCTGAATCGAGTCCACATTGTAGGTTTTACCTTAACTTCTGTTACCTCTTAAAGAAAGCTCCGGTAGGGGAGGGCCAGAAATAAAGTGAGTATGACAGACACATTGGGCACTGTGGATCTTTAAGGTTGGTGTTTTTGAGTGTTCACATTTCCCACACCTTGGTTTCCTTCTTCCCAACAGTTATATCAGCAAGTCTACAATGCTTCTTAATTGGCTATATCATTTTCCTCTTGTTTTGAAGGGCACTTACAGAAGACTGAGTTCACATCACAGGATGGGTATCTCCTCTTAGACTTCTAGGGAGTAAATTCCACCCCCTCTCATTTTATCACACAGAATGTTTGTAATGCTTCTCTGGTCTATAAAACAGTGGGGTTTTTTTAGACTAGATTTCTAAGTTTATATACTTTAATCTCTTCCTAAAACTGGAATGAAGCTGAAGATGGTTTCCCTTCCCTGCCCCTGCTTTCATAGCTGAGATTTAAATTTACTTAAGATCTTGGAACACTTAGTGAAACCACATGGCTGATTTTTTTTTTTTTTCCACTGTGTCACATTCTCTTTTGGAGGAATCCTGAGAAGGGAGTTTCTTAGGTTCTCCTGGATTTGAACATTGCTTCTCATTCATGCTGAGTGCCCTACAATTTCTAACTTCCCATATGTCTCATCAGGCTTTGAGTTTGATATTCCTTTAGTGGTGCCTCTGCTCATTTCCCCATACACTCAGCTGACCCTGTTAAAGGTGCTGGCACTTCAAAAACAAAACACACTTTAAAAAATTATGAAGTATAGCAGATACAGGAAAGTTTGTGAGGTATTATAGTATAATATTGTATGTAATTCTAATATAGTCCCCCACGTAATCACCACCCAAAGTCAAGAAATGGAGCACTACCAAGGTGTTGGCAGTTTCTGAGGATGTGATGCTAACAGTGTCATCAAGGTAGGTGAGGGTGGAGATGAGGTTTATGTGTTATGTGGTTAATATGTTTTTTTTTTTTAATATTTTTAACGTTTATTTTTGAGACAGAGAGAGACAGAGCATGAATGGGGGGCAGGGTCAGAGAGAGAGGGAGACACAGAATCCGAAGCAGGCTCCAGGTTCTGAGCTGTCAGCACAGAGCCTGATGCGGGGCTCGAACTCATGGACCGCGAGATCACGACCTGAGCCGAAGTCGGATGCTTAACCGACTGAGCCACCCAGGCACCCCTAATATAGTTTTTCCCCATCCATTATGAATTTGTGCTATTCAACATTCTCAGGCAGTGTGCTTACTGGAACCACTTTTTCCAACTTCTGTTGTCAGTGCTTCCTTTCCTTATCTTACTCTCCTAAAATCATACTAGAAATAATAATACTTGTAGTGGTAATAATGACTAACATTTATTGGCTTTTGCTGTGTATGTACTGTGCTAAGCATTCTACATATATTATCTCATTCATGTTTTACATCACCCTACAATAAACACTGTCACTGTCACCATTTTGTAGGTGAGGAAACTGATGCTAAGAGAGGTTAGGTGGGTAGCTGGTGGTTACATAGCCAGTAGGTGGAGGGACTAGGATTCAGACCTTGGCTATCCTAACTACAAAGCCTACCTTAATCTTTTTTTTTTTTTTCTAAATTTCTTTATCTATATTTTTTATGTTTTATTATTTTGAGAGAGAGAGAGCACATGTGCATGAGCGGGGGTGGGGTGGAGAGAGAGAGAGAGAGACAGAGAGAGAGAGTGAGTGTCCGAAGCAGACTCCACTCTGCCAGCACCAAGCCCGATGTGGGGCTCGATCCTATAACTGTGAGACCATGACCTGAGCCAAAATCAAGAGTCGGATGCTCAACTGACCGAGTCACCCAGATGCCCAGCCCACACTTAATCTTGATTCTGTGCCTCTCCCAGGGAGTCTTCATGTGCACAGTGTGACACTGAGCATATAAGTATGCCTAGTATTGCTATAGCCAAGAGTTGCACCCTGCGTTCAGCTTGGAAAAGGGCAGTACCTGAAAAAATACACGTTTCCCCCAACTTTCCCCATAAAAGTTGATATAATGAATTTCTCAGACTGTTGTGGAGTCATCACTTGGTAACCCTCCTTTATACCTCTACATCCTTGCTTTTCTTCTCACCCCAACCCCCGATTTCCACTCCTTGCCTTGTGGTACCATTAGGAACAGTTCAACTTGTGGTTCTGTGGGTATGTGAATGTCAAGTTGACAGGGTGCAGTTTAGTGGCATTAGATGACCTTAAGCTGAAAGTAGTTGCTGCTTCTCTCTGGGGTTGGAGCGAGGTGGGGGAGTGCAGTGGAGACCAACAGATGCCTTGCTTGTTTGGGTGTGTGGGATTCGTGGCCCTTGAACCTGTCTTGCCCTTAGTTGGCAGTTGATTGTGTAGCTCACACTCCTGATTACTTGCTAGTTCTACCTACCCCAAACCTCTCCTTTTTCTCTGTACTCCACCTCTTTGTTACTCCTGTGCCTGTCCCTACTCACAACTGATCGTATCTTTGAAGCTGTGGAGAATCGCTGAGTTGAAATGCCTATGTTCTATGGGGAAAAAAATGGATCTAAAAATGCCACGTGCCGGAGCCAACCTGGATGATGCCAAATGGAGTTCAGTGAACATGAAAAAGAGCAAAAATGAGGCCATTTGCCCACCTGACTCTGGTTGAAAGGCTCCAAGGTTGCTTAGTTCCTTGAGCAAGTGTCTTGCCTCACCTCATCTCAAATTTGTATTATTTTGATTTCTTTTCTCAAATAGGCAGTGATGATAACATCATGGGTAAAAAAGCACGGGATCTTAATACATGCTTTCCTGCAGCTGCCCCAGTTAGTCTGAGGAGAGGAAGCCCCAAGCCAGGTGGATTGGGTGGAGGGCAGCCCACAGGCAGTTTGTGATCATGGGGGAGGAGCTCAGAGCATGCTCAGAAACTCTGACCCTTGCCACCTCTCAACTGCTGCGTTGGAGAAAAGCAAGCAGCTGCTTGTCAGAACTAAGTATGCAACAGGCAGGCTGTGGGCCTCCCTCTGTTAGTTACCCTGATGCTCATTGGTCAGGTTCTGTTTGGGAAAGCACACAACATCTAAGATTGTTTTCATATGACATATAACCTGTTGCAGAGTTTTCTAAACACGTCCTTTCTCCTCATGATGTCCTTCCTTCCCCAGGCTTTTTGCAAAGCCCCCACAGCAGCTGTCTTAGACGCTTTCCCTCATAGCAAACCCAGAACTGGCTAGCGAACATGGTTTCTAAGAGTTAATGTGCAGACAGAGGAGTGGGTAGGGGCAAGAGGCAGTGGTCTTGTTAAAATGCAGATTCAGATTCAGGCCTACCCTGGAACTCTGCAATTTTACCAAGCTCCCAAGTGATGCCCGTGCTGCATTTCCTTGAGTCAGCCATATATTGAGTAGTCAGGCGTGTGTGTGCATGTGTGGGGGAGGGAGCTGGCTTCTCTCTCATTTGTAAAATTAGAATACTGATGGCTTCCTCCTTGGGCTGTTGTGAGGATTAAAGGAGATTTAATGAATGTGAAAGCACATTGTAAGGTCTAAATAAGTTTATAGCTGTTAAGGGGTTGCTAATATTATCAGGGTCCATGGATTTCTAGAATATTAAGGAATTTTTTTCTAATTTTCTGGCAAGATTTTATTTTTTCAAGTTTCCGTTTGTGAGAAGTTCTTTTTTGCAGGTTCAGCCTCTTCTGTTCCAGCATTGAATCATCCTCCCTGTGTAGCTTTTTATTGTGACCTATCCTCAGTACCTTTTTCTTGCCAATATTCTAACTTTTATTACAATCCTGACCAAAAGGAAGGCTTTGCAAATATTTTTTTTTATACGAACGACTGTGTAATTTATTATTTCAGGGCTATGAATATGAGTTTTGGGAACTAAAAAAGTCAAAACAGTAAACCATGGGTGGATGGGGATGAAAGTCCTAATTTACCTAATTTACTATGTCTGATGAGAAACCACTGGAGTGATGAGCATATTTTTTAAGAGCAATACCTTCTCTAAAGATAACTTTTTTCTTCTTTGGGAGCCAATTCATTTGTATTGAGAAATAATTCAGGAAATGAATTAGTCCTAGAGCTTCCTTTCAGACTAAGAATTCAAAGGCAGAGTGAAAATGTGTTAATTTTATAACCCATTGTTTTAAGTGTCTAATGTAATAAGAGTGAAATATTCTCTTTAATGTTTACTTAAAGAAGATATCCACAAAGATGTGGGGAAACAAGTGCATTCGTACCCTTACACAGTTGGTGAGAGCATACACTGATCCAGCCTTCCTAGAGGGAAGTTTGGTAATATCCATTAAGAGAAGAGTTAGTAGATTCATATCTTTTGATCTAGCAGTTACAATTCTGGGATCTGTTCTATGCAAACATTCATACCACACAAACGTGTATATAACTGCTTTTTTTTTTTTTTTTGGTGTTATTTACAATAGTGTAATATTTGAAATAATTCAAGGAACCATCAGTAGGGCATTGGGATACATCATAAAATGAAATACCATCACCTTCCTGAAAAGAGGTCAGTCTATATGTACTGATGTTACTGATGTGAAAGGGTATTCAAGATATATTAAGTGACAAAAAGCAAATTGTATAACTGTCTTTTATGTTAATGACTATTTATATTTTTGTTAAAACATGTATGTTAGTATATGCATAGAAAAATAAGTGAGGCTATAAATACCAAACTGTTGTTAATATTGGTTACCTCAGGGAGGGTTAGTAGATTATGGTGGACATTCACTGTCTGCATTTCTATATTTCTGTAATGTTGGAAATTTTTACAGTGAGTCTGTATTATTTTTGTAAGTAGAAAAAAAACCCAATAAAAATAAAATCCTCTAATTGAAACATGTGTATTTCATATTTAAATCTAAAAATTTAAATTTAAAAATCTATGCTCATTCAAGCACAAAATTATGCACAAATGTGAAAAATATATGTGAAATAATAATAAACTCGGGTTTTTTTTAAGTAATAACAGGGCATAAAAATGTTTTCTCACAAATTCATCATTAACTTGTTGAATTTGAAATAATCCATTGTTTGTATCTTCCAGAAATATTTCCTTGGTTAGCTTTGGTAAACAAAATATTTTTTAATACTTTCTGAAGTGCATGTGCTTTCTGAGAAGATTTTTTACACAAGAAGTATAGAGAAACATAAGGAAGAAAACAAATTCATAATTTCAACATCCAGAACAACTGCTTATAGCTACATCCATTTCTGAGTACAAAGGACAGGTAAAACTCTTTTAAAATAATAATATTATCACTTTTATTTAAAAAGTTATCTCTGATGTTTTTAGAATTAGTCTTTAATTATAATTTAAGTCAGATTTGTGAAGAGCCATGCCGTGCGTGTATTTACCGAAGTCAAGGACAAAACAGTTTTGTTTGTAATCATTTAAAGCACATGGATTATTCCATTCAGTCCTTCCCCAGTCTTTCTGGAAAAGTACCAAAATCTTGCTTCCTGCTCCACCTTCTAGGGCTGGCTGTGAGAGATGGGGAATTCTCTAGGAGTTTAAAGAACTTTACGGGGTAAGATGAATCGAAGACTTTTCACAAATATTTTTAAAGTATTAAAAATAGACTCAACAAATACATAGTAAACACTGTGCGCTGTGCTATAAGCATAGAGTTGTAGATACAGCCTCTGCCTCCCAGGAGACTAGTAGGAGAGAGATGACAGATCCATAAAGAACTTCTGTACAAGGTACTAAGTAGCACATACCATCTGAATGATGCAAATTAAGTGCTTCTGTAAGAGTACCAATGAGGGAGGAATCATCCTGGCCAGGGTGATCACGCAAAGAGTCACAGGGGATGTGATATTTGAGCTGGTCCTTGAAAGGAAGGGTAGGATTTCAGTAGGGGGTGGTGGAAGGGAAGGGCATTCCTGGTAGAATAAGAATGTAAACTAAAGCCCCAAAGCACCTTTCCAGAATAGTGAATAATCCAGATTGACAAATGCACATGATTCATATAGATGAGTAGTAGGAAATAGAAGAAAGGTAGGATCAGTTGACAGAGAGCTGTGGTTGCTAGGCTAAGACATTTATAATTTATTTAGTTGGCAGTAGGAGCCATTGAAAGTTTTTGAGCAGGGGAGGGACATGATCGAAGCTCTGCTATAGAAAGATTATTCTGACAGGTTGAGGGAAGGGAGGACAGGGTCTGCAGTAAGGAAATTGATTAGAAAGCCATTGCTATATATAGGAATGTGGTGCTGAAGGCCTAATCCAGGGTGTTGGCGTTTGGATTGGAAAGGAAGTGAGCGTTTTATAGAGAATAGCATGTTGAAGAAACCTTCTTTCTTCCCAGGGGAGTCTCATGGCACAAGTTGGCATGATTACCGGGGTACCAAGAGTTCTCCCCATTCTCCTTTTTGACCCAGATTACGCATTCACTTCGCACACTTAGTCCAGATAAGGAACAGTTAGTATTTTCCCTGGTTACAAAGTTTGGAAACCATGAGATTAAGAAAACTCAGGCGTGTAGAGTTGGTGAATGAGGAGGGATCAGACCCTTCTTCACATGATCAGATTTTTAGTTCACAAAGCGTTGTTTGTGGTTCTGGTCTTGCTGTAGAGAGCACTGACTCTAGAGAAGAAAAAAACTTTTTTCCCTTGTTCTCGTTGCTTAAATTGAGGTACCTTCTATCCTTGCCTTGCTGATAACTGGAAGAGAGAGAGAAGTGCCTGCTCTGTACCAGGCACTGTGTTGTTAAAGCTGCTCTTTGAACTTGGGTGGATGCTGATGGTTTTATTATAATTGAGTGCTTTAGCTAGAGGCCCTGGTTTCCAGAACTCAGATTTGAGGTCTGATGCTGCCCTCACCTTGTCCGCCATTTGCATACGAAATTGGATTCTCCTGCTTCTGATATTGTAATGTCCGTTGCCTGGGAAGTGAGTGTCAGCTGTCCATGTTGACTGTAGGTTCTAGTGCTGGCTGGACATGAGCAAGCTGTGACCAGGTGGGATACTCTGACATTGGAAGACCTCTATTTCTTTTTCTCTGCCACCATTCAGTGAGGAGAGGTCATAACCCATTTTTTAGATCCATTTTGGCTACTGATAAAACACGCTAATTAAAAAAATTTTTTTGATGTTTATTTATTTTTGAGAGAGAGCTCAAGCAGGGGAGGGGCAGAGAGAGGGAAACACAGAATCCAAAGTAGGCTCCAGGCTCCTAGCTGTCAGCACAGAGCCTGACACAGGGTTCAAACTCATGAACCATGAGATCATGACCTGAGCTGAAGTCAGACGCTTAGCCGACTGAGCCACCAGGCGCCCCAAGACCTGCTAATTTATAGGGATGCCTGGCTGACTTAGTCAGTAAAGCATGCAACTCTCAATCTCAGGTTGTGAATTCAAGCCCCACGTTGGGCATGGAGTCTACTTAAAAAAAAAAAAAAAAAGACTGGCTAGTTTTTTAAAATATGTTAAAGGTAGCAGGAGGGGACCTTATTGCCCTCTGCATATCCTGTGCCCTCTGCCTTCTTCCTTGGTTCTCAGACCTGTCCCTGATGCTACCACAAAGGCATGGTGACTTCTCATTTACTCTTTCACACAGATTGCGCCATTTTGGTGGTTTTGGAGAAACTGAACTTCCTCCTCAGATCACCAAAGTTTCTGGAACCAGGCAGACAGACCTAGATCTAAATCCTGGTTCTTGCACTCACTACTTAACCTGATTCCTTCATCTATAAAATGGAGATAATACTAGTCCTTTATAAAGTTGTCAAGGGTATGGGGTGGCTGGCTGAAGCATGCAACTCTTGATCTTGGAGTCATGAGTTCAAGCCCCATGTTGGGCATAGAGCTTACTTAAAAGAAAAACAAACAAACAAACAAAAACTTGTCAAGGGTATTCAATGAGACAATCTTGTAAAGTACTTAGCACAGTTTTTCCGCAGAGTACACATTCATTGAAGGATAACTCTTACAGCTGTAGATCCTGTCTCTGCATAAGACCATTCACACCCTATGGGTCTGGATATTCTTTTATTTTTATGTTTATTTGTTTACTTTGAGAGGGAGTACACGTGTGTGAGCACAAGTGAACACCAGTGGGGGATGGGCAGAGAGGGAGGGAGAGAGAATCCCAAGCAGCCTCTGTGCTGACAGCGGATTGATCTCACAAACCTGTGAGATCATGTCCTGAGCTGAAATCAAGAGTCAGACACTTAATTGATTGAGCCACCCAAGTGCCTCGGGTCTGGCTATTCTTGTGAAAATACTCGGAAACGTTGTTTCCTCCTTAGTCCCAGGAGGGACTGAAATTTGAAAATAAGAAGGCAAAATGCTTTAATTTAAAAGTTCCCTCCCTGATTATTAGAGCCCCTTGGAGAGCTTGAATATGCAGATTCTCAAACCCAAGTCTATATCTATTGATTGAGAATCTTGTGGAGGCAAGGGATGGAGATAGGGCAGGATTGATATCTGAAAAAAAAAAACCAAACCCTGTTAAACCCTATGAGTAATTCTATTGGTAGGCCAGGGTTGGGAACCTTTGTTCTCTAGTCTTCAGGGGTTTATGGCTAGAGGTCACCTCCTCCCAAGCGGTGGCAGATTTACCTTCCTAGAAGCTGAGGCTATTTTAATCCCAGCACCAGAGAATTGGCTCAGCTCCAACGAATGCTGAACTCTAAGCTCGGGAGCCTGGTTTTTCTGTCATATTGGAAGTTATTTGTTTCTGGGAGCCTTTGTGGTACAGACATTGGAACTACAAATCAGCCAGACAGGATAGAGACCAGGAGCAGAGTGAAGAGGCAAGATCTGTTCTACAGTCTTGGAGTGGCCATCGTGTCCCTTCCTGCCTCTGACCAGATGGCACTTTGGACTCTGAAGGAGCAGGAGTGAGTGAGCTTGGGCATGATACCCGCCTCCCCGCCCCCCCTTCCCAGGCTAGTCATTGGGTCTCCGTCCAGCTGGCTAAGTCTCTGCACAAAGCCTGTCGGCCTTGGGCTTCCTCTGTGGCTTTTACATAAGCAGCAATTCTCAGAATCTGGTTGAGAATCTGCTTTGTGAGATTAGAGTGTAGTGTGTGGGCAAGAGACAAGCATAGTTATTCTTAACCTGCGGGAAGGGAGGGAAAGGCGGAGAGTGCTCTGCCATGGACAGGTCTGTGACATGCTTGTTTATAGAAACAGCAAGCCCATGGTTTGGCTGGAATGACTTCTAACTCAGGTATTTATAACTTGTATTAGTGGGATTGAGAAGTGGAGAAAGAGAGAAGGAGGAAAAAAGAAATTGGTGGCAACAAAACATGGCAACAAACACAGAGATCGACTTCCTCCCAGTTGCTGGAGTTTCTTTACCAATTTGAGATCAGCTAAATCCTAGATGACCCTGGTCTTTTGTGGCTCTGGCCTCTTAGTTCTCTTTCTTAAGGGAGCAGCTGCTGACTTGACATCGAAGGCTCCCTGTAGTGGCCTCTCGCACTAAGAAAAGAAGAGCAAATCCAAACCAGTCATTAGTTCATGGGCTCAAGCAAGAAGCCCTTCTCTAGCAGTGCCATTGTCTTGGCTCCACAGACTGGATCTTCCATTGACTAGTGCCTCTATTCTAGCTCTTGTGGACTGATCGGATCTAGGGATGAGAGAGAAAGAGAGAGAGCAAGTAGAAAAGCTTAGACGGCCCTGCCCCAGGGTTCCTGGGATCACGTGTTTAGAGATTTGGGCCTCTTGGGACTTTGTGCTGTGTGCCACCCGTGTCGCAGATGGCTCTAGAGTCTGGAGAGTCCTTTTTGTGCCTCTTCCACTTCTTTTTGGCACTTCTATCAATTACCCCTCTTTTCTGGGAGCTCTTCCCTTCCCTGGCTTCCTGGGTCTCCTCCTTTCTCTCTAATTGCCTAGCATCCCTACTCTAAAGATAGGTGTTCTCCATGGTTCTGTCCTTAGCCTCTCTCTCCCTTCCCATCTTCTCTTGTACTTTCATGATGGTTTTCACCTCCATGTGAGTATTTCTGAGATGCCCATTTCTAGCCCTGATCTCTTTCCCAAGCATTTAATTCCGTGTTTATGTTGCTAAAGTGAATGTTTGTGATTCCTACTAAATATCCCTCAAGTGTCTTAGATTTAGCACGTCTAAAATAGACATCATTGGCTCCCATCCTTCCTCCTTTGTCCAGACCCAGGTCTGCTTTCTGATCCTGGCACCATTTCTTTTCATGTTCCCTATCTCTGAGATTCAGAATTTGAGTCTTCTGTCTTCTTCCTTCACAGTTGTGTGGTGGCCATGCTTGCCAATTCTATTTGCTTTATTACTTTTTAATCCATCATGTCTTTTCTGCTCTCACTATCTTCATGCTAGTCTAGATCCTCATTACTTCTCATCTGAGCTATTGTAACAGCCTTCTAATTGGGCTTCCTGCCTGTATTGTCTCATATACATCATCACCAAAACATAGCTTTGATTGTGTCTCCAGCTTGATACCCTTCAGTGGCTTCCCAGAGCCTACAGATAACCCCACTTAGTTTGGCATTCAAGGCCTTTCCTGGTCTGGTTACAGTCTACCTCTCCTGACTTACTCTCCTAATACAATCTGCTTTCATCATTGCTCACCTGCTCTGTTATTTCCTTCTGCCAAACTTTCGTTCATGCAGCTTCTTCTACTGAGAATTCCTTCTCTCTGTATTTCCACCTGTCAAGATCCTACCCTCACAGCAAGCAAGGCCATGGTCAAATACCATCTCACCCTCCAAGAAAGCTTCCTTGTTTCCCTTCCCTGATCCTGTTCAGAAATCATTCCTTTTCCTCCTGTTTGAGCACTTTATATAAATCTTTCTTATGACCCTTATCACATACCAGATTGTTTTATATTTTCCCTAATGGATTTTGAGAGTAGAGGGTAGAAGCTATGTATTCTTCGTCTTAGGATCTCCCATAACATCCTCGTGATTTTCAAACTTTTTTGAGAATGACCCACATTAAGAAATACATTTTTTTTAAAGAGAGAGAGAGCGTGTGCACAAGCAGGGGAGAGAAACAGAGGGGGAGAGAGAGAATGTTAAGCAGGCTCCATGCTCAACATGGAGGCCGACGGTCAGGACCTGGACAAAATCATGAGTCTGACGCTCAACCGACTGAACTACCCAGGCGCCCCAAGAAATACATTTTATATTGTGACCCAGAACACACACATCCCTAAACAAAAGTTTCATGATCAATACTTGCCCTTACTACATGCCATGGGATCTATTTTGTGTTCTGTTCTGTTTATTCATTATGCACTAAATCAGTCAATTTCGAGTCTCATTAATAAGTTGCAATCTGCACATTGGAAAATTTTATTCTATCTAGTATGAGTGACTGCCCTGTCTATTGCCCCTGAGCCACCTGTTTTTTCCATCTACTTTAATGAGAGCCAGAAGAGCACTTAAACAGTTGGCTTTAGGCTTTCCTTGTCTCTTGGGAATAGGCTATTATGAAGTTATCCCTTTATCTCATTAAGTTGAGGGATAATTTTGCTTTCCTTTTTTCTCTCAGGAGGATACAATACTGCCCTGCCTAGTACATGCTGGGAGTGGTGGGCATTCAAGCCCTCCTTTGCAGTATATCTCTAATAATTCTACCTTCCTGCACCCTCACTTCTGGGGACAGATGACACCCTGTCTCAGGTTGGTGTAGGCTTTCCTCCATCTCAACACTCTCTACCTGCTAAAGCAGAGGCTGGGTTGCATCTTGAGTATTTTCTCTGCTTCTAGGCTATGTTTTGGATGTGGAGGAGATCACTGTAGATTATGACGTGAGTGCTCTCTTCTGAGTTTTTACTTGTGCATGAAGCAATATTCCTAGAACTGTGTGGCTGTGTCAGGGTACCAGCTGCCTGGAGCAGTCGTATCCCAAGTCACTGGACATAATCAGTTACCTGGACTGGTGTGTCTTTTGGGCTGTGTTTCACTGGCATTTGGGCTGTGAGGGTTTATAGCTGAATTTTCTGTTAGAACTTTAGGCCCCACCCCAGACTTTGAGGATAGCTATTTTCTCATAGGAGCTCTTCCTTGCCTCTGTTTCTGAAGTGATGCTGAGGCCGCAACTCTCACACCAGTGAGCTTGCTTCCTTACGTGGAAGAATGCTATAGTGTTCACGAGGGACTAGGTCACTGGTTCTTAAAGTATGGTCTTAGAATCCCTGGTGTCCCCTTTTAGGGGATCTATGGGATTCCCCCCCCTTTTCCAGTTACATATTCAAATGAGGCCAGATTTTCTTCATCTTCACCTAGAATAGCGTATCACAACCGATTGAATGCAGATGTAGATAGGAGAATCCAGCTGTTTACTATTAAACCAGACATTAAAGAGATTTGCAAAAATGTTAAATAGTGCCACTCTTCTCACTGAATTTTTTTTCTTGTTTTGGAAAACAGTGTTTTTTATTTTTTCTTAACATTCGTTTTTGAGACACAGAGAGAGACAGAGCACAAGTGGGGAAGGGGCAGAGAGAGGGAGACACAGAACCAGAAGCAGGCTCCAGGCTGTGAGCTGTCAGCACAGAGCCCGATGTGGGGGTCAAGCTCATGAACTGTGAGATCATGATCTGAGCCGAAGTTGGATGCTTAACCAACTGAGCCACCCAGGCGCCCCGAAAATAGTGTTATTTTTAATAAGAATATTAACATGTATGGATTTATTATTTTAAAATGAGTTAACAAATATTTTAAAATATTTTCATTATAATTTCTAATATACTGATACAAACAAAAGCTCTTTGGGGTCCTTGATAATTTCTAAGAGTATAAAGAAACCAAAGAATGTATGAGACCAAAAAGTATGAAAATTGCCAGGCTATGTCATGCTGTGGTAACAAAATCACCTCAAAAATCTCCCTGACTTAACAGATAGCTCATTTCTTGCTCATGCTCATATTCAGTGTGTATCAGCACAGGGGTTTTGTTCATTAAAGTTACTCAGGGCCCTAGGCTGAGGGGGCCCTAGCCTATCACCTGCTGCTATGCTTAGCAGTCAGGAGAAGGGATACACACAGTGGTTCTTGAAAGCTTCCCCTGGAAGCGGCATGTCAGAGTATTGTAAAAGTGTGCAGTCTTGGAAGCACTTAAGTGAGAAACCTAAATCAAACAAAAACTCATATTCTTGAGTTCTTTGTACCCTCTCCCCCAACATTGTTGGGTAAGTGTCAAAACACCATTGCTTAAGGATAAGGAGAAAAGTCAAGGGTGTGAATTATAGAATGATGTTGCTCGTGAGGTACTGAACCCCATGCCATGTCCTAGACCCTATCTTTTCTCTCTTTTTAACATTTACTATGTGGGGCACCTGGGTGGCTCAGTTGACTGAGCGTCCAACTTTGGCTCAGGTCATGATCTCGTGGTTCGTAGGTTTCAGCCCTGCGTGGGGCTCTGTGCTGACAGCTCAGAACCTGGGGTCTGCTTCAGATTCTGTGTCTCCCTCTCTCTCTGCCATGCCCCCTTCACACTCTAGCTCTTTCTCTCTCTCTCTCTCAAACAAACAAAAAATGAATAAACATAAAAAAAAGACTCCTTAAAAAAATTTACTATGCAATATTTAAGATATATAATAAAGACATATGGGATCATAGAATGAACAATGTGTGCCCACCATCAGCTTAAGAAATGAATACCTGTACCATTAAGCTCCCTTTGTGCTCATCCTCATCTGCATAGTAAGACAGACGGTAAGTATGTGGACAGAAATATAATCAGTGTTGGGTCTGTACCTGAATCTAAGTGCTATGAAGAAGATAAAACAGGGTAAGTTAGGTATAGAGTGATAACAGTAAAGCTAGTTTGGAAAGTCTTTTCCTACGAGGAGACCTTTGAGCAAAGACCTGCGTGAATTAGCTGTGTGAATAGCCAAGCAAGGGAAGAGCATTTTAATTGAGGGAATAGCATATGCAGAACCTGAAGCTAGAATCTGCTTGAGGTGCTTCAGGCAGCCAGGATGGCTGAGGTGGAGGAAGAGGGGGAGGGTGAAGGAAACGAAGTCAGACAGGGAGCCAGAGGCCAGATGATTCAGGGTCTTATAAACAGGGTAAAAGTATTTGAATTTGAACTTAAGGATGAGAAGCCCATGGGCTTTGAGCTGAGTAATGACGTGATCTCATATATTTTAAAAGAATCATTGTGGCCTGCCATTTTGAGAAAAAGACTCTGGGAGGCAAGGCCTGAAGCGGAGAAAATACGCGGGAATTATAGCCGTAGCCCAAGTGAGAGATAACAGTGACCTGAACTTAGTGGTGTCTTGTTGACTGTTTATAGCCTCTCTGAGGGGACAAAAAAGAGCCCTGGTTTGTAAATTTGCTGATTTTCATGGTGTAAGTACTCCCGCTGTGTTGATTTCAAGCTGTCAACGTGCTGTCCCTGAAAGAGGAGGTGGGAAAGGAAGTGCACCGTCAGCTGTCGTGAGCCAGTGGAAGCTGGCTTGAACTTGGGTGTGGTTAGCTGGTGGTGTGTTTGCAGGGGGCGCCCAGGTCTGTCATTTGTCATGGTAGAAGGGAGCTGCGCCACCTTTTTGGAAGGAGAGGATATGGAGGTTATGACAGGGAGACAGTCCATTTATAATTTCCATTGTGCTGGGCCTTTTAAAATAAGCCTAGATGTTGGAGGCCCTGCAGGAGCCTTGGACTCTCTGAAATCCTTTGAAAGTGGAGTTCAGCCCAAAACCTCCCTGCAAACAGGAAGCTGGTTTGAGTTAGAACATAAAATAAAAACCAGCTGATGCCCCTAAATGTTTTTCCCCTGCTCCTCCCACTCGACAGAGCCAAAGGAAACTGCCTTTTTGTTTTTGGATAGTTGTTCAGAAAGTCAGAAAAAGCCAAAAACCATAAATCCTTTGAAAGCAAGCCAACTTTTGAGCCCAGGCAAACTCCTGCGCATGGGGTTTCCTAGCCCGGATGTCTGTCCCACTGCCAGGAGTCCTAGGAGGAAAGTGCGTGAGGAACACAAAGTTGCCAGAGATCAGAGCCTGGAGCCCAGGCCCAGCGGGAAAAGATGGTCTGTAGCAGGTTTCTCCAACTGGAGCTTCCAGCCCATTTGTAGGTCATGAAATCAATAAAGTGGGCCATGACCAGAATAATTTTGTAATGAAATAGAATGTAATAGAAAATAAAGTATATCACATGCAATAAGAGTATTATTTTGTGAAACTTTGATTTCATTTTTATGCAAATGCACACATGTACGTGTATCTATGTACTGGGCCATAACATAAACTGTCTTTCTTACTGTGGCTTGTGGCCAAAAATATTTGACCAACACTGGTCTTAAAGGTGTGAGTAACTTACATCTCCTTCCTGCTTTAGCTTGCTGTTGAAAAGTCCAAGCTAGTTTCAGAATGAATCTTCTGTGGAGCTGGATCATCTGCCCACAAAACACCTACCCAAATTCCTGTCAGAGGGAAGGAAAGCTGAGAATCAACAGACTGGTCTGATTCTTTGGGACGAAAGCTGAGGCATAAAGGAGGGATTGATGCAAATTTGGATCCAAAGGACTTGCCTAAAATGATTCACTGGAAGAGAATAGAAGTTGAGCAGCCTTTTAGCTCACTGCACTTGATTCTGCTGACCTTTTCCATTTTTGTGGGTAATGCTAGCCTTGGGTTCCTCTCTCTCTTCTCTTCTCTCTGTCTTGTAGGCAGTTGGTACAGCAGGGATGTTCCTGAGAACCCCTCCTTCTGGGTTAGCTGGAGGCACAGTGCCAGGATGGGGAGTGGTGCCCTGAACTGAGTGTCCCCTGGACTTCCCCAGGGGTATTTGTGCTCTCCAGTCAGTCTGCCTGCTGCTCAGGCTGTTCAGAAAGGTGACTGGGTGCCAGGGCATCATGAAGCTGAGAAAAAGTGAGGAAGGAGGCATAAGGTAGGGCGAATGACCAAGAACACAGAGAGTAGGGGACAGTTAATTTATCCCACACTAGGTTTAGTGCTTCAGGTAGGCCCATGGTAACTGACAAGTCTGGTGCTTGGCAGGTGGCTGTGGGTTGGTATAGTGCCCTGGGAATAAACTGCCTCTTTCGGTGAGTAGACATGT
Organism: Panthera pardus; assembly: GCF_024362965.1. Classification (NCBI taxonomy): domain Eukaryota; kingdom Metazoa; phylum Chordata; class Mammalia; order Carnivora; family Felidae; genus Panthera; species Panthera pardus. The sequence continues at coordinate 53,860,760 of NW_026526810.1, read as the reverse complement.
ATTGGAATTGCTGATCCACATCCCCAGGAAGCACAGAAGACTCTTGGGGACCTTCCTGGGGAATAAGTTTTAACTATAATGTCCTAGGAGATTTATTTTGGTCTTTGGCCACCATAGGGAATTTCTTTCCAACTAATTCAAACTAAAATGGTCCCTGGAGATAAGAATTTATACCATCCCTCTAGAAGGATTTTGAATTCTCCAGCTGAGACGATAAGAGAGGAGGAGAGATCCTAAAGCCACCTAATTGATTCTGGGTTTCCCCTCTCTAGAAACTGCCCTGGACTAGGAGTAGACCACCCTGCTACAGACATAAACACCTCTGACGTGTTTCTGGTTCACACCACCTAAGGCCTCCGAGACTTGTAGCAGAGCACAGTCTAGCCTGTTTACATGACCTTTCTGCATTCAGATGCCTATCTCTTTGAGTCAATGGAGAGACCAAGGACATGTCTGGGGAGGGCCAGTGCAGTGAGTCCAGACAGTACTAGAGGGTACTGGACCTGGAGTGACAAGCAAGATGTTCTGTGGCAGAGAGTGAGGTGGGGTGAGAAGAGGCTCCAGGGCAGCCTGAATCTCCCATGGGATCATCTAGCAGAAAGGCCAGTGAACTAATTGAGGTTAGTCCAGTGTGTGCCCCGGGGCTGTAGCCAGTGTAGGGTAACAGTATGGATGGTGAGAGTGATTGTGAATGTCCCATGTGGCCATGTCCTATCAGAATCTCTGAGCACTTTACACGTATATCCCTTGCATCTCTGTGGGAGTTGTGGCTTAATAATAATAATTAGAGCACTCTGAACATCTGTGCTTTGTAAAACACAGCATTAAGCCATGTTTCTGTCTCTCAGGCGCATAGTCTGAATGAACTGGCAGATGTTGGTGGGGGGAGGTGCAGTTCTCTGATGGAGGGGAAGAACACGATGGGATGCAAAGATCAGGGATATTATGAGTCACCTAATTGCTACCTAACATTCCTCTGACTCTTGGTGGATGACAGTAGCCTTTCTTTCATGCCTGCCAAGGCACAAAGATTAGTAACCTCCTCTGAATCTCATAGACAGGAGAGGCCAGTGTGGGGACCCAAGGCTTTATCTTGTAAATGGAGCCTTCATGGATTGGGGGAGTGCTTGTTTCTCTGTGGCCATGAGCTGAGCTTTCACACTTCATTTTCTTTCCCATGGTCCCCACAGAGTGAGCCCTCTTAAAAGCCTTCGGTACACACTGGCGGTTCCCCATGTGATCAAGGGGCCTGTGGCCAGACCAGAACCTGGAGAAGTCAGTGGCCCCATTCTCTTGAAGAAAGCAGTCGGCATTTGCTGGACGGTCGTGGGTACCTTCAGTACCTCCTTCCCAACTTGGCTCTGGCCATGTGTCACTTCTCTGTCTTGCTCTAACAGGTGACCTTGGAGAAGGTGCTTGGAATAACAGTGTCTGGAGGCAGAGGACTTGCCTGCGATCCCCGATCCGGTTTAGTTGCCTACCCAGCTGGGTAAGTAAGTACATTGGAAGAAGTCTTATTGCATGGGAGTTTAAAGCCCTGCTAATAAACTAGTGAGGGTGGGCAGGGGTTTTTGGTATCTTTTGGGAGACATGTCCTGGTTTACTGTTTTGGTACCACTTTTGTAAAGGAGTTACAGGGCCAGGTAAAGGCTCTCTTTTGAATGTTGTCCTTGTTGCCATCCTGTCGTGCTTTTTGGCCATCCACCCACACATACAGAGTCACACTTTATCTCACACGCAGTTCCCAACACCATTTTTAATATCTACCTTCTGGTCACCTTTGAAAACAGCTTTATTGAGTTGTAATGTACCACACAATTTGCTCATTTAAAGCGTAAAATTCAGTGTTTTTTTTTTTTTTAGCATATCTACAGAGTTGTGCAACCATCACCACATTCAATTTTAGAATATTTTCATCACCCCAAAAAGACTACATACTCATTAACAGTCACTCTCCATTTACCCCCAAGACCTGCAGTCCTAAACAACCGCTAATCTACTTTGAGTCTGTATAGATTTACCTGTTCTGGATATTTCATATAAGTGGAATCATTCCATATAAGTAGAATATTTGGCTTTGTGTGACTTTTTTAACTTAGCATAATGTTTTTAATGTTCATACATGTCATGGTAGGTATCAGTACTTTGTCTTTTTATGGCCGAATAACATTCCATTGAATGGATGTCCCACATTTTTTCTGTTCATCAGTTGATGGGCACTTGGGTTGTTTTGACTTTCTGGCTATTTTATGAAAAGTACTGCTTTGAACATTTGCCCATTCTCATCACTTGGAGAGATGTCAGTGCCATGGGAGAGCTGTAGGGTTCGGCCTCCTGGGTGACTCATTTGGTTAAGCATCCAACTTTGGCTCAGGTCATGATTTCACGGCTCATGAGTTCGAGCCCCACACCGGGCTCTGTGCTATCAGCGTAGAGCCTGCTTCAGATCCTCTGCCCCCCTCCTCTCTCTCTTTGCCCCTCCCCTGCTTGCACTCTCTCTCTCTCTCTCAAAAAGAAATAAACATTAAAAAAATAAAGGAAGAAATAAAGGTGGGGTTTTGGGGCTGGTGTTCTTTCCCTTGCCACCTTTTTACTCCTCTGCTCCTGCAGATGGGAACCCCCCAGCCATAGTTTCTTTAGGCTTTTGCAGAAGTGTTTCTTTTGGAGGCTTGGCAACTTTGCTGCTTCTGGGTCTCTCTGTCAACCCCTGTTCCTTCCAGCAAGGCGTGGGAGCACAAAAATGGGAAGGCCACACTGGTCTCCCTTTCTTCCCCCACTGTCAGCTTGGGAGTGCCAAGTTTCCCAGTGTGATTTCCACAGCAACTCTTGTAGTTTTTGTACCAGTATGTGATTTTCTTAGTTTTATCATCTCATCCAAAATCTACTTTTATCAAGAACTTATTCTGGGGGCGCCTGGGGGGCTCAGCCAGTTAAGTTTCCAACTTTGGCTCAGGTCATGATCTCGTGGTTTGTGAGTTTGAGCCCTGTGTCAGGCTCTGCACTGACAGCACAGAGCCTGGAGGCTGCTTCGGATTCTGTGTCTCCCTCTCTCTCTGCCCCTCTCTAGCTCACACTCTGTCTCTGTCTCTCTCTCATAAATAAATAAACAGTAAAAAAAAAAAAAAAAAAAAGGAAAAAAAGAAAATTTATTCTGTGCCAGGCACTTTGTTAAGCACTTTGCAAGGAATGATTTTATTTAATACTTAGAGCAACCCTGTAAAGTTGATACTGTTATCCCATTTAGAGAAGGAAACTAAGATACAGAGATGTTAAGCGGTTTGCTTAAGGTCACACAGCTAGTGAGTGTCTGTATTGGGATTTCAACCCAAGTAGTCTGACTACAGAGCTCTTAATCTTAAAATGGCATGGGGTGGGGGAAGATCTGACTTTCTGCTTATTTTTAAAGGTTGCTTTTCGTGTAGCCGTCTGCCTGCCGTACGAATGAGAAGAGCCCAATTTATGGGCATCTCAGTCTGTGCCAGGGAAACTTCTGTCCCTGAGTCCTCGGGCCAGTGTCTCTCCTGAGTGGCCCGTTGGCATTTGATGTATGCAGTGGGGGTGCTGTGGGAGCTACACTGGCTTTACTCTGTAGAGGCTGAGCTGGCCTCCTTCTCCCTGACCAGAAGCAAGTTGATGAATGACCTCTGTTGCTGCCTACCCTGTGCAGCCTGCCTCAGGGGGATTCCACCCATGCCTGCCCCTGCCTGGGAAAGCTGGGTTCCTTCTTGTTGGAGATGGGGCTGGGGCTGGATGTGAGGTAGGCAGGAAAGACCTGGGCTGCTGCTTGGTACGTGCTGAGCCTCGCGTGCCTGCCCTAGGGATTGTGGATGCCTGCTCCCCACCTCTTTCCCCCATGCCCCTGTCTCCAGGCCTGGTGCCTTTAAGAATGTGTGCTTCTGTTTGTGGGCAGGTCCCAGCCTGGCACGTGTGCCTGGCAGTCATTAGCCTTCCAGGTGGTGTATGGAAGCTTCCCTTCTGTGACATCTAGTAGGTTCCCTCAGTGTGCTTGGCTTGGGCCAGCCCTGGGCAGTGAGTGCCATGATCTACTCCCTGACCTTCTACATTCCTCGAACTTCAAGTTCTCCTTTTGTAAATGGCGTCTTTTTGAATGTTTTCATTTTGCTGTGCGCTAGAGCTCCCTGTTGCTGCTCTGGGGTGTCTGGGGGCCACCAAAATGTATGTGAGCCAAGCAGGCTCTTTCCCTTCTTCTTTTCCTAGCTGGTGAGCCTAACCCCACCCCCACTCTCTAGTTCCTACTGTGCTTGTTGCTCTAGGAGCTGCTCAGGTATCCTAGAAACAAGAAGAAAAACAAAGCTCAGAAAAGTCTCCCAGGGGCCTAGAGGCAAATATCAAACCAAAACAAAGTTTTCTGAAAGGAAATGAAACAGCTCCAAGAGGGTGGGGTGGAGGGGGATGTGTGTCAGGCAGAGGTGGGTGAAGTCTCTGGGCAGAGACCCCTCAGTTTTAGTGGCTGCTGCATCTCTTCTCCAGAGTCCTCCTCCCTTTGCTGTTCTCTCCACAGAAAGCCTACCCTTCACCTGTCACACTTCGAGCCCCCCTGCTGCAGGAGGCCAAGTGGTCCCCAGATAGCCTCTTTGAGGGATTCAGTTTAGTTGAACATCCATAGTTGACTTGGGCCCCTTCTGGCCTAGTGGAGGATTTAGGGGCTGTAGAGCCCAGCATAGTCCCCATTGCCACGGTGGGAGCCAGTCAGTTCTGAGAATGGCTTTCCCTTGACCGCCAATGCCAAAGTTCAGGGTCTGGCCTGGGTGACTGCTCTGGGCAGGGCAGCTACTGAAGTGGGGGTGTCCTGGAAAGATAACCTGCTCTATCCAGCAGCCCAGAGGAGGACTCTTGGTTGCTTTAACTGGGGAGGAGGAGGGGAAACCTATATTTCCTGAGAAGACCCTCCATTCACTCAGCCCATATTGGAAGTTATGCTGAGGTCCCCAGCTCCAAAGCATTGGACCAGGTATGAAACCACAAAAATCTCTCCCTGAACTGTGTTCTAGTGGCATCTCAGCTGAAGGAGCACAGAAGCACCTTTGTACTGTCTGTGGCAAGCCCTGAGTGGGGGTTTGCCAGGGAGTGTGTGGGACTATGGAGAGACCAGGTGGCCACGAGAGAAGATGCTTGGACTTTGTGCCCTGGTGGATGTGAGTCTTGTGTGTGAGGGGCACTCACAAGCATCAGTCTCCTCATTGCCAGTCTTCTGGTTGTTCTGTAAGTCTCACACCTGAAACTGAGGCCCCTTACTTCTTCCTCAAATGGTTTGGTCATAGATACCTTCATTCATTTGTTCAGCAGATATTTGTTGAAAACCTGCTCTGGGCCAGGTGGTATTCCAGGCACAAGGTATATAGCCATGAGTAGAACAGGAAGGGTGACTGTTTTGTGGGGTTTAGGTTCAAGAGGGACAGGCAGACAATATGCATGTAAACAAATAAATGAGCAAGAGAATCACAGAGATGGTAAATGTTCTGAAGAAAGTAAAGCTGAGTGATGGAAGGGAGAGTAAGTGAGTGATTAGTGGTTTGTGTGGCGGGGGATGGGGCCGGACAAGGGGCTACTTTAAGACTGGGTGGATAAAACTCAGTGGGAGGTAAAATGCAGCTGCTGTCTGAATGACAAAGAGGAATGAACACATGAGGATCTGACACCAATGTGGACCAGGTGGAGGAAATCTCTAGTGCAAAGGTTCCAGGGAAAGGAGGGATCGACTCACTTGTTTCAGGAGCTGAGCAGTGGCAGTGGTGGCTAGATCATAACGAGTGAGAGAAAGGTGGTCAGACACTGCATTTTGACCTGGCTTGTAAGTCTTGCAGCCCACGGAGATTTACCTTTTGTTCCAGAAGGGGATATGTTTAGAATCCTCTGGGTAGAGAGAAATGCACTGGTAGCTCTACACAGGTAACCATGTTATTCACTGGGTTATTACCATCAAGTCTTTCTCGTGTTTTTGAGGAGGGACTTGTAAAATGTCCCAGAAACAGAGATGCCAATGGATCTCATGACCTGGCCTAAGAGGATTACTTATTTGGAAGGTATTGGATGGCAAGTACCTAAAGAGGACCATAACTGAGGATGCCTTCGGAAACACCCTCATTCATTAACTCTTAGAGTAATTAAAGCTATACAATTTTCCAGAGGGACAGTTTATAATTCCATTCCTGGCTGAGGACCCTAATGAATCACTAGTGCCCAGCAGGTCGTGTATGGGATGTCATAATTGGGGTTCCTGTTGTAAGTGCTGACTCCCTGGATAGTGCTTTCCTTGTTAGTGGTGTACCAGAGTACCCTTCCAGAAGACGGACAGCAGCACCATGCTGGTAACTCTGTCCGTTGTCTTCTTCAGTTTCCACAGCAATTCCGTGAGGTAGATATTATTCTTTCTGTTTTACAGATGAAACTGAAGGAAACTGAAGTTCAGAGAAGTTAAGGAATATGCCCAGGATCACACAGTATGCTAGTAGATGGGTCTGCCTGACCCCAGTTTTCTTGTTTCCACCATCATACTGCTGCCCTCAAGTGTCAGCCCTAAAAGCTTAGGGTAGGGGAGAACCATGCACCTGCCCCAGGTCCCTAGTTCTCAGTTCTGCTATTCAGGAGATTCCTTGGCTTTGAAATCTGATAGCTACTGACTTAAAGATGTATTCACTCATTCACAAATATTTATTGAGTGCCTATCTTCTAGGCCCTGGGGATGTAAACAAAACAGACAAAAATACCTCCTTCACTGAGCCGGCAATCTAGTGATGCAGATAGATCTCTTCCCTCCCAAAAAGTTAACTTTACAGAATATTACAGGTTGATGAGTGCTTTGGAAAAAGTGTAAGCAGTGAAAGGGAATAGGGAATGGGGGTAGGGTATGAGGTTGCAATGTTAAATAAGGCTAGAGAGTGACATTTGAGTTAGCCTTGAAGAACCTCTTGTCCCTCTGATTTTACCTGGTCTGAAAGAACTTTAAGGCACAGGGTCACTGCTTGAATCTACTGTGTCCTGCTCCCTGCATGTGCTGCTGTGTTCGTTGCTCATCCCACGGTTCTTTCATTTCTGCCTTCTGGAGGATGGTTGGTAGGAGGTGGATCCTGTGGGAATGCCTGGCTTTTCATGATGGCAGCAGGCTTGAACCTGTCCAGAGGAGGGGTGTGTTGAGGGCTTGGCCCTTTCTGGTTCAGAGGAGTTGCTGGGCAGTGGGCCCAGCACCTGGTACTGGTGCTCCACCACGTGACTCCCGGGCTGAGGCCCCAGGGGACTGAGGCCTCACTGTCTCCTTGCACCTGCACCCTGGGGTTCTGCATTACAGGACTCAGGCAGGCGGTTGGGCCAGCCCAACCCTTGTCATGGACTCTAGCCAACAGTGCTGCAAGGGCACACATGAAAATGACTGCCTGTTGTGCTGGGCGAGGTCAAGGGCCCAGGAGGCCGGAGGCAGAGGGCCAAAGACTGATGCAAACTGCACCCCACCCTCTTCTTCCCTGCAGATGGGGAGCTTGCTCAAGGTCAGAGAAGACCGAGGTGGCTCCCACATCAGTGTTGTTGGGAGGACCTCAGCCAGTGGGGCTAGTGGGAACCTTGGATGTCTTTGCCAAGTTCTGCCGTCATTTCAGCACCTGCGTTATTGTCCCCACAAGTGGAGCTGTGACCATGGGGTTGGTCTCTTTCTTCCTCTATGTTGGGAGGTTTCCATATTTGAATAATTAAAAATTTCAGTTTAGAGGTCTATCTCTTGTCTATCTCTTGCACGTTTCTCTCTTTTGCTTAACTCCTCAATGACATACCTGAGATTTTTCTAGGCTAATGGTGTGTGTGTGTGTGTGTGTGTGTGTGTGTGTGTGTGTGTGTGTGTATGGCAGGGGTAGGGGGTGTTAGAGAAGGGAAGGGTTACCTCACAGTCGGTAATCTTTCTCTCTACATTGTGTTTTTACACACACATGCTGCTCTCTTTCCTTTCCCCACCATGGAGCTGAACTTGCCAGGAGGAGGAAACAAGATGTTGTGGTCAAGCAAGACTCAGAATTTGTGTTTGGTGACTTGGAAAGCATTTTAAGCAGTCCAATGCACTGCCCTTGGAAAGTCACGATGCAGCTTTAGGATGATGGGTTTAAGGGAAAACTCAAAAGCATATCATAGAGCCCTCATCACCTACCTTTTCTGGATTTGGAGTGTGGTCAGCTGGAATATGTGTCGGGTCAGGTTGAGTCAGATCAGCCCTCAGCTGAAGCCGTTTGCCATGGTTTATGTATAGCTATCAGAAAGCTAGGTAACCTGTAACCACTCAGACTAGAAGTCCCTGCTAGAGAAATGAGCCTCCAGAGACAGGCCTCCTCAGTAGGTCGGCACAGATAATAAGAAAGTTAGAAAACATCGGTTGGGTGGAAAACTTGCTAGGCTTTTCATGATGGTGGCAGGCCAGGGTGTACATATGAGTGAGTGTGTGTGTGTGTGTGTGTGTGTGTGTGTGTGTGTGTGTGTGAATTTTTGCACACTGAATAAAGTATTAAAATCCAAATATCTAAATCTATGAACTCGGAACTATAACTGCTATAGTTTTCATCTGCCCTGTTCTGATTTTAAAAAAATTCTGTAGCGTAAATCCTTTTTCCCCTCAAAGTGCCCCACTCTTCTTTCCCTTTTCTCACAGGCTCCTGTCCAAGCACCGTGCATGTTAGGTCATTGTGTTTCCCCTTCTCTCACCTTCAACTTCACTTTCCTCTTCTTTCCTCCACTCACTTGCAGTCTGCACTCCTTAGAGCACTGCTTCTGGAGTCCTGACTCTCTTCAGCTTTAGCTGAGTGGCCTTGAGCCAGTTACCTCACTGTTCTGATCTCGGTTCTCCATCTGTATAGTGGGGATAATTGTACCAGCATCACAAGGTTGCTGTAAGGATTAGCTAAAACCAGACATCTAAGCTGCTTGGCAGAGTGCCTGCTACTTAGAAAGTGCTTGATAAATGGTAACTCTTATTACTGAGCCCTGCTGTGTGGAGAGCAGAGGACCGGCTACTAAAGGAGTTCATGTTTAAAGTTCATGTTCAGAGTTCACTGAAACTCTTGTGTGGTGCATCTTAACTTAGCCAGGAGATGTCACTTCCATTTTCTTTCCATGCTTCTGTGCTGCTGTCCTAGACACTTGAGGTGGTTTCTCTCCATGTTTCCCCCATCCTTTCCTTGCTACCTTCTAAGCTTGGTATCCCTTAAATGAATGAAGATGCAGATATTTTCTTTCTCCAAGCTTAATCCTGCTCTCCTTTCTTGGCTGCCTTCCCAGAACAAAAAATAAAGCTTCCTTTGAAGTTTTTACCATTACTGAGGTCCTAACAGGACTCACCTCCATTCTTCCAAAGGAAAAACCTGACATAGTCTCTTAGTACCTCTTCCCCCACTGCCAGGAGCCCCCTTTCAGCTTCCTTTCCATGCTTAAGGAATAGTAATATTAGCATTTGCCATTTGCTTGGCTCCTGCTCTGTGTCAGAAAAAATCATTTAATCTTCACAGAAGTCTGATAAGCTAGATCTCAGTGTCTCCTTTATTATAGATAAGTAAACAGGAGTGTGCCTTACCCAGGGTCCCAGGGCTGTACATGCCAGAACAAGGGGTAGAACCCTGGTATCTACCTTCAGAGCGCACAGTGCCCCTCTGGCCCCACACTGCCTCTGAGGATCCAGATGTCCTCAGTCCCTCCCTCCATAGAAGACAGGCGGGGTATGGAGTAGGGACAGCTGGGCCTACGGATGCCCCAGAAGACCTAGCTAGTGGACCAGGGGAGGCATTCTTCCATTTAATAAGTGGTTTTTGAACAACTGCAATAGGGCAGCCTCTGCTAGGCACAGGAGACAAAGCTGTGAGCAGAACCAGACCCAGTTCTCATTCTCACGAAATGTACAATCTGGTGGGAGGGTCGTTAAAATAAGTGTAAAGTTGCAGCTGTGATAAATGTTACAAAAGATTGATACACTCTACTTGCTACAAGAGCATATACTGAGGCCATTTGACCTGAGATCTGAAAGAGGACTAAAGATTAACTAGTTGGAAAAGGGAGAGAAGAATGTTCTAGGTAATGGAAACAGTTCTTGCAAAGGAGCACAGCAAGTTAAAGAGAGTGAAGGAATGTGGTTGGAACATGGTTCATGGTGAAGCTGAAGGGTGGGCAGGGGTCATACCACCCAGGGCCTTCGTGGGCACTTTAAGGAGTTTGGTTTTGGAAGCCCCCCAGGGATGATCGTCCGGGAGTGACATGATCAGATCAGACACTCACGTGTGTTTGATGTAAAGAGCATTGAGAGTCAGGAGACCTGGGAGTCCTGGCTCTGCTCTCTATAGGAGTTTTCTGAGCCTAGGTTTCCTCATCTCAAAATCCTGGAGGGTTGGACTCAGTGATGTTTAAAGTCACCTAGCACAGTGCATTTAATTAAAAAAAAAATTAATGTTTATTTATTTTTGAGAGAGAGAGAGAGAGACAGAGTGTGAGCAGGGTAGGGGCAGAGAGAGACGGAGACACAGAATCTGAAGAAGGCTCCAGGGCCTGGGCTGTTAGCACAGAGCCCAACGTGGGGCTCAAACTCATGAGCCATGAGATCATGACCTGAGCCAAAGTTGGATGCTTAACCGACTGAGCCACCCAGGCGCTCTGCACAGTGCATTTAATTCCTTCCGTCCTTCCTTCCAGCTCTAAGGTTCTATGAGTCTGTTTTGCAGGAATTAGGTTCCCTGTATCCTGGATTGCCCGTAACAGAAGCTAGGCAAGTGTGCGTGGATGTGTGTGTGTGTGTGTGTGTGTGTGTGTGTGTGTGTGAACAGGGGAGAAAGAGTGATGCGGCACAGAGTTTCCAAGGGCCTTTGACTTTTGTCATATATTTCAAACCCTATGACATGGCATTGCACAAGGGAAGCAGGAGACTAGAGATTGGTATAAAGAGAGAAAGGAGAAAGGAATGAAGAAAAGGGAACAAGGTAAGATGAGATGGGGAGAGGAGAAAGCAAACAGCGAGGATTGATTTGGGGAAGGGGTCAGAAGAGAAGATGATGTGACTCAGGAATTCCAAGGCTTTGTTGCTCAGCCTGGCAGTTCTGGGCATATCTAGTACCTCAGAGATCCTGGTGACCCCAGAGATTACTTGTGGAATTTGCATATTGAAGTGGTTTATGGAGCTTAACGTGCCAAGCACTCGCTAGCAGCTTGTACTTGCCTTTGCTTCAAGTTTCAGCAGGCATTGGAGTTCCTATTAAACAAGGTTGGGTCTGGGGGATGTCACCCTCTGCTCAGTGTCTCCCCGTGTAGCAGGCTTCAGGCTTGCTCCTGCCAGCTACTTACAGTACTCATGAAGTAGTAAGGTGGAAGGGGCAGCGGGCCCAGGCCTGCTGACAGCCAAGGAGCCTAAGAGAGAGCACTGCCTGCCTATGGCTTCGGGCTTCCTGCTTTGACTCCTGTCACCTGGCCTCCTCTCTGGAACCTCCTCTGGAAAGTCAGTCTGAACCTGATCCCGTCCAACCTTGCTGCCTGGTCAGAGAGGGTACTCCCACCCTTCTCTGCACAGCAGGCAGGCTGGCGGAGTTCCAGATTGTCTTCTGGCAGTCTGGAGTGCCCTTCTCAGGCTCTTTGCCACAGGGGATTCTCAGGGCTGGGCACAGGAGTTCCGAGGCACTGAACAGGCCTCCCCAGGCCTTCTTGGGCTCTCTCTGCCCCTCCCTCTAGTCTTACTGAGCCTTCCAGCAGCTCTGGCCTCCTGCCTCCCACCTCCTTCCTCATCTGGCACGTAGAGAGTATGGGGCCAGCTCCTGCCAGGTACACATGTGGGCTCACACATGAGAGGCCTTACCCCTCCTTGGAGCACAAACTCTTGTCATACATGTGGCTCTAAGCCTGTAAACTGGCTGCTGCTGTGCTCAAATCACGTGTACTCTTCCCTCCTGCACCCCTTCCTGGGCTCTGTGTAAGGGCTGTGGGAAGGCCTGTGTCCTTGCTGCCCTTTGTGGGTATGGCCAGAGATGTTACTGGGTATTTAGGGACCTGGTGGGATAGGCTTCCAGGGAGCCTTCCCCCTCATGGGGCTGCAGAGATAGGCCCTTGTGAGTGGGGAAAGGAAGCAAGAAGAGGTTGCCAGAAAGCAGTTGCCCTCAGTAGCAAGCAGAGCCCCTCTCAACTTGCACTCCACAGCTCCCTGTGCTGAGTGATGGGAATTCCCAGGTGGCCTGGGTGCCTCCTAGGGGAGCTCTGGCTTGGAGCTAAGCCTGTTGTCTCCCTTATCTCCTCAGGTGTGTGGTCGTGCTGTTCAATCCCCGGAAACACAAACAGCACCACATCCTCAACAGTTCCAGGTAAATGGGGCTGGGCCCTCAGGGAGCACCTCCATTTCCTGGGAGTTGTGAAAAGGGCACTGTCTGGGGTCTTTGAGGGTCTGAGGACTGGGACCTGGTTGGGCCCAGGATCAGAGAGCAAAATGCCACTATGTGTGCCATTAGTGTCTGCTCACCTTGCCTCTTGAGGGGACTCTGTGGGAGCCAGGTTTAGGCCTGTCAGTGCCCCTCTGAGCCTACCTCATATCCTGCAGGAAAACCATCACTGCCCTGGCCTTCTCTCCTGATGGCAAGTACCTGGTCACTGGAGAGGTGAGTGAGGAACGGGGGCTGTAGTCCTCTGAGGTGGGTGAGTGGCCTGGCCTCAGCAGAGAGCTACAATCCTAGGCCTCGTTAGGGCTGCTGGCACTTTGGCTTCCTGAACAGATGCTAAATCCTAGTCTTTGCTCTGCCTGAAAACAGTGGTTCTTAAACCTTAGTGAGAATCACCTGGTTTGCTTGGTGAAGTACACATTGTCAGGCCTGCCCCCAGGGTTTCTGACTTTATAGGTCCGAGATGGGACCCCAAAATTTACATTTCTAACAAGTTGCCTAGTGCAGATTCTTCTGCTGGTTTGGGAAGCAGGCTTTGAAAAACCACTGCCTTAAAATATTCCTTATCTCCAGAGGCCCCCTGCTGGGCACATGAGGGATACCTCTGTGTTCTCAGGCTTACAGGGAGGCAGAGGAGGCAGAAAAAGGCATGAGTGGTAGTGGTTCTCAACCTTGGAGACCCATCAAGAATCACTCAAGGAGTTTTGAACAAATACAGAGGTGCACACCCTGACACAGATATTGAACAAAATCTGGGCTGTTTTCTTCCTGATGATCATTGTCCTGAGATATTTATCATGTTTTTTAAAATACCTTTGCCCCATAATAGCGCTCTCCTCTTGACTCTTGGCCAGGGGTCATTAGAGAGATTTTATTGAGTAGCTGGAGGGGCGGGGGATGAGAACCCCCACCCTGAAAGGCTTGGGGAGTCTGTATGCCTCTGGCCCTCACTTCCAGTTCTTGCCTCCCTGCAGAGTGGGCACATGCCTGCCGTCCGGGTTTGGGACGTGGCTGAGCATAGCCAGGTGGCGGAGCTGCAGGAGCATAAATATGGCGTGGCTTGTGTGGCCTTCTCCCCTAGCGCCAAGTACATTGTCTCCGTGGGCTACCAGCATGACATGATTGTCAATGTCTGGGCCTGGAAGGTGAGTAGACTGGGTGGGCTGGCCTGACAGCCTCGTGGGAGTTCATGGACCAGTCAGGGAGCCAGGAAGCTGCTGATCTGAACCCTTCACTCCACTCTGCTAATCTCAGTCTCATTCTAGAAAATAGCCTGAAGCAGAAAAGAAAAACTGTGTAGCCAGGTGTGTGGGTAGAAAGGGGCTAGCTTTATGCCTTTGAGGATCTACAGAGGAAATGAATCTCTTCAGCCCCTCAAGAAAGAAATTCTTCTCTCTCCCTTCTTTTTCTGACCAAAAAATCTTGCAAAGGAGCCCTTTTTAAGTACAAATCCTATCTAACCCCTCCTCCTTCCTTTAAACCTCTTTCTTCTTAGCCCCAAGAGGCAGAATTTTGATTCTTCCTTTGGCTTTCCCTCCAGAAAAACATTGTGGTGGCCTCCAATAAGGTGTCCAGTCGGGTGACAGCAGTGTCCTTCTCTGAAGATTGTAGCTACTTTGTCACTGCAGGCAACCGGCACATCAAATTCTGGTACCTCGATGACAGTAAGACCTCAAAGGTGAGCTGCTGAGGCTGGAAGTAGCCCCAGAGCCAGGGCCTGCTCAGCCCACCCCAGGAGACCCTGTTCACTTGGGCCCCTCTCTGCTTACTGAGCAGCCATACAGAACTTCTGCATGAGCCAGATGCTGTCCGGGCCAAGGAGTAGTCTCAAAGAGTGAGGGGGCCTTGCTGCTTCCCCTCCTTCTCCCCAGGGTCTAGTTTGCAGGGGCAGGCTCTGGGGTGGACAGGTGGCAACTGTGGTGTGTCTCCACAGGTGAACGCCACTGTGCCCCTGCTGGGCCGCTCAGGGCTGCTGGGGGAGCTGCGAAACAACCTGTTCACTGATGTGGCCTGTGGCCGAGGGAAGAAGGCCGACAGCACCTTTTGCATCACGTCCTCAGGGCTGCTGTGCGAGTTCAGCGATCGGAGGCTTTTGGATAAGTGGGTGGAGCTGAGAGTAAGCACCTCTGTCCCAGTGGGTAGGGGCTGCCCGTGTGTAAGCTCAGGGGAGATCTGATGCCTCTGGCTCCATACCAGGGTCTAGGCCCTCACGCATGCAGGAGGGAACCCCAGGAGAGAGAAGCTTGTGGGAGCCAGAGCTTGGCCTAGTTCCAGCCCTTGGAGATCTCTATAACTGCCTCCTCTCTGCTTTCTCTTTCCATCTTTCTTTCCTCTGCTTCCCTCTTCTCAGAATACAGACAGCTTCACAGTAAGTGGTACCTAGACCCTCCTGTCTTTCTCATGCTGTTTCTTTCTCTTTGCTGGGCTTTTCCTTCTTTGTCCTCTGGCAAAACTTCTCGTGCCTTAGAAGGGTCCCTGACTCCCATCCCCCAATTGCACGTGGCTGTAGGCCCTCTGGCCACCTGCTGCTGGAGGGAGGGGTGTCTCTAGATGACAGCTGAGGGGCTCAGGCCAGAGCTGCTGGGGAGCTTTTTCCTCGCCTCTGCCTTGGCTGGTTCTTCCTCTTGGCAGGTGACTCTTGAGGAGGGGTTGGGCAGGTGACCCTTGCTGACCTGAGCCCTTCTGCCTGCAGACTACTGTGGCCCACTGCATCTCTGTGAGCCAAGACTACATCTTCTGTGGCTGTGCTGATGGCACCGTGCGCCTCTTCAACCCCTCTAACCTGCACTTTCTCAGCACGCTGCCCCGGCCCCACGCCCTGGGAACAGACATTGCCAGCGTCACTGAGGCCAGGTGAGCTGTGTGGGCCCCCTGCCTCCATTCAGAGCCTCACCTTGGGCCCAGCCTTCCCTGGCTGTGCTTCAGGAGTCAAACTGAGGAGTGTATCAGTGCCCCCATGATTGCCAGCACCACCTCTGTAGACCAACAGATTTGGGCTTATTGATACTAGTGCAACCAAGGAGGCTGCACACCGTGGGAAACCGGCGAGTGTCTTAGGAAGGGGGGAGGGTAGGTAGGGCTTATCGTAAGATTTGGGCTTGTATTAGATGATTTTAGGAATGGTTCAAGGTGTTGAAGTTTTGCTCTGGTTAGATGCTGTCAGGAAGTACAGGCAATTCTACAATTGGACTTCTTAATAATTTTTATCTAAAAGGTGGAAGGGAAGATACGGGGCTAAAGCTGTAATTGGTAAAGAAGTAGCATTCAATCATGATAGATGGGAATGGAAATGTATGGTCATTTTTGTGGTTTATACAGTGACGTGTGTTTATCTGTCCTCAGACACAATTATAGAGGGGTCTTGTTTTTGTTCTGTTCCATCATGGCCGCAGAGGTACCTTGTCTGACTTTCGTGTTCTCTGACACTGTGTTCATCACGAGAACACCGAGGTCCAACAACTAGTGCCAGGTCAGGGGTCAGCTCCTGGCTGACAGCTGTCAGAGACCTTTTTCTTTCTCAGGCAGCTGCCCCCTGCAGGTCTGGAGAGGGTTCCTCATGCTCCCTCTGCTCCTTCCTTTGTTCTTTGGCTTCTGTTTTCATTCTTTTTAGTCCTCCATTTCATCAGCTCCTCACTCACTGTTTGCCCTGTCCTCTTCCCCACAGTCGCCTCTTCTCTGGAGTGGCCAATGCCAGGTATCCAGACACCATTGCCTTGACTTTTGATCCTACTAATCAGTGGCTGTCTTGTGTATACAACGACCACAGCATTTATGTTTGGGATGTGAGGGACCCCAAGAAAGTGGGCAAGGTGTACTCAGCTCTGTATCATTCCTCCTGCGTCTGGAGTGTGGAGGTATGTGGGCTGGGCTGGCTTGGGACTGACCAGGTTTGCTGGGGTACCATTGTGGGGCAGGAGGTGGGGATCCCTGAGGATGCCTTCATATTCCTGCTGCCTCCTTTTTTCTCCAGCAACATCCCTGTGTATCCGCATATCTTCATGGGTCCTGAGGATTGAGCTTGAATTTTACTGCTTATGTATCTCAGGCTTCTTCCATTGTATCCCTGTCTATCCCCAGCTTTGCCTCATCCTGGGCTGGGTGATCTTGGACAAGTTACTGAAATTGACTGAACCTCAGTTTCCTCAACTATAAACTGGTGTACCTGATTACTCCAGTTGTCCTAAGGATTAAATGAAATGATATAAGCGGGAGATATAGAAGAGTGCCTGGAACATAGCGGGAGCTTTGTTAAGGTTTTTGCCCTTAGTGATAATACAGAGTATCTAATAGTTATGGCTTGCTTCCTATGTGACAAACACTGGGCTAAGTCTTGGCCAGCATCCTCTCTTTAATCGCATTCCCTTCCATCTCCTTGGGCAGGTAAAGGACTGCCCCCTGCATGGAGATCTGACTTTGTTCCCTCTGCCCCTCAGGTCTACCCTGAAGTGAAGGACAGTAACCAGGCCTGCCTGCCCCCAAGTTCCTTTATCACCTGTTCCTCAGACAATACCATCCGCCTGTGGAACACAGAGAGCTCCGGGGTACACGGCTCCACCCTGCACCGAAACATCCTCAGCAATGTGAGCCCTGAGGCCTTAGGGCATCTACTCCCTACTTAATGCCCCCATCCCCTCAGCCTTCACACCCCCTTCTCAGGAACTGGGTCTCTTCCAGCTCTGGTTTGGCTGGGCTCTTTGAGCCAGGGGTTTATCTTGTCCAGCATTCTTCTCCCTTTGCAGCTGTACTGGGTCAGGCCTGCCTAATTCACCTGCTATTCTGACATGCTCCCCTAGGACCTCATTAAGATCATCTATGTGGATGGGAACACTCAGGCCCTGCTGGACACCGAGCTGCCTGGAGGAGACAAAGCTGATGGGTCCCTGATGGATCCCCGTGTGGGCATCCGCTCTGTGTGTATCAGCCCCAATGGACAGCATCTAGCTTCTGGGGACCGTGTAGGCACGCTCAGGTAATGCCAGGCCTGGAGTGGTACTGACTGCCTCCCACGGCACAGGCCGAGGGAGTTAGGTCCTGAAGGACAGAGCTTTAGAAAAATTGGCTCTGAAAGATTGGGGAACAAGATGTCTATATGCACGAAAAGATAGTAACTTTACAATGAAGAAACCCAGCAGAAACCATCCTAACCAAGTGAGTAAACTTAACATCCTCATGTCAACCTCATGAAGCCCATAATATGATGTGCTAAGATGGACATAGCATGGTTTCTGTGGTATTCTTGCCCCAAATGCATAAACTCAGTTCAATCATGGGAAAACATCAAGCAGACTAAAACTGAGGTATGTAGGACAGAGTAGTCAATACTTTTCTAAAGAGTGTTGAAGAGTGATCAGTACTCCTCAAAAGCATCAAGGTCATGAATGATAAGGAAAGACTGAAGAACTGTCACCAACTACAGGTGATAAGGAGAAACAACAATTAAATGCAATTTGGACTCTTGATAGGATCTTGGATCCAGAAAAAAGGCTTTGTGGAAAAACTGGTGAAATTCAAATAAAATCTTTAATTAATTAATTAATACTACTGTACCAATGTAAATTTCCTGCTTCTGGTATTTGAACTGCCATTAATATGAAAATTCTCTATACTCATTGCAATTTTTCTCTAAACCTAAAAGTTCAAAAATAAATAAAAATACAATTTTAAAAACAGGTTAGAGGGAAGGTATAGCAGAGAATGGAGGGTGAGCCTCTCCTCTGGTAGCCTGTCAACACCCTCTTCCCTCTCATCTTTGCAGAGTGCACGAGCTGCAGTCCCTGAGTGAGATGCTAAAGGTGGAGGCCCATGACTCAGAAATTCTATGCCTGGAGTACTCTAAGCCAGACACAGGTAAGAAGGATGCCTGGGATCTAGCCCAGAATGGCACAGGGCCCCTCCAGTCCTGCTAGTGCCACTTACGTCCATCCTGGCTCTTGGATGCGGGACTGAACGTCATTTGAATCACTTGGTATTGCAGGTTTAGAGGAGGACAGCTCCATGCCTGCTGCATGGTTCACTTGGCTCAGAGTTATGGGGCTCAGTTCCTGTGGTCCTTTTGCCGGGCCCACATAGGGGTTTGCTCTGGGCACTCATGGGCTGATAGAGTTCTTTCAACCCCAGGTCTGAAGCTGTTGGCGTCAGCGAGCCGGGATCGGCTCATCCATGTGCTAGATGCTGGCCGTGAATATAGCCTGCAGCAGACGTTGGACGAGCACTCATCCTCCATCACTGCTGTCAAGTTTGCAGGTGGGGGCAGGGCAGTTGAGACACATCTTGCCACCTACCACCAGTATCCTCCACCCCTATCTCCTGCCTCCATGAGAAGGGTGTGCCAGTCGCAAGGATGTGTGGGACAGCAATTGGGAGGCCTGGAGCTGGATGGGAAGACAGGTGGAATGTCGACTATCAGTCTAGGTGACTGTGAGCCAACCAGGTTGGCTGAGGAGAGAGAGAACAGAAAGCTTAGGTTTGGAGGAAGTGTCCTGATTTAATTGGTTGTCCTGGTCTTGTGGAATAGTTCAGCAGTGGGGCAGTATGGAGGGAAGGCAGAGGAAGGGCTGGCCCCCTTGTGGTGAGAGCTGTGGTAATAGCTAGGCCCCCCTCCTCCATAGCCAGCGATGGGCAAGTCCGCATGATCAGCTGTGGAGCAGACAAGAGCATCTACTTCCGAACTGCACAGAAGGTGAGGGTATGGGGCTTCCCTGAATAGGGCAGTGGTTGGGGAATCTCAGTCGTTCTCTGAGCTGAGATTGTAAGAGGTGAAGGGAGGCGAAAGCCGGGCTCTCTGGGCCTAGTGAGCCCACACGTTCTACCCTTCAGTCTGGAGATGGAGTACAGTTTACACGGACGCACCACGTGGTACGGAAGACGACCCTCTATGATATGGATGTGGAGCCCAGCTGGAAGTACACGGCCATCGGCTGCCAGGACCGAAATATTCGGTGGGCGTCCCCTTCTCAAACCATCTAACCACCTTCCTTTGTGACCTCCACCCATGTGGCCTGAGGGGTCAGCTTTAAGCAGCTGTCTCCCCATTTCTGTCTTTTTGTCTAGGACTTTGTACCCCTTGAGCCTGTAGAAAGAGCACTTTGCCTTACCCAAGAGGTGGTAGCCTCTTTGGTGTTGGGGAGTGGCTCTCAGAGAGAACAGGGCTGGGACTGAATGCTGGGGTCTCTGTCATCCAGGTGTGCTTGATTGTGGCCTCTTCTTCATGTGAACAAGAGTGTTTCTTTACAGGATCTTCAACATCAGCAGTGGGAAGCAGAAGAAGCTGTTTAAAGGATCACAGGGTGAGGACGGCACTCTCATTAAGGTAAGGGCCCAGCAGGATGGGCTCTGGACCAGAGAAAGGAAGGACAGGGGTAGTGGGTGGAAAGGGACTGGTGCTTCCCTTGTCCTCTGCCAGCTGTGTGTCCCACTCCTCAGGTGCAGACAGACCCCTCAGGGATCTATATCGCCACCAGCTGTTCTGACAAGAACCTCTCCATTTTTGACTTCTTCTCAGGCGAGTGTGTGGCCACCATGTTTGGCCACTCAGGTAAGTGTTTCCCCAATAATCTATGGCTGGAACTTTACTCTTTCCTCCTTTAGTTTCTGGGGACCTAGCAGAGCTACTCGCCCCACCCCTCCCACCAATCATTGACCTCCACTGTTGGGACAGAAGCTTGGCGGGGACTTTAGAGTGGCTCATAGGCCGTATTCTTTGTTCCTCACAGAGATTGTCACTGGCATGAAGTTTAGTAATGACTGCAAACATCTCATCTCTGTGTCAGGGGACAGGTGAGCAGAAGCCAGCTTCCCTGAGACACAGATTTTTCCTCTGTGCCACACATATACCCAGCTCCCTCCCCTCTTTTCACATCAGTGATGTCTCTGGGAAGTAGGGCTGAGCAGGGGTCTTTCTTGGCTGGGCCTGATGTGGTGCTAGAGGGTGGCCCTGGTCTTCTTGACAGCCCATGAGGAAGGGGAACTAGTGGTGTGCTACCTACCCCAGGTCCTACCCTACCCCTCCCTCACCCAACTCTGTGGCTCTATCCAGCTGTATATTTGTGTGGCGCCTGAGCTCTGAGATGACCATCAGCATGAGGCAGCGTCTGGCCGAGCTGCGCCAGCGTCAGCGAGGGGGCAAGCCACAAGGACCATCTTCTCCCCAAAGGGCTGCGGGTCCCAACCGGTGAGAACAGAGTATGGTTATGGGCGAGTGGTGGGTGGGCATCTAGACTGCTTGCTGTGATCTCCGTGCTACTCCTTTCTGCTCTGGACTTGACATTCACCTGTACCTCCCAACTCCTGTACCCCCCCAACACACATTTCTTACCTGAAGACTCATAAAGGTTGGCCTCTACCTGCATTGAGTCTCCTCTCTCCATGACCTTGCTTGTCTTGGACTTAGGCATGAGGCCCCATCGATGCTGTCTCCTGGACCAGCTCTGTCATCAGACAGTGACAAGGAGGGAGAAGATGAAGGCACTGAAGAAGAAGAACTGCCAGCTCTTCCTATCCTTGCCAAGGGTACCAAGAAAGAGCCAGGTGTGTGAAAGTCTCATGTAGGGCCAGAGAGGCACCAGTTGGCACAGTGGCCAGATATGCCCTTTCTGGTACTGTGGGGGTGAGGTCAGGGTGAGCTGAGGAAATCAGAGCATCACTGTGGCCACACAGGTATGGGCTGATGTGGAGCCAGGGCTCTGGGTGGGTGGGCTGGAGATACTCTCTCTGACTGCCTGTCTCTGTCTAGCCTCAGTGCCTGGCCCAGTCCTGCCCCGAAGCCTGTCCCACTGGGAGATGAGTCGGGTGAGTCACCATCGTTATAATGCCCTTCCAAGGTTATAAGAGGCGGAGGAAGGTGAAAGTGGGCTCTCTAGGCCTGCTCACATGCTGCACCCCTTGAGTTTAAGAAAGGGCCTTGTGGGAGAGTCTGAGCAGCTTGACTGGTCCCAGGTTACAGATGATGAAGCCTAGGGGTCTCCTTCCTTCAGTCTGGGTGGGGTGGCCTGCAGGGGTGAGTCGCCACTAGAAGAAGTGCTCCACTTGTTCAGCTGTCTGGAGGCCTGGGAGTAAACCTGAACAAAGAACAGGTTGAGGTGGGGAGTAGAAAAGGGGTGTCCGAGCCAAACTGTTAGAACTGCAAGAGGGGCTCCTGGGTGGCTCAGTTGGTTAAGCGTCCAACTCTTGATTTCGGCTCAGGTCATGATCTCATGGTTCATGGGTTCGAGCCCTGTGTCGGGCTGTCTGCTGTCACTGTGGATCCTGGTTCAGATCCTTTATCTGTCTTTCTTTCTGCCCCCCACCCTCTCAAAAATAAATGAACATTAAAAAAAAAAAAGAACTGAAATTCGAAAAAATCAAAGGTGCAAAGAATAGAAATCTGGAGAAACTAGTTTTTTTTTTTTTTTTTTTTTACATATATAATTTATTGTCAAATTAGTTTCCATACAACACCCAGTGCTCATCCCAACAAGTGCTCTCCTCAGTGGCCATCACCCACTTTCCCCTCTCCCCCAGCCCCCATCAACCCTCAGTTTGTTCTCAGTATTTAAGAATATTTTATGGTTTGCCTCCCTCCCTCTCTGTAACTTTCCCCCCCACTTCCCCTCTCCATGGTCTTCTGTTAAGTTTCTCAAGATCCACATATGAGTGAAAATATATGGTATCTGTCTTTCTCTGACTACTTTTTTCACTTAGTATGATACCCTCCAGTTGCATCCACGTAGCTGCAAATGGCCAGATTTCATTCTTTATCATTGCCAAATAGTATTCCATTGTATATATAAACCACATCTTCCTTATCCATTCATCAGTTGACGGACATTTAGGCTCTTTCCATAATTTGGCTATTGTTGAGAGTGCTGCTGTAAACATTGGGGTACAAGTGCCCCTATGCATCAGCACTCCTGTATCGCTTGGATAAATTCCTAGCAGTGCTATTTCTGGGTCATAGGGTAGTTCTGTTTTTCATTTTTTGAGGAACCTCCACACACTGTTTTCCAGAGCATGGAGGAACTAGTTTTAAAGACCCCACGTTAGGAGGTAAGCTCAGAACTTCCAGAGTAGTTATTTGGAGGGAAAGGGCTGTGAGAGGACTGGGCAGCTACTTCAGGGCAGCCCGAGGCGGATACAGACTTTCTGAGCAAGCCCCACAGCAGCCCAGCCCTCACTTGGGCCACATCAAGACTTCAAGGGGCAGCGCCTTCATTGTTAGCAGCAGCTCCATGGGATAATAGTGGCATGGTGCCTCTGGTGCCTTCTGACCAGGCCAGGGGCTCAAGGCTGGACTATTGGTTTGCCCTTGGTGCCGTGAATGAACTTAGAGCTGTCTTCTGGGTAAGGGATTTTGTAGAGATTCCCAGCTCCAAGGTGTCCGTGACACCAGGCGAAGGCTGAGACTAGAACATCGAAGACATGACGTAGAGTAAAGCTTAAGAACATGAATTCTGGACCCAGACTACCTGAGCTGTAACCTGCAGGCAGGCCCCTTACTGTCTGTGGGACTAGACAGGTTACCTAAGTCCCCTGTGTTTCAGTTTTCCCATCTGTAAAAATGCGGAGAATAATACTACTGACTTCATAAGGTGGTTGTGGGGATTAAGTGAGCGAACACATGTAAATAAAATGCCTGGCACACAGTAAGTGATATATGAATGTTCACTGATACTATTGTATGGTGGTTGTTAACTTCCCCCTCCTCTGCCCCACACCAGGCACAGGAGACGGTGGAGTTCCTGGCCCCAGCTCCTGTGGCCAATCAAGGACCCAGAAGAAGGAGCCGCTGGGCTCAGCCAGGCGTGGAGCTGAGTGTCCGCTCCATGCTGGACCTGCGGCAGCTGGAGACACTGGCCCCAAGCCCTCGAGACCGTAGCCAAGACTTGCTGGCCATGACCCCGTCTTGCCCTGGGAAACATGGTCAGCAGGTCCCTCCTGAGACCTCACATGCTAGCCAGGTGAGCCAGCTTTCTCCCAGCAACCTAGAGATCTCCAAGCAGCCTTAGGCAGCCTTATGCCAACAGCTGGGCCCTGAGCACTGGGCCATCTATGCTTGCTCTGCTCCTGTGGCACATTGGTAGCCTGGACTGCAAAGGTTCAGGCTGGCTAGGCTGTGTGGTGTGGTGATTGGGGTGGTACCCTTTGCCCTGGGCCAGGTTTCTTCAAGGGCTCATGATATTAAGTGGTGGCTGAAGGTTGACAGCCTGGAGTGTGACAGAATATTGTTATTCCAGAAGCTCAAGAACAGTAGCTGGAGCTATCCTCAGAGCTGGAATATTCAGCTTCCCCCAGAACTTACACACACCAAATCCTTGCCCACCTCCACCTCTTTTCTCAGACCTTTTCTCATGTCAGCATCCTCAGTAATGCCCCTTTGTGTGTTCCCAGAACGAAAAGCCCCCTCGGCATCAGGCTTCCCAACCCTGTTCCTGCCCCCACATTATTCGATTGTTGTCCCAAGAGGAAGGGGTCTTTGCCCAAGATCTGGAGCCTGCACCCATCGAAGATGGTATTGTCTACCCGGAGCCGAGTGACAGCCCCACCCTGGATACCAGGCAAGGGTCCTTCCCTCATCAGACTTCAGAGGCTATGCAGTCTTCCCTTCCTGTGCATTCTTTATATGGGAGGGCTGGCCCAGGATACTCAGGGCTTCCCTGCCACTTCGCCCCTGCCTCATCCCCAGTCCCACTCACAGGTCGGGGAGAAGGAAGCCAGATGTCTGGTGGGGCTGCTCACCCCTGCTAACTGCCTCTTCTTTCCCCTGCTGGCCCTCCTGAAAGTGAGTTCCAGGTGCAGGCTCCAGCCCGAGGGACCCTGGGAAGAGTGTATCCAGGCAGCAGGGCCTCCGAGAAGCACAGCCCTGACAGTGCCTGCTCTGTGGATTATAGTAGCAGCCGCCTTTCCAGCCCTGAGCACCCCAACGAAGGTGAGGCTGCAGCTTTGAGGGAGGTCAGTGGACTGAGGTGGGAGTGGAGGCTCTGGCGACAGGTTGGTGCAGCATGATGCTTCTGTCCCTTCCCCACATCCAGACTCTGAGAGCACGGAGCCCCTGAGTGTGGATGGCATTTCCTCAGACCTTGAAGAGCCAGCCGAGGGTGATGAGGAAGAGGAGGAAGAAGAGGGAGGCACTGGCTCCTATGGGCTACAGGAAGGCAGTCCCCATACTCCAGACCAGGAGCAGTTTCTAAAACAGCACTTTGAGACTCTGGCCAATGGGGCTGCTCCAGGTGTGGTCAGAGGGCCAGTATGTGGTCACTGTAGTCTTCTCTCCTTCCCTCCTTGCCTGGATGAGAGGGAGGGTACAAGGGTAGGCCATGCCCTGGGTTACCTTCTAGGGGAGGCAGAATCTGGCACCAGGGCTTGCTTCACTTCATAATTTCTGTCACCCTGGCAGGGGGCCCGGTCCGGGTACCAGAGAGGACAGAGTCTCGGAGCATCTCTTCACGATTCCTGTTGCAAGTGCAGACCCCCCCACTCAGGTACCTCTCCCCACAGCAGCTCTTACTCTCCTACAAGGAGCTCTGGCTCACTTGACCCCCCGGCCCTCCCCAGAGGGCCATTCCTGGCTTTGGGGCCGCATGCCACCCTCCTCTCTCCAAGGCTGCTGTCTTCCCATGCTCAACAGTATTTTGTACTCCCAAGTTTGGGACGACTGGCCTGCTGGCTTTGTGCCGTTCCTTCTCTCCCAGCGCTTCTCCTCATGTTGGCAAAGGGGACTCCTAAGCCTCCTCTGGGCCTTCTTCCACATTTCCTCCCTGTAGGGAACTGTCTCCATCTTCCTCAAGCCTGGCGCTGCCATCGAGACCAGTCCAGATGCTGCAGGCTTCGGGTGAGCAGCTGAGAGGCAGTGGTGCCAGTCCTCCAGGAGCACCCCCAGAGGCAGAGCCCTCCCCTGGAAATGGTGGCCCCCAGCAAGCAGTTCCTGTGCTGTTGCCACGACGCCGTCTCAACCCGGATAGCAGCTGGTCTCCCAAGAGAGTGGCTGCAGCCAGCCCCTTGGGTGGACTCCAGAAAGCCCAGTCTGTGCAGAGCCTGGTGCCACAAGGTGAGGAGCCTGGTGGGCTCAACTCCAGGGTGTGGGGAGTGTGGAGCGCATGAGCATGCTAGAGGAAGGAGGGCCTGATTTAGCTCTGATGTGTCACTGTGCTTGCCACTGGGTGTCCCTTAGTGGGTATGTGTGGGGAATAGCAACTCTTAGGGAGCTGAGTCTTTGCACCTGGGATGTCTTCCTCACCACCTGACCTGTATGTCTCTGTCTTCTCTGCAGATGAGGCCCCTCCACCGGGCCCATTGCTCTTACGGGAGATGGAAGCCCACGCGGGCCTGCGCTCCCTGCCACAGGCTGATGGCCGTCTTTCTCAGCCTCACTCCTACCAGAACCCCACCACCAGTTCCATGGCCAAGATCTCCCGCAGCATCTCTGTTGGGGAGAACTTGGGGCTGGCAGCCGAACCTCAAGCTCCTGCTCCCATTAGAGTCTCACCGCTCAGCAAGCTAGCCCTGCCCAGCCGGGCTCACCTGGTCCTGGACATTCCAAAGCCACTGCCTGATCGTCCTACCCTGGCCACATTCTCACCTGTTACCAAGGGCCGGGCCCCTGGTGAGGTGGACTGGCCTGGCTCCCCAGCAGGCCTGGGAAAGGCTCACAGTACATCTGAGAGGCGGGCCTGTTTGGGGGAGGGTGCCCCTCTCAAGCCTAGGACAGAGTGCCAGGCTCAGCCTGGGCCCAACAGCCCCTGTGGCCAGCAACTGCCGGTCAGCCCCCTCTTCCGAGGCCCTGAGAACTTGCAGTCCCCAACCCCTGAGAAGACTCCCAGCCCCATGGAATGCACCAGGCCAGGGGCAGCCCTGAGCCAGGACTCAGGTGTGCACAGCTCTCCAGCTCTCATCTCCTGCCCCATCCTCTTTCTCCTGTCTCTGCTGTCTCCTCTCTGGCTCCATCCCATTTCTGTTCATCCAGCCTCTGGTGTTTTTGTCCTGTCTGCCCCTGTCTCAGTCCATAAGTCACACCCCTGATGGTGAGACACTCCTGCCAATCTTCATGATCTCCTTGTGACCCATTTGCCCCTTCAATGCTTCTGGCCCCTGGAGCTGGGGCTGGCCCTCCTCTCTGGACCTCGCTTTCTGTGTGGTATTTGGGGGAGGGGCGTTGTTGGGGAGGAAGGAGGCAAGAAAAGGGACAGTGGGCAAGTGGAGGTGGTGTGATCCTACAGGTAGGCCTCTCCAGCAATCAGTGACCTCTGGGTGGGAGGCCTGAAAGGGCAGCTTTGCTGGGCCTTACTGAGTTGTATCTGTCCCTCCCAGAACCAGCAGTGAGCCTGGAGCAGTGCGAACAACTTGTGGCAGAGCTCCAGGGCAACGTACGCCAGGCTGTGCGGCTCTACCACTTGGTACGTGTTGGACACCTACCGTGGGGGGAGACAGAGTGCTAGTTGTGTATCCAGAACAGCCATGCTAAGGCTCTTCCACTGACAGATGGGTGGAGCAATCAAGAACATTCTGGGCAGAGTAGGTGAGGGAGGTAGAGGCCATTAGGCCGGGGCTCTTGAATCGCGGACCTATTGGCCCTAAGAGCCGGAGACTTTCTCAGCCTGGAGGGGTAAGGGTGGAGAGACCATATGTCCTAGCTTGCTCAGGACCATCCCAGTTTATGTCTGTTGTCCCAGTATAATTATTCATTGTATCCCTTGTCATATTCAAAAACTATTTGGCCAACTTAGACATAGGGGGCAGTCCAGCAGGGCCTTCTTTGGAGGCAGGCTAGACCCAGATGGGGCCCCTCCCCTTTATACATCCATTGACAGGATGTTCCTCCACTGTTCCTCCAACTCACTTCCTGGGTCCTCCTGCAGGTGGCTGGCTGCAAGACGCCCTCAGCAGAGCAAAGTCGCATCACCCAGCTCCTCAGAAACACCTTCTCTTCAGTGAGGCAGGAGCTAGAGGCCCTGGCTGGCGCAGTGCTGTGCAGCCCGGGTGGGAGCCCTGGGGCTGTGGGGGCTGAGCAAACACAGGCCCTGCTAGAGCAATACTCAGAGCTGCTGCTTCGGGCTGTGGAGCGGCGCATGGAACGCAGACTCTAGTTCCAGAATCCTATTCCAAGTGAATGCTTCCCTTATTCCAAACTGTAGCCCCTGCTCCACTCTCCAAAACCTGTGGGGATGCTTGGAGTGGATCGCAGGGATCAGTGCTCAGAGGGAAAGCAGTTTTCCCAGCTACTCCTCATGGGGCCCCTGTATTTATTAATTTATTTCCCTGACTGTCGCCTCACTTTCTTGGAACCCCTGCCTCCACAGCCCCTTCAGTGGCTCATGCAGGGTAGGTCTTAGATCTTTGTCATCTTGGTGCTGTGAGGAGTAGGAGGGCAGCCTGCCCCATCTGGGGGAAATCGGGAAGGGCTGGCCCTCTCTTCTTAGAAGCCATTTGAAATTACTGCAGGGATCAGCTCCCTGGGGTGGAGCACACACAGGGTATTTGGTGGGGTGGAAGTGAGAGGCCACGTGGCATTCAGTGCCCTTCAGCCAACAGCGGAGCTTCACCTCTACCTCCACTTCCCTTCCCACACCAGCTGTACTCCCCTGGCTGCCAGAGCAGGGGGTTATGTTTTCCCCACTTCCTGGCAGTTGTGTAGGGCAGAGCCCTCTAGTCCTCCAGGGTGTTCCTAGCCATCAGGAGGCTTGAGTTGGTGTCAAGGCCTGAGCCCCCACATTCCACTCCCATCCCCCCTCTAAGAGAGCCCTAGCATTATCTCTCTCCCTGTGCCCCCTTTCTCTCCTGGCCAGAACTTGTGGAGACAGCTGTGGGATGTTGCTGCGGGACAGTAAAGCCCTCTGCTGGGCAAACATAAAGCCCTGGCCTCCTCTTCTTAGCCCCTTGGTCTTCCCTATCCTCCCAACCCTTGTCCCCAGCAGGCTCCTAGACCCAGAGGCCACCTTCTCCTTGCATCCTGAGTGATGCCCAGTCAGAAGCCTGTGTTAGAACTTCTCTCATGGTTTACAGGGCACCAGCCCACCTTCTAAGGACCTTAGCCACAGAACTGTACACACACACACACACACACACACACACACACACACACAAGTTGAGTGTTTATCGCTAGAGTACTTGGCTGGCTGATGTGTGCCTGGTTTCCCTTCATGTACTACTCCTGCTTCACCACCCTGGCTCATATGGAACTATCAAGGAGCACAAAAAGGACTGGAATGTAGTAACCTGAATTCTGGATTCTTGGTGTCCACAACCTAGCTGATGTGAGATGGCTTGTTGGTTCCTGGTTCAGGTGGAAGGAGCCTCCTCAAAGGCAGTGCTGGGCACCCAAGATGCTCTGGATGCTGGAAGTTGAGGGGAGGGGGAGGCACATGGGAGTGCAGAAGGGGCCAAGAGACACACTGGAAAGGTGGTAGGTGGGACAGGTATGTAGTAGAGGGCAGGGGGTAGATTAGAATTAGAAGGGCAGTTGTTAGGGGTGAGGGGAAGGAGATAGGGTACAGTGGGCTAAGGTAGAGTAGGACCAAGTAGTGAAGCAGTGGTTGAGGAATTGGGGTGAAGAACACGTGTCTCTGGGCCCTGCTGCTTCTCTCAGCCTCAGGTAAGTCAGTGTAACTTTCCTGAAGTTCCAGGCCACAACAACCTATTCTCCCATGGACAGGCCCTGGGGCCCTGCTGGTTCAATAGGCAGCAACTTAGAAAGTTGGTTTTTGTAGAGTGCCCCGCTCTTGTTTGCATCAGCCAGAGTGCACCAGAACAGATGAAACCTAGTTCACCACCCCCACCCCCCTTTTGTACTACTACCACCTGCATGGCCACACTGCAAAGAAGTCCTGGCCCCAAGAACCCCTGCGGCTGAGGGTGGACCCTGGCAGGGCTGCAGCTGCCCTTGTGAGGGTTAGAAGTCTACTACCACTCCCCCAACCGGTACAACAGCCACAGATCAGCCCCAATAGGGCTCAGGCCTGGCCCTCTGGTCTGGGCTCTTGGAGATCCTCAGCCAACCAGTCCTTCAGAGGAGGGAGCTAACACTATCGCTAAGGTTTGTGAGAAGGTGGCCGCCCTTTCCCTACCTCAGCTGAGCGCTTAGGTGGGAGAGGGCGTCTTGTGGCCGCCGGCGCCCGTCCCCTTCTGCATGTCTGAGGCCACCGGCAACTGCCCCCCCCCCCCGCCCCCCGAACAGATTTGCCCTGACCCAGTTTTGAAAACCTCCTTATTTATAACTTTTATACTTTGTTCAGGCCATGGGCGCTTCCCTCCTCCCGAGGTCTCACGGGGCAGGGGCCGTTTTTAACTCGTCCATTTGTATTGATGTATGAACTCATCAATAAACACAATCATTTGTTAAATCTGGGATGCCAGCGAGTGCGGCAGGCTGGAGACAGCACAGCGCCTCTCCCGCCGCTTGGTTAGCAGAATCCGGGTGCGCTGGGGGCGGGGGAGAGGATGGCGCTCCGAGGCCGCGAGGCTCCGCGGCGGGGGGCGGGGCGCGGCGGGGCGGGGTCTCAAGGGGAGAGCGCGTGGCCGCAGAGCGGCGGCGGCGTCATGGCGGAGGCGGCTTTGGACGCGGTGCGGAGGGAGTTACGAGAATTCCCGGCCGCCGCCAGGGGTGAGTGGGTTCGCGCAGAGGCTGCGACCGTCTTGCGTCCACCGCCGGGCTGTCTCAGGACGTGGGCGGGACCTTGGGCATGTGGGGAAGCAGAGTCCGGAGTCGGGTGCGCCCTGGCCCTCCTGGGCCGCCCACACCACATTTACCCCTAGTTCGTGTTTTCAAGGAGCGCAGACGCTCGTGCACCTAACTCGTTGCTGGCCCCACTCGGATCACTCGTCTGTCCCAACCTCGCTCCTACCCCCGTGCTGGGGCCTCAGCTCCCCTGTTCCGGTGTTCGCAGGTCCTCGTGGCTTCCTGGCGTGTCTTGACTCTACTCCCAACGTTTGGGCCAGTCTTCACCCTGGTGTATTTCCCACGGTCAACCCGCCCGGAATAATGGGGCAGCCTTCTGTTGCCTGTCGTGAAGTCTTGAGGTGGTCAGGTGTTCCCTTTCAGAACCCCAGCTGGAACGCTTTATTCAGGAACAGACTTCTCCAAGGTGGTGCAGAGCTTTGGGAAAATTGTAGGCAGCTGTACAAGTAATCACTGGCTCTTCCCCTGGTTGGTTTTTATTTTGCTCTTTCCCTCTCTTCCGTTTTTTTTTTTTTTTTTTGTTGTTGTTTTTTTGTTTTTTTTTTTTGCTTTTTGTTTTACCATTAATTAACAACACGGACACAAGGTTTAAAAAGCAACGGATTTATAATGTGAAGTAAGCACCCCTCCCATTCGAGGCCCCAGTTTGAATCCTTCCAGAAATAATGTTTATATCTACACATACACACACGCAGCACTATATATATTACCCTTCTGTTTACAACTGTTAGTCTGCTAAACACTTTTTTGCACTATTATGTATCTTGAAGACCACCCCATATCCTTCTTCCACAATCTGTTTCACCTTGTGTACTTGTGGTAATTTACTGAATCAGCCTATTATTGATAGACATTTAGGTCATTTACAGTCTGTCTTTTTGCTAGTGTTGCAACAAATACTAGGAGCACCTCAATACTAAGCACCTCAATGTGTGAGGCTCTGATCAATGTGTTTAGGATACATCACTGAATAAAATTTCTGCCCTCCCATACCTTACATTCCAAGTGAGGAGACAGATCATTAACCCTAGTCACACTAAATGAGTAATAAGTAAATTATATAGTAGAAGAAATGGATTAGAAGATAAGTGTTGTGGGGGAAAAAATTAAAGCAGAATAAGAGGTCTCAGGCCAGGGGTTGAGTGGAGGATATAGGTTGAAATAAGATGGTCAGGGTAGGTAGGCTGCCTTGATAAAGCCACATTCAAGCACAGGCTTGTAGAAAGGGAGTGAGCTGTACAGACATCTGAGAGAAGAGCATTGCAGGTTGAGGGCACTGGGGCAAATGCCCTGAGGTAGGAGTGTGCCTGGTGTGTTCATGGAACAGTGAACCTGGAACCTGGAACATGCCAGTGTGCCTGGAGCAGTCATTCTGCGCATGTGTGAGTATTTTTGTTGGTTAAATTTCTAGCAGAAGAATTGTTGGGCCAAAGGAATTGTTTGAATCCCTTTTGAAATTCTCTCACATCAAAGCCTCAGAAGGGAGCAGTAGTCATTATCTACAGGAAGTCTTTTAATTGGTGAGGCAGTAAAAATTCAGTAATGGCAGGAAATACAAACGGTGAAAAGAAAGGCAGTTTCCACGCATTTTAGGAATTCCAGTGGGAAAAAAAAAGAATTCCAGTGAGAATAATAGATTTACTGAGCCCCAAATCACCCTCCCAAGATGACTGCTTTGATGGACTGGCATGACTGGGAAGGCCCTTTGCCAGTTTGCTCTCCCTTGCTCCCTTATCTGCTTGGCAGGTACCATCTTACCTCTCTGGCCGGTGAAGCAAGCACATGTTCCAGCTCTTCCCTTTTCTGTTTTCTTGGGCCTACCAGGGTCTTCCCACCCAGTTCTAATTTTTGAGCTAAAGACATTTACTTTTCAACTGAATGCAAAGCAAAGATGACTGGCATGGAGACCTCAGAGGTGAAAATTAGTGCAGTGGCTGCCCACTGGGGCCAAGACATTCAGGCTAGATCTCAAGGATGAAACAAACAAAGCAAAGCCCTGTGTACCCTTTATAGAAGCCAGGAGAAAGGCATTCCCGTTTGTGGGAGCAGTAGGAACAAAGTTTGGCACCACCTGAGTAGAGTGTGGTAAGGGGCAGGCACCAGACAGGAGGAAACCAGACTGGAAAAGTAGGTTGGGCCTGATCATGTATCACCTTGAATGCATGCCAAGGCACATTATAATTTGTAAGGAGTAGTGGTAAGCCATCAAAGGATTTTTTTTTTAACTAGGGGTATGACAAGATGAGATTGTATTTTAGGAAGATGATGGGGGCCAGGGTGAGGGATGCTTTTGAGAGGGAGTGGAATGAAACCCCAAGGAAACCAGTTAGTTCACTGCAGCGATCAGCCAGTCAGGAGATGTTGGAGACTTTCTTTCAACCATTAAGCCAGTATTTGTTGAGTACCTGCTGTGTGTTAGGGACTATTCTAGGTCCTGGGGGGTATACCAATGAACAAGATTTGCATCCTTACCCTCATAGAGCTTACCTTCTATTCTAGCAAGAGAGATCAATAAACAATTTGGATAAGTGAGATATATAGTATGTTAGGTGGTGATGAATGAAAGAAGGAAAAAAGGAAGAAGTGTAGGATTGTTGGGGACAGGTTACAGTTTAAAAGGGTGGCCTGGGAAGGAAACCTCACTGAAGTGACATTTGAGGGCCCCAAGGAGGTTATTTGAATATGGATACCAGCAGAGGAAAGGAGGGGGTGGTTGGTAGAATCAATAGGACTTAGAGACAATCCATAGGGGTGGACAGAAGTGAGGGAGAAGGAAGAGCCAAAAAGAATAGATTTGTGAGAAGGGATACGGGGCCCTATAGACATCTGTGCAGATGGCACACTGCACAACTATAAATGCACATGGTAGTCTTGGATCTCCTGAGGATGGTGATGCTGTTCAGGAAGATCAAAAACACAGTTCAGCCCTTACTTTTCCTCCTGTGGTTTCCTGTAGCAGCCTGTTTTCACAGTTAGGTTGTAATCTTCTTGAGGTGACAATAGGATCATCCCTTGATACTCTGCATTGGCTAAATCAAGTACTGAGTACATTCTAGAGCTTGGTAAGTATCACTGTTGGAGGGTGCTTTCCAGAGCCTGACTCACCCACACCAGCCTGTGGCTTTGGGGCCTCAGCACCACTCATTTTGGAGTTCTATGTACTGCCTCCATGTTTCCCTTTCCTAATGGATGCCATGAGGTTGGACACTGCAGAGTGGGAAAGCCGTGGGGTTCACTGTATAGGGCTGGACATGGTCCCAAGGAGGGTGTGGGTTGTGGGCTGAGCACCATCCCCTGGTCCATCCTGGTGTGTTTGTGGGTGCTTCATGCTTTCTGCCTTAAATTCTCTCCTCAATTTTCAGTTTCTGGTTGTCCAGGGTCCCTTGGTCATCAATGGGCATTATCCAGTGATAGTAGTGTGTCTTGCCCAGGGAGGGCATCTTCTACACAGGCATTGGGGCAGCAGCTGGGTGCTGTTGGGTTCATAACCCCACCCTACCCCCACCCCTTCTTTCTCTCAGAGCTCAGTGTGCCTCTTGCTGTGCCTTACCTGGATGAGCCCCCCACTCCACTCCACTTCTATCGGGACTGGGTCTGCCCCAATAGGCCTTGCATCATCCGCAACGCCCTGCAGCACTGGCCAGCTTTGCAGAAGTGGTCCTTCCCATATCTCAGGTGGGGGCTGCCCCTGGGGGGATGTTGGGTGATACTTTGTGGTATTTGGACATGGGCTGAAAAGTCCTTTCCTCCAGAGCCACAGTGGGCTCAATAGAGGTGAGTGTGGCTGTGACCCCTGATGGTTATGCGGATGCTGTACGAGGGGATCGCTTTATGATGCCTGCTGAGCGTCGCCTGTCCCTGAGCTACGTGCTGGATGTGCTAGAGGGCCAGACCCAGCACCCAGGAGTCCTCTACGTGCAGAAGCAGTGCTCCAACCTGCTCACCGAGCTGCCCCAGCTACTGCCTGATCTAGAGTCCCACGTGCCCTGGGCCTCCGAGGCACTGGGTGAGTGGAGGCAGGGGCTGGGCAGGGAAGAAATGGGAAGGACAAGCAGGAGTCAGCCCTGCTTGCTGCTTCTTCCTTTGGTGATGACTTGGCCCATACTCTTGGCCCCTCAGGGTCAGGTGCTATGCACTAAATGCTCAAGTCTCCAGGCCACAACTTTGTTTTTGTTTTTGTTTTTAATTAATTTATTTGTTTTGAGAGAGAGAGAGAGAGACAGCGTGAGTGGGGGAGGGGCAGAGAGAGAGGAAGAGAGTGAGAATCCCAAGCAGGATCCACAGCCAGTGCAGAGGCCCACACGCGGCTTGAACTCATGAAACTCCAAGATCATGGCCTGAGCCAAAACCAAGAATTGGATACTTAACTGACTGAGCCACGCAGGCGCACCTCCAGGCCACGACTTTGCATTGAACTACTGGACATTGTCACCCTTCCTCTGCCACAGGGCAGGAGGCTCCTTCTGGAGCTGGCCCTCCTCTGCCCCTTCTCTCTGTTCTCTCCCTGTGAGCTCCCTGGCTCCCCCAAGATTCTGGTCCAGCATCACTGTATGGTGGTTATTCCCAGCCTGGCCTTCGAGGATGGTCCCTTCTGACTTGATCTCTTACCTCTGACCTGCAGGAAAGATGCCTGATGCTGTAAACTTCTGGCTGGGGGATGTGGCTGCAGTGACATCCTGTAGGTATCAGGGGAATACAGAGGTGGGGGAGGAGGGAAGAGGAGATCAAGAGTGGAAGGTTGGGTCTGGACGGAAGTTTGACTGTTTTCTAAGATTTATTCTGGGGTTCTGGGGTTTGGGTGTAACAGAGCGCGTCCTGATAGCTCAGATTGGGGAGGGTCCCCATGGCAGTGGGGCGTGGAGGAGACTGTTTCTTCTAGGTCTCCAGAAAGCTCTCCTGAAGGGCAGCTAGGTCGGGGTGAACTCAGGAAAACTCTGTTTGCTTGGATTCCCCCCTTGGTAGAGATGAATGTCAAGCAAATGTCAAGTCCCTGATGGAATTCTGCCTGACTCCTTGGCATCCCCTTGAGCCGGCTTTGACTTTGTGCGATCTTCTGTTATACCACCTGTCACATCTGTCTTGTCATTTGTCCCCTCCTGTGTCCTGCCCCTCATAACCTTGCCCACTGGGCCTTCTTTGTATTGGCAGTACATAAGGACCACTATGAGAACCTCTACTGCGTGGTCTCTGGAGAGAAACACTTCCTGCTACATCCACCCAGTGACCGGCCCTTCATCCCCTATGGTAGGGGACTCAGCCCTCAGGGGCTGGGGGACAGGTGGCCCAAAGTAGAGGGAGGGCAGCAAGGGCCCTGGTCAGGCTGGTGTGCCAGGACGGAGGTGTGGGCACAGTTTTTCCACTGCACTCAGGGAACAAAGGGGAGGAACTGGCAAGCTGCAGGCCACTTGAGTGTCCCTGTACCTTTCTCCTTCTGGTTTCAGAGCTATACACACCAGCAACCTACCACCTCACTGAAGAGGGCTCCTTTAACGTGGTGGATGAAGAGGCCATGGAGAAGGTATCTGCCTTGTTCCTGGGACCTGGGGAGGGAGAAGGGTAGGAACCGTGTCTCTGAGAAGGCACAAAAGAGCTGGGGAGGTGGCACCTTAGTCTGAAAAATCCCTAAGTCTGGGCCTTCCCAGTGCTGAACAGGGCAGAGCTCATGGTGTTTACCTTTGGAAGGGACGGAGCTGGAGGGCCGGGGGCTTTGGGACTGTTCCCTGGCATCCACTGTATCCCCAGGTACCCTGGATCCCACTGGACCCATTGGCTCCAGATCTGGCCCGGTACCCCAGTTACAGTCAGGCCCGGGCCCTTTGCTGCACCGTACAGGCCGGTGAGATGCTCTATCTGCCGGCCCTGTGGTTCCACCACGTCCAGCAGTCCCATGGCTGCATTGCTGGTGAGGAGCTGCCCAGTAGGGCTGCTGGGGGATGGGTTTGGGAGGCAGTAGGTTTGGAGGGGGACCTTCATGCTGAGGTCTCCATTCTCCCCACAGTGAACTACTGGTATGACATGGAGTATGACCTTAAGTACAGTTACTTCCAGCTGCTTGACTCCCTCACTAAGGCCTCAGGCCTCGACTGATGGAACCCTGGTGAACGTTGCCAACGACAAGTGGTGGAAAAGGTCGTGTCCCTCCCAGGCCAAGTCACTTCCAGAGGCAAACTGGAGTCAGAGTCTGCTGACTCCTGGCCCAGCTCAGCTTGGAATCTGCATTGGAGGATTTGGGTGATCTGGAGGTCCAGGAGGTGCCAGGCAGGTCTGGGTGTGAGCTCCCAGGAAGTTACCACACAGGTGAGGCAGCTGCCTGTACTGGAGGAGGAGTGGGACTTCTGGTGCAGCCTCTTACCAGCACCGTGGGCGACTTATCACCTTGGAGCATTGGTGTCCTGTCTGTAAAACAGAGACAATGATGGGTCCTACCCCATGGGGTGTTGTGAGGCTTGGAGAGAGATCTTTAAGGACCATAAGGGGCTGGCACAGAAGAAGTGTTCAATAAAAGGTGGCTTTGATTCATGTGTGCTGAGACTCCCTCTTGAAGTTGCCTTCTGTGGTCTGGTGAGGGCTAGAAGGTTCAGGTAAACATTTCAAGGTGACCCTGATTGGGGGTGAGGCCTGGGTCCAGGCTTGGGACTGAGGACCTCTGCTGCCAACTCCCATGATAGCCACTGCAGCCCCTCTCAGGGCAAGCGGTTCTCATTTTAACTCTGGTGCAGACCTCCCTGTCTCGGCCTCTAAAGCTGTGCCTAGCTTTGCTCTGGCCTTGTTTGCTCTCCTCCACCTCCAGGGAAGCTGTTGGGGTCTGGTGCCGAGGGTCACCCCTGTTTCTTCCACAACAAGCATAGGTAGGAGGGGACAGAAACCCCTGCCCATCCCCGCCGCAGGGTCTCCACACACTCAAGACTCCCTCCCTCCCTGCACCAACCCAGACCTGGAAGAGCCCCTTTCCCGGAGAGCCACTCAGAGGCCTCATCATCCTAGCCACCCAGTGCCGAGGGTGGAGGCAGCCAGGCACGGGGCTTGGGAGGGCTCTTTCGTGAAACAAACCGCGCCCCTGCCAGGCGGTGATAGACCTGGGGCACCCGCTTCGCATTAGCCAAGTGCTTCAGTCAGGGCCGGGCATTCCTGTCCTACAGGCACTGGAGGTTGTGAAAGACCCTGTGACAGGGGACAAGGCTTATCCATTTGGTGCTGCCCTGGGTCCACTCCCTGCTTTCCAGATGTCAGTGGCCCTTCTAGGTCCAGGCACAAGAGCAGGGTTGGGTGGGGTAGGTGCTGATGGTAACGCCTAGAGGGAATGGGTCTTCATGGGTGGTAGGCCCCCATTACAGGGGCCATGTAGGTTTAAGGTTCCTCATTTCCTTGACAGGTGGCTTGTCCTGGAGTGAGTGTGAGGCTTGGGTGGAGCGGAGGCGGTTGGGAGGGACCAGGGAGGAGCTTGGGGCCAACTGGCACATTGTTGGCTCTGCGTTAAAAAGCCGACAGTCTTCGGTCCTGCGCCCACTGCCTGTCATTTGTGGCTCTTGAGGACTGTCTGTCTCATGGCTCTGGTAAGACCTGCTGGGGCCCTGGGCCCCCAGGCTGACCTTTGTTCCCTCTGGGGTCTCGTTAATGCTGATTCTTAAGAGGAGCTGTGGGTTTCCCCAGGTGTAGAGAGGGGACTTTGCCAGACTTGGTCCAGGGTGGTGAGCAGAAGCCAGGGAACGGGCCGGATCTTGGGATAAGGGTCATCCTGAGTTCTTCCTGCCCTAGAGATGGGCTCCAGGCAGAGTTCTCAGGGCCATGGATTTGGGCTACTGTCCTGGGGTCCCAGAAGGAAGTGGCTGCTCAGGTGCTCTTGACTCAGTTGCTTGGAGGGTAGGGGCCCCAGGGCAGACACTGACAGATGAGCTTCCCCGGCTCTGCCCTTCAACTCCATCCATCAAGACCCTTCTGAGGCAGGGCTGAAGGCCAGGATTAGTTGGCACAGGCTTTCCTGGCACACTTGCCATGGTTTATATCCCTAGACTCATGATTGTGGGTTTGGATGGACCTGCTTGGGGGTCCTCTTTAGCCTGACCTGTAGCACCTGGAGGACTTGAAAACCTGTGTGTGGTCTGAGATGCTAACTACTGTTCATAGTCAAGCAGAGAGCCCATTTCCAGAATTGAGTCCTGGCCAGGGGTCGAGAGGCTGAAAACCAACTCTGTGCTCCTCACTTCTACCTCTCCAGATAGAGGGTTTGCTTAACCAGAAAATGCCTCCGTTTAAGCTGCTCAACCAGGGGAGCAGCCCCACCAAGGGGCCCATGGCCAGGCTGGGTCCTGACATGCCTCTTCCCCTCCCTCTGTAGCCTTATATTCTGCTGTTTCCCCCTCCCCCCTGCCCGCCTCATCACGGGCCTCCTGCCAACTAAGACCGCCTCAAGGCAGCTTAGCAAGGGGTAGCTGGAAATGTGGGGTGAAAAGATTTAAAAGACACTAAACCAGTAGCTAGAAGCAAGTAAGCTGTGGGGTAGAGAGCATGAGTCGAGCCGTCCTGGTGCAGTCTTGGCCCTGGACCTCAGGCAAGTGACTATGTAGGCTTTCTGTCTTTCTGTGCTCCAGTTTCCTTGTGGGATTGGTCATAATTAGTCCCTACACACAGCATAGTTGTGTGATTAAAGAAGTTAATGTACATAAAGCCCTTGGGCCAGCGCCGGCCCAGAGTGTTGTGTAAGTGTTGGCAGGCATCATCAGTAGATACCATAGCCTCCTTTCCATTTAGAGCTCTGATGGGTGGAGGGCAGCCATGTGGCTGGGAAGGGCTGATCCCTTTGGTTCAGAATTAGTCCTGGAGGGGGTACTCTGGCCTCTTCTTTGGCCCTTGTTGGCTTTGGGCCCAGCAGCCTGCAGCAAGCCTGACCTGTCCCTCCTCTGCAGGCAAAGGTGCCTGGGACCTGCCTGCTCACCATTCGTGTCCTGCAGGCCTGTGGCCTGCCCTCGAAGGACCTAGGTGAGTGCTGGGCCCAGGGAGGACAGTGGTTCTGGAACTGGATTCAGACTGGGACAGGGCAGTGGGAAGAGATATAAGTAGGGCTGGGCGTGCAAGGGTCCTGGAGAGGGTGCCGAGAGGAGGTGCTGGGTGGAATGTGGGATTGTGCCTCAGCTTCTTGCTCTTCCTGCCTCCCGACTCAGTCCCATTCTGAGGGTCTCCAGGCCTCCCAGGGCTGCCTATAATGGAAGGTCATGGACTCTGGGAAGCTGGGCTGGGTAAGGCTCTTGGCTGTCAGCAGGCACTTGTCCCTTCTTCCTGCAGTAACCCCCTCTGACTGCTATGTGAGTCTGTGGCTGCCCACGGCCTCTAGCCATAGGCTGCAGACACGCACGGTCAAGAACAGCAGAAACCCCATCTGGAATCAGAGCTTTCGCTTTCGAATCCACAGCCAGCTCAAGGTGGGCCAGGTGTCAGCCCCTGCCCTGCCCGTTGTTCCTGCCAGCCCTTGCTTTCTGCCATGGCCCCACTCACCTTCCTATCCCACTCCTCCTTCCTGCAGCCCCTTACTCTGTTCCCTTCCAGAATGTGGTGCAGCTGCAAGTCTTTGACCAGGACCTTCTGACCAATGATGACCCCGTGTTGTCGGTGCTATTTGACGTGGGAACTTTGCGGGCTGGGGAGTTCCGCAGAGAGAGCTTCTCACTGAGCGCTCAGGCAAGGCTGTGCCCAGGGCAGTGGAAAGCCTCAGCCCAGGGAGGGGAGATCCTTTGCAGGGGAGCTGGGTACATGGCCCTTTTTTCCAGTGAGTGGTCCAGGCTTCCGTGGCATCCAGAGGCTACTGTCAGCCAGGAGTTGCTGTCCACAGGAATAATCCCAGAGAAAGTGGACAGAGCAGGGTGGAGATGGACATTGGCTCTCACCACCTCTCGGGCCCCAGCAGCCCCACTTGGCATGTGTGTTGAAATCTACACTCACGCTCCTCAACCTCTCTAACTTTGTTTTCTTCCTCTCTCCAGGGTGAGGAGCGGCTAGAAGTTGAATTTCAGCTACAGAGACTGTGAGTCAGGGGCCACTGGGCACTTCTTGGGTGGGAGTGCTTCTTTTGGGGGAAGGGCAGAGTCCAGTGTACCCAGAGCGTGCCCAGAACTGACACCCTTCCCTCTGAGACATCCAGTGGTGGTGAAGGAATGCTGTGGCCTCTTTGAGGGGTGAGAACCTGGGAGCCTGGACTTGCACTGAGGGTCACTGGTGTCCTTTTCAGGACAGACTGTGCTGAGCAGCTTGTCACCAATGGCATTCTGGTGGTAAGTTGAAGCTCCTCCCTCATGCCATCTGCTATCCCCCTCCCTGAAGCTTGGGGCTCCCTTGGAGATGCATGGGTAGAACTGAGTTGGGGGGGTCCCTGGGATTTTGGTTCCTTAAGAGGATACAACCTCAGGCAAATGGTTGGTGACTCAGGGCCAAGGTAATGAAGTGCTGAGGACCAAAACTAGGGTACTGGGAGGTGGGGGCCTCTAACAGGGCAGGGGTTCAAGTCTGAGGGGCTTTTTTAATGACTCAGGCCCGGGAGCTCTCTTGCTTGCATGTTCGACTGGAGGAGTCAGGGGACCGGAAGGGTAAGTCTCCCACCTACCAAGATAACCCCCAGCCCTCTGCCCTTGTCTTCCTCTTTCTTTTTTTTCTTTTTTCTTTTTAATTTTTTAATGTTTATTTATATTTGAGAAAGAGACAGTGTGCCAGTGGGAGAGGGGCAGAGGGAGACAGAAACAGAATCTGAAGCAGGCTCCAGGCTCAGAGCTGTTCTCACAGAGTCTGACTTGGGGCTTGAACTCATGAACTGTGAGATCATGACTGGAGCCGGAGTCGGACGCTTAACCAACTGAGCCACCCAGGTGCCCCTTGTCTTCCTCTTTCTGTGGGGATCTTAGAAGGGACCTTACATTAGCTGCCCTAGACTTTCATAGGCACTGGTAGAGATTAGGGGCAAATCCATGCTGGGGCTCCCCAGGACCTGTGTCCCCTTAGTCCTTGGAGAGGCTGTGATGGGGGCTCCATCTCTGAGCCTTGGCCTGTGCCAGTCCTCCTCCTCGGGGTGGGGGGGAAGTACCCTTCAGGCCCCTTATGCAAGACACTCTTGGGCCTTTGTGGGCCAGGATCTTATTCCCAGCCCCTCTGCTCTGGTTCCTATTTCCAGAGTCCGGGGGAAGAGTTCAGCTCATGGTTCCTGGGTCCTGTGAGGGTCCGCAGGAGGCCGCTGTGGGTGCTGGCTCCTTCTGCTTCCATTGCCCGGCCTGCTGGGACCAGGAGCTGGATATTCATCTGCAGGTAGTGTGCTGCTGAGGTGGGGCCTGCAGAGTCTTTCTCCCTCTTTCTTATAGCCGGTCCTTCTGCTCATGCTGAGCCCCTCACCCCCTCACTCCTTGGCAGAATCAGGCACACTGGGAAGAGTATGGGGTCTAGGTTGGCCTCTTATCCCTCTTCCTGCTGCTGCTTGTCACTCCCTGGGGCAATGGGTGAGATCGCTGCTGGAACAGAAGTGATTCTTAGGTATTCTTTCATCCTTCCTACAGGATACCCCCCAAGAGCACCTGAAGGTGCCCCTGAGGGCCTTGCCCTCTGGCCAGGTGGTGAGGCTTGTCTTCCCTACGTCCCAGGTACTTGATCACCCGGAGGAAGAATGCCAGAAGCATAGGCAGGGCTGGGCCCTAAGCCTTATAGGGGGCCTGCGGTGGTAGGAGCTTTAGTCTTAGGGCCATGCCCTGCACAAGTGCTGAGCCAGGTTCTGAGGAGAGGGGGTCCTCTGAACAGAGCTGCCTTGAAGCCTCAGACCTTGTCCCTGTGGAGATGGCCGGAGGCCCGAGGGGGCATGGGAGCATCATAGGGTGTGGCTCAGGCCAGGATGAGAGGAACATGGTGGCCAACTTTTGTGACTGAAGTGTTCATGGTTTTTAGGAACCCCTGATGAGGGTGGAGCTGAGAAAAGAAGACGGGTGAGAGCTGGCTAGTCCCGGGGAGAGGGTGTGGGGGAGAGCAGGCAGGCACCTGCACTTGAACTTGAGGCACAGAGAGGGCCAGGAAGCCACAAGAGAGAAATCATGCTCCCTTTGGGTGGTGGCGATTGTGGGTGGACCGTAGCTAATAATCTTCATGAGACAAGAGAAGTCACCCACCCTGGCCCTTCTTCACATGCCTGGAAGACTAGCCACGAAGAGGTGGGAACACTGTTTCTTGTCTCCGCTGGAGTCATTTTTGGGTGGGTAATGGAGAGAAGCTGAGAGGTGGAAGTAGATCTATGGCGGTGGGTCCCACCCGGGGGCCTTTTTAGGCACCAGCATTTATAGTCGTGGGAATCCATTTTCTTGCATTCCCCAAGTGTCCCCACCTGGGTCTAGGTGCACCTTCTCTCCATCATACCCACACATGTCACGCTTCTGTCCAGACATGGGCAGGAGTGTGGTTTGGGGAGAGGAGAGAGAGATTGAGAAGTGGGCTTCTCAGGTGAGGCAGACCCAGCTTCCTTTTCTGTAATGAGGCCGGGAGCTGCCTGATGGTTCCTTCCTTCCCACCCAGACCCAGGGAGCTGGCTGTGCGGCTAGGCTGCGGCCCCTGTGCTGAGGAGCAGGCCTTTCTGAGCAAGAGGAAGCAGGTGGTGGCCAAGGCCCTGAAGCAGGTCCTGCAACTGGATGAAGAGTTACAGGAAGATGAGGTCTGTGGGATGGGCTGCCTTGGATGGGCATCCTCAGTCTTCCTCAAGCCCAGAGCTGACTGTTTCCTAACCAGACCGGAACTTGGCCCTGCCTCTTACCTACCTGCCCTGCTGTGCCTCCCTCTCACTTGATGTTCTTGGCAGCCTGATGCCATCAAATGCAGAGCATTGCATGAGGCACCTGGAGCTTATAAGCTGCCCCATTGGGCTAGCTTTCCTTCTCGCTTTTTTTTTTAAGTTTATTCATCCATTTTGAAATGGAGACAGTGTGAGTGGGGGAGGGGCAGAGAGCAAGAATCCCAAGCAGGCTCTGTGTTGTCCTCACAGAGCCCAACAAGGGGCTTGAACCCATGAAACCGTGAAATCGTGACTTGAGCCGAAACCAAAAGTCAGACTCTCAACTGAGCCAGCCAGGCACCCTCTTTCTCATTGTTTCTTGATTTTTGGTCTGGTCCAGGTTTTGGGACTTGGGTCCCATCTGACTCATCAGTGAGCCATGTAGCCTGAGGGCAGCCTGCTGGGGTCAGATCAGCTTGGGACACTTTCTAGGGAAATGACTTCTCCTAATAAGAGGGAAAGGGGTGGATGTTTGGGAGACTACAGCCCTGATCAGACCTTGACTGACCTGGCTGTCCTCTCTTCCAGATCCCTGTGGTAGCTGTTATGGCCACTGGTGGTGGGATCCGGGCGATGGTTTCCCTGTATGGGCATCTGGCTGGCCTGAAGGAGCTGGGTCTCTTGGATTGCATCTCCTACATCACAGGGGCCTCTGGCTCTACCTGGTGAGCTGGCAGCACGTCGAGTGCAGGAGTTTGGGGGTGGCAGTCG
This sequence comes from Panthera pardus, assembly GCF_024362965.1. Classification (NCBI taxonomy): domain Eukaryota; kingdom Metazoa; phylum Chordata; class Mammalia; order Carnivora; family Felidae; genus Panthera; species Panthera pardus. The sequence goes on along the minus strand of NW_026526810.1, from coordinate 53,817,235 downwards.
TAAGGCTGTTGTGGACCCCATAGGCACCTCCGACCTAACTGGGAGAAAGGATGTGCCAGAGAGGAATGTGCTTGGGGGGACCATTGGAAGGTACCTGCTAGTCTGTTGTTCTAGGATAGAGAGTCCGAGGTGTGCGATGACCTCCTGGGCTTTGGCTTTCCCAGGGCTTTGGCCAACCTCTACGAGGACCCAGAATGGTCTCAGAAGGACCTGGCAGGGCCCACCGAGTCACTGAAAACACAGGTGACCAAGAGCAAGTTGGGCGTGCTTGCTCCCAGCCAGCTGCAGCAGTACCGGCAGGAGCTGGCCGAGCGTGCCCGCCTGGGCCACCCGCCCTGCTTCACCAACCTGTGGGCCCTCATTAGTGAGGCCCTGCTGCACGATGAGGTACAGGGGGGCGGGTGTGTGGCCAGGGCATGGTTCAAAGATGGGGAACCGCCCTGGGTAGCAGAGATGGGAAAGGCCCCAGGCACCAGAAAGCACAACTTTAGGTTCAAATCCTCTCCTTCTACCAGCCCCATGACCATACTCTCTCAGACCAGAGAGAGGCCCTGAGTCAAGGCCAGAACCCTCTGCCCATTTACTGTGCTCTTAACACCAAGGAGAAGAACCTGACCACCTTTGAATTTGCTGGTGAGTAGCCCGGAGTGGAGACGTGTGATCTCGCAGCTGGCAGGGTGCCTGTGTGTAGGAGATGGGTGTTACACCCTCCCCTTCTGGGCCAGGTCCCATGCCTTCCAGAGATTATTAATCATCCCACCAGAGTCACTCAGGCTTTGGGATGGGGGTGGGGCCGTTAGGTTCATGCTCAGGGTGCCTGTAACCAGCCTGAGCCTCTAGGTCCCCAGGCTTCCCTGGTGTGAAGCCTGTGGTGGTTGAGGGTCCTGGAGTTCTGAGCCCCGCAGTGAAGCTGTGTGGTCTCCTCACAGAGTGGTGTGAGTTCTCCCCCTATGAGGTTGGCTTTCCCAAGTACGGTGCCTTCATCCCCTCCGAGCTCTTTGGCTCTGAGTTCTTCATGGGGCGCCTGACCAAGCGGCTTCCTGAGTCCCGAATCTGCTTCCTGAAAGGTGAGAGGCCTGGGAGGTTAGGGAAGTGGAGATAGAGGGGAGAACGGGCCTGGCGAAGATGGCAGGCACCCCCCCCCCCCCCAAACCCACCCTCAGCTCAGTCATGGGGATGCTTCCCAGACTAGGATGGGCCGTGGGCAAGAGTCAGGTTGTGATTGGGTAGGGGCTCTCTCCCCCTCATGTCCTTTCTGTTCCTCTTGTGTCCCCTTTCTCAGGTATCTGGAGCAATCTGTATGCAGCCAGCCTCCAGGACAGCTTATACTGGGCCTCAGAGCCCAGCCAGTTCTGGGACCGCTGGGCACAGGATCAGGCCAATTTGGGTGGGTGCCTGGGCTCCTTGTGAGCAAGTGGAGAGGCCCCCACAGGGGCTGGATCTGGAGGATGGTGGGGGTGGCTCTCAGGCCTTTAGGAGTCCACAGAAGCTGGGGTAAAAGTTTAGGGGTCTCAATTTCCTAAAAGATGCCCTACTTTCCCCCTTCTTAATTGAGCAGACAAGGAGCAGGTTCCTCTTCTGAAGATAGAAGAGCCTCCCACGGGGACCGGCAAGATTGTTGAGTTTTTTACTGACCTTCTGACACGGCGCCCACTGGCCCAGGCCACACATAATTTCCTGCGTGGTCTTCAGTTCCACAAAGACTATTTCCAACAGCCTTACTTCTCCACCTGGAAAGGTATCTCTTCTCTCTCTGGTCCCAGCTTTCCATGGGTCTGCCCATGACCACCTGAGCTTTGGGTCCCTGGTCCAGATATCCACACTCTCCAGCCCGTGGGCCCCAAGCTCCTTTGAGCTTAGTTCACTGGGCTGCTTGGATCAGCTACCCTTTTTCCTCTCATTTGTGGATCAGGGCCCATCTGTGGCATCTTGGGAAGTGACAGGCCTACTTTTGGTGGGAGAGAAGAGGGACCAGAGGGCAGAGTTGGATTCTGCCAGTAGCAAGGAGCTAGCATTAGGCCAGAGGGATCGGGTGGCCTCAGCACCAATGATAGCTGCTTTTCTACCCCATTCCCTCAACTTTTCCAGCCACCAAACTGGATGGGCACCCCAACCAGCTGACACCTGCAGAGCCCCATCTTTGCCTGCTGGATGTTGGCTACCTTATCAACACCAGTTTCCCGCCCCTTCTGTGGCCCACACGGGATGTGGACCTCATCCTGTCACTGGATTACAACCTCCAAGGAGCCTTTCAGGTGAGCTTTGGGCAGACGTGGGAGACCGTGCTGCCCTAGGCCTGGCCTGACATCCTGGCTCCTGCCTCTGGGGATGTCTGCCTTGGAGTCCAGTATGTGGTCCACCTTCCCTTAGGGGCTGTGACACTCTGTGAACAGTGTCCTATGAACTGTGGATCCTGTGAATTTACCACTAGGGGGACTTATTCTGCTCAGGAAGCCAGATGAAGAAGGAGCTGGTGATGCCCCTTTGTGGCACCTGCCACCCCCATTCAGTCTAGACCTCTGGATCCCTCTGCTCTGAGTTTTTGTGTTGGTCCGGTGAAGGTTTTTGCAGAACCTGGGAGCAGTTAGCAGCCCCGCGCAGCTGAGGGGTTGGAGCCCCTTCCTCAGTCCGGCCCGGTGCCAGGGGGTATGAGTTGGTGTCCAGGTCCCACACATCCCAGCTGACCCCCACTGGCCCAGTGTTGGAGCCCAGCCATCTGACACCACTTCTGCTGCCCTGCAGCAACTGCAGCTCCTGGGCCGGCTCTGCCAGGAGCAGGGCATCCCTTTCCCGCCCATCTCCCCCAGCCCAGAGGAGCAGCGCCAGCCTCCGGAGTGCTGCTTGTTTTCTGATCCAGACCGCCCTGATGCCCCAGCAGTGCTGCACTTCCCTCTGGTCGATGCCTCCTTCCGGGAGTACTCGGCCCCTGGTGAGCCCCTCCATCCTGTCTCTCCACAGTGCACCCCCCCCCCCAAACATCCCCAGTGCACGTCCTGTCCCTGTTCTGCTACACTGTCTCCACTAGGCATCCAACGGACACCTGAGGAGAAGGGGGCCGGAGAGGTGAACCTGTCTTCATCCAACTCTCCCTACCACTACTCGAAATTGACCTACAGCCCGGAGGACATGGATAAGCTGCTCCACCTGACACATTACAACATCTGCAACAACCAGGAGCAGCTGCTGGAGGCCCTGCGTGGAGCTGTGCAACGGAAGCGCCGGCAGCACCGGCCGTAGTGATGACGCTGCCCCGGCCGGGACTCCCCACTCCCCTCCCGACACTTTGTCAGACTCACTCCCTGTCCACCTGGGTGTTCTGGGTGAGTCGGGCAGAGACCGTCATCACCAACGGTTCCAGAGCCTCCGCAGCCTGGATGGCCCCCCCAGCCCCCTCGCGCTCTGAGGGGCTCTGCCAAGATATGTGCCTGGCCCTACCCAGATAGGGCCCTGCAGCCACCAGCACCCTCTCCACATACTTGCAGGTAGGTTGAGGGTTTTAAAAGGGCTGAGAGCCCTGTCTCCTCAGCTGGAGGAGGTTTCCTCTTCAAGGAGAACATTCAGAGGTGGCCGGAGGTAGACCTGGGGGCCGTTACTGACCATATTTGCAAAAGTGTTCAAAGCTATGTGACCCTTTCCCTTGCTACTTTGAATAGTTGTACAGAGTGAAATAGAGCGGTTTATGTATCACAATGTGAGATGTTAATGGGTTATCTGTCATTGCTGCCCAGAAGAGACAGGTCATTCCATGCTCCTGGTTGCACATAGCAAGGACTGGTTTGAACATCTCCCCAGGGGTACCTCACCGAGCTAGATAGCAGGTCAGTCCAAACCTCCCCTGAAGAGAAGGCCATGTCTGCCACGCTCTCCAAGCAGGGAGGTGGCCAGTTTGGCCTGGGCAGGGTTGGGGGGCGGGGTGGTAGTGGAGGGAGTCTCTGCTACTGGAGCCCTGGCAGTGAGTGACACAGCACCCCTGTCCCACGGTGGTGATGGCCACCCCCAGGATCTGAAGAGCCAGAGGCAAGTCCTAATGGCATAACCTCAGCAAGTTGTGACCTTGGTAAAGGCTGCCTCTTAACAAGGAACTGTCTATTCCAGAATTTGGTCCTGAGGGGCCTGGCAGCAGAGTCTCATTCTGTTCCCCTAGAGGCTGTCCTTGTTTGTAGCCTCGAGGTTTGGTGCCATCTCAGGGTTTGCTTCAGGGCCCAGACCTGTTGGGAGAACAAAGAAGCAGAGTGAAATTAAGGCCTAGCCTCCCAAGAATCTTTGTCGAGCATTGGTATGCAAGGGCTCTGGCCTCCCTTGGAACTAATGTTGACGTGGATCCTGGAAGCTGACAGGCAGCTGCAGGAGTGACAGTGGGGTATGGGGCATATGGGAGAGGACTGGGTCTTGTGGCCGAGCTCCCTGTGTCTGCTCTCACCCAGTGATTCTCGGGCCCTGTCCTGAGCATGGGGCTAGAGTCACAGCAGAAGAGATGATTGCCCTGGTAGCCTTAGAAGCCACCATCCAGGATGAAGCCTATTCATTCAGCAACATGTGCTCCAAAGCCTAAAGTGGAGCCCGAGGGCCCTGCGGGACAGGCTTGCAGAACTGCCAGAGACTATACCCGCGGCTGCCCTCCGCTGTGCTGTGAGTGCCCCTCAAGCCCAACAGGGTGGGGTCTGTCTCTGTGCACGGGCATGACCACCTGGCTTCTGGCCCACTCTAGGACAGTAAGGCTTTCCTTTCGCACTGGAGCAGGGAAGGGCAGGCAGAGAGCAGGGTACGGCTGTCCTGCAACATGGCTTCTGTCTTAGGAAGAGGAGACCAAGGGGTGAGAGAGGTGGGAGCCCCGGAGGACAGAGCCAGGCAGGCTTTCTAGCATGTGCAAAGGGACCCCTGAGGGGCCTGTACCTTGGGCTTGGCCTGGGCAGGAAAGGCAGTGGAAGACTTGGGCAGGTTCCTGGGCAAGGCCAGCAGCCTGCAGCAACTCCATGGGCTGCAGCTGACCGTCGGCACTTACATGCGGCTCCCTCACTGAGGTGGTCAGGGGCCAGCCTTGGAAGCTGTGGGGAAGAGGAGCCTCAGGGCCTGGACTCTGTTGCCATTACTGAGTGAGCAGAGGTTTACACCAAATGAGGCTGGTGCTAGGGTTTTCTATTGCTGAGGGTCTCAAATATGGGCGTTACCCCTCACCCTAGCAGTGCAGGTCTGAGTCTCTGGCTCTTGGGCTTGAGAGGGCAGCATCTGTGCCAGTGACAGGGCTCAGGATTCACATCTGCCCGTATACCCAGCTGTCCTACCTGAGCGAGGCGGCTGTCTTGGGCGCCCTCTCAGCAGTGTGCTCAACAGTGAAGCCCAGAGGTCTGGCTCGGTGCTCCAGGCTCAGACAGTGGGCTGCAGAGCACAGAGAGAACAATGGTGAGCCTGGCCCAGATGCTAGGCCCTCTGCAGACAGCACACTTTCCTGCATGTTTGCATCTCTGTTGAAATCCTAACCCCCAGGTGATGGTATTGGGAGGTGAGTAGGTCATGAAGGTGGAGGCCTGACCAAAGAGTAACCTTGCCCCTTCAACCAAGTGAGGACACAGCAAGAACTAGGACACCCACAAGACGACTCTTACCAGACATGCAGTCGGCTGGTGCCTTGCTGTTGGACTTCCCAGCTTCCAGAACTGTGAGAAATAAACGGTTCTTGTCTGTAACCTGCTCAGTCTGGTATTTTTGTGAAAAGCAGCCCACACAGACTAAGCTACAACTGCTGCAGGAGGCTCTGTACACACCAGGAGGGTTGGTGCAAGGCCCCCCAGTGCACCCCATCTCCTAGAAGGCTGAGCGCAGGTGGGCTAAGAAAGGCTCAGCCTGGAGGAGATCCAAGATCCCTTTGGGATTCTGGAAGGACAGGCTCAGAGAGATCCTAGGGGGCCAGAGACTGAGGAATGGAGCCAAGAACCCAGAGAGACTGGGAGGAACAGGAAGGGACTCCCACCTGGGCAGTGACATGACCGGAATACACTGTCCAGGTGGAGCCTGTCAAACCACATGGACCAAGAGATTCCCGGTGCAGGGGTGCTTTCCAGGCATCCCTTGTGATAGAAGTGGGTTTGGCCGTTGTCCATAGATACCCCAAGGGCAGAACATTCAGAGCAATTTGAGGACTCAAAGGTTCGAGAAGGTCCCAGGGTCGCACAACAAGCCTAGGAACACTTGGGTGTCAGAGAGGCACACTCCACAAAGGGGGTGGGATAGGACCAGGAGGCAGCCAACAGGTCAAACATGGCCCTACTTCTACTACAAATTAGCTGTGTGATCTTGGGCAAGTTGTTTACCCTTTCTGGGCCTTAAATTCCTAGTATCTTTTCTCAAGGTCCCACTTACCTCTCAGGCTGTAGAGAGGATGGTACCTCTATAGCCTGAGAGGATGTAGGAAACCACAGCCTGGGGTCCAGGGAATCTGTGCCCCAAGTCCCACCCCAGGCTTGCCCTGGTGCCTACCTGCCGTGCCACTCAGGGCTCGATGCCAGCTCCAGGCATGCTGTTCTGATGGTGCTGCATACGGGATCTCCACCCCACTGCTCAGCCTGCTGGGCAGAGAGCCATGGGTCAAAACTCTGCCTCCCATGGGGGGGACCCCCTACCTCGAGCCTCTTGGCTGCTCTTGTGAGGCTGTGCCTGCTGGGTCAGGATGTCTTGGGGCCATTGTCTGTCTCTCCTTGTGGCCCTCACCTTATGGAGAAAGCATATTTCCTGCCACTCCAGTACCTCAGCCTCTCACACTGGGCTCCTGTGAGATCAAGGGTGTCCACGGGGGCCATGTTCTGAGAAGAGAGGCGAGAGGGGTCACAATGGCCATGTCCACTCTTCTCCATGGGCCTCTCTGTCTTCTGCCTCGCCTGTATTCCACTGCCCAGTACTTCTGCTGCAGTCTTCTTATCCCAGAAGAGGCTCAGGGAACTGCCCCCCAGGGTCCCACAGCAGCAATCCCAGGGGCTTGAGCTGGGCTGTGGAGAGAAGGGGGTGGGTGAGGTGACATCAGCTGAGCATGGAGGGGAGGCTGCAGCCTGGCCTTATCAAAGCCTGTGTATCTCCAGAGGCTCCCAAGCAAAGTCCTGGACTGGTCCAAGGTGTCCATGGGGAAGAGGGAGCCAGGGAATGACATGTAGGGAAACCAGGAAGAGGAGGAAGAGGGACTCGCTCCCCACCTGGGCGGGGGGGGGGGGGGGGGGGGGCAGAAGCTATGAGGTGTCTTAAGAATGAAACTATCTTGGGGCATCTGGCTGGCTCAGTGGGTACAGCATGTGACTCTTGATCTTGGGGTTGTGAGTTCAAGCCCCACATTGGGTGTACAAATTGCTCAATAAAATATATAAAGGAAAAAGAATGAAACGGTCTTAAGACTCAGGGGTGTGGGGCCAGGGTGCCAGGCCTTGATGGCCCCTTGAAGCCCAAGTGGTTCTGTGGAGGAGAGCTGCCTGGAGAAGGAATCTCCTGGTACTGACCTGCCTCTCTGCAGGCCATTGCTGCTTGAGCTCCAAAAATCCTTCCATGGTGGGGGCACCCTTTGCATCCTGAAAGTGCAAGAAGGGGCCCAGGAAACATCCAGCAACAGAGGACAGGACCCCTCTGGAAGGTGGGCTAGGAATCTACCCCTTTTTGACCACTTCATTCCTGGGGAATCTCGGTTCCTCTGCCCAGTGTCCCCAGCACCCAGGGCCTCAGCGCTGGCTGTGGGGTGTGGGCCTTACCCCTACAGCCCCAGCCCCACTGGGCTCCTGCTGCCTGGCTGCACGTTCCAGGAAGAGAGTGGTGGCCAAGGGTGTGTGTGACCCAATGGGGACACCTGGCTGCAGGTCCCTTGTCTCAGCCAACTGTACTGGCCCCCAGCTTCCAAGAGGCCTATGCTGGAGGGAGGTAAACTGGTGGCCAGCACTCCCGGGTTTCAGCCCTGTCCCCTGCTGCAGCAGCTTCTGTTCCACCTTGGAAAGGGGAGTAAGGTGAGCCAGATCAGCCTCTGCGGCCCCAGATCCCTCCCACCTGGAGAGTCCCTATCTCCTCATTAGGCTTCTCTTCCTGCGTCAGCTCAGGGGACTTCCCTGTCATCCTGGTCCATGGTGGGGCTCTAACCTACCAGGACACGGAGGTGACAGGACCCTGCAGCTGGCTAGGCAAAGAACAGGTTTTCCTGGGGGGTCAGATATGTGGGCTCCGTTCATTGGGGAGGTCCCGACTCTCAGGCTGAGGCCAGGATGCTCCCACCCCCAGCCCTCAGGTCCCTAGATCCCAGTGTACTCTCACCCCAGCCTCCACTCACCCCTGTCTCCCTCTGCAGTTGGGCAAACTTCTCTTGCTGGGCTGCCAGTGACTTTTCTAAGTCATGGTGTCCATGGAGCAGCAGCTCCACATCGGCCACCGAGTGCTGGGGAGAAGTAGGTCAGGGTGAGGCCCGGCTCCAAGGGGCACCAAGAGCCGCACCCTCCCCGTCCACAGCCTGGCGTGGCTGTTCAGGGAGCAGAGGAGGACTAGGACCTGCCCTTGGCCACAGCTGCCATCGCGTAGCCGGTCAATGGTGGGGCCTTGGCTCACCCCGCAGTTGGGGTCCAGCAGCAGGCCCTCCCGGGAGGCCAGCCAGGCCTCGGCCTGGTCCAGCTCCTGCCGCAGCTTCTGCAGGCCCCAGCTCTCCTTGCAGCGCTCCTGGCGTAGGGCGCAGGCCTCCGCCAGTGCTTGCAGCTGCCCTTCCAGCTCCTGCAGACACCCTGTCACCTGGTGGGAAGCGGCGCTGTGGGCCAGACGCTGGAGCAGAAGCCCTGAGGCACGGCGGGGCTGGTGCCCAGCACACAGGTCCAGGAAAGGCCCAGACCCTCCCCGTCTCTGCCTCCTTTGCCTGCCTTCTCTTCCTGAGGGTTTCCATTCCTGCTAGGGGTTCCTTGGGTGGTTGGACTCCCTCCCCAGCTCAACCTCTGGCCCACCTTTGTGCTCATACCTCGGGGGACATGAAGTGCCCACTGTCCACCAGCTGCTGTCCTTCCTGCCGTACGTCCTGGGCCCGAAGGCAATATTCCTTGATTTCTTGCCCCAGCTCTTCCTGCTGCACCAAGAGCTGCTCGGCCCCCACCAGGTCCCCAGCCAGCTCCTGTGATGAAGCCAGAACCTGCTTCTCCTGAGCCCATGCTCTGGGGGTAGGGAGACAAAGCTGCTGTCAGGGCTGGGAGGGAAGCCTCAGGAAGCAGGGCAGGAGCTGGGCACGGGACAGGGGAGTCCAGCTCCCTGAAGAGCTGGGGTGACCCCCACCCTGCAGGGCAGAGCTGAGCCAACAGCAGGGCAGGGTGCCGCTTACAGCAGTTCCCTACAGCGGCCGAGGAAGGCATGGCCCCGGGCGGCCTGCTCCAGCTGCTGACCCTGCTCCTGGGCCTTCACGTCCAGGGTGGCCCAGGCATCTTCCATCTTGGCCAACTGCTCAGACAGGCCCACCCGAGCCACAGGGTGTAGCTGGCCCAGTCTGCAGGCCTCCATCCGCATCCGGGCGACCTCCTTCTCCATAGCTGCCAGCTCCCTCTGCCACCAGAACGCATGATCAGGCCTCACCCTGGCAGCCTGATACATGCTCTTCATTTGGTCCTCTCTGAGGAGTCCTGATCTGCTTCCTGGACTCTCCCAGGCCAACTCCATTCTGTTCCACCACATGGGCAAGCACCTCCCGGCTGGGAGGGCCTTCCCTTCTCCCCTCTGAGGGCTCCTTACCCACCGCTTGCAGGGAGGGGCTCTGAGGGGCAGACAACGGGCACGGGCCCTCACCTCCAGGCACCTGTGCTGTTGCTGTAAGGTCTGCACCGATGACAGATTGTGGCCACAGATGTCTCTCGCCATCAGGGCGACCTTCTCCTGCATCCAGCCCTGGAGCTGGGCCACTTCCTGCTCAAAGCCAAGAACTTCACAGGCTGTAGCCAGGCTCTGGGAGAGGAAAGAGGGCCTGCTGTGAGTTGAGCTCATTCCTAGGACCTTTTCTTGCTGGAGACATGGCCTTGTGGGCCACATCCTTTTAAATAAGAAGGATCAGGGTGCCGGGGTCGTTCAGTTGGTTCAGTGTCCAACTCTTGGTTTCGGCTCAGGTCATGATCTCATGGTTCAAGGGTTTGAGCCCATGTTGGGCTCCGTGCTGACATTGCAGAGCCTGCTTGGGACACCATCTCTCCCTTGCTCTCTGCTCCTCTCCTGCTCACACTGGCTCTCTCTCAAAATAAGTAAGTAAATAAATACATAACTAACTAACAAGGACCGTGGGCTTGGTGATTCACTCATGACCACCAGGTACAGAAAACGTCCTCAATGTGGCAAGTGCTCAATGAATGTATGATATTACTGATGACGTGGCAGGGCCTCAGGGGGCATTCTGTGACAAGAGGGTCTTCGGTGTACAAATCACCAGAAAGGCAGAAATGGAGCCTCTGAAGCAGGTGGGGGAACGGGTCCGTCCACGGGGGAGGAGGGAGGAGTTTGGTTTTCAGGGAGTGGCTGGCTAGGAGGAGAGGGTCAGCTCAGGAGGCTGCCGAGGCTGTCGGGGGCTCGGGGGGCAGGCTGCTTTCACAGAAGCAGCTGTGGCTGACCCTGGTTGTGGAAACAACAGTGAAGCCATCACACGGGGCACGTAGGTTAGGAGAGCGAGGGAGCGTGCCAAAGGAGCCAGCTAAGTGCCAGTGGTTAAGGAGAGATCAACGTGGGATGTATCTTAAAGCCTGAAGCCTGTGTTTAGGGAGGCTTTGAGGGGATCTGAAGCCGGCCACACCCGCGTTCTGTTTCTCCCTGGAGGTGTGAACTGCACCAGCAGGAAACCAAACTGGTGGAGAGGGCTGGGGTGCTGTGGAGGTGCAAGATTTTGAGACTTCCCGTCTGCTTAGTGTTGGGAGTTAGAGGCAACTACCTCCCTCTACACACACACACACACACACACACACACACACACACACACACACACACCCCTGGGCGGGCCTGCTTGTCCCTGGCTCAGGCAAAAGGGACAGGAATATCTGTGCACTCGGTGCACTCACCTGTGTGCGGGCTTTCATTGCCCTGTCCAGCCTCTCCCAAGTCGCCTCGATGCGACTCCTCTGGGCTTGAATCTGGGGCTTGTGCCTGCGTGCTGTCCGCTCCAGGGAGCCTGCCAGCTCCCTCAGGGCCTGCACCTTGGCCTGGCCCAGGCTCTGAACTTCCTTTCTGAAAGCATCAAACTTCTCTTCCTGCACCTGTGAGAATACAGTGCCAGGGAGGGTCACTCTGGAGGTGGTGTCCAGGAGCACTTGAACCTCATGAAGGGCTTGGCGGTACCTGCCAGGTCCCTCATCAGTACTGACTGAGGCAGTGGCTCAAGTCCCTGGGCTCTGGCTCTAGTTCTATAGGGATCCTCCCAGAGCCCGGAGACTCCCTACTTCCCCTCAGCTTACCCTTTCGCCTTCCTCTCACCCAAGTGCACACTTTCTTTGCCCTTGCTCAGCAGGCTCAATCCACTCTTCCCAGGTTTGCTCATGAGTGACTCGCCTTGGCAGCCTCCAGGTCTTGCCCGTGGTCCTGGGACTCAGCAGTGGCCACCTTGCTGACCAGCCAGGCGTCGAGGAGCAGGGCCTCCCGTTCCAGCTGGTGGAGCTGTAGCTGCTCCTGCAGACCCTGCCGCCTGCCTTCTGCCCTCTGCAGCAGCCCCGAATGGGCCTCCCTCGCCGCCCGCATCCGGGCCAGCACCCTGGGGCTGTGGCAACAAGGACAACCCAGCTGGAGCCCTTCTTCCCTCACGTCCCTCTGTAGGGAGCACCCTCCCTGCACCGCCCTAGGTGGGCCCGGCTCCCACCCACCTTTCTGGGTTCTGTCTGCTCTCAAGGAGAGCTGCTGTCTGCTGTAGCCTCTCAATTCGCACGCTGAACCCCTCTAGGTCCCTTGTGGTGGCCTCCAGCTGCCGCAGAAAGGTGCGCGTGGCCTCGGCACTCTGGCCCACATCCTTGATGTCCAGGACACGGCCCTGCTCTTCCAGCCAGGATTCTGCCTCCTGGAGCTGGTGTGGCACAGAGGAGGTGTTCCCTGGGTGCTGGCCTCCAGGGCTCCCAGCTTGAAGCTCATGGTCTCGACATTCAGAGCAGGGGTTCTCACCCTGGCTGCACCCTGGAATTACCTGAGAGCTTTTACACTCTCTGTGCCTGGCTCTCAACCCTAAAGATTTCTGGTTTGATCTGGAATGGAACCTGAGTATCAACCGGCATTTCTTACAGATTCCAGGTCACTCTGATACAGAGCAATGGCTGAGAGTCATTGGTTTAGAAGAAATGGCACATGCACTAAAACCAAACCCAGGGAGGGGCCTATGTTCCAGATAACATGCAGCATCGACAGCTTGGGGGCAGGGGACCACTTAGTGCAGGTAAGTGAAGATGCACAGAGAGCCTGGAGCCCCACGTGGGGGTTACCTTCCAGGCCTGTGTACACTCCGGGTGTCCTCATGCCCAGGCCCTGCCCTTTTGCATCTCACATCAGCCCCTCACCTCCGTCAGGAACTGCTGGGCCTCCTGAGCCTGCTGTAGCAGCAGCCGCCTCTGCATCACCTGTGCCCGCAGGGAGCCCATGGCATTCTCCAGCTGCTGTACCCGGACAGCCACATCACAGGCCGAGTGCCCAGCCCGCACTAGCTTGTGTCCTGCGTCCACCACGGCCTGAGTCAGGGCCTCGTGGCTGCTGATCTCACTCTCCAGGTTCTGTGGAGGCGGAGGAAAACATGACCACGATGCTACTGGACGCTCCTCAGGGGGCCCCAGAGTTGTGCTAGAAGCCTCACAGTCTCCCACAGACTCGCCCCCAAATTGTTCCCTGACCATATGGCCAACAAAGAACCTAGGGTACCCCCAAAGCCCCACCAGAGGCACAGAGCTCCAAGCACCACTGGCTGGCTGAGTCATGTGCTCAATCTGAGGGCAGCCCCTCCCTGCTCTGGGGGGGGATGGTTCCCACACCTGGTGCTTCTCTTGCAGGTGCCGCACGGCGCTCAGGCTCTGCCCGCAGTCCTGGGTGGCGGCCAGAGGCAGCCTCTCCTGCACCCATGCCATCTCTCCGTCAGCATCCCTGAAGAACTGCGAGAGGCGGCTCCGAGCCTCCAGGGCCTCTCTGCGCTCCCGCAGGGGCTCCTGAAGGCTCTCAAACCTGCAGCAGTGGAGGCGGGGCCAGGGCAGGTAGGGGCCACGGTCATCAGTGTCAGCATCAGACTGTGGCCCAGAGCTCACCCACTCCATGCCCTTCAGTGTGGGGTTGGGGGGAAGCCTGGAGGAGAGCAGCTGGAGGGCAGGGAGGAAGGGGGGGGAGGAGGATACATGTGCCCGGACCTACCTCCGCAGCAGCTTCTGGGCCCGGTCTTCCAGATCTGGGGCGAGGCAGTGGCCTTCCCGCGTCAAGACCTGAGCCTGGCCCAGCAGCAGCTGCACCTGCCCGGCCTGCCTGTCTACTGCCGCCTCCAGCCCGCCCTGAGTCCCCAAGAGCTCGTCCAACCCGGGCTGGTCCCAGCCTAGGATGGGGGCTCTCAGCGTGACCTCCACAGGCTCCAGCCAGCTCTCTAGTCCTTCCACACTCCGCCGGAGACGCAGGGCCTGGGGCAGAGTGCGAGGTGGGCACAAGAGGGAGAGGCCTAGCGCCCCCCCCCCACGTACACCATGGTTCACAGGGCCCACCTCGCAAGCTTCCTGAAGCATGGCCGCCTTCCTCCGGCTGTTGGCCTGCAGCCTGTCCCAGAGCTCTCCCAGCTCCTGGAGCCGTTCCCGGATGGTCTCTGAGGCTGGGTGGCCCTCCTGCAGCAGCCTCTGCCCCTCCTATAGCAACACAGGGCACACCTCATGGACCCAGCACTGCCGGTGCCCCGGGACTTGTGCTGGCTTCCACCGCCAGACTCAGGGCTACGGTCTGCGCGCTAGCTGTGCGATCTTGGGCAAGTTCTGTAACCTCTCTGAGCTCATGTTCCTTATCCATATGATGGGGATGACACTGGTTGTTCTGTTTAAATATTTTGTTTAAAATATTAAAAATTCTTAACAGGACACTTAACACGACAGGGAGCCAGCCTGGGGTCAGGACCTGCTCTCTCTAGGTGGGAGACGGTAAATGGAAAAGGTGCTACACTTTGACTCGTTTACCCACAGGACTGCTAGCTGTGCCTTTCTCTATCCCCTGATGTCTTTCCCAGAGAGCTTTAAAAACTATCCCATCAAAACGTCATCTTTAAAAATCTTGAAAAGGCACTATTTTTGGAGAGGGTGCCCCAGGAAAGCTTCTGCTTCTCGCTACATTTTGGTGCTTAGCATGGTGGTTGTATACAGAATGCACTCAGTGAAGGTCGGCCATCCATTACTATGGTTCAGAGCCACTGCCGGGGCTCTGTGGGGTCGCCCCGTGCTCTGGCCTGCAAGACCGTCCCATGACCCCCAGGGCCTCACCACCTGCAGCCTTTGTTGGTGGTGGACACTTGTGTCTAGCTCGGCCTGGAGACTCTTCTGCTTCCACAGCTGTGTCTGCAGCAGAGCTGGGTTCCTCCAGCCCTCGTCCAGGGCCACCGAGTCCTTCTCCCTCAGCCACGTGGCCACCTGGACACATAAGAGGACCAGGCTCAGCTGCCTCAGGCTCTCCCCTTGGCCCAACCCTCTGGGCTTGCCCTCTCCCCGGGGCAGCTCCTTCCCCCCCACAACCACGACCCACACGCCAACCCCAGGCCAACCTCCAAGGAGTCCTGCAGGAATGTCTGCAGCTGCCCGAGCTCCTCCAGCTGGCGGCGACGGCTCGCGGCTCGCTCTGTGAGTGCCTCTTTCCTGCCAGGAGGAGGGTCTCATGGGTCCTCAGGTCCCCTCATTGGGGCTGGGGTGTGTGCGTGCCTTTCCAGCCTGTGACAGCCCTTCTTATGTATCAATACACCCTGAGGCCGGGGTCTCCTTTGAAATGGAGAGTCATTCTACTTCCGTCTTCACTAGTGTCTGTTAGGGGCTGAACCGCCTCTCCCACATTCTTATGTTCAAGTCCCAATTCCCGGTACCTCACAAACTGACTGCATTTGAAGACAGGGTTTTAAAGAATTAAGTTAAAATGAGATCATTGGCTTTGGGCCAATCTTTCTTGATCCAAAAGTCTGAGAAGCTGGATGAGGTAGAGGAACCAGATGGGCTTTTATGAGGAAAAAAAGGCAGAGCCTGTGTCTCAAACTGTGCCAGCTTCGATTTTTTTTTTTTTTTTTTTTGAGAGAGAGAAAGAGAGAGACACACAGAGACAGAGTGTGAGTTGGGGAGGGACAGAGAGGATGACACCGAATCTGAAGCAGGCTCCAGGCTCTGAGCTGTCAGCACACAGTCTGACATGGGGCTCAAACTCACCAACTGTGAGATCATGACCGGAGCCGAAGTCGGACGCTTAACCGACTGAGCCACCAGACGCCCTGCCCGCCGCCCAGCTTCATTTAAATGAACACCAGAAATCTGCCAACCTGCCTGAGTGGCAGGTGCCGTGCTCAGGTATCAGGGGTGCCTTCTCAGTCCTCACCACAATCCTCAGAGGCAGGTACTGTTACCCCCTCCTTGTAGACCCGGGACTCAGTGAGGAATCTGCCCCAGCCCCACCATGAGTGGGCAACACACAGGAGCTTGGGAGTACCCGGCCCTGCAGGGCCAACGCCTAACCACTGTGCTCTGGTCCTGCCATTTCATTTGGCAATTCTCTGGTTTCCCAGTTCACCCTTCTTTGTAAAACTCCCTTTTATCTCCCCTGGGTGACCACATGCTGTGCTGGGCAGGAGTGCTGGGGGCTTATCCCACCCACAGCCCGGAGCCAGAGGTACCTCAGGAGCAGGGCCTGGCACTGGCCCAGGGCCCTCTGCGCCTCTGGGTGCCCACCCCGCTGCAGGCTGTGGGCTGCCGCCTCCAGGGCACTGATCTTTTCAGCCTGTGCCTCCAGACCCCGCTCAAGCACCTTGTGCTTCCACAGGAGGGTCTCCACATTGGCCGAAGGGTCCTGGCGGGAACAGGGAAGTGGATTCTGTCCACAGGGCTGTGCCTCCCATCCCAAGCTCTCTGCTTTCCCACCTACACCAAACACTCACCCACACAGTGAGCACTCTGCCCCAACACACCCCTCCAACTCCCCAAGGCCGGATGTGGCTTTAGGACAGGGATTCTCAGCCAGGGAAGGTACTAGGGATGAGGGCCGCTGTCACAATTTGCCAGGCAGGTGGAGCTTTTTCATGTAACAGGAATGCTCCCTCCTCCGCACTCCCGGTAAGATTGGGTCAGCGCAGGACAAGCTAGCCCCCAGGTTTTCCGAGGTCTCCCCTGAGTCAGGTTCGCCTGCCACAGGGATTGGGACAGAGGTTGGAAGAGCAAACCTCGGTACAAGGAAGTGAGGAGGGCAGAGGTGAGAAGTGGGGGAAGGAGGCAAGAATGGGTCTAAGGCCAGAGGCTCACCCTCTAAGCTCCCATGACATCCCCGTGGGGCCTAGCTCCAGGCACACAAGAACTGCAAACATGCATGGGGAACAGACTTTTCAGTGACCCCCTCCTTGGCCTGAGGAGCTTAGACAGCACTGGTTGACGTGACCCCTAACGCTGCTTTTGTAAAGCCCCCTCACTCCTGCCGGCACCTACCCCCAGACCCTCACTAGCTGGGCAGTCCTCCCGGCTGCAGAGCCAACTTTCCACCTGTTCCATAGAACTCAGAACCAGCTGTCAAGAAAGGAAAAGGCAAAAGGAAGTGAGCAGAGGGTCCAATCACTGCAGGTGGACCTGTTTGTGCCCAGAGGAGACAGACCAGGGACCAGGAACCTGGTTCAACAGAATGAGTCCACGGCAGGCAAGAGCTGCCTGTGCAAGCTGAGTGGTGGCTGCTAGGTGGTGGGAAAAGGCCCCGGTATGGCAGCCTTTTTGGGTTTGGCTTTGACCAGGGACAATGGGGGTAGCACCCAGCCCAGGGGTGGGGGCAGGATGGAGGCTGCCTACCCGGAGCTCCAAGGCCTGCTGCAGCTGGTGCTGGTGCCCCTGCCAGGCCCTCTCCAGGGTGTTCAGCTCCTGGTCTAAACCAGCCAGGGCCTGGAGGATGTCGGGGGTGGATGGGTGTCCATCTGCAAGCAGTCGCTGCCCAGTGCTTCGGGCCAGGCTGATGCTGTCTCTCTGGGAGTCCAGCTCGGCCTGTAACAAGACTAGGTTCAGATCCAGGAGGCTGAGGCTCCATGAGTGGGAGGGAGGAGGCCCAGTGGGGAGGGGAGAGGCGGGAAGACAGCAGACTGGGTGGGATGGAAGAGGAGAAAGGCAGAGGCAGGTGAGGGAGAAAGAACCCAAGGGAAAGTTGGGATGAGTACATGGGAAAGGGCGGGGAGGAGGCGAGGTCCCAGGATCCTGACCCTCACCTTGAGCTCCCAGTGCCCCGCTATCATGCGCCGGGCCTCTGCAGGGCTGCGGGGGGTGCTTTGGGCATCCATCTCAGCCCGCAGCCTCCGGGCCCAGACCAGCAAGTGCCGTAGCACGGCTTGCAGTTTCTGGGCTTGGTGCAAGGCATCCAGTGACTCCTTCCTGCCCACAGGGTTCATCTGCTAGTCCTGGGGCCTTGGAGCCCCTCTCCCCCCCACACCCACATGTGCTTTCCATCCCTGAATCCCCTTAGCCAGAGAAGGGCCCACAGGCTGGGAACGAATAGAGTGACAATACCAGCGGTTATACGAAATGGATGGAGGAAGGCGCTCAGGGGAAACCAGGGTCGGGGAGAGTAGAGACTGAGATGTTGCAGGGGCTGAGTCTGTGAGGGCAGTGAGACAAAGAGGCCTGGGGGTTTGTACCGCTTCTGGGCCCCACTCCGGAGCTGCCACCAACTGTCCATCATCTCCCTCTGCTTGTGGCTGAGGCTATGGGCTGCCCCAGGGCTTCTCTGGCAGAGGCGGCCCACCTCACAATCTAGGGACTATGGGGGAAGTCAGACTCAGGGGCTGGGGCAGGGAGGCAGGTTGCACTCAGGGGAGCCCCGGCTGCAGGAGGGCCCCAGCCAACAGGGGGTGTACCCACTCTGCTGGCTTTCAGGTACCAAAGCCCTCCTGCCCTGTATATGCCCACCCACGGTCCCACAGAGGAGGCACCCCGGGCCTGGGCCCACCTCCATACCCAGATGCACACCTCCACCTGGGCCTGGATGAGGCCCATTTCTTGCTCCAACTCCTTGTGTTTCCGTATCAGCCTCTGCACGCTCTCCGGATCTTTCCCACAGTCCAGGGCCTGGACCAGGGCGGCCTGGGAAGGAAAGCAGCATTATTGGCTTCGCCTTTGCCCCAGCTCCTCCCTCACTGCAGTGGGTCACCGGGACCGTGGGGTTTCTGCGTGAAAAGCAAGTACCCAGCCTGATTCCCTTCCCAGTGCCCTCAACTGACCAGAGGCCCCTTCCATCTGTGAAGGAGGAAGATTCCCAGGAGAGACTAGGGGATGGAGTTTCTTCTGATCTAGTAATCTCTGTTTGTGGGGGGAGCCTCCTGTGACTCATATTCCTCTGGGGAGAGCTAGGCATGGACAGACAGCATGGACACACAGGACAGGCCTGGCTGGCTATGGCAGGAACTGCAGGAGTAAGGACAGCAAGGCAAGAGCCCTTTGCATGCCCAGAACAGGGCACCATCTGCGCCACACGGGACTTCCCGGGAGGCACACAACCTCACTTTCACCTCTGGCAACATCTAGCCCACGTTTCTCCGTGGTTGCTGACGGGCTCCGGGGCAAACCTCCTGCATGCTTTGCACTTACTCAGGGACAACAGAGGGAAGGGTGCGTTGGGGGTGGTGGCGCTCTGGCCTCTTGACTCACAGCGTTTCTGGAAGCCAGGTGGGCCAGCCTCCGAGCCCGCAATGGGGGCTTCTGGGGCCCAAAGTTGACATCCTGAGAGCCCCTGGCACAGCCCCACCCCCACCGTGACGGACCCCTAGCAGTATCTCCCTCCAGTAGCTCAAGCTGAAGAGAGAGAGACCAAAGGCGAGACCCATGTAGATTCCCGGTGAGCGTGCCCCCAGGCGGCTGCTGTGGTCTTTCACTACTTACCTTTTCCCCAATCCGCTCAGTGAGGTCATCCAGCTTTCCCGACAATGTGTGTGTCTCCAGAGCCCCTTCAAGCTGCCGTTGGTACCGGAGTAGGTTGTCATGGAAACTCTTCCACCTGGCAAGGAGGGTGTAAGGCTGAGTCAGGTGGCCCTCCAGCCCCTGCCTCCCTCTCCTAGCCCCACCGCCTCCCACTCCAGGACTGGCCTGTTGTTCAGCTGGTGTCGCCGCTGGCAGACGGTCTTGACTTGCTCAGGGCACAGGTTCTGGAGCTTCCGGGACAAGTCATTGATGCTCCTGATGTGGGTGTCATCCACTGTGTCCTGCAGGGTGAAGTCACTGGCAGCACCCATCCCGAGCCCTGCCTTGGCAATGCAGTCAGCACGTGGAGGGGCTGCCTGGGCCTGAGAGAGGGTGAGGAGCAACATGTCTGGGGAGCGGAGACAGCTGCACCCCATGCCAGGTGCAGTGAGCAAGATGCACTTGGGGCCTGCAGCCCCGGTGTCATCTCTAAGGCTAGAAAATATGTTCCTGGGTCAGAACTGGGCAGGGTGGGTGGGCAGGCACGCGGTGACTAACAGAAGCTTTAAAGTTAAAACACAGCTTCTCAGGATGAGAAAAGCAAAGCAAGGGGTGGAATGAAATGGCGAGCGTGGGCCTCCTGGTGTTGGATTGTCTCCACCCCTAGGAGTCACCAGGCTGAGGCTGCCACTGCTCCGACACTGCGAGGGGCTTACAGGTCCAGGGGGAGAGGTCCCTGGTAGGGAGAGGGTTGCAGGTGTCCTGCCCCTGGGAAAGGCAGCTTGTAGAGCTTAAATTTCCAAAGCACTTCCCTAGGAAGTGTCTCATGCGAGCTGGGCAGGGAAGGGGGTTCCTCTCCTACAGATGCCAGAGCAGAGCTTAGAGGCTAACGTGGCTCATCTGTGGCAGAGCCAGGATTCGAGCCCAGCTCCTTGAGTCTCTCTGGCGCTCTTTCTACCCCAGCGTCTGTCAAGGTGGCTGTGAATTCCACCACCAGAGAAGGGCAGCATGGGTTGGGGCACTGCAGCCTGTCAAATGTCATACACACTTACATCAAGAGGGAGGAGGTTAGCATGTTTGGTCTCTAACACCTGAGTAGGACTACATTTGCCTAAGTTCTTTCATCTATTCCACATAAGAGAAATAGATTTTGGGGGATGCGTGGGGGGGTGCGGTGAGAAGGTGAGGGGCTGAATGAGGGGTCCCAGCAGCTGCAGTTGAAGGATTACCCACTACACGTGTATTTTTTTTTTTTTAATTTTGAAGTAATTACAGATGCACAGGAAATTGCAAAAGTAGAATGGAGAAGTCCCACGTACTCTTCCCCCATCTACCCCCAAGGGGAACATCTTTTATAACTGTGGCATAACATGAAAACCAGAAATGGACATTATAACTTTTTTTTTTTTTAAGTTTGAGAGAGACAGAGACAGTGTGAGTGGGAGAGGGGCAGAGAGAAAGGGATAGAGAGAGAATCCCAAGCAGGCTCCGTGCTGCCAACCTGGGGCTCGAACCCACAAAACTGCGAGATCATGACCTGAGCAGAAACGAAGAGTTGGATGCTTAACTGACTGAGCCACCCAGGTGTCCCTAGACTTTACAACTATTAACCAGACTACAGGATTTATTCAGTTTGTCAGTTTCCACATGCATGTATCTGTGTGTGGAGGGGGGAGGGAGGAACAGTTCTCTGCAGTTTTATAACGTGTAGATTCCGGTAACCACCACCACACATACATGCTCCCTTTAGGAGGCAGGTGTTATCCCTATTTTAAAGATGAAGAAACTAAGGCTTGGTGAGATAGGGGGCCTGGCTAAGCACATGCAGATAGTAAGCACCGAGCTGGGTAAGACCCACGCGGGGTCACTACTCTGAGCCTTTAAGTGGCCTTTGGGGATGAGTTGGCTGACCTCTGCCCCGCAGGGCCCCCATACCTGGGCCCAGACTCCTCGGAGCTTGTGGAGTTGCCTACGGAGCTGCAGACAGTGCTCAAGGTCCTGGCCCAGGTCGCCCATGTCCACCATCGCCTCCTGCCGAGGCCGAGGGGTGAGGGTCTGTGGGAGGCACTCTGAGTCCCAGCCCCATGTGTGCCCAGCCCCTGGGGCAGTATTGGGGCAGGTGGAGATTTGGGGAACTTCCTGATGGGGCTCCTGCCTGTCGGCAAGCCAGGGAGCTGCAGGCCTGGGGCTCCTCACCCCCATCTCTCAGCTCCTCAGCCCCACCTCCAGCTCTGTTCCTGCCTAGCTGTATCTCACCGTCTCCTGGATCCAGGCATCTGCAAGGTCTGCTTTCTGCAGAAACTCCAGGAAGTTCCGTTTGTTCTCCAGGTCCTGGCCCCGAAGAGCCACTGCCTGCCTTAGCTTCTGCCAGTGTTCCTGCAGGACCCGCAGCCTCTGGGAGACTTCTCCTACCTGAGGGTGGCTCTGTACCACGAGAGCCTCGCCATCCTGGAAGACAGGACACCCGGAGAGCTTGCCTGTCGCCCCTCCCCATGCTTAAGACCTTTCCCTTTGGCGACCGAGAGTCCACACTTTGGGGTAGGACTGGGGCCAAGGGCCTGGCTGTTACCTTGGTAACAGAGATTATCACCTCCTCGTGGGCCTGGACTTCAGCCTCAAAGGCCTGGTGTTTCCGCAGATGTCTCAAGTTATCTTTCAGGTCCCCGGGACAGATTGGCTCTTTCAGCTGCTGGACTCGCTCCTGGATCCAGACCTGAGCCTGGTGGGGGTGGGGACATGTCCCATAATGCTGATACTGTTTCAGTCCATAGAGAAGTCCCACATATCTACTCTCAGCTGTGCCCAGGTAGTTGACTGCTGGCCCCAAGAGCTGAGCTAGGCAGTGCCTGGGAAATGAGATCCAGTGCTTCTAGCCCAGGAAGACGCGTACCAGGCCTGGCTGGTCCCCCGCCCCAGGGAAGGGGCGGGCAGGGCCCTTGGGTGGGAACTCATTTTGGAGGCGAGGCTGGCTTGTTCCTAGGCCCTAGATACTCGGTTCCCTGCCCCTTACCCCTTTCTTCTCTTTGCCCTAGCCCTCATGAGCTCAGGAAGCAGTGGGGTCTCTGCTCATAGTGTCTCTTAATCAAATGTCCTGGGTCCCAGCAAGGCCTCTGGGAAAGTCATTTGACCTTCCAAACTTCAGTGTCCTTATCAAAGGGGTGCGGTGAGGCCCGAATGAACCTATGAATGTGAATGTCATCTGTACACTGTAAAATGTGGCCCGAGCAAAAGGCACTGGGTTGGAGGTGGCCCTCTGACCTGGGTCACGGCCGTGGTGAAGCCAGTCAGCAGCAGAGAGGTGTGCAAGGCACGTCCCCAGCTCTCCGCCAGGTCCTTCACTCGAGCCCGATGCTCTAGCACTGTGCGGAGCCCATCCTGCACCTTGGGACCCCCAAGGGTCTTCGCCTGCTCACACAGAGCTGCCTCCTGCAGGGCAGGGTCGGAGACACAGTGCACTGCTTTCTCACACTGGGAGGCTGAAGCAGGGGCTGGCTCACAGGGAAGCCTTCCCCTCAGCCCGACATGGCCCAGGGCTGGCTGGTCCTCCCAGAAAGCCAGAACCAAGTCCCACAGCTACACAGTGACCAAGTCATGTAGAGCCAGGTATCCCTGCTGTGTGGCCCTCATCCAACTCTGCTCAGTCAGTTCCAACCAGGCACCCCTACTCCTACAGGCTGCCCCCATACATCAACATTACCTGTGGGTATGCACCAATCACTCCGTGTCCCCCATTTACAATTCTCCAAAGCTCCTGGACTCTGCCTCCTTTCCCTCCAGTCACCCCCAATTTCTGACCATGCCAAGTTCTCTTTGAATCTATTACCTGCTCATCTTGGACAGTCAGAACTTTCTGGAAGGTCTTGTGTTTGCGCACCAACTGCTCTGCCTCTTCCACTGAGCTCCCCAGGGCACTTGTTTTCAGGGAGACCTGGATCAGCCCATGGGAAAGTCAAAGAGGCCCTCAGGGACTGTCCACACAGCTGGGGCTCCCCACCCCCATTTGCAGCCATCTGTGCTAAGGCAGCACACAGCCTCTGGGCCTCCTATCAGGGAAAAAGCCAGGGTCCCGGGAAGCAAGGAAGCCAGTGGAAGCGAGAGGAAGCAGGAAGGAGGGAGCATGGGCATAGGTGCTACAGGGTGAGGGGGACCTGCCTCTTGGGCTGTGAGGATCTGATCTAGGAGGGTACACTTCCTGAGGAAGATCTGCTCCTGGTACATGGCTTGTAGTTTCTTTTCCTTCTGTTCCCAGGCCTGGAACATCTGTTCCCGCTCATCCTGCAGGCCTTGCAGCATTTCCTGGACCTGGGGATGTGCATGTGGGGAGCCTGCGTTGGGGAGAGCCGCATGGACAAGATCGAAGCAGGTCCTGAGGGAAGGCTCTGAAGGGAGGCCGGTGTGGCACAGTGGGGCAGGGTGTGAGGTGATCAGGCTCAGACTAGGTCAGGGCAAGCTGGGGGGCATCAGAAAAAGGGGCCCACCTCCTTGATGGGTGTCCCTGCAGCCAGAAGCACCTGCTGGCCCAGCTCGGAGGCCCTCTGGTGCAGTTCCTCCCGGGCTTCCAGCTCTGCCCGAAGCTGTTGGTGGGCGACGAGTTTTAGAAGGCCACTGCTGGGCTCCCTGGAGCTCTCCTCTCCCTGCAGCTCCTGCCACACTCTGGCTGCCCAGGAGGTGTATTCCTGCACCTGGGTCCCCAAGAGATGGAGGGGGAGAGTGGGGTGAGATCTGGGCTGGGTGGCAGAGAACCGGGCTCTGAGGCCCAACTACAGTCTGCCCAGATGCACTCATACATCAGAGTAACTGAGCTGTCCCAGGTCAGAGCCTCAGGTGAGGCTCATGGGGCCTTTTGTCACCAGGTTCCTCTGCTGTCGTCCAACCTAATCCTTCCAGGTCCACTAAACATCTACATTTGCCAGACTCATCACCCTTTGCTTTTGGTGCCCCTCCTGCTTAGAAACTCCTTCTCCTCCCTCCCATCTCTTCCAAGCTCACTTGCTCTTCAAGGGCCAAGGCCTTGTTTGTCTCACGAAGCCTTTCCTGGCACCATGACCTCTTGCCACTCACCTTGTCCTCCGGATTTCTAATTTAATACTTATAAACTGCCTTCTGTTGATGTGTGTACACATCACACAGAGCTAGAGGGGCCTTGGATTTTTGTCCAAACATCTCATTGCGTGGATGAAGAGGGGTCAGTGACACAAAGTACAGAAGTTTTGCAAACTTCAGGTACTCACAAATAGGTATGTTGATGCTCTTCTAACTCATGTCCATACTGGGTTTCCCTCTAGAGCTGGAGGACCTCGTTTATGATGCACATGCACCATGATACATGCGCGCGCACACACACACACAAACCGCCCAAGAGTAAGGAGCCCTCACTGATCTGTGGAAACGGGCCAGGAGGCACGCCTGCTCCAGCTGAGTCCTGCGCTGCTCCGTGTGTAGCTTCAGGGCCTCCCAGGCCTTCACCAGAGCCTGCTGCCTCTGCTGCACCGCATGGGCCTGGGGTCCCCGACCCAGCTTCTGTACCCTGCTCGCAGTCTCCAGCAGTTCCTGCAGCTGGGGTCAGGGTGGAGCATACAGAGGGAAGGGTCATGTCCTCCTAGAGGCTGAAGGGCCAGCCTGGCCCGCAGACTCCTCCTTGGGCCATGCCTGGACATGCACGGTAGGCCCAAGTGGAGGCCCCGTGGGAGTGGAGAAAACCCAGGGGAAGAGACGGGCAGGCCTGAGTGGCCTGTAGGGGCCTGAGTGGGAGAGGCCGTCAGGCTGGCTCACCTGCCGCCCAGTGCCCAGGAGCTCATGCTCCAGCTCCTCGTGTCTCCTCAGCTGGGCCTCCAGCCCACGCAGGTCTGAGGCCACATCACTGGGGAGGCTTGTGGTCTTCTCCTGAGGAGAGGCCAAGGTCATCAGGAACAGAGGGTGGGGCACCGAGGCTGGGGCGGATCCAGTTCTAGAAAGAATTCCCTTCCTCCCTTCAGGCTCATACCTGGACCTGCCTGAGGGCTTCCGACAGATCTCTGTGAACTCTGAGGGTGACCTCGGCATCTTGGAGCCGGTGGCCCTGGGCCTGGGTCAGCTCCCGCAGCTCTGACCAGGAAGCCCTGTCCCCAGGCATGTGGAACAGCAGTAGGAGGTCACCCATTGGCCCGGCATCTCATTCCACCATTAGCTAGTCTGGTCAGCCCTCCTCTTCTCTGGGCTGCACCCAGGACTGGCCCAAAGCTCCCCTTTATAACACCCTTCCCTGCCACTGGGCCTGCCTGCAAACCTGCCTCCCGGAGCCTTTCTAGCTTTACCACGAATTCAGCCCTTCACCGCTGCCATGCTTACCACTTGATTTCTATGCTTTGTGGTACTTCTTCCACCTTGTATATTCCAGTCTTAGTATGTCATTCAAATTATAAATATTTGAGGGCAGAGGCTGCATCTTCTCTCCTTTTTTCATTTACTCAGCCCACTCTCAATGAGCTGTTAAGGCTTCCGCCATGGCCAGTGTCCATGTTGGGGGTCATGGACAAATCATGGCGTTGCCTCAAAGCCACAGGCTGCGGGGGGCTGGGCACACCAGCCAGGTGGCAGGTAGGCAGACTGCACAGCTCCTACCCTGAGTCCTGGGAGCCAGTGGTTTGGAAAAGTGTCCCTGGGGGTCTGGGCAGGACTCCCTGACCTGCACACCCAGCCTTGCCTCCCTCCGCAGGCCGTGGTCACCCGGGGTTCGCTCGGCCTCCCTGGGACCGGCCCCCTCTCCAGATTCCTTGGGGGCAGGCAGAGCCAACATGGCCCCAGAGCATCTTACCCACTCTTTGCACTCCAGAAACTGCCCGCACCGCTCGCTCCCCCCAAACCCGCAACCCTGGCCTAGCCCACTGGCCACTCACTGCAGGTCCTGCTGCCTCTGGTGGGCGTCGGGGGCAGCGCGGTGCCCGAGCTCCAGCAGGCTCTCTACCAGCTGCTGGCAGGTTGCCACCCGCTGGCCACCCAACTCTACTTGGCGCTGAAGCTTTGCAAACTTGGTGCGGAGGTGCTGAGGACAAGAAAGGAGTGGGTGACAGAGTGGCCCCCTGCTGGGGAGGCAGCAAGCAGCCCAGGAAGCAGGTGGCTCATGACCGTCGGGCAATGAGGGGTTGGACAGCCACCGTGCCCGCACACTCTCCTCAGAAGGCCTGTCCTCAGCCAGGGCTCATGACCCCCCTGGCCCCCTTCTCCACAGCCCCGCCAGGCTGTCCCATTGCCCTCACTCTCCCGCCACAGGCTATCCACCGAGCCCTGGCCTTCCTCTCACCAGGACGTGCTCATGGTCTTCTCCGAGGCTCTCCCCTTCCCTGGCCACCTGCTTCTGGCTAGCCAGCCAGCTCCACAGCTCCTCGGCCTCTCCCATGAACTCATGCAGCTTCAGAGTCCCCTCCAGCTCCTGGCCCCTGTGGGGACAGCCCGTAGTTCCCACAAGTCAGTTGCATAATTCCCCCGGGGCAGCTGGCTGGGCTGAAGGAGGGAATCTGAAAGAGTTTATTCGTGGTCTCTGCCCAAGCCTGTGGCTCTGGATTCAGGAAGAATCCAGCCTAAGAAGGACAGTGCAGGGCAGTGGAAGGTGCACATGTGGGGAAGAAAAGAGCGTAGGGAGCTAGGGGCTGAGTTCCACTGGGCCTCACTGAGGACTTGATGGAAGGAGGTGAGTAACACACAACAAGGACTCATCTGAGGCGTCTCCGTGGGCCTGGGGCCATGGGTTCCTTCCAACTCAGAGTCACAGTACAGGAACAGTCCACTGTGGCTAGACTCCCCGTACCCAGAGTGGGTACGGTGCCCCTTACCGTGTGATTGCCAACGCCTGCAGCGCCTGGAGCTGCTCCCGAAGCCTCTCCCGCACCACTTCCAGCTGCTCAGGGGCCCCGGGACCAGTGAGGGTGTGGGCATGCTGGTCAAGCTTCTCCATGGAGCTCCAATAAAGAACCAGCTCCTGCTGTAGGGCCTGCCGGTACACGTGGACCCGTGCCAGGCTCAGGGTAGCTCTGGGTGGCTCACTCATCTATACATCCATCTACCTACCCATCTGTTCCCCCACTGATCCTCACACCCAGCCATCTACCCATCTACCCACCCGATGATCTACCCATCCATTCATCCCCAACCCATCTGTCCAGCCATGCGTCCACCATCTACCTACCCGATACTGATGGAGCTCTTACTGTTCCATCAAAGTGAAGACATGATGGTGCCCTCAGAGGGCTCACTATTTAGCAAGGAAGGGTAAATGCTGGGTAATTGGAGGGAAAGGGTAAAATGCTGGCTAAAAGGAAGGGAGGGCACAGGCACAGGAGGCTCTGTACTAGACCCCAACAATACAGTCTACACAGATGGAAAGAGGTAAGTGAGCTGCCCAGGATGACTTGGGACACCAAAGCTCCACGAGGTCACAGCTCCAGGCACACCCCGTAGGAATGGCTAAGAGTCCTCAGTCACAGAACACGGAAACACTGACCATGAGGGCTATACAGAAAATAATACCCAGATAAGAGGACATTTCAGTACCATCCCGAGCCAGCATTGCTGCAGGGTCTAATGCTGTGTGATCCTGAGAGTCCGATTCCAGGAAGGAGGAGGGTGGTCCAGGCCTCTCTCCCTTTAACTAGAGAATGCTTGTGGAGGAAGATAGGTTTCTGGAGGGCATTTAGTTAACTCAAAGAATGACATTCAAAGTGTGGGAGGGAGAATTCTGCGGAAAACATGGAGAGGGTTAGAACAGGTGACCCCAAGCGAGGACAAAGTACTGGGGCGAGAGGAAGAAGAGAAGGCAGAGAAATCCTGAGGCTACAGGGGTATAAACTGGTCAAGGGACTACAAAAGGGGGGCAGGGGTTCTTCAAAGTGTTGCCTCTGAAGAAAGGGAGCACTGGGGAGGAACAAGGGTCTTGCATGATTTGGGGTTGGGCAGGAAAGGAACTGGCCGTGTTGTCAGGAAGCAAGAGCAGGGCTCTGTGCCTCTTAGTAGTAGATGTGCCTTTTGGGAATGTGACAACCCTCTCCTCGTGGCTCATCGACACCCTAGTGCAGACTGTGTGGAGGATGCCTGGAACATGGTACCTGGTGCTTCCCAATGAGCCTGGCAGTGGCTGCCTTGTCTCCACCATAGTCCTGACTGCTCACCAGTGGCCATTTCTCCTTCACCCAGTCCTCCAGTTCTGATGCAGCCAGAAAATACTGCCAAGAATTAAACCACTTCACCTCGACGATCTCACATAGGACCCTCCACCACCCCTTGTGGACATGATGCCAGGCTCTCCAGCAGCCAGCACAAAGAGGGTTCTGTGCCTACATGGGGACCACCCAACCTCCTGGGCCAAGGTTCTCACCATTGACCCAGTGCCCCAAGAGTCCCAGTCCTGCACACCTCACTCACAGAGTTTGCCTCCCTTCTGCCACTTCCCCTGATCCTGTGAGCTCTCTGCATCTTACCTGCTGGACAGCAACAGCCTGCTGCAGGCACTGGGCCTGTACCTCACACGTCCGTTCCAGCTCTGCCCAGAGGCCTTCCAGCTTCTGGCACTGCTCCATGACACTCTGGGCTTGGGGGTGTCCCGAAGCTGCGAGGCTCCGTCCGGAACCCAGCACCCATTGCACCTGTCCCTGGTGGGCTTTCACCTGTGCCTGGAGCACCTGCCACAGAACAACATGAGGAGCTGCCGCCTCTGGGGTTCCCTTTGTCACGGGGTGCCTGGAACGGAGCCGTGGATGCGGCTCTGGGCCCCACCGAGACAACACTCCTGGGCAGGGGATAACTGAGGGCAGAGACTTGGAAATCAGGACACCCTGAGCAGTGACAGAGGGCTTCTAAGGTCTAGGAATGGGATGTCAGGGATCCCGGGAGAAAATGGGGGGCACTACCTCATGCTTGTGGCAAAGTCTCTGAGCACCATTCAAGCATCTGGTGGAGCTGGTGGAGCTGGCTCTGGGCATGTGCTCAGCCACCCAATTGAGCTCCAGGTCGCTCAGCTGGTAGAACCGGTACAGCTCAAGTGAGGCCTGCAGCTGTACGTGCCGAGTGGCCAGATGTTCCCGCAGGGACTCGAATCTGGGTGGACACAGAAGAGATGGCAGATGCTGGGAACAGATGGGGACAAGACCCTCGGTGCTTTGTGTAGCCCAGCCAGGGACTCACGAGGAACAAAGTAGGGATGGGGCAAAGCCTCAACTGGTGAGGGGGAAGCGGCTGGAGAGGGCTCAAGGCCCAAGCTTTCACTCAGTTGACCTGTATGACTTCCGATTTGGGTGCTGGACATGCCTAGCTGGGGTCTCCGGTCTTCCTATCCCAGAAATGACCCCTCTTGTAAGGGACAGAGATTTGGAGAACTCAGGTCCTGCAGATGCCACCGCAGGGCTCCCTGGGTGGAAGCAATCCTCACGTTCACATGGTGGGGGTGGCACACAGCGGAGTAAAGATGGAACAAGCAGGCGGGTACCTCTGCAGGTACTTCTGGGTCTCTTCCCTGACGGTCTGGGAGGTGAGTCCCCGCTCTGCCTGGGTGACGAGGGCAGCCATCTTGCTGGCCAGCGCCTGGCTCTCGCTTTCCAGTTGGCAGTGCTGTTTCTGTCGCCGCCGGCTTGAGCCCAGGTCCTGCCCTCGTTCTGCACTCTGCAGAGCCCCCTCCAGCTGCTCCATCTTCTCCTTGGCATCCTGAGGAAGGTGCAAGGTGCTGCACTAGCTCTGGAGTACAGGCATGCAAGTTCTTGGACTCTGACACCACGCTGCTTGCAGCTTAACAGATTCACCGAGGACCTGCTGCCTCTACCGTCGTCCACCTCCCGCCTTCCCCCTGAGCCTCATGACCACTCCTGTCCCCTCATGCTTCTTCCTCCACGGGGATGCAAGTTGCGGTGACCACACACATGGGGTACACAGGAGACGATTCTGTATTGGCCTACAGGAGGGCAAAGCCAGGCTCAACTTGCCATAGGCTAGAGGCCTCTTAAGACTGCAGGACTTCCCAGGGCTAATCCAGAGTTAGTAGAATACCCCAGACTCCTGCTCCGCAGCCCGCCCCCCCCTTCCTGTCCTGCCTGCTCCCACCCTGCCTGGCTCAGTGCAGGCTTAGTCTCCTTCCCGTGCCCTGTCCCTCCAGCTGACCTGCAGCAGCCGCAGAAGCTGGGTCTGCTGCCTAGCTTTTTGGAGCTGGTCCCCACGCTCTGCCATCTTGTGCTTCAACTCTTCCCACTTGTCACTCAGGCCCTGGAGGCTGCCCTGCACATCTTCCTGGGCATGGAGCCTGCTGCTCAACAGCTGTCTCCCAACCTGGGGTGGACACAAAGACCAAGGGAGTTTCGTTGAGTTGCTGGTACCATGAGCGGCCACAGCAAGCTGGACCCAGGTGGCAGAGGTGGGGGAAGGGGTAGCTGGCTACAGGCTGCGTTCCACAGGCTTCCAGGGCTCAAGAATTTCATGTGGCCCCAAATCTTGACAGAGGTGAGAAGGCTTTCCTCTGATACCACCAAGTAGAGCAGAGTAAGCGGGGGGAGCAGGCATCAGACTATGGTAGAGAAGGCTTTGTTCAGGTAGACGTAGCAGGCATTGGAGCTGCCCTAGGAGCTGGGGGTGGGGTGGGGTGGGGGGGGGGGGTGGGGTGGGGGGGGGGTGGGGTGGGCTGGGCTGAGCTGAGGTTGGTGGGGAAGAGATGATGGATACTTTCTGGGCTGGTTTGGGTGCCAAGACAAAGAGGTACCCAGCCGAGCAGAGGATGAATCTGGGGGATCCTAAGTCCGAGGTAGCAGTAAAGAATCTGAAGGGGAATTCTGGGCTGGGAATCTGAGGAGGAGGAGGCCCTGTGCCCTGTGTCCACTGCCCCCACCTGCTGCAGGGCCTCCATGTGCCCGTAGGTGGCCAGCAGCGCTCGCTCAGCTGCTCTGTGCAGCTTGAGTTGCTGCAGGATGTTGCTGGGCTCTTGGGAAGGCCCATGTGCTGCCATCAGCCCCTTCTCCTCTATCCACAGCATCAGCTCTGCCACATCCTGTTTCCATTTCTGCTCAAGAACCGGGAGAAAATAGGTCTTACAACCAGGGCTGAGGAGGAGGGGTCTCACAGACTCCCAATGGCCCAGATCCAATCCTATGTGCAAGGGGGGGCTGGGGTTATTGCTCCCATGTGGAGACAGGGAAGCGGAGATCAGGACAGAAATGTTTCTCCCTCACATTACTCCCTCACAGTAGGAAGATGCCCGGGGACTGATGGCCTGAGCCCCATGGTGTCCTGTGCCCAGATAAGAGGAGCACTTGAGCAGTCCCTGCTCCCCCAGCTCACATCAAATGATGTGTGATCATTTCTCTCCTAATAGGCTTATGGTAGAGGAGGCCTGTGGATTGGTGCAGCTCTGAGCCCCTATGGGGGCTGAGCAAGTATCCAGCAGAGCCTAGGTCTGCAGCTGGTGCCCGTGGCCCATGCATGAGCCTAGAGTGTGGCCAGAAATGATGGGGAAGGGGCACAGTCAGATGAGGGATGGCAAGGAGGTTTATCAAGACTTTGGGTCCAGTCTTGACTCTGAACGGTGTGGCCTCAGCTTGTTTTCTTTATCAGGAAAAATCTGAGCCATAATGCCTGTCTCACAAGAAGCGCTATGAGGGTCAACGACCTAACATGTGGGAAAATGCTTTGGAAACTATCAAGGGCTCTGCAGAGCACACAACTGTTAGTGCAGTGATAGACTCCTAGGCACTCCTCTTGGGGAGGCCTCGTGCACCTGGGCTGGCCCCCTCACCTGGAGCTGGAGGGAGGCCAGCAGCTGCCTCTTCCTCTGCTCACTCCTCTCCTGGACCCCAGTCCACCGTCCCTGGATGCTCTGCAGCTGCTCTCTGACCCTGGAGGCCGGGTGGAATGGGGGAGGGTCTAGGGAGGGCTCCACTCTAAGGCCCACCGCAGCCTGGGGTGCACCCTGCCGCTCCTCCACTCCCCACACTGTCCCCCGGCCTCAGGGCCACAGGCTTTGTAGGCTGAGAAAGGGTGGTAGGCGCTGCCCAGACCGGCCTTGCTCACTTGCGCGCAGCAGGGTGTCGGCTCTGGGCCAGCTTCTCGCCACGTGCCCGCAGAGCCTCTGCTCGAGGCCCAAGGATGCCCAGCAGGTGTCCAAACTCTTGGTGCTGCTGCAGCAGGCTCTGGGCCTCCCCCACATCCTCCTGGGGGTGCAGAGACCTGGGGTCATGCTTGGGATGACAGGGGTCAGCACCCTATCGCCCACTGCCATCCCAGGGCCGCCAGCACCCCTCCACCCCTGCCTACTGACTTCAAAGCTCCCTCCAGTGATGGGGAAGCATCACCGCAGCCCTGTATTCCAGACTTCCTACCCCAAGGCGGCCCTGCCACAGGAAGGCCTCGTGGCTGACACAAGTGGCAGTGAAGTCATCTACATCTCTGCTGAATCTATGCAGCTCCAGCCCCTCCTGCAGCTGCTGCCGTCTCTGCTCCCAGGCGGCCTGCAGTCCCCAGCCTCGCTGGCTCAGGAGCCTCAGAACACGGGCCACCTCTTGGGAGTCCGGAGAGTCCGAGGCTGCAATGGGCTGGCCCCGGGCCTCCAGCTGCTGCAGCCTATCCAGGACGACAGGAAGGTGGTCAAACCCCATCTCCTTCTCACCCCCCTTCCTCCCCTCTCACTGGGTCATTTTGGAGCTCTGATAGAAGGGTAGCTGGCAGGAGGTCTGAGGCCGGTTAGACCCACTGGTTCACTTGTTCCATGGGGCAGCTGTGCCCTGGCCCACTAGTGATGCACAGAACGTAACAGGCCTCGCACACTACTGAGGTCTCAATACTTTCCCTGCTCCCGGTTTGTTACACCCTTGCTCCGGGGGACCATCCCAATGCCGATGCAAAGTCAAGTAGAAACAGCACTCAAACCGCATACATGCCTGACTGCAAGGCCACTGCCAGGCCATGAGTATTTACAAAGGGCCCACAGGCACACAGCTTGAAGGCTCCACTTCCTCTGAGCTGATGCTGCCCTGAACCATTTGTAGAGTCTCGAGCACAAAGGACGGGATGGATTCAGTGACCACTTGGCTACCTGTCAGGATCTCTCGTGCAGGGCACAGCCTGTAGACTGTACCGGGTGACCCTGCCTGCCTGAAGACCTGTAGCATCGTCCCCGCAGGAGGAGAGGCCTTGCCATGCTGAGGAGTTGGCTGTCTTAGTCCCATGGGGGGAGGGGAGGTGGTCCTGAGCCATCTGACTCCAGGGGTTCCCATTCTGGTTACCCAGAATTGCTTGGGAGACTAGGCTGTCCTGATTTCAAACAGTCCATCAAGTTCACCTGGATGGGGTATGGCCAGGTCTACACTTGACAGAACCTTCCAGGAAGTTCAGATTCTGCCCCGTGTCCCTCCCTGAAGCATTCAGGACACCGGACCAGTGGTTACGTCCCCCTCCTTAAAGCCTGCCCCAAGCACCTGTTGGACACCAGCCTGGACTACAACCCTGAGTGATGCCCTGCTTCCTGCCTCTCCCTCTCTGATGTCCTGTCCCCACAGGCCTTAGCCGGCCTGAGGCACATCCTATCCCGCCTCCCGTCCGGACCTCTCCTGCTGCAGCCGTATCTCCTCCAGAAGGTCTCCGTGCTCCATCAGCAGCCTCTGGGCCGAGGCCACGTCCACCGCCTTCTCCTCACTGTGCAGCCGAGCCCAGACGCCCTCCGCCCACAGCAGCAGTTGCTGGCTGTCCTGTAGGAAGCTCTGCCGTGTCCGTGCCTCGGCCTGGGCCCTGGTCTGTCGGGCCACGTGCTGCTGTACCTGCTCCAGCAGCCCCTGCAGCGTCTCCACCTGTCCTCTCAGGCACTGATTCTCTGTGGGGCCCGCTTCTTCAGCTCTGGGAGATGGGGCCCACGGCCCAGTCAGTGCCCTGCCCTGGGCCTGGTGTCTGGGCTCGGAGTCCCCAGGCAAAGTGGTGTTGACTCTGCACTCCTGCCTCCCCCTCACCGTGGGACAGCAAGCCTGTGTGGCCTGCCCTTTCCCCATGAGCATTTTCTCACTCCGTGTCCCCACCTGTGCCCCTGCCCTTCAGACAGCACATCCAGCCTGTCCTCCAATTTCTGTCCCATTCCTCATGCCACAACCCTGCTCAGTCCTCCCCTGCCTCCCAGGGCCCAAACCCAGGCCGTACCTTATGGTGATCCTCTGCAAGTGGTACACGCTTCTCTCCAGTGCCGGCATCTTCTGCTGGGCCAGCTGCAGGACGCGGTGGCTGTCCTCTGACTGCCCCAGCTCCAGGGTTTCCAGACGGAGTATCAGGTCTCGCAGTTGGACCTGTGTGGATCTGCACTTGTGCAGAAAACTGCACACGTCCGTGGTGTGTGCCAGCTGCATTTCCTTCTCTTTCTTCAGGGCTTCCAGCTGCCCCCACCTGAGCAGAGCGAACAGGGATGTCTCTGTCACAGGGACATCTCCACAGCCATACTGGGGCCGCGGCCGGGGGTTCACACAATAGCTGCTGCCGGGCTGCCTGTCCCCATGCCCTCTCCTGTCTCTGACATGTCCGGTGTTTCCTCCTGGCATCTCCAGAGGCACATCAGCAGGCGTGCAGGCCCAGGCAAAGCATCCAGCCTGTCCCCACTGCTCTGTGCTCCCTCCGTCTTACCTCTGGCTCAGTTCCTCCTGCTGTTGCTGAATTCTGGGAGCATCTTCAGGACATCTCTGCTTCAGCTGCTCAGCAGAGCTGCTGACCTCAGTCAAGCAGCCCCTTCCCACAGCCAGGGCAGTGAGGAAGTTCTGGGGAAAGGAAGACCCAGGGCCTGAGTTTCTTCTCTTCCCACACCGCACTCAAGACTACAAATGACCTGATATGCTCTGCTGTGCAGGTGTCTGAGCAGCATCCCTCTGGAAGGACTGGGGTCTCTGTCCTTAAAGGGCTGGGAGGGCCCTTTAAAAATTCAAGGCTAGGTATCCAAATTATAAAGCAAGAAATAAAACTGTTATTATTTGCAGATGACGTGGTATTATATATAGAAAACCCTAAAGATTCCACCAACGAAGTGTTAGAATAAATGAATTCAGTAAAGTTTCAAGGTACAAAATCAATATAAAGGAATA
Source organism: Panthera pardus (assembly GCF_024362965.1). Taxonomy (NCBI): domain Eukaryota; kingdom Metazoa; phylum Chordata; class Mammalia; order Carnivora; family Felidae; genus Panthera; species Panthera pardus. The sequence continues at coordinate 53,782,125 of NW_026526810.1, read as the reverse complement.
TTTTGCATTTCTATACACTAATAATGAATGAATCACCAGAAAGAGAAATTAAGAAAACAATTTCATTTACAATTGCATTAAAAAAAAAAAAAACAACCTACGAATAAGTAACTGAAGAGATAAAAGACCTGTACACTGAAAACATCAATGAAAGAAGTTGGGAAAAAAAAAACAAACCCACAAATGGAAATATATTCTGTGCACATGGATTAGAAGAATTAACATTGTTAAAATGTCTAAACCACTCAAAGCAATCTATACATTTACTATAATCCTGATAAAAATTCTAATAGCATTTTTCACAGATATAGAACAATCCTAAAACTTGTACGGAAATGCAAAATCCTAAAATTTGTGTGGAATAGCCAAAACAATCTTGAGAAAAAGAAAGTCTTTCTCAAGACATCAGTTAGGGCAGCACACTCCCTGATTTCAAACTGTATAGTTTACTATAGTAAACTGTAGTAATTATTTATAATGATCAAAATAATGTGGTATTGACATAAAAACAAATAGATCAGTGGAACAGAATAGAGAGCCCAGAAATAAACCCGTGCACATACAGTTGCTTAATTTATGACAAAGGAGCCAAGAATGGGGAAGAGATAGTCTTGTCAATAAATGGTGTTGGGAAAACTGGACAGCCATGTGCAAAATATGAAACTGGATCCCTATCTTAGACCGTACACAACAATAAATACAACACCCAAAACAAATAATCTGCTTGCAAAACAGGCAGAGGACCTGAACAGACATTTCTCCAAAGATGACATACAGGTGGCCAACAGACACAGGAAAAGATGTTCAGCATCAACCCTTATCAGATCACAATAACAGCAAGATGTCACCTCACACCAGTCAGGATGGTTGTTTTCAAAAAGACTATAAATAGGGGCACCTGGGTGGCTCAGCTGGTTAAGCATCTAGCTTTGGTTCAGGTATGATGTCATGGTTCGTGAATTTGAGCCCCACGTTGGGGTCTCTGCTGTCAGTGTGGAGCCTGCTTCAGAATTTCTATCTCTCTGTCCCACCCCAGCTTGTGCATACTCTCTCTCAAAAAAAAAAAAAAAAAAGGTTAGAGGGGCTCCTGGGTGGCTCAGTCGGTTAACCGTCAGACTTCAGTTCAGGTCATAATCCACAGTTTGTGGGCTTGAGCCCTGCATCGGGCTCTGTGCTGACAGCTCAGAGCCTGGAGCCTGCTTCAGATTCTGTGTCTCCCTCTCTCTCTACCCCTCCCCGGCTCACACTCTGTCTCTGTCTCTCTCTCAAAAATGAACGTTAAACAAATTTTTCTTAAATAAAAGATTAAAAAATGGCTAGAAATAAGTGTTGGCAAGAAGGTGGAAAAAAGGAAGCCATTGTGTTGGTAGGAATATAAACTGGTGCAGCAACTATGGAAAATAATACAGAGGTTCCTCAAAAAATGAAAAATAGATCCAGCCTATGATTCAGCAATTTCACGTCTGGGTATTTAATCCAAAGAAAATGAAGACACTAATTTGAAAAGATAGCTACACCCCCATAATCATAGAGGCATTATTTACAATAGCCAACATATGGAAGCAACCTAGCGTCCAGTGATGGATGGACAAAGAAAATGTGGCAAAGGGGTGCCTGGGCGGCTCAGTTGGTTAAGCTTCTGATTCTTGATTTCAGCTCAGGTCACAATCTCACTGTTTGGTTTGTGAGACTGAGCCCCCAGTCTGGCTGTGTGCTGATATCAGGGAGCCTGCTTGGGATTCTTGCTTTCTCCCTCCCTCTCTGCTCCTACCCTGATTGAGAGCTGGTGGGTGTACACATGCTTTCTTTCAAAATAAATAATAAACCTTAAAAAAAAAAAAAGAGGGGCACCTGGGTGGCTTAGTTGGTTGAGCGTCTGACTTTGTCTCAGGTCATGATCTCATGGTTTGTGAGTTAGAGCCCCACACCAGGCTCACCAGCCCACTTTGGATCCTCTGTCCTCCTCTCTCTCTGCCCCTCCCCTACTCATGCTCTCTCTCTCTCTCTCTCTCTCTCTCAAAAGTGAATAAACATTTATTAAAAAATAAAATCAAAACCAAATGTGATATACATATATACCACTGTACAAAAGATGGCATTATGCCAAAAGATGGCATTATGCGGTGGGTGAAATGGGTAAAGGGGGTCAAAAAGTGCCAATTTCTAGCTATAATTTAAGTAAGTCATGGGGATGGAATATATAGTTTGGAGACTATAGTTAATAATCCTGTGTTGCATTTTTGAAAGTTGCTAATAGAGTCCATCTTGAAAGTTCTCATTACAAGAAGAAAATTCTGTAACTATGTGTGGGGGTGGATGCTAACTAGACTCACTGTGGGGTACATTTCACAATACACAGACATACCATTATGTTGCATACCTCCAACTACTATCAGGTTGTGTATCAATTATACCTCAATAAAAACAAAATAATTCAAGGCCAGATCCCTTGCTTCTTCTTCCCAGACAAGACTACAGTTAACATGGAGAAGTGGGACACAGGAGTGAATAACGGAGAGGCAGGAGCAGGCGGGGAGGGAGAAGGACAGGAATTCGGAAAGGCCGCAGGGCCAAGCAGCCAAGACGCCCACCTTGGCTCCACAGGGGCAGTACCTTATACTTGAGCCGCGTGGCTTCCAAGTCATCCGCCTGGGGCTGCAGCATTTGGAGCAGTGCGGTCTGGTTCTCCAGCCATGACTGCAGCTCTCCACATGAGTCATAGAAGCCAAATAGGGCCACTGCCTCCTCCAACTGAGCTCTGCGGTGCTGAGGAGAGGCCGGCCCAAGGTTGGGGCAAGGGCCAGTTTCCCCCTAGGGCACTCAGAGCAGGACCCCATACCCTTCCCCCCAGGGTGAGAGAAGTCCCCTGCCCCACTGCTGGGCCCTGCGCCCTCTGTTGGAGGTCCAGGGGAAGGAGCTGACAAGAGCTTGATGTCAGGTCAAGGGCCCTGGTAGAGTGTGCTCTTTTGATCTAGCCCTTGGCTCTTAGGGACAAGTCACACTTCTGTGGGACCTGGCGCTGCCTAGCCCCGCCCTTCTCCCCTCCAGGCTCTCCTCCAGCCATCTGCCACTCTCAGCTTCACTTCCAGGCTCCAGGCACTCTGGTCTTTACTCCTCCAGGGCCTCCTGCCTGCCTGGCGATAGGTACTGCCTAGGGTATGGTCTCCCCCATCTCTCCTGCCCTCCCCCTGGCTTTGCCTGCTCTCAACCTCTCCTTGTTCCAGTCACAGCCTAAATGGCCTCCCCTCAGAGATGCCCTCCCTGACTCCCAGCCTGACCTGGGCTTCCATCACACCCACCACCATCTAATGACCTGTTTCTCCTCTTCTCTGCCTGTGTAAACTCCTTGGGGGCAGTGAGCACGTCCAGTCAACTGCTCTGTCTCTGGACTCCCGGTTCAGGGTCCAGTACAGAGTAGGTGTTCCATGAACATTTCTTGAACAAGAAGTGTTACTTACCTTTGCCAGGCCCCCCAGGCCCTCATAGTCCTGGTTCAAGCAGTCCTGTGTCTGGAGTATGGTGTTAGGGTCAAAGTCAGGGTCAAGCTCAGCGGAGAGGACCATCTTCTGAGTGCTTGGGGGCCCAGAGTGGCAGGAAACCTCACTCCAGGTCCGGAGGTTCCTCGGGCCTTCCTTTGGAGAGCTCAGGGCAGATACCACCTGTGCTGACAGGACACAGGGCAGTGTGTCCAGAGGGGATTCCCCTAAACACGAGGCTTGGCAGGGTGGGGCCAATGGTTGTACCTGGGGTGGTTCCAGGAGGGACCCCATTAATGCATGGAAACTGGTGGGCAAAATGAGCAAAACCAAACTATCCTCGGATGACTTCTACAAGCATGCAGACAAGATTCCACTAGTCGGACTGGGGCAGCCAATAAGAAGTTGCTGAGGAGGGGTGGGGCACCCCAAGCCGGAAGCGAAGGTTCCCAGGTCAGGGGCCACAAAAGCCCTCCCATTTCCACCCTCTGTGTGTGGGCATGGGAGAGGGGGCATAGTACTCAGACCACATGTGCATTTTGTGCTGGAGGCCTGTAGTTCTGGATCCTTGCCGTCCCACACGTACGGTAAGCGACACTTGGGTTGCGGCCGCCCGCGCCTGCTCGTCCAGTCTCCGTAGCTCCGTCCCGAAGGCGTGCAGGCTACGCTCCAGTCGCTGGTGGCGCAGCAGCAGGGCGTCTGCGGCCGTCTGGTCCCGCCCGCGGGACGCGCTCTCCAGGGCCGACTGCTGCTCCCGCAGCCACGAGGCCGCGTCAGCCGCATCACTGAAGTACTGCGGGCAGGAGGGCAGGCTGGGCACGCGGCCGACCCCACACGCCTGCCCGGCCCCCCCTGCATCCGCAGCCTAACTACCTCCTGGACAAGCATAGCCGCCTGCAGCCGAGCGCCCCGCCTGGCTGTGGAGGCCCGGAGCCGCTGCCACGCGCCCTGCAGTGCCTGGGCCCGCTCCCTGGGGTCTGGCCACGTGGGGTGCCCGCGGGCTCCCAGGTCCCATCCCCTCCGCACGAGATCAGTGCACATGGCCTGGTGGTGGCGGAGCTCGACTTCCAGGGCCTGGCAGGGTACAGAGCTGGGTGAAGGGAAGGAAAGGGAAGGGCCAGGTGGGGACTGGGGCAGGGCACAGGGTCACACGTACCTTGTGTTTCTGCAGGGCTGCTCTGATCTGGCTAAGGTCCCGGCCCAGGGCTTCATCCTCCACCAGCTGTTCGTGCTCCCTCAACCAGGTTTCCTCCTCCTCACAGTTGTGCAGGAACTCTGCCTGCTGCAGGGTCTGCTCCAGCAAGGTGCGCCTGAGGGATGGCAAGGGGCACCAAAGGGACTGGGGAGGGGGCTCCCCACCAGGCTCAGACACTCCCCCTTAGATAGGAGTTTTCTTTTTCCTGATAACAGGGAACAGAAGACTTAGAGGTGAAGGTCAATGTGGAGGAAGTTGCCAAGTTAGCAGTATTTTAACCAGGGCAGGAGGTAAATTGGGTTCCAGAAAAGTTCTAGAGAAGGTAGGAGAGCTGGGTGAGCTCTTACCGGGCCCTTAGAAGAGACACCAGGCTCCCATGAAGCTGGGCCAGTGCCTGGGCCTTGGCCTGCAGCACCTCCACAGTAGTACCCAGGGAGGAGTCCAGCTGCGAGGTCTGAAGGCCAAGATGGCGCACATGGGCCCCGTGGGCTGAGACCTGGGCCTCCAGCAGGTCATGCTTCTGCAGGAGCTCCACGGTCTCAGCCAGCTGCTGCCCACAGGCCGTGGAGCTGGCCAGCACCTGGCCAGGGATGGACAAGTGATCACTGCTGTCCCAGAGTGCTGGGTCATCACAAGTGTTGGTGCTGTGTCACCCAGGGGCCTGCTGGTCCAGGGCCCACCTGTAGCTCCTTGAGCTGGTTGGAGGCAGTCTCCACCTCCTGCAGCAGGCTCAGCACAGCTTGCACACCTGCCATCTGCTTCTTCTGCCCTTGGAGACGCCGAAGGAGTTGCTCCCAGCGCCCAGTGATCTCCAGTTGCCTGGAGGATGTGAAAATAAGGGGTGGGGTGGGGTCTTCACTGGGCTGGGATAGGGAAGCCACCTTGGGGTCTACACCTGGTGGGGGTGCTTGGCTGTCATGGAGGAGCCTGAGCCCAGTGACTGGGGGCTTGGAGCATTCTAGCCTATGGCTGTCGGGGCACTGTGTTCCTGCTTCTTAAACACAGGCAGAGAAGCTAGATGGAGGGTCTGTGTGGCTCAGGCCAACAGGGCCCCCAAACCTTTCCAATCTCCATCTCCGATGATAGCAACTCCATCCTTCTAGGTGCCTGGGCTAAAGGGCTTGATAACTGAATTTCTCACACCCCCATCTGATCTGTCTGTAAATCCTCTTGGATTCAAAATATATGCAAAATCCCACCATTTCTCATCACCTGCATTGCTTCTCTGGCCTAGATTATTGCAATAGCTGCATAAGTGGTCTTTGCTTCTGTCCCTTCAGTCTGTGCCTGACATGGCATCCAGAACGATCATTGTCGAACAGGAGTCAGATTGTGCCACTCCTTCATTCCAGCCCTCCCGTGTTGAATTCCCCATCCTTCTGTGAGTAAATCCCATCTTTACTGTGTCCTACAGATCCCAGCACGATCTCTGCCCCCACCCTTTGCTCCTGTACCTCCTTGACCTCAACCACTACTTGTTAACTTTGACCAACAGTGGCCTCCATGCTATTTTCCAAACATGGCAGGCATGCGCCTTCCCTATGCCTGGTATAGTGTGTCCCCGTATCTCTACAGCTGGCCCCCTCTTCTGGTCTCTGCTTCTTCCTGGTCTTTGCTCAAAAGTCAGTCTCCTCTGGCCACCTGATCTAACCCCCACCCCCCATGTTGGCACCTCATAATCCCCTATCTTTTGTTACCATTTTTTAAAATCACTATTGCACGTACTATGTATCTATTTTAATTTGTCTGTTTTCCTTAGTAGTGTGTAAGCTCTGTGAGGGGAGGCATTATGGTTTCTCCTCCTCACTACTCAATCTCCAGTGCCTAGAACTGTGCTTGGGACGTAGTAGACAACAAATACTTGTTCAGTGAATGAGTTGATAAGAAGTATCTAGAAAGGGCAGTGCTTTACTAAAAATGGGGAATTGAGGGTGCTGGAACTTCAGGCATCGGTGGGAGTTAGATCTTTTAAAGAGAGCCCTGAACCTATAGATCAGACCTCTATGGCCAGGAATGGGCACAGGTAAACATAGGGATATGATAGGAAGGCCTTAGCCTGTTTTGAGGATGATTTCCGCACCCCAGGCTCACCTGTGGGCCACATCTGCCCAGCCATGGTGCTGCTCCTGCTGAAGGATGTCTGCGATCTCGGCCAGGGCCTGGAAGCGCCCCTCCTGGGGCAGGATGCTGGCCTCCAGCATGCCCAGTCTCTGGGCAGCTGCGTCCACTGTGGCCAGGCTGGCTGGCGGGGCGGCAGCTGTGGCCTGGTCCAACATTTGCTCTGTGTCTGTCAGAAAGTTCTCCCTGAGGGCTGCCTTGCGCTGGAAGCGCCGGGCCAGGGTTTCCAGCCGCTCTAGCTGTAGGATCCTCCGCAGCAGGGCCTGGCTTCTTGAGGCCTCTGCCCGCTCCAGGACTGCCCAGCGCTGGGACAGCTCTGCGGGGCCCAGGCCCTCGTGAGGCAGGAAGAGCCTGCGATTCTGGGCTCGGAGTGACGTCTGCAGCCGGAAGAGCAGGGCCTCTATGGCCCCTCGCTGCTGCAGCCGTGGTGGCTTCTCCTGGGTGCGGAAGAAGGCAAAGGCCACCAGTAGCTGACGCATGGCAGGCAGGGAGTCTGGGAAATCCCGTGCCTCTAGCTGCACCTCCTTCTCTGCAATCCAGCGCAGCAGGTCGGCCACCAGCTGCTCGTACTGGGTCTGCAGCTCCTCTGTCTCCTGGAGCTGAAGCAGGATCTGGGGGAGGCACGGGAAGGCCTCGGGCAGCACCTCGGGGCAGGCCCTGGAATGGAGGTGCTCCCCTTTTGGATGCTCGGTGACTGCCAACGTTGCCCAGGTGGGTGGAGGCTCTTTCCCCTAGCTGAGGTTGCACTAAAGTGGGGTCCTCCCAGCCCCCAGAGAATCAGGTTTGCCTGCATTGCACACTTAGACCCAGGAGTGTGGGGCACCCGCCCTGCTTTCCTCCATCTTATTTTACCCCATTTGGCCTCACTTCTGGGGAATACTATTCTTTTTCTGAGCCACCTTTCCCTTTCCTGAGGCCCCCACATCCCTAAAACAGCTCAGAGCCCTTGGCCTGGATCTTCTCCCCCATGCCCAACCGAGACACCAACCCTGAGAACAGCCTCCCCAGGCTTCCATGCCTGCCGCTGTGCCCAGAGTATGAGAGCCCCGAAAACATGGACTGCGCCCAGCACAGCTGCTTCTGTGCTTGTCCTTGCAGATTCTGGCTCTCTGAGCCTTTCAATCTCATTAGGGGCTTAACAGCCTACGAGCAGGGGGAGAGGGGAGGGACTGGAAAGGATGGTGCTCACCTGGCTTTCCCTGTTTGCCAGGCACTGTGCTCACACTCCCAAGCACTCATAGCAGCCTTCTGTCACCCCAAGCATTATGGGCTCCAATGGACAGAGGACGCACGGTAAAGTTAGGGGACATGGCCAAGGCCACACAACTAGGAAGTGGCAGACGCAGGCTTTAAACCTAGGTCTGACTCCAGAGCCCATGCTCATCTCTCCTCGAGGCCACCTCTGCTCTTTCACCAACCTTAGCGAGTCTCCTCTGGACAGTCTGCTCGTGGTGCAGGCGGGAGAAGTGGTGGTAGTAGAGGGAGACGTAGGTCATGATGGAGCGTTCATCGGGCTGGAGAGCAGCCACGTCCTCGGGGTCCAGCAGCTGAGCAATGCCCAGCTCCTGCTCAGCTACACGGAAAGCCAAGTCGAGGTTGTGTAGTGGGCGCTCGGGACGCAGGGAGCAGTAGTCAAGCAGGTCTGGCCTGGACAGAAAGCAGGCAAAGCTCTTCACCAGAGAAATTTACTGCTTGGGTTTAAGTGGACTTGTTACAAAGGCAAGCGAGCTCCTATTGGCCACCCGGGTATTGGTTTCCCCTGCCGGTAACCTGAGACCCTAATGAAGGAATAGGGCACCTGTAGAGAGAGGAAGGCTAATTTCACTCAGGGGCCTGGCTTGTGGGTAGGGGGAGAAGCTCAAAAGGGTAGGTACTTGCGAGGGAGAGGACTGAGAATAGAGTCAGCGATGACACAGACATTGGAGAAAGGCAGGGGTCAAGGCAAACCTGGCCAATTCCATGAGGTTTCCTAGGAGAGGGCGAGGGCCTTGGCCATCAGCCATCTCTACTCCCAGGTCCAGGGTTCAGGGCCCAGAGGGATGTGGGAGATGAGCAGGTTGAGGACCCAAGCCCATTCTCGGTAGTTGGCTTGGTGGTGAAGGCCTCCAGGAGGGAGGCTGAAGCCGGCCTCAGGCCAGGTCGGGCTGGGAGGGTGCTGGGTCTGCTCTCCCTCACGCGCACCTGTGTGCATGGATAAGGGCACTGAAGCCGAGTCCGTCACTCCAGCTGCGGGAGAAGTCGGTGATGTTGACATTGGCATAGCAGGCCGTCTTCCGCTGGCACCAGACCAACAGAGCTTCCTTGGCAGACAGTAGGGCTGCGCTGGCCCCAAACTCCTCCTGGAAGGGCAGGCAGGATGGTGGGTCAGCATGCGACAGCTGAGAAGGCAGCGGAGCCGGCAGGCCGCCGGAGAGGCGGGTCAGGCCTGGTTGTGATCCTTCTCCCCCCGCCGCCTGGAGGCAGGTGCAGACTGCCCTCTATTCGGAGCACCTGATTTTACTTGATTTCATTTGTGGTGGGCAGGGACTGGGGCTGAGAGAGAAAGCTTCTTCTTCCAAAGAAGTGTGTTTCTCGGCCCTTCTGATGGGTGGGGCATTGTGCTAACTGACCCTGGGTCCCAGGGAACTGAGGCTGGGGTTTGTTAGACTGGCTCCAGGTTCCCTTGGGCTGCCTTCCAGCCAGGTCCAGGGCCCATGCACAGGGCTCTCCACCACCCACACGCAGCCCTAGGAAGCCGACACTATTTCCACTCTAGGGATGACATGAGGAGGTGCAGAGGAGTATTTAGGAAGCTCCCCAGCATCCCTCCACTGACAGGACAGGGACTGGCCTGACCAGGAAAGGCTGGCAGCTCACCTGTCTACTGCCTCTATGCCTCACATGGCTGCTGAGGGCAGAGTCTGAGTTGCTTCTTCACGCTGGGCAAGGACATCTTCACCGGGTTTCAATCCCCTCCCACCCTCCTTGTTCCTCCTCCTAAGAATTTCCTTTGTTCTGTACTCTCGGGTCCACCTGCCCCCACCCCTGCCCCACCCTCTCTCTTCTCAGTGCTTCTTTCCCACCTCCTTTCTCCCTTCTACTCCCCCTCCAGCCTCCATTCCTGCCTCAGTGGTACTCTCCTCCCCCCACTCCCTCCCTCACACCCCAAAGTTCCTTCCCTTCCCCTCCACCCCCAACTTGTGCTTCCTTTCATTTGCTCCACTTCTCCACCAATTCCTATTTATAAACTCAAAATATCAAAGCAGGGCAGGCTGCATCTCCTCTCTTGCCCTTAGGGCCCCGGAGCTTCGGTGGGCAGCAGTGTAGAGCGAAGCGTCCAGGCCTAGAGCAGATGCCCTAAGTAGCTGGACTAGGCTGGCAGACAGGAACCAGGAGAGGTTCTAGGCATGGGCGTGGGAGGGAACAGAGTCAGCCTGGTCCAATTCTGTCTGTTTTTCAGGGAGCAGAGCCTGAGCGGTCAGGGAGCAGGGTGACCGGTCAGGAGACGATGCACCTGCTGCCCCCCCAGGGAAAGGGCAGCTGGGGCACCTGGAGCTGGCTTGGGGGACCGAGGAGGAGAGGGTAGCTACGTGAAAGGGCTTGAGGCCAGCTAGAAATTCATCCATCCATTCAGTCATCACATAGGCCCTAGGCTCTGGGGACACAGCCAGGCAAATCTCCTGTTCTCCCGGGGCTCACAGTCAGATCATGGGGTTCAGGGGTCCTCCGGGATTTGAGCCAGATCTGTGGCTTCTTTTCATTTGGATTTCATCCTCTAGGTTGGCTTTTCTAACGCATTGGAATTGAGTCTTAGGTGGGGTTTTGGAAACCCCAATTGGAAAAGTTATGAAAATTGATAAATATAAGGACTTTATGTTTTTGCTCTTTCCAATTCAGTCCTGAGAAAATAAAAGGTAGAACAGAGGAGGATAGGGGATGGTGTCTTTGGTCTTCAGGTGACTGGGGCTTTGGAAACTTCTGGGATTGGGACGCCCTTCACATGTTTAATTTCTCCCAACAGCATATTAGAGGTGTAATGGAAGTTACAGGGTTTCAGTGCCAAGTAGGGAAGAACCAGTCAGGAACTGGCACTGGTTGTCACCAGGAAAGGCAGGCACTGGCAGTCACCTCAACCCCTTACTTGTGAATGGCTTGTCCCAGACTGAAGTTTGTGAACCTAGTTGTCACTTCAACATATTACAGTCTCTCTGACATTCTCAATCCTTTGCCCATGGTTGAAGAGTGGGTATTAATTGTGTGAATGCCAGGGTCTGCTGCGGGGACCCTAACAGGTGGAAAAGCTCTGTCCCCAGGGACCTGAGGGGAGGCTGGGGCTGGGCTGGGTGATTGGGTGTTGGGGGCTGGGACATACCCTGTCCAGGCAGATTTGGGAAATCTGGAAACGCAGAATGATGACCCAGATGAGTCCCAGGATGAGTGTCTGGTCTCCATCCACGATGTTCTCTGGCCCAATGAGGGGTATTGGCACCTGTGGGCACAGTTGGCTGGGCTCAGCTGTGAAGCCCGTGTGCCAGAGGAGTCTCAGAGTAACCAAAAGTCCAGGGCACCTGTTGCCAGATGGCAGGGTCCTGGAATCTGTCCTGCCCCAGGACGTCCCCAAGAGAGAAATAGGCAGGGCACAGGTGAGGCAGGTGAAGCTTTTCTAAATGGTTGCAGCTTTGGACTCAAGTCCTCCTGGGAAAGACCCCAGCCTGGTGAACTGGGCTGGACCACTGGGGTGGGGAACTCCCTGTGTGTGGTCTACAGGTAAACACGGGCCAAGATCGGTGGTTCAGCCATGGGGGCTGGAAATGAGGAGTCATAAATAGTCAATAAATGAACTCAATAGACCACAGCAGCTGTCTGCCTCCACCTCTTAGGGCATCTTGGAATCTCCAGGGGGTGCTTGGGTCTTTGGTTCCCACTTCAATCTCAGCCCTCTTCATTAGTGTTCCATCTCCTGTTAAAACGGCAGATTCCCAGGCCCCACCGATTACTCTCTTGGGCCAGGGCCCAGGATTCTGCATTTGGACAAACACCTCGGGTTCTTCCCATGCACTAAAGTTGAAAACCTGCTGCCCTAGATCTTACCACATGGACAGGGAGGAGGAGCAAATGAGGGGAGAAAGGAACAGAATAAACATCAAAGCTGCAAGGGACCTGGGCCCCTTCACCTCTGGATCCATCTTCCTCTCCTCAATCCCAGGGCTCCGAGGCCTGTAGGATTCTTGCCGTTCTTCGGATTGTTAGCACAGGCCTTGGGGCCTTTGTACTGGCTGTCCCTGCTGTCTGAAAATATTCCCCCCTGTAGCCACATGGCTACTTCCCTCTCTTCTTCTAAGTCTTAAACAGCACTTTTTCAATGGTACTTTCAACGGCCACCTTATTTAAAATCACAACCCAAGGACTAATTCCTCCCGCTCAAACACACATGCTTGGCCCCCTCACCCCGCTTGGGTGGGGATCTTGGTTTTGTTCCCTAGTGTCTCCCTAGCAGAGCGTCTGGCATATAGTGGGTAATGGATAAGTATGCATTAAATGGAGAAAGAAGAGGAGAGACTCCCATAAGACCTGGTGGGAAGCTGGCTTCGGCCAACCACCTGCCTGGTGGCTGAGGCTGCATCCCTGGGTACTCCCGTGGGTACACTTTGTTGTGTCTGTCTGGTCTCTGAAGGGTCCACCCCATGCTCCAGCCTTCTCCTGGCACACCTGAGCCCTTCTGCGCTCACCTCACTTGGAGTTGGAGCATCTGGTCAGTGGGGTGTTGGAGTCTTCCCATACCAGCTTGTGAAGGCTGATCTTCCCACTTGGTGTTTGGTGATACCCCGCTGGTAGCTTGGAATCAGCCGTGGTAGGGGTATCAATGCCACAGAAACCGGCAGGTGCTACAAACGAGGGCTTTTATTCCCTCTGCCCTGAGAGCTGATTGGTAAACATTTACCGGCGCCCGGTGACCTGGGTTAAAATCAGTTGTCTTCCCTGAAACTGCAGGCCCCTTGCAGTCGGGTCTGGGCTTTGCTGATTGTGGTCCCCAGAGCCTGGCATGGAGTGTCCAGCAAATGACAAGGTCTCCAGAAATGAGTGCACCCCACATCCTGCTACTCATCAACCCTGTGTTGGGGTAACAGTATGTACAGTGGAGGCAAGCTGTCACCTTCACAGACTATGCATCAGTGACATGCTATGTATCAAAGCTCGGGGGGAGCTGCAGAGCCTCTGATGAGGGCCATGGGGCTCCTACTCTTCCCACGTACCTGGAGGGGAGGGGGCTGGTTCACAGGCTATTGTCCCTGGGACCAAAAAGAGCATGGCATTCTGTGACTGTCAGCTGTCTGCTCCTCCCTGTGCTTGGGGACCGCAGTGCCCCTGTAATTTGCTTTGGTTTCTTACCTCCCTGGCCTCTCTCCAGCATGCCAGGCTCCCAGGGGCTATGACTTCCAACCCAGGACTCAAGTGACACTCAGGTTCAGCCCAGCCAGTTCCAGCTCAGTGGCTTGCAGCCTCCAGGAACAGCCACCTCATGGGTTCAGTCCCGAGCCCAGGAGCCCTATGGGCTTCCCAACCTGGTTCTCAGTATAAATCACCCTTGTCCAGCCCCCTGACACTGGCCATGAGGGTCCTTCCTTGTCCCTGGAGCTTTTGCCTCCTTTTAGTGACTATTTCTTTGGGCTCTTTCTTTCAGGAGACTCTGCCTCCCTCCTGTTTGCTGTGGTCCCTCGCTGCTAAGTGATCCAGCTTCTCTAAGGAAGACCTGTACCCTCTGCTGCCTGGCTCAGTTTCCAGGGTTCTTCTCCTGTGTTCTACCCTCAGCCTGCCTCCCCCAACCCCGCATCCAGGATCTGCTGGCCCACTTACCATGGGTCTTGCCTGGTAAACTTCCTTATTTAGGAAAGGAGAAGTTAGAAGTACACGGAATCTGCCTGCTGAGAATTCTCTGATTCCCTTGTTTCAGTCAACAGCATATTTCAGTCCCGCCCACGGGGATGAAGGCTGTTTCTGCTCCCACCGGTTTGGGGCCCTCTAAGCTGGCAGTACTGTTCAAGGAAGGGCTTTGCTTTCTGCATCTCTGTATCCTAGCTGCTATTCCCGGATTCAGGCTCCAGATCTTCTGCTCTGCCCTGGCCAGCCCAGGAAAGAAGATCTGGTAGTCCAGCCTGTCCCTGCTGCCCACCCCAGCACCTGGCCCAGAAGCCCTCTCCCCGGTGCCCACCTTGGCCCTGAGGAAAGCCAGAGCTCGGCTGCTGTTCTCTAGGAAGTGTACTCGCATGCGGCCCCGGCTGGGGGGTGGCAGGGCCTCCCCCGAGATGAGCTCCAGCAGCCGCAGTAGGTGGGTGCCATCGGCCAGCTCTGTGTACAGGTTCTGGATCTTGATGCCCACCTGGGAGGGGTGGGGAAGAGGCACAGGGTCAGCCCCCCTCACCTGTCTGGCCTATCCCAGGACCTGGGAGGTACAGCCCAGAGGGTCTTCCTTAAGGAAGGAGCACCGGACTCATCTGTGTTTTGGGGTCTGCGAGACGTCTCAGCCAGATGACCTCACAGTGGGCCCCCAGAGGCCACTGACCAGGGAGCTGGGGGGACAGCAGAGGATGGCTGTGGGACACACTCAGCTACACTCACCCGGCCGTGCTGGAAGATGTTGTTGATCCAGTTGGTGAAAGTCTTCTCCTGCATCCGCATGTGCTGTGCCTGGAGCTTGCGAATGTGGCTCATCTCATACGCGGAGTCCATGGTGGGACAGGGCTGGGAGCACTACCGTGGGGCTCTGTGGCTGGCCCCCTGCTTCAGGCACCCTGTAGCCCCAAGGAGCTGCTGGGGACTGTGGGGCTGACCAGCCCTGGGGCCTGCAGCCTTATGGGGACAAGAGGCCACTGGATATTGCTCTAAGCTGGAGATGTTGAGGGGCATGGAGGTTGGAGGAGGAGCGTGAACTGTCCCCACATCTGATGGTGGGGGGGGGGGTTGCAACTTGGGGCCCAGCCAGGTAAGGTTCTGGGGCTCCCAGCTGGTGCCCTGCACTTGAGTGCCTCTGAGCCCTTTGCCCCACCCCACTTTCCAGATTCTTGGGACCACAGGGATGGGTTGCTGCCCCTTGGGATGAAAAGCGCAGGTAGAAAGGAAATAGGAAACCACTCACCTTGGTGTTGTCTGTGCCTGGAAGGAGACCCTACTGGACAGATGGAAATGGCAGATAGCAGGGGCTGTGTGGGGAGGGAGAGAACCACAGGAGAGGCCAAGGCTGGAGCTGGGGCCACGCCATGGCCCTCCTCTTGAGCGAGTGGGGCAGGGGTGACGGCACACAGCCGGCATTGTCCTCCCACCTGCCAGAGGGCATGGCCCAGACTGGGAGGGGGTGGCTCAGGAATGCTCCAGACTGTTGCTCCAGGAGCTCCTCCTTCATCCTCCTCCCACCTCAGATGCCCCCAGTGTCAGGTGGGGGTCCTGGCTGTCAAGATGCAGAGGCCCATGGGATGGGCCTCAAGTTGGCTCTGGGTGGGAGTGCCATGGGGGTGTTACAGTCCAGGTAAAAGGCATCCAAATGGCAGAGCCTCTGGTCAGAAGCTTCTGCACCCACAGTCTGGGACTGCCCTTCTGCACCCCTGCAGGGCCTCTTTGTGAGCACCCACAGGGGTGGGATGGGAGGGATGCTGGGCCATAGCCCTCCCATCCTGTCCAGGGGAATGCCACCATAGATGGAGGAGAGTCCTTGGACTCTGGGCTTGGCTTTCTAAGCCCTGACCTGGCCCAGGGCCGAATGGTGGGTGCTCCCTCATGCCCAGGGGCCACTTTCTGAAGTGAGCTCTCCTCTTGGGAAGGAATAACTTGGAGCTGCAAAGGCTGTGGAAATAACAGTCTTCTCCAAAGCCAGAGACACAATGTTCACTCTTTGGAGCTTCACGGTGAGGCCCCCAGCACCTGTGCTTCCACAGAACTGGCTAAGTCTCATGGCTTATGGCTCAGGGCACGAGCTGTGGAGGCGGGGGGAGCCTGCAGGCAACTCTCTTTCCTTCCCTGAGCAATCTTGAATTGCATGCCAGAGAGTTCTAATTTGAGTGGCTTCACAGAATGTCTGGCTAAACTTGGGGTAATAGTCACTGGTCTGGGGTGGGTGTCTGTAGGTTCATCCAGCAGCCCAGGAAACTCTGAGAAGAGGCTCAGGCCACTGTCCCTGACAGCCAAGGACAATGAGAGGAGCAGCATGGCAGCCTGCCCTTGACAGTTGAGCAGGACAAAGCACCCTGGAACCTCAGGCCCGTGGCTGGGAGTGAGACACATGGTGCTCTTGTTGGGGGGGGGGGTGGTGGGCAGCTCCCCTGCATCTGGGAGGAGCTTCCTCCTCTACTGCCCTCCCCCTGTGAGGTCCCTCCTGCCACTGGCTGGCATCCTGATGTTGGCATGAGCCCGGGCTTCTTCCTCGCTCATAGCCCCAGATCCAGTCAGTCCTCTGTGGGGGGTGCTCCATGCTCCCCAAGAGCTCCACAGTCTACCCTCCTGCCCCGTCCTGCACTGCCCCTGCAGGGCCCCATCACCGTTCCCTGACTCATCATTCTGCCTGCACATCAGCCTATGCACCGCCTTGCCCCCCCCCCCCCCCCCCCCCCCCGTTTACCTCCCAGAACTCAGCCTTGCTCATACCTATGAAGACTCCCCATTGCCCAAACAGGACCAAAGCTTGCCTGCCCACATCTGGGCTTCAGCTGCTCTTTCAGCTTAGAACATCCCTTCTGTTTTCATTGTCCACATTCTCCTGTCCTATCAGCCCCAGTTAAATTCCTGTTCCTTCTAGCAGGTTCTCTGCCACCTGCCCCCTCCTTTCCAGCTTGTTTCTCCTCCTATTGAGACCCTTGGCCTGGGGCATCTTGTATGATGTGACCACCAGAGGGCAGGCTGGAGCGCATGATACTTTGCACACAGAGCTCAATAGAGGTGGTTGTATTGGTTGTTGAGTGGCACTGGGGAACTGGGTTTCTTCCTCCTGAGCTCGAATGCGGCTAAGCCACTGTGCGTGCAGCAAGCACTGGCTCCTCTTTTGCTGTAACTGATTGCAGCCCCTGCTGAAATGAGAATCCCTTGTTAGTACGTAGTTTTGCATTATTCATGTTGCAAATAACTAAAACCTCAAGTCAAATGTAAACAGTATAAAAGGAATGTATTGGCCCAGAGGTCTGAAATGTCAGCAGGAGGAGGACTTTAGGTGAGGAGTTTATTTTTTATTTTCTTATGTTCATTTATTTTGAGAGAGAGAGAGAGAGAGAGAGTGCAAGAGAGTGCAGGGAGGAGCTGAGAGAAAGGGAGAGAGAGAGAATCCCAAGCAGTTTCCGTGCTGATAGCTCAGGGCCTAGCTCGGGGCTCTATCTCATGAACTATGAGATCATGACCTGAGCTGAAATTAACTCTGACACTTAACTGACTAGGACTAGGCACTCTGTCACCCCAGGTGAGGTTTGATCCCCAGTTCAAATGAGGCCACCACAGGCCTGGACTCCCTCTGCCTTTTTCAAGGCTTCCTTCACCTTCTTGATCCAGAGGGTGGTTGCTGCGAGCCTAACCTCGCTCCCCTGTCCCCAGTCTCTGGGAACCCCTCTCAATGCCATTTATATTGTTGTACCAATAGGCTTGCTTCTTTACACTGTCTGGTTCAAAGAGAGAACACCCCCTCAAGAGCTGGAAGGGAAGTCTGAGGGGCTTGGCTCTCATGGGCTTGAATTGAGCCACATGTCCATTCCTGAATTTGTGACCAGAGGATGAAATACTCTAATTGGCTCAAGACAGTCAGGACCCACCTGGAGAGGGGTCTATCTCACCCAAATCTTGTGGCTCAGACTGAGTGGGGGAGTGCTCTGAGAAGGAAATTCCAGGTCTGGGTCACCACAAGGGTAGATGGGTGACAGCAGGAAAAACCCAGGTGTCTGCTCTGGGGATGTGTATCTGCACCTGTGAGGTGACAAGAGGCAGGAACAGTGCCAGCCAGGGGGCTCCAACCCTAGCACTACTGCAGCTTCAGGCGCAGGGACTTGCCTCCAAACTGGAGAGGACATCGTGGCAGGTGCTCTCTCCTTTGAGAATGCTCAGTGATGCCCTCCCTAGCCTCGGAAGGGTCTGTCTCCGTGGTTCCTCCAGTCCAGCTTTCCAGTCATCCTCACTTGGGGCTTGGTCCTGGACCTGACCTCTGCTGGGGAGCAGATGGAGTTGCTTTCCGGCTAAAGATGGCCCATTTTGGGGAACGTCCTGGCTTAGAGGACACGGGAAGAGTTGGGGGTCACAGGGATGGTGCGCAGCAGGAACGCACCCTCCCCCTAATGCCTTGGATCCCTGCTTTACTGCTGAGACAACTGCCACACAGTCACGGGAAAGCCAGAGCCAATGGAGGAAAGCTAGCGAATTTTTCACAAGTTTATTGATCAACAGATTGTGTCTTTTTTTATTTGACACCTGGAAACAGGATTAAAAAAAAAAAAAATAGAAGCATTGTGTATTAACTGCATTGGCTAATTGACATGTAACCTGATACACTCTTAAATTAGGCCCACGTTCACCTGGATAAACTCAGTGGTTATCTGTCCTAAGAAGGTTATTTCTCTGCTACATTCCACGGAGGAAATACACAGTGCCGCTGTTAAATGCTTCCCTTTTTTCAAGACAACTCGTCTGGGGTACTGCTCTGGGAGTACCGAAGGCGTGTAATGGTGCAAAGTGGGGAGGTCCCAGTGGTGGCAGTCGGGCCATGACTGGTGGTGAAACCCCACGCTGGACAACGGACTGCGGTACGAGACCTTCCTGGTGTGGTGGAGAGGTGGCTCCCCGGGGGAACCAGCGGAACATGAAAAAGGGCTGTGCTCAGCGGCAGTGGGGCCACGGTTCTGCTGAGGCTTCTCCAGTGGGCTGAAAATGAGCAGGGGTCGAGAGGAGGGCGGGAGGCATTGGCTTCTCCTCATGTGCTCTCTGACCCACCTGGAAACCCAGTCCCGGACACACAAGAATTCAGCTCCTCAAAGGCCCGCCATCCTGCAGGAGGAGTCACGCCTCCAAACCCAAAGATGTGATAGCTGCATAATGACAAGGGCTCCAAGGGGAACCCAGTCCAGCCCTGGAGGGATGGGGGCCAGCTAAATGAACGGCCCTCCCCACTGAAGAGCGACCAGTCCTGGGCCCTGCATAGCGCAGTAAGGAAGGTATCGGTATACAATGCTGGGCTGGAGCCTGAGGCTGGAGCAGGTTGGGTGTCCCCACGTCGCCACGAAACTGGAGGTTTTTGATAGGTCTTGGTGCAACGTTTCTTTGCAGATAGGTTCAGGAGGGAGGGCCTCATTAGTAGGCTTACGACTTGGAAGCTGTCTTTGGGAGGATCAGGCTGAACTTGCTTTTTCTCTTGAACTCAAGGCTGCAGAGGTTTGTGTTATGCAGCATCTTGTGAAAGCAGAGTTTCTGCCGTGGAATTGTGGAGAGCACGGGGAGTGTCACAGCGCTAGAGTTTACCTGCCTCCACTACCCCGCCCAGCTGCAGACACTCCGGGGAGGGGGTGCTTTGAAAACTGGGTGTTGTAGGGAGGGCCACGTGCTGGGTCAGTGTGAACAGATTCGGGAGGGCTCTGCCATCCCCCAGCCTTGCTGCACAAGGAGGGAGGGGTTCTGGACACAGACTCTGGGAACTTTGTGCGGGTCCTGGGAAGATACGGGTCCTCAGCCTTAGCAGCCATCCCTAATGTCCTCCAGGGACATTGCTCTTTCCAATCAACTCTTCATGATGACTGACTTCATGTTGTAAGAGATGTTAAGAAAAGTGGGCATGTGACTTCTTTTCTTTTTTCTTTCTCAGCCGGGAAAGCATGCAGCTGCCTGATGTTGTCCCACCTGAGCGTATGGGGTAGGGATCACAACACCACCAAGAGAAGTTTCCTTTCCTGTAGAAAGCAGACACCTCAGTCTGCTGTCCTCTAATATAGTTTTCCCGTATGTCTCTGCATAGACGACACTTGGCCATATCTGCATATATGCATGTTGACAAGTGTCAAGAACACATACTCATGTGGTGCATGTATGTGTATGTGTTTATATATGACAACTGAGAAGATTAAAGGAGCAGGATAGTTCTGAGTGGAAAATCAGCTAACCTTGGCACCTCTAAACCTTTGGACCGATGAATTCTCTCTTTTCTGTTTTGCCCTTTGGTGGGCTCCCTTGTGGGTACACCCTGGGGCAGTCCTCACGCGTTCACCAACCCATCTGCTAATATGAGAGTAGTGACATTATAAACCTCTATAGGTTTCTAATGAGTTTAAAAGTGCTCATTAAGACTAAAAATCATATTATGAATTTATTTCTCTTAAAATGACATTATTTAAAAAGTGAACTAGGGAGTGCAAGGGCTGGCATCTGGATAAATACTTCCCCAAAATAAAAAAAAATTGACTCTTAATTCTGTACTTCTGACCCTGATATCACCGGTAACATCAGGAAAAAAAAATGTGGTTTTTGGAAGGCTCAGGCGGGACTGTTCTGACTTCACTTCACTTCGGTGCTGGTGGGGCCCCATGTCGTGCAGCCATCACCATTTTGCGCCTCTCTTTTTTTAATTGCATAAATATTGATGAAATGAATACCCAAACTGCAGCCCACGAAGGAGGGAAGGTGGTAGTGAGCATTAACCACTTCCATCTGACAGGCAGTTGAGTGTGTGGACCAGAGAGGTTTATACCAGGACTCAGACAGAACACTCAGGAACCCACGTGCGGGATGTGCCCCAATCCTGCCTTGTGAGGGGCATGCATGGTTTGAACCTCACAGCCTTTTAAAGAAAAAGGTTTCATATGAAAGATGCCATCCTATTTGTATAAAGGCTTTTCCTGTAAGAAAGAAAAACTGGACATAATAAAGATGCCTATTTCTTTTCTTTTCTTTCTTTTTTTTTTTTTTTTATAAAAATAGCGTCTAAAGCTAGAGAATGACCTTTTCTACCTGACACCCTGGGGCAAGCTCACCTCTCGTTCCCTTGTGTCCCCAGACCGAGCACGCGGCAGGCACCAAGACATGGTTTTGCTGAATTTAAATCCTGCCATCGTCCAAGGGGCCTTGGGGACCTGTCACCACACTAACTGATGACTACAGAGAACCACCTCATTCCTTTACTATAGTTTGAATATGATATAAATAGACTTTGCTACAAATTACTGGACAGACCAGTAAGAAAAACCAACCTTCAGACTCCAGCATGATTTGAATACTAGAAATCTTGCCAAGGGCTAATAAAGGTTCTGATTTCCAAATTCCTAACCAAATGCAATTTTGCTGGGAAGGGCCCAGGTTGGGGGAGCTCTGGGTGGGCTAGTCAGGGGGGTGTCGGGTGTCACAAATGCTCTCTGCTGGCCTGGTTGCCTGTGCTGCTAGAGCCTGCAGGAGGGACAGGGGTGCACACAGGCAAAGGGGACTCTCCTTTCACACCCAGGGGAAGCAGTCTTCTCTTTGGTAGGCGGTCTGGAGAGTGCAGAAACGCTCTGTGCTCTGCTGTTTTCCACTCTCAATACAACAGGAAATGAAATAAATAAGATCAACTTTGCTCCTTCTGGGTGCCCTCTAAGGGACAGACAGGGGCCAAGGCAGGTGCACAATGATGTGGTCCAGTGCGGAAGGCTCCCCCTGCTCCAGAAAAGCCCCCGGCTCACTCCCTGTGGCTGTCTGGCTGTGCACAGCCCGCTTCCACATCTAGGTCTCTCCAGGCCTCGGAGTACTCTTTGGTCAATTTCTCTTTTTTCTTAACCCTTCAATCTCCTTATCCACACCCTCCTCCCAATATTTTAATAGAAACTCGGGGAATTTTAAAGGTGAAAGAACCTCATCTAGTGTCCGGTGTGTGCCCTCCTCATTCCATAGGTGGGGAAACTGAGGCACAGAGAGGGCAGTGCCTTGGCTAGGGTCAGTGAGTCAGCAGTGGCACGGGCCTCAGGCACAGGTCCCTGATGCCTACCCCCCCGCTGCCTGCCCTGTGAGCGGCCCACCCCTCAGTCGGCCTTCGCCAAGGACTTCCTGTGGGAGGGGGGCACAAGGTGGGGGGGCAGGCTGTTGGGCAGCTCGTAGCCGTCGAGCTTGATCTTGATGAGGTGCTTGGCCAGTGCGAACTCCTCCTCGTCCAGCATGCCGTCACAGTCACAGTCCGCCAGCTTCCAGATCTTGCCCAGGACGCTGTTGGGCAGCTTGGATGTCACCATCTCCTTCTTGGCGTTGACACCCGATATCTTGCCATTGACAGGCGACAGGGTATAGAAGAGCTCGTCGTAGACGGGCTTGTCTTTGGCCACCACCCATTCCTCCTCATCGGCGCCCTCCTTGGCACCCTCCCCGTAGCCCTGGTTGAAGGGGCCCTCGGTGGTGCCGTCGAAGGCGCCGCCCTGCACGAGCTGCGTGGGCATGCTCATCTCCTCCTGGCTGATGAGGTGCATCAGGGACGAGATCTTGCTGCTCAACATGTTGTCCACTGCCTCGATCAGCTTGGGCTTCAGCGAGTGGAATTTGGTGAAGTCGTAGTTCTCAAGCTGTTCCTGCAAAAGGAAAAACCACAACTTGGTCACATGCCCTTTCTTCAGGAAGCAGATAGGGTCGGCTGTTGTCATGGGGGACGCCAAAACGCCGGGGCAGTCGGGGGGAGTCCCCGCAGACCAAAGAGTTCAGCCAGCTATGGGTCGAGGAGGCTGACGAAGTCATCCGAGCAAATGCCCCCAACAAAATAACAGTCGTAGCTGAGCAAATCCAACATTTATAAGAACAAGCCAGGAAGGTACTGGAAGATGCTCGCAGAGATGCTGACTTGCACCATGTAGCTTGTAATATAGTAAAAAAACCCGGCAACATTTATTACCTTTATAAACGGGAGAGTGGTCAGCAGTATTTTTCTATTATTTCTCCCAAGGGGACAAGTTGTCCATATGACCTCCTTGGCACCTGCAAGCTACAGCATGACTTGTCCTGGACTCCGTATGAGGATATTGAGAAGCATGATGCTAAAATCAGCATATTGGCCAGCCAGTGGCCCTAACTCCAAGCACTGAACCCGCCTTCCAGGGACTGACTGACTGAGAGAGGTCTCTGACAAACAGCTCTCACAGCAAGGACTTATCACTAACACCTCCTTGTTGCCCTGATTTTCTGCCTTGATGGGAGGGGGCATGAGAATTGAGGTCTTGTGGGGGAATCATAAACTTGAAAGGAGACACTGTGTGTACATAAATGCTGTCGTAATCACTTTCATTTCCGATGGTAATGAATCATATCAGTCTCTTTTGGTATCCTCTGGGTTACTGGTACCCAACCAGTCACTTTCAGAGTATTGGCCAGTAGACTTTCCTTCTCCTTTAACTCCATCTGTTCTCCCGTAAGTCAGAGCATTGGAGACAGAGGTGTGTCTTCTACCCACATAAAGGTTGGCAAGGCTTTTTCCAGAGAGGACTGTTTTTAGTCTTTTTTTGTAACTGGAGGTGTCTGAGATTGGGTTGAGGTTGAACATGGCAGGGGGAGGGGGAAAGAGAGGGAGAGAGGCAAACCATAAAACAGACTTTAACAATAGAGAACAAACTGAGGGCTGATGGAGGGAGGTGGGTTGGGGATGGGCTAGATGGATAATGGGGATTAAGGAGGGCTCTGGTGATGAGCACTGGGTGTTCTATGTAAGTGATGAATCACTAAATTCTACTCCTGAAACCTATATTACATTATATGTTAACTAGAATTTAAATAAAAACTTGAAACTTAAAAAAAAAAGGAAGCAGATAGGGAGTGGGATAGTGGGAGTCAGAATTCTCCTCTAAGTAGACATCCCATTCCTGGGCTGTTCCATAGCTTTCTCTTTGGTGGGGACCCCACATCTGAATTCACCAGATATAGGAGTGGTTTTCAGAATAAGAAACAAGATGCATGGAATGCAACTTTTTTTTTTTTTTTTTTTAATAGTAGCTAATCTTTGGCTAGTGGCCACACAAGTGATAATCCTAGGGCTTTTAGGTAAACTTCCTTCAACCTTGCTTTTTAATTAAAAAAAATTTTTTTTAATGTTTACTTATTTTTGAGGGAGAGACAGAGTATGAACCCAAGAGGGGCAGACAGACAAAGGGAGACACAGAATCCGAAGCAGGCTCCAGGCTCTGAACTGTCAGCACGGAGCCCAACATGGGTCTCGAAGCCATGAACTGTGAGATCATGACCTGAGCCAAAACGAAGAGTTGGATGCTTAACTCACTGAGCCACTCAGGCACCCCTCCTTTTTTTTTTTTTTTTTTTTTTTAAGTTTTTATTTATTTACTTTTGAGAGAGAGAGAGAGAGACAGAGAGAGGGGGGCAGGAGAGAGGATCTGAAGCAGGCTCTGAGAGGACAGCATAGAGCCCAATGTGGGGCTTGAACCCATGAATTGTGAGATCATGACCTGAGTGGAAGGCAGATTCCAAACCGACTGAGCCACGCAGGGGCACCTTGCCTTTTTTTTTTAAAGTGCTCTAGAGATTTAGCATTTTATCTTTTAAGGTGATCTTATGATACACTTCTGTTGATCTTTACAACAATGCTGGGAGTAAGGAAGGGCAACTTTGAATAACTCTGTTTTACGGACAGCACACAGGGTGGACTAGACCCCATGGCCCCTGCCTCTTGACTAATGCTCTTTGTACTGTAACATGAAGCTTGTCAGAGGGACTGATTTAGGTAAAACAATTATTTAAGGATTTTGTTTTTGGATCAGTTAAAAAAATGTTTAAAGTACAAACAAAGTAAAAGTTGAAAAGTACAAAAAAAGTAAAGTACAAACAAGTAAAAGTTGAAACTGCTAAATAGGAGAAGAGTAGAGATGGGGAGGGCGAATGGAAATCCAGCCAAGAGAGCTGAGTATCACCAGCCAGCAGTGCAGAAACATGTGCACTGGGGAGGGTCCTAGGACAACAATTGCCTGATTTGGAGGGGAGCTGACTATAGATGCCACACAAGCCCTGTGGATAGCTCTGTAGAAATAGTCCCTCCTACTCTGGTTCTCCTTGGTTATCCACCCATCCATCCATCTATCCCTCCATCCATCCATTCTTCCACCCATCCATCCATCCATTCATCTATCCATCCATCCATCCATTCTTCCATCCATCCATCCACCCATCCATCCCTCCTTCCTCCATTGACCCATTCAACATTTACTGGGCATTTGTTATTGCCAGGCCCTGTTTTGGAGCCTGGGATAATATAACCATGAAGAGCCATAATCTCTGCCCTCAGGGAGCTTATGCTATAAGAGAGGGAGAACGTTCTAGTTTATTAGTTTTTTTTAGATCCTTCTTTCAAGAAGGACTTGGCTTAGCTTACAGTGAAAATATGGTAACATGAAATAGAAGAAAGTCATTAGAAATGGAAAAGCTAAGGGGCACCTGGGTGGCTCAGTTGGTGAAGCAGTGGATGCTTGTTCTTGGTTCTTGAGTTCTGTGTCGGGCTCTGTGCTGACAACGCAGAACCTACCTGGGATTTTCTCTCTCCCCTTCTCTCTCTCTGCCCTTTCCCAGCTTATGTGCTTTCTCTTTTAAAATAAATAATCTTAGGGGCGCCTGGGTGGCTTGGTCAGTTAAGCGTCCGACTTCGGCTCAGGTCATGATCTCACGGTCCGTGGGTTTGAGCCCCGCGTTGGGCTCTGTGCCGACAGCTCAGAGCCTGGAGCCTGTTTCAGATTCTGTGTCTCCCTCTCTCTGTGACCCTCCCCCATTCATGCTCTGTCTCTCTCTGTCTCAAAAAAAATAAAATAAAAAAATAAAAAAATAAAATAAATAATCTTAAAAAACAAAAAAGAAATGGAAAAGCTAAGTAATTAAGACAGAGAGGAAAGGGACCATTACATCAGACATCTAAGGTGAGAAAAGTTATTCTCCTCAGCTGCCAGGTTGCTGGGGGGCACACCCCCTCATTGTCTGAGGGAACAAACCACCTGTTTGTTGCAAGAAAACAAACTTTGCCTGAATTGTGAGAGTTACCTGTGGCTTTTTATGATCTTTGAAAAATGTCTTCAACAGCAGTTTTGCCAAATAAATGCAGAAAATTCCAGATATGCAAGTTTTTATATGGACTTTATGTAAAGTATTTCTGTTAGGAAAATTCTAGAAGGCCAGCAAGGGGCCATCCAGGTGTACAATTTTCTGGAGATGAGGCAGGGAGACTCTTGAGTAAAAGAGGTTTCATATACCCCTCAGACCTGACTATTCTGGGGAGAAGTAATGTGATAGGCAGGGAGAGGGAAACAAAAGCAAAACTTTGTGCAATCATAAATATCACACTTTTTTGTTGTAAAAATTTGGGAAAAAACTGATAGACAAAAAATGTAAATCACTTATAACTCTTATCACCCAGCAATAACTTCTTAAAAAAATTTTTTTTTAATGTTTATTTTTTGAGACAGAGATAGAAACAGAGAGCGAGCGGGAGAGGGGCAGAAAGAGAGGGGGACACAGAATATGAAGCAGGCTTCAGGCCCTGAGCTGTCAGCACAGAGGCTGATGCAGGGCTCGAACCAACGAACCGCGAGATCATAACCTGAGCCAAAGTTGGATGCTTAATTGACTGAGCTACCCAGATGGCCCCCAGCAATAACTTCTGCTAATGTTTTTTGAGCACACATTTCTAGCCATTTTTATAAATATACACATGCACATAAGCACACACACACACACACACACACACACACACACACACACACACTTTAACTGAACTAAGACCACACTGCTTGACAACTTGGATTTTTAAGAAAAAATGTATCTCATCTTTCTGTGATAATAACTTTTATACAATCTTATTCTTCATCTTAATAGCTATCTAATATTGAACTGTACAGCTGGGCCATTTTGCCTTTACCCTGTCCCATGTGGTTGGACATTTAGGTTGTTTCCAATGGAGAGTCAAAATTGTGGTCTCTAGAGTATACCAGCAGGGCAGACATCCTGTGCTGTTGTTTAGAAGCAGAGCCTTGAGCTTCACATGGAGGGACAGAGCTGAAAGCCAAACGGCTTGACAGACCTCTAGGGAGGTGCCTCCAACACTCTTCTCAGCAAACTCTGGGGCTGTCAGGTCTCAGTGTGGTGTGGGCTTAGTTTCTACACACATTCTGATTTGTGTGTCGCTATTCTCACTGACAGGCCGTGGTCACCTGCAATTCACTCCAAAACCAGCTCTAAACAATGTTACCAACACTTTGGGCTCTTATGGCCAGTGTCTCAGTCAGCTGGGGGAACTGAGAAGAGAAAGCCCAGGAGGAGAGAGCAGGCAGCCTACACAAAAATCTGAGTGCTGCTGGGGTAAACAAGTCTGGATTCCCCTGGGTGCACGGACACCTACCCTATTTCCTCATGAATGAGCCTGAGCTCTGAGCGCACACAAAGCTCCTGTGTCTGGCCAAGCAGACGAATGAGGGCGGTGTCTGCCTGAACTTTCCACCCGCCTGCAGGGTTCGCGGATCCAGACTATAAACCTCTGGAAAGCTGGCAAGAAGAAACGGCCACATGTTTGCAGGGGTGGACAGGAAGTAACAGGAAGCAGCCACCCTTGCCCGGAGGGCACATAGGAAATCAACCCTAAACTCTCATCCCTGGGGTACCCCTCACCCCCAAGGCCTGACCAGGGAGTGTGGGGTACAAGTTAAACCACTGCCATCTCTGCCCCTCCACCAAGTTCTCTCCAAAACAGAAATCTTTTTATTGGGATGAATACACACTGGGGAATTTAAAGATTTACCCTTCAACAGTTGTATCCATCAAAGCCACTGAGCCCTGGATCCTGGAACTTCTCCCTCCCAAGCTACAAAGGTCAGTTCCCAGCCCAGTTGTTGCTGGGCTATCTCTTGCCCACTTCCTCCCAGAATTCACTAGAAGCAGTTCTCCAATTTACAGGTGGGCTGAGCAGGTGGGGACGGCTCTGCTGCCCTCTGCTGTTGAAACGCTGCCACCTCATCAGCTGAGGGGGCCAAATTCTCCGAGGACAAGTGAGTCTGCAATAAAAGTGGCTTTGCTAGCATTCTCCAGTCTGGACCTATCAGTGTGGTAAATCACATTCCCTCGCAAAAGGATGCAGGGCAGACACAGGCTGCTTCACCAGCAGGTCGTGGGCCTCTCCCAGCACTGGGCAAAAGCCTTCAAGATACACTCAGTTTATCGCTACAGCTAAGAGTCACCCCAGCCAGCCTGGTCTGTGAGAGCACAGGGAGAAGAGACTTAAAGCTGGCATCGGCGAGCTCTCTGAGTGACCCTGAGATGTGGAAAGATCATAAAAAAGTGATCTCCACACTTAGGTCCCCAGTGTTGTCCCAGATGTAGTCGATGTGAGCTTAAACACCTGTGTTGAAGGGGATGTCAGATGCTCAACAGACTCAGAGATGACAGAGGCCCTGACCCACACCATCAAGCCCCCAAAGCTTCCTGGGTGACAGCAAACTAGCTGGAAGTATCAGGCGATGGTAAGCATGCCCTATGGGCTCCAGGCCTGCCTTGTTCCTCGAGGAGTCCCTGAAGGGACTGGGGTGGTGTGACGAGGGCCTGGCCACTCTCCCATGAAGGAATCCCTTCCAGATTCCAGGGGCTTGCTCTGAAAACTGCTGGTCTATTCATAGGCCCTGTGGCTTTCTGGGTTAGGTCAGGGTCTGAGAAATTCACTACCCTACCGCCTGCTAGGATATGAACACACACTAACTTCTCAGTGAGCTCATCTAACACCTTTTCGTTGGGCACCTGCTACAGCCCAGGTGCTGGGGGTATGGCAGTGAACGAGACGTGGATCACTGAATGCCTCATGGAGCTACAGCCTTATGAGGGAGACGGCCACTGTATAAATAAATCGACTGCTTGGAAGCGCAACAGTGTTGGTGTCGTAACAAAGAGCACATGTCCTAACAGGAGGCTTTGCTGCCAGAACTCCATTGCCGGCCACAGTCATAGTGGCAAATACTGTAATCCAGGGAAGGGATTTTTGTTATTTGTTCACTGATTTATTCCAGGGACCTAGAACAGTGCCTGGCCATGGTAGACTTAATATTTCTTGGTGACTGAGTGAATGAACACAGGTGAATGAGGATACCTGTCAGGTGGCACTCCTTGCATCAAGTCCTAAGGCACTCAGGTGTCTAATGAAGGGGCTAAGGCCTCTCCTGAGATGCTAGAAGAGCGGCACATGGCTTCCTTGTTTTCTTCCTCAGGGACTGCCCTTCTGCTCCAGCTGAGAGGCCTGGGCTTCCTCTGACATGGCCAGGCCCAGGCTAACATGGTCATGAGAAGCTCTCGTAGCGGTTTGCTACTTGCTTTATGGGAGTTCCTCTGGGGACAGGTTGCAGGTCCTGAAAGGAGGCTTACGGTGGCTTCCTGCTGGGCTCAGTGGTGCCTCAGGTCTTTGGAGCAACATGTTCCTGTGGGTGGCAGGCTAATGAGCCACAGAAGCCCCATTAGGCCAGAGTACACATGACGTATTTATTCATAGCTTTCATTTCAGTCAAGGAACCAATTTCCTTTAAACATATCTGAAGGATGTGGGGCGCCTGGGTGGCTTAGTCGGTTAAGTGTCCAACTTCGGCTCAGGTCATAATCACACGGCTCATGAGTTTGAGCCCCGAATTAGGCTCTGTGCTGACAGCTCAGAGCCTGGAGCCTGCTTCAGATTCTGTGTGTGTCTGTCTCTCTGTCCCTCACCCGCTCACGCTCTGTCTCTCTCTCAAAAATGAATAAACATTAAAAAAAATTTTTTTAAATATCTTAAGGATGCAAGGAAACATGTCCCCTCAGTTTGGTCATGTGGTGTAGGGCATAACCCAAGGGTGTGAAGGTGAACCCGCTCAGGAAGACTGCTCCAGAGGCCCCAGTAGCCCAGCCATCTTGTGATTGGAAAAAAAAAACCCAATTCTTCCTCTGAGTACAGGGATACCTATTTCATCTCAGGAAGAAAAAAAAAGATATTCTGGATTTATTCTGAAGCGAGCTAAGTCATATCTGACCAGAGCATATATTCCACATGCACTTAGCACCCTGAACCCTGTCATCACAAAAGGATGACCCACTCCTATGTTAATGTGTCCTTTACAGAAAGTTTACATTAAAAAACTCCTCAAGGTCAAAGCTTCCCCTCTTAATGCCTGTTGATCTTTGCCTCCACTCCGTGATCTCTCCTCCTACGCCCTCCTGAGGCAGCCAGGCAGCTCACAGGCCCACCTTCCAGCTGTATATCTCCAACCACTCTTCTTTCAGCCCCGTCTTCCTCTGTGGCTCAAGGCAAAAGATGAGAACTAGAGATCTCCAGGGTATAGCCAGCATTGCAGGGATGCTCTGTTTGGCCTATGTAGTACTTTTGAAAGTTTGAGCTAAAATTTGAAAACCAGGGGACTTTAGGCACAAATCTAGATTTGCAACTTCTCGTGAACCATCCAGGTCTATGTTCCCACAAGGCGGTGGCCATCGGGGCAGGTCAGGCCTTCTCCACCCACTGAAGCAGGGCACAGACGTCCCAACCGGCCCCCGTGGTGGGTCCCCATAAGTCCTCACTGTACTTGCAGACTCGTTTTCCTCCTGCGAGAATCCTATTTCTCAGAATCCACATCTTCATCAAATGTGGGAAAACGAGGGGGTCAAAGAGGGCGACGTGGGTTTTCTTTCCCTGGTCTGCTTTCCAGAGAGGACTGTGGCCTCTAGTGCAGACAGGTCCTTGCAGTGGACAAAAAGCTGGTCAGTCTGGCTCTGTGAGGAGCCAGGTGGGTGGCCTCACTTGGGAAGATATGGTCAGCATTGATGTGTATATCTAACACCACGGCAGGGCGGTAGACGCACTGGTCAGGCCAGGATGAATGCAGCACCCATTCGGGCTCATCTGGGGCTGCCCAGGCACAACTCAGGGAGACCCTAAAATCAGGCCCAAAGTTGCCCAACGCTGACCCGTAAGCACAATCTTTAGTGAGCACAGCTTGCTGTGCCCAGGGAAGGCCAGCAATGCCCCAGGAGCCCTCGGAACTCTGATTAGGGCTCTGAGCCTGCAGAAGCACTGTTGCCTGAGCATGTATTACCACAGTGCCTCGCAGCGCAGGCTTGCGGAGGCTGCCTGGGGTGACCTCTGAGGTCAATGGCAGCTCTCGTTACCTTAAGGTTCTGGGATTCCCCAAAACAGGTGTCACTTAATGCCAACACATGGCCTGAGAGGGATGCTCATCTGATTTTTTCATGTGACCTAAATTTACTTCTTGAAATGTGTCCCTTTTTGGTTAGTTTTGGGCGCCAGGCAATCTCTGCTTTACTCTCAGAAGCCTGTTCTCATGGATCACCATTAGGAAGATGCATTCATGGCGTTCTCTATCCTAAACCAGGAAACCCTAAAGTGGACCCAGCAACCAGCCAGACAAGGTCACATTGATGTTGCAATAGGCTCCCAGTACCTGCATTGCCTTGACCTCTGGGAAGTCCCCGGCAGAAATCTGGTATTCTCGCTGCAGCTGAAGGTAGATTTCTGGCAATCTGCTGATAAGCTCTCTCTTCTTGTTTTCCTTTCCGAATACACTTGGCATTTCCTTCTTCAGATGGCTGATGATGTAGGCATGTACCTGAAGGGGTATATGTCAGTAAGGACGTGTTACTTAGAACTGTACCCGAAAGACAAACAAGATGGCATCATAATACATAACAGGCTCCCATATTCAGGGCCACAGCCCTCAGGACAGGAGGTAAGGATCTGGGTGCGGGGGGTGGGGGTGGTGGACGTGGTGAGACACAAAGGACACATTACAAGTCTGTTTCTGGGCATGTAGAATGTGAGGTACATGAGGGAGCCCCAGATGGTGCTGTCTAAGGGTGCCTGGAAAGAGGGCCCGAAGCTCCAGATAGAGCTGGTCTGGGTGCTGGATTTGAGAGCTAGAGCAGAGGTGGTGACCAGAGCCACAGGAATGGTTGTGACCACTGAGGGAAAGTGAGCCAAGAAAACCCCCCAAGAAGGACCAGGATGGGGAGGAGCCAGAAAAAGACCTCAGGAAGTGGAATGTGACAGATAAGGGCTGTGGGAGGGGAGAGTCAGGAAGAGATGACACCTAAGTTGGGTCCTGAAGACAGGTAGGAGGGCTGTGGCTGTCCAGGAGAGGGAGAGCATGGATGGCGGTGTGGCAGTAACACAACAGGGGCCGTATTTGGGGCAGTGCCGTGTGTGTGACTGCTACACATCTCAGGGCGGGGAAGTAGACCACTGCGCATGCCAGGAGCTGTGTAGGATTAGAATGAGCATTGGCTAACCTAACGTGGTGCTGATGGGCTGATGACGTTTCTGGGAGACCAGAGAGGCCAGAATAATGCCATGAGTGCCCTGCTTCCTAAGTGGGCTGGTGGTGCTTGCCTGGGGATAGGATGGGGCGACAGGCTTGGGGAAGGTCTCTGGCACAGTTCAGTTGTGCCTGAGGGGCTATTCCGTGTCTGCGTCTGTGCAGAGAGTGAGCGGGGTGGGTGGCGCCTGGGCTGAAAGACTGGTGATTAACCACAAGACCTAAAAGAAAGTTTCAGCAGGGCTGGTGCCCAGGAGCACCAGGAAACGAAACTGAAGACTGATGTAAATGTCTGATCTGACGTAAATAGTTAATCTGCATGGAAATCTGTACCCAGTTGACAGTGAGATGAGAGAATTCCTGTAACCTCCCCATGGAGGGTGTGAACTCCGGGATCTCTACAGGTGGCACTGAAGGAGCCTAGCTGGCTCAGCTGGAGGAGCATGCAACTCTTGATCTTGGGGTTGTGAGTTCGAGTCCCATGTTGGGTATAGAGAATACTTAAAAATAAAATCTTAAAAAAGAAAAAAAAGATGGCACTGAACTCTTTTCTGTACAGGACTAGCTGCATAGGACCACCTTCCTCTAGGAGAGGAACCCCTGGGGAAATGAGGCGGAGGCTCCATAAACCCTGATCACCTGGCACTAGCAGGCCCAGGACTGTCACCCGAGGGGTGGTGAACCCAGCTTGGATGGCTCTGCTTGGCTGTGTCACCCCCTTCCTTAACATTTCCACTCTTTTTAAAATTTTTTTTTCTTTTTTTTAAAGTTTATTTATTTATTTTGAGAGAAGGAGAGATTGCATGAGTGGGGGAGGGATGGAGAGAGAGAATCCCAAGCAGACTTCGTGCTATCAGCATACAGCCCGATGCAGGGCTCCAACTCACAAACTGTAAGATCATGACCCGAGCCAAAATCAAGAGTCAGACGCTTAACTGACTGAGCCACCCCGGTGTCCCTTTTTAAAAGTTTTTTAGATGCTTATTTAATTTTGAGAGAGAGAGAGTGCAAGCAGGGGAGGGGCAGAGAAAGGGACACACAGAATCCGAAGCAGACTCCAGGCTCTGAGCTGTCAGCACAGAGCCCGATGAGGGGCTTGAACTCACAAACTGTGAGATCATGCCCCGAGTGGAAGTCGGGTGCTTAACCGACTGAGCAACCCAGGTCCCCCGAACATTTCCACTCTTCTGCTGATTTCCAACTTTAGGATGTGAAGAAATGTTCATTACAAAACCTCTGTTTGTGTATCAGAATTCTACAGAGTAATTTAGAAGTCAAGAAAATAACTAAAAATAGGAACGGATGAAAAGCAGAACAGTGATTACCAAAAGAAAATGACTATGCAGCTAGGGAAAATCCTATTAAAGAAAACAGACTTCTGTAATCTTGTGGAAGAATGGAAATTGAATAAAGGGGATAAGCAGAGACATCCTCTAGCTCAGCTGAGAGCCTCTGTGTATGGACACACACTGGGCACAGCCAAAAACATTCTGCTACTTAAAATAAGTGCGTAATGTAAATGCTGATGTGCTCAGACCAGACAATGCTAACTTTCCCATCTATATAAAGGTCATTTAACAGAAGCACACAGTGTCCTGCCTGGCTACTGATCACAAGTACAGATGAGAAGAGATGTGTCTGAACCTTTCTGTTACTAGTAAACTTATTTACTTATTTTTTCACATTAAAACAGCTTAAAATTTTTACATGATTCTTTGGGATAGAGAAACCCCAAATTTGGGAATCCTTTATTTAGAGTGTTGGACTTTAGCTGCATTCCTGAGGGTATGATGAATAAGTGGTAAGACTAGTAATTTCCCTGCCTTGGACAATGAATGTCTGGCTTGGTTTGGTGGGGTTGTGGGAAGGCCGTGGCTAACATCGAAGGACTTGGAGCAGCTGCCACACTCCAGTGGAGAACCAGCTGCTCACCAGTCGTCCTTGTGCCATTTCCTTGGCCTTGGTCCTACTGGAACCTCTGGACTGGGCCTATGGATACCTCTCCCTTCCATGCGCAGGCCTGCCCCACTCTGGAACCAGCACCAACTGAAGTAGGAGGTCCCAAGCTGCGTAGTCTACTACCTACGAGGGCTTTTTACTGAACCCCACCCCAGATCCCAGCCCGGGGGTTGTGCCAGACCCATGCAGGGCTCCCCAAGCTTCCCTCACTACCTCCTAAGGTGAGCCTTTTGAGTTGCCAGGCCTCTGCTCGGGGAAGGCTGACTCCCCACGCAGCCCCCAGCTCCAGTAGGATTGGCACCAGTTTCTTTTTTTTTTTTTTTTTTTTTTTTTTTTTTAATTTTTTTTTTCAACGTTTTTTATTTATTTTTGGGACAGAGAGAGACAGAGCATGAACGGGGGAGGGGCAGAGAGAGAGAGGGAGACACAGAATCGGAAACAGGCTCCAGGCTCCGAGCCATCAGCCCAGAGCCTGATGCGGGGCTCGAACTCACGGACCGCGAGATTGTGACCTGGCTGAAGTCGGACGCTTAACCGACTGCGCCACCCAGGCGCCCCGGCACCAGTTTCTAACACTGCTTCACTTGGCCTGACTGTGGGTGATGTGTACCTGCCACAGTTCTCCACCCACAGCCTGGCACCTGCTCTCTCACCTCAGCCCTCATGGTGTTCATTGGTTGATGACCAAGGCTCCCAGATGATGGGCTGCCATTGGACACCAGGCCTCCGGTGCCCTGACAGGAACTGGCCGGTTCTTGCACCAGGCCCCCATTCTTTCCTCCTTCTACTTTGTCTGGCACTGAGTCAGGACCCTCAGGTACCTTGTTCATGCTTGCAGTCTGCTCTCAGCTTCAACCTCCACTTCCAGAATGTTCTACTGGGCTATTTTGTGAGAGTCTCCTGTTGTGCTGCCTCTGCATGGCCAACCCCTCCTGCCCTTCCATGGACATCCTAAGACAATAACACAGGGTCAGATACTATTGTACGGGCCCTGCCTTTAAGAAGCTTATCAAGTCATAAGGTAAATTATAATCCTTAGGGTCATGGAACATTAAATCTGGAAGGGACCCCCTGTACCTAACTGAACTCCTGGTTCCAGGAAATTCATATGACTTACTCAAGGTCACAGAGCCAGTTAGAAGGTGCAAAGCCGGCACTGGCATTCAACTGTCTCATTCCTGTCCTTACAGACTTAATTGCTTTCTGTGGGTATGAATTAAAAAATGTTACTAAAGGTGTTGGAAATCTGGAATTGAAAATGAACTGTGTCCTATGGGACAACAGTGTGGGAAACTGAGACTTGAGGCTTTTGTTTTGGCTTGAGACAAAAACTTTGGCTTTTGATTGTCCCTAACTCCCAGGGACACCATGGGAAGGGCATTTGGTCTCCCTCCCCTCCCACATACAAATGCATACATTATGGCACACAACACTATGAACACCACATGGGATGTGGGTGAAGACAGCACTCTTCTGGCAGGATGGCACCTTGTAATTTTCTAAAGACTTTTGGTAAACAGAGGGGACAGCCTGGAGGCTCATTCCTGCCCTTCTGTGTCAAAGAAGTCTTTCCAGATAAACACAGGACTGAGGGCCAGACCAGGCGATGGTCCTGGGGAAGGAGGTAGAAACAGTCTGAGATCTTTTCCTCTTTATAATGACAGAAAACTAACTGAGAAGAAGGGGGACAGGAGACACAAGAGGGAAGAGAAAGAAGAGAAAGAGAGGCATGATGAGACCTGGGGCTGGAAGGCTAGGTTCACGCCCTGCCACCCCTGCCTCTTGTTGAGCAATGCCAGGTGACTCTAGCCCTCCACCTCCACTTACTCATGCACAGACTGGGAGTTTTAACTCCTACCTCACAGGGTTGTGGGTATGAGAATCAAAAGAGATCATGGATTTGGATACATCAGGAAGAGGAGTAAAAATGTTGCTTGTTATTGCCTAATGGTCAAAGACCAACAGCTGGAGGGTTCCGTAATGCCAGAGAAGGCTTGTGGTTGTTTAGTTCTTGCTGAATAATGAATAAACTCTTACTGAGTTATTAATAGTTACTGAAAAATTAATAAGTTCTATGTATTTGAATAGTAATAGGATGAATCTGGGTCCCAAGAGCTTCATTCACAAGTCAGTGACATTGAACCCTGGTTGGCTTTTGAACATTCTTATGTATAAAACTGGGAAAGCCCCACTTCATCCAATGGTGATGACTGAGGATAGATCAAGTGGATCACAATGTCAGTTTCTTTATGGGCTATAACTCAATGAGCAAAAAGAGATGTCCTTCCCTTTATTATTTAAAAAAAAATTTTTTTTAACATTTATTCGTTTTTGAGGGACAGAGAGAGAAAGTGCATGAATGGGGGAGGAGCAGAGAGAGAGAGAGGGAGACACAGAACCTGAAGCAGGCTCTGAGCTGTCAATACAGAGCTCCAAGCAGGGCTCGAACTCACAGACTGCGAGATCATGACCTGAGCTGAAGTCAGACGCTTAACCGAATGAGCCACCCAGGTGCCCCAGGATGTCCTTCCCTTTAAATATACATGGATTTATATCTAGTTCACATACATACTCTGCTACAATTGCATTAACTGTGTCCAGTGACAAGTGTTCATATATATCCAAGGTGGAGAAGCATGTACTCAGAGCGATATTGGATATATCCATCCTGGGTGTGGAGGGCAACCCCAGGCAGCGAGTGCTGGAAGCTTCCAGTGCTTATGGTCAGTAGGAGTGGAAATCCTCATGGAATTTGGGGAGCAGTTTGGACGGGAGGATTCAGGCTGGGAGAACATGGTTCCACACTATGTGTAGGTCATACTATGTGACCTCATCTGTTAGCTAACACAACCTGTTGGAGACCTGCATCTTTCTAGGCCCAGCTTAAAACTTGCATAGAGCATTTAACATCAGGAGATCAGCATATTTTAAAATTGGGTTTATGGGGATATAGAAAAAATCAGTTAATGCAGTAGAGACCCAAAAGGTGGACTCATGGGGTAGTGAGACTGTGAGACTGTAAGAGGCAGAAAAAGGCAGCTCTTGGTTCCCATGGAGCAGGGGGTTTGTTAGTCTGTTGCAGTCAAAGCTGGCACCCATAGCACCTGATTCTGAACAGCTTAAAGGGGACTCAAGGGGGCCCACCCACTCATTCATTTGAGGTCAACCTTCAAAGAGACAGGCTTCCCTACATGGACACAAATACTGACACACATACCCACAGCTGACGGAGCTATTTTTAAAAGTCCCTTGGTAGGCTAAGCATTAGTGGGTCGCCATCGGCCACCGTAGAAGGATTTCCACACCTTAGCCTGGGTCCATTTGGTGAATTTCATAACATTTAACTTCTCTACAGAAGGAATTGGCAGTGCAGAGAGATTGGAAAGCTGGGCCCTGGGTTTTACACGTGACTGGAGAACATGCTTTGAAGACAAAACTAAGTGCCACAGAGCTAGGGTGAACCCTGAAAATCACTGACCTCTCCTTTTCTTTCTCACTTTTAGCTGTTCCTTCCTTAAATGTTTTTTTTTGTTGTTGTTGGGTGAAGATCTGTAAAGGGGTGGGAACTTTTCCTACTCTTGGGCAATGTTTATAAAGGGTGGAGTCCTCACTTTTTATTTTTGTTCGTTTATTCCATAAGCATTATTATCTGGGATTTGTTTGCAAGAGCCTAATTTCCCTACTTTGGCTATTTTAATTATAGCTGAATAAAACTGAATTATATTTTTTAAATACTTTTTTGGGCTTTCCCAAAATAGCCCAAAGAATCATGAAATGAGCGTTGATTAGCATTTTAGATTGTAAACAGTCTTCAAAAAAGGATGCCTACTGATATCATGAAGATGTGATCTTTGAGGTTAACCAAAAAACCCACTCTAAGGTTTTCTCATTCCTTGAAATAGAGTTGTGAAAAAAATATATATATTAAGAAGAAGCAGGGAAACCATTACATTTCAAGAGATCTTTGGTAAGAGTGCCATTTTTCAATTATTAAAGTGTCCTTTTTAGGACACCTCGAGTTTGATCACTGTGGAACCCAGCAGGACATTAGTGGTAACACTTCTTTTACTTCTGGGTGGGATGTGACTTCTGTTGAATTAAGGTGTTCTATAAATAGATACAGGGCACACCCCAACCCAGATCTGACATCTCCTAGGTGACATTTGAAAACCTATCCTTCGCATGTTTTCAAATTGTCAGCTTGATGAACCTCTAAACTTTGCAGGGTTCCTGTGGATAAACAATTTTATAGAATACACAGAATGGCAGACTAATGCAGAAAGCAAGGACACGATGAGAAGCTATAGATGTTGTCCACTCCGCATTTCAGGTAAATGGTTTCCAGACCAAGGAGTCAAACTAACTACGGCTTGAATTTATATTTTACAACTAATGGGCTGTAAAGCCTTGGGCAAGTTACTTCACCTTTCTGAGCTACAGTTCCCTTGCATGAGAAACAAAGATGATGCCCAGCTTTGTGCAGTTATTGGCGGGATCAGATGAAATAACACATGCAATACAAATTGTAGAGCTTCTGGAATACTGCAGACCCTCAGTAAGGTTGGCTTACAAAACCGGATCAAGAGAAATAAAGATCAATATACCAAAATCAAACAGCGTTTTCCTGAAATACAAACACTGAGAAGAGAAAAACTCAGGCGACTGACTCCTTGTCCACTTAGGCAACAAGTTTACAAATGGCCATAAAATCGCAGATGGTGTAAAGCAGATGACGTTGGTTAGTGGCTAAGGCCACTGTGTTGAGTTCTGCTTCTTATCTGCCTGAGACTATTTCCTGTCCCCCTTCGCAGGATGGTACCGCCCAGCACACTGGCACTGAGAGGCTCAGCCTGGAAACATCCATACTTCACACATTTTCCTTTATGAAAAGGAACAAGCCAGATACTATTCTTAGGAAGAAAAAAAAGACAAGCTTTTTTCCTAGAAGTAAGCTCAGCAAGTTGACCGCCCCTGCCCCCCACCCCCTGCATCTACACAAGGCTCTCATTATTCCCAGTGTCAGTACAGAGCAGCATTCTATGGCCACGCTGATCCATTCAGAGGGCCTGATGCTCAAGGAAGGCAGAGAAGTCCCAAGGCACTTGGCACGCCCAGTGAGCTCTTTGCTCTTTATTTATTTATGTGACCGAATACAGCTGCGTCTTGAGTCACTAGGCCTTCAGCAGTGACTGGTAAAATAGAAATGTCCATGGGCATTTATAAATAGTTAAAAAAAAAAATCTTCAAATCTCCAAAGCTATCACATGATATCTCTGCTTTGGTTATAAAATAATGTTGGGTATTGTGTATCCTGAAGGGTAAGTTCAGCTATATCAGCTGAAGAAGAGAAATATCACATGCTAAGGGGTTACCAAATGGGGAAAAAACAGACTTCCTGCCACTAAGCATTAGGCCCAGGACTAGCACACAAGAGAAACCAGCAAAGCTGCAAATAAGTGGATTTACAAACTGGTTAGCACCACTGCCTTGCAGAACTGGAACAAAGTGGCCGTAGCTCCAGAAAGGGAGCAGCCTGGAAGAAAGGATAAAGAATGGTGGCTCGCAGGTGCACGGTGACTGGGGATCAGCTGGGCGATCCAGGAGTCCAAGTGAGCATGCACCGGGAGTGATGGCAAGCAGAGAGAAAAATAGCAGATGGAGGTCCTACGTGTGGAGCTGCAGCAACCGGGGAGGCATCTCTTTGGCTATAGAGAGATGCTGCTGGGTGAGCATCCTGGCATGAAGATAGAGGCTGCTGGGCGATGATGAGGAGGCGTTAGAAGGCCGATCGCCTGCCCGCCTGTCACCCTCAGCGAAGGGCTCTTGCCTTTCCTGGCCAAACCCCCTCCTCAGAGCACGGTGTCCACACCTCAATCAGCACACAGCTCACCACTCTGTAATGGGGGGTTTGGGGCCTCCTCTTCTACCAGCCAGGCTCCATAGTCCCGGCCCAGGGGTGCTGAGCAATACTGACTGAATGAGGCAAGGGGTAGTGGATTCTAGAAGGCTGGCCTGCTGGATCCCATGGCCAGACCAGAAGTCACTCTCTGTGCAGCAAGAGGATAAGGGAGGGGACATGGTTTCTTCGCCACCAGAAGACAAAGGGGAAGTAAGCTGGAAGTACCCTGACCAGAGTATGAGTGGATTTGGAGAGTCAGGCCTGTGGACTGGTTTCAGCAGACACGACAAAGGCACAGGGCAAGGCTGAGAGCAGGAGGGCTGTCTTTTGGTTCTAGTGTTGTTAGTCATGGATTAGGTGACTCTGGAGAAATCGTTTATTCTACCTCATCCTTCTAAACTGCAGGAGTGGATAGACCTCTGGCTTCAAAATGTGGCTGATTATCAGAATCACCTGGGGAGCTTTACACACACACACACACACACACACACACACACACACACACACGCACGCATGCACACACTCACATATACACACACAGACATGCACAGACACACTTGAATCAGAAGCTCCTGGGCAGGGCCTGGAGCTTAAAGCTCCAGAGTGCTTGTGATGATCATTGAGACTAGACAAACTCTGGGGGCACTTCCAGCAGTAGAGGAACAGGATTTTTTTTTTAAAGCCCCAACATGGGGCTAGAACTCACAGCCATGAGATCAAGACATGAGCTGAGATTAAGTGTCATACACTTAACCAACTCAGCCACTGAGGCGTCCCAAAGGAATATGATTTTATGAAATGTGCACACAACTTTTAAAGAACCATCTTTTCTTCCATACTTTTTCTTAGAGGAGTCATGTGCTGTTCTCTCTTCAGAGACGTGACAGAATCAATGACAGTCCTTGAGGGTGGTTACCAGATGACCACTTACCCTGTTGGGTACCCACCCCTGGGGCTGCTGAAAGGTTCAGCTACGAGGCGGAAGAGCCCAGAGGCCTGGCGGGCATGCTTACAGGCTCCCAGCCAGAATGGGGATGGGGTGCCACCCCCAAAGCAGCACACTCCGTGGGCCAGGCTGAATCTAGCTTCCTGCCTGGCTCCAGGCAGTAACATCGGGTTCTCCACCTTAGACCCAGGGTGACTAATGCTGGCATCTCAGCACCATACTGGTCCCACCAATGCCACCCCTCTGGTTCAGCTGGCTACATTCCCACTGGGCTAAGAAAATAGCAGCTTCCAGGTGGTAAGTGCATGATCCCTCCTGTGTGCTCTGCAAGCCAGGTCACCCTGAATCCTCACAAGCACCCTATGATGTGCTCTTACTGGCTCCATTTTACAGATGAGAAAACAGGTTTGGAAAGGTTGACTCATTTGCCTAAGACCACAGAGTAGGAGCCAGAACCTAAACAGATGTACTGATCTTGAGGCTCCCTTCTTAACCTCTTCTGTGCTCCATTCCCGAGGTCCCCTAGAATGGAACCTCTCCCACCCCCACCTTCCCTTAGAGAGGAGAGAATGGGAAGCATCCCCTGCTGCCCACCGTGTCTCCTTGGCTCACCTTGGCCAGCCTCGCTCGCTTGATGAGGTCGTTGAGTTTGCGCACGGCCGCCTTCTGCGGAAGGCTCTGGATGTCTCTGAAGAGGTCCTGGGCCTCGGCCTCGAAGAGCCGGCGGTTATCAGTGTTCTGTAGGGGCTGTGCCCAGAAAGAGCCGATGTAGACTCGAAGGACCTCGGGTGTGTTGATGACCTTGCCCAGGGACCACATGAGGGCCCCGTAGACGCGCATCAGCTGCTGCGTGTCCACTTGGTCGGCCTTGTTCAGTACCACGCGGATCTTGTCATCTTGGCCGCGGAAGGCCTTGATGGCCTCCGAGAACTCGTCTGAGATGTCCAGTTTATGAGCATCGAACAGCAGGATGATCCTGTCGACTCGCTCTGCAAACCACTGTAGGACCTGGCAGAAGTCATAGCCTAGGAGGAGAGAAGGGCACGTCAGTGTGGCCGACTGCTCAGAAGACACATTTACTAGCAGAGCTGGGGACTCACTGGTTCTCTGGCAGCTGCCAAGGACAGAGCACTTCTTTCCAAGGAGGCAGTGGAGGCTCCATGGACTGAAAATCACTTCAAATGAGTCCCCTGGGGCTGGATGCATTCAGGAGATAATGCTGAGGACCCTAGGAACCCTTCCCTGGGAAGAAACAGGAAGTGAAAAGGTGCTCATGGGCACTTTGATTGGGCATCGCTTACTTCCTTATCTGTCATTTCATTTAGTCCCCACGAGTCTCTCATTTCACCTGGTACAGTCCTGGGGATGAATGGCAAATTTGATCAATGGCTCTGTAAAACCACAGGCCCTGGGTCAAAAGTTCTCCCTTCTACCAAAGTCTCACTTTTCTGAAAGAAGCAGAAATGGTGAAGGAAGAAAACCCGGGGGCCACTTGAGGTCTCATGGGGGGTCTAGTAAGCACAACAAAAGAAGAATTATCTTCTCCTATCCTAAGTTTTTAAGAGTGTTAAGGAGGCCAAAGGTTGGCCTGCCCAAAACTTTGACCAGTATTTATCATTTGGACTATTTATACCTTAAGTAAGTTGTAAATATTAAAAAAAAAAAAAAAAAACATGTCTCACAGCCATTGTGTGAAATGTCTTTTGCCAATTTCTTTTTAAAAATGGCTAGGCCCACAACAGATTCTGTTTAGTTCGGTTTGGCCATGTGCCAGTATGCTCCAAATCGTGCAGCTACATAAACACTCCTCACAGGCCATGGTCAAGGCCTGTTTTGGGCATCTCCCTGGGGAGGCAGAGGCCCATGAAAAGCAAATAAGAGGAGACTAGTGCCACCAGGTTTATTTATTTAAAAAAATTTTTTTTAATTTAACATTTATTTATTTTTGAGAGACAGAGAGAGACAGAGCATGAGCAAAAGAGGGTCAGAGAGAGAGGGAGACACAAACTCCGAAGCGGTCTCCAGGCTCGGAGCTGTCAGCACAGAGCCTGACACGGGACTTGAACCCACGAACCGGGAGATCATGACCTGAGCCGAAGTCAGACACTGAACTGACTGAGCCACCCAGGCGTCCCAACCAGGTTTATTTTTAATCTCAGTCTCATTAGCTGTGGACTCAGTCTCAGTGCAGCCCAGTTAAAGCCCAGATGGCAACTTTCCTGACGCCTATTTGGTGCTATCACCCCTTTTAATAGATTTTGAGAACTCCCAAACACACATAAAAGTCTCAAAAACAATATGATGAATGCTGATATACCCAACCCATAACTTTAATAAATTTTGACACTTGGCATTGTTTGCTTCAGATACTTTAAAGAATTTAAGTCTACTTTATTTATATTACAAAATACTCATACAGCAGTGAGGATGAATTGGATTTTCACTTGTCAACACAGGCCAATCTCCAAAAGACTGGTGAGTAAAAAATCAGGTTTCAAAAGAATGTGTACAGTAGGATAACATTCACATAAAATGTTAAAAAAACAAAGCAATACTCAAGAGCCAATGGATACATACTATACAAACATACAAAAATATTAATACCAAATTTGGGATACTGACTGACTCTGAGGGATCTGAGGTAGATAAGAATGTGTCTAGGGAATGATCTATTTTCAAAAATAAAGGGGGGCGATTGACTAAAGTTTCCATAAATTTGAAGAACAGGTGTAAGGGGAGTAGCTGAAGAAAGAAAGGATTCAGACACAATTTTAATAAGGAAAACAAAACCTTCAGAAATGCTGAAGCCCCCCGTAGACCCCTCCCCAAGCACATCCCCCAGAGGAAAGCACCACCCTATATATGGTGTTTATCATCATTATATGTTTGTATATTTCCCGTTTGTGCCTTTCACTTCTCTATTCTGTCTTTCATGGTGGCACTCCCTGATTCCCTGGGGACAAGGAAGGCAAAGGTAATTGTCAGAATGTGGGCCAGAGTTTATTTTGATCACTATCAGTAGTCAGGTTAGAACAGAGGAAAATCAAAGACCTACTGAACGGGGTCACACTGTAGCATGTAAGGATTCAGAGTCAAGATTTCACTCTGAGCTCTGTCCCTGCAGGGCCAGAACATAAGGCCTCCCAAAGTGGTTCTGTCATTTGAGGCAGACTTGGGTGCCAGAGAGCCCCAAACCCCAGGTAGGAGAACCTCAGCAGGTGAATGATGATGCTATGCCCTGGTAGTCAGGTAAGATGTTTTGGAAGTGACCACTAGAAGGAGCTGCATGTAGACACTGGAGTGGACGCAAGTTGAGTTTTGCTGAACACCCTTCCTATTGGGAGGGGTGGGGTCCCCTGCGCATCACAGAAGCTGAAGGTGTGGCAGGCAGTCCCTTACCCTACTCGTTGGCAGTCTGCGGTACAGGCAGGTGATCTAGAACCAGACAGTCATCTCCTTGCACCAGAGGGGGGTATTAAATCTTGACAGAAGGATGCAAAGCCACAGGGAAAATGAGAATTTATTCATGGCAGAGGAGCTGAGTTGACAGTCCAGTGGTGGTGGATTCCTAAGCTAGTTTTCGAGACTAGCTCTCCAACGTACCCATTAACTCGGTGAACAACCTGATTTTCTGCAAATTTCCTTTTCTGCCTCAGGTAGCCAGAATTAGCTTCTTTGATTTGCTACCAAAAACCATGGCTGGTGCATAATTTTCTCCACATGTGAGTATTTCTGTTCAGAAATACTCTTACAATCAGTGCCAAGAGAGACTTGCCGCTCCCCTCACTGTCACCAGT
Organism: Panthera pardus; assembly: GCF_024362965.1. Lineage (NCBI taxonomy): Eukaryota > Metazoa > Chordata > Mammalia > Carnivora > Felidae > Panthera > Panthera pardus. Next base: position 53,737,488 of record NW_026526810.1, on the reverse strand, counting down.
GGCACATGTGCAAATTCAGCCATGGAGACACGCATCTCTTCCTCCAAGGACCACCCGGATTGAGTGGCTGGCCTTGACATTACCACGGATTTAAACTTCCACTTAAATTTGGGCTCCTATAGTTATTTTAAATGTCTTTTTAAAAGACATCACTCCATGAAATAAGTCAGTCAGAGAAGGACAGATATTATATGTTTTCACTCATATATATGTGGATCTTAAGAAACTGAACAGAAGACCATGGGGGAGGGGTGGGGGGGAGTTACAGAGAGGGAGGGAGGCAAACCATAAGAGACTCTTAAACACAAACTGAGAACAAACTGAGGGCTGATGTGGGGAGTGGGGTGGAGGGGAAAGTGGGTGATGAGCAATGAGGAGGGCACTTGTTGGGATGAGCACTGGGTGTCGTATGTAAGCGATGAACCATGGGAACCTACCCCCAAAACCAAGAGCACACTTTACATACTGTATATTAGTCAATTTGGCAATAAATTATATTTAAAAAATATAAAGATAATCTTCATTTTGAAAAAAAAGAAGGCAAAAATCACACACACAAAATAAATAAGTCAAAGACATCATTCTAATACTTCATTGAAATAAAAAGTTAGTGGGAATAGAGCTGCCAGATGTAAGTTTACTATAAGTGAAGCCATTACTCATCTTTGGAGGAATGGCTGCATGGCCACATTTTCTTGTTTTAAAGTAACAAGGAGAGAGGTGCCTGGGTGGCTCAGTCGTTTAAGTGTCCGACTTCAGCTCAGGTCATGATCTCATGGTTCGTGGGTTCAAGCCCCGCGTTGGGCTCTGTGCTGACAGCTCAGAGCTTGGAGCCTGCTTCGGATTCTGTGTCTCCCTGTCCCTCTGCCCCTAGCTTGCTTGCACTCTCTCTCTCAAAAATAAATAAACATTAAAAAAATTAAAGTAATGAGGAAAACTTAAGGTACAGGTAGATAGAAGTGTATTCTATTAGTCATCATGCAGGTGTAAAAGGATTATTTGTTACATATTAGGGAGTATAATCAAAGGTGAAGAAATCACTAAGTGTCTCAGACACTAAGTGTCACTAAGCAAAGAATTACCACAGCTGGGAGAGGTTGGTCAGCTCATTTTTCTTCCATACACACTTGTTGTTATTATTATTTTACCATTTTAACCATTTTTAAGTGTACAATTTATTGGCATTAAGCACATTCACATTGCTGTGCAATCCCAGTCTCCAGAAGTCTTCATCTTCCCCAAATGAAACTAAGTACCCATTAAACATTAACTTCCCTTTCCTCCCTCCCCCCAGCCCTGGCAGCCACCATTCTATCTTGTCTTTATGAATTTGACTACTCTAGGTACCTCATATACCTGGAATCGTACGACATTTGTCTTTTTGTGACTGGCTTATTGCATTTAGCACAATGTCCTCAAGGTCCATCCATGTTGTAGAATTTGTCAGAATTTCTCTCCTTTTTAAGGCTGAATAGGACTTGCTCAATTATTCTTTGTAATTTAAGATAGGCACCAAGTACCTATCTACCAAAAAGTTCCAGCTGATTTTACTTTACTTTTTAAAAGTTTTCTATTATTTATTTTTACACTTATTTATTTTTGAGAGACAGAGAGACAGAGTGTGAGTGGGGGAGGGGCAGAGAGAGAGGGAGACACAAAATCCGAAGCAGACTCCAGGCTCTGAGCTGTCCGCACTGAGCCCGACGCAGGGATCGAATCCACAGTGAGATCATGACCTGAGCCTAAGTCAGATGCTTAACTGACTGAGCCACGCAAGAGCCCCATTCCAGCTGATTTTAAAGAAATGACTTAAAATTAATGATGTCATTTAATCTGCCCGCTGAAGGAAAGGTGACTCAGAAGGATCTATAGATCATTGATTCTCAAGATGTGCTCTTGTATTAGATTCATATAAGGCGCTTGCCAAAGTTTAGACTTGTAGACCCCTCCCTAAAAGCACAGAATTGGAATCCCTGAGGCTGGACTTGGTGATGTACATTGTGCAAACCCTCCAGATAATTGCCATGTTTGGTGGTTTCAGGACTGAGTACCAAGGCATGGGATGGTACAGCTATGTCTACATCATTGTTGGTCAGCAAAACGCATTTAAAGTAGTTTCTTTTTATTCTAAAAAGGTACCAATAGATGGTTAGATGGCGCATCACAGAATTGAGGAAACATGGAATTTAAATCTGCTTATTTGAAGATGGATTTTTAAATTAAAAAAATTTTTTTTAATGTTTTTATTTATTTTTGAGAGACAGAGTGTGAGCGGGGGAGGAGCAGAGAGAAAGGCACAGAATCTGAAGAGGCTCCAGGCTCTGAGCCGTCAGCACAGAGCCCGACGTGGGGCTCAAACTCACAAGCTGTGAGATCACGACCTGAGCTGAAGTCAGACGCTCAACCTACTGAGCCACCCAGGCGCTTCTGAGATGGATTTTTAGATTTATGAAAGTTATCCTGTCTTTGCTCACACTGGACCTTAGTCCTGGTGAGCCCTTCCCCTCTGGCTTAGGATCTAGAAATGTAGCCTAAATCCTTATCATCCTTCAAATACACCTGGCCAAACCTTGATTCAGTTCCATGTTACTTAACTTCCTTAAGCTCCAATTCTCTCATCTGTAAAATCGAGCTGTTGAGTAATTATATGAGAAAATGCTCTTAATATGCTCAGTATAATGTTGGGACTTTTGTAAACTCTCAGTAAATATAAACTTTTATTATTGTTTCTGTGCCCTCCCCCCAACCCCAACCCCTGCTTTAGGTGAACTCAATTGCTTCCTCATTTGAGCTCCCTGAACCTCTTGCTTACACTTTATAATCAGATGGATGTATGGGTCTCTCTTATAGCATCATAAATTCTTTAGCCGCAGGGGCCATGTCTTCCTCATGGTCACACAAGACATGGTTAACAGTATGGGCTTACTCTTTTTCAAAACTTAAAAAAATTGAGATATAATTGACATATAACATCATCTTATATTAGTTTCAGGTGTCCTAAGAAATCTCCTGACAAAGTGCTTCCAATTAAAAACAGTAACAACAACAATAAATCCTGAGTCAAAAGCAGTTCATAGGAAACAAATGGAAGGCAGTGGTCAGATTTTTTTCCTTTACTGTCGTTCACTTAGGATAAAAGATTTTTGAGGCTCCCCTTCCTAACCTGTTCTTATCTTCCAGTGGGGGAAAGATCTAGGCACCAGCAAAGAATACGGAAAGAAACAAACAACTGCAGTGAAATTTACTGATGATAGTATATATAGTATATATAGGGATTTCCTCATTCTATAATTTCTAAGAGAATATTATGTGCTTATACGCATGATTTTGTATTACCAAATCATTACTCAGAAACTTAAAAAAATAACCTAGTGGTTTTGTTTACTGAACTTGTGAGAGTACATTACAAGTTATTTAAGACAGACAAGTCAATACATCATTAATGATAGGAAACTCTATGATCAATTTGTAAAGAGGGCCATGCATATTTCTGCTTTAACCGTAAGTATAAGAGTGATCATAGTTGGAAAGTTATAGACAATAATAATAATAATGGGTAGTGCTAATAATATGCTTACTAAGGCACTGTTCTCATCAGTATACATATATTCATTTACTTAATCTTCACATAAGTCTAGGGTAGGCACTATGACTACATTCATCAAGATTACTGTTTTTGCAAATACATATTTCTATACTATGTAAAGTTAATGCAGATTAAACACAATTAGAAACAAGGTGGTAACTAGGTGATGGATGTGTTAATTAGCTTAGTTGTAGTAATCGTTTCACTATATATGTACATTAAACCATCATATTGTACATCTTAAATAAATACAGTTTTTGTTTGTCAATTATGCCTCAACGAAGCTGGAAAAAAAGAAAAAAGTACAGGCTTTGGACTCAGCTGCCTGGAGTCTAATCCTGGCTCCATCACTTCCTAGTTTTGTGAGCTTGGGCAAGTTACTTAACCTCTCTGTGTTTCATTTCCTCATCTGTAAAAATGGGGCTAATAATGGCATCCACATACCTCATGGGGCTTTGAAGTTAACATACTAGAGACATTTAGAATCATTCTGACATCTAGAAAGCTCTCCAAAAGCTTTCAAGTTATCTACTGGTTTTTTTTTTAATTTTTTTTTAACGTTTATTTACTTTTGAGACAGAGAGAGACAGAGCATGAATGGGGGAGGATCAGAGAGAGAGAGAGGGAGACACAGAATCCGAAACAGGCTCCAGGTTCTGAGCTGTCAGCACAGAGCCTGATGCGGGGCTCGAACTCATGAACCGTGAGATCATGACCTGAGCTGAAGTCGGACGCTTAACCAACTGAGCCACCCAGGCGCCCCTCTACTGGTTATTTAAAAGACCTTTGTAACAGGTGCATGGTGGGAGCATAATAAATGTTGAAGGATGCCTGGTTGGGACAAAGCATAGTCTTCAGCCATGGAGAAAACGCAATTAATTAGGGGAAAGGTGACAGGGCAATGATGCTTGAGCCAAGTGAAAGAATCAGTGTTCAGAAGACAGCTAATGAAAGACACAACTGAGCACAGAACTGCCCACATTTTGTAGAGCTGCTGGACCCTCAAAGATCCAGAGGCCTTTCTTTTCTTGTTTGTGAAACAGAGGAGTTCTACCAGTTGGTCTTAAAGGCCCTGAGTTGCTCCTAAAATAAAGCTATGATTCTAATCACAGACACTCCCTGGCTTACAAAAGTCCTGTGTGTAGCCAGACTGGCCGGGATAACCAGAGCATACACTGGACCCAGTGGGGGGAGAGTAATGAATTTTCGCGAAGATTCTGTTACAGAGGGTGGTCAGGTCGCTATCATCACTAGACTTCAGCCACACTATGCTAAGGGGGTCTGGGAAAGAGCTACCACTTAAAACAAAGTTGAAAACCAGTGGCCTTGAGACTACTGAACAAAGCCCTCGGCTCTATTTTGTTTGGCCTACATAGGGTCTTTACTTTTGGAGTTGACTGTTTTTGGTCCAGACACGCACTGTTATTTTTTACAGATAGCCCATTCCACCTGGCACCCACTTCTGAGTGGAAATACCACAGCTCTGACGCAGACCAACCTTTGCCTCTGAAAAGCCAGCCCCAGCTCCTGGGCTCCTGAGAGGGTCTTGTAGCTCTCCAGAGAACTGTACCATCTGAGGTCACAGGTGTTTCCCCCGCTGGGCTGTGATCACTCAAGGGTAGGGGCCCTTTTACCCTGCTCTCTACAGTACCAAGAAAGTGCTCACCAAGACCAGCCCTCAGCAAATGCTTCCTGAAGGACTGATTTCTGTGGAAAACTGTTGCAAAATCCCAAAACTGGCTTTAAACAACCTTTTGGGACACCTCTCTCTCTGGAACTTAGAAGTGCAATAAACATTTTGAAATTCAACAATACATTTTAAATGGAAAGTCAAAAGTGGATGAACTAATAATGATCAAGTGCCCAGGATGTGCCTGGAATGGTTGCTGAGGGACATATGTCTGTAGAACAAAGGCTGCTGGCTTTATCCATAATAGCCCCAAACTGGAAACAATCCAAATGTCCCTCAGCAGGTGAACGGATAAACTGTACAGTGGAATACCGCCCAGCAATAAAAGGAATGAGCTACTGACACACAGCCACTCGGGTGAATCTCAGAAACACCATGCTGAGTGAGAGAAGCCAGACGCTAAAGAATACACACTGACAGGAAATTCTAGAACAGGCAGAGCCAAGCTGCAGTGACTGGGAGCACATCAGTGGTTGCCTCTGGCTGAGGGCGGCTGGGACTGACTGCAAAGCGGCACGGACAAAGAAGAACTTCTCAGGGAGATGGGAAGTTTCTATTCCTTGATGATGGCAGTGGTTACACGGGTGTGCATTGGTCAAAACTCACCAAACTGTACAATCAAAATGAGTGCATTATTATGTTATACTTCAATCAAACTGACATAAATAAATACATAAGAAAGGAAGGGAAGGAAGAGAGAACAAATTCAAGGCTGCTAAACTTATTTAAAGATACACATCTCCACAAACTGCTGAATGGACAAGGAAGTTGAAATCTGTTCATCAAGGGGACTGCACAGCGCATCTTGCTGGGCATAGAGTTGAATTTAACTAAAGCAGGAGCCCTATGCTTTGGTTGAAATCAGTCTTCACCAAAGAGGTTATTGTAAAATTTGGCTCATCCACTGGAACTTTGAGAATTGTGTAATTTCACAAGTGTCCGACCTTCTGGCCAAGGTGATAAGAAAGTTTCTCACGGTGACGGGTCAGGGATGAGAATGCTCTGAGTTTATGAGAATCCGTTCCAGCTAGGTAGAATGCAGCAGACCCTGGGATACATTCAAAGGTGTGTGCATGCATGTGTGTGTGTGTGTGTGTGTGTGTGTGTGTGCATGTGGGGGTAGTGCATGTATGTGTGTATTAATGAGTATGTATGGAGGGCATAGGAATCAATATCATAACAGACTTGTCCCATGGTGCTCAATGTATTTTTAACATTTATTCATTCAATTATAGACATTGCAATTCTATAAGACTTTTTTTTAAATGTTTATTTATTTTTGAGAGCAAGTGGGGGAGGGGCAGAGAAAGCAGGAGACAGAGAATCTGCAGCAGGCTCCGTGCTGTCAGCACAGAACCCAACGTTTGAGCACAACTCAAACTCATGAACTGTGAGATCATGACCTGAGTTGAAATCAAGAGTTGGACGCTTAACCAACCAAGCCACCCAGGCGCCCCATCAATTCTATAAGACCTTCTAATGGAACTTTTATTCGTCTAGAACAAAACAAGAGATGTCATCAATCCAACTGGTTAAAAATGTAGTTTCTATTTGCAAAGGGACCCACAAGCTATATAGCTGAGAAAGAGGATTTGTCCTGTGGAAGATCCCAGCTTGGCATCCTGGCTCCACATTCTGGGAACAAAAGGAGGGGGCAGGAAGGAAGGGGCCATTTTTATCCAATCAGGGGCTTCCATCACAACCCCCATGGAAACCATGGTCTCCATCTGAAGGCACCCACCAGGAAATGACACCTGAGATTAGAACAGTTGCCCCCTGGCTCAGGTAAATATAGGGCGGGGGCCTTGAGAAAACAAATTTGGCAGTCTGTTTTTAATAGAACAGGAAAAAAAAAAATGCTTAAGTTCCTTCCCAGAGCCAAGTTGCTAATTACATGAGTTTTAAACAAGATGTGTGTCAATAAAAGGACGCAAGATAATGCAGGACAGCCAGAACTGAGGCCAGGTTCCTCCTGCCCATGCCCCTGGCCCCATTCTTGGGGTGGGCAAGGCCACTTGCCCAGTTGGACATGGCCCAAGACTCTGCTCAGACCTCTCCTCTTTGGCGGGGCACTGGCCTGCCCCTTGTAGAACTAGCAGCTCCTGTCAAATGTCAGGTCCCTCATATCCCAACTGCAGCTGTTACTGGGCTGATTTGTTTGTGCAACACTAGCCTCTCTCCCAGAAGTCCCTTAGGTGTCATATCCATCTTTGTGTCCCTCCAGCACTTAGTCGATTGTCCAGCACAGACTGTTCACACAGCCATTGTGAATGTGCCAGTGGTGCCTCTTAACTGTAGTTCTTGTCCCCGGGATCCTTCCTTTCCAATCTCGTCCTCACATGATTCCCACCCCTTCTCAGAACTCAGAGACAATCCCCAAAACTTTGGGTGCCCTGATTCCTTCTAGAGCAAATGTTTACAAATTCTCCATGACTAGTCACCACATTATCCCTCCGGCCTTTTCTCAGGGGCTCTTGCTAAACCTCACCCTCCTCTCCCCATAAACCACACTGGGCTCTTTGCTGTTCTCCAAAAGCATTCTGCATCCCCCTGCCTTTGCACCTTTGCCCAGACTTTCTTTAGCTCCAAATGCCCTGCCCCTTTTCCATCTCCAGCTACCCATCCCTCTGGGTCACTTCCCTCTGGGACACCTCTCACCTGAGTAGAATGGATCCTCTCTCCCCATTTCTTCCTGAGAAGATATGTGTTCTGCTGCAGCCCATCCACTACACTAAATTATAAGCATCCTGAGAGCAGGGGCCAAGTCTTAATCATGCTTGGAACCCAAAAGCCCACCACAGGATACTTTGTACTATCTAAATCAGGTTCCCTGCGACGTATTCTTATAGCACCAATGATTTTTCTTTCATAACCCTTATACTTTCCAATGATATATTTATTCGGTGATTATAAGACAGAAACTCTATGAGGGCAGAGACTCTCTCATTCCATTCACCACTGTATACCCAGTACTCAGTACCTACTATTGAATGCAGTAGGTATTCAAGAAATTTGGTTTATTCCTCAAAAAATGAAAAACAGAACTACCATATGATCTAGCAATCCCACTTCTGGGGATTCAGAAGAATTAAATTTAAGAGAATTTAAATCAAGATCTCAAAGAGATATTAGCATTCCCATGTTTATTGTGGTACTATTCATAATAGCCAAGATATGGAAACAACCTTAATGTCCTTCGGCAGACGAACAGATAACAAAAATGTGGTTTATACATACAACAGAATATTATGCGGCTTTAAAAAGGGAGATTCTGCAACATGGATGGAGCTGGAAGACATTACACTAAGTGAGATAAGTCACTCACAGAAGGACAGATACTGCATGATTTTGTTTACATCAGGAATCTAAAATAACCAAACTTGGGGCGCCTGGGTGGCTCAACTGGGTAAGTGTCCAACCTCGGCTCAGGTCACAACCTCATAGTTTCTGAGTTCGAACCCTGCATTGAGCTCTGTGCTCACAGCTCAGAGCCTAAAGCCTGCCTCAGATTCTGTGTTTCCCTCCCTCGCTCCCTGCTCTTCCATGGCTCTCTCTCTCTCTCTTTCAAAAATAAATAATAATAATAAAAACATTTAAAATAACCAAACTTGGGGCACCTGGGTGGCTCAGTCGGTTAAGTGTCCAACTTTGGTTCAGGTCATGATTCCACAGTTTGTGAGTTTGAGCCCTGCATTGGTCTCTGGGCTGACAGCTCAGAGCCTGGAGCCTGCTTTGGATTCTGTGTCTCCCTCTCACTCTGCCCTTCCCCTGCTCATGCTCTGTCTCTCTCTCTCTCTCTCAAAAATAAATAAACACTGAAAAAAATTTTTTTTAAATAACCAAACTCATATAATCATAGAGTGGAATGGTGGTTGCCAGGGGCACAGTGCGGGGGAGGGGGATGGGACGTTCTTAATCAAGGGGCACAAAGTTTCAGTTAAGTAAGAGGAGTAAGTTCAAGAGATCTGCTGTATAAGATGTGCCCAGAGTTAACAATGCTGTACTGAACACTCAAAATTTAAGAGGGTGGATTGCATTTTAACATTATACATATATACACATACATACATACATACATACATACATACATACATAAAATCTGAAACAGTAAAATAAATCTGATTAACAAAGTGAATTAACTTGAATGAGAAGTATAATTGATTTTTAGCACATTAGAGGGTTTAGTTGCTTAAATAGTTCTGTGAGTTTCTAAAAAAAGAGCTGTTACTAATTGTAGGAAGTACAAATCATCTCAAAATAAACATCAGATATCTGGGATTGCTCAGGTATTAAATATATATTTTCAAAAATAGTCACTGTTAACAATAGCAGCCACTTCAGTTAAACATGTGCAAGGAGTCCTTGTATCATTTCCAGGCTGAGTTTACTCTGCAACTGGAAAAGGCTGTTTCTGAAAATGTGATTGGGGGTAGGTACAGAATGATAGCAAAAAATTAATGACGGCAGTCAATATGACTGAACTCTCTCAATATTCCTGCACTGTCCCGAGAGCTTTCTTTTAGCACACTCTCCATAATCCTCACAATAACCCCATGAAACAGGTGCTATTATTGTCCCCCTTTTACAGGTGAGGATACAGAGAATCAGAGAGGTTAAATAACTTACCCAAAGTCACACAGCTATTTCCTAAGAGCCATGCTTCAAACCCAGGCACTTGCATCCCACAGCCTGTGCTTTTATCCATGAGCCCAACGTGGGGCTCAAACTCATGAACTGCAGGATGGTGATCTGAGCTGAAGTCAGATGCTTCACTGACTGAACCACTGAGGCTCCCGCTTTGTGATATTTTTATTATTTATTTATTTATTTATTTATTTATTTATTATTATTTTTTTTAACGTTTTATTTATTTTTGAGACAGGGAGAGACAGAGCATGAACAGGGGAGGGTCAGAGAGAGGGAGACACATAATCCGCAACAGGCTCCAGGCTCTGAGCCGTCAGCACAGAGCCCGACATGGGGCTCGAACTCACGGACTGCGAGATCATGACCTGAGCCGAAGTCGGCCGCTCAACCGACTGAGCCACCCAGGCGCCCCTTTGTGATATTTTTAAAAGTAGTTTTATAAGTGTTCTACAATAAATATATATTATTTTTGTAATAAGAATAAGCATACTGTAAAAATTGTTCGTCCATATATGACTCGGATAACAATATTACTAAGGAAGGTTTTCCTTTTCTTCTATAATGGCGTTTCTAGCTAGGGTCTGGATTTCTAGCCTTTTCCAGCCTATCACCATCTCAAGAAGGCCTGTGGGTGAAGTAGTACCTTTGCAACTACACATAACCTCCGGGGGAAGAGGCAGTCCTCCATCAGCTGTACTTGCCTGAGCCATGGAAACAAGCTGGTAAGGAGAGGAGTCACAGACACTTTGCTCTTGCTGGCCTCTCCATTTCCTTTCACCCCTAGCCAGCTCTCCCCACAAAGCTGATCAGATGTGCAAGTGGTTTGGGGGTAAATAGGGGCGGGGAAGGGGTCGGCAGTGAGTGGGGGTCCAGGCTCCCGCTGGGGGTGGGGAGGGGCTGATACTAAACCCTGTCCTGGAGAACCAACAAGATAGCCAGAGAAGAGAAACAGACAAACTCCGTGGCCTCCATATCTGCACACACTGTGGAAGTTCAATGAGTGTTCACCTCCAAGTGTTCAGCTGGTAGTGGCTACCTCTGAGAGACTATAACTGGCTACAAGAAGATCCGTGTGGTTACATAGCTCCCTGTTTCCCTGTGCCTGGCCTGAGGGGGTTTGGCCACTGAACATTCCACAGTTTAAATAAAACCAAGGACCAAATCTGTCCTTGGATGGGCTTGGTGTTGTTTATTTTCTATTTCCTCCCCCAACTCCTTCTTCCTTTGGAATTTAGTCCAAAACTCTGTGAACTAACTTATCAGGATCTGTTTCCTCCTAAAATAAACAAGCTAACCTCATAGCCTGTCTCTTTTTCCTCTGGGGATGTTGTAAAGATAACGATGGGACAGATGGGGGCCATGTGACCCCGAAGCTCCTTACATCAAGAATCACACCATAGGGCAGACAGGTGGGGAATGGAGAAAGGTTCCATTTGAGTATTGGGCCTGATGAACACTGTGGCATCTGGTCATGTGACCAAGTCAAAGGGAAAATTGGGTTTCATATCTTGTTTTCCTTATCAGGCTAAAAGTTAGGTTAAGAAGCAGGTCCATTTAAAGAGGAATGAGCCCTGGAAAAAGACAGCAACATTATGAGGCATTTTAGGCTCTTTGCTGCAGAAAGAATTTGCTGAAAATTGACCAAAAAAATCCTACAAGTTCTGGAGCCTGGTTCAGCCATTTCACTTTGCTGGGCCTCAGTTTCTACATATATCAGATGGGTTAGTTGATCAGTAAGAATTCTTTCCAGATCTTAAGTTAACTATACTAGGTATCAGCTAGTTACATTACCGGCATAAGAATGTAAAACCACTCAGGTGGCTATAGGAATACTCAGTGACTACATCTAATGATAAAATTACCATTAATTATCAAAATAATCATTAATTAAAAACTTGTCACTTGTTAATTTGGCACCCAACTGCAAACAACTCTGGGCTGGAAGAAATTACCAGAGGAAAAGTCACAGAATTGGAGGCATTCAAGAATGCTTAAGAGATCATCAGATCCAACCTTCTAATAATACAAGTAAGAGAATCCAGGAATCAAGTGTCACACCCATGGAGACTGCCCATTCCTCATTTTCCAATGGAGGCAAAATGCCAGTAAGACACAATCTCCACTCACGTGTGATGAGGCTAAATATTTACAAACACAGCTTCTACCTCGACAATACATCTTGTCATTTCGTGGTTCAGAAGGGCAAAAAGACAATATTTCTCCAAGCTACCATTTTCTAAAGAGAAATGTTAAACCAAGAATATGACAACTGGTGGGGTCAACAAACAGTTGCAAGCCACTTCTGACCCTCGATACCCTGCCCTGCCCTTTTCCTCCTTTTAAACAATTCCAGTGTTACGTGAGTGTTCTGTGAGCATTTGGACAACAGCCAGTCATGAAGGCCAGTGCCAGCAACTAAGTTATCAGCTAACCTGCTCCTAAAGCCAAACTACCCAGAGATAGTTATTTCTGGGTTTATGTCACAGATAGAAAGACAGATCAAGTCAGTGGGGACCATATTAATCCACACTGGGTTCTTTACTTAAAAAATGGCTCAATTATTTTATTAAATAAAAGTACACGTAGTTACCCAACGCTATTTCAAAATGGTCAAATGCCTCCAGAAAGGAAATACCTTGAAAATATTTGTAAATATGCAAAGGTGCTCAACCACACTGATAGTAAGAATGAAAATTAGAATTATAATGAGATACCATTTACCTATTAGATAATGCAAAGATAAGGGGAAGATAAGGGGAGGGGAATCAGTAATGCCCTGAGTTGGGGAGGGTGTGTGGTGTAAACAGGCACTTTTGTATCGTTGGTGGGAATGTGAAGAGGTACATCTTCTAGACGAGGCATTTTGTCACCAGCTAACACAGTAAAAAGACCACAGTTCCTTTTGACTCAGCAATTTCACTACTAGAAGTGCATCTATTTTTTTTTTTTCAATTTAAGTATAATCGACATGACATTGAAGTATAATTGACATTATGTTAGTTTCAGGTATACAACATAGTGATTTGACAATTCCATACAGTACTTTTAACCTCTGTGACTTATTTTATTTTTAAAGGTTTATTTATTTTTGAGAGAGAGAGAACATACGTGTATGTGCAGAGGAGGGGCAGAGAGAGAGGGACAGAGGATCTGAAGTGGGCTCTTCGCTGACAGCAGAGAGCCCGATGTGGGACTTAGACTCAAGAACCATGAGATCGTGACCTGAGCCGAAGTCAGATGCTCAAAGGACTGAGCCACCCAGGTGCCCAGTTTTTAGAACTGGAAGTGTGTACCTCTTAATTCCCTTTATCAAGTTCACCCATATCCCACCCACCTTCCCTTTGGCAACCAGTTTGTTCTCTGTACTTAAGAGTCTGAGTTTTTTTTGTTTGTTTTGTATCATATAGTTCCATTTGCACCCTACTGTGCAAACTATATATTTGCACTGTGTGCAAAACTATATTCTACAGCACTGTTTGTAACAAACTGCCAATGATCAGAAATGGTCTGGATGCCATCCATCAAGAGGATACCAGCTGTTAATTTGGGCACATCTACACGATGGACAAAAGAAGCAGCTCTAAGGTCCTGACACAGAGCACTCCAAGATTTACTGCTAAGTGGAAAATTCTTGGTGCAGAGCAGCGTGCAGGACTCTCCTGCTCTGGGAGGAACCCCGAGACACTGCTGGCAGAGTTTGCTCTGCAAGAGGAACTGGGGGTGTGGCTGGGACACTCTTCACCATCTAACTTCCTGAAACTTGAATTTTTCATCTCAAATATGTACACACACTTGTGCAACATGGCGCTATACTGAAGAAGACTACAGAAAGGTGAAATGCTGAATGATGGTCTGATTTGCACTTTACTTTGTGATTTGGATTCAAGCAGGAGGTGGTTTTGTGAAAGAGGCTAAAATAATCCTGGCGAAGTGGAGGTTTCTAGAGGAAACTATGTCATGGAGCATGTGAGAAATATCCCCAGATACCAGAAAGAAGATTATGGAGAAAAGAATTGGAAAAGTGACAAGAGCCGGGGCCCTTGGCCACAAAAGGACACCTCGTCCAGGTCACTGTCTTCAGCAGGTTTTCCCAGCTCCCTTCCTGGGCTGCCTTCCCCTGGCATTCTTTCCACAGGCCTATTGTCAAGTTCACATATTTCCTTTATCATTCCCTCTCCGTTTTTGGTTTCCTGGAAAAGCAAGGTCCTTGCCGGACTGAGTCCCAGTACCTGCCACTATCAGCTCTCCCTGGGAAAATGTCGGAGCATGTGGCCGAGCTAACTTGCACACTCCGTCCATCTATTTTGGGACCGCCTAATTAATTCCATGAAGCGAACAAAGCTAAACCACTGCCGAATGGTTAATAGTTGTTATGTCACTTTATCCTCAAACAGCCCTGGGAGGGAGAATTTGGTCCCTTTATAAAAGCATGAACTGAGGATCCCACAGTCAAGTGGGGGTGCCAGGATTTGAACTCAGGTCAGCCTCCGCCAGGGCCCACAGAGAGCTTGCCTGCATTTCACCACCTCCCTCTCTGCTTCCCTGGAAAACAAAAATGCCCCTATTTTCAGCATGCGTCTACATCCACTGGCTCAACAGGCCTAGCCGCCTAGTGCCAGTGCGTGAGACCTGACTTCCGGCCACACTCTGGGGCCTCTCGCACAATGCACGCTTCATTACTAAAGTCTGTGGAACACTTAGGTATTTACACCAGTTATTCAGACCCTCACAAGATCTAACTCTGTGAAGAAAGTATGTTTCTTCCCATTTTACAGAGGAGAAGACTGAGGCTCACAGAGGTGGAGTAACTTGCCCAGGTCACCCAGCTGGTAAGCGGAAGTGCCAAGGGAAGTGGAAAAACGTCACAGGCCAGTGTTGCTCCTCACTATGCAGCTCCACCTTCACCGATAATCCTGCATTTTCTTTTTCATTTAAAAATTTTTTTCAAAAATATTTATTTTTGAGAGAGAGAGGGAGAGAGACTGACAGTGTGTGAGCAGAGGAGAGGCAGAGAGAGAGGGAGACACAGAATCCGAGGCAGGCTCCAGGCTCTGAGCGCCCCCGATGCAGGGCTCGAACTCACAAACCATGAGATCATGACTTGAGCCAAAGTCAGATGCTTAACTGACTGAGCCACCCAGGTGTCCCTATTCCTTCATTTTCAATCTATCACTCCCACCCTCCAGTCTGGGGGTCTCCTTTGGTGCACAGTGAATGTGGGGAGAGGGCTTTTCCCACACATAACAATCAGGATGGAGGTTACATAACAAGAATGTCCTCACTGGGCACCTGGGTGGCTCAGTCAGTTAACCATCCAACTTCAGCTCAGGTCATGGTCTTGTGGTTCATGAGTTCAAGTCCCCATCAGGCTCTGTGCTAACAGCTCAGAGCCTGGAGCCTGCTTTGGATTCTGTGTCTCTGTCTCTCTCTGCCCCTACCCTGCTCATGCTCTGTCTCTCGAAAGTAAATAAACATTAAAAAATAAAAATAAAAAAAAGAATGTCCTTATTATAGCAGTAACTTTTGAACATCTGAAAATGTAAATGAGAAATCTCTTCTTTATTTTTCTTTAGAGGTTCCTAAAACTCCTAACTTTCAAAGAAGTCTAGAGATGTTGGGGGTGCTCCTACATGGAGTGAAGGCACAGGCAGAGGACAGCAGTGTCAGCCCAGGACTCCCTGTCAGGTGCCCAAGAGGCTAATGCAACAGCAGTCACCGGGTCGCCCAGGGACCACGGTGGGGCGGGCAGTTACTTCCGCTTCCTTTCAAAGCCCTCGCCTGGGAGGATGTTGGTTAGTTACAGAGCCCAGCTGAGTGCTGAGCTGCCCCCACCCCATCCAAGGACCCCACCCCTACCCTATCCTCCATCCTGGCCTCCGAGAGGGCAGCGTTCACACTGAAACACAAATGTGGGGCACAACTCAAGTCCATTTTGGTAGGTTTCCCAACTTTGTAATCATTTCTTCTTTCACTTGGCTTGGGGGCGGCAGAGCACACAGGAAAGGGCAGACTCAGCACCACCCCGGATTCCTAAAGTGGGGATCTGTCTGCAGCAGAACTCCTGGACAGGCTGCTTTCCAAGCTCCACTGCACACTCCCCCATGTTGTTTGTGCTGAGGCCAGAAGTAGCCTGTTAACAAGTTCCCTGGAGCCTGAGTATCCCAGCAGGAGGGCTTCATTGCATCATTCGGACTCATCAGCTCCAGGGCAGAAGGGGGATGGAGAGATGGCGCCCTTAGGATGGGTCCCACAGAAGAAGAAATGACCATGACAACCAGGGAAGAGAAAACCAAGCAACCAAACAAACCCAAAGGAGCGGAGTGGCAGACCCAGGGCTGGTTCTGTTACTGCTCAGTACAAGAACTCCTGGACGCTCAGAGCAATAATTCTAGGTAATCAAGAAAAGGTTAAAAAAGTTCATCCCTCAATGGCTTCTGATTTCTTTCAGAATAAAATTCATGTGCTTCCCTCAGGCCAACAGCTCACCCCAGTGGGCACCCCCCTGACCTCAATGCCCACCACTTCCTGGCTACTTAACGAGCCTCTAGCCTTCCCTGGACCTGTCAGGTCTTCCCTACCCTTGGCCTTTGCCTACAATGCCCTTCCTCCAACTCCCTGCCAGGCTAGTCCTTTTACTCTTTAGGTCTTAGCCTGAATGCTACCTCCTCAGAGATACCTCCCCTGACTCCCCATCTAAAGTAGGATCAACCCTGCTGTGGCACTCAGCAATTACTTTCTTCAAGTCTTTGTTTGAGCTTGCATTTGTTTTGTATTTCTGCTCATCCATCGCCCTCCCTGGTGTAGACTGCAGGAAGGTGTGACAGGGTCTATCTTGTTCTATTAAAAGTGCCTGATACCTGACACATAGTATGTGCTTAAGAAATGGACCAGGAGATGGGGTGGCTCAGTCGGTTGAGCATCCGACTTCAGCTCAGGTCATGATCTCATGACTCGTGAGCTGGAGCCTTGCGTCGGGTTCTGTGCAGACAGCTCGGAGCCTGGAGCCCGGTTTGGATTCTGTGTCTCCCTCTCTCTCTCTGCCACCTCCCCTGATCATGCTCTGTCTCTCTCTCCTTCAAAAATAAACAAATACTAAAAAAAAAAAAGAAAAAGGAGAAATGGACCAGGAGGAACCCAGCAGAGTTTGGTGCGCGGCAGACATTCAATATAAGGAAACCTCTTTCCCTTTCTACTATCCTTTGAATGAGAATGCAGGGCAGTGTGTACAGGGTCTCCCAAAGACTAGCATCAAAAATCGCTGAAGGTAAAAAAACCTAGGAGGTTTGGCGTTTGTAGGGGGAGTGCATCAATGACAAAAACATGCCCCATCTGGTATCCTTCCCCAGTGCTGCCTTCTTGTGTGTGTGTTTGTGTGCTTGTGTGAGAGAGAGACAGAGAGAAATTGAGAGAGATGTTCTCCTGGTTTGTGTCTTTGTCTCCTGTGGTTAAAAGCACACACTCTGGAACGAGGCTGTCTGGTTTGAATCCCACTCAGCCACTTACTAGCTGTTTTGATTATTAGTCACCTTAAAACTAAGTGGCGTAGGGGTTGCCTGGGTGGCTCAGTCAGTTAAGCATCTGACTCTTGGTTTCAGCTCAGGTAGTGATCTCACAGTTTCATGAGTTCAGGCCCCGCATCTGGCTCTGTGCTGGCAGTGCAGAGCCTGGTTGGGATTCTCTCTCTCACTTGTGCTGTCTCTGTCTCTCAAAATAAACTAACTTAAAAAAAACTTAGTGGCTTAAACAACAACTTATTACTTTCTCAGGTCTGAGGGCTGACTGGGCTCAGCTGGGTGGTTCTAGATTGAGGAGTGTCATGAGGTGATAGTCAGATGGTAGTTGGGGCTGGAACCATCTGAAGGCTCACCTGAGCTAGTTGTCCTTGATGGCTTCTTCCCTCACACCTCAGCTAGGCTAGAGGCGGCCTGAGCCTCCTGGCCTCTCCATGTGACTAGTCTGGACTTCCCTCACAGTATGGTGGTTTTGGGGTGGTTAGACTTTTTAGATGTCAGTTGGCTGCACATAGATCCAGCTGGAACTTTCAGGACTTCTGAGTTAGATGTGGGGTCATGAAGCATCACTCTTGCTGAATTCTCCTCAAAGAGTGAGTCCGAAGGCCATCCTAGATTCAAGGGGAGGAGACTACATGAGGGCATGAATATGTGGAGGTACAGTTCACGGTGGTGGGGGTGGTGGGAGGATGAGGCTTCTTTTGAGACAAGCTACCACCCTTCTGGAAAGCCGTTTACCTCTTTGTGCTTCAGTCTTCTCTCCTATGAAATATGATAACAGTTCCTACCTCATAGAGCTTTCGTGAGGAGCAAATGAGTTAATATTATATGGAAAGCAATTTACAATGCACTGTGTAAGTATTAGCTATTATTATTATTACTTAAAGGAGTAAGGAGCAAACCTTTTCTCTGATTAACCTCTGTATCCCAATGTCTATGAAAGGTTTGATGATCATGAGTTGCTCTCTACAGGATAGTAAGATAAGTGACCTTCTCTCCACCAAAAAAAGTTGTTTTTCACTTCAAAGGCCAGGTAGGTTTGAAGTTTTGGTAGAAGCAGTCGTTCTTCGCGATCCAGTGTGCATTTAAAATATTCATAAAAACTAAAAATAGTTACCAGGGCTTGGTAAATGCCATTCTGAGTCACAGTGATGACGGGCTCCCATTAGGGACAGAAGCAGCAACACTTGTGGTGTGGAATTTCCTGTGGCAGCGGCGGAAAAGGAGCCATGAATGCATTTGTCAGCAAACTTCCCCGAAACAAAAAGGAACCAGGATTTCCTGTTGGAGGCCCAAGAAACGAGTGATGTCCAAGACCTCACACCCCAACTGGCCTTAGCACTGGCCAGAAAACAGGATCTGCCAACAAATCATCGGTGGTCAGCCCCATTCCCTGGGGATGGACACTTTTTTTTGCTGCCAAATTCAAACAAAGCTCTGAAACAAGTCATTGAGCTCAAGCTCTAAATATAAAAATGGCTTCATGAGGGCATAGGTTCTCTTCTACGGAATTCTTTAACATATCACCCCTTTACCTCACACTCCTCAGTGTTTCGTGCGGCCTTCAGGACAAAACCCAGTCTCTCCTGTCACACGTGCCCACTCACCACACGCCCATATTCCAGCCACATGCACAACTCATGTTCCACGAAAGGACCTCGGCTCACACATCTTCCCCTGTTCTTGCACACACCCTTTCTGCTGCGTGGGAGAGGGTAACAATAGTAAGGAAGGGCAGCCATGGTTACCTTTCTCTTGACTATGAACCAGACAGGTGCTGTGGTAAAAGCTTCACTCCATCATCTCATTGTGTCCATACCCTATCTCATAAGGCCCTGAACTTGCTGGCTGATGAACTAACTGACTTATCTGGAAGCTCTGATCAAGAAGTGCTGTCTCATAAGGTTAGATACATATAGATCAATGAAATAGAATTGAGAGAGCAGAAATAAACCATAGGTCTAGCCAACTGATTTGTCCTTTTTTTTTTTTTTTTTTTTTTTAAGATAGAGAGAGAGTGAGCACGAGCAGTAGAGGGAGAGAGAGAATCTTAAGTAAGTTCCATGCCCAGTATAGAACATGACGTGGGGCTCAATCTCATGAGATCATGACCTGAGCCTAAATCAAGAGTCAGATGCTTAACTGACTGAGCCACCCAGGTGCCTTACAACCAACTGATTTTCAACGCGGGTGCCATGACAATTCAATGGGGGAAAGTATTGTCTTTTTAACAAACGGTGCTGGGACAACTGGATACACACATGCAAAATAATCAAGGTGGACCCCAACCTCACACCATAAATAAAAATTAACTTAATATGGACCAATGACCTAAATGTAAGTGCTAGCACTATGAATCTCTTAGAAAAAATATAGGATTAAATTTTCATGAGCTTGGGTTAGGCAAAGTGACAAAAATCAAAACAGATAAATTAGCTTTCATTAAAATGAAAAAATTTTGTGCTTCAGATGATACCATAAAGACAGTGAAAAGACAACCCAGGACATGAGACAAAATATTCTCAAATCAATATTTGACTAGTAGAGAGGATACATAAAGAATATTAAAACTCGGGGCGCCTGGGTGGCGCAGTCGGTTAAGCGTCCGACTTCAGCCAGGTCACGATCTCGCGGTCCGTGAGTTTGAGCCCCGCGTCAGGCTCTGGGCTGATGGCTCAGAGCCTGGAGCCTGTTTCCGATTCTGTGTCTCCCTCTCTCTCTGCCCCTCCCCCGTTGATGCTCTGTCTCTCTCTGTCCCAAAAATAAATAAACGTTGAAAAAAAAAATTTAAAAAAAAAAATAAAAAAAATAAAAAAAAAAAGAATATTAAAACTCAACAATAAAAAGACAAACAATCCATCAAAAATGAGCAAAGAATCTACATATACATTTCTTCAAAGAAGATCTACAAATGGCTAAAAAAGCACATGAGAAGATGTTCAATATCATTAGCCATCAGAGAAATGCAAATTGAAACCACAATGAAATACCACTTCATACCTACTGGGATGGTTCTAATCAAAACAACAGTGTTGATGAGGATGGAGAGAAACTGGAATGCTTATATTGTGCTGGTGGGAATGTAAAATGATGCAGCCTTTTTGGAAAACTGAGCCATTCCTCAAAACATTGAGTTACCATATGACCCAAAAATTCTGCTCTTAGGTATATACCCGAGAGAATTGAAAATGTATGTTTTCACAAGAACTCGTACATGAATAATCATAGCTGCATTATTCAAAATGGCCAGAAAAGTGGAAACAACCCAAATGTCCATCAATTGATAAATTCATAAAATGTCACAGAGCCATACAAGGAAATGCTACTCGACCATAAAAAAGGAATGAAATACTAATACCCATTACAACATGGATGAACCCTGAACACACTGTGCTAAGTGAAAAAAGCCAGATACAAAGGCTACATATTGTTTGATTCCATTTATATGACATGTCCAGAATAGGCAAATCCATAGAGACAGGAAGTAGATTAGTGGTTGCCAGGGTCTAGGGGGTGGGGGAGAATTGATAGTGATTGCTAATGAGTACAATGAGTTCTTTTTGAGGTGATGGAACCATTCTAAAATTGGTTGTGGGGATGGTTGCACAACTTTTTAAATATATAAAAAAACTATAAAAATATACATTAAAAACATATATAAGAAATATTTAAAAATATTTAAATATATTAAAAAAACCACTACTTGTTAAAAAAGAGAGAGAAAATGCAAAAGGAAAAAAAAAAACAAAGGAAGAGGGAGAAGAAGTATCCTTTCTCTTAGCAGCTTCACTGACTACCTACCGTCCACTACCCACTGGGGGGGTGGTGGGGTCCCCTACTCATTGAACTTCTTTACCAGAACTCCTGTAACACACAGGATCAGAGTGGTTTCTTTGCAGGTCCATCCACCCCAAATGAGTATGAGTATCTGGGCCAAGGCCTGTGTCTAACTCATTTTGAATCCTGGCATCCAGGACAGTGCTTAGCACCTTGTGTATAATCTGTATAAATGTGTGTTGAATGAATATCTCTAGCATGCCCCTAAAGTTACCCATCACTTTTTATACCATCACTTCTTTTAAAATAAAAAAAATATCAAAAAGATCACACACACACACACACACACACAAACAAAAAAAAAACGTCTCTTATTTTAAAATTTTCTTTCATCAGGGGTGCTTGAGTGGCTCAGTCGGTTAAACATGCAACTCTTGATTTCAACTCAGTTCCTGATCTCACAGTTGGTGAGATTGAGCCCCATGTTGGGCTCCATGCTGACAGCACGGAGCCTGTTTGGGATTCTCTCTCTCTCCCTCTCTCTCTCTCTCTGCCTCTTCCCACTCACACATGCTCTCTATCACTCTCTCCAAATAAATAAATAAACTTTAAAAAAATAAAAAAATTCTCTTTCATCTAATATTTTTTAAACTGGACAATCAATTAAAGTGCTATCTATTCTCTATGGCTAGAGGGACATATGGTTTCAAAATTTAAAAGGTAACCATCAATAAAATAACCAAGGTTTGTGGGGAAAAAGGTAGGAACACTTATCTAAAAATAGAATATTCAGTCCCCAAACAGCAAACTCTACATTTCAGATAACTTGACAAAAATTTGTCCTACTCTATGAGACAGAAGACTTCAAGAGGTGAGAAACCAATATAAACCAATATAAAGGCTGATTAAACTCAGCCTTTGAAAACTCCTTGGCCTTCAACAGTAACAACAACAATAATGCAATAATATGATGCAAGTAATAACAGCTAACATGTATTGAGCACTTACTGTGTGCTAGGTGGGGCATCGTTTTCTGCTTTCTATGTATTAACTCAATTACAACAACATGATGCATGAAGTACTGTTACCCTCCTTTTACAGAGAGACTCACAACTTCCCCGAGGCCATGCAAGTGGTGTACATGGCTGAGCCAAACTAGACCCAGGGAGTCCATTTCGATTGTCCATGCTTCCCAATATACTACATTCAGGACTTCAGTCCCTTGACTGGACCCAGGAAAGTGATTTGTTTGATTCTGGGTTTACAGACTGGTTGATGTAGGCAACAGAAGAGACCTCAGGGAAAAAAATAAAATAAAATAAAATAAAATAAAATAAAATAAAATAAAATAAAATAAAATAAAATAAAACAAAACATGAATATTCAGGAACTGAAATCCATGTGTAAATATCTGACAGCTGAATATCTATTATATTATATATTCCTTATATATCAGGTGGGACATATCTGAATAGACAATGTGGTCAGACCAAACTTGTAAAACCTTGCCCCACCCCACTCGGAAGACCGGTTTCCTCTGAGCTTTCAGCCACAGTCAGCTTGGAGAGTAGGGCAGCTCTACCTCAGCCCCTATTGTTGAACTTGGTGTCTCATCTGTTTCCTTCCTGTACCTCATGACTATTTACAATGATTTATTCATTCACCCACCTGCTGATCTTATCAGACCCTCCCATCAGAATTTAAATTCCATAAGGGCAGTGACCATGTCCATTTTTTGTCCTGCTGTTGGTTGAATGGGTAGTAAGTGTATTGAGGTGACAATCTGGTGCATCAGTGACTGGCTGGCTGACCACACTAGGCAGCAGCCACTCCAGGCAGGGGCGTACCTTGTTCACCTTTATGCTCTCAGTTCCTAGCTTGGTTCACGGCACATAAGAGCTTAATACATCTCAGAGGAACTTGTTCCTTAATGAACTGCTGTCAATCTAGTGGGCAGTCTCTATTGGTGTGCCTCAAAGCTTGCTCTTTCTTGAGCCCTCTCTGCCCAACTTCTAGATCCAAGGGTGAAGGTCCAAGGACATGCTGATGAAGCCTGGGAATGCCCTGAAGCTGGGAGGAGCCACAGTGGACAAGGAGAGGACCTAAGAGAGCATGAACTGTGGTTACACCCAAACCCCAAGAAACAAAACAAAAAATCAAGAAGCCCTATATCAATCATGGGGTGGGGAGTTGGGGACAGGAATAGCACCTATGAGGGCCACATGTCCAGTGAGGTCATGTCACCGCAGTCTCTGGTGTTGCAGAAAAGCTGGGATGCTCCTGAGCTATATCTCATTCTTTTAGGGAAAAGACTCCTTCCTCCTGTGTATGTGTCTGTTGTCCCCCTGGGCCCTGTGGGTCCCTAAGCCTGAGAGAGGAAGTCATTTTTATCAGGCAGCCCTAAATATTCTCTCTCCTTTCTTGGGCCACCTTCAAAATCTGGCTTTTTGTCTTCCAACTTCCAAAGGCCTGTTAAATAGGAGTGTCTGTACGCTCTTGATTACAGTTTGTTTGTACCTTTGCTATTTTTCCTGCACTTTTATTAATTAATTCCAGGTTGGATTTGCACATCCCCTTTCCCTGGGTCTGTCGGTTCTTTTGTGATATTATGTTTTGGGAGCTTTTGCTGAGTTGTCAGACCCTTGAAACTGCTTATTCACATATCCTGTCATATGTCTTCAGATGCCTTTTTTAATCTTGAGGGCCTTCCTTTATGTTGCTAAAATCAAGAGGACTTAAGGGTGTCTGTATGTAAATACTAAAACATCAATCAATGATTTTTGAAGCTAATGTGATTGTTCTGTTATTTGAAGCACAGTTCGATTCCTTCTGTTGAATGTACTACCATAATTTATTGTTTACTAGCAGGACACTTTCTGCCTTTTTATTTTTTCCTATCTACTCAGTTGTATTTGTTGACTTATAAAGAGAAAGGCTTATACAGTGAAGGACTTAGACATCAGAAGAAGATACTCTCAGATTTTTCATTGACAGGGTGCTGTTCCTGGAGGAACAGATAGATTTGTTGGAAAATTAAGACCAAGAGTTTTTTCTTTAAGAGTTATTTAGAATTTTTAAAAAATTCATTCATTCATTCATTCATTCATTCATTCATTCATTTTTGAGAGAGAGAGAGAGAGGCAGAAAGAGAGAGCAGGGGAGGGGCAGAGAGAAAGGGACAGAGAAAATCCCAATCAGGCTCCACACTGTCAGCACAGAACCCGATTCGGGGCTCAAACTCATGGACCATGAGATTATGACCTAAGCTGAAACCAAGAGTCAACGCTTAACCGACTGAGCCACCCTAGGGTCCTCCAGGCACCCCTAGAGTCATGTAAATTGTTAAAAGAGGACAATTGTGTTACTTTTGTTTACCAAAGTGAAGTCTGTTGAAGGCATCACAAAACCTCATGCTTTCAGGAAATCACAGGAGTAATTATTCACTGCCAAAACAGAGCCTCCACATGCTTACATGCTAAATAGATGGGCACGTACACCAGGTGCTCCATTAGGTTTCTTTCACAGTGTTCTCCTTGTCAGACCGGGACATTATGATGAGAACCAGAACCCAGAGGTTTGTACCAGGAGTTGGGAACACACTTGTGTTCATGCCACGTCTAGAAATAAGTCCTAGATGATGTTTAGGTTCAGCATGAATAAACAGTATTTTGGAAAGTAAACAGGCCAGGAGCCAGAATAATAAGAGAGTAGGAATGAAAATAAGGATGTGTGGGTAAGTGTGCTCTCTTTTCTCATCACATAAAGTCAAAAACCTGGATGTTGTCATGAGGGGCAAAAGATGTTTCCTAAAAGTGACCCGACTCACATTTTACTCATACCTTTCAAGCAAATAATTTAGAAAATCTTGAGAATTGAAACATTCTTTTATTGACTACAAGAATCAGGAAAAGCTTGTAGGACTTTTAGGTAGCTATTACTTGATTAGCATAAAATTATTATAAATATATCAGAACATTTTTATCCATGCATGATGGATATTCTTTATGTCAGCCAAGAAAGCTACAGTTTAGTCACGGAACTCAATCCTTTGTTCCTAAAGATTTTCTGCTAACTATAATTAAAGCAAGGAACATCTGAAGGATAATGGGTTTCCATATGGAGTATACTAAACATTGTTTCAAAATCAATTATCCTGGTGGGTTTTATTTATAGAGCTTCCAAACAGATTTAGGTAACACTCCCCCCAAATGTTGACTGTGCATTCTTGTTTTACTGTGAAAACCCAGCAGGGAGGCAAGGGGTCCAGTGATCTGATTTCTAGGGCCGGTGTTAAGATTCTGATGAGGACAAGGATGGGCTGAGGCACATTCTAGTTGGTAAAGGTCACCTCTTCCTTCCTTCCTTCCTTCCTTCCTTCCTTCCTTCCTTCTGTCTTCCCTTCCTCCCTCCGTCTTCCTTTCTCTCTTTCTTTCAATCTTCATTGCCTATTTCACCCATCCCCCCATTTGGGAACCAATGGTTTGTTCTCTATAATTAAGAATCTATTTTTTGGTTTCTCTCTCTCTCTCTCTTTTTTCTTTTACTCATTTGTTTCTTAAATTCCACATATAAGATATGGTATTTGTCTTTCTCTGACTTATTTCATTTAGCATTATCCTCTCTAGCTCTATCCATGTTGCTGTAAATGGCAAAATTTCATGCTTTTTTATGGCTGAATAATATTCCATGGTATATATACACACCACATCTTCTTTACCCATTCATCTATTGATGGACACTTGGGCCGCTTCCATAGTCTAGCTATTGTAGATAATGCTGCAATAAACATAGGGATGCATGTGTCACTTTGAATTGGTGTTTTTGTGTTTTTTGGGTAAATACCCAGTAATGTGATTACTGGATTGTAGGGTAGTTCTATTTTTAATTTTTTGAGGAATCTCCAAATTGTTTTCCACAGCGGGTATGCCAGTTTGCCTTCCCACCAATAGTGCACGATGGTTCCTTTTTCCCCACATCCTCGCCAACACTTGTTGTTTGGTAAAAGTTACTTCTGACATAAGAGTGGATCTGCCATGTTTTGCCTCAAACCTGAGACCACAAGATATGAACTGTCATGTAGAAATGTCGAGTGTTTCTTCCCGTCACCTACGACTTTGGCTTAGAGAGGAGCCATGAATGAACACTATGTCCTCCTTCTGATCACAATTCTCCCTCTACTCAGCACCAGATACAAGGGAACCAGAGTTATGTCAGGAGACAGGAATAAGCCAGGAAGAATGGAGCTGTGGGTGAGGTGAGATTATATTACTGAACCCTGTGTTGAGAGTCCCCATTTTTGCTATCACCACTAACACATCAGGATTCCTTCCTAGAGCTGCACCCTCACTGACCATCTGGCCCCTAGAGCTCTGGACGCCTGGGCAACACCGTGGGGGTTCCTGGAGGATGCCAATGATGATGTGGGGCCAGCTTGTCAGTTCTAGTCCTGCCTTCCCATTCGACTCCCAGCAAGGTAGCACAATGCTTCACCACTCCATCTGCCCTCGGCCTTTTCCTATGCTGATGGGGAGATCTCTGGGTGTGGTACAGTCAGCACGTCTTCCTGGGGGTGCTCAGCAGTCACCGGCCCCTCACCGCCTCCCCCGCAGCCGCACCGCCTACCCAGAGTGCTCTCACTCTCAGCCAGGGCTGCAGAGCCCTGCAGCTCGAGGGTGGACCCACAACATCTTCAGCTTTTGGCGACTGCCTGAAGCACCCATCCTCTGAGCCTATTCTCCAGAAGTAGCACCCTGTCAACAATGTTTACTGTTCACTCCCCAGATGTCAAGCTCAGTCACCCATCTGCCTAGCAGCTGGGGAAAGAGTTCTCGTGATCGTTGGAAGGCTCTGCTTTCCCAGGGGAGTGAGGGCACGTGCGGTTTACTTGGCCAGGGCCGAGCTTCTGTCAGTGTGTGAGTATGAGCAGGTTTAACGTAGACAGCAAATCCCCCAGGATTAGCCTGGTGCAGACATATAGCTCAGCACACGGTGGCTGTTCTCGCACTGCTATTACGGATATGCACCTAAAGAGACTTTTTTTTTTTTCTTTTTAATTTCAGAGAGAGAAAGAGTGCGTGTGAGTGAGGGAGAGGAGTGGAGGGAGAGAAAGAGAATCCCAAGCAGGCTCCATGCTTAGCACAGAGCCTGATGCAGGGCTCGATCACGACCTGACCCGAAATCAAGAGTCAGAGGGTTAGATGACTGAGCCCCTAAAGTGGGACATGCTTGTTGAGGGTTAATTCATCAACTGCACCAAGGGACAAGGAGAAGGCACAGCAGCTGCTACCTTTCCTCTTTTACAGACAAAACACCCGTAAGGAAGTCAAAGCCCCGCTAATAAAGTCAATAGCAGATGTTCCAAATGTCCTGCGGGGTCACAATTTGTATCTGCCACCTCATCCAATGTTGACATAAGCGACCAGTGAAGGTGGTGGTGTGATTTATGAAGCTGGATGGATGGAAGCAGGAGGAGTCTGAATCAGAATGTAGCACTGTCTGCAAAAGTGTCAGCTAAAGCAGCTCTAAAGCAGTATAGACTCTTTGGAGTTAATGTGCTAAAACTGTCTCCAGCCACCAACTGTCCCAAACACAGTCTGGTACTCAAGCTTGGGAACTTGAACCACAGTGCAGAACGCTGTCATTGTTTGCAGCTCTCGGTCCTTCCCCACCAGCTGCTGTATCTGTCAGGGTGGCAGGGTCCACCTGAACACTGCCCGCTTGGAACCGTATGTGCTATTTCTGTGCACAGGATGTGAGGAAGTACTGGGCCAGGATATGAATCAGATTCCTATAAAGTGTTAAAAAGAACTGGTCTTCAAAGCATCCTGAAAGCATCACCCCACGCTACACTACTATAAAGAATCTGTAGTCTGAAAGACACTTGTAATTGCTCAGCAAAGAAGAAACCCAAAAGAATGTGGGTGATTAGAATTGGCCAAGTGGTAGATGCAGTAAAACATGGATGGCTCAGAAAAGCTGCGGGACACGGGTTTGCTTTATTTTCGTTTTAAAACAAAACATTTTATCTGCAGAGCAACTTTTATGGTGCCAAAGGAGTGGTCCTAAACTGGCTCTTAAAAAAAAAAAATCTATTGGCATTGAGGCATAAAGGTACAAAAATGATGTCTATCTGTGGTAGTATTTATAACAGTGAAAGATTATTAGCCATCACAAGATCCACAAATTGGTTAAATACACCATGTTATGTCCCTTTGATGGACACGAAACAGCTGTTAAGAGGAATAAAGTAATTTGGACATACTGGCATGGAATGATGTTTGTGAAAGACCATTACGGCAAAAAATCAAGTGGTAGAAAATGTGCTTGGAAATCGCATTTCTGTTAAAAATAATATGTTCGTATATGCACAGGAAAAAGTCTCTAAGGAGCTGGAGAACACCAGTAACAATGGTCAATTGTGACAGATTTTGTATGTCCCTATTCATTGCTTGAATCCTTTATAACAAACATTACCTTTATGACAGAAAATATAACTAACAGACATTTATGAGAAAAGAATAGTATTATGCTGGGTTTTTCTATAAGCAAGGTACTTGGAGGCCTCAGGGAGGCCTAATTGCCCACGGAGTCCCTGACCGCATGGGTGAAGGCCCAGCAAAGCGGTCCCGAGCTCTCTGAGAGTCTGTGGAAGCTGCAAAGTCAGCATTCCTGAAATGCCATGAGAAAGGAGGGCTTGCAGACCTTGGGAGCCTTTCTTTACCCATCTTGGAACCTTGCTTTCTAGCTCCTGGGAGTGTCCCCGCAGCCTACGTAGCTGTACTTCTGCTTCATTAGGGCGGGGGGAGTCCACTGCCTAGCCAGAACCCCAGGCCATGACCCCAGACAGGTCACCGCTCAACCCTGGCACTTCTAAACACAGTTTTACTGACTTGCTATTCAAGGAGTTGTGAAGAGTTATCAGGGACAAGTGGAAGCAGCAATTCATCTGCTCTGTCTTTTCCCTCCTAGCAAAGCTTTGAAGGACTAGACTTTGTTTCAAGGGCCAGGGGCACCTGACCTGCCTCTGTGACTGCGGGAATCCAACCTAGCACCCTTCCAGCCAGGCATCTCCTCACTGTGAGCAAGCTATGTCCTCGGGGCCGCCCCTGATGGCCCCTTCTCCAGGAGGGCGGGGGAGAGAGCAGGCCCATTCTATTTAACCACAGTGCACAGGGCTAGACAAGGTTAGGGCTCAGCCTTGTTTTCAGATGGCTGAAGAAGCCCAAATTCACCATCCTTCACAAGCATTTTCTACTCTCTGTTCATCTCTGAACACCTTCTAGTCTCTCCTTCCCCACTGCAGGCCTCCCTTAGGTAGTTCCTACTTATCCTCCAGGTCTTGGCTCAAATGTTGCTTCCATGGGCATCTTTCCCAACACCCCAAGGCCAGGCCAGGTCCCCTTCCACCCTCGACACAAGGCCCTCATCTCAGAGCACTTATCCCAGTTCTCTCTCTCTCTCTTTTTTTTTTAAGTTTATTTATTTATTTTGAGATAGAGAGAGCACAAGCAGAGGAGGGGCAAAGAGAGAGGGGGACAAAGGATCTGAAGCGGGATCTACACTAACAGCAGTGAGCCGGGTGCGGGGCTCGAACTCACGAACTGAGAGATCATGACCTGAGCTGAAGTCAGACACTTAACTGACTGAGCCACCCTGGCACCCCTCAGGTCTCATTTTCTGTTTCCCTATGACGACTCGATTTACATCTGTCTTCCTCATTAGAACATTAGCTCCTTGAGGGCAGAAACTAACCGTACCTGTTTTTGCTGCATCCCCAGCACGCAGCATAGTGTCTGGCTCCACAGATACCAATAATGGCTGACTCATCACAAGGGTGCCACAGAGGCCACGGGCCATGTGCCAACAGGGAAGGGAGGACGAACAGGGGAAGGGCTTCTCTCCCTGGCTGTGACTACCTACCTCCTTTATTCCCATGTCTAAGGGAATGGTTAGTAGTGATATGCATGTCCCCTCTGAGAAGATTTACACGAGGTAGGCACTAGTGGCAAATGGCAGTGTTTAAAGGAACGAAGAGATTACCAGAAAGTTTTTCAGTTGAAATGAGAACCTTTGATGCCATGCATCCTGGTGGCTTCTCAGAGCCCTACAGCTCTGGACACCTGAGCTTCCCAGGGCTGCTGGAGGCATCCTGGTTGAGGGGGTGGGGTGGGGTGGACAGAATCTGACAGAAACAGAAACCCTCCCCTGGCATGATAGCAAGCCTCAGCAGCAGCAGAGGAGGGTTGGGACAGGGGTGGGCACTGACCTCGGCTGATGCGCTGCTTCTCCCCAGACAGGATGCCGGGACTGTCGATGATGCTGATGCTCTTCAGGACCTGATTGGGCAGCTGGGAGCACATGAATCTGGAAGAAAGGGATCAAAGGTGGGATTAGGAACTACATATCTCTGAGCTCTGAAGAGTTCCTTGGCCTCTCAAGGTTACCGACATGGTCTGTACAGCGGGAACTTGCAGGGCATTGACAGCACCTCCACTGGGGCCATGGGGACGGGATGCCGGACCCTTGGGCAGGTGTGGGAAGGTGCCTTGGTACCTGCTGCCACCAGCCACCAGATCCTTAACTGTTAATTTTGATTTGAGCTGATATTTGCTGAACACTTGATGTTTACAAACATCGTCTCATTTGTTCCTCACAGGAACCCCTTGAGGAAGAAATTCCTGCTAACATCATAGAAGGTAAGTAACTTACTCAGCATCACTCAGGGCTGGAACTTAAGCCTAGGTTAGCTTGACCCAAGCCCGTCAGCATCGCCTGCCCCTTCTCCAGGCTTCTCCTTGGCCAAACATCCCGGGCTTCTCCTCCCCGGGGAATCTCATGACTCCTCCAGGGTCACTGCCCACTGTCCAAGCTCCCTGCCCGGCTGCTGCCCACTCCCTACTGGGACAGTGGAAGTACCAGTGGCCTGGGGGCTCAGCATCCAGGCTGGTGCCCATATGGCTTCAGGCCCAGCACAGGGCAAGCACCTGTGGGTAATACCCCAAATCCTCCAGG
This sequence comes from Panthera pardus, assembly GCF_024362965.1. Lineage (NCBI taxonomy): Eukaryota > Metazoa > Chordata > Mammalia > Carnivora > Felidae > Panthera > Panthera pardus. The sequence continues at coordinate 53,706,266 of NW_026526810.1, read as the reverse complement.
TGCTTTGGAAACCAAGGGATACCCTAAGAGTGCACAGAGTGGCAGGGGCGGGGAAGAGTCCTGGCCAAGCGTCTCAAGCCTCTTTCCTTGGCCCTCACTTGCCTGTCACCGTCTCTTCCTTCTCATCCCGATCCTCCTGCTGTCAGCTGCCCTGGTTTCGGCCTCACGGAAGCAGAGGGGAGTGGAAGAAAAATATGGCCTGTGGGTCAGCAGACTGGGTGCAGGCTCAGCTCAGCCTTTGTCAGAAATTTGCTGTGGGATCCTGGACAAGGGCTTCCCGGCTCTGGGCCTGTGTCCTTATGTATAAATGGAGACACTTGGACAGGGACTGGTGAGGTCCTTTTTAGCTGTAATACTGAGTAACTCTAGAGTAGCGGAAGGAAACACTTTGATACTTTTTCACCCAGGCAGCAGGGCTCAAGGTGGCTCTCTGGTAGGCACTGTGTCTGTTCTCAGGCAGACACTGCAGAGAGAGTGCCTCCCCTTTTCCTGTATTGTAAATGGCTAACTTCTGCATCTGTGTGGGCAGAAAGCTGGAAAACCCTCTGTGAAAGCTCAATTCTTCCATTCAGGGGAACTGGTGGGATCACTCAGAAAGTAAATATGCTGAGAATGCAGGACAGGGATGCCATGCTGGCCTTCACAGTGCACACGGGGCCGGCACAGCCTCACGGGCAGGGTGGGGGCGCAGCCGCATGGCGAGAGGTGGGCAGTCCTGAGCAAGAGGTACAATTACTGACATTTCAAATCAGCTTGTTTTGAAGGTGCTCAGGACAAGTTTCCTACACATTCTTTCCTACCTTTTCAAGTCAGCCCAGGAAAATGTAGGAAAAGATACTATCATCATTTTGCAGCTGGAAAAGTTGAAGCACAAAGGAGTTATGACATCTTGAGGTCATATCGTTAATGCATGGCTGGCTGGAGACCACAGACTAATATTTCTGATGTCAGCTGAGTAGAACTGAATCCATAAAGTTAAAAAGCTCACAACGTTAAAAATAAAGGGCCAAGTTAATTTAAGAAAAGCCCCTCATTTCTGATTTTCTCCTGCCCATCGTGCATCCTCCAGACCTGTAAGTAAACCCCGCTGCCCAACACTGGGAGAGCAGACCCATGAAAATAAAGTACACAGAGATAACGAAGCATTCGTTCTTTGTAAGTTCACAAAGAAAAAAAAAGAAAACCACCGCATGTAATGCTCTAGAATCGAGGTAGGAACAGAGTTCTGAGCACATCCGCGGTAGACCGCGTTTCTTGTCAGTACCTTACCACAGTCCCATCCTTTTTATTAGATGGCTTGAGGTATTTGACAGTGCCGAAGAATCGCACATATGCGAAACTATTTTACGTAAAGTATTCCTGTGAGAGGCTGACCTTTCTCCAAAACCACAAGCTCACACTCAATATCAATTTTTCCAAAACACAAAACCCCTAGATTCTAGTGTGAAGTTAACAGAGGGATTCAAAATTTATAAACTGTCCACTCCCTCTCTGCAAAGTGACAAACTTTCGACAACTCCCCTGCCTCCTGACTCAACAGCAGAGACAAAATCTGTGAGCCACAAACCAAGATGCGGTCAGATGTGGTGACATTACCACACAATAAACAAGACAGCAGGCTGAGTGGCCCACAGGGGTAATTGCAGAAAAAGGGAGGAGGGGGAAGAGAAGGGAGGAAGGAGAGGGGCAGGGGAGAGGGGGGAGAAGATGGGGGTGGGAAGAGGAGCAGGGAGCTCTCCAGGAGCATCCTGAGAGGGCATGGTTGGGTTATGCGTGTAAAAGCAGACTACACTCCATGAAAGAAAGCAAGGAAGCCTCGTGGGGGAGGGGGAAGGACTGGGGTGATGGTGGTGGGGGTGGGGGGCAGGGGTGGGGAGGTAGGGGGGTGCACAGAGCAGAAGTCAGCTTTCAGACCCCCATGTGGGGGCAGGCCTCATACACTGGGGTTGGAACCACACATATTTTCTTAAATAATTATATTGTAACCAGAAAAAACCCTAATGGAACACTAACTTTTAAGCTTTAAGAAAGCAAGGTAAAAAAAAGGTTATTTACTGGGTGTCTTCTTGTCAGCCCTCGGTCAGGCCTTTCTTGCTTATGTTTGTGTGCTGAAATGTTCCCAATCACAGATTTGCTATCCCAAGATGGATTTCCTACCCTTGCCAGAGTGACTAACATAAATGTACCTGTGCCTTGCTTTCTACATTTCACACAAAATACGCAGACATGTGCTGGCTAAGCCCAGGAGCCTCACAGAAGCCATTACGGAGTGTTTCCTCATTCAGGGCTGACCTGATGCATCTTGTTCTGATAAGAGGAGGGGAGGATGAGCCCAAACCCTGTGCTTGACCCCCATTCCCTGCCACTCCCACACCCCAAAGGCTCAGGGGTAGCAGAAAGGGGGCTGGATAAAGGAATAGTCTGGGCTATAAGGTCTTGCTGCCTAGTAAAACAAGGAAGTGAGAGGATCAGTGATTTTTAAGTTGCCTCTAAATGCTAGCATTCCAATTCGATGATCAATATTTAAAAAGAACCAGGCAGTGCCCTAATGCTGCTTTTGGTTTCCAAGCAATATAGTGATATCTAGCAATTACAGTAGTAATAAAATGGCACAAACATTTACTGCCCACTCACTATGTATCAGGCAATGCTCTAGATACTTTCTGTAGACATTAACTCACTTAATCCTTGCCACAACCTGAGAGGTAGGGGCTGTGCACTGCCATTTACGCAGGAGGAGACTGGGGCACATGCCAAGTCACATGGCTGTAAGGGATGGAACTGGTATCTAACCCACTAGTTTGGACTCAGGCCCAGGTTTTCGACTACTAGGCTGCTACCAGCATTTCGTGCATTTGAGCCACTGCTCTGTGCCTTATCATAGAGGGCGACATTCCAAAACAAGGGAGTGACGTGCTGTAGCCCTGGAACTCCCCACCCGAGGCTCCCTTGTGACTTGCTCTGGGCCCACTGCTGGAGGGCCTGGAAGCAGAAGCCCTTGCTTACTCATGTTGTAAGCTCTAGGTGTCTGAGCAATTCTACCAGCCCCAGAGCTCCCAGGTTGTCATCAGGTTCAAATAAATGGATGCTGACAATGGAGAGAGTATCGTGCAGTTTCAAAGCATCTTCTTCAACCACAGCTCACTCACTGATTAGAGTAAGGCATAGTAAACAGTACACCAGACACAAAAAGACTTTGACAACCAACCCATGATAATTGTTACATTAAAATATCATAGTTCTTGTTACATGGTCCTATCACAAAAGCTGATCTAACCTTCCACTGCCCAGGAAGAATTTCACATCCAGACTATAAAAAGCCCACAGTTACCTCTTAGATTGAATCTTACAGAATTACCACTGTTACAGAATTACTTACATCTTTTACAAGTAAAAGATGGTGGAATATTGGCAATTTCATGTGGTCCAACCTAAGGATGATACTTTTCTAAACCAAGCCTCTCTTTCCTGACTCCCACAGCAGGGAAGTCCAGGGAGAAAGACTGGTTTTCTGGAATGTCAGGGCCAGGACCGTGCAGGCAGCTGCCAATGAAGAACTACGGTTAATGACCTGGCAGCTACCACAAATCTTGAGGTTAAAGATTAATGGGAAGTGCTTCAGGGGGATTATTATGGATAAGCATGCCATAAAACAAAGAAGTAAACAAACAAAGCCAGTTAATCATTCAGATTAAAAAAAAAAAAACAAATTTGCTGGTGATTCTTGGCAAAAGTCTATTTTCCTTAATCTCTGAGGCTAAATTAGCTGACAGAGCCAGCTTGTATCTGGACTGATGCTGTATACTTGAACTACATCTGTTAAAAAAAACTCCCAATGGGACTAAGTGACTATGTAACATTCATATATTTAAAAAACAAAACAAAACAAAACAAAAACCTCCACTGCTAAAGTCTCATTTAATTACAGAGAGGCAAAAAATACAATATAAGTCCAAAATTACACATAAGTATTCTATTATTGCTAAATCATCATGCAAATGTGAGATAGTGGGGTTTTTGTTTTTATCACCACCATCATCAGGACTGGCTAAATGGACGGGTGCACAGAAGTACCCTTCAGATTCCTTTAGCTCAAAATCCCTAGAGCCACTGATAAAAGTTACTTTTCAAAAGGAAACAGAGGCAATGAGGAAGTAAATGAGATTAAGAATTTCTTCTGTGGATGACTACAATTATTTTTTTAAGTTTATTTATTTTGAGAAAGAGAGAGCATGAGCAGGGAAAGAGCAGAGAGAGAGACAGAGAGAGACAGAGAGACTCCGAAGCAGGCTCTGTGCTATCAGCACAGAGCCCTATGTGGGGCTTGATCTGGGATCATGACCTGAGCCAAAACCAACAATTGGACACTTAAACTACTGAGCCACCCAGGCGGCCTGTGGATGATTACAATTTAAAATTAACACTAAACTAGATCCTAAACGAAAAACAATGTCTGCGGCTATCTGGACTAAAAAAAACAAAACAAAACAAAACAAAAAACCCAACAAAACAAAAAAAACCCCAAACCACCCTGTTTAGAAAAGTAGATTAAGGGAAAAACATAACATCCAATTCAAAAGCAGACTGGTTGGGGGGAAATGTCAGATGCCAAATGTGACACTTCTAGAACTGACCAAAATACCCTGGAGCCTCCCAGGACTCGTGCCCTCAGGTGGGGCTGGTTGTCCATCTGCTCCTGTGTGAGCTGGAACTGCCTCCTGATAACAGGCTGTGGAGCCATTCCCATGGAGCAGCTCCACGACAGGCCTGACTGTGGAATCCCTCTCGAAAGTAAGGTAGCATGGTGGAGTTTCAGAATGTTGCATTGAAGTTGTTTTCAGGGGCGCCTTGGGTGGCTCAGTCGGTTGAACGTCCGACTTGGGCTCAGGTCATGATCTCACAGTTCGTGAATTCGAGCCCCACATCGGGCTCTGTGCTGACAGCTTGGAGCCTGGAGCCTGCTTCGGATACTGTGTCTCCCCTTCTCTCTGCCCCTCCCCTGCTCACGCTCTGTCTCTTTTTTTTTAAAGTTGTTTCCATAGAACTCTTGTTGTTCTAGACTCAACTCCTTTTACTGTTTGAGTATGGAATTTCTATAATTTGAAGCTGCCTTCTGGGAATTTGTCTTCTTTTCTCAAAAGTGTACATAGCCCCTCTGTTGCTTTCTTAGAAACCAGCCTTACATGTTGAAATGCAGGCTGCACTGGCTTGCTTAATGCTTTGAGGCTGGTGTCACCTTGTGAAGTACTAACTAACCTCTTTTAAAGATGCCCTTGGGGGCATATCTTCAAGCCATGCCCCGTAGTGAGAGGGCCAGGGTAATGAGACCTATCCCGTGGGTGATGGTAGTTGCTTGGTGGGTCTAGGGAAAAAATTCTCCCCTGTGGACAACCAATTCCCATTCCTACTAAGTACGGTTATTTTGACCTCGTTCCCAGAAAGTATGCTGTGTAAAAAGAAGTTTGCCTGCCTTTACAGCTAGCCTTGCTGGTGTTCCCATAGGGATACTGTAATTACATACATACATTTGAGTGCCCTGTGCTAATTGATTTAAAAAAATGTTTATTTAGTTTGAGGGAGGGAGGGGGAGGAAGAGAGAGAGAGAGAGAGAGAGAGAGCGAGAGAGCGAGAGAGAGACAGAGAATCCCAAGCAGGCTCTGTGCTACCAGCACAGAGCCCAGTGTGGGGCTCAATCTCATAAACCCAGAGATCATGACCTGAGTCGAAATCAAGAGTTGGAGGCTTAACAGATTGAGCCACCCAGGTGCCCCAAATTGATTTTTTCTTACATAAGCCTGGGGGAAACAACAGCACTGTTGTGTGGCTATGTCTTAGTCATACTGTTTACTCTTAAGTGCGATGAGGTACATCCCTTACACGTGAGCCTCACATATGCCTGGCCACCAGCATGGCTAGAACAGAAACTTCTTTGCCAGGGCTTCATGAGGTGGAGGGTGGTAGGAGGGAAGAGGAAACTGAATTCTAATCTTGCCTCTGCCTTTTCTTGGGTAAGTCATTTTACTTCTTTGCTTTCAGTTTTCTCATTTGTAAAACAGCCACGGTAGCACTGTTTTATTAACGCAGGAAAAGTAGTGTATACGAAATCATTTATCTCTAATTTGGGACATAGTCATCACCTTTATCATTATGGTTAATGGGTTATATTAGGGACAGCCTTAAAAGTTAGGGAGCAGCAGGCAGTGATTCTCAGTCCAAATGTCATTCCATTCGGCCGTTCGGTGGTCACTAGTTGGGACTCTGGGCCATATGGCCTGAGCTCCAATCCCAGCACTGCCGCATATCAGCTGAGTGACCCTGTGGAAGTTAGATGAACTTCTATGCATCAATTCTCCCTGTCTACATTGGGGATAACAGCAGCATGCATGTCACAGAGTTATGGTGACGATTTACAGCTAATATGCAAGTAAAGTACCATATCTGATACCCAGTAAATGCCATATATTATTTGATAGTAGTTTTCTATGTATTCTCAATTTAATTAACACTTGATTATATAAGGCATGGGTTATTTTCAGCAAGTTTTAAATCTCAGATAATGGACCTTGCCATTCAAAATTTTCTTTTTTTAAAAAAAAAGTTTATTTATTTTGAGAGAGAGAGAGAGCACAAGTTGGCTGGGGGCAAGAGAAAGGGAGAGAGAGAATCCCAAGCAGGCTCCACACTGTCAGCACAGAGCCTGATGTGGGGCTTGATCTCATGAACCATGAGATCATGACCTGAGCCAAAATCAAAAGTCAGACCCTTAAATGACTGAGCCATCCAGGCATCCCCCCAAATTTTCTTAAATGCTTCTTTTCCATACTCAGATATCTGCTGTAGGTTTAGGACTTGAAAAAAGATAAATTTGTTGGGAAAGTAAATCATCTGCCAAAAGAAAACAAGCCAACAGCCATTCTTCCAGGGTTTTCCTTTGTGAACATGGACTCCATAAAATAGTAATTTGAAAAAAGTGGCAGCTTATTTCTTTTTTAAGCCTTCGTTGGGCAAAAAGAGAGTAAGACTAAAGGCAGTGGGAATGAAACCACAGGATCCCAGGCGATCTTCCATGGAGAAGGACCTTGTGCCCTGCACTTTCCAGGCCTCTGGAAGCATCTGGGGCCAGTCTTGAGACAGGAGGCCTGGCTGTAGCCTGCTCTCTGACCAGGATGCCCCAGGAGGCCCTGAGTGGGGAGCTTCTTGCCCCACCTCCCCTCAATTGTCTCAGGAGACCCTCTGGTGTTCTCCCACCTGGGTTCTAACCCCTACTTCTCCCCCAGGAGAGGCTCTGGTGGCAACCAAGGCTGTTCTGGAGATGAGGAGGAAGTCCCTCCCAGAGCATCCTGCAGGTGGAAAAAATCATCTGGACAGTATTCTGTAAACCACTGTCAGCAGTAAGATGGAATTTCTCTGTGAGCCCATCTACATCATCTGTGCATTTCTATTTATCCCACTGCCATTCTCCCTGGCTGCCATTTGGATGCCTCCTTTAATTTGTGATAAGAGCATAAGAAAGCCAGTAGAGCCCAGTTTTTCCCAGAGGCACCTGGGCTGCCCCTGGCAGAGCCACCTGGGCTCTTTGTGCCTGGGCACAAATTTATCCCCTAGTCCTTGTGAATGGTGCCTTCTGGAGCTGGGTGATGGGTGCCTCAGCCTCTGGGAGGATAGCAGTTGGCTGGAAGCCTTTATTCTTATTTTCTAAACCATCTAAAAAGAAGTATAGTTCAGGACTTTTGTCTGTCAGCTCTTCCTAAAGGGGTTGAGATGACCCCTCCCTGGCTTGGCACCCCACAAGCCCACTCCCCCAGAGTAACCAGTCTAAGGCAGGAGATTCATAAAAGAGGGGAAGGGAGAGGTGAAGGGTATGGCAGGAGAGAAGAAAGGGAAAAGGTTTAAAAAAAAAAAAAGCTAGGAGTGACAAAGAGAAGGAAGGAGAGGGAGAGAAGAGCAGGTCATGTCCAAGAGCGCACAGCTACTTCCAGGACACCTGCTTGCCTCCACATCCCTCTGTATCACTGGGAGCTCTGGAGAAGGGTACAGGGTGGTATAAATAAAGCTCATCTCCAGTTAAGACAGAATCTGAGGTGTCCCATGACTTCACATCTGTAATATCATGAGCAAGTAACAAAATGAACTTTTCGTGTGGTTTTGCCTCTATTTCCCCTGCCCTTGCCTTAATGAGTAAGGAAGCAGCTCAGAGTGAGGGAGTGAGAAGCCTAAGGGGCAGCCAGGCAGGCAAGGTGACCTGTCCTGGAATAATCAACAGGCTGAATGTGGGGGTCAGGCGAAACCCAGGGGTCATCTGGGTTAGGTTCTCTGTGCAGGACGCCCCAGCACACCATGCCTGAGAGGTGGCCATGCAGCAACCGCTTAACAGTGTCAGTGATGGGGAGATCACTTCCTCACAAGGCAACTGGATCCATTTCTGTGCACATGAAACTATTAGAAATTTATTCCTTATACTGTGCAGCCTTATAATGTCTAATCCTGGGGATTAGCTCTGTCCTCTGAAGCTACCCAGAATGGGTAATAAATGATCATTTTCTATGATAATCTTTCAAATATTTGAATACAATAAGCATATTCTCTATAGCTTCTCTGTTCTAGAACAGACATGCTCCATTCTGTTTTTGAACCTTTATATGTAATTGGCAAGAATTCAAAGAAAAGGTTTAAACAAAGGTTGACCAAAGATAGCAGTTTGCTGGTCCTTACCGATTCAGGAAAGCATTTCCAAAGCGACTAAGCTTTCGGAAGGGCTTTTTGGGGTCCACGACTAAAGCGTTGCCTGGGGTGCTGCCCTCAGTCTCCCCGTACATCACAGCGATGAAGGAATCGGTGGTGGGCTCTGGGCCAATCCTCATGCCTGGGAAATCTTGCTCCAGTAAGTATCTGGGAGGGAAAAAGAAAAGAAACTTGGCATGTTGTCACAAAGCAAGAGGCCAGGAAGCTTCCTGGGGCTACCAATTTTTAACATAATCATTTAAAGCCCTAGGAATATAGACCCCAAGAAAAGGAGAATGACTGGCATTTTACTCTTTTACTAATGACAAATTTTCAAAGCTTAAAATCTACAACCTAAGTCTCCCCCCACCCGTATAAGAGGCTTTGTAACAGGTCAGACATCTTGTAGACTTCCAGGAGCTTCTGAAAATGTACCTTTCCTTAGCACAATTCCTGTTTCAGGTTCCATGGGCACCATAGGCACCACCCCAGGGAAATGTACCCAGCCAGCTCCCATTGCATCCTGCTAGAGCCTGCTCAGGACCACCTCCATTTGGGAAGTGTTCCTGTCCTTCCAGTGTGTTGGGCACACCTCTGTGGGCCCAGGGCACCCTGTGCCTGCAGCCATCATAGTGTTTACCAGGGGCACTGGACTTCACTGTTTGTGGGCCCTTGCAGGCTGGCCCGTGTCTATGGCTAGATGCCTATTCCCAGCACCCAGCACTGTACCTGCCCACAGAGGGCACTCAGTGTCGTGAATGAAATAATGAACCCTTTCCCTCTTTGTCACTAGCAATCAATGTAGCCGTCACATCCTCCCTTGTGCATTTTACAGCTCCCTTGGGTTCCTGGAGGTCATGGCCATGGAAGATGATCTCCAAAGAATTCAGCAGCAACAGAGGCTGCTATGGGCAATGGGGTTGAAGGAGGCAGGGGGCAGGGGTTCAGATTAAATACTGCCAGGGCCATTACTAGCCTTATGTGCGAATTGGAAAAAGATGCTCCTTCCTCCAGGTAGACCCAGCCCTGCACTAGGATTTACAGCTTGGCAAGCTAGCTGGATTCCACCCCCGCCCCCACATGCCCCTCTGCCCAAGTGCCTTCACGTGGCTTAACCTGTACAACTGCGCACAGTGGGCCTAGCAAATATCATTGAGGGCTCTTATTTTAGGGGGCTGAGAAGACCAACCCATGTGATACAGGCCAAAGACTGGCTCAGTGGGGTTGTGGCAAGGTAGCCAGAAGTAGAGTGGTGGGGAAAGTCTGCTTTCTGTGGGAAATGCTTGAGCCCTAACACAGCTCCCCTCCACCACCAGCACTTCATTCAGCTGAAGCCACTCAGAGCCCCTCCCTGCCTCCCTCTTGACCAAGATTTCCTTTCCATGAGGAAGGAACCCACTAAAGAGTAGTTATGGCAGGGAGGTGAGCAAACACTACTCCCTCCTTCCTTTGCAACCATGAGGAACATGAAGAAAAGAGTATTTTGGAATACATTTCCCTCATCCCCAAGCAACAGGTGGAAATGCAACAGCTTCAGAGAACACTCCACAGTGACTGTCAAAAATAATGGGGGGGGGGCGGGGAGTGGTGGAGAAGAATCCCTGTTTGAGGTGATTAGGGCAGAGCCATGTCCCAGCCCCTCCAAGGAGATGATCCTTCACCCTGCACAACTTTCTCCAGCTCCCCAATCCTGCAGCCAACAATCTATTTGGTCCTAGCCTGGAGTGCCTAGGCATTTAGGCCCCTAGTCCTAGGGGTGCCTGGGTGGCTTAGTCGGTTAAGCATCTGACTCTTGGTTTCAGTTCAGGTCATGATCTTATTGTTCATGGGTTTCGAGCCCCTTGTTGGGCTCTGCGCTGACAATGCAAAGCCTGCTTAGGATTCTCTCTGTCTCAGCCCCTCTTCTGCTCACGCTTTCTCTTTGTCTCAAAATAAACAAATGAACTTTAAAAAGTAAAATTAAGAATAAATGTCCTGACTGATCAAATTTTGGCCCAGAACCTGTGATTTTATTTCCAGGGATAGAAGGAACTGCATTACCAACTGTCCAACACAATTTTGCCATCTTTCTAAGAATAAGAAATTAGGCCACCCCTTACACTTACGTTTTTTATGTCAACAAAATTGAAATTGCTTAGCGATCTTAGCAAGCTATATTCTAAACATCTAATTGATCTCATTGCTAGTTTCAATCTCATCCAAAGTTTCTATCTTTCTGTGAAGTTGTGGAGCACCAGAATAGATAACATTTAAATATGTCCCCTACATTTTGAGGAAATGTGAAAAAACAATCGGATAATAGCACAGCATTTACCAAATACTCACTATTTATGTGGAGTACAAAGGCCCTCCACACGCACAGTTGTTCAGTTGTTCTGAGTGTTGTGATCCCCGTAACACTCTGAGGTGGGCACATTTTACAGTTGGGAAAACTGGGGCATCAGAAAGGCTAAGCAACTTGCCTAAAGTCACACAGTAAGTGTTTCAGTGGAAATGGAATGCAGGCAGGTGGACCCCAGGTCTTGTGCTGTCTCCAGATAATGTTTAATTAAAAATTTTTTTTTTTAACATTTATTTGTTATTGAGAGACAGAGAGACACAGAGCATGAGCAGGGGAGGGGCAGAGAGAGAAGGAGACACAGAATCTGGAGCAGGCTCCAGGTTCTGAGCTGTCAGCACAGAGCCTGATGTGGGGCTCGAACCCACAAATCACAAGATCATGACCTGAGCCGAAGTCAGATACTTAACCAACTGAGCCACCCAGGCGACGCTTGTTTAAATTTTTTTTAATGTTTGTTTATTTCTGAGAGAGAGAGAAACACAGCATGAGCGGGGGAGGGACAGAGAGAGAGGGAGAACACAGAATCTGAAGCAGGCTCCAGGCTCTGAGCTGTCAGCACAGAGCCTGATGTGGGGCTTGAACTCAAGAACTGCGAGATCACGACCTGAGCCGAAGTCAGATGCTTAGCCGACTGAGCCACCCAGACGCCCCATCTCCAGATAATGTTTAAACCTGGGTTTGAGCTGGTGGTTTGCTCAGAGATGAGGAGCACAAGGGGGGTTCAGGGCCCTCATGCAGAGGGTGGCACTGGCCACAGGCAGCACCATCTTGTATCTCCTCAAAAGTGAGAGATAAGAGCTCTCCCAGCTGTCTTCCGGCATGGTCCTGGGGCTGCCCTAACAATGAGGGGCCAGCTCTCCCCATTCTCCCCAGAAAAAAGCTGCACAGAGAAGGAGCTACTTTTCAGAACATGTTCAAATTTAATTTTTTAAAATAATTTCAGAACTTTTTCAGGCACCTAGTAGACTAATAAATAAATACGCTTAGGAACAGAAATGTTCATGTTTACAAATTCTTGTGACATTCCTCACAAATCTTAGAAATACTGGTGGAAGTCAGCAACAGCATCTCACGTTCTGTGAAACTCTAGCACTTGTAGAGTGTACGTAGAGTGTGTGGATCTCACATGCACACATGAATGTGGAATTTAGGTTTTACAGCTCCTCTGGGATCTCAAGTCTGAAGTCATTCATCAGCAGAGCTAGAATTCAAGTCCAGAGCACACCCCTCCCAAGTCCACTTAGACTTCAAAGCCCCATGGCCTGGATGAAGCTATATGCCAGGAGATCTGAGATCTGTGGGACAGAGGAAGGAGGATGACCGAGGAGAGGAGCCAGGACTTAGAAGAACAGCAGCCAGTGTCACCAGGCTCCCCGCAGCACACACAGTTCTCACAAAAGGGTTATGTTCAAGTATTGGTTTGAAACTTGACAGGCACTTTCCCATAGAATCAATGTTAACAGCAATGGCTGGCTTGCAAGATAGGCTGCAAAGGTCACACACACCGATAAAATAGACAAAGCAGTCAAGAACTGTAGCACTACCTTTTGGGGGAAAACCCGATATTGAGTTCCACGTTGGGGGGCTCTCCGCAATCTTGCCCCTTCTCACAGCCTTCCTAGGCATGGGCAGGGGGAGGGCCCTCCAGCTCCAGGACCAGGGAGGTGAGGGTGGGGCTCAGGCAGGGGTGGAGGGGCCAAGGGATGCTGTAGTTCAGCTATGGGTCCTCAGTGGGGCAGTAACTCACATGTAAAGGTGTATAAGTCAGGCCATCATCGCCAAGGAGAGTCTTAAACACTTCCTGATGTTTTGTTTATATAGAAGCACAGGAATCCCCACTAACTTTGGAATAATAGGGGTTTCAGTGAAAACCCTGAAGTATGAAATTGTTTAAAGAAAAGTGGGTGTAAAAAAAAAGAAAAGCAGTTGTTTCTTTTTTTTTTATTGTTTTTTTTTTTAAGTTTATTTATTCTGAGAGAGACAGAGACAGCAGCACAAGTTGGAGAGAGAGAGAGAGAGAGAGAGAGAGAGAGAGAGAGAGAGAGAGAGAATCCCAAGCGGGCTCTGTGCTGGCAGTGCAGAGCCCAATGCAGGGCTCAAACTCGCAAAAACTGTGAGATCATAACCTGAGCTGGAACCAGGAGTCAGAAGCTTAATCGACTGAGCCATCCAGGCGCCCCCTTACTTTCAAGTCATGATGTGATCGAAGCTAGAACTTCCTAAGTAGCAACCCTACCAGACGGAACTTTAATACATTATTTTTCAAGTATACTTAAATATACTTTGGTATATATTTGACAAAGAAATATTTGCCTTCTACAGCAGAGAAGCAGAACTAGGAAGAGGTATTGTATAGCTTGCTTACATTGTTAATTCGCTTAGTGATACTTTCTCCCACAGATAATCAACAGCCAAAATTCAGTGTTTAATTTCATTATGAAAGCAATACCAATTAAAGACATAATGTATTAACACTGAAAGAGCTCATAATACTCAACACTAGTGAAATAGTGTAGTAAAATAAACACCTTTATATGTAGTAAAATAAACACCTTTGTATATAATCAGGTGGTCTAACCTCACTGAAAAGAAATTTGATACTTTGTGTTAAAAGCCTTTAAAATGGGGATAGTTCTACTTTTTGAAACCTATCCATAGGAAAAATCCTAGATACATGAAAAAGATTTTTGTGTGAAGATATCCACTGCAGCATTATCTGTAATAGCAAAAAACTTAGAAAAAAAAATTGTGTTCTCTTTCCATGGCTCTCCCGTAATATAAAGTTCACTTATTGTATTTAAGACTTCATATTCCCTATGTCCACCTGTAGAGTTATGCTGCGGGAAAGCAGGGCTTTTAGTCTCTGTTGTTCACTAATGCTTCACACTTGCTTGGAACAATTTCTGGCACACGGATGAGGTAATGAATGTTTGAGTGTCTGATTCCACTGGCCTTTATACCACCTTTTCAATAGGCCAATGCTATTCCCACCTCAGGATGGCTTGGAGGGCCCTCCCGCAGACATCTGCATGTCACATGGCACTTCCCTACCCTGACAGAGTAGCCTCTCCAGTCTGGTCCCCCTGCCCACCTCCCCATTACCTACTCAGAGCACTTATCAGTAGCTGACATTCTGTCATGTTCTTGTTGGCATGTCACTGTCCCAGGATGTTAGGAGCACTTTGAGAGATGGGCCCTCGTTCGTCTGGGTCACCACCATATCCTGGCATTTAACATGGTGTCTGGCACATAGTAGGTGCAGAACCAGTGTCTGGGGACCGACCAGCTTTCTCCTCGCCCTCATCCAGGTAGCCATCTGGCTCTGGCCTCCGTCCCTCACTTTTCTGCCTCCTCATCACACCTCGTGTGGACTCTGGCCACTTAGTTCTGCCCAGCTGCCTTCCAGCCTCCCTCTCCCCCATCTGTCCTGCAAGATCAGATTCCTCTTCTAAAGCACCACTTTAACCCGACAGCCTTCACCAACCACCCAGTCCTTCTTGGATGACTTCCATTCCCCCCACAAGCCACCCCCTTCTGCCTTGCCCTCTGGGTCCTTGCTCCTCAACTACTACAGGCTCTCTTCCCTCCTTGATTAGTCTCTTCCAGGGAAATTTCTGCCCCTCACTTCCCTTATTTCATTCCCTCTGTTTGGCAGGGAATCATGTCTCAGGGTCTCTACTCTCTATCCTACTTACTCTGTCAAGTCACTTTGCAAAACATCTCCTCCTGTGGGCAGTCCTCCCTCCCTGAGCACTCCAGGATTGTTTTTTTTCTGGCCACTCCCCAACTTCCCTTCTCTTGGGAGCACCTGGGATTGGTGTTATTTGTGGGCCTAGCTCCTCTTTCCTGATAGGCTGACATTTCCTTCAGGGCGCACGATCCACATACTCAGAACTCTGGAGCCCCAAACTCTCTTAGGAATCATTTGGCTCAACCCTGGGTCTTTATAGATGAAGAACCTGTGGATTAGAGCAGGCAATGACTTGCTGGTCAGACTCGCTCTGTGCAGGGCTTGGAACCTGGGGTTCCTCCCGCCTGGCCTGAGGCTCTTTTGCTTTTACACCAGGCTCAGCCCCATTGCTCTGGGCTTCCACACAGCCCCCATACAACCCTATGTAGGACCTGTCAGATACATGACTTAATATATGACACTCTAAGCTGACTTCCCACAGGAATTTTACATTGGAGGGTGGTGACACTCAGATACACTTATGTCACACTGCCAGGCAGGCAGGCACAATCCTATGCAGCGAGGGAACTAAGAACAACCAGGGCACAGAATATCCGACACGAACAACGTGAGAAGAAAGCGATGAGGTACAAAACCAGCAACCTTGAAGAGTCTGAGTGGATCCCGAGGTACAATGTACAAAAACAGGTCACCCACAGGCACAAGGCTGACCAGCTGTGTTAAACTTTGACATATCAGAGGCTTTCTCAGAGCTATAAGCTCCGGGGACTTGGTGGTGTTATCTGCAAAAACAAGAATTCAAAGGAACAAGAGGCCACAGGAAGACTCTAGAAGAGCATCACCGTAGTTCAGAGCCAACAAGCCCACTGCACAGGCATCCTGTGCATTAGATGGATTTTTTGTCCCAGGCTCCACCTTGTTCTCCTTTTCCTGTGTTCTCAGAAAGGGCTGCCACTTCCAGTGGTGATTACTCCAGGAGTCTCGAGCCAAGCCGTCAACGTGGAAAAAGACAGACAACTGGGATTCCAAGTAGCTGGCGGGAGGGGTTGGTGGGGAGGATGGGAGATCTGCCATCTCCTCGTCCCTGTTTGTGGAAGACCATGGCGTGGCCTCGTCCCAGTGGCTCCTGGGCACACTGGCCCAGCCTAGGTTCAAGGAGCTGATCTCATGCAAGAGTATATGTGGACAGAGTCTTTTTCCTTCTGTTGCTTACATTAGAAAAAAAAAAAAGATTTTTAATGTCATAGGAAAAAAAAATGTCACTTGTGACAAGGGGAAAATAAATCTTCAGGACAATGAAAGTCCCTCAAAGTACTCTTCTCAAAGACGGGCTTAAAAATGGGGTGCCTGGCTGGCTCAGTCAGTAGAGCGCACAACTCTTGATCTTGGGGTTGTGAGTTAAGGCCAATGTTTGGTATAGAGATTACTTTATTTTTTTTTTTTTAACTTTTTTTTTTTTTTTATTTTTTTATTTTTGGGACAGAGAGAGACAGAGCATGAACGGGGGAGGGGCAGAGAGAGAGGGAGACACAGAATCGGAAACAGGCTCCAGGCTCCGAGCCATCAGCCCAGAGCCTGACGCGGGGCTCGAACTCACGGACCGCGAGATCGTGACCTGGCTGAAGTCGGACGCTCAACCGACTGCGCCATCCAGGCGCCCCTAGAGATTACTTTAAAAAAATAAAACCTTTTGGGGCACCTGGGTGGCTCAGTCGGTTAAGTGCCCAACTTCGGCTCATGTCGTGATCTCACGGTTTGCAAGCTCGAGCCCCGCGTCGGGCTCTGTGCTGACAGCTCAGAACCTGGAGCCTGCTTTGGATTCTGTGTCTCCTCCCCTCTCTGCCCCTCCCATGCTCATGCTCTGTCTCTCTCTGTCTCTTAATAAGAAATAAACGTTTAAAAAAATTAAAAAAAATAAAATCTTTAAATCTTTTTTTAAGAACGACTGAAAACAAACAAACAAGGTGCATTATTCAATGATAGACTTCCAAAACTCTAGCTGCCAATTTTTTTTTTAAATTTTTTAACGTTTATTTATTTTTGAGACAAAGAGAGACAGAGCATGAACGGGGGAGGGTCAGAGAGAGGAAGACACAGAATCTGAAACAGGCTCCAGGCTCTGAGCTGTCAGCACAGAGCCCGACGCAGGGCTCGAACTCATGGAACACGAGATCATGACCTGAGCCGAAGTCAGCCACTTAACTGACTGAGCCACCCAGGCGCCCCTCTAGCTGCCAATTTTGTCTCCCCTGGGTATTCATCCAGGCATTCTGTCTAGGTTCTGACTTATCCTTAAGATAATAGAAAAGGCATTAATTATTTTAGTAAGACAGTAGTCTCCCCTTACAGAGGGAATACATTCCAAGCCCTTCAGTGCATGTCTGAACCCTATATGCACAATGTGTTTTCCTGTTACACGCACCTATGATAAAGTTTAATTTATAAATTAGGAACAGTAAGAGATTAACAAAAATACCAAATAATAAAAGAGATCAGTTATAACATTAAACTGTAATAAAATTATGTGAATGTGGTCTTTCTCTTTCCCTCAAAATATCTTACTGTACTATTCTCACCCTTCTTGTGATGACATGAGACGATAAAATGCCGAGAGGAGGTGAGGTGACCGAACGCAAGCATTGTGACACAGCATTAGCACCATACGTCAAAAGGAGGATCATCTGTTTCTGGACTGCGGTTAAGTGAAACCACAGAAAGTGAAAGAGTGTATAAGGGGTTGGGGGAGGCTACTGTATACCTAACTTTCGAGGACTTGTTATGTGAAGTCTTTATCTGAAAAGACTATTTTATCCTAAGCACTTTATGGGGTAGGTTCTACTTTTATCTCCATTTTACAAGGAAAAAATTAAGGCTTGCGTAGGTTAAGTGGCTTTGTAGAACCTAGATTTCTTACTAGTCCTGCAAAAGCACTACTTGCGCTAAATCAGAGCTCGAGAGGCTGAGTGAGCCTGCAACAGGTTACAGGAATGAGCTCTGTGAATCATAGCAGATATACAAGTCTAAGACTTTTTAGTAAGTATTCAGGAACCAAGTAAGCATTCTAAAAAGTAATATGCCACATCTATTTGGGGTGTTTAATGAGCATTATTTTTAAATTTTCAAACCAAAATCTAGAGAAATGGCTTGTGTCATGATGAGATTTTTAGGAATGTTTGTGCATACATTGGCATCTGTAGATAGTTTAAGAGTTCAGTTCATTGATAAGGACTGGGACTTTTTTTTTTTTTTAATTTTTGTTTATTTTTGAGAGAGAGAGAAACTGCGAGCAGGGGAGGAGCAGAGAGAGGGAGACAGAGAATCCGAAGCAGGCTCTGTGCTGTCAGTGCAAAGGCTTCAAACCCAGGAAGTGTGAGATCATGACCTGAGCCAAAGTCGGATGTCCAACTGACTGAGTCACCCAGGTGCCTTCGACTGGGACATTTTTAAAAAGAGCATTCAACTAACTGCAACAGTCATTTTTTTCTTTCTTTTGAGTATTAGTTACTAAGGCTTTTGGCCAAATAGATGTGAAAGAAATATATAAAGCACAGCTTTTCAGTTCAGTGGAGAAGCAGTTGTATTTTCTTATTTTAAAATCCAAGGCTGTGAGTTTAAATACATTTCAGTTTAGAGTAAGTGTTGGAAAGCTTTACGTAATGTGTTCTTTATTGATATTACTCCGTCCACCATTTCACTAGGAGAGTAACCGAAAAGAAAGGGTTAGTCCTTCAAGTTTGATTTGTGTTGAATCTAGAAATGATGTTTCTAAAGCAGTTTCCTTTGTTTATCTTCATGCTCAATACCAAGAAATGGAAGAGAGAGAAGAATCAAACGTGTTATCGCAAAAGTCTTATAAAATGGTCAAGAATATATAATGGTTTCCTAGTAAGTTACCACCACCACCACCACCACCACTTCTGGACGCCACCAAACAACAGATTATTATGAAACCACACTGTACAGTTTGTTTATAAGGCATTTCACACGTGTTTTATCTCTTCAGCCTCACTGTGGTTGGAGCAGGTGTTTTAGCCCTGCTTAGGACAAGGTAAGCAGCTTGCATGAGACCGCATTAGCACAAGATGATGACTACTTCTAACATTTTGATATATTTCCATCCAGTCATTTTTCTGTGAATGTAATTTTTTATTTATAAAATTGGGATCAAAATGTTTAAATACTTTTGCATCTAGATTTTTCACCATTAGTTTTGCCTTGTGCCATCAGAAATTACTTGAAAACAGGGGCACCTGGGTGGCTCAGTTGGCTAAGCGTCCGACTTCGCCTCAGGTCATGACCTCGTGGTTTGTGGGTTTGAGCCCTGCGTCGAGCTCTGTGCTGACAGCTCAGAGCCTGGAGCCTGCTTCAGAGTCTGTGTCTCCCTGTCTTTCAGCCCCTCCCAAGCTCATGTTCTGTTTCTCTGTGTCTCTCAATAATAAATAAATGTTAAAAAATTTTAAAAAAAAGAAAGTACTTGAAAACAATTTTTTAATGGCTGCATACTATTCTCAGATGAATTTCCTGTATCCTTACTCTTGAACATTGATATAGCTTCCCATTTCTTGCTATTATAAATCATGCTGAGATAAATATCACAAACATCTCACGTCGTTCAAAATTTTAATCTTTTTGAGTTACTGAAAAACTAAGCCAGGCCAAGCCTCATTTCCATTTTAAAACTCTATGTCTTCCTTAAGTGTAAAACCTAACTTTTATTTTCATTTTTGTTTCTCCCTTAGTTAAATCATGGACATCTTACGGCCAGGGCTGCTTGTTCAGATGACATCATCTTTGAAACTGCTGTGCCTACGAAGGAATCTACATTAGCCTGTGGGATCAAGAAACTGGAATTTGCTGGATAAAGCTGTTTCACAGTTCTATTTTTCCAGCTATGAATGCTATTTAAACCACGCAGGGCTGAGATGTGCTTAAGGCACACTGCTGTCTAACATGTGCCTGTACCCGGAGCTACTCAGGTCTGCCTTCCATGCTATTCTGGAAGGAGGGCAGGAGAAAGAGAAGGAAAGAAAGGGAAGGAGATGAAAGGGAGTGGAGGTTCACTGGAACAAAACGCAACATGCTTCTCCATTTTTTATAGTCCTGTTAATTTTTCCAGTCATTCATTTGCTCACACATGAAGATCTATTAAGTGTCTTCTATGTTCGGTGTTGTAATTTATGAATGTGATGACAGACTTTGTTTAGGTTGATCTGGGAGCACTGGAAAACTACATGAGGAGGCTATAGAACACAGCACTTCCCAAAGTTACTTAACCATAGAACCCTTTTTGAACACCTATTAATAATCTCCCATAATTGCCTTTCATAGAACACAGGGTTAAAAGTAAAAGGAAAAAGCTCAACATCTGTTCTAGTTTTTTCTTTTCAAATGAAATTCTTTTCAAATTAGTAATAGAAAGATAATTTCTTAATGTGATTAATTTATAAAATATTAAACCAATAACTAACATCATATGTTAGGGTGAAATAACAAAAGCACTATCATCACAATTAGAAGCTTGATATGGATGTGGCTTCCTAGTACAATAAAAGATGAAACAGAAGAGGAAAAAAAGTAATCATGAATATAATCGATACAGCTGTCTATCTAGAAAACCCAAGAGAATCTACTGAAAATGTCAGAATAACTTCAATCAAATGAACAGATACGAAACAAAAATGTGTAAAAATCAGTAGCTATCTTGCATACTTGCAGTACCCATCTAGAAAATATAAAGGAAAAAAATCTGATTCATTAAGAGTGAAGGAATATAAAACACCTAAGAACGGCATTAATAAGAGTATACAGAACCTATATGAGTAAATCAAACACCTTTCTGAGAGGTATAAAAGGTCTAAGTAAGAGCCATGCTGAGTTCCTGCTTGGGAAGAGCAAATACCAAGATAAACGCAGTTCCAATACAAATGGATCCCAAAGGGATTTTCTGGGAAGAATCTAATAAAGTAGTTTTAAAGTTCTTCTGAAAGAATAACAGGAAATGATGATTGACAGTATTTAGAAAATAGAGAGAAATGAGATCAGAAGGGTCTGTGTTACCATTTAATTAAAGAATGTTTTAAAATGACAATCCTTAAGACAGTATGGTCTGGGCATAAGAATCTACCAACAGAACAACACAACAGGAGTGAAAGGTTCCAAGAGATCCCAATATAACTCATTGTGTTTCCAAGTGGATTAAAGAGTTAACTATTGGAAAGATTTTTTTTAAATTTAAGGATTCTGTAATATTTAAGGATTTTCCAGGGACATCAAAGACATCATCAAAGAGGAAGAAAGTGTTTGAGTTGACCACAAATATTAAATATATCTCCATGTCAAAAATGATAATAAAAAATTAAAAAGGCAAAGCTCAAACTGGAAAAACATAATTATGACAAAAGACTAAGAACCGTTATTGAGCAAAACATTTAAATATCTACAAGATAAAATGTAGTTGGGGTGCCTGGGTGGCTCAGTTGGTTGGGTGTCCAACTTTGGCTCAGGTCATGATCTTGCGGTTTGTGAGTTCGAACCCAGTGTCAGGCTGTGTGTGGACAGCTCAGAGCTTGGAGCCTGCTTCGGATTCTGCACCTCCCTCTCTCTCTGCCCCTTCTCTCTCTCTCTCCAAAATAAACATTTAAAAAAATTAAAAAAAGACAAAATCTAGCACTCCAAATGAAAATTGGACAAAGTTCACAAACAACTCTCAAAGAAATAGAGATGATGACTACACATTTTAGAAATTCAACTTCACAGTAAAAAAAAAAAAAAAAGGCAAATTAAGAAAAATTTTTTCCTATCACGTTTATTTGTTTTTAATAATAATGCCTAGTTTTACTGACAGTTTGGTGAAATAATAATCTTCATATTAGACTCTGTGGTGGGAGTCTAATTTGGAATAACTTTTCTGAAAAAGGAACATATGTATATAGACATAGTCAGAATAAAACATGTAATGTTCTATTTCATGTGCAACCTTGGATGGCAAGTAACTTGTTCTGCGAGTGTTCTGCAAGATGAGCAAAGATTTCTAATAATTTTAACTTGATAAACGAGCGATGTCTTGCAACACAAGTAGTATGTGATGCCGAATATCACATGATCACAACTGAACCAATGGTTCTTGAAATTCGCTTTGATATATAAGTGCTTTGGATTATGAGCATGTTTCTGGAATGAGTTACGCTCGCAAACCAAGGTTTTAGTGTAAAATATGTATTATTTATATGTTATATATATGCATGTGTATATATGTATATATGTGTATATATATATATATGTATATATATATATGTATATATATATATATATATATATATATATATACATATATATATATATACATATATATATATATATAAAATCAGGAATATATATAAACCTGAAAAATATTTATACCTTTTGATGTAGTAATTCATACTCAGCAGAATAGGCTTTTTTCTAACAGGAAAAAAAAAACTAGATACACAAAGATTTATAAGCCAAGAATGTCCACTGCAATATTATAGATAATAGCATAAAATTAGAAACAATGTTCCAAGCTGTATGATAGACTAGGGTGCAGTCATGAAAGCTATTTCTGAAGATTACTTAAGAAAAAGTTTCATATCATATTAAGCGAAAAGGGCTGTTTATTAAATTGCATTTTTTGCATAATTACCCGTTTTGTAAGCATGACTTCCATGTCTTCACCTAGGTCATTTGTTAAAAATGTGAACAGATGGAGCTTGGACCACTTGCCATAGAAGGGCCATCAAAGTAAGACTCTCTTCTGGTTTGAAACTGATCTACTTCTCAAGCTTAAATGGTTCAACTATCATGATTCCATTAGTTGAACCTTTGTCTTTCAGTGGTTCCCAAATATTTCCTGCCGGAAACTACCTAAGAATTACTCTGAGAGGTGGTTTATAAAAACCAAAAGCAAACCAAAACAAAAATAGGTTTTTGACCCTCTCCCACAGAGATTCCAATTCAGGGGGTCTGGATTAAGGCCCTAGAATCTGTTTTTGGTCTCCCAGTGATTCTGTCCAGCAGCCAGATCCAGGAACTGTAGCATTCTAGTTCATAATTTTCTAAGGTTTTGAAAAATACTGAATGTCTTCTAGAAGTAAGCTTCTAAATGTGAGTTAAGGAAGAGAATTTCATAATTAAAAAACAAAAACAAAATACATTTCCCCTTACATTTCTCCTAATCCTGTGGCATGGCTGCCATTTGTCAGGTAGATGATGTAACAAGTGAACAAGAGGTTAACCTGCAGTGTCTCCCAGATGTGATTACTGCCACCGATACCACATTCACCCTGTCCTGGCACCCCCACTCCCCTGCTCCGAGCCCTGCCTCTTCTTAGGTTTCTGAAATACCAGCTACTCCCTTTCTATAGGCCCCTTCCATCTACTTATAATAGGCTTTCACTGGAATGCCCCAGACCAGGGCACGGCTCCTCCCCTCCAGTACCCAGTTGCTGAGAGTTTTCTATATTTGACACTTTGCCTCCCACTCATTCCTCAACCCACCGCCACCTGGCTTCCATCACCACCACTTACTGGCATGGCTCTTGCCAAGGTCACCCTGGCTCCTGATGGCTAATCCACTAGATCCATTTCAACCCTTTTCCCAGAAGCATCTGACCCTGTTGACCATGCCTCCTCTTTCTGTGGCGTTTGTGAGGGCTGCCTGACGTCTCATCTGTTTAGCAAATGCTTTTCTTTTTTGTCGCAGCACCCTGAGGAGCCACCTTTCCCCCCCTCTTAGTCCACATGGTTTGGGGGCTGACCACCCCACTGCAGGCATGGGTATTTCATTTCCCTGGCTTGAGGAATTGGTTCATGGATGGATACCAGGGCTAATCAATGAGACTCAAACCTAAGACTGTTGCAGAAACCGTTGGGAAAAAGGTTCCTTTTTCCCCCTTGGGGTTGCTGAGCTGGCAGAACGTGAGTCTGGATTTGGAGATGGCCAAATGCCCACCCCAAACTGCCATGAGAAGGAAGCCAACATGAAGAAGGCAGCAGAGCTGAGAGACAGAGACCAGATGGCGCCAGTCCGAGTCCTAGGCCAGGCCTGAAACCAGCACGCCCTGGTCTCATCGGTTTCATGAGACAACATACCTTTTTACTTAAGCCTTTTTCAGTTGAGCTCCTGTTAATCACAAGCAAAAGAGCCCTACAATGGCTCCAAATTCCCATCTTTCCCTGGCAGTGACTCCACCTCTCTGGTGCCTTTTCCCCGTGTCTCCACAGTAACTCTTCCTTTTACTCCCAGATCCATATGTCCAACCCCTCGTGGACTCTACACCTGGGTGTCCACTTCAACATGGGTTTAAATGTAAACTCAAATTATGCCCCCACTCATCCTCTCCCTGTGTCCACATCTCAGTGAATAGCTCCACTGCCCACACAATTATCCAAGAAACCTGGGCCTCATCGTTGACACTTCTTGCCCTCATTTCCTGGTCTCGTTTGGGCAGCTAATTCTGGCTCATTCCTTAGGGCTCAGCTTTTAGGCTGTGTCATCAGGGAGGCCTTTTCCAACCTCCAAGCCTAAATGAAGGGTCCTTCCTATGCCCCCATCCCAGCCTGCACATCTAGTGTCATAGCTCTTGTCACTCAGAGCCCTAATAGCTTGTGGATTCTTATCCATATTCCCCATGAAACTAAGTTCTGGGATAGCCAGGCCCTTCCTGGAAACCAATATTATTTGAATAAATGGACACTAGGATATACACATATGATCTTATATATTATAGATAGTACATTCTTCTGTAAAAATCAAATATGTCGGCATTTCAGAAAGATCCACAAAGGGCATGGTGTTTGGCAGAGCAGACTATCGCTTCCAGGGGCCCCAGTGCCTAGCTGACAGTAAAACCACTAAACTGGGCTCACGGTGTTTCCTTAACAGGATTTTCTTGGTAAAACTAGGCTGACTCCTAGGGAGTGCCTTCACTTCTCTTTGCTTTAATAACTGAGTCTAGAGCTTATCAAAGGGATGAAGTAGAGCTTTGTTCTTTAATAGAATCTATGCTCCCCTTTTTCTGAAAATGGGGCCATTTGTCTGCTTCATGTTTTCTGATACTCCTCATATTCTTCATAACTTCTTAAAAAGTACCAAATACAGTTCTTTGAGCACAACTACATGTTCTTCCTAAATGGCCCTGCCATCTGTTCCCCGACCTGGGTATTTACTGGGCCGTGCCTGTGCAGCCCCTGGAGGGTTCCTCGTCCTCTGGGCTTGAATCCCCTCAAACACCACAGGGCTCCCTTTCCCATCTCTGGATCATTTGTTTTTGAGAGAAAAGGAGAAAAAAGACTAACAGCTGACGAGTTCTGCTTTCTGTGAAAGTTATAGCAAGAGTCCCAAGAAGTGGGTCTATCACTTCCTGATTCTTTTTCTTGTTCTAATCCTACCAAAAAAGGCCTTTTATTGCCCAAGGCATTTTTGCCTTCCCGGCCACCAGCTTCTTAATGCTTCAAACTGTCCATAAACTTTGTTTCCACACTTGCATATGCAACTCATGCCCTCTTTCCCCTCTAGGAACACTATATTTAAGTGATATTTAAAGTTTTAAAACACAATTACTTTATCAAACATTTTATAGGAAAATATTATAATTTGATTTTACTAACTTGAGTGTTAAGAAGAATGAACATGTTTATACACTGACAAGAATATACAGGGGAAAAAACATATTGTGGGGATTGTGTGATAGCTATTTGTACTCTCAATTCCTTCATATCTACTCCTCAGTTCCTTTCCTTCATGTGTTCTTTTTTTTTTTTTAAGTTTATTTCTTTATCTTGGCGAGAGGAGTGGGGGGAGGAGCAGGGAGGGAGAGAGAATCCAAAGCAGGTTCCATGCTGTCAGCACAGAGCCCAGCTTGGGCCACAAACCGCGAGATTATGACCTGAGCCAAAACCAAGGGTCGACACTTAACCAACAGAGCTACCCAGGTGTCCCAGTTCAGGTGTTCTTTTAGCTTATTCCCACTTTTTTTGGCTTGCCTTCTTTCTGGCAACCATTTTTATTTTAAATTATTGTATGCAGATGCAGAAATTACCTGACTGGAACTAACTGCAGAATTATGGAAATTAAAGAAGTCACAGGATGCTGAACTGTTGGAAGACTGAATTGTTTGCTACTTTTAATGGAGATATAATTTATATACTACCATAAAGCTTACCCTTTCAAAGGGTACAATTCTGTGGCTTTTAGTATCTTCACAAAGTTGTGCACCTAGTACCACTATCTAATTTCAGAACATTTTCATCACCCCAAGAAGAAACCCTGTTCCCATTAGCCATCACTCTCTATGCCTTTTGCAAAGTGGATATCCTATTGTCTACCATCAATCATTTGTTGAAAAGAATGTTCTTTCTCCCACTGAATTGTCTTGGAACCCTTGGAAAAACAAATTTACCAGACATACGGGTTTATTTCTGGACTTTTGATTCTATTCGGTCATTCTATGTCTATCCATATGCTGTTATCATACTGTCTTGTTTATTGTAGCTTTGTAGCAAGCTTTTAAATGAGATGTAGCTTTGTAGCAAGCTTTTAAATGAGAAAGTATGAGAACTCCAATTTTGTTCTCTTTCAAGACTGTCTTGTCTATTCTGGATCTCTCACGTTTCCAAATGAATCTTAGAATCAGCTTGTCAGTTTCTGTAAAGAAGGCAGTTGGGATTTTGGTAGGGAATGCATGGAGTCATAGATCACTTTGAGCAGTACTGCTCTTCTAAAAATATTAAGTCTTCCAATCCATGCACATGGATGTCTTTCCTGTGTTTTGTTGTTGTTGTTTTAGGTTTTCTTTAATTTTTTTTCAACAAAGTTTTGTAGTTTCCAGTGCATAAGTTTTACACTACTTTTGTTAAATTTATTTCTAAATATTTTATTCTTTTAGATATTATAAATGGAATTATTTTCTTAATTTCAGATTGTTCATTGCTAGTTCATAGAAATATAACTGATGCTGTATATTGATCTTATATCCTAACACTTTGCTGAATTTCCTTATTTTACAAGTTTTTTTTTTTTTTTTTAGGATTTCCTTAATCCTTAAGATTTTTTATACATATGATCATATCCTTTGTGGAAAGAGATGGTTTTACTTCTTTCCAATCTACATTCCTTCTATTTCTTTCTCTTGTCTAATTGCTTTGGGCTCTACCCTTTTAAAGCATATACAGTTTCTTGAGTGACTTCCCTCTTTTTTCCTCACTAGAATAAATTTTTCTGGGAGAGACAGGATATAGGAGGAAGAGAGAAAATGGAGCTCTTTGAAACCAAAATATGCAACCATGGCTTGATTTCCAGTGAGCCTCACATCTTCTCAGTGGAAATGTCTTCCTTCACAGCAGCTGGGCCCAGGAATTTTCTAGGGGAACCTGTGAAATCTGTTTTCCTCAGATTTTGGATGCAAGTCTGACTGAGCCCAATATCCACCCTTCCTTGGCTGTTATGTAGTCTAAGACAACATGGCCACTTTCCCCCATGCCAGTCTCTTCTCCTTTTTTGGCCAACTCTTTCTTGCTGTTTAGAGGCAGAGTGAGCACCCATGGTTTCTCTCATAGCATTCTCTGTCTTCTGAGAAATAAAATTGTCAGTAGGACAATAGGTTTATCAGCTGCTCTGTTTCTATCCAAGGAGACTTTGACAAATAGCTCCATTACATCTGAAGTCTCCTTCTGGGCCAGTTTTGTGACCCATGTTAGGAGGGTCTACCAACTCTCCCTCCATACACATCCAAAAATAAGTGTAGTTTTTGGCACTCAGGCTCTTCATCCACCCCATCTAGAAGACGTTTTTATTAGAACAAGGCACACATTTAGTTTCCTCACTCCAGATGAAGTTCTGGCTCACCACGTTTTAGAGGAGCTCTTACTTCTTCCCAGTCATGGGACAAAAGGAAGGAAGAGTACAGTTTTAGTAAAGGTATGCAATGCACACCAAAAGCCTTGCTGAATGGCTTTAGAATGAGAGAAGTTTCCTTCCTATCAGTGCAGGCTGTGTGTTACCAGTGACCTCTTGGGATATACAGGAAGCCAAGTGGATGAGAATCTTTTACTATGTGGATAAGTATGAACACAGCCAAGTATGAACTTCTAGTGTTCAATGGCTAGTAGCAAACAATCCAGCCACTGACCAGTTTCAGAGAAAAGACAGACATGGGTGCAAGCAGGATCCAGGATGGTCAGCACCCTGGGCCAACCCCTCTGCTTCCCAGTGGCAGGGAAGGCTCTAGAGAGGAGCTGCCCTTTCATTTGGGGATTCCCTCCCAGGAGTTAAATCTCTTCCTCCTAGCTCCACTATGAAACCAAACTCAGGTCTCTGGTGCCTCACCAAGCTTCCTGTCCACCTTGATTTCCTTCTAACCTCACAGGTCCAGTTTATGCCCACTGCCTAAGGACAAAGTCACTTAGGTAAAGGAAGGTCTCAAAAGCAAGTGACTTCTTGGTAAGGTGACTCCTCCTTCACCCTGAGGTTGCACATGGCTCCAGTGCCTGAGAAGTGGTCCATTTGGATGATGTTGCCAGGAGTCAAATCTCAAAATCCTTCTTAAAACTATGCTTAGCTATTCCACAAAGCTCCCTTCAAATGATGAAAAAGAAGAGTGAGGCTATGAGAGCAGAGAGATGGCCACATCACATCCAGGTGGGTACAGCACCAACAGGGCTCCCTGATCACACACAGCACAATAAAGCCTCATGGCAGAGACAGACAGGAGGAGCTGCCCAGGGTACTGTGCATATGTCACTGCTAATGTCTGCAATTATTGTAATTACAATGCTAGCTCCTTATCTTTTACCTGTATATTTCAAAAGGCCCACCTCCCACTCTTGTCAGTCACAATACTTCATTTTCCCATATACTTAAAAACTGGTTCTATTACTAAGACCTTAAAGGTATTGTTTGTCATCTTTCAGGGTACCAGTGACTATAACAATTCTATGGTTTGAGTGTCTGGGGTGATATACTGAATACTATTTTCACTTTATTAATAAGCACCACATAAATCAGCTTAAAAATTATTTCCCTCAGTCTTCCTTTACATTCACTTTACTATCTAGAACGATATTTCCATAGAGTATATTTGCTTTGCTCATTTCATTCATAGTGTATCTGTAGGTCTGGATTGAGCATATTTCCTGTAGTGACAAGTACTCTATTTGTAGGAACTATTTAGGTCACTGGAGTGGAGAAAAAGAGGCCGCTATTTAATAGAAATGGCATATATCCAAATATAGATGCAGTTTTCTGAACATCTATTGAACATCAATAATGATGAGATTGTTACAGTTTCCCAAACCCTAGACCCAAACCTTAAATGATTAGTCACTTTGTTTTAACTGACACAGGGTTTAACCCAGGAAAACAAGTTTCCTAACCAAAGAAAGTAAGTCTTAAAAGTATCTTACTTCTGCTTTAGAAGTAACACAGTCTCTTCAAAAGGCAAGTTGTTTCAATGTAAATTATTTCCCAACAAAAATCGCTTCAGAGGAAGGTATATGATTTGAACCCTAGCGCATGCACAGTAACTGCTTTTAGAGACAGAGTGAGCATGACAAATATTTTCAGTTGTCAAGGGAGGAAGGAATGACCCACCTAAGAAATGGAAACTAATGAATAGTAATATGACACTCCCCCTTGGTTCCACTGGGCGCTAGCTGGGGCTGCTACACACAGCTAACTTCCTTTGGTCGGATAAAGGCGAGGCTGTGCAAGAACTGAATAAAAGCGGCCTCTCTACCCACTGGCCCCAACAATGTGTTGGGGGATGGCAAGCAAGGACCTCAAAAGAAAGGGGCACTGGAAATATACTCTACTGTTGCCATTCATTCATTCGTCATGCGCTGGGGGCTTAATTCTCCAACTATGACTCGAGAGCCCATTCTGATACCCCACACCTCTGTCCCCATTTCTAGCCCTAGGCCTCACTCGCTCATCAAGAAGATGCTTATTATAGCCTCGCTCTTCTCCCTCCCTTCCCCGGGTCCCCAGGCCACGGTGACAAGATAAAGCCAGCCAGAGGAGTGCCTTAACAAGAGCAAGGAAAGAAGGCTCAGAGTACACAGTGAAGGGGTTCCAGGGACCTTCCTGACAGCGTGGGGGTAGAGCCAGCCCCTTCTGGGGCGGCCGCGCCCCGGGGCGAGGCTGCGGGCACCTGGGCACCGCGCTAGGGGCGGGAACCTGAGGTCACGCCGGAGCTGGAGGGGGAAACAGCAGCGAGGGGATTCCGCACAGGGGAAGTGGGCGCTGCAGGATGTCCGAGGGCGGCGGGACGCTGGTAACAACACGCGCACACGTGCTGAGGACCGCTAGCACCTAGGTGGTGGGAGCAGGGGTCCCGGCGGCATTGAGGAGCCGGCGGGGCGGGTTACCTGATGAAGGTGGTCTTGCCCGTGCTGTACTGGCCCACCAGCAGGATCATGGGCTTGTTATCGAAGTCGGCGTCCTCCAGCGCTGGCGAGTGGAACTCGTGGAAGCGGTACGCCTCCTCCAGCGGCAGCACCTTGCGCAGGTAGAGCGAGCGCAGGCCCCCAGTCACCGTCTGCACTGCGTCCGCGCCGCCCGCGCGCTCGCGCCCGCCAGCCTGCCGCCCCATCCAGCTGAACATCCTGATGCAGCCTGTCCGCCCGTCGCCGGTTCGCTCCCCTCGCCCACCCTCTCACACCCCGCGTTCAGTCCCCGCTCAGGGCTCGACCCTCCCCGGCTGGCACTGAGCTGCTCCGGCCCCTCTCGCCGCCGCCCGAGCTGGCCCCGCCTCGCGCAGTCGCAGCCAATCGCTGGTCTCTGCGTCACGACAGCTCGTTTACTATTCAGAAGGCTCTCTCAAGTCCTTCCTCATTGGGCCGCTGCCAGCGCGTCTCAGCCAATGGAGAGGAGGTTCTTAATGAATTATTGATGACGGAGTCCGTCGGCGGACTGGCTGGGGAGAGGGTGTCTCCACAGCCCCGGGGCTCAGACTGGTCTCGGAAGCGCCCCCTTAGGTCGCCGGGGCCCCACCTCTGGCCAGGTGGCGTCGGCTTCCGGGCAAATCTGAGCTGGCAAAAATGAGCCTCCGGAGGCTGCTGAGTCTCCTAGGAAGTTTACTCTTCCCAGGCTTATGATACTGGGGACAAAAGTTCGGAAAGTTGACAGACAGGTTCTTTCTACTCTCTGGAAGGTTATTATTTACATATTTTGTTAGTGAAGAGATCTTGACTCAAGGACATACTGACAATATTTGACTAAGGGGAAGAAGACTCCAATCTGCTTGGGTAGATGTTTCTCCTACTTCACACTGCCTCCACTAAGTTCTGGATGAATTGAAGGCCTCTTGCCCTTAGTTTTCTTTATTTGATTTTCTGTAACATTAAAGATTTAATCTTCATCCTCATTATTACCACCTAATTACCACATGTTGACATGTAAAAGAGTTACTGTTACCTCTTAGTTGTCTGTGTTTCCAGATTAAAAGGACGTATCAACATTGAGACTGGGAGAAACAATCAGCCAGCACTTTTGGCGTTCTAGGTAACAGTTTGAGAATATTTCTCAGTTGTTTTAGAGCATTTCTCAAATATCACCCACGGAGCCCCCTGGATATAAGAATAACCTGGGATACTTGTTAAAATGCAGATTTCAGGTCATCACCCCCAGACCCACTGAATTAAAATATTGAGGAGGGATGGAGCTCAACAAGTGCTCCCAGGTGATTCTGACATACCCTAAATTTGGGGGAATATGATGCACAATAGTACTTCTCTAACTTGGTAGAAATGCAGATGCTGATTCCGGGGTATGGGGCATGGGTTGAGACACCAGGCTGCGTTTCTAATAAGCTCCCAGGTGCTTCCAATGCTGGTTGTCCATGGGCTATACTTTGAATGCGAGGGCTGTGGTGAAGAGAGAACAGGACTTGGCATCAAAAGACCTGGGTCTGAATCCTGATTACATATATTAATGGCTATGTGGCTTTAAATGCAACGAGCTACCTCTCTGCCTCAGTTTCCTTGTTTGTAAAAGTGGGAACTCCTTTGGAGTTGCTATGTGGATTAAATATTTAGAGGAAGCTGTATGTAACTAGGGAAGTGAAAAGACAGCCAAAGGAAAATGAACTTAGATATTGTCTCATGTCAAAATAAAACAAAGATTGAAATGTGAAAATGAAAACCATAGAACTACTAGAAGAAGGTATTTGTGAAGATTCATTAAATTTTGAAAGGGAAAGCTTTTCTGATCAAAACCAAATACAGAAATTATGAAAATAAAGGTTGACAGGTTTGTCAACAAAAAAGTAAAAGCTTTAGTGTATTAAAAAAAAAAAAAAACAAACCCATATAAACATACTCTTTACCATATGATCCAGAAATTGCACTCCTTCATATTTATTCAAATAAGTTGAAAACGTATGTCTGCACAAAAATGGCACATGGATGTTTATAACCCTTTATTCACAATTGCTAAAACTTAGAAGCAATGAAAATGTCCTGTACTAGGTATTCTTCACTATAGTACAACCAGATGATGGAATATTATTCAGTCCTAAAAAGAAACACTCTATCAAGCCATGGAAAGACATGGAGAAACCTTAAATCCACATTACTAAGCAAAAGAAGACAATCTGAAAAGGCTACATGCTGTATGATTGTAACTATGTGACATTCTGGAAAAGGCAAAAATATGAGGACAGTAAAAAGATCTGTGATTGCCAGGGGTTCAGAAAGAGGGAAGGGTGAATAGGAAGAACAAGAAGATTTATAGGGTCGTGAAATAATTCCGTACGATAATGTAAAGGTGGACACATGTCATTATACATTTGTCCAAACCCATTGAACATATAACACCAAAAGTGAACCCTAAAGTAAACTATGGATTTTGGGCGATAATGATGTGTCAGTGTAGACTAGGTTCATTGATTATAATGAACTGTGGTGTGGGATATTGGTAGTGGGAGGCTATGTACTGAGGAGGCAGGAGGTGCATGGAAACTCTCTGTACTTTATGGTCAATTTTGCTATGATTCTAAGACTGCTCTAAAAACTTCTATTAAAAATAGTATATATAAAAAATAAATTCATAAACAGAGGTAAAAGGAAAAAACAAATTGGGAAAAATATTGCCAGACATATATAAGAAATATATTTAATGAAGGATATTAGACCTTTAAAAAGCTACCATAAAATTATTAAGAAAGAAATGAATACTCCATTATAAAATGAGCAGAGGACATTGACAACTAACAAAACAAACATTAAATAATGCTAACCTCCATTAATGATCAAAGAAACATAAAGTAAAAATAAATAGGTAACATTAAGAATGGTAGACTTTTGGGGCACCTGGGTGGTTCGGTTGGTTAAGTGTCAGACTCTTGATTTTGGCTCAGGTCATGGTCTCATGATTCGTGAGATCGAGCCCTGAGTCAGGCTCCACACTGACAGCACAGAGTCTGCTTGGGATTCTGTCTCTCTGTCCCTCCCCTGCTTGCACTCTCTCTCTCTCTCTCTCTCAAAATAAATAAACTTAAAAAAGAAAAAGAATGGCAGACTTTTATTTTTTTAAGACAATGCCTAATGTTGCCAAGAGTGTAGAAAAAGGTACCATCTCAGACATTGCTGGATATGGTGTAAGCTGGCATTTTTCTGGAGTCCATACTTATCAAAAATCTTGAAAATGCACATTCAAGTCTTCTGCAACATCATACTTAATGGTGAAATAACTGAATGTTTTCTAAGATTAGGAACAAAGTAAAGATGTCTACTCTTATCACTCTGATTTAATGTTATACTAGAGGTTTTAACCAGTATCCAGAAAAGCAAAGCATATTCCAGGTTAAATAAGAAGAGGTAAAATTGTCTTTATTTGCAGAAAATATGACTATTTATGTAGAGAATTCTATGGAACCTACAAAAAAAAAAGCTACTAGGATTAATAAGTGGGTTTAGGAAGGGTACTGGATAGAAGATACATACACAAAAATCAGCTATGTTTTTGTATACGGGGAGTGAATTGGACAGTGAAATAAAAAAATCAATGTCATTGGTAATAGATTCAAAACTATGAAATACTTAGAGATAAATCAGATAAAAACTGTACAAGGTGTATACACTAAGAACCACAAAGCATTTCTGAGAGAAATAAAAAAGGCCTAAATAAATAGATATATACCATATATCATGCTTATGGATCAGAAGATTCAATATTGTTAAAATGTCAATTTTCTCCAAACTAATATATATAGATGTAGTGCAATCCCAGCAGGCTTTTATTTTGGTAACAATTGACAGGCTGATTCTAAAATTTATATGTAAATGCAAAATACCTAAAGTAGCCAAAATAACTTTGAAAAAATTAACAAAGTTGGAGGACTTACGCTACTTAATTTCAAGACTTATAAAGCTATGTAAATTAAGACAGGTGGTATTGGTAAAATGATAACAAATAGAGTTCATAAATAGACCCACACATATATAGTCATTTGATTTTTGACAAAGCGCAAAAGCAATTCAATGGATAAAGGAAAGTCTTGTAATCCATAATGCTAGAACAATTGGATATCCCATGCAAAACTATAAACTTTGATCCATGCCTTGCACTATATATAAAAATTAACCCCAAATGACTATAGACATAAAGGTAAAACTTAAAATTATGAAACTTCTAGAACAAAACATAGTAGAAAATCTTTATGACATTATGCAGGGAAAGGTTTCTTTGGTGATACCAAAAGCATGATCCATAAAAGAAAAAAATTAATAAGCTGGACTTCATCAAAATTAAATACTTCTGACCTTTGAAGGATACTGTTACCAGAATACAAAGACAAGGCAAAGAGTAGGAAAATATATTTTCAAGTCACATATATATAGTAAAGGGCTTGTATCTAGAATATAAAAAGACCTTCTTAATTCAACAGTAAGAAAACAATCCAATTTAATGGAAAAAATATTTGGACAGGTACTTCACCAAAGAAGATGTATGGGCAAATAAGCACATAAAAAGATGTTAAACATCACTAGTCATTAGGAAAATGCAAATTAAAACTACAACAAGATACCTCCCTATTAGAATGGAATACCTCCCTATCAGAATGCCCAAATTAGAAGACTGATCGTATCAATTGTTGGTGACAACGTGGAGCAACTGGAACCGTCATACGCTGATAACGAAGTGTAAAATTATACAACTCCTTTGGAAAACAGTTTGACAATTTTAAAAGGTTGTTTTTAAGTTTATTTATTTTTGAGAGAGAGAGAGAGAGAGAGAGAGAGCGAGCACACATGCATGCACAAGCTGGGAGGTGCAGAGAGAGAGGGAGACACAGAATGTGGAGCAGGCTCCAGGCTCTGAGCTGTCAGCACAGAGCCTGACGCGGGGCTCGAACTCAGGGACCGCGAGATCATGACCTGAGCCGAAGTCGGCTGCTTAACCGACTGAGCCACCTAGGCACCCCAGTTTGGCGATTTCTTAAAAAGTAAAGCATATACCTACCACATGACCCAGCAGCAGAGGAGCATAGGGAAGAATTACAAAGGGCATAAGAAAAGTTTTGAGGGTGAAGCATTTGTTCATTACCTTGATTGTGGTGATGATTGACAGTTGTATACACCTGGCCACATTAATCAAATTGTGTTCTTTAAATATGTATGATTTATTGTGTATCAGTTATACCTTTATTAGTTGTTAGAAATGCTCATACTTCTAGACTCAGGAATTTTATCCTCAGGAAATAATCAATGTAAAGCTTTATCTAAAGAATGCTTATCAGCATAACACTTGTAAGAGTGAAAAGCTATAATTAGATGTTTCCCCATGGAGGATTAATTAGATAGGTAATGGATTCCTATGCAGTCTCTGAAAGCTGTGTCAAATAAAAAGAATATTAATAACCTGGGAAAATACTCAGAATATATTTTTAAGTATAAACAAGGCAGATTACAGAAGTGAATACATTCAATTACTATGGAAAACAATATGGCGATCCCTTGAAAAATTAAAAATAGAACTATATGATCCAGTAATTCTACTTCTAGGTATATATCCGTATATATCCAAACAATTTAACAGTAGGATCTCCAAGAGATACTTGCACATCCGTGTTCATAGAGGCAGTATTCACAATAGCCAGGAGGTGGATGCAACCTGTTTCCATTGATGGATGAATGGATAAACAAAATGTGCTATATATATAATGAAATATTATTTAGTCCCCAAAAGGAAGGAAATCCTGTCACATGCCACAATCTAGATGAACTTTGAGAACATGATCCTATGTGAAATAAGCTAGTTACAAAAAGACCAATAGTATATGATTTCACTTATCTGATGTATCTAAAATAGGCAAATTCACAGAAACAGAACGTAGAATGGTGGTTACCAGGGGCTGGAGGGAGGAGGAAATGGGGACTTGTTCCTTGGTATAGAGCTGCAGTGTTGCAAAACGAAAAAATTCAGGCGGTCACAGCAATGTGGTCATAGCTAACACTATTGGACTGTGCACTTAAAAATGGTTAAGGTGGCAAATTTTACATTATGTATATTTTACCAACAATTAAAAAAATGAATGTATAGCATTTTGTACTATTATAAAAAAATTAAGGCATCTAAGGAAAATTTGGGAAGGATAAACCCCAAAATAATAATGATCTCTGGGTTTTGGAATGATAAATGATCTGAGTTTTCTTCTTGATACACTTCAGCATTTTTATTTTCAGATTTTACACAAGAATCATGTTCTCGTTTTATTTATTTATTTTTAAATGTTTATTTATTTATTTTTAAGGGAGAGAAAGGGGGGGGGCAGAGAAAAAGGGGAGACAGAATCCCAAGCAGGCTCCATGCTGTCAGCGCAGAGCCCGATGTGGGGCTAGAACTCACGAACCATGAGATCATGATCTGAGCTGAGGTCAAGAGTCTGAGCCACCCAGGCATCCCTCATGTTCTTGTTTTATAATCAGCAATAAATTTGAAGGAAGAAAAAATTATTGCCTTTAATCTTTAAAAACAATAAAAGTTCTGAAAGAGCCTGGCCCAGAAGACACATCATAATGTCTTACTCTTCTTCCTTCTCTGTCTTCATAAAGCTCAGCCCTGGTTTTTGTGTTCTTGATCTGTCCTTGGTGGTGTGGGAGAGAGACTGGTGCTTCCCAGAATAGTCATTTTGCGTCCATTTGCAAGTTGTGATCCTCTTTCTAGTTATTATATATATATATATATATTTTTTAATTTTTTTTAACGTTTATTTATTTTTGAGACAGAGAGAGACAGAGCATGAACGGGGGAGGGGCAGAGAGAGAGGGAGACACAGAATCCGAAGCAGGCTCCAGGCTCTGAGCCATCAGCCCAGAGCCCGACGCGGGGCTCGAACTCACGGACCGCGAGATCGTGACCTGGCTGAAGTCGGACGCTTAACTGACTGAGCCACCCAGGCGCCCCTATATATATATATTTTAATATATATGTATATTTTTAATTTTTTTAACATTTATTCATTATTGAAAGATAGAGACAGAGCATGAGCAGGGGAGGGGCAGAGAGAGGGGGAGACACAGAATCCAAAGCAGGCTCCAGGCTCTGAGCTGTCAGCACTGAGCCCAATGAGATCATGACCTGAGCCGAAGTCGGACGCCCAACCGACTGAGCCACCCAGGCGCCCCTTTATATATTTTTAAGTTTGTTTATTTTGAGAGAGAGAGAGCAGATATGAAGGTGGAGGAGGGGCAGAGAGAGAGGGAGAGAGACAATCCTACTACCAGGCTTGATCTCAAGGGCTGTGATATCATGACCAGAGCCGAAACCAAGAGTCAGATGCTTAACTGACTGAGCCACCCATGTGCCCCTGGTTTTCTTTCTTCAGAAAAAACAATCCCAATTTCAGTCAACTTTTCAAATGAATCCAATTGTGTTTTTTTTCAGGTTAAATCTTATTTCAGGTAGTTTTACAGAGAGTGACATTAGTTACCTGGATTTTTGTTGTATTAAATAATTCTTGGGTGCCTGCGTGACTCAGTTGGATAAACATCTGACTTTGGCTCAGGTCATGATTCTGTGTCTCCTTCTCTCTCCCTCTGCCCCTCTCCTGCTCATACTGTCTCTCTCTCTCTCTCTGTCTCAAAAATAAATACACATTAAAAAATTAAATAATTCTTAAAACAAATATTTTGATAAGACTCAACAACTCTCTTTGCTATATGGAAACTTTATTTCTTTATTTTTATTTAAAAAATTTTAAGGTTTATTTTTGAGAGAGAGAGATAGCATGAGCAGGGGAGGGGCACAGAGAGAAGGGGGGACAGAGGTAATGAAGCAGGCTCTGTGCTGACAGCAGCGAGCCTATGTGGGACTTGAACCCACAAACTGTGAGATCATGAGCTAAGCCAAAGTCGTACACTTAACCGACTGAGCCACCCAGGGGCCCTATTATATTGAAATTTTAATTGTAGTTCTTGTGGAAGCTTTTTTTTTTCCCCTTCGTCTTGTTTTTGGTAATTTGATGTTCACGAGGTTTGCTCTAGATTGTGTTCAGTGATTGGCTCTAAATGCCTACCAAGTCCAGGGTCTTATTCTGATACTTTAAATTCCAGAGTGGTTCAAGGCCTGAGAGACACATGCTGAAGAGATTAGAGGAGGTATTGTGGTGTGGGAAGATTCCCCTTCATTCCCAGACACATCTCTCTTTTCTCTGCGGCCACTTAGCAAGGTCACTGCTGCCACTTGGAGATACAGCTTATAGGACATGCAGGTAGAGATGTCCAGTAGGTACTTGCAGTAAGACTGCCAGCTGCCTCTAAATTGTCCTTCTGTTCAGCAACAGAACTCTCATTTTCAGCTGGACCCATTGCTGCCCAGGTAAGAACAAAATTTTCCAGTCTCTCTGCAATTCAGTATGATCATAAGACCAAGTTCTGGGGGCTGCTATGTTACCTGAAGGATGTGTGGGACTTGCAAGAAGTCTCCTTTAGAAAGAAAAGTGTTCAATCTTGCTCTCCCCTTCTCTCTTGTAGCCTGGGATATAGTTATGATGGCTGGAGCTGCAGATCTCATCTTGGACCATGAGACCAAGGACTATGTACGGGATGGTAAATCAGAGCTAGAAGGAGCAGAATCTGGGATGAATCATGGAAGCGCCGTGCCAGCCGTGGACCGCCTCCCTTGGGCTTCTTTTACAGGCATGTGTTTAAGCCACTATTTGTCAGGTCTCTCCTAGTCAGAGATGAAAGTAGTTCCTAACTAACACTGAATTTGTTACTGGAAATGGAGTCTGCAGTAATAGAACCCAAAATGTGACATTCATTTAGTGGAAGAGAGGGAAAGTCAACATTAAGGATTCAATTACTGCAGGCTGGAATTTCAAATATAGCCACATATATTTTTTGACATGCCTCCTATCAAGAGGTGGGATGGATCTTTGTCCCCTCCCCTTAAATCTAGGCTGGCTTGTGAAAGCTTCTGCCAATAGAGTTACTGTGGAAGTGAGGGTATGTGACTTCTGACACCAGGTCATAATATGCCATGTACCTGCCACTGTGTGACATCACTCTTGGAGCCCTGAGCTGCCATTTAAGAAGGCTGATTATCTTGAAACCACCATACTAGGGAGGTCACATGAAGGTGCACTACAGTCAGTCGAATGGAAACTGTCCTTCATCCCTCTCTGCCCTCCCCCCTCAGGCACCAGACCTGTGAATGAAGGTACCGTCTCAGAGGCGGATCCTTCAGCTCCAGCTATTCCAGATTCCAGCCATCTGAGTCCTCCCCAGGCAGTCCAAGTCATTTGTGCTGAGGCCCCACACATGTATAAGAGTTGTCCTTGCTGTGCCCTTTCTGAATTCCTGACCCACAGAATCTGTGGGTGTAATAAAATGGTGGTTATTTTAGGCCATGATATTATGGGTTTTTGTTTGTTTTGTTTTTGTTTGTTTGCTAAGCAACAGATAATTGGAACAACTGGTAATTCTTGTTATCTTGTTAAGATAAAAGTTTAATTTTCTGTCACAGGAAAGAAATTCAGAGCTAGGCAGACCAGGGCTAGTTTGGTGTGTTCATTGTGGATGGCTGGAGCTCCAGCAGCCATATTGGACCGGAAGGCAAGCTTGAGGATGGCAGAAGAGCTGAAAGGAGACTGGGTCTCCAATAAGAAAGAAATAAATTTCTTATATCTTCTTTAAGTCACTCTAACTTTTGATCTTTTGATTATATAATAAAAAGTAGGGGCACCTGGGTGGTTCAGTGGATTAAGCATCTGACCCTTGATTTTAGCTCAGGTCATGATCTCACAGTTCCTGAGATGGGGCCCTGTGTCAGGCTCTGTGATGACAGCATGGAGCCCACATGGGATTCTCTCTCTCTCTCTCTCTCTCTCTGCCCCTCCCCTGCTCATACACACACTTTTTCTCAAAATAAATAAATAATTTTTAAAAAAGTAGTGCTAACTGGTATGGAATTTGAATACATGAATCAAGAACTTAGGAAACTGGTTTGGCTAGAGCTAAAGGTTTGAGAATTTTCAAGATGGAAGTGGTAATTGAAGTCCTGGGTGTCGACGCGTTTGCCTAAGGAGAGTATGGAGCGAACAGAGAGGAGAGCTGAGGAGAGCACCCCAGGGGATACCAGCAGTTAATGGAGAGCAGGGGAGGTGAGACCAGAGGAAGGGCTGAAACGTGGGAAGAAATCCACGATGGATGGGTGTCCAGCAAATCTGGCCCCTTCCCCCTAGGGGGAGCCTGGCTGGCAACCCTTAATGCGTGCCCCGTGTGTACGCAGCTAATATGGAACTTTCCCTCTGTTTTGCAAGGCGCTGTTTTTATGAAGCCCTCCTACGTGGGACCAGAAGGAAGCTCCTTGAGGTGTGGGGTCAATTGTTAATCGTTTTTATTGTCCCAGGGCCTACAACAGTGACCGGCATGTAGCGAGAGGGTAATATTTGCAGGCAGGTCTGAATGGAACGGTTGTTGGCAAGGAAGCCGTGGGAAGGGAGGGTTTCAGGAAGGAGGAGTGGTCTGCGGTGGCAAATATTGAGAACAATCAAGTAAGATAAGGCCTGTAAAGGGCCGGTGCCATTTGGCTCAGTGTATCTGGTAATTAGGGCATTGGCGACCTTGGGGAGAAGTGTTTTCGTGGGGAAATAGGGACAGAAAACATCCGCCGTGGGACAGGTTGAGCTGCGTGGCAGTATGGCATCCTGGCCGGTCTCCTGGGAAGGTAAGGGGAGACAAGCAGGGACGGACACTGGGGGAGAGAGGACTTTTATTTAATTTTTTTCTATTTAAGTGTATGACAGACAGAGAGCAGGGGGTCTGAGGAGGGAGCCTCCCTGGCCTCCCCA
Organism: Panthera pardus; assembly: GCF_024362965.1. Taxonomy (NCBI): domain Eukaryota; kingdom Metazoa; phylum Chordata; class Mammalia; order Carnivora; family Felidae; genus Panthera; species Panthera pardus. Next base: position 53,665,204 of record NW_026526810.1, on the reverse strand, counting down.
CCACTGTACCCTTGCCTCTGTCAGGGTCGATGACACTTTGTCCTTATCCCTTGTGCAGTCCTGGCTCCTCTCCTGCTTTGTGACGTTGCCGGCATTGTTTCAGAAGTGAAGTCACTATTTAATTTCTCAAATTCATATAAAAATCTTGTCATCCTGCCCTGCCCCAATTCAAATCTAAGTTCCTGGAAAGCAGAGGCTGTTTAGTGACCGCTGTGCTCCGTAGGTGCTCAGCTGGGGCCGGCTGCCTGTCCTTCTGCTCGCTCAGTGCTTCCTGAAACCATCTGAATCTCAAAGGGCACCAGGCGGCGAGAGCTGGTGTCCCATTGGTTGCCGACATGGCTTCCTAAAAACAGAAGAAACAGCGGCCTTCTCACGCCGCGGGCTGGCCGTGGTGTGTGAGAAGCCCAGGCAGGGACAAGGGCAGGAGTTAGGCATGTTTTGCAGCACCAGATAATGAATGAAGGTGAGTCAACGGCGTTTACCCACATGGCCATTTTATTCTGTGCTCAAATAATACAATGGTTTTATAAGCCTCACACTTTGAGGAATCTAAGGCAGGGCTGCCTTCATCTTATAACACACAGGTCTTGTGGCCTGACCTACTCTGCTAATTTAAGGAGAGCCCGTTTGCTGCAGATGGAAAGAAAAGATGTCAAAGTGGAGGCTGTTGGCTGTTCTGGTGGAGGAGACGGGTGGCGTCCCGGGTCGGCATTATCTGGGTGGGGACCGGTTTTGCAGGTCTGGAAGCCTTGTTTACCAGTGGTTCAGGTGAGCTGATTAATTCCTACTTTCCCAGCTTATAGGAGAGTATGGTGCGAGTCCACGATGCTCAAATTTAATATGTGTAGCCATTACGGGGATGAGGGTCTGGGGGAAGGGCAACAGAGAGGAGGTGAGAATCTCCTTAAAATGCAGACTCTGATTCAGCAGAGCTGGGGTGGGGCCTGAGCTTCTGCATTTCTAACCAGTGGCCCACCAAGGATGTATTTTGGAAGTTGCTTTTTCTAAACTTTCGTTACTTATCGTCACCCATCTCCTAACAACCAAAGGACTGCCTATGGGAGCATAGAGACCAAGAAAGAGGGCCCTATGTTCCATGTTTGCTGGGACCACGTGCCTTTCTGAGCACACCTTCCATCGGCCTGGACATCTCAATGGCTCAGGTTATACAGTTCTTTAGTCAAGTTCCCAGCCTGATGGGAGACCTGGATACTTTGACTGGGCTTCTGTGTCCTGGGCCTTTCCCCAGTGATTTATCTGCAAACCATCTACAAGGATGGGCTTCTTCCTCAGGGCTAACCGAGTCCCTTAAAGGTTGATCCTTCCTAGTTTCATTCTTTTGGGGGTGACTCTCCAAGAGGTGGGATGTGCTGGCCATTGTGTTTACATGATAAATAAGAGGAATCCCATTTAGAAATAAATAATCCCATCTGGAAACCAGAGAGGAAGGTGATAAGAGAATTCAGCGGTGCTCCTGGAGCAGGTTGGTCAGCGAGTGCCAGCCTGATGCCTGAATCCATTTACCTACTCAAACGTCCCTCAGCTGCATCCCAGATCCTTGTTCTGTGAACCTGAGCTGTAGACTAGGGCTTTGCCTGGCATTTCATTGGAGCTGGGGGCCCAGATGGGGGGCTGCGTGGGTGGGATCTCAGGAATCACCAGTCCTGGGGCTCTGAGTGGCTGCAGGGGGGCTGCTGAAACCCATCAGTCACCTGTTTGGCTTTGTTGTTGAAGAGACCAGGATATCTAGCACTCTGTCTAGATCTTCCAGCATCACGCCATCTATTAATACCCTGATTCATAAAAATGAAAACCACAAAATATCATAGCCTATAAAAATCACAAGAACGTAATTGCCTTAAATTTAAAAAATTGTTTTTCCAGAGAACACAGAGTGTTCCTCAGGTCCTCTTGTGCACTCCTGGAGGCCCTCCGTGCCAGGAGGCAGAGAGCAGTAGAGTCGAGAGGGCTTTGAGCTCCACTGTGCAGGCCGAGTTTCTTAGGAACTAGCCTCTTCTTCAGGCCACTTTGGACATGTGTGGGAGCCTGTGGCTATTGGGCCCTTTTCCCTGCAGGGAAAGGTTTAAAAAAATGCCATGGGTATAAAATCCCAACACATGTCTGTGTTATCTTCCTTTGTCTTCTTCTCTCTCTCTCTCTCTCAACTTTTAAAAATGTATATTTCTTTGATAGAAAGCCAGGGCCAGCCTGCCTGCACCCCTCACCAGAGAGCAGAGCTGGTATGCAGGCCAGTCAGCCCTGATGGGCTCCGTGCCTCTGACCATGGGAGCAGACACAGGATCAGTGAGGCTCCCTAGGACTTAGGAGGGACACTGGCTCTTCAGGCGTTTCTTCTTCTCCACCGCGAGTCTCAAGGCCTGAAAGAGCTTGTCTTTGTTATTCAGGATGTTGTACTCAGAGAGCTTCACCAGCTTGTCAAAGGCGGCCTCTGTGTATGTCAGCTCCTTCGTAGCATACGGAGTTTTGGGGCCATAAATGTCAACGTGGCCCTGCTCCAGCTCCTCGGGGCTCCTCTCCACACCTGGAGGTGGCAGAAGGACTTGCTATACATGGAAGGTTGTAATGACTTGTTTCTGTATCTCTCCCTATGGCCTGTCTCAGCCCACATGGGCGCACACACCTGCATGAAAACGTGCATACACATGCACGCACACCCACACGCACACCTCCAAGCTCCTCAGGGGCAGGGATGTGACTTGCACATTTTAGGGCTGCCCAGGCATGACACAGTGCCAGGCACACAGTTGGATGTCAATAAATGCTGAATGACTGAAAGAGTAGAAGACGGCATTGCTGGCTCATGGAGGGGTGGGGGGGCCTTTCTTTCTTCCTAAAGCCACGGTTGACTCAGATTAGAGCTAAGCCAGGCTTTCCTGTTAGTAAAGTCAAAAGACTGCACAAGTCTAAAGATAGGAGCTCCTGGCCCAAGGCTAGCAGGTGGTGGGAGCCAAGCTCAGAGGTGGCTTACCTGGGGCCTTGTACTTCTGGAAGGTGTCATTGATGAGTGGGAAGAAAATCACGATGGGAGCATCAGGTTCTTGGGAGTTCTCTATCAGGTAGCACTCCTTGAGATTTTCGTCCCCTTCTTGCACTTCATATTTGGGGAAGGGGATATTCTGCACAGAGCAGTACTCACAGGTTTGTTTCATGGGCTGGAACATCACAAGAGGACATGTTTGAGTATTAGGAGTGGTGGGGGTGGGTAAGAAACATGAACTTCTTAGATCCAGCTTCCTGATTTCCCCTGCTAACAACTCAGGTCTCTAACTACTCTGCCTGTTTGTGCTATTTTTAGAACAAAGAGCCTAAGGCAGTAGGTTGGTCTGTGTCCAAGTGAAAGCTCCTTCTGAAGGTGGATGGAGCCCTTTCAATGATGCTTCACCCAAACACAACCTGGGTAGATGGGGGTGGCAGCCTGAGGGTGACTGGAGCCACACCAGGCATAGCCATGTCTGGTCAGGCTCCTGTGCGATGTGCATGGCCCTGGGAACTGACAAAGGGCCGACTCTGAAAAAGCATCTTTATAAACATGATGTCACAGAAGGAGCAAGTGGGCTGAGAGTATCAGAATCGCCTTCATTCTGCCCCCTGTTCTAAGCTCACTAGCTGTGTGATAATAAGCGAGCCACTTCTACTCTCTGTGCCTCAGTTTACTAAACCTGTAACATGGGAATAATAGCAGTTTTGTCATTGTCTCAAAGAGCTGGTATAAAGATAAGGTGAGAGCGTGTGTAGGAAAGTACATTGTCACTCATTGACAAACTGAAGTCATCGTCATTGGTGTCATGCTTTATCATTGATCTATACTTCCCTTTCCTGGGCCTCAGAATAGGACTGTATGAAAGTAGACCAAAAAACAATTTCTTTCCCTTAAAAGGCCAGAACTTTTCAAAGGTAAACAGAGAAAAATAAATAAAAAACCTCTGGTCCTGTTCTTAATATAATTACATGGAGGGTCATATTTTCTAGGGAAAGGGGCAATGTGATTATTTTGAAAATAGGACATCATAAGCTCTCAAAATGGTACAAAACTTTAGAATTGACTGGACTCTATTAAGGTTATTTTTAAATTTTTTTTTTTCAGCTTAAGAATTGCCAAATACAGCAAATGCTCAGATAATAAAATTGCTCAGAAATAAAATTAGAACTCGCTCCACGAATCTACTTAAACCTCACACTGCATGTGGAGGTCAGCTGACTGCCCTCCCCTGAGGTTTGGACAGCCAACCTCATATCAGGCATAGAAGCTTGAGTTTCTCCGATGCTAAGTCTTTGGACCTGTGGGGAATGCGTGTTCTCCCATTTCTCAGCTTCATGGGGCTCGTTCAGTGGCCTGTCTCAGAAGGGGCACAGCGCTCTGCTCATGCAGACTTTCTCTGTTACACTTGCCTTTGTCTGGGACCCAGCACAGTAATTGAGGTGGATGATGAGGTCGACTTTTCTCTCAGGCCTAAGGAGGGGCGGGTAGCTGGAATTGACAAAGAATGCAGTGTCCAACAGGCACAAGTGGTTCACGGACCCCGTCAGCTGGTTCGGGAAAGTATCTAGCACCGTGTCTGAAAGCCAAGATATCCAGTTACCATCATGCACTGGCACCATGATCTCAGGATGGTCACAGGCACCTGGTAGGGACCTAATACCCTGCCTGGAGCTCCTTCACCTGGGACTGGCCCTCCCACCCTCCTGCTTGCAGGCAGGATGCCTGGTGAGTCACAGCGCCCTGTTGGGGTGGACTGATGAAGAGCGGCATTATCTTGGGGCTGTTGCAAATCTTTTATGGGATACACATAGAAAACCTACTTTGACTCAGCCATGTTGCTTGTGGGGTTGCAGGGGTTTATAGGGTTTACAGGGTTTACACCCTATAAATCAGTACAGACCCTGGGCTCAGAGCTGTCCTTTCTGCCCCGGACAGTGAGAATGAGGATCATTAGGCCAGGCCAAAGCAGCCATTTGCAGGCTGCGGGCAAGTAAAATACAAATGATGGTGGCAAGTCAATCTTTGAGCCTCAGAGGCGCTGGGAGATGCACTGAGTTGAAATTGCACGACCACAGTTTAAGACCTGGCTCTGCCACTCGCCATGTGGGGGATTCTTGAGCTGGGCCATCCTTGCCCACCTCTAAGGCGCCACTCACACTAAAAGGTGCCCCCAGAGCACAACTGAAGAAATTCAGGGCCCACATTTCCCCACCAGGGTCCCAGCTTCTATGTGCTGAAATTGTTGTACAGAGTCAACTAATTAAATAGGAGCACCGCTCCACCTACCGTTCACAGCCTCACCAAACATGGAATACACCATGGGGATAGACTGCCACCCAACCCGATGAATGTGGTCGGGGGATTTTGTCATCCTTTCTCCATGGCAGCTTCAACATGCACTTCCCCTTTATCCAAGCAGAGGCAGGCAAGCAGCCAGGACGGGTTACCTCTCCACATGGAGAACTGGCTGTTCTGGAGGTAGTCGTTGTGCAGCTGCAGCCCCAACAGGAAGTTGTGGAACTCAGACACGAAGGACCTATGGGTGAGGATGCTGCGGAAAGTATTGGACAACCAGGACCCTGGGATCACCACCGCGGTGTCCAAGATGTTGGCATCACATTTGGGGATTTCAGGCAGGAGTGGCTCATCTTCTGCAGGGGAGAGGGAGGAGAGAAGGCAGGTCACAAGACCTGGGGTCCCCAGATGGCCCAGGTGAAGCCATGCATTGTTACCTGGCACCCAGAGGTCAGCCACTGTAAGTGCAGTTCATACCTTCCTTGCCTAAGTTTTAAGGCCTTGGCCAGGAGGACCCAGGCGAGAGAACAGGGGAAGCGTAATGGAGATGAGGGGTGATGACAGGCAAGGGGGGCGGGGTCCCAGAGAGGATAGGGAATCTGGAAGAGCCACCTTTAACTTTGCTCATAGATCCCTAACCCCTTAGTTCTCCTGGGCACCGTGCCACTCTGCCAGCCCTTCCCCCACCCCCCATCAGGCCACAACTGGCCCCTGAAGCTTGTGAATAGGCCTCGATGGCTCTCCCCTCTGGGCAGGGAAGACCTAACCCTAGCTGCATTCTCATCTCTGCGAACCAGAGGTGATGCTAAAACACATGGCAGGTGGACTGGTCCTCAGTTTGTGATCCATCCCTCCCCCCATCGCCCAAGCAACAGGGGAAGCCAGTGGGTCACCCACCGATGTCGTGCACTTTATCCCTCGTCCACCTGTGGAAAAACTCCTCTGAGGTATGGGACAGATTCCAGGCATCGAGCAAGTTCAGGGAGAAGATGCTGCTCCACAAACCTAGGGACCAAGGCCAGCCGTGAGCAGTTCTATCCCAGAGCCCCTACCCAGACACTGACTGCTTCTACCTTGGCCTTGATGTTCCCTTCCAGTCAGGCTGCTCAGGAGGTGGGATAGACTTTGATTTCCCTCTCCCCACAGTGCAGCTGGACACACGGGACTGATGAGGGCTTGCTGGCAAATGCAGGAGGGTCACATGCTCAAGGATAACCCAAATCGGCAGCAGCACCCAGGACAAGATCCTGGGGGAATAGAGCAGGCCTCCCTGTCACTCCTCTAATTCAAAGGCGGGGCCTGCCCAGCATGGGGCCGGCGGGGGGGTGGGGGTGGTTTGCCCAGCATGGGGCGGGCGGTGGGGGGTGGCCTGCCCCTGGGCCTTGGATACCAGGAGTCACCTAGCATGTAGCACATCCTTGACTCTGGGATCCTTTTCATCAGCCGCCCCATGAAGAACTCGGATCCGAAGAGCTCAGTGGGGATGAAGGCGCCGTACTTCTGCAGGCCCACTTCGTAGGGGGAGAACTCGCACCACTCTGCACACGAAGCCACAGGGCAGGGTGTCAGTCTCAGGCTTGGACAGCCCCGTCCCCCCTCCTCACCGCTTCTACCGGGTCCTGGACCTCGTGGGGCCTGGGGCAGGGAGGCTGCAGTTCCCTCGAAGGGCACATGGGGGCGCCCGCGACCAGCCTCTGCCGGCAGGGCACGACTCTACTTAGTAGCCTGCAATGGCTCATTTGCTCCACCAAATTGGATAAAAGGAGACCACAACTGACCTCGAAACAGGGCAGGTCTCTAGAGTCCCTCCTTCTGGTCAGCTTAAGAAATATGTAGAACCTCTTCCCTATCCATCAAACCTCTGCTCCTAGAAAAGCCACAAGACCCCACCAGACTGATCCATCTACACAGAAGGGGTAGTAAAGTCAATTTCTTCAGTTGTCAGTGCAGTCTTTTGATGTAGACTTTGGCAAAACTATGGTGGCGGGGTATGTGTGCTGGGTACCTTTGCTTGCTGAGAAGGGACCCCCTTATAAATTTCTAGCCACCAGTGTTACCTCTGAAATCCTGGTTGCTTACATCATCCTTGACATTGATGGTGAGGTAGATGGGCAGGGGGTTCTGGCCCTGGGATAAAGCAGCACGCTGATCTGACAGTTTGCATTCATTTCTCTGTGGGGGGTTGGGGGGAAGGGGATGAAATGGTTAAGGAGAAGAAGCAAAGCCGCCTGGAGGCAGTGCAGAATTAAGGGGACAGTTTGGACACTCCAGCAGACCATTTCCTGGCTCCTGAGCCCACCAGACCTCTGTCCAGGTCCCAGCTGACACTGGTCAAAGCTGCTCTTAAAATGCACCCGTAGAATGTTCACCCACGCTTGGGCTATTCACCATCCCAGACATATGGACAGGAGTGGGACTGAATCTGCCATTTAGGGCTGTTCCTGGGAGTCCCAGGGTTCTCCTTGTGTCTCAAGGACCAGAGAATAAAAAGGTAGGGGTGGAAAAGGCCACCATTGTCCCTCTTCATTCCCATAATTTCCACCCCACTTTAACTCGAGCAAGTCCATTTTTCTTATCTACTTGGCATGCCTCTCATAAAATTTGTTTGGGAGGGGAAAAAGAGCTGCTTAAAAAAAAATTAAATGAAAGGCTTGGAAAACTGTGCACTAGATGGGCCACAATCCCACTTAGTCCCCAGAGATCTGTGTTGCAAAATCAGAGTGGGAACCTGCAGATCAGCCAGGGCCACAGGCCACTTCCCGAATGAATCAGCCAATATAGACAAGGCCAGTTGAGGTCTTACAGGCCCAGGCTCTGACCCTAGACCCTAAGCAGCTGCCTGCTAGGTGGCCATCCACGGTTACTCAAGTGTGTGAAGGCCACTGAACCTGCGTGAGATGGTAAACATATGTGTGGGACAAATAACACTTGGGCCTCCCTTGAAAGGCAAGCAGGGTGCCTGTCACAGTGGCCCAGAGATCTGGGCACGGCAGAGCTGACTGTCCTGGAAGTACAGAAAACTATAGCCTCAGAGAAGAACCCAGTCTCAAGGGAAAGAGCCTCCTGCCTTGGCCAGAGTGGAGGAGCACAGATCTCCCAACATCAACCCTAGACTTGCTTTCCGGGGAAACTGGGCTCCTCCCACACCAAACGTCAGGCAACACTCATACTTCTGTTGTCAAAAGCCTTGGTGCTTTTCCTCCTCAGCACATGGGGCACTAAGTAGAGTTAGAATTATTAACTACCACTTGTTGATATAATTCCCATTTAAGGAACAGCACAGAGCAGGGCCAGAATTTAAACCCCATCCTGCCTGAATCCAAAAGCCAGTACCCTCAGCTTCTGCCTGCATCATAAGGACAGATTAGATGGTGGGTAATCAAGAGGGGGACGGTGGGTGGGATCCATCAAAAGCTTCGAGCACTGGGCACCTGGGTGGCTCAGTTGGTTAAGCATCCAACTCTCCATTTCAGCTCAGGTCATGATCCTAGGCTCATGGATCCCAACCCGTGTTGGGCTCTGAGCTGAGTGTGGAGCCTGCTTGAGATTCTCTCTCCTCCCTCTGCCCCTCTCCAACTGGCACCTGTGCTCTCTCTCTCTCTCTCTCAAAATAAATAAACATTTAAAAAAAAGCTATTGAGTGCCTCAATTCTGAACCCCCTGACATGCAGGAGGCACTTAATTTTGTTGACAGAAAAAAACCAAGGAATGAATGCATTCTGAAGACGAGGTTCAGGTAATCCTTGGTTTCTCAAATTGTTTGGGTTTTCTGGAAGAGGGAGCCTCCTAGAAAATAATTTGCCGTCCTTCTGTCTCCTGGCAAGTTCTATTTTGAATTCAGAACTCCTCAGATACCTTTGGGAGCGGGGCAGAGAACCACGGGTCTGGATAGAAATTAGGTGGAAAGTTCTGCTTTAGGGCCAAGCAACAGCCAAAGTTGGCTCCTCCCTGGGGCCTGTGCAGCTGGAAGGGTCCGGGTGTTAGCTGAGCTCACCCTGATGTCCAGGAACACAGCATCCCTGGGGATGCCACTGCTCTACCACCACCCACATGGCTCTCACAGCATCTGAGAGCCCCAGCACAGACTGCTTCCCTTCTTGGGCATGTAGTGCTCTGATTGTTAGATCTCAGGGCAGAAGGAACCTCCTCGGGCCCGTCTTCCGTGTGGTAGCCATGAGAAGGAGCATTGCAGATTTTCAACTAAGGACCTCAGCTGCTATGCTCTGAAATCCATGACTGAGTTTGTGCTGGGGTCACACTTCCCACTGGGCTGCTCCCAGCCCCTGACTGACATGAGGGATACTGAGGCAGGCCCATGCACGCCCATGGAGGGCACAAAACTCCTCTGACAGATGACTTGTCCAGAAGACTCTCCAAGAGCCTGCTGAACCTTCTGGACCAGCAGTCTAGGATGCTTCCACCCAGCTCTTCTTCCCTCTTTCCTCCACTTGGGGTCAGACTTGTATCACAGTCTGATGACTCGCCAGCCTCCTCCAGGTCCCTCCCCATTTTCTTTCCTGGTGTCTTTCGCATGGCTCTCAGAAGACACGCTCTTCTCTGCAGGACTGTACCTACACCATCCCCACCACGAGGGTCTCAGTCATACTCTCACAGGGTATGTGTAAACAATCCCACCGTCTTCTTCCGTAGTGCACTTGGGCACCTCATGCTTCCTATGGTCCAAAGATGAATCTGCAGGTCTAACCTAACTTCCTTCCACTGAAATGGAAGTCCAGACTCCCCCTCATGAAGAAAGAGAGCTGGACATCAGCCAGGGCAGGTCGGACCCCAGAAGAAGCTGAGTACCTACCTCATCCCCCAGACAGGCCTCAATCAGAAGGCCCCAGAAATCTGTAAAGGTGACCTTGTAGCCTTCCTGACTGCGCTGCCGAAGCTCCTCCTGGAATTTGCAGAGCTGGTCTGGGAATAGGGCAGGCATCTTGTCCTTGACCACATGCCTCCGTGCCTCAAATATGGCCGGCTCCAGGTTTTTGGAGGACCAGTCAGGATCACGGTACAAGGTAGCCATGGTCCTGGAGACAGATAGGCATGGGGAGAGAACTGAGCCAGCCCTGGACCAATCAACACCAGACCCTGGCCAGAGAGAAGGTGGACAGGTCACGGGAGACCCTGACCAACCAGGTCAGAAGCCTGGAGGAAAGGGGTGAACATTATTATTCATAGTCACGATGGCCACCCTTTCCTGACTGCCTACCACATGCCAGGTAGAGCATGTTGCTTAAGAAAGAAGACTCTGGGGGCACTTGAGTGGCTCACTTGGCTAAGTATCTGATTCTTGATTTCAGCTCAGATAATGATCTCATGGTCCATGGGATCAAGCCCTGCATTGGGCTCTGCACTGACAGCATGGAGCCTTCTCGGGACTCTCTCTCTCCCTCTCCCTCTGCCTCTCCCCCATGCATTCTCTTTTTTCTCTTTCTCCCTCTCTCAAAATAAAGAAAATAAACATTAAAAAAAAAGCGAGGACTCTGGAACCAGGTCTTCCTGGTTCAAACCCAGACTCTGTCACTCACTAGCTGTGTCATCTTGGGCAAGTTATCTAACTGCACCTCACATTAGTTTCCCCATCTGTGGAATGGAGAGAACTATGATAATTGTACCTAACCTCACAGAGTTAATGTGAAGATTATACAAGTTCATGCAATTTAAAGTGGTTAGAACAGTAGCTGGCACAAAGTAAGGGCTGGGTCATGGAGCGGTGAGGCCAACAATTGAACCCAGGCGTGGCTGATTCCAAACCCTGGACTCTTTCCACTCTGCCACATTAATTCCCATAATTATAATGCTGGCTAAAGATTTATTTCGCCTTCTTCTTAACTTATATGTGGGCAGTGGTAAAAGAGTGAAACAAACACAGGGATCCCCCCAGCCCTGGGTTTTTGCCTTTTCATGGCCTGGACCCAACCTTTCTGTCTATGTCAGGACAGCACCTAGGAACCCCATATCCTGCGGGGGACCTTGTCTGTGGCTTCACTGTTGTCTGAGCAGTGGCCTCTTCCTTCACAGGGCTTGTTTCTGGTCTGGGAAGGTAGGGGTTAGTCAAGAGATTTCATCAACAAAAAGAACCCTACTCTCCATAAGATTCATTCTTACTTTTACATGTTTAAAAAGCTTTCAAAACCATTATAAATGATTGATTTAAAAATTAAAAAAAAATTTTTTTAATTTTTTGAGAGACAGAGAGAGACAGAGCATGAGCGAGAGAGGGGGGCAGAGAGAGAGAACAAACACACATAGAATCCTTAGCAGGCTCCAGATTCTGAGCTGTCAGCACAGAGCCCGACGCAGGGTTTGAACTCATGAACTGCGAGGTCATGACCTGAGTTGAAGTCGGACCCTTAACCAACTGAGCCACCCAGGCGCCCCTAATTGTTTTTTAAAAAAATTTATTCGATTGATTTTAAAGAATACTTTGCAGTGCTTCCCCAGGCCAGGAGACCCTCCCCCCTTCCCCCCTTCCCCTTAAGTTTCTCCTAGTCTTCTGCTTGGCCCAGCAGGGCCAGGAGGATACAGCTTCCCCTCCACCCTGATGGAAGCAGGATTTATCTCCTTAATGTACCACCCATGAGCAATGCCAATAAATGTCAACTATCCTTCTGTCCCATCTGGGCTGAAGCCTCGGAGTTCTGATGCACCAGCAGCCCTTGGTTTTCCTAGGGCAAGTTCATATCCACTGCTCAAATGAAAGTTACTTAGAGGTCCTCCAGGATGAGGGGCCCAGCTTGGGACATTGAGGGCTCAGACGCCCATTAGTCCCTGACAGAAAATGCAGTTGTGGTCACGGGGCCCCTGCCGCCCTGGACCAGGGCTGTGTTATGGCATCAGTGAGCCTCTTCCACCGTAAAGACATTAAAAATTATATTTTATGACTGCTGTATAAAAACAAATATAATAATGTTATTTATTAAAACATTTCCTTCATCCTAGAAGTTCTTCTTTTTTTCCTGACCTTAAAAGAAAGTAAAACATTTTTGTGGGCTTCTACAAGCATCGTGGGCCCTAGGAACTGTGACTTCCGCGGAGAAGTGGATGTCACGCTGGCCTCACCTTGGGGGGCTTGCTCTCCTTGCTCATCAGCAGAGAGCAAGGAGGTAGGAGCCTGAGGAAGCCGTCAGGGCAGAGGGAGGGGCGAGGATGGGGGGTGGGCCGAAGTGTGCGCAGCCAGAGCTGGGCCAGCTCCACCCAGCCTGGGATACTTGGCATGGCTGGAGAGGGCACTGCATCTTCCCGGCAGGATGGGGTCAGTGGCAGCAGTGGTTCACTCACAGCTGGCCACCGTGCTCCAGGGTCCCTGCCACAGCCTCAAGGTACCTGGTACTGGGAGAGGCTCTCACAACTACCCCATGGGGTCAGTGCCATTGTTATCCCTACTTTACAGATACAGAAACTGAGACTCAGAGAAGTCGAGCCTCTGCCCAAGGTCACACAGCTCTAAGTGGCAGAGCTGCCCAGTCTTTGTGAGTCCCTCTACCTTGGGGTGGGGAGAGCTTCACCAGAGACCCCAGGCCAGCCCATCTACTGCTTTCTCTGGGCCCCACCAGACAGTGACACCCAGCTCCTTACCAGGTGGCCCCTGACAGGCCAGTGATGTAGCTGGCACAGTTCAGGATGTTCAGCTTCTGCAGCCCCAGCAGGTGGCCATACATGGCGGTCATGGATCTTGCTCCACCCCCAGTGGCCATGATGGCTATCAATGGTACCTGGGGGCATAGAGAGGCAGACTGTTGAGGCAATGCTGGGTGGGAGATGACATGGAGTGACAGACAAATGCTTAGATGGAGGAAGCATAGCTGGCTACGGACAACCAGAGTGAGGCTTTGGGTGGCCTAAAAACGGCCTTTCAGAGTGATGGGCCACCCAGTAGGTCTAGGATTAGATCTTTGCTCCAAAACCAACAGTTGGTGAGGGTCTGAAGCCTCACACAGTTTGGTCAATCAGAACATCACGGCCAGGAGAGTTCTTAATGCTGTTAGTCTGGTCCTCAGTTAACAGCTGAGGACACTGGGGTCCAGAGGGCCAAGTAATTTGCTTCAGAACCCAGCTAGTGTGTGATTCCCTAATGGTTTCCTCTAGAGAAGCATATGATATTAGGACACCAGGCCCAGACCCGGCACACAGTATGTGCTCAGTATGTACTATAACTGATAACAGCAGAAATCCATGAATTGTTGATGTGGGAAGGAGCAGGGGTGTCACCTCTGGCTTTATATAGGATTAAGATGCCTTGCAGTTTTTCCCTAAAGATGGGAGGGCAGGGAGGAGGATCTTTGCCAAGATGTACTCTGTCTTTGAGTGGGGATTGTAAGATCCTTCTGTCGCCTCAAGGCTCATCACAGCTCTCTGCAGGCATGAGGTCTCCATCCTCTCGCCCAGGGTCAGCCTCAGGAGTCCGCACTTGCAGGGTGACCTGCTGCTCAGGGGGATGTGGGCCTTGGTCCATACCAGCAAGGTGACAAAGGCTCTAACAAAGGCACACTGTCTGCCCCATGGGAAGAAGCTGGCCCAGTGAGGGGAAGCTGCTTCTTTGGGGCTTCTGACTGCTGTTCTTTCTGGAGGTCCTGTATCTGTGCATGTTTGCGGGGAGGGAGAATTGAAGAACAAAGAGCCCAGAGCCTTTTGGGGGGAGATGCTAGAGCTTCAGATGTTTCCTGGCTGCGAGGGGCCATTTTGTCCCTGTGTAAAGACCTCAGGACCTGTTAGTGCATGGGGAGGGGCCACTGGGGCTCCTTCCTTTCTCTCTCCGCTTTGCCCTCCCTTCCCTTTGCAAACACACAACTGAATCACCTCCAGCACAGCCCTCAGCTGGGCACCCAGGAAAGGCAGTGCCAAAGCCACGCTGGGGCAAAGGAGGGCTTGGGGGTGGCTGGCAAGGAGCAGTGTTGAAGGACCAGCTCAGTTCAGAGGGGGACTAAGCCGGGCTGGCAGACCTCTGCTTACCCACCTCGTCCGTATGCAGGTCCTCCTCCAGCTGCAACACCTGTTTCAGTGCCTCGGCCACCACCACCTTCCGCTTCTGCAGAAACTCCAGCTCTGCCTGGCATAGGCTGAAGCCCAGCCGCACGTCAAGCGTCTGGGGGCTACAGGGACAGAGGGCCTCGGCTAAGTGGTCCTATAGATTCCACTACTATGGAGAAGACATGGCTTTGGGGTCAGTTGGACATAGGCTTGAAGCCTGGTTCTGCCCTATACCACCTCTGTGACCTTGGGCCTCTGCCTTCTCATCTGTAAAATGGGGCTAACCGTGCTTAACTCCCATTCTGTCTTCAGTACTTAGTGAGACTGACAAACGAGCAGCCCCTAAAGCCTTAGGTGATGCACTCTAAACAGGTCCTCGACAAAATCAGGGATTCGATGAAACCCTGCCTCCTCAGCACGATTTGGAAACTCCAGAAAGGCTTCCCCCCGGTATCTTGAGGGATACCACCAGGTTACTTGAGGTTACCCCCAGGTAGCCTGAGGCCAGATGTGGGTAACAAGGAGCCCTGAGATCCTTGTGGCCAATCCCTGTGGTCCAGGCTCTACAGTAAGGGATTTCCTGGGGAGCTCTCATTCTTCGGTAAGTTCTTCCTGCTCCTGGAGTTAATACTCTTTCTGTGTGTTTGTGAAACTGACAAAAACCCTTTATAGTCCTGATGTCACCCTATCATCCCTACAGGTCCACAAGGCAGGTGGGGCAGGAGCTGCTTCCGCATGTCCAACAGTTGCCTTATTTTTATCACATCCCTGCCCTGGACAAGTTCAGGCTCTTGGCCTGGCAGTCAAGACCCTACCTGGTCTGTCCAACCTCACCTTTTACTACTTCTTAGAAGAGGTCTGTTGGCTCTCAGAGCCCAGAAGTAGTCCCAGTTCTGAGCCTTTGTGCAGCCCTTGCCTTCACCAGAAGCTTCTTCCATCTGCCTACTTATAACTCTTGTGTTCTCAGGTTCAGCTCCCCAGGGGCTCTGGGTGAAGGGACCTTGACAATTTCTGACCTGAATCTTACTTAGCAGCCTGACTCACTAACCAGATCACATGTCCTGGAAGGCAGAGCCTGGGAGCTCTGCCGTTGTGTTTCCTCCATGTCAAGCATAGTACTAGAGACACAACTGTGAGGAAATAACTCCTTCCTTGGCCTCGACAAAAACTAAATAACAAAACAACAGCAGTTGATATTTGCTGAGTGTCCCCCTTGTCAGACAGATCACTGAGTACTTCACATGTGTTCTCTGGACATGTATTCACTGGATCCTCAGAGCAAGGCAAGAGTGGACAGTATTCTTGGTTTTGCTCCAGTTTACAGATGAGAAAAACTGAGACCTAGAGACGTTAAATAACTTGTCCAAGGGCTAATCAAATTGTAAATGGTCACTTGATATTTGACAAGGGTGCCAAGACAATTTAAAGGGGGAAAGAATAGTCTTCTCAACAAATGGCGGGGGGGGGGGGGGTGGGGGGGACAACTGGACATCCACATGCAAAAGGTTGAAGCCAGATCCTTATTTCCTGCTGAATGTATACAATAACTCAAAATCGGTCATAGACCTAAGTGTGAGAACTAACAGTATACAACCCCTAGAAGAAAACATGGGAGTAAATCTTCATGACCTTGGATTAGGTAATGGTTTCTGAAATCTGACACCCAAAGCATGGGTGACAAAAGAAAAAATGTAGATACACTGTGGACTTCACAAAGTTAAAAACGTCTTTGCTTCCAAGGACATTATCAAGAATGTAAAAAGACACGGGTGCCTGGGCGACTCAGTTGGTTAAGCATTCAACTCCTGATTTCAGCTCAGGTCATGATCTCACAGTTGTGAGATCGAGCCCCATTTTGGGCTCTGCACTGGGCATGGAACCTGCTTAAGATTCTGCACATGCATGTTCGCTCTCGCTCACTTGCTCTCTCACTCTCTCTCTCTCTCTCTCCAGATAAACAAGAAGAATGTAAAAAGACAACCTCCAGAATAGGAGAAAATATTTGCACATCATATATCTGATAAGGGACTTATATCCAGAATATAAAAAGAACTCTTACAACTTAACAATAAAAGGTAAATAACCAATTTAAAAAAATGGACAAAGTATTTGGAGAAGAGACATTTCTCCAAAAAAGATATAAAAATGGCCAAAAAGCCCATGAAAAGATGCTCAACCTCCTTAGCCATCATGGACATGCAATTCAAAACCACATTTTACCCCCTAAGATGAATAAGAGGGGCAGACAGAAAGAGGGTACTTTACCAGGGTGTAGACTTCACGTGTAACTCACAATTCTCACCCTGGGAAGTGAAAGATGAACAGCTTTGCAGAGACAACTTAGAGCCAAGTGGTCCCAACTGACAAAGTGGAGTCTCACCATACTGTCCACCCCGACTTGACTCAGCACACACATGTGCACACAGATAGGTACATATGCACATACATGCACGCACAAGCTCCCCTCATTGCCTCTTCTGGATTCCCTCTGCGATCCTTCTCTCAGCCTCTACACATTCTCTTTGGCTCCCTGCTGCAGCTTACAGCCTCCTACTCCTCCAAAACTCCTCTGTCCCACCTGAGAGACCCCCACGCATCACCACCCCCCAGGCTCTCCCCATCTGTCTGCCGCAGGAGCTTCGGGCTAAGCTGCTCAGGGGCCCCTTCTCACACCCGGGCCCTTACCACCGGCAGGGTCACCGCCTGGCCGTCAGGAAGGCAATCGAGGGGCTGGCAGACAGGGCTGTTCTTGCGCGCACAGCAGCAGCAGGGCTGGAAGGATAGGCGGGTTCTGTGAGGGGGGTGAGGGGCTCCTCTGGCAGCCCCACCCGCACCGGTGCCCTACGCCACCCCCACTGCCACTGGTCTGTACCCCACATCTCCACTGGCTCTTGGGCACTTCCACGTGCATCCGGGGCTGGAAGTACTTGGGGTAGTGGAAGCAGGACAGGTTCAGGTAGCAGGGCTCCTGGCAGTGCGAGACGCGCTGGGTGTGCTCGAAGGACTCCTTTACTGTCACCAGGAGGTCCTTCACTGGAAGAGAGGACAACGGGCCTGAGCCCCTAGAAGCCCCTTTCCCCACCCCCAGCCTGGATCAGGAAAATGCCGAGCTGGAGGAACCCAGGACGGGGGTTTACAAGCATCGAGGGCCCTGGTTAAAATGCCTCAGAGTCTTACTCTGTAGGGCCACGCGGATCCCAGGAATCTGCAATTAACAAGGCTGTGTGTGGTGCTGACAAACGAAGTTCCCAGAAAGCCCTGAGATACTGAGTCCTCTGGACTGGTCCCCCTCCTACTACATTGGAAGCAGGACCTCACCGCACCACCCGTTCGGGCGTGTGGGTCCTTCTCCCCGACCCTTCCCCATGTGCGTGTGGCCAGGCTGCTCTCCTCTCTTGGGACAGGACTGGAAGACTTGAATGGGTGAGATGGGGTGGCGCGGTGAACGGAAGAGTCTTGTAATTGTCGATCTCTTTGGTCCCTGCCAGCCATAAAATTCTAGGACCCTCCATGAATTATAATATGACCAGAGGAATGGGTGCAGCTAGAGGGGCCCTGGGTGTTGCCAAGAACCTCTGGTCTGGCAGGAGTGCAGTGCAGACCGGCGTGGGCACAGTGGGCAGGGATGTGCCTCTGACCTCAGCCCAGGGCGCTCATCAGGCCTGAGAGGTTCTGAGGGTCATGTGGGTACTTGGAAGAGCATCCTCCTTCCAGAGCAGGGGAGGGGGCGGGATTCATGGCCCCTGAGGGTGGTGTGATCCCGAGGAGCCCCAGCCAGGCTCAGTCCTGACTGAGCTTAGGGCAGCGGTGGGAAGAAAGACTACCTGTTCCCCCCTCCACCCCCCCGCAGCAGCGGGGGTCAAAGGACTCACTTTTCCTGCTCTTCTTCTGCCTCCTGCATTCTGCATGAACCTCTAAGCAGGAGACTTGTCGAGACTAAAACAAAGGAAGGGAGAGTCCATCTGGTCACAAGCTGTGTCCTCCCTCTGCCAGGCCAAAGGGAGGAGGTGAAGAATGAGGGGATAAATTCAGCGCTGGGCTGATTTGGGGCTGACTCCAGGGAACAATGGTGCTGACCACATTTTCTGAACCCAGTCAAGGCTTCTCATCTCCTTAAGAGATGCAGTGTTTGAAAATGAAGCCGTCCTGAAAAATCTAGGATGTAGGGTCACCTTTTACTAGGGGCCATGTTCTCAGCTACAGGTCAGGGATAGAACCTGAGGGATTTGGTCCAAAATAAAAAGAGGGGACATTCCACTGTGAGCTTTGGAAGTGAGAACTTCCAACAAAACATTCTTCTAAAGTCAAATTCCTTTACCACAAACTCCCAAAGGCTGATTTGGCGGTGGGGGGGGGGGGGGGCGGGGGGAGATCTCCTTGAATCCTAAGGCTTTAAATGCATTTAACTGAGATGTCTGTACCAAGAGCTGAATTATGAAAATCTTTTAAATACTGAGCTTGTGCTTATAGAGGGATCGGACCTGGGGGGAAATGGGACAGAGACAGATTCTGGGAGGAGGCTGCTTCCAAGTGGGTGCTTTTACTGGGGAACCTCCCAAGGGGAGGGGCCATCCTTGTGGGACACAGGATGCTGGGCCAGGGTATGGATGCCCCAGCTCCCTCCTCCCTAGAAGCAGGGACCCAGTCCCTGCTCCACCCATCCAAGCCCCCAAATGGCCTGCTTTAGTTAGTCTGACTCCTGGCGGCCTCCGGGACAGGGGCTCAGCTTCTGTTCCCCTGGGAGCAGCAGCCATATGAGGCCTCTGGAGCTACAGGCACCTGGAAGGACAATTACCACCAGCACGCCGTTGGTGACGAGGGTCTCAGGTGGAAAGGGACTGGAAAACAAAATGAGAACTCCCTGTCAGTTATAGCATTCTTGCCTGGTTTCTCACAAAGGTGTTGAAAAACCTAAATAGGGTCAATAATGAAAATTTATGAAAAATAGCAGCTTAAGAAACATTAGCTCTGCGGGTTGTCAAGGGAAAAAGTGGCAAACATTTTAAATAGAATAGGAAAAAAATAAATGTATAGGATGGAAGGAAAAGAGTTCCTCTTTTCTTTCTTCCTTTATTTCTTTATTTCCTTTCTTTCTTTTTTTTTCTTCAGGGATAATGCTTCTTTATGCCCAGCTGTAGGGAACTATGAGGATAAATAGGTAGCAGCAGGGAGGGGCCTGAGCTCACCAGCTGCAACAGATGCAGTAAATAGTTCTGGTGGCAAAAATGACCCATTCTCCTGTCTGCGCTTTATTTAATTCATGCATTTAA
Organism: Panthera pardus; assembly: GCF_024362965.1. NCBI lineage: Eukaryota > Metazoa > Chordata > Mammalia > Carnivora > Felidae > Panthera > Panthera pardus. Next base: position 53,645,662 of record NW_026526810.1, on the reverse strand, counting down.
CAAACACTTATGACCCAGCTAGAGAGGGGCCTGGTGAATATGAAATGTCTTCATGTTATAAAGTCAGGAACATAAGCCTCCAAGGTTACAATTAGTCTAGGGGAGTCCACAGCCTCCCTTGCCAAAATTAGGCCCAAGATGACTGTGTCTCCAGATCAACTCTTATTACCAATTGTGACACGTTTCATTTCGCAAGCTATAAGGAATTTTCCCCCCTAAAAGTCTTGTTAGATCAAGAACTGGAGGAGAGAGCCCAGATTTCTTCAATGGGAAACAGAGTTGATTTTAATTTGTCAATCAGCTGTTGATAGGAAATGAGGCACCCCAAAGAGTTCCAAGAGCCCCTAGGCAGAGGACTGTTGGAGTGGAGTTTGGTAAGCCTTCTTGTTACCCTCCCCCTGCTCCTCTGCAGATCCTAACATGGCAGGGGTGGCAGTGGGGTGGGGAGGGTGTGGTGCTCAGCTCTACCAAGACTATGGAGAGGAGTCAGCTGCCCAGTTTGCCCAATCACAAGGCACACTACCATCCTGAGCAGACTTCTCCCCTCCCCTTCCCATTCCCTTCCCCCCTCCTCTTTTTGTCCTCTTCTCTTTCCTATCTTCCAGCTCTGGGGCCTAATTCTACTTGAGTTCCCAGCATAGTCGTATCTTCAAGACCTGGGTCATTTTCCTAATTGAAAATGATGGGAAATAACCCCATATGTTGGGCCTGAGCATCCTCTTGATGTGATTCTAGAGTTGGGTGCAGAGGGGGAGAGGCTGCTTCAGGCCAGGGTTTGGGGGAGCTTATTCTAATAATTTGGGGTTGAGGATGAGACACCCTGGTCCTGACCTCTTTCTCAGCCTGGCATCTACGAGACCCCATCACCATGTGGCAGGAATTCTTCCCAGAGGCCACTCTCAGGAATGCAAGGGAGCTGAGGCAGGCAATTTGGCCAGAATTCTTAATCTTTGAAGCCATATTGATGTCAGTAGAATAGTGTGAGTAGGGGTGGGGCCCGGGCACCTATAGTATTTAGAAACCCTCAAGTGATTCTGATGCACCCTGTGGGGTGTCAGGGGTAAGCGTGGAAGAGGGGAAGGCAGCAAAAAGGCAGACTAGGCTCTGAAATGCTTGTGCCTGGAGCCACTGGGGAGTGAGGACTTCAGTGGGGTCCTACGGGGCTGGGACTTACTCACCTCTCCTCCAGCAGGAACTCTACCTCCAGCTCTTCCATGCCCTGGCAGAGGGATAAAAGGAAGGCAGCTGTGAGCTGGGGCTGTACCTGTCTTCCCCAGAACATGCCCCTTTAGCTTCTACCCCCCGCTTCCCATTGCTCTCCTGAATTCCCAAGGGGCTCAGCACCTTGGGCAAAAGAGAGCTGAACTATTGTCCCCTGTAAGCTCAACTCTGAAGGATAGGGACTCCTTCCTTCATCCATTCCTTCCCACCTCTTGTATAATTTCAGGAAGTTGTGACTTCATTGGACCTTAATTTCCCTGCCAGAATGTAATTCAGGCAAGAGCAAGGATACTCATTCTCTGCTGTGTTCCCAGTGCCTGGAACATAGTAGGAAATAAAGTTCTGTTGAATGACTGAATGGGTAATATCCTGGTCTTTTCCAGCTCTTTCTCTGATTTTCAGATTTACTCTTCTTTTCCCTCATCTGTCCCCTGTTCCCTGGGCCATCCCAACAGCAGGACTCGGAGGGAAGAAAGGGAACCAATACCTATTACACCTCCATTTTGTACCGGGAACAGTGCTAGGTGCCTTAATCATGTTTTCCCATTTCAATGTCACAACGACCCTAAGTGGTAGGTATCATCATTGCCATTGGATAGATGAGGAAACAGAATACAGAGGAATTAAATAAATTCTGCAAGGTTACACAACTAGTAAGAATAGCACTGGGATTGACCCAGCAGTACTATCTTTTCCTCACTTGGTGACAGAGAGAAGCCCATAGAGTGGCATCATAGAAATAACCAGCTGCTCCTCATGAGGCAGGAGGCTGAGGGACTGGACACCTGCACCCACCTCTGGGTTGAGTGGGAACTTCATATGGGTTTTCTTTCGGAAGCAGAGCTTGGTGAGGTCATAGAGGACTGTCAACAGGTGGTCATTTGGTGTCACTGTGTCTTCATCACAGATGCTCAGCTCCAGCACGTTCTAGGGGAAAAGGGAGGGTGCAAGTCTGGTTACTGTGTTTTTATGGACCCATTCCCTAGCAAGGAGGTGGGTTTGAGGTCTGGGGAACAGCATGCAGATCCCTGCCCAGGTATGAGAGACTTCTGTAGAAAAATGAACTCGGGCGGTGGGGGATAGTGTCTATACCCTCCTTTCCAACTCTCTGAAGACTTCCTGACCCTCTGCTCTGATTCTCCTGGATAATTTTTCTCTTTTGCAAGGTTGGGAAGGGCCTGTGAAGTGTGAGGGATGTCATTTCACCTGGGGGAATGATGGAAGTGCAGAACAAGCAAAACCCTTCCCAAGTCATAGACTGTGTTCAGCACTGGGACCCCAGTTGCTGAAGACAGCCCATTAATTACTAGAAAACCCAATTCAGGGAAACTAACACCTTAACACTCCAGGGGAGTGATGTGACAGGTTACAGTGATTCTCATACTTGATGGCCTTGGGGTGAGGTATTTGAACTCTATACTTTGGTTTATCAGATCCTAATAAGGTCTTATGAGTGGTCCCAAAGCTATGTTAAGAGTTGAACAGCTGCCCTGTCATCTGGCTGAACACTGAGGTCAGTGGTTTTGGGTGACATGGATTAGCCTCTGAGGTCTCTGGTTCCAAGGATCCTGGGAGATGTGGGTTGGGGCTGGGTTTGCCTCTTTGGTCCCTACCAGGTGGACATAAGGTGGTCTGGTGGTTCCCTACTGAAAGAGATTTTCTAGAAACACAGACATGCCCCACAACCAACCCCACATATTCATATGAACAGCTCCATAGCTCTTTAGACAAAGGAAGTTCAAATTCTGCTTTCAAGATGGCAAACTGAGCCCATGCCAAAAACCATATATATGATATGGTTATCAAAACCATATATATGATAGAAGAGATATTTTTATAGTAACAGTATAAAGTCCTTCTTGAAAGTTAAAAGGACTCATCATGAACCAGAAATAAATAATCATCCTAAAATGTGGAAGCAGTAAGCTGGAGATGTCAAGCCTCAAGTATCCCAAGACTGGGGTCAATACCTCCATGATGAAGCCAAGTTTGTTTTAAGAGCACTCTGCTTGGGATGCTCAAGGGAGAATTCTCCCATAGGAGATGTGAACACAACTTAGAATCACCATATATCTGAGGAAGGCCAACACCATGAAAAAACTCAACAAAGGAAAGAACAGACACTCAAGGAATTAGAAATAATAAAGCCTTCTAAAAAGGATTTAAGAGAGGGTAAACCCTCCAGCTGGAATTAGACTGGCCTTAGACCTAGTGAATAGAATGGCCCTTCCCCTCCATTAGTTTCCTACTTGGAGCATGTTCTGGAGCACACTCAGTTTTGTGGCAGGGAGCACCAAGTTCCAGCAACGATCAGGTAGAAGGACAAGAGAGAAAGGAAAGAAGGTAGAAAGATAAGTAGACTCAGAGGGAAAAACACGAGGCAGGCCTAATAAAGGAGTGGGTGAGCAGAAAGATGGATTGCTAAGAGGAGGAGAAGTAGGTGGGAGGAAAATAGACATAAGAAGGACACATAAGCAACAGAAGGACAAGTAGTCATGGAGGGGAGCAGAAATGTAGGCAGGGCTGACAGGTGTTGTCCTCCAAGTCTCACCTTCACTTGGCTCTGGATCTGGAAGCTGAAGGTTTCATTCCACTCTGGGTTTGGGCAGTTGGAGATGGTCCTAGTCCTCAGCCTTTCACGAGAAGCAGTGGGCAGCCAAAGGCTCACAAAGCAGTCTGTCTGGCTCACTGTCCAAGGAAGACAAGGGTTGGGGGGAAAACTGGGGAATCAACCCGGGGCCAGAGAGGATAGTGTAGAATCAGAAGGAAACTTCAGGCAAGTCACTTCCAGAGCAAGCCCTTGTCTCAGCTTTAGCCTTTGTCTACCCTCCTGACTCATGGGTCTGGATCTCCAGAGACCTTTGTCCCAGAGGTCTCGAGAAGGCCACAGCCTGCAGGCTAGAAAATTCACAGAGGGGGATTCAGGTCCCACTGGATTCTTCTCATGGACACTGAAGGCTTCTGGCTCTTTTCAGAAGCACCCTAGCTTTTTGAGCAAATGCTTGCTAGATTGGGACAAGGTATGGCCACACAATTTTTCCTCTGCCAAGGGAAGAGCTGAAGAACCAGTCCCATAAAATCCAGTTTAACCCTTGTTTAGCCAAGGTACCAGGGAAACCAAAGTAGGGCTCTACTCTTCCTCTGGGCTGGTGACAAGCAAGGATTAGAAGGAGCACAGTCTGGGGCACTTGGGTGGCTCAGGTGTCAAGCTTCTGACTTTGGCTCAGGTCATGATCTCATGGTTCGTGAGTTCGAGCCCCGAGTCAGACTCTGCACTGACCGTGCCGAGTCTGCTTCAGATTCTGTCTCCCTCTCAGGAGAATCTAGAAGCAAGGACCACAATTTAAATATGACTTAATGTCTCAACTGCAGCTACCAGGCTCTTCATACCTACACGAGTCTCCCAGCATGAGGAAGGTGACCCAAGAAGCCCTCACATCTGAGGCCGTATCCTTTTTTTTTCTTCTTTTTTCTCATTTGAAATGAACAACCCAAGGGTGATATTACTGTGTGTGCTCTGGAGAAGGGACAAAGGCTTTATTCTTAAAAGTCTCTCCTAAAGTAGAGGAATGCTTCTCAGGTCTTCTAGTTGGAACAGCAGAAGGCATAGGGCAAAAAAAATAGCAGCTTAGCCTGGTTCCCTCCCTCCATTCTACCTGGGAGGAGGGAGGAAGAGGTGCCATGACTGCCTTGTCACTCTCCCGGCAATCTGCTGGAGAAATTCCCAGGGCACACACCAGATTTTTAGGAAATGATAAAAGTCAATACAATCTCCAGTGTCAGAGAGTCCTCTACTTGGTGAAGCTAGTATGAAGATAGGAGTTTTGTTCTGATAGGACTGATCCAAACTAGTTCATAGTTATTATTAGTAATGTCCTCCTGGACTGACTGGTCTCATGCTGTCACTACACTGAGAACATTTTCAGAGGTAAGAACCACAGTTTATATCATTAGTATCCCTAGCTTCTGATTTCATCTCCAATGTCTGATTAATCTTTGAGGGCTGGCCATTCAGTGAATTGGAATTCATGGCTCTCCTCCCATCCAATAAAGGTAAGACGACACTGCTTTTAGAGGCCATAATCAGATAATCCAGAGTCAAAGAATGACCAAAACCCAGAGGGATGCAGAGAAAATGATGACCCTTCTGTGCCCAGCCTACTCCTCCTCATGTCAACTCAGGTGTCTGGCCCAGACACCAAGTGTTGTCCTTGGCTCTCACATGGCATCAGTTTAACTCCTCTGACCTCACCAGACCACCCACCTCTTACTTGTACTGCCACTGCCTTGGTGAAGGCCACCATCACCTCTGCTGCCACTTCCCACTCTTCTGCTGGCTAGCCTCTTCAGATTTCAGGAAGAGCCTCTTCTGGAAGCCTTCTCTGAGCCCCCACCTCTGGGCCAGGTACTCCTCCTAGCTTAGAGCCTCTGCTCCTCTCCTGGCAGGGCTCTGGTTACACCACACTACAATGCAGGTCAGAACATCTGTCTCCACTGCACCTTGAACACCAAGAAGGCCTGGAGTCTGTGTTTTGGCACTTGCCAGACATTTGCTGAATAAATGAATTGAATGGAAAAGCCCAACTTCCTGATTTAGAGCACAGTATCAAATTCTGGACTGAGGCACCACAGATATAGGCAAGTAAGCTGATGTCCAATTGTCTATAGGGAGACTCCCCAGGATCTCCCGGGACCTCTCTGTTGGCTTTTCCTGGACACTCGTCATTCCTCCTTAGCCTGAAACATTCTCCTCAGGTTTGCCTCCCGTACAGTAGGAACCTGCAGGCAGGGACCCCACCAACTCTATACCTATCTGCTTAGCATGATTTGATTGACCCTGTAAAGGCCCCTTTGCCTCCAAAATCCCTTTCCTATTATCAGTCTATGCTTATCCCATTAAGCCCATGAAATAAAATCTCAGTATTTTTGGCCTAAGGTTTAAATCTCTAGTTAAGATACAAATACTGGAAGAGACAGGATTGATTACACACCCACACTTCAAGCACTGATTTGTTTTTCAGTTATTTCCACAAGAATGGGAAGGAGAGTGAAATCCTGGAGAGGGAGAGATGATCTGGTGGAGCAAGGCTGCCAGGGGCCTGGATGATAATCTGGAGCAGGCATCATTATCTGACTATAAGGAGAGTGACCAGCATGTTGGCAATAAAGAATAGTTAAGCAACACTGACCCAATTCTGAGTATTTCAGGGACTGCAGAGGATTTCCTAGGCATTGATAGGTTTTGATCCTTGTTCCTTTTAGAGTGACAGAGAGCTTGGTCATTTGAATGACATGCTTCCTTTCCTGGAATGTGGGTGGCAAAGATGACTCAGTGAGATCTACAGATGTTGAGAACACTATTTTCCTAATACCTCTGGAGACACCTGCCTCACATCCCTTGGGGTACTGGTTTGAGTTTTAACTTTCTTTTCCCAAGAGGAATAACACCTCTTGGGAGCTAGGAGGTTTCTAGGTCCACTCTATCCAGTCCTGGCTCAGGGCTGGCCAGAGCGTACCTTGACAAGGGAGTCATCACTGAATCTCATCCCTTTCAGGCTCCTTGAAATCATAGGAAACTCAGACAGACACTAGAGGGCTGGACCAGAGTGGAGCTCAGTTTTGATCTAAGCTAGAAGGGAAAAGTTTGGGGCAGGAGTAATCTAGGACCCAGAAGATATCAGGATAGTTGCAAACCTCATTAGGCAAGGTGACAGAAGAGCCCAGCCTAGGTCAACTGTGGAGTCTACAGGAACGTGCCCCAGGCTAGAGCCCCAGACACCATGTATGCCTTCCACCCTGTTCCTCAGGAGAAATGAGAGAAACATAAACAACAAGGGGTTCCCCAAAGGGGCCTGGAAACCCCCAAAGGCAGCTGTGTGCCAGAGGGGTGTGTGGGGAAGGGGAAGAGGAGGGTGGTGGAGCCAGACCTCAGCCCTCTTGTCTGGCTGCCTGCTCTCCCATCTCCCCACCTCTGGGATATGCAGAGGATGGGTGTGGCAGGAGAAGACAGAAGAAAGGGGCTTGGACAAAGGGAAGGTCTGCACACACAGGTGCAGGCATGCCATGAGAGCGTGCAACCTGTGTGACCCGAAGGGTTGGGACACACACACCCTAGGAGTGGAGGCAGGTGAATACAGCTGTGGGCATGTGCAAGCTGTGGGTATCCCATGGTGGGGGGAGTGGGTGAACTCTGCCCAGGGGTGGGTGAAGTGTCAGTGACCCACGGTGGCATTGGAAAAAAGGCAAAAGAGGTGGCCAGGCCCCGGACCCAGGGAACCCTTCTCTTCAGATCACTCTCTGGTGGCCTGGGAGGTCCTAAGGAGCCTGAGGAGAAGTCTCTGGGCCTCCTGCCAGCCTCTTGGCAGAGCTAAGCCCAACTGGACACTGGCTGCAATTGCCCCCATTGGCATGGGCTCTGGACACCATGCCCTCCAGGGGGTCCAGCTGGAGTCCTTCGTGACCTCTTAGCTTTCCCTGAGCCCCAGGGCCCTCCCTCCTTTGTTGTACACACTCCTGCCTGCATTGCTACAACAGTTTCCCAGCAAATTAGTCAGACTCTCCCCACCTATGCTTCAGCACAATCTGCATATGACCTCAGGAAATCATGCAATCCCTTCCTCAAGAACTCAGGTGCCCTATCACTTGGATCCCCATCCCTTCTCTGCCTGGCCCTAGCCTCCTTCCCCTGCTCCTCCTCCCTCTACCCCCCAGAGTCCAGACCTGGAATCAAACACTGCTTCCACCATAGGCAATCATTAGACCTCACATGCAGAGTGGGCCTCAGCACTACCCTCAGGTTGTGGGAGGAGCACATGTTGTTTTGAGGCCTGCCCTTCTCCCTCCCCACCCCCACTGGCCACAGGTGTCATGTGGCTCCTCTACCTCCCTCAGGATTGCCCCTCCTGCAGATGGGGCTCCCAGGACCTCTGGATGCCCATGCCCTGCCCCTTTCAGACCCCAGGCCCACAGAGCAGCCTTCCTTAGCTACTCCCGGCTTTCAATGTCCTCCTCCAGGTCTAAATTCTACAGTGACAAAGTTAGAATGCCATTTCCTGTTACTAGTCTATAATCACTTTGGGTGTAAAAGTCTTCCCTTGTTAAAATGTATACTTGGTGTCATGGCTGTCGGCATTCTTTGCCCCCTGAGGCTCTTGAGTCTAGCTGAATCCCAGGGTGAGGGCAGTGGGAGTAAAATGGAGCTTTGGGGAAGCCTGGTGGCTCTTGTGAATGCGGACACCCCCACAGCCAGGGGGCCTTGACACAGAGCTCTCTCCTCCTTGAGGGCTAAGCCTCTCTCTGGATGGGGTAAGTTGAGGGGAGCACAGGAAGGGGATCTGGGCTCTCCTGCTTTCTTGAAAAGACAAGCATGAGGGGAGCATCTAGCCCACCCAGATGCCTTGATTTCCTATTGAAGCCAAACACTTCCCAGGGCCCCCATAACCTGGAATGCAGGAGGGGTTGGGATGAGGGTGAAGTCAAGGCTGTAAGAAAACACTGCACAAACAGTGCTGGTGAGTCAAACCACATCCATGGGGCTACACTGCAGAGCTGGTGCCATGTGGCCTCCACCATGAACCCCAGAACCCAGTTTGGGATCCATGCGCTGAGCAGGGGCACGGAGACTAGGCTGGCAGAAGGGGCTCTCCTTCTTCTTCACCCCTAATAGCTCATAAACTCATGCAGAAGCAAGAAGTGCCCGTGTGGGAGAAGCTGCTGGTCCCACAAATGGGTGTTAGGGAGTGGGGAGTGGGGAGGAGAGAGTGAGGCGAACAGTTTTCTCAGACCCAGGAACCCTACAGGGGCTGGTAGTGCCAAGGTTACAGCTAGGAGGGGGGCCTGGAAAAATGATATCAACCCCAAAGTCTGAAATACAACCTGAGTGTAGCAGACACCCTGCCCCCACCCCCCACACAAACACCTCTGATGTTTCTCCAGCCAGGGCAGGACTCCTTCCAGGCCCCATACGCAGAGAAGGAGGGAAGACCGGATACTCACCCATATCAGCCTGCCGGACATTTTTCATCCGGATGACCTTCACTGTCAGCAGGTGGCATGGAGAGACCCCACCCTGTGGGTTGAGAGGACAGCGGACTCATTCTTCAGGTGATGACAACTGATAGAGCAGCTCAAGCTAGACACAGTCTCCCACTGCTCAGACCCAAGATGCCTCCTCACAGTCAATCCACATTTCTGGGCTCTTGAGGACACTGCTGGTCCCCAAGATTGCTGAGGTGAGGGGCTTACTTCTCGCCTCACTAGGAGCCAGCACACCTTGGAAAGGGATGGCTTCATGCCTGTTCTGTTCATGTTTCTCCTGTTTGAATCTCACGATTTGAAGCCCCTTCCCTGAGAGTTTTAACCAGGCTTAGAGGAATCTGTTTACCATCTACTCCCAGCCTGTGCCCATGGAAGATGCATGGAACTCCTCCATCTGACCAAGTGACCCTATTTAAAGAGGCCTCTGAAGAACTTATCAAACTCAACACCCAAAAAACAAATAATCCAATGAAGAAATGGGCAAAAGACATGAATAGACACTTCTCCAAAGAAGACATCCAGATGGCAACCGACACACGAAAAAAATGTTCAACATCACTCATCATCAGGGAAATATAACTCAAAACCACAATGAAACACCACCTCACACCTGTTAGAATGGCTAACATTAACAACTCAGGCAACAGCAGATGTTGACGAGGATGTGGAGAAAGAGGATCTCTTTTGCATCGTTGGTGGGAATGCAAACTGGTGCAGCCACTCTGGAAAACAGTATGGATGTTCCTCAAAAAGCTAAAAATAGAACTATCCTATGACCCAGGAATTGCACTGCTAGGCATTTATCCAAGGGATATAGGTGTGCTGTTTCGAAGGGACACATGCACCCCCATGTTGATAGCAGCACTATCAACAATAGCCAAAGTATGGAAAGAGCCCAAATGTCCATCGATGGATGAATGGATAAAGAAGATGTGGTATGTATGCGTGTGTATATATATATATATATATATATATATACACACATATATATATGTATATATATGTATATATGTATATATATGTATATATATGTATATATGTGTATATATATATGTATATATGTGTATATATATATGTATATATGTGTGTATATATGTATATATATATGTATATATGTGTATATATGTATATATGTGTGTGTGTGTATATATATATATATATATATATATATATATATATATAAGATGGAGTATTACTCGGCAATCGAAAAAGAATGAAATCTTGCCATTTGCAACTACATGGATGGAACTGGAGGGTATTATGCTAAGTGAAATTAGAGAAAGAAAAAAATCATATGAATTCACTCATATGAGGACTTTAAGAGACAAAACAGATGAACATAGGGGAGGGGAAGCAAAAATATAAAAACAGGGAGGGGGACAAAACATAAGAGACTCTTAAATATGGAGAACAAACAGAAGGTTACTGGATGGGGTGTGGGACGGCGGATGGGCTAAATGGGTAAGGGGCATTAAGGAATCTACTCCTGAAATCATTGTTGCACTATATGCTAACTAACTTGGATGTAAATTAAGAAATAAATTAAAAAAAAAAAAGAGGCCTGTGAGTTAGGACCTTTCACACTCCACATAGTTTGCCCTGTTGCCAAAATCATATTACACCTTTTTAAGAATATGCAATTCTTCTCTATTTAAAATATTGTTGGGGTTTTGGGAAAAACATAAAAGTATGAAGAAAAAGAAAAGAGTCTCCAGCATCCCACCACTCAGAGAGATCACTATTTTCACTTGTTTTTTGTTTTTAATGTTATAATCACTTTTATTTTCAACTCAGACTGTATAAAGATAGTTTATCTGCCTCGGTTCTATTATCAGAGATAATATTGCAATGACTAACATCTACTGAATATTTACTATTTGTCACTTTTCTTACATTTTTAAAAACAATTTTAATCTTTATTTATTTTTGAGAGAGAGAGAGAGAGCACAAGCAGGGGAGGAACAGGAAGAGAAGGAGACACAGAACCAGAAGCAGGCTCCAGGCTCCGAGCTGTCCACAAACCGTGAGATCATGACCTGAGCCGAAGTCAGATGCTTAACCCATTGAGCCACCCAGGCACCCCTTCCTTACATTTTAAAACCTTCATTAAGACCTTGAGGTCCTGTTATCTTGCTATGATTGAGGTATTGCTATCTTTTTAAATTGAGATACAATTGAGATATAACATATTAGTTTTAAGTATATAGCAAGATGAGTTGAGATACATATATACTGCAGTATGATTACCACAACGAGTTTGGTTAACATCCATCACCACACATAGTTACAATTATTTTTTTTTCTCATCAGGGGAACTGTCCGCGTTTTGATGTCTGTCCTTCCAGCCTCTTCTGGGGCTTATTCTAAACAGCAACAATAGAACGAAGCCTGGGAAGGCTGCTACTTAGAACCTGAGATAGATGTGTAAGTCAGACTTCAGGTCCCTTCTTCCTCAATTCCCAACAGCTGCCTCTGATCAGAACAAAAGCCAAACTGACAGTCATATACAGGTCTGAGGAATCCTTTTGCGAGATTAACTCCGAAATATTGGAAATCCTCACAGCCCATAACTTGATCTAACAAGATTCTGTTTTGAGCTGGGTGGCTCGAGGCAAAGGCCACATACACCACTTCTCTCCTGGCTTTGGAAATATGGCTGTGGCTGTTGGCCGTACCCACTCTGGGCATGATGGGCTCCTCATTTCTCACTCCCCAGCTGGCGCAGCGGGTGTCCTGGTATGATCTTGTGAGGAAGCAGGAGTCGGTTTTCACCCAGGAGAGCAGTTCTGGCAAAGCCTGTTCCCAGTGGCCCACTTTCTCAGATGGCAACCAGAGTTCAAATGTGGGCCACCAGAGGCCTCAGCTCAGGCAAGGGTCAGTCCTCAGGGACATTCCCTAGTATTGAAGGACTCTCGATCATCACAGCCCTTCTTCTGCCTCCAGGAGGGCTGCCCATAGCCCTGCCTGACCCCCCTTCTGTCTTGTCTGGAAGGGATGAGCACTCACAGCTTCCCGCAGCACCTCACTCGAGGTCTCCCTGCTTCCCAGGGAAAGTCCTCCACTATCTAACCCTGATGCCTTCCAGTGAGGTTGACCATCTCTTCGCATTCTAACTCAGCAAGGCTAACAACACCAGCTACTATCCCTTGACTGTGTGCCACATGCTAAGCGTTGTGTGTATAATCTCTGTGTTTCATATTGCTCAATCTTTCCAACACCCCTCGAAGCAGTTATTATTAGCCTCGTTTTACAGATGGCGAATCTGAGACCAAGTCCTTTGATGGTGGGCACTCAGCTAGAATCAAAGGAACCCGAGTTTGAATCCAGTTCTAATTCTTAAGCCTGTTGCTCATAATCATGATCATGCTGTCATCTTACTTGAAAGCAACACTTGGGACACCTGGGTGGCTCAGTTGATTAAGCGTCTGACTTTGGCTCAGGTCATGATCTCGCGGTTCATGGGTTCGAGCCCCACATCGGGCTCTGCACTGACAGCTCAGAACCTGGAACCTGCTTCAGATTCTGTGTCTGCCTCACTCTCTGCCCTCCCCTGCTTACACTCTGACACTCTCTCTCAAAAATAAATATAAAAATTTTTTTTAAAAAGGAAAGCAACCATTAACTTTCAATGCAGAGACAGGTGCTGCTTGGCCCTCACCTCCTCCTCCTTCATCTTTTCCTCTTAGAACCTTTTTTCCTAACAGCTTCTTCTTTTCACTCTGAATTCCCTCAAGGCCCTCCAATAATCCCCAAACTCTGGTAGTCCTTCTACCAGTAATGCTTTTATTGGCTACATTTCTACCAATATGTTTCATGATCTCTTTTTTATTTTTTTAAAGTTTATTTATTTTGAGAGAGAGAGAGAGAGAGAGAGAGAGAGAGCGCACAGGTGGGGGAGGGGCAGAGAGAGAGGGAGACAGAGAATCCCAAGCAGGCTCTACGCTGTCAGCACAGAGCCTGATGTGAAGCTCAAACTCACAAACCATGAGATCATGACCTGAGCTGAAACCAAGAGTTGGATGCTTAACTGAGCCACCCAGGCGCCCCTCTCTCTTTTTTTAAAGAGCCAGTATACACCGAAGTGTAAGGGTTCTTGGAGGAGTTCTGCTTCCCAATAGCCTAGAGGGCTCCTTCGTGGTCTACCTTGAGTCTCAAATCACAACTTCTAGCTCAAGAATTTGCAGGAGAGACTCGATTCCAAAGGGCTCTACAAACTACTCTGACATCTTTGCCAGCAGAGAGGCAGCACCGGGCAGGGAGTTTGGGAGACGGCCCAGAGGGGCCATGCTGAGAGGTAGGCAGTGGGAACATGGGATTCAGGTCTTGGGCCCAGATGATTCCAAGAACTAGGTCTGAGAAAAATGACCTTCTTGGATAAAAATGAATGTAAATATTTTGCTCCTGGTATAACCAGCTGAACTGGAGTGGTGCTGGAGATAAGCAAAACTTCATGGCCCCAGAGATAATTGATCCAATTACCAAGATCCAAGAGAACAAAGCACAAAGCAGATGGGAGCCAGAAACCGGCAACATTATGGCAAGTTCATGGGGCAGGTTATAGTGTGGTAAGGGTAACCACTTTAGGGACTTGGATAAGCCTGTCCCTCGGACAAGATACCTTGGCTGGTTATCACGATGAAATCATAGCCACGGCCAGATACCATACCAGCTGGACCGCAGCCCTGCAGCAGGGTTGGACATCAATCCTTTGGTTCATGGGGCCATTGGGGGGTCCTGGGTAAGGAGCAGGGAGTACTCAGGGGGTTGGAGCTCAAGGCAGAAACTATTTGGCAAACAGTGCAGAAGTGTATTCGGACACGTTAATAACCTACAGGGAGGGTGAGCCTGCTAGTTTTCAGGGAAGCCATGTGGGAGGAAGGGCTCTATTACTCAGGCTGCGGTCACACACACGACTCCAGCTCCAGCCTCCTCCCTGGCCTTGGTTCCTGGGGCTGATCCCTTCAGGACCCTACTTCCCCCTTGAGACCTACATAGGACAGGGGGATCTCCTGTGGAAAAGATGTTGCCCTCAGGACTGGCTATTATGCAATTCAATAGTACCCCTTCCCACGCCCATCTTTATAGGTATGACCTTGGCGGAGGTTGGGGAGCACAACTCACCACCCTCCTCCAGCATGCCAGGCCCTGAGCCTGTGCTGGCTACATTGCGTCTGCTCTTGTTTAGCCCTCCAGCCACACTGTGGGGAAGGTGCTGCCATCCCCACTTTGTAGGGGACAAGACTAGGTTTAGAGATACTGCATCTCACACAGGGACACACAGCCCAGAAACAGCAGGGCCGGGACTCAGGTGCAGATCCACCTGACCACAGGGCAGCACACTTTCCATCTACCCGGAGGCTGGCTCTCACCGAGAATTAACCAAAATGGCTCAAAGCTTGCTCCGGGTCACATACTGGACTACTTAATAGCAGAGGCAGGAGTAGGCCCTTGGCTCTCAATTCAGGGCTTACCCTGCACCCCAGGTCTAGCTGTCACCACAGATTAGTCAGAAGAGTGGTTACAGATGGGATCCCAGGGACAGGCTCCCAGGTGGGGGTGGGAGTTAGGGAGAGGGTCTGACAACCCTGTTTCAGAGGTGGTGGGTGTGATACCCATCCCCGGGCCAGGCACACCCTAACTAAACCAGCCCACAAGGTCTGGGGTGCGGGAGAGGGGAAGACAGTGCGCAGGGAGCCTGTGGGCCATCTGTCCCCAGGGCTTCTTAGGACAGGCGTGGCCGGTGGTGCCACCTCCTCCTCCCCAGTGAGCTGGGTGTAGCCTGTTCCTTGCAACACCTGTATCAGAGCCCCGAACAGCTTGGTGATCCCTCCCTGGATGCGTGGGTCCTCCCTAAGACGACACCATTGGGATGGGGACTTTATGGGACCTCAGAACATTTCCCAGCTAATCTGAGCAACATCCCAGACCAGGGGGTTCCCGGGAGGAGCTATCATGCTGTTTTCCCTTTTAATCACACAGGCTAGGTGACAGGTCACGGCAAGAAGGCCAGCTCTGAGCCTTGCACCCTCTGGGACCTGAGAGGGCCGCGCAGTCCTCAGCTGCTTCACTTGCCCTGTCCCTTCTGTGGAAGCTCTCCCCCAGCCCAGGTTCCACAGGCTCAACCAGACTGGGGAGGCAGGAACATGCGCTGACCAGAGGCTCTTCCAGCTCCCTGAGGTGCTGTGGGGGAAAAGTGGCACATCCCAGGAGGTGATGTCTATCCTGGCCAAGGCAGTGGGGCACCAGGCACCATGCAGCTCAGAGCTACCCTCCTTGGGCTCATTGGAGGCTGAGTAGGGTCTCCATCTCCCACCCCAAAAGGACAAGACACTTTCAGGGCATCACTTGTCTCATTCAGTGATTCAGTGTAGGCTGGAGGAGGGAACCCTGAGGAGGGGAATGAGGAAGAAATTGCTGCTGAAAGTCCTGGCCATGGCGTGCCTATGGAAAACTGGAAGCTTGAGGTAAATGGGAAAGCTGAGGTGGAGCTGGTCTGGAGCCCTGGCAACCCGTTCCTTGAACCCAGGGTCTCTCTACGAGGCCATGAGGAATCGGATGGACCCAGGAGTCTTGACCACAGACCTAGCTGGGCTTCGCGGCTAATGTGACAGGCTGGCAATGCCACGGATCCTCATGGGATACTGTAACACACACTCACAAGGCATGGCAATTTAGAATGACCGTAGGGTAAATGTCCACTCACAGCTAGGACACGCAAGTGTAGATCCACCCCTGGCAGTGCTGAGCACCATCTATCCAGGTGCTGTCTTGGCCCCAGATGGCTCTGGGCCACACCACAGCACAGTGTCGAGCCTGTGGGTAACCCCAGCTGGGCCAGACCATGTCCCCAGGTACTAGGTAGGGCTGCTGAGCCTAGGTGCTCCATGTCTCCGGAGTCTACAATGCTCCCAGTCCTCCCTGTGCCTGTCTCCTGTCCTCAGCCTCTGCCCCACCTACCCAGCACTGCTCCCTCACCTCCAAGGCGCAGGGGGATGAAGGCTTGCCATCTTCTGCCTGGTCTAGGTCTGGTAGGTAGTGGGAGAGCCAGGCGGGCATCTGCCTCTGGAGCATCGTGTCAGCTCTCCAGCTGGGTGGCAAGATTGGGAATTTATATTCTGACTCAGAGCTCCGCCTTCTGGACACCTCTCTGCTGTGGCTGGGATTGCATGGGGAGGGGTTAGGGCGGGTAGGCAGATGGGGAACAGGGAGTCTAGACGTGTTAGCATCAAGGGACCCTGAAGCCTGCAGATCTTGGAAATGCAGGAACCAGCAGGGAACTCTGGTCCTTGGGGTCAGCAGTCTGCCACCCCCAGAAACATACCACCTGGCTGTCCAAGGAAACAGGGTGGCAAGAAGAGGATCCTGGACCCTGAAAACTTTAGGATCAGCACAGCCATGATCTGGGAAAGCCCTCTTTCTTCAGCTTATCAAGGTCATGGCTCAGAGATGCCCTTCTGGGCATCTGAGGAGATGGGGGGAAGGTGCCCTCCCTCCTAACTCCACTGAGTCTCACAGCTTGGTGCCCAGGAGCTGTGGGCAGGGACTCTAGGGAGGCAGAAACCATGGTCAGGGCTCCCAACGTTAGGAGGAGAAAAAAAAAAAATTTGCCTCAATCCTTGGTGAGGAAAGGGTCAAGTACAGTGTCCCCAGCTCTCCCTCCTGGGAAGCCAGGTGCAGAGAGGGTGTGCCCAGACTGTCTCAGGACAGCTTAGAGGATGCTCCCGCCCCACCCACCCGATCCCTATCTCTGGCCTAGTGGTAGGCTCATTCAGGGGCCCGGTGAGGTGACTTCGCCTGCTTGGGTTGCCCAGCTGGGTACACTGGGAGTTTCCTGCCTGCTCTGTTGCCTGAGGCCCCACAACCGGCTTTTCTGGCCCACATATTAAAGTGATTTTGTGAAATTGAAGGTGAGATCTGAACACAGGGCTGACCAGGCCCAAATGCAGGGATGAAAATTGGTTGGTGGTATCTGTGGGACCTCTTTCTATGCCAGGTAGAGGTGACATGACTCCCCCAAGGACCCAGCAAGGATGAATTCCTCACCTTCCCTCTTTCAAGATGCCTTCAGTGCCTGTCCCTTCCTTCCCATCCCATCAGTGGCTTCTGTCTCTCAGCCTCCTCTGCCTCTCAGGGATTCATGCCCCCTACACCTGGCTGGCCAGTGAGTTCTGTAACCATCCCTTCAACTGGCCATTCTGCTCCAATGCATCCAATGCTTATCCATTCTTTGTCAGCGAATTCTGGATTCCAATACCTTCCACAAAGCAAATAAAGCCCAGAAACAATCCTATGTATATATGGAATTTTAGTGTATGATAAAGGAAGTCTTGCAGATAGGGATGAAAGGATGGACTATTTGTTATTGGAAAACCTACCTTGCCCTGGAATAAAATCACTAGATCCCAACTTTATAACTGTACAAAACCAAATTCCAGACTAATTAAAAATCTAATCATTAAAATAAAACCATATAAAAGTTAAAATAAGGTATTAGACAACATTAATATAATATTGGGATGAAGAGAATCTTCCTAAATAAGGTACAAAGCCTAGAAGCCAATAAAGACGTATTATCAGATTTGAATATATAGAAACAAAATTTCAGTAAAGCAAAAATGTCACAAGAAAAGCACTACCTCTAAAATATATCCCCAATATTTTCCTCTTAATAAATATCCATGGATAATGAACTCACCATTAAAAAATAATGGTAAAGAAGAGAGTCTTGGCCTGCCAGATTCTAAGATAAAGTACAAAGCCACACTTAGACAAACAGTATGTCACTGGGACAAGAACCAGACCAATGGGACAAAGATAGAGGGATCAGAGACATGCCCTGATATTTAGTGGAACTTAATCAATGATAAAATTGGCACCACAAATCAAGAGGAAAAGAAAAGCTTTTTAACAGATGACATGGACCTGAGTGGCTCGCTAAGTAGAACAAATTAAACAACATCCCCATTATTGCCATATTTAAAAAATAGGCTGTAAATGGGATCAACACATGAAATGGAAAACCATAAGGCTAGTTGAAGACAATGTGGGAGAATCTATTTATGGGGGTAAGAAGGATTTCTTAAACATTTGGAAACCAGGAACCATAAGGCAAAAAATTTCTAAACCTCTACTTAAGGATTAAGGATTTCTGTCAACTAAGAACATGCAGAAAAAGTTAAAAAATAGTTGACGGAATGACATAAGATATTTACAATGCATCTGCAAATCACCAAAGGATCATTATGTAGCATATACAAAGAATTCTTATGTAATCCACACACAAAAAAAAGATGGCTGTGCCAACCTAAAAATAGACCAAAGATTTGAACCTGCAGTTTATGTAGGAAGGCAATCCCACAAAGCTAACAGGCGTTTGAGGAGATGCTCAAAATCATCCATAATCAGGGAAATGCAGATTAAAACACCAGTGAAATTTCACTGCAGCTATTAAATTGGAAAACACCGAGAAAGTTGAATAATGGTTGCCTTTCTGAGGAGAGAATGGAGAAGGGTATGTAGGTACAGAGAAATAAGAACCAATCATGAGGGCAAGTATGGGGCTCACAGGACCAAGGAGGATACACTCCACATCCTCAGAGGAAATTTTTTCTCTCCAGCTTTTCCCCAGCTTCGCTGCCATTGCTCTGGTGAAAGCCTTTGCCCTTACTCATTGCAACAACTGCATTAGCCTACCTGGTCTCCCTGCTTCCTCTCTTGCCTTCCTATATGCCATTCTCTACAGAAGGGCACAAGTGGTCTCCTAAAAACACCAGCTAGATGATGTTGCAACCCGGAGTAAAACCCTCCCAGCTTCTGGTTGCTCTCATTTCTTGCCATGCCCTGGAAGGACCCGTGTGGTCTGGCTGCTCACATCTGTTCCATTCCTCCCCTCACACGTGAGTTCCAGCTCTACTGGCCCTCCACACCCGGAACATGGCAAGCTCTTTCCCACATCAGGGATTCTGCACTTGTTGTTCCCTCCTGATGTCTTTGACACTGACTCTGTGTGTTACTGCTCTTTTTCATGGTCATGGATATGCTCAAATGTCCTTTTCCTGCAGCTCTTGCCTGACCACCCTCCATAACATGTATGCCTCTCGCCCACCTGTGTGTTTCTGAGTCACTCTGCTTATTTGATTTGATTTAATGTATCATGGATTATCTTGTTCAGTTATTCTTTCTGCTTCTTTCCATCAGCCTGTAACTCTTTAAGGGTAGAGACACTGCTTGTCTTGTTCATCATCTGGAAACACCTAACCCCACCAATCAAGGAATGGTTTGATTGCTAGGGCACATTCACACACTGGAATATTACGCAGATGTCAACAGAAATGAAGTGGCTTACATTTGCTGAATGTATAAAAAGTGACAAAGTCTATTCTACCTATGAAGTAGATATTATTATTATCTCATTAAAAAAAGAATTGAGGTGCGCCTGGGTGGCTCAGTCAGTTGGGTGACTGACTACGGCTCAGGTCATGATCTTGTGGTTGGTGAGTTTGAGCCCCATGTCAGACTCTGTGCTGATAGCTCAGAGCCTGGAGCCCGTTTTGGATTCTGTGTGTGTGTCTCTCTCTGCTCCTCCCCTGCTCACATTCTGTCTTTCTTTCCTACAAAAATAAATAAACATTAAAGAAAAAAAAGAATTGAAACACGGAGAGGATGAGTAAGTTGCTTGGGGTCACCATGATAAGTGACAGGGCTGGGATGCAAGTCAGTCTGACTCCAGAACTTCTGGCTCTAACAATACACACGTTGGGAGATGTGTCTTAATATGTTGAGATGTGTCAGGACTTCTGGCCAACAGGCTAGACGTGGGTCCATTTCATGATGCGGAGATACAAAATGATACAAAATAAGCATAAACAAAACAAGAAATAGGGGCACCTGGGTGGCTCAGTTGTTTAAGCATTTGACTTCAGCTCAGGTCAGGATCTCAAGGTTCATGGGTTCGAGCCCCACATCAGGCTATCTGTTGTCAGCACAGAGCCTGCTTCAGATCCTCTGTCTCCCTCTCTCTGCCCCTCCCCTGTTCTCTATCTCTCTCAAAAAAATAAATAAACATATAAAAATATATACATATTTTTAAAAACATTATAAGAAAGAACCTTCATCCCAATGTAGATAATACTTATATCCTTAGTTTTGTCAGTAGGTCTGGCTCACAAGTATTTTCTATTCTTCTTCTTGGTAACAAAATGTGAAGGTCCAGCTGAGTGCTTTGCATCCTCAAATTACTTTCATCCACAGCTCCACATTTCTCAATCTTGGGAAGTTCCTGCTACTAAAAGTTGTGGCCTCTTGTTTCAACTAGATGACAGGTGTTATTTTCCAGCTCCTGACTCTCTCTCACATAACAAAACTGGCTGGAGCCTTTCCTACACTGCATTTACTTTTTGTCACTGGTTTACCTCTGTGAGGATAACACTGACATTGTCTCAAACCTGACTGAACATGGTATAGTTGGTTAAGGGTCTGGGCTTTAAAGTGTCACAACAGCATTTGAACACTGCTTCTACCACATATTAGCTGCATGGACCTGGGTAAATTTATCCTTATAAACTTGAATTTCTCCATCTGTAAAATGGAAAGCATAATGATTTCTACCTCGTGGGGTGGTTATGGAGACTAACTGGGATGAAGGTCTTAGCATGTGGCTGACCCTCAGCGATGGTTTTGCCACAAGAGGTGTGATACACAGCAATATCAGAGACACCAAGACATCATCCCTGCCCAAGGAGCTACAAACTAATTGGGTAAGACAGGAAGATCACAAAAGTGGTCTCAGGATGATCCTATCATGTATGAGGAACAGAGGTGTGAAGATATGCTGCTCAGAGAGCATGACCACCCAGGGCTGGGAAGGTCAGAAGAGGCTGCATGGCATAGGAAGAACTTGCACTTGCCTTTGGAGGAAGGGTAGGGACCTGATGAATAAAGCAGGAGAGGGCATTTGTGTCAGGAGAGACAGCATGAGCAAGGCTATGAAGACTCAGAAAGGAGATGAAAGGAGATGAAAGTAAGTCCTGGATATCAAGTATAAGAATCACGATTGTTTGTTGGCAGTGGTAACTCATGGAAAGTTTCTGAGCAGAGGGTGTTTAAGAAATATAGCAAATCCTGCTCCTATGGGTAGAACAGGTGACCATCAGGACCGTGTGGTTTGGGTGAGTTGGAAGGCAGGTGTGCCTCTTTGATCAGCCTAGTGTGGCCCCTCAGGGCAAGCCATGGTCTACAAAAGGCCCCTGATAAATACCTCTCCCTCTTCACCTGCGAGAAACGCTGCTGGGTCTCACCCTACCCAAATGCTCTATGGGTTCCAGTGCCATGCAGACTGCCTCAGATTTTCTAGCTGTTACTCTGGACCTAAGAGGATAGGACTTGGGAAAGAAAAAGACCTGCTTGTCTATGGAGGAGGGGGAGGAATCCAGAGCAGGCTTGTAAGTCTTCTCTTCCTCTTCCTGCACACTTCCCTTTTGCCTTGCTATCCCACAAGCCTCTTCTGCCAAGCCTAGGAAAACCCACAGGGCAGATGTGTGTGGTGGGGAGCTCCTGGCTTCTCCCACAGAGGGATGACAAGTGGCCTTCACTTTTCTTGGTCCCAAGATGGCTGATCAAGCATCCCCCAAACTCTGCCAAGTCTCTTGACATCATCTCCTCCACCAGGGCACGGTGGTGGCAGGGAGAACCCTAGACACCACAGGGAGAGGATTAGGGGAGGGTTCAACCAAATTCAGCTATGAAGTAATGCGTCAGGGTGAGCTTGGACTGGTGCTGTTGTTTTATAATTTTTTTTATTAAAAATTTTTTTAATATTTATATATTTTTGAGAGAGAAAGGTTGAGAGAGAGAAAGGTTGAGAGAGAGAGAGAGAGAGAGAGAGAGAGCACAAGCAAGGGAGGGGCAGAGAGAGAGGGAGACAGAACTCTGTCAGCGCAGAGCCCGATGCAGAGCTCAAACTCAGCAACCGTGAGATCATGACCTGAGCCAGAGTCAGACGCTTAACTGACTGAGCCACCCAGGCACCCCTGGTGCCATTGTTTTAAGAACTGTATCCGATGGTTCGAGTCTATCCCATTCACTGGTGCTGTTTTTGGACTGAATTTGGTTACAGCCAAGTTCTAGCAGAGGAACATAATTCCCCACAGATTCCATCTGTGTCAAGCCCCTGAACCAAGGTTCTGCAGTCACTTCCCGAGAGCCACTCCCCACCACGTCTCAGGGCAGAGGACAAGGGGATGAGCGGTGTTGGCCTGCGAGGGTCTGTGAGCAAGAGGTGTCCTCATACTAATTCCTGGGTTTGACAGGTCCCAGCAGAGCTGAGGAATGCCTTCGCTCCCTACTGATTTCAAGGTCAGTGTTCAGGCATGCGCTGTGGGGTGGTGGACAGAGCTCTAGACTGGAAACCAGGAGCTGTGGGCTCCAGTTTCAGCTCTGCAGGATGATACAAAACAAATGGATGCCTCTC
This sequence comes from Panthera pardus, assembly GCF_024362965.1. Classification (NCBI taxonomy): domain Eukaryota; kingdom Metazoa; phylum Chordata; class Mammalia; order Carnivora; family Felidae; genus Panthera; species Panthera pardus. The sequence continues at coordinate 53,622,936 of NW_026526810.1, read as the reverse complement.
TCCAGGCCTCACTTTCCTCTTCTGTAAAACGGGAGGTTGGACTAAGTGAGTCTGGAATCCTAGGAGTGGGGCCTGGAGTCTGTATCTTTTCATTATCTCCAGTGAGTCTGAGACATAGCTACGGCAAGACCACAGAACCAGGGAGCCTCAGCGTCCCTTCTGGCTGCTGACTTCAGGGGTCTGGCCTGACATGCTGCCTACTGAGGCTTCACCATGCTTGGGTACCAGTTCAGACTGAGAATAAATGGGGAATTCTCAGGGTCCTTCTGAATAAGCTATGATAGACCCCAAACTGTAAACACAGTGTGTTTGATGCCCGAAATGAGGAACAACCAAGGATATGGTCAGAGAAGTGCTGAAAGTGACTAAAAATAGACTGATATTTGGTGAGGGGGATGGGAGACATGAGGAGGACGCTGGGGGTGAGTGAGCACAGCCTGTGGCCTGTTCTCAGCAGGATCCAGGGTTGGTGACTCCTCTTACCACCCCTTCCCCCAGTTGCAAGTGTGAGGAGTGTGGTGTGTGCCTTTGGGAAGGGATGCACATGTGCTCTCTCTTGCGGGGAGAGCCCGAGCCCTCACTGGAGAATAAAGTCCTGTCATACCAGCCTGGATTAGTGTCATCCGCCCCTGGGGATCCTGGAATGTGACCCTAAAGACCCATTTCCAGCTGTCCCCACAGCCTCAGCCCTGCTTGCCCTGCCAGACTCAGGGTTCATGTAAGCCTTATAGCTGGTTCAGGCCAAGTACCCTGAGAACTTGAATGATTTTGAGGTAGTGATCAGGGTTTGAGTTGAAGAATTTGCACTGAGGAAGTGGAGAGTGGCTGAGCTGGCTCTCTGACTCTGCGGTGACTTCCGGGCCACTCCCACCTGGCTTCTTGCCCTCCACTGCCCTGCCCCGCCCTCTTACAAGCCCTGGCTGCTTGGTGGCTAGTGGGCTCCAGGACCTGGGAGAGCAGAGGGGAGCTGCCAGGAGGATGCACTGGGGCAAAGGGCATTCCTGGAGGTGGAGCTGGGGCTGGCCCCTGGGGCTGACTGCTATAATCTAGGCTGCGCCTGGGCGAGCCTGAAGAAGTGGGTGAGCCAAGCACAGCAGGCAGAAGAGACCCTTGGGTCTGTGAGGAGCAGAGAAGGGTGGGAGCCCTTTCCCTGCCTGGGAGCAGTCTGGAAGAGGTGCCTCTTGCTGCTAGCTGGGTCCTCCAGCTCTGTCCACAGTGGGCCCTGGGCTTAAGCCTCTCTTGTGCCCAGTGCCTGGGAGCTGGCAGCATTGCAGCCATCTCCTGCCACGTGCAGGTGCCACCTCCCCCCTCCCTCTGTGCGCATGCATTTGTAGGGGTCTGGTGAGTGGGAGTAGGGTGTTCCAGTCTTCTATCTGGTGATGCAGATCCTCAGAGGAAAGGACTCTGGATTCCAAGAGTCCAGACCAGGCCCCTGTTGTACCTGGATTGCCGCCTTCAGCTCCTGTCTGCTATAAACAATAGCTAAAGGCACACTTAGGGTGACCAACTGACCCAGTTGGCCAAGGAATGAGAAGTTTCCTGGGACAAGGGACTTCTAGTGCTAAAACCTGGGAAAACTAGGATGATTGGCTAGATTATTTTTAACTTTTCTTGAAAATATTTTTTAAAGCAGACACATACCTGGCATGCCAGACCTGCAGTCTGTAATTATTTGTATCTATGAGTGTTTATAAGCACTCCTAGGCTTTAAAATTATTTGAGAGGAAATAATTTGATTGCATTCTGATTTTATTTTGGAGTATATGAACAAAATCTATATGGAACAATTTCACGTATTCAAGCCAATTCTGAGGTTAAGGGGTGATTGAGTCTGTATATGGGATCCTAGTATATGGACATAATGTCCCCTAGAATTCCTTTCCCCGTCATCTGATAAAATAACACTGGGGATCTTATGGAGCTGTCAATCATGGGGAATCTTCCTCCTTCCTCAGAAGTGCCTGCCTCTACCACCAGTGTGGCCAGTCAGCATCCCCAACTTCTTAGATTCACTGATTGGTTCAGGAACAATTAGATCTCCCCCCTGCCCTTCTTCTTTTTAGGATTATGGGTGGGTGGGGTCGTGGTGGTGGTAGTGGTGGAGATTAGTGAGATGGAGGGAAAGAGAGCTATTACTCTTTTATCTAGATTATGAACTCTAAGGAAGATGTAAACTTTGAGTTACTGTCACCACATGGAAGGATTCAGTATAAGAAACTAAGCTGACATAGGGGCACCTGGGTAGCTCAGTCGGTTGAGTGTCAGACTCTTGATTTAGGTTCAGGTTATGATTCCAGGGTCATGGGACTGAGCCCTGCATAGGGCTCTGCACTGAGCATGAAGCCTGCTTAAGATTCTCTCTCTCTCCCTCTCCCACTCCCTGACTTATGCTTTCTTTCTTCTAAAAGTTTTTTTTAAAAAATTAAAAAAAACTAAGCTGACATAGAAAAAGCAAAGTTGAGAGATAGGGAGAAAAAGGGAAAGTTCTGAGAATGTGTTCTGGACTACTAAATTCAGCCATGCCTGAAGCCCTCATATACCTTGGACTTACCAATTACACAAGACAATAAAGGCATCCCCACACCCAACCCATCTTATGCTTATTTGAATCCAGCTTCCATTATTCTGCACTGTGGCTGAAGGAGTTCTGGCTAATTCACCTGACCACCACCTCTGTGGCAGGTCTCGATTTGGGACTCTCCATTAGGGAGAGGGGAGGGGAGAACTACCCCAGTGTTGTGTCCTCTTCTGTCTCCTGAACTGAGTCCCTTATGCCTTCAAATTAGGAAAACCAAATCTCCTCCAGGACACATTGAGGGTGGGAGGTACATGTCTGTGCTTTTGTCTTCAGGAGACTGTTTGGGGGAAAATGGGATGAGAACTCTTCCAAGTTCTTTCTCTCATCTGCCCCAATCCCTCCCCTTGTTCCTAGGATCTACAGAGGTCTCTTGTTGGTCTTTGACTCTGCAAGTCAACCCTATAATACATCTACCTCCCACTCACATACCTATTGCCTTTGTGACACCTCAGCATAGGTAAAGCCTTTCCTAGTCATGGGAGGAGTGATGATTGCCTTCACCACTCCATTTCAACACCAGGTAAACTGGGATGGAAAAGAGCATTGGTTACTGTTGCTGCCTAGAGCTGGGGTAGAGGAAGCTCACCCCTTCTCCTGGCTAGGGTTGGAAACAGGCGGCCATCCTCAACCTGTGAGTAAGGCTGAGTTGACGGAAGGGAAAGGCAGGCAGGATGGGGCAGGCCCACTAGACAATGCATAAGAAGAAGCAGGTGGCAGAAGGACCACAGGAAATGGAAATAGTATCCTAAGCAGGCTGGGATAAGAATTCACAAATGAGCTCAACATTTGACTTTTGGGATGACCTTTAACCCAAAGACATCCAGCTGCAAGAGGATAGAAGGAGGGAGGAAGAAATTGCTTCCCAGTCCAAATAAAACAGCCTCCCACAAAGTACATCTTCCTAGCTTAGCCTATAATTTCAGTTTCTCCTTTTAAAAAAATATTAAGCAATTTTATGACATGAAAAATGTATAGAGAATAATAAAGTAAACATCTATGAATCTACTACTCAGAGTAAAAAATAAAACAGTGGTAACATAGTCATTTCCCCTCTCCTCAGGGGAGAACCACAACCCTGGATTTCTAGCCATCATTCCAAGGCATTTCTTTATTCTTTTTCTTTAAAAAAATTTTTTTTAATGTTTATTTATTTTTGAGAGAGAGAGAGAAAGAGAGGGTTAGCTGGAGAGAGGTAGACAGGATCCGAAGCAGGCTCTGTGCTGACAGCAGCAAGTCAAAGGTCGGGCTAGAACTCATGAACCATGAGATAATGACCTGAGCCAAAGTTGGACACTCAACCAATTGAGCCACCCAGGCGCCCCTCTTTATTTCTTTTCTAAATATGTCTGTATTTCTAAGTTCTATTTGGTATCACTTTACATGTTTTAGACTTTATATAAGTGGCATCACATAAAGGATATGCATTCTACAGTAAACTTGGATTTTTTTCCCCCAACCAGATATTATGTTTACAGGATTTGCCTATATTGGTAAATATAGATCTTGCTCCTTGATTTTTCATGGCTGTAAAGTACAGCACAACTTATCTGCATGTTTTGTGTGATGGACATTTAAGTTGTATCTAAGTTTTGCTATTACTGTATTTCATCAATTCTAAGGCATGCGTTTTTCACATTTTAAAATCTCTGAATTAAGAGATACTTATTGAAAACAACAATGGGAAGGTGCATGGGTGGCTCAGTTGGTTAAGCATCTGACTTCAGCTCAGGTCATGATCTCATGGTTGGTGAGTTTGAACCCTGCTTTCGGCTCTGTGCTGACGGCTCAGAGCCTGGAGCCTGCTTCAGACTCTGTGTCTCCCTCTCTCTCTCTGCCCCTTCCCTCCTTCACATCCTCTCTCTCTCTTTCTCTCTCCTTTTCTCTCTCTCTCTCAAAAATAAACATTTGAGAGAGAAAGAGAGAGAAAGACAGACACAGAGACAGAGCATGAGCAGAGTAGGGGTAGAGAGAGACAGAGTCACGGAAGCAGGCTCCAGGCTCTGAGTTGTCAGTACAGAGCCACATGATGGGCTCAAAGTCATGAGCTGTGAGATCATGACCTGAGCCAAAGTCAAATGCTTAACCAACTGAGCCACCCAGGCTCCCCAACATAAAAAAAAATCTTTTTAAAAACAACAATAGGTTATACTTTAATTGGCGATATTTTCCCTTAGTGAATGTTGTACCTTAGATTCAATGAAGAATAGTGCCAAAAACACTGCAGCATTCCTATATGTGTTGTGTTTCTTTAGTGTATATCCCCCTGGAAGTAGAAATTGCTTAGTTATAAGGTATATTACCACCAATTTTACTAGATATTGCCAAATTGTTCCCCAAAGTATTTTTACTGATTTATACTCCCACCACCATGGAAAAGGGTTCCCATTAGTGTATACCCAGGATTATCAACTGACTTTCTGAGTTTTGTTAATCCAGTGGGTATGAAATGGTATCTCATTGTGGTTCTAATGTGTATTTCCTGATTATTAGTAATCTTGGGCATCTTTTCAAGATCCTTTACTTTCTCTTACCCATATTCTTGGGACTCTCTATTGATTCCCCTGCCTCAGTCTTCCTTCACCATAGTCAAACCAACCACCATCAATATTTATCAGGATAGAACAGGAATTATCAGAAGCTATAAAATTATTTATGCCCAAGTAATTCTACTCTTGGAAACTCACACTGAGAGAAGAAAATGCTACATGCTTAAAAATGTTAATTGTATCTAAATTTTTAATGGTTAAGAGTTGAAAATCATCCCAAAGTTCAATATTGGTAGATATTTTAATAAATAATGGCATATTCCTGTGATTAAATTCTATGCAGTCATTAGAAAGAGAACTATAGGGGCTCCTGGGTGGCTCAGTCAGTTAAGCGTCTGATTTTGGCTTAGGTCATGATCTCACTGTTTGGTTCACAGGTTAGAGCCCCACATCGGGCTCCTCACTGACAGTGCTGAGCCTGCTTGGGATTTTCTCTCTCCTCTCTCTCTCTGACCCTCTCCCACTCATGTGTTCTCTCTCTCAAAATAAATAAATAAACTTAAAAGAAAAAGAAAGATAACTATAAAAAGAGTGTATGTACGTGTCTGTTTGAACTTAGGGCATAATAAGGATGGCTGATTAAAAAATAATCAAAAAACTGTAAATTTTCCTATAAAAATCATAACCACAAGAGAAAATGAGATCCCATGTACAATATAATGAAAGTATAATAAGTAAACCTGGGGCAAAATAAATAAGAGATTTACATGTGAAAAAAATGATAGCATTACAAATTAATAGGGGAAAAGATGGATTATTTGATATTATGTTGGAAAATTACTTTCTTAAAAAAAGTAACTATTTTGCCATCTGGAGAAAGAATAAACTGGATCCATACCTTACTCTTTACATTAAAATAAATTAGTTATTTCTTTATCATCATTAGTTAGGAAACAAGACACAAAACTGAGATGCAATGAAGGAAACAAATTGATAATTCTGACTACATACATATTAAATTTCTCTGTGTCAAAACAACCATAAATAATAATAAAAGGCTAATTTGTAAAAATATTTGTCAATTTCATGAAGGGGTAATTTTCCCAGTAATGAAAAAGCTCTTTAAAATAAATATTAAAAAGCAAACAATGCAATAGAAAAATTGATAAAAGATACAAACATCATGGTACTTATGCATATTTCAGTACCTCCCCAACTTTGGTAAACGCTGGAATCACCTGGAGATCATTAAACAAATATTGATGCCTGGCTCCCTGATAGCTGATATAATCGATGTGACATGTGAGTTGGACATTGGGATTTTTTTTTTTATGAAATTTATTGTCAAATTGGTTTCCATACAATACCCAGTGCTCATCCCAAAAGACATTGAGATTTTTAAAAGCTTCCCTGGTGATTCTAATGTTCAACAAAGTTGGGATCATTGGAATATGCAATAAGCCTATAAAAGATTAACACTAATAATAAGAATGTAAATTAAAACAACAAAGTGATTCCATTTTTCATCTATCAGATTGGCAGGGGTGAAACGATAAAGCTTCACGTTGGTCAGGGTGTGGGGAAGACTATAAGACTTTGTTGATAGAATGTAAATTGGCATAGACTTTTTGGAGGGCAATTGGTAATCTTCATTAATATTTAAAACTTGCATGAACTTATATTCTGCAATTCTATTTCTAGGAATTTATTGTACATAAACTCTTACACAAATCCTCAGTGATGTTCGATGTAGCATTATTTCTGTAACTGCTTTTCATTTCTGTTGTTGTTTGTTTATTTAGCCTAACAAGGGCTGTGACTTAGAAGCCATTGATGGATGGAGATAGCAATCATCCCCTCCTTAATATACCCATGGTGTTTGGGCCTCGGACATTGCTGAGTGGAGCTGGGTAGTCACTCTCTTCCTTAGGAATCTCATTGCATCCATAAATTTAAGTAGGAGCAAAGAAGTCTCTTGGTGGAAAAAGAAGGTTGGGACCCTAACCTCTTTCCACTCGGTATTGAAATTATTGAAATGTATATGATGAACTGAGGAGATCTTCAAGAAAACCATTGAGGCCAGATGGCAAGGAAGGACAATGGGAGTCACAGAGAGGAAACGCCCATAAAGATGAGAGGAGGTTGGACCAGTGTCTAGGACTCAGTTTCAGGGCTTAGTTTATTGGAATCTAAGGTACAGGAGTAATGTTGAGACTCCTTTTCTCACCTTGCTACGATGGGTCTATTTGTGGGGGAACAGATTCCCTGTGTGGGGGGGTTGAGAGAACCTTATTACCAGGTGATAGTTGGTAATCTGGTAACTTTGCTGGGGGCGGGGGGGTTCTCTTCATTAATCCTGTCAGGGCAGGTGCATTCCTTAGTCTGGGCAAGTCAGCAGAGATACCTCTGAGGAGAAGTCTAGAGTCAGCAGACAAGTGAGAGGGAAACTCTCTCAGTGACAGGGACACCAGCCTGGGAATTCTGAGCTTCTTGGAGTGGAATCTTGGGGAAATAGTGCTATCTCTCTGCCAAGCCGGCAAAGAGGAGAGAGGAATCATTGTAATTCGGGTATTAATGGCATATTTTCTAGGCTTTGAGGTAATACTCATAACATCAAAAATTGGCAGATATGATCATGCTTGGATGGTGTGATAATTGTAGCCATTTTTTAATCTTTTTTTCTAACAGCAAAGGAAAATGATTACCATTTGCTGATAGGTAGGAAAGTTCTTACAATACGAGCTCAATATTGCATGTATACATATATGTATATGTAAATAATACTGATTTCTATGTATGTATGTGCGTAGAAAAAAGAACTCAAAGGAAATATATCAAGGCTTCAAGAAGTTATCTCTGGATGATGAGATTATTGGGAATGTTTATTTTCTTTATTAAACTTAAAATTTTTTCTAATGTCTACACTGAACAAGTGTTACATGCTCTTGGTAGTCAGAAAACCAACTTTTAGAAAAAGTAGAATTATTGTATGTTAGGTAAATAGATAAAATGATATATGTTAAATAACATGTTATATGTTTAGGAAAAAAAAGAGACAGGGAAAGAAAACTGCTGTATTTCATGCTATGTGCCAGGTCACCATACTAGATATCTGCATATGTTAACTGTAAAAAGTACATAGGTATATTCTTTTATGCATATTCTCTGAGAGCAACAGGAAGCACTGAGTAAGGACAGAGTCAGGCAGGTCTGTTCGGGGGAGGAATTTTTCTTCAAGTGCTCAGAGGCCCTCTCCTCCTCCTCCCACCTCACCATCTGGATCCTCCTCTTTCCCCCAGCTGGGACATCCACCAAGGGATAAGGCAGAGAGCAAAGCCATGGCTCATGGAAAACTTAACCAAAGCAGATAGTGGAACCCAGGACAGCAGGGTCCTGAAACTGCTGAATATGGAAACTGACTCAGGGTATGAAAAGAGCTATCAATTAGAGAAAAGGATTGCATTGATGTGTCACGCCTGATGGTGGAAATGGGCCTTTGTGGGTGGGTAGACTTGACCTCAGTGTAAGTAAGAACTTAGTCATATGGGAAGTATTAAATTTCCATTGCTGGAATTATCCAAGGGGTACTTGCACAGAGGAGATTCCTCTGCTGTGCAGGAGATTGCTCTAGAATATAGATGGTCTGTTTCAGCTTTGAGATTCTGTTACTCCCTATCCAGCCTTGCCCTAGATCCAGGGGACAGTTTGTTAATCCCTGCAGCTACTTGACAAGCCTATGGGAGAGGCCTTCCGACAGTCATGCATATAAGCAACTCCAGTGGTGAGAATTTCACTAGGAAGAGAGGGGAGGGAGGGGCAGGGCCAGCCTGGCCCGGTGGGGGAGATATTAGGGGAAAGTGGACCTTTGGGCCCCCATAGGTCAAGGTCTATGGGTGGCCATCCATTCCACCGTCCTTATACCCAGCCCTAGCACTCAACTTGCAGGGCAACTTTGACAGAAATACAGAACTTTTGTCCTGCACAGCTCTCACCTGCCCACCGACACACCCTCATAAGTAGCAGGTATTAACATAGCACCTGCAATGTAGAAGTGGAAGATACCAGAACCAAACCAAACCAGCCATCAAACAAACAACAACCACCACCACAAAGCAAAGAGGCCACTGACAAAATACAACAGCAACAAAATTTCACAGGCCAGCTAGAGACAACACCAACAGACAAATGTAGAGGAAAGAAGAGTTTTGGAGTCAGAGAGGCTTGAATCTGCATCTTGGCTGTGACACTGACTAGTCGGGTAGCATTAGGCAATTACTTTATCTCTCTGAGACTCATTTTCATGATCTGTAAAGTGATGTTAATAGTACCTATTTCGCAGGATTGTTGTCAAGAAATGCACACGCACGTATGCATACATGGCACGCAGAGTCTGGCATGTCATAAACCTCAACGAATTATGGCTATTGCTATTTTTATTGCGTTTGCTATGAAACAAATAAATTGGGAAGAACCAGCTATAAGTGCACTTGGAAGGCAAAGAACCTACAGATCAGTTGGAGCTGGAGAAGTCAAAGAAAGCTTTGTTCATTGATGGCAATGTGCTTTAAGCACCTATTAGTGCTAGGTGCCATGCTGTAGGTTCTGGGTGTCAAAACAGATGCGGCACCTGCTCTTCCATGATGTACAGTTGCTAGGCAATGAGCAAGGAAGTAGAAAGGAATTTATAGTTATAAATTGTGATAAGTCTGATCAAGGAACAGCACAGGGTACTATAAAAGACACTAGAAGTGGGGTGCCTGAGTAGCTTAGTCGGTTAGGCATCTGACTCTTTTTTTTTTTTAATGTTTATTTTTGAGAGAGAGAGAGAGAGAGAGACAGAGTGCGAGCAGGAGAGGGGAGAGAGAGGGAGACACAGAATCTGAAGCGGGCTCCAGGCTCTGAGCTGTCAGCACAGACCCCGATGCAGGGCTTGGACTCATGAACAGCGAGATCACGACCTGAGCCGAAGTCAGATGCTTAACCAACTGAACCACCCAGGTGCCCCTGTGTCCGAGTCTTGATTTCAGCTCAGGTCATGATCTCATGGTTCATGAGTTCGAGCCACACATCAGGGTCTGTGTTGACAATGCAGAGCCTGCTTAGGATTCTCTCTTTCCCTCTCTCTCTACCCCTACTCCACTTGCTCTCTAAGAAACTTAAAAAAAAAAAAAAAGACACTAGCAGAGGGTACCTGATTTTGATTGTGGGAAGAGTCAGGGATGACCTCTTGGAGTAAGCAGCCTTTTTTTTTTTTCTTCACATTTATTCAATTTTGAGACACAGAGAGAGACCGAGAGCACAAGCTAGGGAGGGGCAAAGAGAGAGGGAGACATAGGATCTGAAATAGGCTCCAGGCCCTGAGCTGTCATCACAGAGCCTGATGCGGGGCTCAAACTCACAAACTGCAAGGTCATGACCTGAGCCGAAGTCGGATGCTTAACTGACTGAGCCACCCAGGCGCCCCACTGGAGGAAACAGTCTTTAAGGTAAACCTAAAGGCAGATCAGAGTTCGTCCCGTGTGGGCTGCAGGCACAGCACGTGCAAGGTGCCGAGAGGTGGTAAAAGCTGGCGCATCTAGGAGCTGAACATGTGTGTCTGGAGCATCGTAAGTAGGGAGTGATTGGGTGAGAAATGTCTGGGAAGGTGGGCAGTTGGCTGAATCACATGAGGCCTTGAAAGACTTGGTAAGGATTTGGTATTTTATCCTGAGGGATTGGATGCCATTGACGGATGTTAAGCAGAGAAGTGATGTGAAGGAAATCACTGGCTACTGTGTGGGGAATGGAGGGGACAAGACTAGAGGTGGGAAGGTGAGCTGCGGTGGTTCAGATGGGAAATGGTGCCTTGGGCCAGGGTGAGGGGCAGAGATGGACAGAAGTGGTGAGATGCTAGAGGGATTTCGAGGCAGACCCTACACGGTAGGAAGATGGATTAGATATGAAGGGTGGAGCAGAGGCGTCCAGTGGGCTTCAGTCACCTGGCCAGGAAAGGTGTAACCATAGAGGTGGTCCTGAAGGGCGATCCACCAAGTAGCAGAGTAGAGGGCAGGTGGGGAGAGACTGGAGAACTGAGCCCTGAGCTGGGCCTGAAAGGAAAGGCAGCAGGAGGATGGAAGGGAGACATTCCAGGAGGGGAAGCTGCAGAATCCAGGAGAAGAGCTGGGAATGAGCTTGCCTCATGCCAGGTAGGCGGCACCGGGCGGCACCGAGTCAGTGAGCCCTGCCAGGAGAGAAGGGTGGGCACGGGGCCACAGGGCATGTGACAGGAGCAGGGAAGCAGCAGGGGTGGGGCCTGATTTCGCCAGGCCTCTGGAGCCAGGAGGTATCAGCCTTGATGTCAGAGATAACGAGAGCTGTGTGGGCTCCTAGGCCAGCAGCCAGCCAGCTGGCCAGGCAGTGGCCCATTTCTCAATGCTCCAGGTCTAGGCCAGACAAGACATGAATACGTGGCACAAAATTTGTGCTTTTTACTGATAACCTACTCTGATGATAGCGTGGGACATTTATAGAGAAAGTCTCTGGGCTCCCAGGACACCACCTCCTCCTTGGCTTCTTCCAGTCTCACTGGCTGCCTGCTCTGTCTGCCCCCCCTTGCCAGCTCTTCTACCTCCACCAGGCATCCCGAAAGTGGAAAGCAGAGCTCACAAACTCACGCCTCTTCTCTTCCGTCTCTTCATCCCATCCTTTGGAGATCTCATCCGGCTCTGTGGCTTTAAAAATCATCTATACTCTGCTTTATGTATTAAACGGATTATCTTCCTACCTTATCTCCTGAGTACCTGAGGCTGCCCACCTGACATCTCTACTTCGGTAAATAACAGGCATGTCAAATTTATTTACGTATTTATTTTTTTAATGTTTATTCATTTTTTGAGAGACAGATCACAAGCAGGAGGGGGCAGCGGAGGGACAGAGAGAGGGAGACACAGAACCCAAAGCAGGCTCCAGGCTCTGAGCTGTCAGCACAGAGCCCGATGCGGACCTCGAACTCATGAATTGCAAGATCGTGACCTGAGCTTAAGCTGGTCGCTTAACCTACTGAGCCACCCAGGTGCCCCAGGCATCTCAAATTTAAAACTTCCAAGGGCCTCCTGGGTATCTCAGTCAGTTAAGCGTCCAACTCTTGATCTCTGCTTGGGTCATGATCTCACAGTTCATGAGATCGAGCCCCGCATCAGGCTCTGTACTAACAGTGCTGAAATCTCTCTGCTTGGGATTCTCTCTCCCTCTCTCTCTCTCTGCCCTTCCCTGTTCACTCTCTGTTTCAAAATAAATAAAGAAACATAAAAAAAAAACACTTAAATGTCTGAGACAGAAACCTCCAGTCCCCTCCACCTCAACCTGTTTCGCACTTTTGTGAGTAAGTGTACCTCCCACTTGTTAAGGCAAAAACCTAGGAGCCATCACTGATGTCTTATTTAGCATCCAATGTATCAATAAGTCCTGTAAGTTCTGCCTCCTGAAAAATCCAGAATCTGTCCACTTCTGCTGTCCACCGCCACCAATCAATCCTCCACCATTTTCTCCTGGACTGCAGCTAAAACCTCCTCACTTGTCTTCTTGGGTCCCCTCTTGTCTGCCAGGCAGCCCATTCTCCACAGACCAGCCAAAGTGATCCATGTAAAACACAAATCAAACAAAGTCGAACTTCAGATTAAAACCTTTCAGTGGCTTCCCACTGCTTCAGAATGACACGAGAGCCACCTCCGTAGCATCTGGGCCAGCCTAAGACTCTGACCTCATCTTCTACCACCAACTTCTCCCTCTCTTTCCCTGCTCTCTGCTGCCCCAGACACACTGGTTTTCTCTCTGTTTCCAGAACAGATCAACCTTGTGCCCATCTCAACAGGGCCTTTGCCCTTAGAATTTGCTCTCTCTGGTACATTTTCCCACCATTCTTCTCACTGTTCAGGTCTCGGTTCAAATGTTACCATCCTACTGAGGTCCTCTCCTTGCTGCCAGTCCCTCATTATCACATATTTTGTTCTGCTATCTGTGACATGGAAATAGTCATCTATTTACTTATTGTCTATCTCCCCCATTAGAATGTAAGTTTCAGGAGCATTGGATCTTGTCTGACCTGCTCAGTGCTCTGTCTCCCACTCTTAGAACAACACTGGGAACACAGTAGGAGCTCAATAAATATTGGTTCAACCAATGAATAAGTGCTCCAGATGTGGTTCCTGGTCTTCTCGAGATGAGAGAGGCATAACAAGCCACAGGAAGAGTTACCTAAGAATCCAGTGCAGGAAGTGGTGACTCTGAAAACTGATTCAAAGCTAGTCTGATAAACTGATTTTTGCTGAAGTATTGTTGGATGACAATGTACTACCTAGTAATGCTGGCCTCTAATGGGGATCTAGAAAGACAAAGGTCTAATCCATATGGTGGTCCTAGAGGGAAACCCTTCAAGGACTAGAACGGGGGGCAGATGAGGAGCTATTTGAAGACTGGTGGGTGCTCCCCAAGGACTGAAGGGTTACAGGAATGGTGGGAAGGGTGTGGGGCAGGGAGGTTGAGGGAAACACTAGGGTGGGAGCCTTGACCACTCTTCACTTGTGACTCTGAGAGGAGTCACTGGCAGGGATCCTGGTGATTGTATGGGGCAGTCAGCCTGGTCAAGAGGTAGAGTGGTATACTTGGGAGGATTGGGAGGATTGGTCATCCCCCCAGCAGCCCTCAGTCGCCTTGCATGGTGGAAGCTGGTTGACAACCACAGCTATGATGTGGGGCCTATCGGGGCCAGGCAAGTGACCCCAGGGTCAAGGCCCAGGATGGACCCACCAAGCTGGGGCCAGAAAGAGGGTGAGGCAGAGACAGAAAGGCCTATAGGAGGCAAAGAGACCAATGCTCCTTATGAGCGAGATGCAGGCCCACAGGAGGAAGAGGCTTATGGCTGCAGAAGTCAGCCTGGCACCATTGCCGAGAATGTAGCTGCCAGAAGGATACAAGAACCTTGACTCCTCTCCAGTCACTGAGCCTCTGCAGGAAGCTCACACACTCACCCAGAGTAGAAGCTGGTGGGCAGATCTGGATCCACTGAGAATTACCTACAGACACTGTTCAATTTTTGTAGCCCACTAAATTACCAACGGGACTTACTTATTCAAGGTTTTCTCTTCACTAGCCGATAGGTGGGGCTCCTCAGGAAGGCCAAATCTACACATTCTCCCCAACATTTATGACCCTGCTCTGCCACGGTGCTAATTGTGCGGTTTGAGCACCTACTCTGTGTCAGACACCCTGCTAGGTCCTTGTCCACTCTCCTCGGGATCGTATTAATAGAAATATCTTCCAGCTCAGGTCTCCCTTGGACTGACGAGGTGTGTGACCTCAATCCCGCTGAGCCTCGGTCTCATCAACAAACAGAAATGCTAATCCCTCCCCCACAGAGCGTCAGGCACTTGGAATGCACTCCGTAACAGGTGTAGTTGTTTTAGTTAACAGCTCTTGGGGTCAAGGAGGCAGGTGAGGACAGGTGAGGGGGGTGGGGGTGAAGGGATTCCTCTGGGAAAGAAGGAAATCAACAAAAATACAGCTTCTTAACTCTATGGTGATGCAGGTGATCTTATTCGGAGCCAGCAAAGTCGGGGTAAAATTTAAGGAGCTAAGAACCTTCTAGCCAGGAACGCAGACATACCTGAGAGCCCCCAAGGGCCGTGGGAAGCAGAGGTGGGAGACTGGGAGTTTCCAGGTCCTGTGTGTGCTCAAACTCACTGACATTTCTTTCTGACCTGCTCTCTTCAGCCCCCTGTAGCTCCTGTGGGGCAAACACATCAGTTCCCAGGCCAGGACAGCCTTCCGAGCTCTGGAGAGTCATTAAGGCAGCGTCCCCTTCACTGGGGCTCAGCACAGGCTGTGTGGAGGTGGGGCTAGTCCTTCACAGCGAGGTGTCTGAACATCCTCAGGAAATTTGAAGGGAGTTTTGCAAGAACGTGGAAGCAATGCCATTGGATTCTTCCCGAAGATAAATGAGCCTGGTGAATTATTAAGGAGGTGAAAGAAGTCAGGGCTTAGCTAAAAGAATCCCACATTTCTGTGAATATTTCAACCACTCCGGACCTATTTTGGCGAAGAGACTGTTCTTGTGCTGTGTGAAAAGTCTGGAGGGAGCTAAAATTACGCTCACCTAGGGCGGCTCTTGGTTAAGGGAGGCCTGCCTTTCTGAGCTCGGATCCAGGCTCAGAGATAGCTTCTCACAGCTCAGCAGCTATTTTTAACGTTGTGAAACTCAATATGTCAGTGGGGAGGCCAGGAGGAGGCAGGGCTGGAGGTGAAGTGGCCGAGGCTGTCTGGCCCCTGATGGAGGTGAAGTCACTCCCTGGCTCTTGGCTGATACCCCTGCATCTCTTTATTGAGCCCCGAAAATAGATACCTGGCCTGGTGTTCAGGGCTGACGGAGGGGGGTACAGCCCAGAAGAGAATTTAATAATTTAATCTGTCTCTCGTTTGAGCTCTTTCTTTGATTTAATACAGATGCTGTCTCTGGCAGCTGAAAGAGAATGCATCATAGCTCCGTGGTAAAAATAAAAACACTAAACTAAAAACAAAACCCAAACCCTTGGTATGTTCTGTTTACAAGTGCTTTAAAACGTACATTCAGGGGTTCATTTGGTTAAGCGTCTGCCTTCGGCTCAGGTCATGATCTCGCAGTTCGTGGGTTCGAGCCCTGAACTGGGCTCTCTGCTGTCCTTGCAGAACCCGTTTCAGATCCTCTGTCCCCCTTTCTCTCTGCCCCTCCCCTGCTCGTTCTCTCTCTTTCTCTCTCAAATAAATTTAAAAAAGTAAAATAAAATGTACGTTCAAGGGGTGCCTGGGTGGCTCAGTTGGTTGAACGCTGGACTCTTGATTTCAGCTCAGGTCATGACCAGGGTAGTGGTCATTCAGGCTTTGCGGTGCTTAGGATTCTCTCTCTTTCTCTGCCCCTCCCCCACTCACACACTCTCTCTTTTTCTCTAAAAAAATTGAATGTACATTCAAAATGTGTGTCTTTTCATCTCTCTGTGTGTTGGCTCTCAGTGATCCAGCATCCTCTCTAGTTGGGACACCCCATGAGCTCCCCCGTTTCAAGTCTCTCTTTTCCGAGGCCATGGTTTTCCAGTGGAGACTGTCTCTGGCCTAAGCAGCACTATCAGAAACCCAGCAGCAGGGGTGCCTGGGTGGCTCAGTTGGTTAAGTGTCTGACTTCGGCTCAGGTCATGAGTTTGAGCCCTGCGTCAGGCTCTGTGCTGACAGCTCAGAGCTTGGAGCCTGCTTCGGGCTGTGTCTCCCTCTCTCTCTGCCCCTCCCCCACTCACACTGGCTCTCTTTCTCTCAAAAATAAACATTAAAGAAAAAAAAAAAAGGAAAGAAACCCAGCAGCGGCCAGACCACAGTCCAACTGACTAAAGTCGTGTGTAAAGTGTCACTTTTCTGTCTGTGCTGAAGAGTAGCACAATTTGCACCCACCTCTCCCCACCCCAAATCTGCCACATGGCATGAGGATTATTTCAAGCTGAAAGGCAAGTGAGGAGAAGCAGATACAGGAAAAGCTCTCTGCCCTCCCCTTGTTTGCCTAAAAGCAGGACATACATTTACAAAGGTGTCCTTCCTCCCCTGTCCACCAGGGAGGGTGGATGTTAATCAGGGAAGACAACACCAGATCCTCAGCAGCACATTGTACACCTTTTAATAATAACCTTGAGGGGCACCTGGGTGGCTCAGTCGGTTAAGCGTCCGACTTCAGCTCAGGTCATGATCTCGTGGTCTGTGGGTTCGAGTCCCGCGTTGGGCTCTGTGCTGACAGCTCAGAGCCTGGAGCCTGTTTCAGATTCTATGTCTCCCTCTTCCTCTGACCCTCCCCTGTTCATGCTCTCTCTCTCTCTGTCTCAAAAATAAATAAATGTTAAAAATAATAATAATAACCTAGAACAACCTAAGTATATATAATTTTTATTTGTCAATCGTATCTCAATAAAACTGGCAAAAAAAAAAAAAAAAGAAACGAATCAGAAGGTGACTGGGCAGTGTCCCTAGTGTCACAGTAGTTGAAACTGCCAGCCCCTATGGTGGCTTATACTTGAGTCCTGGAGCCCCTCCCTCCAGACCCTCTGGGGCATTAGTGCTGGTGGGGCTCGCCCTCCCCACCCTGGTGAGCAGACCAGAGGAGCCCTCACACCTTTCCCAGATCTGTGTCAGGGAGTATCTGGATGTGTTTTTCTTTTAGAAGTGTTTGTAACAGGCACCTGGGTGCCTCAGTCGGGTAAGCGTCCGACATCAGTTCAGGTCATGATCTCACCGTTTGTGAGTTTGAGCCCCCCATCAGGCTCTTTGCTGACAGCGCCGAGCCTGCTTGGGATTCTCTATCCCTCCTCAACTTGCACTTTCTCTCTCTATAGAAAAATAAGTAAATAAATAAAAAGAAATCTTTATAAAGAATGTCTCCAGGCTTCCCTTGCTTAGTCCCCTGCAAAATCCACCTCCTACATGTTACAAATAAAAGGCAAGCAAACGAACTTCAACCTCAGCCAAAACACATGGTCTTGCGCTGGCAGCTTGTGTTCAGAAACCCCTGAGGGCCCCTGGGCCCCCTCCCCACCAGTCCTGCAGAAGATCCCATTCACCTGAGCTGCAGGGTGGCCCAGGGTTCCCGGTGATGCTGGCCCAGAATGGCTTAGATCAGAATTGTTCCTAACAGAAAATGTGTTCTAAACTTAACTATATACACAATTAAATATTTATAACGGCTCCCCGCCCCCACCCATTACAGCTGGTCTTGCTGTGCTCATTTCCGCCTGTGTGGCCTTCTCCCTCATGTAAGGAAAGGAGTGTGTTTGGGCAAAGTGTGCCGCCCAGGACAGGGACTTGATAAATGCTGATGAGAAAGGACACAATGGGAAAGTGGAAGATGATTCGAAGACGTAACAGCATTTAAGGGCGAGTGGTGACAGAATAAACTGAGGCAGTTACTAGGGACAACACATGTGGCCCCGCTGTGTGGCCTTAACATGCATCTGCTTTACAATGTGGAGGAAGTTTTGACTTCGTTCTGTTAAATATAAGCATCTTAATGAGAAGTATACTAGTGTTGATGAATTTTTTTTCTAGAAAATGCTTTATGAGGGGCACCTGGGTCGCTCAGTCTGTTGCGCCTCCGACTCTTGATTTCGGCTCAGGTCATGATCTCACAGTACGTGGGATCTAGCCCCAGTGTGGGGCTATGTGCAGACAGCACAGAGCCTGCTTGGGATTTTTTCTCTTCCCCTCTCTCTGCCCCTCCCTGGCTCATGCTTGCTCATGCACTATCCCCCTCTCTTTCTTTCTCTCTCTCTCTCTCAAAATATATAAATAAACACTTTTAAAAAAAGAAAAGAAAATGTTTTATGAAAAAAAGCCTCAAATTGATAATAGGAGTGGGAAATGGAAATTAGAGAAGGGGAGGGGAGGCTTATATCCCTGTCCTGTTCCAGTTGCTTATAATGGGAATGTATTTTTAAGTTTACATAATAATACATACATTTATGTAAATTTAACATTTTAAATAAGAAAGGGAAAAAAGTACTTTTCTGAGCAAATTCAATCAAACCAATTTAATTTCTTGATCGATTTTTCAATAGAATAATATTGAGCTGGTTTTCTATTTACTTTCATTAGAATCAAGTCTTTTCGGTGGGCCATGAAAATTTACCTATTATAGTGGCGGGCAGGACGAGGTTTTCCTCTACTTGTCTTAAATTCTTGGCTGGAGCTCCAGAACAAATTCAAGGCTACTAGAGGGGAGGTGGGTGGTGTGGGTGATGGCCATTAAGGAGGGCATTTTTCGGGATGAGTACTGGGTGCCATATGTAAGAGATGAGTGAATCACTGGGTTCTACTCCTGAAGCCAAGACTATACTCACTTGAATAAAAAAAAAAAAAAAAAAAAAAAAGAAAAATTAACAAGAGAAAAACACAAATTGAAATAGGTTAAAACACAAAAAACAAAAAACACGTACAAGGGAACCCTCACAAGAAAAACGAAGATCTAAAGAAATAGAGCCAAACACTTACAGACTAAGTTGGACAAAGGGTAGTAAGTTGTGAAAATGTGGCAAGATAAAGGGGCTTGAGCTAGGGCAGTTAATCGTGGAAAGGTAACTAGAAAGATAAGGTTTTAAAGCATATTTTGTGCAAAGGTTTACAGAGTGATGAGTATGCTCTGTGTACTTTCCAGTTTACGACTCCATGGCTTTTCATTTTTAGTTTTATTTATTTATTTATTTATTTATTTATTTTGTCATCGGGCAACGAAGTCCCCTGGTGGTGGCTGCCTGAACTGTAACCATGCCTTTTAGAAGTTAATTGTCTGCTTTTCAAACCAAGCATTGTATCAAGTGTCACAACCCAGGATGTAATTTTGAGTTGAACCAGAGACATTTATATAAATAAAACTGCTCTGTCTTAATCTCACAATCAGGATACAGATCCGTGTCGAAAATAATGATAAAACATGAAAAATAACAACTCTCATTTATCGAGTACCTGTGTGTCAGATATTAGAGCAACTTCATCACATACAGTGTTCTGTGTAATCCTTACAGCAAGGCTATGACGTGGTTATTGTCTCCTTTTAGAGTTGAGAAAACAGACTAACAGAAATTCAATAATCCTCTCAAGACTCCAGAGCTTTCCCACAATCCTGGTCTCTAACGCCTTCTACAATGGGAGGCGCCTCACTGTTCATGGCTCACTCAAGGGTCATTCCCTCTAGACCGGACCCTTCCCTGGGGAGGGCTGGAGCTGGAGAAGAGCCTGTGCTTCCTTCTGTGGCTCTCGGGCGGGAGGCAAATGCTTCTAGCTCTTCTTCCCACATCTCTCTCTGCTGATGAGGGAGGGACACGCACTCCCGCTTTCTCTTGTCCATTTACACAAGGGGGACACATTTTTCTATCAGTAGAGCCTTAAGACATTTATTGGGTCATGTTGTACTAGTGGATGGGTTAATACACCTAAAGGTCAAGAGTCATGTGGTGTTTTCTCCAGCTCCCTGCATCAGCACAATGTCAGCTCAGCCTGTCCTCTGTCCTGCTTACTGCTCATGACCAGGTGTTACGATGACAAACCTTTCCTGGTATGCTTGGATTTTCCACATTTTTGCACTGAAGTTCCCAGGTCCCAGGAACTCCCTCAGTCTCAAGCAGGGTGACTTTTCCTTCCAGTCCTGGGAAATTTGGACCCAAATTGCAACACAGATTCAGCTGTTCTAGAGCCTGTGGGGAGATGAGACATTCTTTAGGCCTCCTGGTTTGTGACATGTCTGCCAATCCAGTAGCTACTAGAGCTCAGCACTGGGAATGAGAATTATGGGGGGCTTGTTCAGCCTCCAAGGATGGGCTTTGGCTGTACACGGGGTGGCCCAGCATGTGGTTTCTGCAGGAGTCCTGGGTTCCAATCCTGGCTCTACCTCTCTTGCTGGCTCTATAGCCTTGGTCAAGTTATTTCATGGACTCTCTACCTCCCAACCTACACAGTACCTACCTCTCACCCCACAACTTACTTCTTAGAACAGTACCTACCTCATGGGGATAGTGTGAGAATTAAATAAGAAAATGCAAACATTTAGAAATGTTCAGCTCGTGAGCTGCCAGATCAGGTGTGGAAACACCTTCCTGTTGGCTGCTGTGATGGCATCCCGGATATTGATCTTGGCTCTTCTATTTATTTTTATTATGAAATGTTTCATAATACAAAAGAATACATATCATGCACATTCACATATTTGATGTCAAAAGTCATAAAACACATATGCCCAAGTACTCACCACCCCTACCACTCCAGCTGGAGACACAGTATATTGCCAACGCTTTCAAAGCTCCTGTGTGTCTCTGTGTAATCATAACTTCCCTGTAAGCATAACAACTAACCCGAATTTGTGTTTGTCATTTTCCCAACTCTTGTTGTATGTTTACTACAGATGTATATATCCCCTAAGTAATATACTGCCAAGTTTTCGATATTTGGGTACTAATCCAAATGTATCGTACTTTCTTTTTTCACTCTACGTCGCATTTTTGAGATTCATCCACGTCAATGTGCAAAGCCATAGTTTGTTACTTTTCCTTGCTGTATAGTATTCTACTGTTTGACTTATTTATCCATTCCCCTATTGATGGCCATTTGGATTTAGCTTTTTGGTGCCATAAATAGTGCTGCCACAGTCTCATATATGTGTCCTGGGCATGTGTGCACGGGTTACTCTAGGCAATATACCTGATCCTAAAAGTCTTCATTGATTGCCTAGAAGCAAAGGCCTACTTTTTCTCCCACTTCAGGGTTCTGAATCCAACATTCTCCTCTCCATTAAACTCTCTCTTCTTGTATATTAGTTAGGATTCATGACTGTGGGCAACAAAACTCTCCACTCAGGTGAGATTAGGCCAAAAAATGGTGGCTGGGTCGGGGGAGGAATTCATTGGAATGAATGACTGAACAGTCAGGAAGGGGACTGATTTAAACTTGGACTTGACACTGGTGACACAGCACAGTGTCTCTACCTCTGAGCCTGATTCCTGTCTTCCCTCCATCCTCAGACAGGCTCTTCCCTCCTCAGGGCCAGATGGTGGCACTCACTTCAGCCTCACATCTGCCCAGGTTCAAGTCCAGTGGGAGAAAGTGCCCACCTCTGTAGCCCTAAAAAAGTTTCTTGGTGTCTCTCTGGCTGGCCACATACTTGCCTCTAAGTCAGTCTCTGTGGCCAGGGGAATGCAGCACGCTGTTCTGAGGGCCAGACCAGGCCACAGGCCCACCGTGGCATGAAAGCTGTGGGAGAGAGTCCTAAGCTCGTGGGCTGAGTGGAGGTGAGGGGTGAGCCTCCCAAAGAAATGGGTACCATTCCTAAAAGAAGGGTAATGACCGCAAGATAAACAGTAAGTGTCCTGAGCTTGTCACATGACCTTGGACGAGTCACTATCACATCCTCAGGTGTTAGTTCTCTATCTTTGGTAAGAGTGATGAGCTAAAAGGTCTGAGATCTGGTCAGGCCTGTGAATTCTGACTGTGTGGGTTCTGGAAGCGTGGTCACTCTCCTCCTTGCTACCTTTTGCCTTTTGAAACCACAGCTGGACTTCCTTAGAACTTTGTGGGTCAGCATTTGTTGCTCCCGTCCTCCAGAGCATTTCCCGAGTTTAATGCTCAAAAATGCCAGGCTGTGGTTCTGAGCACATTCCTGTAAGGTAACTCACCACGGGACAGTTTCTCAAACCAAGCCCACCACAAAGCCCAGAAGTCTAAAGGTCCTCATCTTTCTCACCACCCATGGTTCTTTCAGGCTGCAAACTCTTTCAGCATCTTCTTTGGATCTTCACCCCCAGCCCTTATATCCCTGAATCTGATCTGTCACAGAGTTTGGTCATTTTCATTCCCTAGAATGTCCCTCGGGCCCCCTCTGTGGTTCTCCTTGCTTGCTTATATTGATGAAGCCAGCTGCCGTGTTGTGACCTGCCCTGTGGACAGGCCTAGTGACAGAGAACCAGGGGACAGCCTCAGGCCAACAGCCCATGGGGACCTGAGTCTTGCCGGCTTGACCTGTGTCAGCTTGGAGGCAGACCCTTCCCCAGCTGAGCCTTGAGCTGATTGCCGGTGATGGCCTGGCCCACAGCTTGAGTGCAGAGAACCAGTTACGTCATGCCTGGACTCCCAGCCCACAGAAACGAAATGAGCTCCAGGAAACAGTTATCAAGAAATGGAGTTGGCAGGCATCCTGGTCTTCCTGAACTGTATGGAAATGAGTCTAAGATTTCACCATTCAGGATGACAGGGCAGTTTTTTTCTTTCTAATAGATACTGTATTAGTCAGGGTTATTCAGAGAAACAGAACCGACAGGAGATACATATGTAAACATATATATGAGAAAGAGAAGGAGGAAGGGGAAGGGAGAGGGGAAGAGAGAGATTGATTGATTTACTGTAAGGAATTGGCTCACACAATCGTGGAGGCTTGGTGAGTCCAAAATCTGTAGGGAAGGTTGGCAGACTGGCGACTCAGGGAAGAGTTGCAAGGGGTCCAAATGCAGTCTGCCAGCAGCTTTCCCTCTTGCTATGGTAGGTCAGTCTCTGTCCTATTAAGGCCTTTAGTTGATTAGATGAGGCTCATCCATGTTGTGGAGAGTAATCTGCTTCACTCAAGTCCACTGATTTAAATGTTAATCTCATCCCCAAAACACTTTCACAGAAACATCTAGAATACCGTTTGACTAACTATTGGGGCATTGTGGCCCAGCCAAGCTGACATAGAATTAATCATCACGGATACTCTATATCTGGTTAAGTAAATGCCCTTCCATTCCTAACATATTAAGAGCTTTTCATAAATCTTGCATTTGTGTTGAATTTTATCAAGCAATTACTTTTATACTATTATTCTCATTTGGTCTATACCTTGTTAAATCAAATTTAACAGGAAAATAAAATATCCTTCAGTTCACTCTTTGCATCCCCACTGCCACAAGCCGTGTTGGTCAGAGAGCAGATTGCCAGCACAGACCCAGGAGCAGTGACGAGGCAGCTTGGAGGGCCTTCCTGTCCCTGAGACAAGCCCTGGGTCTGGGCCTTGCCCAGGAGGGGCCCACAGGCTGCAGAAAGAGCCTTGTACAATCCACATGGAGACTGTGGGTGGGCCTGACAGCTGCCTGACTTGTAGGCCTCACTCGGATCAGGATGGGGCTGATGAGACCTCAGGTAATCAGGGAGCCTGGGGTAACAGCAGCTAGTTGGGGGGCGGTGGCAGTGGGAGACAAACCTGCTCACATGCACACATGCACACTCATGCATCAGGGGTGGCCTTGAGCCTCAGTCCAGCCGGCTCTGGGGCGCACAGAACTCTGGCTCTCTCTGGCTTTAGCAAAAGCTCCCCAAATGGAATAAGTCTTTCTTTCTTTCTTCTTCTTTTTTTTTTTTCCTACTTGGGCCCCTGTCAGTCCCCAGAACATAGGTGCCCTGAGTCAGTCAAACTGCAAGGTTGAGGGAAGAGTCCTCCAGACTGCTGAGTCTGCCCGGGACTTCCAACCCCACTCGCAAGGGAGTTACCAAACTGCAGCTTGAGGGAACATCCCCTTTACAAGAGAGCCCTCGTGACACCAGCTGGAAGTTCAGGGGTCCCGGGATGACCCTCACTTCAGATCAGCTGGCTACCAATTCCAGGGTCCCCAGCACCTCAGCTTTGATAATTGGCTAGAATGACTCACAGAACTCAGGAAAGATCTCTACTTAGAATTACCGTTTATTTGACAGTGAGAGGGTACAGACTGAAGCCAGCCAGAGGGAGAGATGCACACGGCAGAGTCTAGGAGGGGTTTAAACACAGAGCTCCCAGTCATGCCCTCCCCACACAGTCACGGACCCGACGGTGTTGCCTTCATCCACCACAGTGTATGACAATACCCACAGAATATTACCAACTAGGGAGATTCACCTGAGCCTTTGTGCAGAGTTTTTCCTGGGGCTTGATCACATACTGCCCATGTGGTTGACTTTGGTCTCCAACCCCACTGATCTGTCAGGCTCATGGCTTTAGTCCCAGTTCTTCTGGAGGCAGCAACTAATACGGACTGTTCCAGAGTCCCCATCACAAATCACACTATGAGGCTGTGCAGCGGCCAGATTCCCAGGCAAACAAAGACACTCCCATCAGGCCATTCAAGGGATGAAGAGATCACCGCTCAGTAGCCCAGAGCAAAGGCCTGACCTCTGTTCAGGTATGGTTAATTCTTCATTGCACAGTAGGACATGCCATAAAGTAAGTACTCAAACATGCAGTGTGGTGCGACAGCCTGGCTTGATTTTAAAGCCTCCAGGGACGCCTGGGTGGCTCAGCTGGTTAAGTGTCCAACTTCAGCTCAGGTCATGATCTCACGGATCATGGGTTTGAGCCATGCGTCAGGTTCTGTGCTGACACCTCAGAGCCTGGAGCCTGCTCAGGATTCTGTGTCTCCCTCTCTCTCCTGAAGTATTTCTTCCTCCCCCACTCATTCTCTCTCTTTCTCTCTCTCAGAAATAAGTAAGCATTAAGAAAGAAAGAAAGAAAGAAAGAAAGAAAGAAAGAAAGAAAAGAAAAGAAAAGAAAAGAAAAGAAAAGAAAAGAAAAGAAAAGAAAAGAAAAGAAAAGGAAATCTCCAGTTCCAGTGCTGGCTTTGCACTTTTGAGTTTAAGTTACTTAACCCTTATTCATGCCCAACAAAGTTGGAAGGCTCACATTTGCTGATTTCAAAATGGACTACATACTACAGCCATCAAAACAGTGTGGTATAACATCAGGATAGACAAACAGATCAATGAAAGGAGCACAGATAGACACCCTTGTGTTCACAGATAGCTGATTTTTCAGTGAGGGTGTCAAGACAATTCAGTGGGGAAAGAACTGCCTTTTCAACAAATGGTGCTGGAATAACTGGATATCCACATGTAAACAAGTGAAGTTGAACCCCTATTTCACACCATATACAAGAGTTAACTCAAAATGGACCAAAGACCTAAATGTAAGGGCTAACACTATAAAACTATTAGAAGAAAACATAGGTGTAAATCTTCATGACCTTGGATTAGACAATGGTTTTTTTAAATATGCCACCAAAAGCACAAATAGCAAAAGAAAATATAAATGGCACCATCACAATAAAAAACACTTCCATGCTTCAAAGGATATCATCAAGAAAGTGAAGAGGCAACCCGTAGATTGGGAGAAGACCTGCAAATCATATATCAGGGATCAGGGATTTTTATGTAGAAAATATAAAGAACTCTGACAATAATAAAAAGATACATAATCCAGTCAAAACGGGCAAAAAGATCTGAATAGATAAAAGAAGAAATGCAAAAGGCCGACAGTATGTGAAAAGAGCCTTAACATCATTAGCCATTAGGGGAATGCTGATAAGATACCAAGATACCACTTTGCACCCACATGGACAATTAAAATGCAAAAGACAGAAAATAACGAGTATAACAAGTGTCAGCAAAGATGTGGAGAAACTGGAACCCTCGTGCAATGCTGACAGCAATGGAAAACGTTGCAGCAGCTTTGGAAAACTAGCTGGCGGTTCCTCAGAAGGCTAAGCAGAAAATTACCATAAGACCTAGCAATTTCACTTCTAGGTATACATGCAAAGCAATGAAAAACACTGTCCACATACAAGTGTGTATATGAATGCTCATAGCAGCATTATTCATAACTGCCAACAAGTGGAAACAACCCAAGGGCCCATTAACCAATGACCATTAGGTGAAGTTGGGCCATCTACACAACGGAATTGCATTCGGCCTTGGAAAGGGGTGAAGCAGAGATACCTGCTACAATGTAGATCAATCTTGAACATATTACGCTAAGTGAAACAAGCCAGACGCGAAAGGCCACATATTATAGGATTCTATTTATATGAAATAGAATAAGCAAATCTGTAGAGACAGAAAGTAGATTAGTGGTTGCCTAGGGCTGGGGAGGGAGGGTTGACGTTGACAACTAAGGGATGAGGGGCTTCCTTCCGGGGAAGTGAAAATCTTCTCAAAATGACGATGGTGGAAGCTGCACAAGGAAAAACCACAGAGTCATACGCTATAGATGGATGAATTATGTGGTATGTGGATTATAGCTCACTAAAGTTGCTTACAAAGAGTATAAAAGGAGAATGAGAAAAAGGAGGAGGGGACGAAGAGGGGACTCTCAGGACATACTGTGATTCCTGATGCCCGGAGCCACCTCTCAGTCAGGCCATCCCTTGCCCTGCTTGTCCCCACTCCTAGTCTCAAGCCTCAAGCGTGTACCCCAAATCTGTTCTGTTCAGCATGAAAGTAATCACACGTGCACTTTTGTCCAGTCGGACCAGCTATTCTACACTCTGGCCTGGTGAGGAGCTCACTTCCAGCTCCTCTCAAGCCAGCGATGAAAGTGAGGGAGAATTTGGGTCGTGAGACTGGCTGCCGAGGAAGCCCAGGCCTGGGACAGCCCAGAACTCCAGCCCAGTGAGGGCTGCAGGGCTGTGGCTGTAGCCAGCTGTGCTTGGGTTAAAGCCCTCAGCCCCTGGAGGGTCTTCAGGGTGCCGGGTCCCTGAGCAGCCTCAATTCTGTGCTGTTGGAGGTCTGGCCCCCAGGGCCCGGTGTTTCATGGCCATCCTCAAGGCCTGCAGAATGGCATCCTGGCTGTTCCGTACATTGTAGTCACTAAGCTGCAGCAGGCGATCAAAATCTTCCTCCTTGTAGGTCATGTTGAATAGGGAATAGGGTGAGGCGGTCCCAGTGAGATCCACCTGGCCAGCTGGGAGTTCTGTGGGGCTGCGTAGGACACCTGTCCGGAGAGGGGAGGGGTTAGGAGTAGGACCCACAGGCCTCCAGGGGTGGGCAGAATGAAGCCTTGAGACTGGGCACAGGGGGGCGCTGTTCCTCACTGAAGGGGCTCCTTGCTTTCCTCTGCCCTCTGTGTCCTTTGCCCAGAAATATAAATGTGGTTAGTATATGAACGCACTATTTTGAGATCTGAAGGGTTTGCTGCTCCCCACACTTCCTCATAGCAATGCACTTCCACTATAAAGGGAACCTCACAGTATCCTTCTGTATCACCTTCAGGGGCAAGGTGGAAACAGTGGGACAACAAAGTCAGGTCAGTGAAAGATTCAGCCAAGAGTCTGAAAACCAAAGGGATTTTTGCTTTGTAAGAACCAGTCTTTGTTGAGAGAGAAAGAGAATTCCGCAACGTGGGCTGAGCCTGTTAAGGGTAGAGCTGGAAGGTTTGGAATTAGAATGGGAACCAGCAAGCCAGGAATAATGTACAAAGGCAGAAGTTAAGTTTTCCCACCAGAAGGAGTTAAAGGTCTGACCCATTGACAGGAGGTGAGGATTGGAAGGCCTGTGATGAGGGTTTACATTTCAGAGGCCCCAGAGTGGAGTCCCAGCTTCCTGAGAAAAGACGGCAGGCTGGGCTGGGGTGGGAGGACAGAAGCCAACTGAAATCTCAGGTAGCTTCAGGGGAATCTGAGAGCAAGGGGCCCGGGGCCTCTCTGTCCTGGCTGTCTAGCGGTCCAACAATGTGGGGCCTAAGCACAGGTGGAGATGGCTGCAGACGGGGGGGACAACACAGACCTCTGGTACAGGGATTCCCACACACCACCACAGAACAGGACTGCTGAGGAGCCCAGGTGTAGCTCGGGAGGCCGGGGGAGGGGTGCCTGGGGTCATGACAGAGGACAGCATCACAGTGACTGTGCCAACAGAGAGCCCCTGTGAGGATGCGGCGCCCACAACAGAAGTCAGCACACTGCCATGTCCAAAACTGGGTGGGAGTAGCCTGAAGACCCCCTCCCTTTGCTGGCTACAGGAGGGCTGGGAAGGACCCAGGCAGTGCCTCTGAGGGTCCAGGCTGCCAGGCTGTTAGGAAGGGAGGGGATGCCTTACCAGGGGCTGAGTGGTCCTTGAAGGAGGCATTGACCAGTGGGAAGTGCAGCAGGACAGGGGTATCAGGGTGAGTGGGGTCCGAGAAGAGGTGGCACTCTGTTGGCTGGTGTTGGTCCTGAGGGTTGGGGTCCACTCGAGGGAATGGCAGTCCCTGGGCCCGGCAGTACAGCTCAGTCTGCTGCAGCGTCTGGTTGGGGAGAGGGGGGCCCAGAGAGAACCAGCTACTTTCTGGTCATCCCAGGTCAGTGCTCTTGAAAATGCTAGGATAGCTCTAGCCCAAACTGACTGCTCAGTGTCAAGACAACCTGGTACTGACCTGTGTGGGGTCTAGTGCCTTGGAGGGAGGCGAAGGATTCCAGTGGTCTGCAATGTTGTTTGGTTAAAATCTTTAGGTGAGGTATAGACCTAGCACCCTTGCTCCCACTTGGGATTCAAATCTGGGTTATTCATGGGGCGCCTGGGTGGCTCAGTTGGTTGAGTGTCCGACTTTGGCTCAGGTCATGATCTCACGGCTTGTGAGTTCGAGCCCCACGTCGGGCTCTGTGCTGACAGCTCAGAGCCTGGAGCCTGCTTCGGATTCTTTGTTTCCCTCTCTCTCTGCTCCCTGACCCCCCCCCCACCCCCCACCCCGGCTCATGCTCTCTCTCTCTCAAGAATAAATAAAAACATTTAAAAAATTTTTTTAATCTGGGTTATTCAAATCCCAGAGCTTAGAGAGCCTCAGTAGGGGACCCACTTGTGTCCCTAGGTCTCCCACCCAGGGGGGCCTGGAGGGGATAGGATGTGGACAGGCCAGGGTCTCCTCCCAGTTCTGTCTAGCTGTTCTTCTTGGGGTGGATGTGGTGAGCTACCTCCCATCTGCCTGTCCTGGGAGCCCAGGGCCCCAGCACCTTCATAGCCCTTCCCAACCAAGGACCCTGGCAGGAGTCTGTGGGTTAGAGCCTGTCACCCTTCCTTCCCCTTGGGGACCCAGGAAGTCAGGGCCAGTGGCCCAGTGGCCCTTTGCTTGCCCCTGGAGCATGGCCTGGCTGACTAGAGTATCTGGGGTTCCCATGGGGCAACCAGAAGCACCTTAAAGGGTGAGGATAGGGAGTAGTCGAAGGAGAGTATGAGGTCCAGTCTGCGGCCTGGCCGGAACATGGAGGGACAGCTGGTGTTGAGGAAGTAGCCGCCATCTACCAGGCAGAGCTGTGGCTCCTGAGGCGTAAGCTGGCCAGGGGTGGAGTCTAGCTCACAGTCTGATGGGGGAGGCAGTGATAGTCAGAGGCAGCCCCTCCACCACAGATCATCTACCTTTCATACTACATTTGTCTCCATGTCCCCTTCTAACTTCTGGAATCACTCCCTGAAAGCACACACAACCCCAGCCCTTCCCAAGACCTTCTGCAGGCCAACCCCAGAAGGGAATGCTACGACCCCCCCTCCCCCCAAGTCCCCCGCCAGTCCTAACCATGGTCCATTTCCACCTGGGAGCCTAAGCCTATTACCTGGGGATACACGGCAGGGGCCCTTACCTGCCCAGGTGGAGAAGTCTCTCTGGCTATAGTAGTCCTGGTGCAGCTGGAGGCCCCGAAGGAAGTTGAGGCTATGCTGGTGGAGCGGCCTGCCTGTCAGGAAGCCCTTAAATGCCTTGGCCAGCATTGTTCCGGGTTGCAGCCATGAGGCCTCCAGCCACGAGGAGGTCCTCATGGAGGCAGGAGACTCCTCTGGGTTCAGAGAAACAGACATCGGTCCAGTGAAAGGCCGGGAAATGCCTGGCCCTGCCTCCCCTCTGATAGTGCCCTCCCCCAAGCACCTGAAGAGGAAGTAGACTCATTTCAGGCTCCTCGCACTGTCCCCCCTTCTCACCCAGGTTCTTAATTTTGTCCTTGACATGCTGCTTCCAGGTGTCATCAGAGCTGATGAGGTCATACCAGGCATCCAGCAAGTTCAGGGACAAAACGTTGCTCCAGATACCTGAAGGTCAAACCCCCACCAAAGTCACCCTCAAGCCTCAGCACCCTGCCTCCCATCACCTGGAGGGTGGGGACGGAAGAGGGGAGTCAGGTGGGCTGCCCCTGCAATGGCTTTTCCCCACAGCCCAACTCCAGTTTCCCCCACCTCCAGGGGCTCTGCCAGACCTGAGTATGGGAATCATGTCTGGGCAATGAGGCCTGGCCCAGGACTGGCTAGAATCTTCCGAGTGACCACCACTCACCTTCCAGAAAGCAGATCCGGGACTCAGGGAGCTTCCTCATCAGCCGCCCCATGAAGAACTCAGAGCCAAAGAGATCAGAAGGGACAAAGGCTCCATACTTCAGGAACCCCACTTCATAGGGTGAAAACTCTACCCACTCTGTAGGAATAGGAGCAAGAGGCAGGAATGAGAGGAGAGTGGGTTGAGGAGAGCCCCAGCTCTGACAGGGGCCAAAGACACTGCCCCCCACACAGGCCTTAGCCTCCTCTCTGCCTGGCTGACTCCTGGGCTCACCATTCTTCCACCCAGCCCCTTGACCACATCCCCACTACCCCACAACCAGGAGAGTGGGCTCTGCTCCCTGGCTCATTAGCCCATCAGAACCTCCTCCCTTCCAGAAGGCTGAGCACTCTGTGTAGGAGTTTCCTGTTTGAATCCTCTGAAGGCCTGCTGGGTGCATAGGAGGTATGCATGTACGTGTGTGTATGAGTGTGTGTGTGTGTGTGTGTGTGTGTGTGTGTGTGTGTGTGTGTGTATGTATGTTGGAGGGTAGTGTGGACAGGACTAAAGACTGTACCCTTGAAGTCCAGGGTCTCCAGATGGTTCTCTTTGACATTGAGGCTCAAGTAGAGGGGCAGAGGGTTCTGGCCCCGCTCCAGTGCAGCTCTCTGTTCTGACAGCTTCTGATCCATCACCTGGAGTGGGAGGCATGAGGGCTTAAGTGAGGTAGGGAGCATCCTGGAGGTACAGGCTGAGGGTGAGGAGGCAGCTCCCCGCTGGAATTTGGGTGGCATGGGTGGGTGCACCCATCCAGTTTACACTCCCACCCTCATATTCTGACCAGATTCAGGGTCACCATGGGGGACTATGGAGGTTGTGCACTGCACATGTCTCAAAAGAATGCCATTCACAAGGACTACCGTGTCAACAGCAATACCCTACCCCTGCTCCTATGATTCCGTTGGCCCCATCCTTATGGGTTGAAGGGTGGAGTGGATGTGGGCCCTGACACATGGACACAAAGGCACACACACACACATACATTGCTTTCCAGAAAGGACACAGGAATCCCCTTTCAGTACACTTTGTAAGCTCTGTCGGGGGATGGGCTGTCCCTTCTAGATTCACATGAATGCAGTTCAAGTTTCAGCCCTTCCAACATGCTTTCTGGTCATCCTTGCCTCTCCCTCTTCACCCCCTTCTTTCCTGCTTTGCACAGTTGAAGTTGTACCCCGTTGATTAGTCTTGCCTCTGTTTCCAATTTTCTCTTCAATAAAACTCCAAGTTCTGCCTTGATGGCAAGGACTGTGGCTCGCCTTATTGAGGAGCCTCCGCAGAGCCTCACGGAGTTCTAGGAGCACAGAAAGGTCTCCCTCTATCCCGGACCAAGGATGCAAATAGGGTTCATTTCCAGCATCAGCAAGGTTAATGGTGGTGGCTGGCTGGAGCCCCACCTGGGGAACGAGGCTTCCACAGGTCCTGGCTGCTTCTGCCAAAGCGGGGCGTGTGCCACACACAGATACACCGTCCCTCTCTTAGGCTCTCTGAACTGGAAGGCACCGCACTCAGTAGCCAGACCTAGGGGTTTCCCAAACTGCCCTATCAGCCCTTATGATCTGATTTACTTGGAGAATGTGCTAAATTAAACATACAGATTACTGGGTTTCCTCCTGAGAATCAGCAAAAACCACTTAGGAATTTGCTTTTTCTTTGGTCTCGCCAGATGATTCTGATGATCAGCAGATGTATGTCCCAGGATGCTAGCCCTACCTTTCTTGTGAGGAGACCCCTCCCACATGCCCGGTGTCCCCCATCTTCCCCCTGCAGCCCTCTGTCACTGATGCATCATCTTTTCCCCTAGTTCTGCACTAGTGCCCAATAGGACTTGAGTTCTAGGGAAACCACAGGAAGAATCCCCAAATACAGCTTAAGCCCCTGGCACTATTTGTCATACATACAAGTCAGTCCCTCAGGTGTGAAGTGTGTATGTAGTGAAGAGAGGGGGAGCTTGATTAATACATGCAATTTCCCTTCTCAAAGGGTAATAATTCTCCAATTCTCTTCTTTTTATTTAGGCATCCTGTTTGTCTGCTCTTTTGTCTTGTACGATGAGGGAAAATGTGTCCTTTATTTACTCCAGATGAACCATTTCTGACCTGGGGGAGAGGGTCAGCACACTCCACCATCTACTGAAATAATACCCAGCCTTCTTCTTCCTTTTTTTTTTTTTTTTTTTTGAGAGAGAGAGAGAGAGAGAGAGAGAGAGAGAGAGAGGAACAGAGAGACCGGAAGAGAGAGAATAGAGCAAGAGGGGGAGAGAGAATCCCAAGCAGGCTCCACACCCAGCATGGAGCCCCATGCAGGACTCAATCTCACCATTGTAAGATTATGACCTGAGTGGAAATCGAGAGTAGGATGCTTAACTGACAGCCACCCAGGCGCCCCTCTTTTTCCTTTTAATAGCTCACCAGGAAGTGGTGGCAAGCCTCTGGATCTCCAGACCCCCAGTTTCCAAATGAGCATCCCCAACCCTTCAGAACACCACTCTGATGACTCAGGAGTCCCCCTGAGGTGTGGAAGCTGAGTGCAGTGTTGACCATGGGTTCATGTGGTCTAGGCACTGCATTGGGGTGGGGGGGTGGAGGGGGGGGAACTAAAGGCAAAGCCTTTCTGTCCAGAATTGAAGAAAAACACGTAAGACCTTCTTAACTCAGGAAAACACGAGAAAAACTGAATTTCTTCCTGAGGAATGGTGAGTAGATTCTAAGCAGTTCAGTGCTTGCCACCAAAAGATAAAAGAAAAATGTGTGAGAGACATAGTTTGAGAAGCACTGATTATAACTGGTGTATTTTCAAGCAGGTTTTTACAAAACCACGACAATATTATAGAAGTGTGTAGACTAATAACATCGTTCTGTGTAAAGTTCAGGTTATACTATTTCTCTAATAATACTTAATATTAATGAAACTGTGATTTGTTATGGAGTTCTATTTTCTGACATGTAAAATGACTTTTGGAGCCATGGATTGGTATAGCAGGGAGATAATAAATGCTTCTTTCTACCCAGAAAGTTAAATTTGAAATACATACTACATTTTTCTGATTAAATAATTATTTTAAAAAGTATGCAATGGGGGCGCCTGGGTGGCTCAGCTGGTTAAGTGTCCGGCTTCGGCTCAGGTCATGATCTCATGGTTTGTGAGTTTGAGCCCACATCAAACTCTCTGCTCTCAGCACAGAGCCCACCTCGGATCCTGTCTCCTTCTCCCTCTCTCCTGCTTGCACTCCCTCTCTCTCTCTCAAAAATACATAAACATTAAAAAGTTTTTAAAAAGCATACAGTGAATGTTAGCTTTAAGAGATAAAGCATGATAACTAAGAAAAAAAAAGACTATTTGAAAAGCTTTAACATTAAAATAAAAATTTTAAAACCACACCAGTGCTCATTTTTAAGGACACATTGTTTGTTCAACAAGATCATAAGATTTTTTTCCTGTGAACCAAAAAAAAAAAAAAAACCAAAAAACCCCCAAAACCCCAAAACCTTATTAAGTTTGTCTTTTAAAAAAAGACTACAAACCTTGTACATAAAACCATGCACGAAGTCATTACTGGAGAATCAAAGGGTAATTAAATAAAAGTGTTCTTTATAGCCTCAGATCAAACTGCATTTTATAGCACATCATAAATAAACTTAAAAGAAGCTTCTCCCAACTCTATAGTAACTATACCTCCACCAGATGGGAAAGCCACTAATAAAACACTGTATCCTCACACCAGAACATGAACTTCAATAATAGACCTAAACAATACACAGGATATATTAATAAAATAAAAATATTTCAAGTAATTACATTGGTTTTATAAATTTAATGCCATTTCAATAAAAATTCCAAAAATTTTCCCATGAAACTTGACTGGCTGATTGCATTACACGTATAGAAGAGCTAAGGCCCAAAAGGAGCCAAGACAATTCTGAGAAAAACCAAGGTGGCAGGTGGGGGAAAGTCAGCCCTGTCAAATACCAGCATGTACTACAAATGTGGAGTCACTAAGCCAGGGTAGTGTTGGCACAGGGAATCGGCCCCATTCGAATGGAAGAGAGCTCAGGAAGGGTCCCATGAGTGTGTGAGAGCTGACAAGTGAGACAAGCAGCAATGCAGACTTGTAGAGAAAGAAGAATCAACAAGTGGCATTAGGAAGGTTTGCTATCCATATAGAAAAAAAAAATTGGATTCAAGTCCACATAATACTTGAAGACATATTCTGAGTAGATTAAAGTCGTAATTGTGGAAAACAAATCTTTAACACTTTAATAAGGATATATAGGAAGAGATTTTATAACTTTAGGAGGGAGAAAGATTTCTCTAGCAAGACCGTAAAAGCACAAACCATAAAGAACATAATGAGACACTGGATTATATTAAAACTATGCGTCAAAATCTAATAGAACTGATAAAGGATTAATATCCAGAAGTGGATAATAATATGTTAATATTAATTATTATTTTAATTATTTTTAAATATTATATTTATTATTTTTATATTTAAATTATATTTAGATATTTTAATTATTATTTATTAATTATTAAATTTCTTAAACATTTATTAAATATTAAATTATATATTTATATTTATATTATATATTTTATATATTCTATTTGATACTTAGATATTATAAATTAAATATTAAATTAAATATTTATTGAATATTAAATATTATTAATATTAATTGTAATTAATTAATAAATAATATTAATATCAAGAAAATGGAAAGCTATAACAAAATTTTGTATAGCACCCATAAAATGATCAAAAAACTAAAATTTTATTTATTTATTTATTTTTTATTAATATATGAAATTTATTGTCAAATTGGTTTCCATACAACACCCAGTGCTCATCCCAAAAGGTGCCCTCCTCAATACCCATCACCCACCCTCCACTCCCTCCCATCCCCCCCATCAACCCTCAGTTTGTTCTCAGTTTTTAACAGTCTCTTATGCTTTGGCTCTCAAAAAACTAAAATTTTAAAGAGCACGTAAGAAAAAGAAACCATGATACATTGACGGTAGGGGTGTGAATTAATGAAGCCTCTTTGGAGAACAATTTGGAGAACAATTTGGCAATAGGTAGGAAAGCAAATGATACATGTGCCCAATGGCCTGATAAGTCCACTGCTGGGTGTGTATCTTCAAGGCTCAGAGAATCTCTAACATTTGTGCACAAGGGGACTTGTACAAAACCATTTGTGCAAGTAACATTATATTTTTCTTAAGGATGTATAATAAAAGGTGTATAATAAGATAAACAATAAAAGTAAAGTATGTTATGTACTTATGTTTTGTATTATACAATACAATAACATGTAAGACCGAAGATATGAGTGTGATGATAAAGCCAAATTCAGGATGGTGGTTCCCTCTGGGGTGGGAGGGAAATGGGACTTGGGAGTGAGCCACAGGAGGCTTCAACTCTTTCTGTAACATTATATTTCTGAGGCTGGTTGGCAAGATTGTGCATATTCATTACGTTATTCTTTCTGCTTTATGCATTTTCTTATCAGGATTTTTATATCTTGATAATCTGAAGATTATCATAATATTTAAATGAGAAATACTGATTTTTATAATAAATATTTTTAAACTAATAAATACAAAACAAGAATGGTTGGTAATTTCCAAATAGCACTGTGCTTGCCAGCAAGAATAACATTTAAAGAAAAATTCAAAGCAAAGCCATTTTTGGCACTCATTCATTTATAAAAAATCTTTCCTGGTCAAACTCCTGATTCCCAAAAACAAGAAAGACAAGAATCCTTTCTCTGCTAATATATTTGATAGTTTACTTTTAATTATGAATGCTGACGATAACCTTTTGTGTTTTAGTTGTTCCACATACTTAAAAAAATTTTTTTTTAACATTTTATTTATTTTTGAGACAGAGAGAGACAGAGCATGAACGGGGGAGGGGCAGAGAGAGAGGGAGACACAGAATCAGAAGCAGGCTCCAGGCTCTGAGCCATCAGCCCAGAGCCCGACGCAGGGCTCGAACTCACGGACCGCGAGATGGTGACCTGAGCCGAAGTCAGACGCTCACCTGACTGAGCCACCCAGGCGCCCCCCACATACTTTAAAAGAAACGTTTGCATAATTATATGTGGTAAAACAATAGTGGGAAAAAAATCACTGACTTTAATATCAGTTAATGTAAGATTTAACAGTTGACTTACTAAACTTTCCTTAAAGAAGCAATGTAAAGGGGTGCCTGGGTGGCTCAGTCAGTTGAGTGACTGACTTCAGCTTAGGTCATGATCTCATGGCTTGTGAGTTCGAGCCCCGAGTCGGGCTCTGTGCTGACAGCCCAGAGCCTGGAGCCTGCTTTGGATTCTGTGTCTCCCTCTCTCTCTGCCCTCCCCCGCTCATGCTCTGTCTCTCTCTGTCTCAGAAATAAACATTAAAAAAAATTTAAAAAAAAGAAGCAATGTAAAAAAAAATGCATACCCTCAGTTTTGTCTTAATGGTGTTACAATAACAGTAAAGAAATATAATACCTAATACTTAATGCTTACTCTATCCCAAAGCACTACAGAATGCTCACAACAACGCCTTGAGGTGAGAACTGTTCTCACTAAATCTCCCCTCTCTCTCATCCCCCCTGAACAAATGAGAAAACTGAGGCACAGAGAGGTTAAGTAACTTGCATAAGAACACATAGCTAGTAAGAGGTACTGAGATTGAACCCAGGGAATCTGGCTCGAGTCTGTGCTTTTAACACTGTCATGAAGATATAGAAGAAGAATACATTCTATATTGCAGTATTGATAAAATAAAAATTGCTCAAGCAATCTCTCTGACACCCAAACATAATGTGAGACTTTTGTCTCACTGCCGAACTGACTTTGGCATTGACTGGTCCCTAAGCTCTTGAGAGATCCACAAATTTCTATTTTGTGGCAATGAACTGAAGAATAGCCTGATTCAAAAAGGCAGCATCCCAAAGTAGGGCAGACACTGAGACACTGTGGTTCCTACTTCCTCTAGCCACAGATCCCCGTCTCCCTCAACCTGTGGGAAATGCACACACGACTAACTGCAAGGTTGCCCTGGTCCCGCAGGTGCACACATGCCCTGCCTGGCAAGCAGGTGCCCTACCTGGCCATGCAGCATGGACTCCAGCACGAGAGCCCACAGGTCCACAAAGGTCTTGGGGTGGCCCTGCTTAGCCCGCAGCTCCAGCTCCCGGCAGTAGCTTGCTAGGCGCTCTGGGGAGAAGGCCTCCAGTTTGCTCTTGGCCAGGTGCTCTCTAGCACATTTGATGGGTCCTTCGAGGTCCCCCTGTGACCACTCCGGGTCCCCGTAGAGGTGGGCCATTGTCCTGGGAGAATAAAGGGACAATATGGAGGGAGACGGAGGCCCAGCTTGGGTCACTGCAACACCTCCCTCCCACTTCTCCCAACGTGGTACTCCTGCAGCTAAGGCCCTGCCCATCTAGAGAATGTGTCTCAGGGCTTTGTCTCAGATCAGCGCTGTCCAATATAATGTGAGTCACATATGTAATCTGAAATTTCCTAGTAAGTACATTTTGAAAAAGAGAAGGCTAGTAAAAATTAATTTTAATAATATATTTTAATTCAATATATCTAAAATTTATAATTTCAACATGTAATCAACATAAAACATTGACATAAATTTATATTTTTCAAACTACGTCTTCAAAATCCTTGTGTATTTTATAACGCATCTCAGTTTGGACTTGCCACGTTTCACGTGGTTGCTATCCACAGGTGACTAGCAGCTACTGCATTGTATGGAACAGATCTAGACCCTACACCCATCTTCATGGGCCTGTCCTCAAGCCCTTTAAGATGCTGCATGTCAACAGCTGTCACCTAAACTCCTCAGAGTTTACTCTTCTTTTACTCCTTAAAGTCACATTTCAGTAAGACTCAAAGGAGTGAATTTCTAACAGTGAAAAGCCCCACCTCATCATAGGCAGAGTCAGATACAGGAGGCAGTGGTGTCTTCAGGCAAGACAGTATCTCTCCATCTAAATTTCTTCATCTATGTGTTAGGGGCAGTAAGAGAAACTACCCTAGGGAGTGTTATAAGGATTTAATGAGGTAACAACAATTAAAGAGAAGAGAGCTACCAATGTGGAGTTCCTGGTACTTATCATACATGTTAAGTGTTTTACTTGGGCTGTCCCATTACAGTCCTATGAAGTATGTACTACTATTACCCCCATTTTGGAGATGAGTCAACTGAGAATCAGAGGAAATAAGTTGCCCAGGAAGTGGTGTTGCAGAGACTCAAACCCAGCTCCTTCTGAATCAGCTGCCTTACACCTCTTCGGTAGCATGGAATGATGTCCTACAATGCCTCTCCCATGGCAGGACCTCTGTAACATCTACTTCCTCCCTTTTGAGAAAGTCACTTTTGGCACCCGTCAGACCGGACTGCTCACACCCATGTGGCTTCCTCACAGAGAAGGTTCCCCTGGTGTCTATTCTACTCCCCTCTGGGACCTGATCATCTATGTCTTCCAGTCCCCAGGGCCCTCACCATGTAGAGCCTGAGATGCCACTGAAGTAGGTCACACAGTCCAGGAGGCCCAGCTTCTGTAGGGCCAACAGGTGGCCATAGAGAGACGTCATGGCCCGGGCACCTCCTCCTGTGGCCATTATGCCCACAATAGGGACCTGGACCACACACAAAAATAGGCTGGCTTAGCAAGGACCCAGGATGAAACTACTTCCTGGCTCCAGGGAAGGGACCTCATGGCCAGGGCCTGACTGGAGTCGGGATTAGAGCTAGTACCCAGCCCCTCCCCCAGGAAGTGACAGATCTCAGCCCTGGACAGATCCCCAAAGAGAGTGAGAACCCCAGAGCTTACCCCCTTCACCACCACCCCCCACCCGGCTCCATGTCCACTCCCATGTCTGCTGACTAGAGTGTCTAGGGAGGGCATAGGAATCGGGTACTTCCTTAAGGTCATTCCAAGGTATTGCACCCCCAAACCTCATCCTCCTGTAGGTCTCTGTCCAGCTGCAAGACCTGCTTGAGAGCCTTGGCCACCACCTGCTTCCTCCTGCTCAGGAAAGCTTTCTCCTCTGCACACAGATCAAAGCCCAGGTGCATAGCCAGCTCCTTAGGGCTGGGCAGTAGAGGATCCAAGAGTCAGGGGACACTGCATAGCTCAGCCACTGGTTGGCCAAGCCCACGATAGATGCCAAATAACCTCCCTTCTCCCATCCCCAAAGGCCAGGCTTTGCACAGCTCTCCCCTGCCCCATGATCATCCCTCACTGTCTCCCACAGATATGAATGTCCCTTACCAGCCCTCAGTCTTGAGCTGCAACGTCACTTCTGGGGCCTGAAATCAAAGCAAGAGACTGAACTAGGATGTCCTAGACCCTGGAGGGAAAGTGGGTAGACCCTGGGGGCCTGGGCTCCCCATCTTTATTCTCACTGGCACTTCCCATCCAGTTGAAGCCACTTACGTTTGTAGCAGGAACGTTAATGGTCACCTCCTTTCCCATGGCCAAG
Source organism: Panthera pardus (assembly GCF_024362965.1). Lineage (NCBI taxonomy): Eukaryota > Metazoa > Chordata > Mammalia > Carnivora > Felidae > Panthera > Panthera pardus. The sequence goes on along the minus strand of NW_026526810.1, from coordinate 53,582,754 downwards.
GACCTTAGAGGCACAGTGAGGTGCTCAGCTGACTTGTCTGAATTCCAGGCATTCCTTTCCAACCTCTGGAGGGAAATATTCATTCATTCAGCCAATCCTTACTGAGTATCTAGAGAGTGATCCAGACACAGTCCCTCTCTGATAATATGAAAATAATCACAATATTTATAATTATTATAATTATGGTGATTACAATTACTAATTATAAAAATTCTTGCTAATATTTATGGTTCTAACTGAATTATCGTATGAATTTATAATGAATTAGGTAATGAACAGATGTTAGTAAGTGTTGTAAAGGGAAAAAAATGTTGTAAAGGAAATAAGCAGTGTGATATGATACAATAACCAAAGGAGGGGTGTGTGGGGTCTATTTAAGATGGGGAGTCAAGGAAGGCCTCTCTGAAGAGGTGCTATTTGAGCTGAGATCTAAAAGGAGAAAGAGGAAGTAGAGGATCAGGCAGCCTTGAAAGGAGTCAGAGGTAGAAGAGAGAAAGCACTTGGCATGTTAGAAAAGCAAGAAGAGACAAGTATGGCTAGAGCATCATAAAGAGGGGGAGCGTGGACCAAGATGAGGCAACAGAGGTGGGCAAGGGCCAGGCCTTGTGGGCACAGATATGGGATTTTAATCTAAAAGCATCATTGCAGGAGCCATTGAAAAGTTCAGACAGTCTGACAAGGCATAACAGCCCCCATGCCCACTTGAGGCTCCTGGTGATTTCCCTGTCTTGCCAAGGGCTTAGTGTCTAACTGGGGGAGGCTGGCAAGGCCACAGGAGCCTGGTGTTGGCCTGAGAGGGGCCCACAACAGCTGGAGCTGGTCCAAGGCTGGGAGAGCTCCAAAGCAAAGACCTACCTTCAGATGCCCACTCAGTTCTGCCTCTTGGGCTGCCATGTAATGGAAGCAGAAGGATGCTGTGCCTAGTGCAGAGGTCTGTGTGTCTTCATATGAGCCCTTCAGCACCAACTCCAGCTCATCCTGATCTAGGGAGAAAATGGGCAGATTAGCACAAGTGGAACAAGAGCCAGGAATCCTGTCAGGGACCCAGGGAAATCGGCAGTGCTGCTTGAACATGGCCAAGGCCTGGGAGCCCAGGCCGGTAGACAGGATTCTGGAAAGAGCCCTCCCCAGTCTTCTGGGCCCCACAACCCCCATGGGACTCCTACCTCCTGCTACATAGCCTCCTCCAGGTCAGGGGACCCTCCTGCCTAGAGGAGACTTGTTGCCCTTGTCCAGTGCGGGCAAGAAGAAAGAGGCAAGCTCTGCTCGGCTGCTCACCTCCCACTCTGTACAGGTTTCCAGTCACCCCATCTAGCAGAGACCAGACCTGGTTCTGAGCCACCCTCAGGCAGAAGCCAGACCTGGTTCTGAGCAGGCCTCACCTGTGACCGTGGCTGTGCTCCCAATGCTGACCAGATGGACATCCAGGCATGACAGCTCTCGGGCCTGGGGCAGACCACATCATGGGCAGGGGGCTCTGGAGGGAAAGCTGAGGTCTCCTTGGCTTTGCTCTCAGAACCCCTCTGTCCCAAATCCACCACACGCAGAACGGGAAGTGAGGGCCAGAGTGGGACTGGAGGCAGAACCCCTGACTCGAGACACCTCTAATCTGCTGCAACTGCCAAGTCAGGTGTTCTGGAGCAGCCAGGAGAGTCCCTTCTCCACCCTGCACACCCCACCCCTCGGCTTTCCTAGATTTGCCAAACATCGGAGATCCTTGAAGGCCACCCAAGCCTCAGACACCGTTCTTTCTTCTCTGTGTTTCTCTGGACTCAATCTGGAGAGTGTGTTCTACCATAGCTGCCCCCAAACAGTAGCGTGCAAACCACTGGTCTATGATTGGAGAAGCCTTTACAATGTTAACAATGAAGGTACCTCCAGCCTGTCCTCCTGTTGACCTGCTGGCCAAATGAGCCTGTAATGCCTTTCATTCTCTGTAATGCCTGTCAGCTGACACCCACAGTCCACCCGGCTCTTGTTACCGATGCTCTCCTGTAGACCTGCTGACTTTATCAACCCACCACTGGTCTCCATCACTCAGATAAAAAGCAGCTGCCTAGGTATGATGATTTTAACGTGCATTTGTAAAAGTGATGCTAGCCCATCAAACAGGCACTTGCACAACCCTGAGGGTAAATGCTTTCTTCAGTTTGGGACTCTATGTGCCTTACCTCACCTTAGGCCCAGCCCTGCTCCCAGGTCATGGCTGTGTTGCTCACCTGTGAGCTTTGAGTAGAAAGTGCATTGGTTACCACTGCAGCTTTGTGAGCTTGCTCTGTTTTAAAAGAGCTGACCAGAACTGTCCAGTGTCTCAAGGAGGAGCTGACTGACCCCCTGACGCTATCCCAGAGCCCCCAGATTGGAAGCAACCACACTGGAAACTCCCTCTGAGCCTCTGCTACTTCAGTACTAACACCCCAGCCCGGCCTGGGCTTCATGACTTGCTCACCACCTTCCAAGGCTGAGAACTTAAGTCCATCACAGGTGACAACACTGTCAGGAACACCTAAAATTCCCCCAACACTCCCTCAGCCATCCAGCCTTGGGCTACAATCTCCTCTCAGCAGAGCCTCAAACTCTCTCTCTCCATATTCCTTGAAGGCCCTGGCCCCTCCAAGCCCCAGCCCCTGATCACAGCCCCGGTAACCACCTAGCTGGGAGGCCAGGGGTGGTAGTACCACAAGCCTCTGTCCCTGCCTGTCCCTTCTGCACCTCCTACCTCAGTTTCAGCTCTGGGGCCCCTCCCTCAGATGCCCTTACAAGCCTGAGGAGAGTGGTTACCACAAGGACGTTGTTGGTGATGAGGTTTTCTGGGCGTTCTGACCTGGAAAAATCAAGACATCGGGAGCTCAGCCTGGCAAAGGTGAATACTCCCTGCACTGGGCTGTCCCCTCACAGGCCAGCCTCCAGCCTCCCTGGGGCTTCCCCAGGGAGATGCTGAGGGACCCTAAGTCCTAGGTACCATTCATGAGGGAGGTGCTTCTGAAAAGTGCAAGGTGAGGAAAGAGAGGGACAGTGGGGCCAAGGAAGCAGTGACTTTCCTCTAAGACCCCCCACCCAGACTGGCAGGGGTGAGGACTGAGGGATGGAGAATCTGGGTCAAAGACATTTCCCTAAATAAATCCTGGGTCCTGAGACACTCCCCAGACTGTGTGATTGTTACTCACGTTTTTTCCATCAGGAACTCCACGTCCAGCTCCTCCTGTCCCTGAAATCAAAGATAAACAAGTCATCAACATTTACACATATCTTTGGAGTTGACACAGTTCTTTGACAACGCACTGTCTCGTCTCGAGCAGTGTCTCAGGGATGCACAGTATAACAATTCTTCCCACTTTACAGATGAGGAAATTGAGGCTTAGGGAAAGATGGTCTACATGCCCAAGTTACCTCCAGCTGATAAGTCTGCAGAGAGCAGTTCTCTCTTCTTGGCAGGGCTGAAGAGAGGGATGAGCACAAGCCTAAAGAGGCTTAAGGACACCCAGGGCCCATCTCCTGTTCCTCTGGTGGGGAACCTGACCCCAGAACCCTGCCTTCCCACTCCTTACCTGCTGGAGAAAGAGCAGAGGCCTTCATAAAGCAGGCCTTGGGTACCACGGGAGATCAGAGGCAGTGAGCAGGAGTGATGGATCCCACAACTGCCCCAAGGGTTAGTTACCCTGAGCTGTGTTTTGATGGACATTAGGAAGTTGTTCACCACTGAAACCTTCCTCCCATAGATGACTAAAATCCCTCCACAGAGTGATTCAGTCTGTAACAGTCTAGTTAAACCTTTTCCTTTCCTATTAATGTGTAAATCTCTGGGAGGGGTTGCCATCTTTCTGAGATGAATTCAACCCAGCAGCATCCCAATAGATAGGCAAAAATGTAACTTCCTCAGCCTGGAGCTGAGAGAGGTGGGGCCCAAGGGGATCCCCCACCCACCTGGGGACGCAGGGAGAAGGTCTTCTGGAGCAGCTGGCCAGGGAGGACTTCTGAGACGTCATAGAGAATCTTGAAGCAGGCATCATCCTCCGTGACTGGGTCCTCATCATAGACGTTTAGCTCCAGAATATTCTAGGGACCCGAGAACAGCAACTTGACACATTATTTACTCATTACTGTACTTCACACCTGTTGAAACTTTACTTGATGTCCAGGGTCAGGAAAGATTATTATGCCTCCATACTTTGTACTTCAAAATAAAAAGGATAGTAAAACTTCAAAGCAGTAAAAGGAAATCCGGCAAAGTTCCTAATCTCCCCCACCCTTTAATTGTTTTTTATAAAAAATAAAATCCTTTCAGTGTTTGCTCACCTCCAATCTCCCCCCACCCCCCGCCGCCCCCACCTCCACCCCAGCTTGCTGGTCCCCCAGGGCACCATATGTACCAGGAGCTTCCATGCATTTATCTCATTTAACCTCACAACAACCCCATCAGGAAGGGATTCTTCCTGTCTCCCTTCCACCCATGGCCTTAGAGAGGACCAGCAACTTGCCAGAGGTCAGACTCACAGCCAGCTGCTGGGTCACACATTCTCTCCCACACAGCCGTATCCAGGCTGGGAACAAAGATACCTCCCCAGTGTCTCCGACTGAGCCCTGGAGGGAAATGTGTTCCAAAAGAAGGATATAGCCTGTCCTTAGGAGGGTGGCCCTGGCCTTTACCTTGACCCGACTCTGGATCAGGAAACTGAAGGTCTCATTCCATACAGGATGACTGGAGTTGGTGATTGTTTTGGTTTTAAACTTTGTCCCAGGTGCAGTGGGCAGCTGTAGGGTCACGTAGGGGTCTGCCTCACTCACTGCCAACATCAAGAGAACAGTGTCAGAGAGAATTCCTTACACTCCTCTCCAGGGGACTCACCAAGTTCCTACCACAACCAGCCCAGCCCCCAGGTTCTCGCCTGGGCCTTTCCCATAGGGTCTGGTCATCTCTGCACCCCTGGAGCCCAGGAAACCATTACTCACACAGGTCAGCCCAGCCCAGGTTCCTGGCCTCCAGGACCTTCACAGTAAGCCGCCAGCAAGCAGAGGCCTCCACCTGGAGAGAAATAACAGACTATTCAGTCCTTCCCGCCCAAACTCGAGCCCACCAGTCTGTGCTGAGGTTTCTCCTAAGATGCTCCATGATGCTGCATGGCATTCTGGGGCCAAATAGCCTGTGCCCACCACTGTCCTCGGAGCTGTGGTTCCAGGCTATAGGAGTCAAGGCATGGCAGGCCACCCAGGGGGTGGAATTTGTGGGATCCCCTCCCCTTCAGGGACAGGATTGCACAGTGCAGTGGTGAAAGCAGGGAAATGAGGGCCAAGGAATGGCCACCACACTGGACATGTCAGTTTGGGGTTGCCCCCACCCAGGGCCCCCAGAGAGGGCAGCCCTTTGGTGAAGCATGTGAGTCTGCTGTTCAGCACCCCTCAGCCCTCTGGACAGGACATGGGACTCGACACCAGGGAGGCTGGGCCCTGGGAAGCCCAGTCATCTGTGACAGCCATGGGCACTCACCCTCTCTTGAGTGTGAAATAGGAAACTCCAAGAGCATCAGGCCATTACCGTGAGCAAGAGGCCATTGTGAACTAAGGCACTGGGGAGGCCACATTAGCCCACAGACAAAAAGCCCAGTGAGGAGGAAGAAGGAACTGAGTGGGCACAAGTGCACAGGGGCAAAAGGAGCAGAGGTGGTGAAGGACAAGCAGTAGGCAAGTAGGATGCACCAAGTCCTGCTGGGGACAGGGCACCCGGGGGCTATCCTCACATCCCTACTGCTGAGGGCCTTGCCACTGCCTAGATCCTGGGTGCCTAGGGTTTCTGTTCTTCTTGAGGCCTGGCTATGGAGCTGTTACTGGGCACCCTGCGCAAGGTTCTTACAGCAAGTCCCTGCGGGCTGAGGTAGAGGTGACACTGTGCTTCCATGATAGACATTCGGCCTCATGTGGTGGGGAGATAGTGCTGCGATGACACCAAGGAGCTTTCTTGCTTTGTGCCCTCCCACCATCAGTCCCTTCTGTGCCCATGATCCAGAAGTCTCCTGCCAGGGCCCATCTCAGCTCTGCACAGACGCTGCCTGCTGGGGGCTGCCTCAGTGTCCACAGACCAGCTCTCTATTCCCACAGAGAAACTTAAAGGACAATGGACCACAGCAGGGTCGCTCAGGACCAGTGCCCTGTGGGTCCCCACATCACTGTCCTGTGCCTTCATGCTGAGTATCTTTGTCATTCCTGTCAGCTTTCTGGCAGAGCATATGTGATATCCAACCCCCCCCCCCCACCCGCCTGCCCCGACCCCGAACCCCCTGCAAGGCCTACTTGTTTCTCCCTTCTTGGGGCTTAACTCCAGTGACACTAGCAACACTTTGACCCTACACGCCTTAAGCCAGAGCTTATAAATGGTAGACGTTTCATGGCTTTTTAGACACCTGGTTCCATGTCCTCCATGCACCCAGATTCTATCACTGCCTGGACAGAGGAAGTGATGGCTGGGGTCCTGGGGCCCAGGAGGGAGCTGTGCTTCCATGCCCCACTCCAGGACAGGGCAAGGACAGAGGCAGCCCCTGCTCCCCCTCATTCTCGAGGCCACAGCCTGTGGGCTGCTCTAGAGCCACATGGGGCTTCTAAGTGTCCCCAGTTGCTCCTTTCCAGACAGTCACCGTGCCCAATTTGAGCATTGTTGCCCATTTCTCTCTCTGGTCACCAAAAGCCTCTCAATCTCAGAAAGCCCACTGTTCCCTGGCGGGATATTTTTCCAGGGTGAAACCCTATTTCTTGTCACACCTAAAACCATCAATGTTGCAGAGCACCAGAGGATGGGCAGTGACAGTAATTACAGTAATTACTACTGAGGGAGGTGGAGTGGGGTGGTCAAGGCAGGCTCCCAGCCACGATAGCTGGATCTAAACCCTGGTCCTCTGCTTACTTGCTGTGTGACCCTGGACAAGTCACTAAACTTCCCAGTGCCTCCAATTCCTCATATGTAGTGGAATTAGTAGAGGCTAAATGTGTTAACACCTGTAGAATGCTTAGCAAAAAAGTAAAGTTTCCAGATAATTGCTCTTATTACTGTTTATTAAGTGCTTGTCATATTTCTAGGTGCTGTACTAAGCATGTTATGTATTCCAACTTGATTTATCCTCCTGACAACCTCCTAAGATAGTACAAGATAGTATTCTGCTTTCCTCCCATTTTACAGATGAGAGAACTGCTCAGAAAGGTCAACTTGCCATAGGTCACAGAGTTAGTAGGTGACATAGTCAGGATTCAAACCCAGATCTTTAAGGCCAGAGCTCATATCTCCTGTGCTGTTCTACCTTCCCAGGACTTTGCTTCTTTGTAAAAGCATGCAACTTTCCCCCACTGCCCTGTGGATATCTAGACAGCAGAATTTCATAGATTTGTTTTAGACCAATGTGAATATTGAACTAATAGGATTCTCCTGAGGGCACTGCAGCTTCCCCTTCCCTTTTGAAATGTCCTCCCATCTGAAATCATCCCATCAATCCTTAATTGATGACTGACCCTGGATGCTTATGGAGAGCTTCTCCAGCAAGGACCCCCAGCCCAGCTTCCTGGAAGATCCTGGGAGTACCTCCCTGCTGAGAGTGTCAGCCACTGTTTCTCCCAGGGCCTCCCCCAGCCTCCTCCCTATGGAGAGACTCAGTGCTGACCCCTGCTCAAGACAGGAGATATGACCCAAGGAAGTTTGAGGGGGCTGGAGTCCCCATATAGGGGTCTGGAGTATCTGTGACCATGGGGTCTTCATCAGGAGGAGAAAAATGAGCAGGCTGCCTTTCCCCCTGTTGGCACCCAGGGACCTGTGTGGTAGAGGAGGTTGGAGAGAGGGAGGTTGGAAACTTCAGGAACAGCCTCAGGCCCCGTGTCTCCTGAGTCATGCTGAGCTGATTCTCCCAGATCTCACAGCAGGCACGTTCCAGAGCAAGTCCTGGATGCTTCGCCTGTCCTGCCAGCTCAGCTCCTGCTGCCAGGGCAGGCACCAGTTCCCTCTTCCAGTAGGAAAGACGCTGGGTGAGGCCACTACTGAGGCTGCCCCAGGAGCCGACTTGAAGGCTGAGGGTTAAGGGTCTGGTCTTGGGGACTCAGTCAGTCCCAACAACATCAGCTGCAGGAAAGGTGTTTTCCAGGCATGTGGGCCGACTCAAGCTCCCAGAGCCACTGCACCTTGAGCTTCAGTTTTGCCCCTGGGCTGGGCCTAGAGCAGGCAGAGGGTAGCAGGAAAAGATGCCCTGCCTTCCCCAGGGAGACAAGGACGAAGACAGATACTTCAGAAACTTCCACAGCTGGAGGCTGTAGGGTCAGGGGCTCAGTCTCCTGACAGGAGGAGCAGATTAACCCCGGGCTGTCCAAACCCTCCACCACCAGCTCCTGCAGCCTTGGGTTCTTCCCAGCCCCCCATCAAGGCGTTTTCACTAATGTCCACCTTGGAGGGGGTGGTCTTCTAGACCTCAGGTTGACACGGGCTGGGGCAGTGGGTGTCATCCTTCAGTGGAGGGGTGTCTCTCTATCCTTCCCCAGATTGCCTGGTCCCTGGACTGAGTCAGGCAAGTCTTCTGCAGAAACACCAGTCTGGAACTGCTGGACTGGATCTGACTCAGGCCTGGGTCTCAGGGTCAAGGTTCCAGAGGCCTGGCAACGTCTGAAGAATGAGGCAAATGCCTCAGGACAGTGTGCTTAGCACACTTAGCCCCTGTCATGGCCACTGCCTGGGGCACCAGGGGAGACCTGAGGAGCCAGTGCCTCTGGCCTTGGTCCACAGCAGAGGAAGACAAATCTGGGCTAAGGGGAAGCACATGGAAGGAGTGGGGCTAGTCGTTTATAGACCTCTGTGGCCTGGTTGCAGCCTCATCTCTTGGGCCCGGTAAGTAACTGGCAGCGGGTGGGGAGTTGGCCTGGCAGACCTCTTGAGACACACAGGGTGGTCCCTTGGCCCCAACCATTTCCAAGAAGTTCACTACCTGCAGTGGTGAACTATGGGCCTGGTGGGGTATCCTTTGGTGACACGTAGCCACTGTGTTCTCTGATGCAGCCTGTGAGCTTTTGTGGGAAGGAGGGTAAGAGCCTCTAAGGGGGCTACTGGCTGATCACTCACAGTGGAGAGGGAAGCCTCTGGTCTCCCAGGCCCTCTACTTTTATGAGAGCTGATCATCTATCCACCCGACCCACTCCCCATCCCCAAACACAGAACCCCTTACCTTCTACTTCCCACCCTTGGCCTCTGCCTAGGCTGAGACCCCAGCTCTGGGACCCAGGCCTTTGCCAGAGGTCAGAATTACCTCGGTGTTAGCTATGTCAGGCTTCTCAGAATGCACCCTGGCCCCAGGCCCTGCCCTGAGCGATGCCCAAGGGCTTGGCAACACTGTTACCTGGTGAGGATGGCCAGGTGGTCCCCTAGTTGTCAGTCTTTCCATACTGACACTCCCAGGCTCCAGCTCCTCCCAAGATGCCAGCTCCCTCGCTGGCTGGCAGCAACTATTCCAAGGGAATGGGACTGAGAATCTGCCAGGTTCCGAGGAGCCATGATCCTATAAACAGGTTGGGGCTCCACCCCCCCAAGTCACTCCTTTAGCCTAGCACCTTCTCCTCTTCCCCAAGAGGCTGGGCCAACCAGCATCTCCAGAAACCTCTGGCAGGGCTCCAGGGCCCACAGGTGGAGCACCCCTTTCAGACATGGAGCAACAGAATTGCAGATGCAGCAAGGAGGGGAGACAAGTCCTAGGAGCAGAGGCAGGAAGCTGGTTCCCCTGAGGCTGAAGGTCTTGGCCAGGGTAGGGGCAGAACTGTGGCAACTGCAGCGCAGCCCCAGCCTGAGCCAGATGAGCCTCTCAGGGAGGAGGGCCGAGCATACGAGAGGAGGGCTGAGCATATGAGAGGAGACAAGAGGCCAGACCTCCTCGGCAGCTCTCTGCCGCCAGGATCCTGGGGATGCTGGGGTGGCCGGCCCTGTGCAGAACCTGAAGAGCTCTGGACTCTGGTTCTAAGCCCCTCACCCTCAACTGTACCCTCACTCCTTTCCTTTGGCTAATCCTAGGAATTTAGAGGATTTCCATTAGACTCAAATGGCAAACCTGCCACATAAAGGTAACAGAGACAAAGCAGGAAACTCTTAGACTATGGATACCACAGAAGAAGACTTTGTGAAGTCACCTGTTTAAACTTTTCAGTGTACACAGTGGCACGAAGTGTTCTCCTAAAAGGACGTGAATTCGGTGTTTTCACTGTCAGTTCACTATGTAATTTAACAATATGATTTGTTTTTCAAGGCAAGTGAAACTGAATTAATGTTAACTTAGCACAAATGGATCTAAAAGGTATTATTACAGAATTGGCAAAAAAGAAAAAAGAAAAAGAAAATTAATAAGTCTCAAAAAAGTGAAAAATAATTGAATGGGGAATATTTCTAATTTGTATGAGCCAGCTATAAAATCTAATGGAAAAGTCAATGTAAAACATAGATAGCTATGAATGAAGAACAACTTATTCCAAAGTGAGTCATACATGAAGCAATGCACAAAGACCCACAGCTGGTGAGTGGCAGAGCCCAGGATTATGCTCTCTGGACTAGAAGTCTGTGTCCCCTTCCCCAGGCTGGGCATAGCCTAGCCTGGAGCCCACCTACCCTCCATGACCAGGGCCAGTCTCAGAGCCATCCCTGAAAAACACATCTCGCTGAGTGAATAAACATCTCCCTGAACTGATGTGGGCCTCATCTGGAACCACCAGATTGGCAGGGGAAGCTACAGAGGCAGAGCTGAAGCGTCACCTACCATGAGGTAACCCCCAGTGCCAGCCCTCCACACATGCATGGCAGGGCCAGGCACCCCCACCTCCCCAGAGGACAGGGTCCCTGGGCTCAGCTCTTTGGACTAAGAGGAGAGTTTTGTGCTCAATTTACTTCGTCTGTGCAGTATGGTGTGGTTGATGCTGAGCCTGGTAAAAACCATGGCATTCCTGACTCAGAGATTCTCAGCTTGAGCTAGGGCCCATGGATGGAACTTGGGGCACTCTGAATAGTTCCTGAGATTAGGTGCAGAATTACATGGGTATGCGTGCATAAGAATGCTTCTGGAAAAAAGGCCTAGAGCAGCACTGTCTAATAGGAAAGTCATACAAGCCACATATGTCTTACTAAACTTTCTAGTGGCCACATTTTAAGAAGTAAAAAGATATAGGAGAAATTAATTTCAACAATGCATTTATTTAACCCAATAATTCAAGGTATTATCAATTCAACTATAATCAACATATGGAATTATTAAGGAGATATTTTACATTTCTTTCATACTAAGTCTTCAAAATCCACTGCGTGTTTTACAGTTTATAGCTTATCTTTTTGTTTACATTTCCTAGGCTGTATTTTTCATCCCCCTGACTTACTTATTTTATAACTGGAAGTTTGTACCTCTTAATCTTCTTCACCTATTTTGCCCATCCTCCCAACACCCCCCTGCCCCAACCACCAGTGTGCTCTCTGTATTTATGATTTTTGTTTCTGCTTTCATTTGTTCATTCATTCTGTTTGTTAGACTCCACATATAAGTGAAATCACATGGTATCGCTCTTTCTCCGTCTTGACTTCTTTTGCTTAGCATAATACCTTCTAGGTCCATCTCTGTTTTTCCAAATGATAAATGATAAGATTTCATTCTTTTTTCTTGCTGAATAATATTCATATGTATATTCATGTATATATATATACCACATATGTTCATATGTATATTCATACACAAACATACACACACCCCACATTTTCTTTACCTATTTGTCTGTTGATGGACACTTGGGTTGATTTCATATCTTGGCTATTGTAAATGATGCTGTAAAAAACATAAGAAGGCATGTATCTTTTTTAATTAGTATTTTCATTTTCTTCAGTTAAATACCCTAAAGTGGAATTACTAGATTGTATGGTAACTCTATTTTTAATTTTTTGGGGAACCTCTGTACTGTTTTCTATAGTGGCTGCACCAATGTGCATTCCAACCAACAGTGCACAAGGGTTCCTTTTTCTCCATATCCTCTCCCACACTTGCTGTTTTCTGTGTTCTTAATATTAGCCATTCTGAAAGGTCTGAGGTGATATCTCATTGTGGTTTTGATTTGCATTTCCCTGATGATGAGTGGTGTTGAGCATATTTTCATGTGTCTGTTGGCCTTGTGAACGTCTTTTTTGGAGAAATGCCTATTCAGGTCTTCTGCCCATTTTCAAATTGTTTGTGTTTTTGGTGTTGAGTTGCACGTGTTCTTCATATATTTTGGACACTAGCCCCTTATCACATATGCCATTTGCAAATATCTTCTCTTATTCAGTTTTTTTGATGGTCTCCTTCACTGTGAAAAAGGTTTTTAGTTCAATGTAGTCCCAATAGTTTAGCTTTGCTTTTATTGCCCTTGCCTGAGGAGACAGACACCAAAAAATATTGCTAAGACTGATATCCAAGAGTTTTCTGCCTGTGTTTTCTTTGAGGAGTTATATGGCTTCAGGTCTCACATTCAGATTTTTAATCCATTCTGCGTTTCTTTTTATGTGTGGTGTAAGAAAGTGGTCCAGATTCATTCTTTTGCATGTAGCTATCCAGTTTTCACAGAACTTACAGCATGTCTTAGTTCAGACTAGCTACCTTTGAAGTGTATAGAGTGGCCACACATAGCTAGTGGCTACCTTGTTGGAGCAGGTCTATAGAGGGGCCACGGAGTTCAGAGTGGACAAGAGAAAATGAATTATGTCCCAAGATTTAACATTTTACTTAGTTCCTTTTCAAAGTGGGAAGAGGGAGGGACCAAGAACCGGGAAGCAAATTTGTTGGCACAAGTCCTGCTGATCTCCCCACACCAGACCTCCCTGCAAAGGCTGTGATTAAGGAGCAGGGACAGGGAGAGGTGGACCAAGAGGAACAAAGGTCAGGGTGAGAGGACAGGAGACAGGCAGAGGACACTTGGGGCCAGTCAGTCTGAAGCAGGGCCAGCAGGCGCAGCAGGGTTTGGCTAAGGCCACATGGTGCTCACCCAGGCCAGTGGGATCCTCGGAGGATGGACATGCCTGTTTAGTCTATCAGGGCCTTACCCAAGCTGCCAAGCTGGAGAGGACCTTGGACACCTCCATTTTCCATTCTGTCATCCCTTCTCTTTTGCTGGCCTTCCCCTTTCCTTCTGCTCTCTCTTCTCAGAGTTTGCTCTACATTCACAGGAAATGGACATCTTTTTTCTCATTCAGCATGCACAGACCCTTTAATTTTCCCAAACTGCCTCTGTGAAAGCAGCCCCTTCCCTACTCTCAACCCCCACCGTGTGGGGAGTATTCTTCCACCTTTAGCTGCAAGAATGCAACATGAGGTGTACAATTCGTTGGACCCATGACTCAAGTGGGTACAAACGAAATCCTGGTACATGAAGTACTGAAAGAGGCGCTTTGTCTTTCCTGCTTCACAAGAACTTGGCAGGATATGAATCTGGAGCTACTGATGGTAGACATCCTGCCACCACAAGGGTAGGACTTTCAGAAAATGGAGCCAACAATAATAGTTAATGCTTAAGCAGTTCTTACTGTATGCAGGCAGAGGGGGGTTTGCTGTGAAGCTAATGTTGCTTACACTGGGCCCTCCTCTTGCACATGCCCATCCAGGGCTCTGAGAGGACCCCAGCACTAGGTCTTTGTGTTAACTCATAGGTATTAGTAAAATTTGCAAAAGTAAGCTTTCTAAACTACAACTGGATGAGATCTCTGGTTTCCCATTCTTTCATCTCTCCTGTTCACGTTGATGTGACTATGTATTTTTAGGATCTGGCTAAGGAGAAGGTGAGTTAGAGATAAAATTAATTTTGAGTTATTGGGGCATAGTTATGTGGGTTGTAGTCAGTTTCATGTATACTGAAGTTACTGTTCACCTTTGTGGTTTAGGAATAGCTTCCAAAAATACTCCCACCTCCCACTGTGCGGACTCATCTGGCATTGTGACACAGAGGTACAAGACTGGAGGTTGTACTGAGGTATAAGAAGAATAGGGTAGAGGAAGAGAAACAAGATGTGAAATACACAAAGCCAGACACTAGTCTGTGGAAAATTCGTCCAGTCAAGACATATAAAATCCTAAGTGAAAGATTTAGTTTCCATTGACACCTGATGAAAACAGAGCCTCTCCTAACAGAGATGTTTTTGATGTCTGGAATGTCTTTTTTCCTTTATCTGATAGAAATCTCAAGAAATGGAAGTTACCATATTCCTATTCTAATGAGCACATCTACAATAGCTCAGGTATAAGAGACGCTTGAAAGATGCAGCAGATTTGATTTTTTTTTTTCTGAAGATGGTTGCAACAATATCTCCCATCCTCCATGCTCTTCTAGACAGAACCTTGATACTCCCTCAGCAAGAGATGGGGGCAAATTCCCCTCCTCTTGAATCTTGGACTGCAGACTCTCTCTAACTAATAGGAGATAAGGAACTTGATACTGCTCAACTCTGAGGTTAGGTCATAAAATGTGAGGCAGCTCCTTCCGCTGAGAGCCATATGAGATGCCCAAGTCCTCCTGCAGTTGCCCTGCAGGGAGGAAGCCAACCCCGGTGGAGAGGCCATGAGTGGGGACTGGACTCAGCAGTCCTGTCTCCAAATCCCCCAGCCCAGGTCCAGGTCTGGGGATGAATGAGCCTTCAAATGGTTCCAACCCAACTGTAGAGTTACCACCAGCCTGTGCCCCTTCTGAAGTTTTCTTTTTAAATGTTTGTTTGTTTGTTTGTTTGTTTGTTTGTTTGGAGAGAGAGAGAGAGAGAGAGAGAGAGAGAGAGAGAGAGAGAGAATCTCAAGCAGGCTCCACACTGACAGCACAGACCCTGACATGGGGGCTCAATCTCATGAACCATGGGATCATGACTTGAGCAGAGATCACGAATTGGACATTTAACTGGCTGAGCCATGCAGGAGCCCCACTTTCTGCATCTCTGACACACAGAATCTATGACCCTAATAAAGCGGTTGCTGTTTTATACCATTAGGTTTAGGGGGTCGTTACAGAGCCATAGTGACTAAATCATAGGTGTTCCCAAATTTGCAAACAATCCTAAGTTTTATAAGACTACCAATGAAGAGAAGTGAAGCAGAAAGAAACTATCGATAATTAACTATATGACCAACAATTTTTAAGTTTATTTACTTATTTTGAGAGAGAGAGAGCAAGCAGAAGAGGGGCAGAGAGAGAGAGAGAGAGAGAGAGAGAGAGAGAGAGAGAGAGAACCCCAAGCAGACTCCACACTGTCAGCACAGAGCCAGCCAGACACAGGGCTTGATCCCATGAACCATGAGATCATGACTTGACCGGAAATCAAGAGTCCAACACTTAACCAGCTGAGCCACCCAGACACCCCAGATCAACAATTTTTTTTAAGTTTTTTATTTAAATTCCTGTTAGTTGATATAGTGTGATATTATTTTCAGGTGTACAATATAGCCATTCCACACTTCGACAAAACACCTGGTGCTCATCACAACAAGTGTACTACTCCTTAATCCCCATCACTTATTTTAACCCATCCCACTACCCTATGACTAACAATTTTTAAAAATCCTCAACCAGGCTAGAGGGAAGATTGCTTTCTATTTGCTACGAAGAAAATGATATTACAAAATTGGTGTTGAATAAAGAAGAATCAAAGAGTGTACAACCAAATAGCAAAGGGAAAAGTATAGAGGTTAATTGCAGTTTTTTAGAATGAATAGTATGTGGGGCGCCTGGGTGGCGCAGTCGGTTAAGCGTCCGACTTCAGCTCAGGTCATGATCTCGCACTCCGTGAGTTTGAGCCCTGTGTCGGGCTCTGGGCTGATGGCTCAGAGCCTGGAGCCTGCTTCCGATTCTGTGTCTCCCTCTCTCTCTGCCCCTCCCCCGTTCATGCTGTGCCTCTCTCTGTCTCAAAAATAAATAAACGTTAAAAAAAAATAGTATGTTATTTTTAAAATTTTGTGCTGTTTTGGCATTTATCAGCCTTTTAAAATTTTTATTTTTGTGTGATCTCTTTTATCATTCTAAATAAATACTTTTGCACCGAATTTTGTATCAAACTTCAGGCTCCTTGGAACATGGATCTAGGTCACATACCACATTGTTCAAAGCACTTTATAAATATATATATATGTATATATGTTTATATATATATGTATATATATGTTTATAAATATATATATATGTATATATGTATATATATAATATATATATGTATATATATAATATATATACATATATGTATATATACATACATATATTATTATATATATTATATAATTATATATATTATATATTATTATATATTATATATTATATATTATATATTATATATACATAATATATATTATATATTATATATTATATATATACATATATATAAATATATATATGTAACATATTTATTCATCCCCCCCCCAAACCCTATAAGGCAGGTGTTATTATTATCCTCACTTTACAAATGAGGGAACTAAGGCAGGAATTGGTTGAGGGACTACCTCCAGATCACCCTGGGGATCTCAGCCGGAGGCAGTATTCTTAACCACCATTTATGATATGGTCTCTCTCCAGCAGAAGTGCAGGCAAGGAGGAGCATAAGAGAGTCCCTGGATCAAGCCTTGCCTGAGGGAGTAGATCTAGTTCTGGGTTTTTCATTTGGGTCTCAGCTCCTCCATTACCTACTTTAACTCCAGGGAAGAAGGATTCAGTCACTCCCCTCCCTTTCCCTTCCCCTAGAAAAGCACTCAATGACAGTGTCATAGAGGAGAGGATGCACCTGACAGGGGTGGAGGTGGAGACAGAGCTAATGCTCAGCTGAGTCTCAATTCCAGGCAAAAGTCCTGAAGCAGGTGGTGGGACAGGTGGCAAGATATATCGTGTAAGGCAGGGATGACACATGCTTCAGCATTCAGTACTAACCACCATGTCAAGAGCAAGGCACAGTCAGGTCTGCTCTCTTGCCTCACAAGGAAGTGGTTATTCACTCTGTTGACAAAAGAGAAAAGACCATTTCCTGTCCAGGACTGCTCAAAACCAAACAGGGAAGAAGCACTGGTCGTTCTCTCCATTCTAAGGCTATTGGATTGGATAAGCCTCTTTCTAAGCAATGGACAGTATACTATCTAGCCCATCCATTCATTCATCCAACAAATATTTATTGAGCGCCTACGATGTCCCACTGATCCCCACCTGAGGAAGCTTCTGTCAGGCATAAATCTGTCCTCCACTCCATGTCTCTCAGCCAATGGAACACATCGGTGTCTCAGAACCTGGGACATTACACTGCAGGTTCTGGAGTGCTAGGGCAGGTATCTGACCCAGAATAGAGCCTCTGGAATTTCAAAACAAAGAGCCGTGGAAGAGCTATAAACAAACATTATTCAGCTAATAACTTTGTCTGGAGGCAGTGGTAGCAGGTACATGAGCTTCAGGGTAAAGTTAACCAATAAGAACATTTCTCAAGAACTACTAATGTACCTGGACCA
Organism: Panthera pardus; assembly: GCF_024362965.1. NCBI lineage: Eukaryota > Metazoa > Chordata > Mammalia > Carnivora > Felidae > Panthera > Panthera pardus. The sequence continues at coordinate 53,565,292 of NW_026526810.1, read as the reverse complement.
ACCTCCCTTCAGGACTCCTCTGCCTCCCCCACCTGGCTTCCTCCATATTGGTCTTCTCTTCCTGGATTCCTCTTTTCATAAACCTTCCACACACTGGAGATATGTGTGAGCATTTTCAGTTTATCATATTTGTAACTGTTATATTTTAGCTCATAATTTTATTTATTTTCTTTTTTAAAATGGAAATTCAAGTTAGTTAACATACAGTGTTGTCATGGCTTCAGGAGTAGAACCCAGTGGTTCATCTCTTACATATGACACCCAGTGCTCATCCCAACAAGTGCCCTTCTTAATGCCCATCACCCATTTGGCCCATCCCCCCACCTACTTCCCCTCCAGCAACCCTAAGTTTGTTCTCTGTATTTAAGAGTCTCTTAAGGTTTGCCTCCCTTTCTGTTTTTATCTTATGTTTGCTTCCCTTCCCTTATGTTCATCTGTTGTGTTTCTCAAATTCCACATATGAGTGAAATCCTATGATATCTGTCTCTCTGACTGACTCGTTTCACTTAGCATAATACCCTCCAGCTCCATCCACGTTGTTGCAAATGGCAAAAATTTTTTAAAAAGATAAGTTAAGTCTTTTATACATTCCAAAACACAAGTCAAAACTAAACTGTTGTAAGCATGAACAAACCCTCTAATGATTTTTATCTCTCTGGGTTAGTTTATCTCAGTAGAAGAAAAACCTTTCTCTAAACTTCATTGGTTTAGAGAATACCCCCTGACCACCACTGGATTTCATGTGAGAACCCTACCCAGACCCCATATCCAGAGTTGCAGTTGTCCTGCTCTGCTACCAGGAGTTCCTATGAAATTTACTCTTCTCTCTCCACCCAGCACTGACTCATCTGAAATGTGATAGTTTTCCTGCAAACACCCAGCAAACCAACGACCCCAAGGTGGAGGGCCCTGAGACAATGATTAACTTGCCTGGGTTCAGGAGGGGTATATGGTATACCATGCCATCTGCAAGGCCTGGAGCCCCAGCCAACTTGACCCCTTCCTGCCACTGAGTAGGGCAGCCCCTGAGACTTCTGTCTCGTGCCAAGAACACTTCCCTCCCTCAGGGTCCAAGGGAGCTGCAGTGAGTAACTTGGGATGGAACTGAGTGCTGGGGGTCAAGCCTGTCCCCTCATCACGCTCCTCAGCCACAGCTACAGTTGATATCTTTTCTCATGTAACAGGATTTTAAATATATATGTAAACATACTTTTAATGTTTTGACCCTTCCTCCTGCTCATCTTCCCCCTCTTTGGCCAATGGCCAAATCTGGGATTAATCTTTGGGATAAAAAACATAGCTAGATATTAAAATATTATGATCTGTATAAAATGATAATTAACAAGTTTCAGTAAGATGTCCTCAAAGTTATCAAATAAGAGCTGGCCTTATTTGAGGGACTCGGAGGAAACCTAGAAGTTTGGAAGTTTAAAGTTTGAAAGGTTTTTTTTTTCAATTGAAGTATAATTAACATTGACTTATATAGATTCCAAAAGAGCTTCTCCAGCACCTGGGATTATTGGCTCTTGACTCCAAGATAATAACTTTGACATTCTGAGTTTCTTAAGAACATACTTCTAAAAAATATCAAATAATATTAGGTCTCTGTCAACTTTCTATTATTAAATATTTATTTTTTATATAGTGTTTGTTATTTTAAATATTTTTATTTAGTTCATATACTGACCACTTATATTTAATGTTAGTATTTATGTAAATGGAGGACAAGGAGCAGTGGGGGCAGGGAAGCCGGTCATACAGCAGGCTGACTACAGGCAGCTCAGCAGTGAGGGGCACACCAGTGTGGAGGGATGAGACTGCTAAGTCAGAATGAATCTCCTTTTCACTAAAATCTGCTGACCCTGGAAAAGCTCTCAGTATTTGTTGGATCAAAGTGGCTTGGGGGAATGAGAAACAGAGACAGAGAAACAGACTTGCTCAGATCAAAGGATGCATCCATGACAGAGCCAGGAATCTGGACTAGGATCTCTCATGCATGTACACAACATACTCTTTTTACACACATCATTTAGTTTCCAGAACAATGAGCCCATGTTTGTATGGGGTGGCAGCTGTACAACTGGCCCAAGTTCAAAGAGCCGACTGTGGATAATTAGGGAGGAAACTGTGCACACCCATCAACAGGAGCCATGCCAGCATGGGTCCATCACCCCATAGCCTTCAGGAGGCTGAGCAGAGAAGCTTCTGGATTGTAAGAAGGGATGGGAGGGGCTGGAGAGCCAAGAGAAGGAGACAAAAGGATGGTGAATCAGAAGACAAGACCAGCAACTGAAAACAAAGTACCAGTATAGACATAATAGTGAGTAAAAGAAGACAGACACAGAAGACTATATACTATCAGGATCTATGATTACCAGGATCTGGAACAGACAAAATTAATCTCTGGTGATGGAAGTTAAAATGTGGTTACTTTTGCTTGGGATTATTTTCTGAGAGGAGGCACAAGGGAATCTTCAGATGTGGTGAAAATGTTCTTTTTAAAAATTTTTTTCTTTAATGTTTATTTGTTTTGAGAGAGAGAGAGAGAGAGAGAGAGAGAGAGAGAGAGAGAACACATCCATGAGTCAAGGAGGGTCAGAGAAAAGGAGAGAAAGAATCCCAAGTAGGCTCCATGCAGCATGGAACCCAGTGAGGGGCTCGAACCCACAAATTATGAGATCATGACCGACTGAGCAACAAATATTGAGAACCAGAGAGTCTCCAGATTAAAAGGGTTCATTGAATACATGGAATAATAATCAACAACAACAACAAAGACCCTCACCAAAGCACATTATCATAAAATTTCAGAAACCTGGATATAAAAGTAAATAAAAAACACAAAAAGGTCTTGAAGAGGACATCTTTTGGGATGAGCACTGGGTGTAGTATGGAAACTAATTTGACAATAAATTTCATATAAAAAATACAATGAAAAATACTATTAAAATATTTAATATAAGAAAAAACACAAAAAGGTCACACACAAAAAAACCTGGAAATTATAATGTAATTAAACTTAACAGCAACACTGGAGGTTAGAAGACAATGGGAAATACCTTGAAAATTCAGACAGAAAGTGACTTCCAATTTAGAATTTTATTCCCAAACTATCAGTTAAAAGTGAAAGTAGAATATAGGTATATACAAAAATACAAGTTCTCAAATTATTTTTACCTTTCTTATGAGCTATTAGAGTGCTTTCTAAGCCTTAAAGTACACATGGATCAGCTGGGGAACTTGTTATAATGTAGATTCTGATTCAGTAGATCAGGGGTGGGGTCTGAGATTTATCATTTCTAACAAGTTCTTGGGGTGATGCCAAAGCTGCTGGTCTATAGCTGGTGTCCCATCAAAATGAGAGAATAAACCACGAAAGAGGAAGGAAATGGATCCAACATAAAAGCAAGTCAAAGGGAATATCCAGAAGCATGCTGAAGGGAAATTCCAGGATATTTCCTCTAAGGCAACCAGTAAATTGGGACATCAAGGAAGTATCAAAAGGAGGAGGAGGTTAAAGAGGATAAAATAATGAAATTGATGAATCACCTGACATATTGAGAGATTTATACTTCTGGTGGAGAGTTTGAGGACAAATTCTGGATAGTAACATAGAAAACTAAGCAAATGAAAAAGAAAGGCAAGCATTAACTCCAAAGAAAACTAAAAGTTAAAACTAAAAGAAATATAATCATATACTACATAGTCAAATTAATATAAACAATATATATTAACCAAAAATTATAACAATAATGAGGGAGGGTAGGATAACAGAACTAAACTCTTATCTTGCATAGTAAAAAGACAATAAAAATCAAGAAGTAACAGTATGAGGATTGTTGTTTAGAAATATGGCGGTAAATACCAAAAAAAAAAAAAAAAAGCTAAAAGAATTCTAAGCAGCGGCTGCTAGGTGGGTTGGGGTAGGACAGGAAATTAACTTTTTTTCATCAAAAGCTTTGTAAAACTATTTGATATTTTAAATACTAAGTACATGAATAATTTTATTCAAAATAAAAATAAAGAAAATATTTGAATGTTTTGTCATTAATGATTTGTCATTAATAATAAACCACTTACAATACACATCACAATATATTGCCAGCCCCCAGAGGCAGGAAATATTTGGGGATACATCAATAATGAGTTCCAGAGATGTCTCTAAAACTTTCTGACACCCAGGGGGACATGGGATAAGGTACTATGTTATGCCTACTTTTTCCAAAGGAGAAACTTCCCTCCTGTGTTCCCTATTTCAGTAAGCAGTGATGTCCACCCAGTTGCCCAATGGATTAGTCAGGATTTTTTCGGTTGCAAATACCAGAAACCAAACTCCAGGGGCACCTGAGTGGCTCAGTTCGTTAAGCTTCTGACTCTTGACTTTGGCTCAGGTCATGATTTCATGGTTCGTTAGAAAGAGCACTGCGTTGGGCTCTGTGCTGACAGTGCAAAGCCTACTTGGCATTGTCTCTTTCTCTCTGCCCCTCCCCCTGCTCTCTCTCTCTCTCTCTCTCTCTCTCAAAATAAATAAATAAACATTAAAAAAAAAAAACCGAACTCTAACTGACTTAAGCAAAAAAGCAATTCATGATCCCATGAAGCCCATGGGAAACCCTGGGAGAACCCCAGTTTCCAATCCTACCTTCAACATTAACCATTATGTAACTTGGACAAGATACTTTAATCACCTATAAAATGGGGGTGATAATAGTACTGTTGTGAATATGAAATGAGTTCACATTTTAAAGTACTTTGAATAGTGCCTGGTACACAGCTAACAATCAATAGATGTTAGCTATTATTATTATTATAAGCTATTATCCAGGAATCACTACAAATCTGGAGGACAAATAAAAATATTCATCCTGGACACATTGTAGTGGTAACTGCAGAATATCAAAGATACAAGAAAAAAGTGTTAAAAGCTTTCAGGAAGAAGAGATAAGTTACCTACAAAAAAATTATGGACAATTAGGCTGAAGTGGGCTTCTCAACAGCAGTAATAGAAGCCAGAAGAATGTAAAATATCTTCAAAAGGCTAAAAGGGAAAAACTACCAAATTAGGACTTCAACACAGCAAACTATTTCTCAGGATGGAGTATTACGTGAAGAAGAACTTACCAGATCAACAACAAAAATCTACCAAAAACAACCCTCACCAAGCATGTCTAAAGAATTACTCCAGGAAGAAGGAACTAGAACAAAGGATGACACACAAAAAGTACAAAGAAAATAAGTTAGGAAGTACATAGTAAATCAAAATATTGACTCTACAAATAATTATTATGATGATGACTAATATGGGGAATTTAAAAAAAGGAGGTAAAACAAAACAAAGTGATGACAAGTGAAATATAAGAACATACAAAGTATTATTAAGAATATAGAAGATTTGGGGTGCCTGGTGGCTCAGTCAGTCAGGTGTCAGACTTCAGCTCAGGTCATGATCTCACAGTCCTTGGTCCTGGGGTTTGAGCCCCACGTTGGGCTCTGTGCTGACAGCTCAGAGCCTGGAGTCTGCTTTGGATTCTGTGTCTGCCTGCCCCTCCCCTGCTCACACACTGTCTCTCTCTCAAAATAATAAATAAACACAAAAAAAAATTTAATTAAAAAAAGAATACAGAAGATTTGAATAAAACAATTAACAAGTTTATCTACTGGACATGGATATACCACCTACAGCCACAAAATTTAGAGAATACACCTTCTCAAGCACAATGGAAAAAAAATTTTTTTAAGAATTTTTTTATTTTTGAAAGAGAGAGACAAAGCACAAGCAGGGGAGGAGCAGAGAGAGAGGGAGACACAGAATCCATAGCAGGCTCCAGGCTCCAAGCTGTCAGCACAGAGCCCGATACAGGGGTCGAACTCACAGGCTACAAGATTATGACCCAAGCTGAAGCTGGACACTTAACAGACTGAGTCACTCAGGCACCCCAGAATGGAATATTTAAACATTGATCATGAACAAAGCTTTATGGTAAGTCTTAAAAATCTTAGAGATTAGCATACAGATAACATCCTTTCACCAAGATGCAAAAATAATTAGAAATCAATTACAAAAATATGTTTTTTTAAAAATCTATGATTTAAAAAATATGAAACACACTTCCAAAAGGAAACATAGAATAAACTTACTTTTTAAAAAAAAAATGAACTTCATTTTTTAGAAGAGAAAAGTTGGGAAGATAGTACAGAGTGCTCATATACCTTGTGCCCACTTTCCCTGTTATCAACATCTTATGTGACATTTGTTACAATTAATTAACCAATATTCCTCCATTATTATTAACAAAATCCATACTTTATTCAGATTTCCTTGATTTTTACTGAATGTCTTTTTTCTGTTCCAAGATTCCATCCAGGATGTGACATTACATTTAGTAAATTATGTCTCCTTAGCCTCCTCTAGTCTATGACAGTTTCTCTGACTTTTCCTTGGTTTTGATGACCCTGACAGTTTTAAGGAATACTGGTCATGTATTTTGTAGAATGTCCCTTGATTAAAGCCTGTCTGATGTTTTTCTCATGATTAAGGATATGGCTTTTGGGGAGGAAGACCACAGAGGTAAATGCCATTTTCCTCACATCAAATCAAGGGTACATAGTATCAACATGTCTTTCCATTGTTGCTATTGGCCTCGATCACCTGGCTGAGGTAACATTTGTCAATTTTCTCTATCGTGACTTATTTTATTCCCCCTTTTCATACTGTACTCTTTGATCACTAAGTGTAGCCCATGCTTAAGGGATGGGGAATTATGTTCCATCTCCTTTGGCAAGGATTATCTATATAAATCATTTGGAATTCTTCTGCATAGGAAATAGATTTGTCTCTTCTCTCCCACTGCTATATTTATTCAATCATTTATTTGTATCAGTATGGCTTTATGAGTACTTATTTTATGCTTTGGATTATAAATACGGTATTATTTTGTTACTCAAATTTATGTGTGTGTAATATGTTATATATTTAATACATTATATGTACAAGTATATATAAACCTCTGTATGTGATATATATCAAGCCATGTATATACCCATATCTATAATTATTTCTATATCTTTCTATCAATATCTGTATCAAGCTAAACATGAGTTTTTACTCGAGTCTCTAGCTCTTATCCAATACTGTGTGTTTCCCTAGTCATCTATGTCTTTTTTAAACAATAAACTAAAAATTAAAAATCTAACAAAAGAGGGATGCCTGGGTGGCTCAGTCCATTAAGCATTTGGCTCTTGGCTTCAGTTCAGGCCATGATCTCACGGTTCGTGAGTTTGAGCCCTATGTCGGGCTTTGTGCTGACAGTGCAAAACCTGCTTGGGATTATGTCTCCCTCCCTCTCTGTTGCTCGCTCGCATGCACCCTCTCTCTCTCTCTCTCTCTCTCCCTCAAAAATAAGTAAATAAACTTAAAAAGAAAAGAAACATCTTATTAAAAAAAAAGAAATCTGACAAAAGAGAAACTCAAGGCCCAGATTGTTTTATGGCAGGTCTTACCAAGCATTCAAGGAATGGACACAATTTTAACTGTGTATTTGAAAGGCATTAGCAAAGACCTAAAAATTGGGAAAAAAAAAAATGCTATGTTTCTTCATAGAAAGACTCCGTATCTACAGATGTCAATTATTTCAAAAAATAATCTATGCATTTTTTAATTTTAATTTTTAATTTTAAAAATATACACTTGGGGCACCTGGGTGGCTCAGTCAGTTAAGCATCCGACTTTAGCTCAGGTCATGATCTCGTGGTTTGTGAGTTTGAGCCCCGAGCTGGACTCTGTACTGACAGCTTGGAGATTGGAGCCTGCTTTGGATTCTGTGTCTCCCTTTCTCTCTCTGCCCCTCCTGCTCGTGCTCTGTATCTCTCTCCTTCAAAAATAAATAAACATTAAAAAAACATTTTTAAAATAATCTATACATTTAATTTCATTCCAAATGAAGCCCCAGAGGATTTTTCAATGAAACTTGACAAGCTAAATCTAAAATTTATATAGAAGGACCAAAAAACAACAATAGCCAAGAAAATTTTTTGAGACTGACGCGCTGTCCACTGTGCTAAGAAAGCAATTAGCCAACAAAATTTTAAAGAAGAACAGGAAGGAGAGTTGCCTCACTAGAAATTAATTAGAGGCCTTTGATTTTAAAACAAAGAGTTAGAGGGGCTTTTGGGTAGCTCCATCAGTTAAGTGACCAGCTCTTGACTTCGGCTCAGATCATGATTTCATGGTTTGTGAGTTTGAGCCTGCATGAGGCTCTGCACACTGGCAGTGCAGAGTCTGCTTGGGATTCTCTCTCTCTCCCTCTCTGCCCCTCTCGCACTCGTGTGTGTGTGTGTGTGTGTGTGTGTGTGTGTGTGTGTGTGTGTGCGCGCGCGCGCGCGCGTGCGCCCTCTCTCTTTCTTTCTCTCTCTCTCAAAAGAAATAATAACATAAACTTCAAAAACAAAGAGTTAGAGGGGCACCTGGGTGGCTCAGTCGGTTCAACTTCGGCTCAGGTCATGATCTCACAGCTGGTGAATTCGAGCCTCATGTCAGGCCCTGTGCTGACAGCTAGCTCAGTGCCTGGAACCTGCTTCAGATTCTGTGTCTCCCTCTCTCTGCCCCTCACCCTGCTCATGCTCTGTCTCTCTGTCTCTCTCAAAAATAAGTAAACATTAAAAAATTTATAAATAAATAAATAAAAAGAGTTAGATATTTACAGCATCAGGATAAGGAGGGATTTCTTAAACAAGAAACATAGGCCATTAAGGAAAACAATTATACACTTGATTACATTAGAAGATAAAAACTTTTTAATAAAAGAGAATTTCTAAAGTTGAGAAAATAAGCCACAGACCGAGGGAAAATATTTGCAACACATTTAGCCAAAATGTATTAGATCAAAAAATATATATATATATATATATATATATATATATATCAGTCAGAAAAAGACAAAGAACTGAATAGAAAAATGGGCAGAGTATATAACCAGGCATATCACAGAAGAGTAAACCAGAATACCAAAAAACACACAAAATATATTTAAACTCACTAGTATTTAGAGAAATGCAAATTAAGTCCACAGAGAGATACTATTTCATACACACCACATTTACAAAACTTCAAAAACCTTACAAGATTTTAAAATAGTACACAGTAAATTCAGTATCTTCCCTTTGGAAATCATCCAAAAGCAATGGAAGAAAATAACAGAAACACAAACCCTCTTGATGAAACTAAAAGACATTTGAATCCCAACCCATAAAATATCTGGAAAGACTGCCCAAAGCAATGAAAATCAAGTAGGAGTTCAGATAGAGGAGCAGGGACGTGGGTGAGGGTGGAACTCAGAGACAGCTGCAGACTGGGCATACCAAGGTACAGAGCATGCCCTGACTTGTAAAACCAAAGTAAGTAATGGGTGCATGGGCTTGGGGAAAGAACTTCCTTGGGATCGGCTTAATTATGAGAAACATAGGAGGTAGAGCTGATTGATAAATCCTGGAAACAAGCCCCTTGAACAAGAAGGTGAGTATTCCAAAAGCTGCCTCTCCTTTTGCTGAGTAATGATGTTCAAATACTAGGATGGATGAGGACACGGGCTGATGGCCAACTGGATGGGCCACCCTACTCATTTGTCTGGACAGTCTTTCTTCTACAACTGATAGGCACTGTCATTGGTGCACAGATGCTCTCCCTTTGAGCCCACTCCCCTAAGTCTGTCCACTTCTCCATCCATCCATCCATCCATCCATCCATCCATCCATCCATCCACCCATCCATCCATCCTCCTCTCCCCTAGACCTGGCTGTTCCCAATCTACATTCTCCCCAGTCTTTGTTGCTCTTTTCCACTACCCTGCACAAAGGCACCCAGCTGTGGGAGGAGTAGAGGCCAATCTACAGCTCTTGCTATAGTCATCAAGTTGGTGCCCTGGCATGGGGCTGGGTCGGAATTAAACAAGGGGCATGTTTAGTATTTTATCCACCCAGAAGAGATGTTTCTACAATTTGCTGGCTCAGAAAAGGAATGGCTTTGTACTTTGCTTGTCCACAGGGAGTGTTTTATGCAATTCCTCTCAAAGGCACTGTGAGCTCATTTGATAGGGGACCAAATGAGAGGGTCTCATCATATCCTATAAACACTTTCTCATTTTAATCAAAAAAGCAAAATCCTGATTAACCAGAAACAGAAAGTAAGTCCAATCAAGATTAGTTCATTATAATATAAAGAATTATTAGCTGTGATAAAGGAGTAACATAAGATGTAAAGAAACTTTGTATGGTTCCCTAACACTGTTGGAGAAGGCGGGTTCAGCCCACCCGATGGCAGACAAGGTTGCTGGCTCAGCCAGGCCAGAGTGGGTCTGGGGTTGCCCAGCAAGCAGTAGGTGCTGCTCCAGAGTTTAAAATGGGGAGCAGGTGACCAGCAACTGGTGATGTGGGTGTGAGGCAGGGGCTGGGCACCAGTGCGGGCAGGAGACCTCTGCATGCTCAGAGGTTCTGATTTCCTCACTAAGAAGGTTGTGGAAAGATTATGGCCAGGCTGAGGCTATGAGTTTGGAGATGGCTGTCATCTGGGCCTGTGGCCTGGGCAGGCCCCTTGGGTGTTCTTACCCCCACGGCTGGTCCCCAGCTTCAAAAACAGCAGGAGAGTCTCTCCCGTGCCCTCTACTCAGGAGCTTAACATCGTGCTGGCCCTAAAGGAGAGATTCTTAGGGGAATCCTGTTGTCAATCACAGGGCATAGAAAGTTAGGGGGCACCATTTGGAACCCTAAGAGACAGTAAGTTGATAACTGACAAATCATCCAGAACTTTCCAGCACCAGGTCTCCCCTCAACACCATCACTCCTTTAGTGTTAGGCCCACCCTGAGAACCATGTTGCGATTTTCCTCTCCTTTTAGTCTCTGATGTGTCACAAATTCCCATATTCCTGTCGTTCTAGAAGGACTCTGAGACCTGTGTTCTCTCCACGCTGTCTCCCTCTGAACTCTCCCCCTTTACAGGGCTTTCAAAGACGCTTCCTTGTCTCCACTCTCCATCTTCTGAACCCCTGCCTTATTTCCTATCCCTGTCACACAGACATGCGCCCTCAATAGAGAACGTGCAGGAGTTCTGACTTGTGGATCTTATTGAGTCCAAACCCTTCTGCCTCTGACTCACAGGCCTTCTACCGCCTGGCCCTTCCTGTTCTCTGCACCTCCTTTCCTCACATTCCCTGAGGATGACCTCTTCCCTACCTACTGCTCCCTCACCCTGATGTTCCCTTTCCCCTCCTCTGACTGTCCTCTGTGACCCAATTGGGCCCCTTCCTTCACGAAGTCTTCTTGTGTGGGGCATTCTGGCGGCTCAGTTGGTTGAGCATCTGACTTCAGCTCAGATCATGATCTCATGGTTTGTAAGTTCAAGCCCTGTATTGGATCCTCTGTCCTCATTCTCTCTCTGCCCCTCCCCAACTCATGTTCTCTCTTTCTCTCTCTCAAAAATAAATAAACATTAAAAAAAACTTTAGAAAAAGAAATATTCTTGTGCAGAACACACCCACCCCTTCCTTTTCTTCTCCTCACATGTGTAGCCAGCACCAGGCTGTTCACCCCTCAGGGACTAGCTCTGTTCTTAGCCCTGAGTGTCTTCCTACAAAAACTGTTGAATGACTTCTCAATTTTTCCACAGGCTAAGTTCTGAGGTCCTATCCCTGGAATTTGGCCATGGGGCTGGCCCCAAAGCCGATACTGTTTGAGGGAGGATTCTCAGCTCTGCTGCAGATTGGACAGAAACAGCCTGTGCTGGTGACTAACAGCCTGCTGGACCTTGCTGCCCCAGGACTGAGCAGGGTTTCTCCCAGCTGGCTCTGGGCCTAGCCTAGGGTGGGCCCATGGGCTACAGGAAGTACCTTATGTAATTCTCAGGGGAGCCTGTGGGTGGGAGCCTGACAGCTGTCTAAGTCACAGTCCTCACCCAGGTGAGGGTGGGGCTGAGGGGCATAGAAGGGGCTGGGACCTGGGTATAACATCAGTCAGTCAGTGTGAGATACTCACACACCTGCACCCCCCACCCCAACATATTATCCCTGAGGCTCAGCCCAACCCACTATGGGGCTGAAGGGTGTGCTCCTTAAAAGATTTGCCTATATTGTCACTAATCTCTCTTCTCCCATTTTTCTTGAGCCGTCAGGTTTCTCTCCTACCACTCTACAAAACTGCTGGTCGAGGCCCCCAATGAACCCACATTGCTAGTGTGATGGGGGGGTCCACAGTCCTTCCTTACCAGGCCTCTCAGCTTTATTGAAAGTTCCCCAGGTGCAAAGTCTTTTTCTTTTCTTTTCTTTTCTTTTCTTTTCTTTTCTTTTCTTTTCTTAACTTGCACCTCTCCTAATGTTCTCCACATCCACATCCAAAATAGAGCTTGCTAAAAAGTAAGTGCTCAAAAATGTACAGTGGTATGGTGATTAATTACTTGGGTGTAGGAATAAAAACTAAGCCCTGAGTTCAAGACCTGGTTACTTGTGACCTTAGTGTTCTTGGGTAAGTAACTTGTCTGAGCCTCAGTTTCCACATTTGTAGAACAGGAATCATAATATTACCTCCCTCATAGAATTGTTGTGAAGATAAAAGAAAACATATGTAAGATGTGTAGCACAAAATAAGCATTCACTAGAGGATATATAAATATATTATTATTATCAAAAATAAGAGTTTGTGATAAAAAGAGGGGAGCTTTCCCTTCGGTAACTGGAGGTCAGTCACTTATCTCCTAAGGACAACCACCCACTTGTCTACTAGGTTCCATTTTCTCTCACCTACTCAAGGACACTCGTTCAGAAAATTTCCATTCTCTCTCCCACAACACCAATTTTTCTTCTGTTGGATCATACCCATCAGTGACTAAACATACAGTAATCCTTCAAGTGTCAAAACCCAAACTCTTACTCCCCACATAGCATCTCCCTTTAGCTACATCCCCATTTCTTTGTTCTTCTTTACAGCTTAGCTCCTCAAAAGATTTACTTATATTGTCACCAACCTCTTTCCTCCCATTTTTTCTTGACCCAGTCAGGTTTCTCTCCTACTGCTCCGCCAAACTGCTGGTCGAGGCACCCAGTGAACCCACATTGCTAGTTCAACGATGGGTCCTCTGTCCTTCCCTAATGACCTTCTCAGCTGCGTGTGATGCTGTCAGGGATGCTCCCCTCCTTCAAGTGCATTCTCCTCCTGGCTTTCTGCACACCACACTAGCCTGGTATCTCTCCTACCTCACCAGCTGCTCTCCTTCAGTTACCATGGCTGCTTCTCACCACTTTCCTGACATCTGCAGTTTGGAGTCCCCACAACTCAGTTCTTAAACTTCTTTTCTTCCTTTTTTCCCCTCTGTCTATATTCATTCACTTAACAGTCTCTTCCAGTCCCTTGGCTTTAAGTAACATGTACACACTGGTGATTTCCAAATTTATATCTTCAGACCATAGAAGGCATGTCTACCTGCTAATGGACCATGTTCTTTGGGAAACATCAGAACCTCAGGCTGATGCAGGCTGTGGTGGCAAGCCCCTGACCATACTGTCCCTCAATGAAAGGGGTCTCTCCCCCTGGGACTCCAAACTGCCTCTCATTCTTGATTCCCTAGGGTCAGCCTGACCCCACAGCAAGCCTTCTCTGGGAGTTCCAATCAGAAGCTAGATCCCAGGTCAGGCCTAGATTCCAGAATCAGGGCTCCAGAAGCCAGGTACAGTCTGGGAATGGGACAAGAAACCTCAGGATAGTGGCCCTGGTCACAGGTAGGCCATCATATGGGACACCAGGAGACTCAAGAAGGCAGCCTGCCTGCAGTAGTTCTTGTTCAGAGGAAGGCACAAATCAGGAGAGGGGTCCACAAGAGCTTCTACTGAGCATGAAACTCTGTAGGTGCACCTGCCAGCCTGGTGAGGCCAGCAAAGGAGGCCTGTGTGAAGGCTGTCGCCTCAGGTATCAATCCTAACTCAAGAATGTTATGCCTGAGGAAGGCCAGGTGGTCCCTTGGGCCCATAATTCCAATTCCTTTCATCTAAGACACTATTTGGTACCATCACTGATTGGGCACACTAGGGTCAATGTCTGCAGGGAGCTCGAGGAGAATGGTTGAGCGGGCTCCAAACACCCAGGCTCTGCCAGCCACCTAGAGTGCTGAGGAGCCCCATGTCTCCCATTCAGGAATATCAGAAAACAGCAGCCCAGAAGTGGGGAAGCCCTGCCCTTGGCTACTGGCTCATCTTTTCAGCCCTCCTGCCCTAGCTCCGGCTCCACTCCAAGCCCATCTCTTGACCAAGATACCTGCTCCCTAGGTGGCGGCAGTGATATGGCCAGCTCAGCAAGGCAGGGATTAGTGAGACTGGAACCTCCACCCTCTGGGCGGCTCCCATCCAAGGGCCTTTCCCTCACGTCTTGGAGGTCGGCCAGCACCACCAAGGCCTCTGGTGCAGCTAATACAAGGAGAAAGCACATACATGTGCACACAGGGACACACGAAGGTGGAACACCTTCTCCCAGGCTGGGAAGAGGGAGGAAATGAGGCAGGTCCATGGGGCAAGGATGAGGAGCAAGTCCAGTGAAACATCCCTAAAGACCAAGTCCTTCCCCTGGCCCAGGAAGGGTTGGGACCAGAAGTTTGGTCACTGTGCCCAGCATAACCAGCCCCCTCCACCCCAGCAGTGTGGCGGCAACAAGTCCAAGTCTGAGCCAGGCTGCTCATATGCACCTGGCAGTGTGTACAGAGCGGTGAGGACCAAATCATTTACGAATAGCCAAGAGGCCACCTTCAGCAGCTCAGAGCACTCAGTACCAGTGTAAAAGAGTAACACGCACGTACTGAGGACAGACAGTGTGCCAGGCACAGTCTCAGCACGTCACACACCGGGTTTCATTCCACCCACACAGAACCTTTCAAGCGGCCTCTGTGAGCTCTAGTGAGGCCGGCAGCTCTCAGACCAAGAGGCTCCTTACCCTTGAATGTGTCCGATCCAATTGGTCCCGCGGAAGATAGGACATTAGTTCAGATTGATGGTGCATTTGGGGACTGAAAAATACATTGGTGGTCAGAAAAACTCAGCTATTGTTAATAGAATAAAATGTTGCATAATAATAATGGCTAAAATTTCTTCGTTATTTAGGATGTGCAATAGTTAATTTAAATTGTTTCTTTAAAAGACAACTTCATAAAATGTACTGGGTAATTAAAAATCATCAAATTTTATTTTTTTACATTTTTTAAAGTCTACTTTTGAGAGAGAGCATGAGCGGGGGAGGAGCAGAGGGAAAGGGAGACACAGAATCTGAAGCGGGCTCTAGGCTCTGAGTTGTCAGCACAGAGACCAACGCAGGTCTCAAACTTACGAGCCCTGAGATCATAACCTGAGCCGAGGTTGATATTTAACTGACTCAGCCACCCAGATGCCCCTAAACTTTTTTTTAATGTTGGGAAGTGATCTTAGCCTGTCCTTCCTCTTTCTTCTTGAAATTGGAAATTCTCCTTTGTAATATTTTCCTTACCACCAGCACCAAACTCATCAGAATAACAACGGAAAAGATAAAACAGATTAATAAATTCAGAATCCATGATTCAAAACAAGAAAGGGAGCTGTTTAAGGATCAGAAACTCTGAGGAAACCCTAAATAAGAAGTCAAATCGGAGCCTGAGAGGTATGGTGGTGCCATCCTTGCCTTGGCTGTAAGATCAGAGGGGATGAAGCATCTCTTCAAGGCTCTCACTCCCAGGGCCACTGCACTGCTTCCATCTCCTCCCCTGACCCCGCACTGCCACCTAGAGGCCACCATTGCCAACTGCATGGCCAATGACAACCAGGAGCCATCACAACCTAGAGCACTTATAGATAGAACCCTCTGAGATGAGATTACAACTAAGAATTACCAAATGTATAAAGAAGGCAACATCTACGAAGTAGGGGAAACAGAGAACTTACCCCAGGTAGATATTTCACAGGACAATCAGGAAAATGTTTAAAAATCCTTATGTTAGGGGCGCCTGGGTGGCTCAGTCGGTTAAGCGTCCGACTTCGGCCCAGGTCATGATCTCGCGGTCCGTGAGTTCGAGCCCCGCGTCGGGCTCTGTGCTGACAGCTTAGAGCCTGGAGCCTGCTTCGTATTCTGTGTCTCCCTCTCTCTCTCTGACCCTCCCCCGTTCATGCTCTGTCTCTCTCTGTCTCAAAAATAAATAAACATTAAAAAAAAATCCATATGTTAGCGCCATCTGAGTTAGAGGAGCACCATTCACATCAATGCAGTGAAAACAGGTAGTTTTGAAGATCCTATTAGAGAATTTAAATTGAAAAATGTAATAGCCAAAAGTTAAACAAGTCTCCAACAGATGTATAAGGAGCTGACTGGATACAGAGAAATATTATATTTGTGAACCAGAAAGCATGCAAAGAAAATGCCCCCAAGAACACAGCACAAATGAAAAGACAGAATGTGTAAAAGGCAAGTTTAGTGACATAGAGATTCAATTCAGATACTTCTATATTCATTTGAAGGGAATTCCAGAAAGAGATAATGAAGAAGAGTAGCATTTTGATAAAATTGGTAGACAATTTCTTAGAGCATCAAAAAGACACAAATCCAGAAATTGAGAGAGCTCACTGATAATTCTTTTTAAGCTCATACTTTAGAAAAATCATAATGTTTTTGAAAGTCAAAGACAAAGAGGAAGCCCTAAGAGTTCAAGACAAATTACCTACAATGGGATGAGAATTCAACCAACATCAGATTGCCTATCAGCGATATCAAATCAAGAAGGCATTAAAATCTGAGTAAATGTAAGTTTGCGTCAAGAGTTTTATATTCAGGGGCGCCTGGGTGGTCAGTCAGTTAAGCATCTGACTCTTGATTGTGGTTCAGTTCATGATCTCACAGTTCGTGGGATTAAGCCCCATATCAGGCTCTGTGCTGACAGCACTGAGCCTGTTTGGGATTGTCTCTCTGCCTCTCTCTCTGCCCCTCCCCTCTTCATGCATACACACACACACACACACACACACACTCACACACACACTCTATCTCTCTCAAAATAAATAAATAAACTTAAAAAAAAAGTTTTATATTCAACCAGACTATTATTTGTAAATCAGGGCAAGCAAAGAAAATTCCAGACATAAAAGAACTCAGAAAGTTTACCCCCAAGAGACCCTCCATTAAATATCTATTCAGTTTTGAAATCTAACAGAAATAAAAATAAAGGAAGAAAGGAGTTATAAGAAGATATAATGGGCAAATAAATAAGTAAAACATATTGTAAAGTTGAAATAAATATTTCTATTTTGAAGTTTTTAATACATTGGAAATAAAATTCAAGTAAGAGCCCAAAGTAGTTTGTACAAAGTTTGGGTGGGTGGGGAGCCAGATGTAGGGAAGAAACATAGAAAATGTGTTAGCATGCTCAGGTTCTTGTCTTATTTGGAAAGAAAAAAAGGAGACTGACTGGCTTTTTAAAAGTGCTCTTTAAAAATAAAAGCTGAGGGGCACCTAGGTGGCTCAGTCACACAGGTAACCATCTGACTTTGACTCAGATCATGATCTCG
The DNA here is from genome assembly GCF_024362965.1 of Panthera pardus. NCBI lineage: Eukaryota > Metazoa > Chordata > Mammalia > Carnivora > Felidae > Panthera > Panthera pardus. Next base: position 53,547,742 of record NW_026526810.1, on the reverse strand, counting down.
TGGTTTGTGGGTTCAAACCCCACATTGGGCTCTGTAAGTATACAAGAATTGAGTTCATACCATGCATACTTTTAGACCACAATGCTATGAAGCTTGAAATCAACCATAAGAAAAAGTCTGGAAAACCTCCAAAAGCATGGAGGTTAGAGAACACCCTACTAAAGAATGAATAGGTCAACCAGGCAATTAGAGAAGAAATTTAAAAATATATGGAAACAAATGAAAATTAAAATACAACAATCCAAACGCTTTGGGATGCAGCAAAGGCAGTCCTGAGAGGAAAATACATTGCAATCCAGGCCTATCTCAAGAAACAAGAAAAATCCCAAATACAAAATCTAACAGCACACCTAAAGGAAATAGAAGCAGAACAGCAAAGACACCCCAAACCCAGCAGAAGAAGAGAAATAATAAAGATCAGAGCAGAAATAAACAATATAGAATCTAAAAAAAACTGTAGAGCAGATCAACGAAACCAAGAGTTGTTTTTTTGAAAAAATAAACAAAATTGATAAACCTCTAGCCAGGCTTCTCAAAAAGAAAAGGGAGATGACCCAAATAGATAAAATCATGAATGAAAATGGAATTATTACAACCAATCCCTCAGAAATACAAGCAATTATCAGGGAATACTATGAAAAATTATATGCCAACAAACTGGACAACCTGGAAGAAATGGACAAATTCCTAAACACCCACACACTTCCAAAACTCAAACAGGAAGAAATAGAAAGCTTGAACAGACCCATAACCAGCGAAGAATTGAATTAGTTATCAAAAATCTCCCAACAAACAAGAGTCCAGGACCAGATGGCTTCCCAGGGGAATTCTACCAGACATTTAAAGCAGAGATAATACCTATCCTTCTCAAGCTATTCCAAAAAATAGAAAGGCAAGGAAAACTTCCAGACTCATTCTATGAAGCCAGTATTACTTTGATTCCTAAACCAGACAGACACCCAGTAAAAAAAGAGAACTACAGGCCGATATCCCTGATTAATATGGGTGCAAAAATTCTCAATAGGATACTAGCAAATCGAATTCAACAGCATATAAAAAAAATTATTCACCATGATCAAGTGGGATTCATTCCTGGGATGCAGGGCTGGTTCAACATTCGCAAATCAATCAATGTGATACATCACATTAATAAAAGAAAAGATAAGAACCATATGATCCTGTCAATCGATACAGAAAAGGCCTTTGACAAAATTCAGCAACGTTTCTTAATAAAAACCCTCAAGAAAGTCAGGATAGAAGGAACATACTTAAAGATCATAAAGCCATTTATGAAAAGCCTACAGCTAATATCATCCTCAATGGGGAAAAACTGAGAGCTTTTTCCCTGAGATCAGGAACACGACAGGGATGTCCACTCTCACCGCTGTTGTTTAACATAGTGTTGGAAGTGCTAGCATCAGCAATCAGACAACAAAAGGAAATCAAAGGCATCAAAATTGGCAAAGATGAAGTTAAGCTTTCACTTTTTGCAGATGACATGATATTATACATGGAAAATCCGATAGACTCCACCAAAAGTCTGCTAGAACTGGTACATGAATTCAGCAAAGTTGCAGGATACAAAATCAATGTACAGAAATCAGTTGCATTCTTATACACTAATAATGAAGCAGAAGAAAGACAAATAAAGAAACTGATCCCATTCATAATTGCACCAAGAAGCATAAAATACCTAGGAATAAACCTAACCAAAGATGTAAAAGATCTGTATGCTGAAAACTATAGAAAGCTTATGAAGGAAATTGAAGAAGACATAAAGAAATGGAAAAACATTCCATGCTCATGTTGGAAGAATAAATATTGTCAAAATGTCAATACTACCCAAAGCTATCTACACATTCAATGCAATCCCAATCAAAATTGCACCAGCATTCTTCTCAAAACTAGAACAAGCAATCCTAAAATTTGTATGGAACCACAAAAGGCCCTGAGTAGCCAAAGTAATTTTGAAGAAGAAGACCAAAGCAGGAGGCATCACAATCCCAGACTTTAGCCTCTACTACAAAGCTGTAATCATCAAGACAGCATGGTATTGGCACAAAAACAGACACATGGACCAATGGAATAGAATAGAAACCCCAGAACTAGACCCACAAACATATGGCCAACTAATCTTTGACAAAGCAGGAAAGAATATCCAATGGAAAAAAGACAGTCTCTTTAACAAATGGTGCTGGGAGAACTGGAAAGTAACATGCAGATGATTGAAACTAGACCACTTTCTCACACCATTCACAAAAATAAACTCAAAATGGATAAAGGACCTGAATGTGAGACAGGAAACCATCAAAATCCTAGAGGAGAAAGCAGGAAAAGACCTCTCTGACCTCAGCCGTAGCAATCTCTTACTCGGCACATCCCCAAAGGCAAGGGAATTAAAAGCAAAAATGAATTACTGGGACCTTATGAAGATAAAAAGCTTCTGCACAGCAAAGGAAACAACCAACAAAACTAAAAGGCAACCAACGGAATGGGAAAAGATATTTGCACATGACATATCGGACAAAGGGCTAGTATCCAAAATCTATAAAGAGCTCACCAAACTCCACACCCGAAAAACAAATAACCCAGTGAAGAAATGGGCAGAAAACATGAATAGACACCTCTAAAGAAGACATCCGGATGGCCAACAGGCACATGAAAAGATGTTCAACGTCGCTCCTCATCAGGGAAATACAAATCAAAACCACACTCAGATACCACCTCACGCCAGTCAGAGTGGCCAAAATGAACAAATCAAGAGACTATAGATGCTGGAGAGGATGTGGAGAAATGGGAACCGTCTTGCACTGTTGGTGGGAATGCAAACTGGTGCAGCCGCTCTGGAAAACAGTGTGGAGGTTCCTCACATAATTAAAAATAGATCTACCCTATGACCCAGCAATAGCACTGCTAGGAATTTATCCAAGGGATACAGGAGTGCCGATGCATAGGGGCACTTGTACCCCAATGTTTATAGCAGCACTCTCAACAATAGCCAAATTATGGAGATAGCCTAAATGTCCATCAACCAATTAATGGATAAAGAAACTGTGGTTTATATACACAATGGAATACTACGTGGCAATGAGAAAGAATGAAATATGGCCTTTTGTAGCAACGTGGATGGAACTGGAGAGTGTTATGCTAAGTGAAATAAGTCATACAGAGAAAGACAGATACCATATGTTTTCACTCTTATGTGGATCTTGAGTAACTTAACAGAAGTCCGTGGGGGAGGGGAAGAAGAAAAAAAAAATCAGAGGTTAGAGAGGGAGAGAGCCAAAGCATAAGAGACTCTCTCTTTTTTTTTTAAGAGACTCTTAAAAACTGAGGACAAACTGAGGGTTGATGGGGGGTGGGAGGGAGGGAAGGGTGAGTGATGGGTATTGAGGAGGGCACCTTTGGGGATGAGCAGTGGGTGTTGTATGGAAACCAATTTGACAATAAATTTCATATTAAAAACTAAATAAATAAAAGTGCTCTTTAAAAATAAAAGTTGAGGGGCACCTGGGTGGCTCAGTCACCCAGGTAAGCATCTGACTTTGGCTCAGGTCATGATCTCATGGTTTGTGGGTTCAAACCCCACATTGGGCTCTGTGCTGATAGCTCAGAGCCTGCAGCTTGCTTCAAATTCTGTGTCTCCCTCTCTCTCTGCCCCTCCCCAGTTCATGCTCTGTCTCTCTCAAAAATAAACATCAAAAAATATTTAAAATAAAATAAAAATAAAAGTTTAAGTATTAAAAGCTTAATGAGAACCCCAAACTGGAAATAATCCAACTTTCCATCAGCAGGTGAATGGATAAACAAACTGTGGTATGTCCACAAAATTCCTATTTAGCAATAAAAAGAAATGAACCACTGATACACACAACAGTGTGGATGAATATCAAAAGCACTATGTTGAGTGGAAGAAGCCAGACACAAAAAAAGTACACACTAGATAATCCCATTTATACAAAACTCTGGAAAGGACAAAGCTGGTCTGTAATGACAAGAAGCAGATCAGTGGGCACTGGGAGCAAGGGCGGGAGATTGGTTGGGATGGAACCCAAGAGAAGGGGTGATGGAAATGTTCCATATCTTTTTTTTTAAGTTTATTTATTTTTGAGAGACAGAGAGAGAGAGAGAGAGAGAGAGAGAGAGAGAGAGACTGCTGGGGAGGGGTAGAGAGAAAGAGGGAGAGGGAGAGAAGCAGGCTCTGTGCTGTCAACATGGAAGTCTGATGTGGGGCTCGAACTCACAAACCTGAACCAAAATCAAGAGTTGGATGCTTAAATGAGCCACGCAGGTGCTCCTGGAAATGTTCCATATCTTGATTGTGGTGATGGTTACATGTGCCTGTAAATTTGTTAAAATTCATTGAACTATACACTTAATCTTGTATATTTACTGTACATTTTGAATGGGTGTGTTATATTATTTATAAATTATAGTTTAATAAAATTTACAAGGGAAACCATCAGCATTCTAGCAACACAAGTAGAACTTTCATACTAGCGGAAGGGGATAGTGGAGGAAAGGAAAATGAATGAGAAAGCAAAAAACAGGAGGCTTAGGTGATACCTGCCTGAACCAGAGATACAGGGGTACCTGGGCCCTATTGTGGAGCCTTCAGCCTGAGTCCAGACGACTGAGTGGAAGTGGGTAGAACAGACCTCTGGTCTGCTAGACCAGAGCAGGCCCAGCTTACACAACTGTACTGTTTAAACTCCCCAAGTGATTCTACTGTGTGACATTTTGGGACCCACTCTGAGGTCAAAGGCTAAAGAGCAACGGAAGACTCACAAACACCAGCTAAGCAGCCAGAGACTGTCTCAAAAGCAATTGCCCACCTCCTTTCCACAGCCTACTCACCCCTCCCCACCTGACTGCCCCTCTGCCTTACTCATATTTTCCTCCCTCAATCTTTCTCTGACTTTCCCCCAAACCTTGCCTCCTTTTATCACTTACTTTGCCAAAGCTCAACAATTAGACTTTTAAACCGTCTAGGGGCGCCTGAGTGGCTCAGTTGGCTGAGCATCTGACTCTTGATTTATTTCAGCTCAGGTCATGATCCCAGTGTCCTGGGATCAAGCCCCGTGTCAGGTTCCATGCTGATCATGGGGCCTGCTTGAGATTTTCTCTCCCTCTCCCTCTGCCCCTCCCCAGCTCAAGCATGCAGGCACAAGCTCAATAGATAGGTAGATAGATAGATAAAATGAAAAATCTAATTAAATGGCCTTCTATTATATATATTTTTTCAAAGCCAAATTCTGACTAAAGTCAAAGGTTTTTAATATGTGTGGGCTCCTAATTGCTTAATATTCCCTGTGCCTCAGTTGTCCTAATGGAAAAAAATTAATCCCCAACCCTGAACTCTGGTGATCAATCTCACTGAGTTGCAGGACAGCCCCAGCAGAAGAGTCCTGGACTCCCTGCCCTGTTCCATGTTCCCCCACCATAGAGGGAGTGTCGAGGGGGAAATGGACACACGCAGAGTGATGCAAGTAATCCTCCTTTCCTCCTCTCCAAAAATGACTCCATGTGAAATGAGGGAGCTTCCATTTAAACTCTCAGCCAAAGAATGGAGTAGCAGTGAGGCAATAAACTGCAGGGCCTGAGCTCTGGAGAAGGTGGGGGTACACCCATGCCAACCAGCCACCTACCAATACCTGAGGTCCACCTCCCAGTGTTGTGTCAGCCAATGATTGAAGAAAATGCTTCTCCAGGCACCTGGGTGGGTCAGTCAGTTAAGCATTCAACTCTTGATTTTGGCTCAGGTCATGATCTCACGGTACATGGGTTCGAGCCCCTCATTGGGCTCCACCCTGACAGTGCGGAACTTGCTTGGGATTCTCTCTCTCTGCCCTTCCCCACTTGTGCACAAGCTCTCTCGCTCTCTCTCAAAATAAATAAATAAACTTAAAAAAAAAGAAAAATTATTTTCATTCTTCTCTTTCTTTGTCTCTCCTTTCCTTCCTTTCTTCCTTCTTTCTTTCCCTACCCCTCCACCCCACCCCGCACCTCTTCCCTTTCTCTGCAGGAGACTCTTGTGAATGTCTGGAGATATATCTGAAGAAGCAAGGGGGCCTAATATTTGAACAAGCCTCATTTCTCACATTCATTCAGCTAAGACTATGGGCCCAGGGCTGCCCTATGGTAGAACCCCATGGGGCAAATTCATATCATCACTTCATATGAATGGCACCCCCTGGAGTTGGGCAGTATATAGCCTGTATAGCCATACATGGCAACCTTGGTGGCCACCCTTTTCTTCTTTTGCATGGTGAAAGAGTTTGACAAGTTGAGGAATGATGTTCCTGCTCCTGTGTTTCTGCCCAGCTTCAGAATGAATCGGGCTCATAGCTGTGTTCTTATGGCCAAATCCCTCCAAACTGGCCACCCTCAGGACCTTGAAATGTGTTTCTGGCCATCTTGGTCCAGGGTTGGAGATGGGATAGGAATGCAGTAGAAATAGACTCAGATCCCTCCTTACCTAGGATCAGGAGCCAAACTGGAGTCAGGAGTCAAAGAGTCAGGGGTCAAGGAATGGCCCTTAACTCCTCAGTCTGGTTGGCTCCCAGATTCAATCCTGGTGATGGTTCCTCATTCCCTGGCTGAGGTTACCCCTGCATCTGCTGACCAATTTCTTGACTAGAGAACCAGACCAGCCTCTGCATTCTTGCCCTCCCATCCTTGTCTCATTACGTCTTCCCAAACTCAATCTAAGCCAAGGTGGCATTGCCTACATTTCTGTGTGAATCGAGTTACCTACCAACTCTGCACAAGCCCACGTGCCTGCTTCCTTCATAAAACCTGCTGGCCTGGGACAGCAGATCACAAGGTGACAAGGTGATCACACAATGAAGCAGAGAACTTGTTGTGTACAACTTTGCATATGTATGTGCGTTTTTCTTGGGAGACGGTCCATGGCTTCCATCAGTTTTCCAGAAAGGTCCAAATGGGTTAAGAACCACTAGAGTACAGTGTTGCACACCTTTTCACAGTAAGTAGGTAATGATTTGTCTCTTTAGAATGTAAGATCCCATTCACTTGCTTGTCAAATATTTATTGTACATCTACTATCTGCCAGTCACTGCTTTAAACACCGGAGATAGAGCAGCAAACAAAACAGACAAAAATCTCTGCCCTCCAAGGCCTTACTTTTCAAGCGCCAGAGACAGCCCCTGGCTATATGAGGCATGAAAGACAGACTGAAGATTCTAAGTTTTGAGCTCCATGAAGATCGAAGAACTCAGAACTCTCTGAGTTTGAAGTTCTAAGAACTCTGCAAAGTTCTAAGTTATGAACTCTGTGGAGGTCTTAATAAGTACTGATGATGCCAGCACAGGGGTGGTGATGACAGGTGGCCATAGTAGGAGCTCAGGGGCCAGCCTGGGGCTACCCCAAAGGAAACCTCTCATTGCTGAGCCCAGAGACAGTAGTGGTGGTCTATGACAGGCAGCAATGGTTGGGAAGTAGGGGAGAACCAAATTGCTCCCTACCCATGCCAGCCAAAACCTGGCCCTTCTGAGGTCCAGCTTTTTCAGCCCTCCCTGCTCATGTCCAGCTGGAGGTCTGGGGATCCCAGGCCAGGCCAGGCTGGGGGCACAGGCTGGGACCACCTTTCTCCCAGCTAGGAGCCAGAACGAGGGCTTTCTTCCCAGAGTCAGGATGGGTGAGCCTTCCTCACATAGGTGTCCCTGACCAAAAAAAGGAATTGTGACTTCGGTCCTGGAGAGGGTGGAGAGGGAAGGCTGCAGCCCAAGAAAGCACTCCTGGAGGAGAGGGTAGGAGGAGCAAGTGTCCAAGTGAGTATGGCATCAGGGCCACTGAAGGGCCCCAGGCAGCTCAGCACTGGGCAGGGAGGACATGGGGACGACAAGGCTGCAGAGGCCAACGGCCAGAGGGCCCCCACATCATGCCTAGTCAGGGTGGACCCCCTGTCTACAGACCTGAAATCTGCCCATGGTGAAGAGATTCCAGCTATCAGAAGGTCCCAGGTGGGTCAACAGAGATGAAAAACGGAGAGAGAGGGGCAGTTTGCCCAGATCATAGCACGTGTCTGTGAAAGAGGCAGGAATCCAGGCCTCCGAGTTCCCAGCCAGGCCCCTCTACCGTGCCCATCCCTGCCCCACAGTGCTCGCCAGTCCCACCCTCACTAGCAACACGCACACCCACGCAGCCACACACTCACTCTGCTCCCTGGTAAACAAATGCATGCTCTAGACATACCCATTGAGCTTCTGGGAATGGCGAGACTATTTGCAGGAGGGGGCAGCTATACACCTGACAAGAGAGTGTGGCCCGAGTTTAAAGAGTAAAGCATCAGCAATTAGCAGGGAAACGTGTGCATACCCACCAGCCGGGATGCCATCAGGAGGCTGAGCAGAGAAGGGTGGTGAGCAGTGAGGTGAGGGGGCAGGGGAAGCCAGAGGTGAAGGAGAGTCGGCAGGCAGGAGGGTGGAGTTAGTGATCCAGACTGGCAATCCATGAGGTCTCCCTTTATTCTTGATAGCACTGAGCACTGCATCCAGGAGCCCGGCCATTTGCAGGAAGTGTGGATTAGACGGAGGAGTCTCTGCTTTTGGTCTCAGCTTAACCTGCTTTCACAGCTTCCAGTCTTGGTGAGGGTGTGAAGACCTGGGCCCCCTAAGGTCCTTCTGGGTTTGGGCCATGCCCTGGGGCTAGATTGTGGCCTCATCCCTCTATACTCCAGTGTAAAATTAGCACTGCTCACTCGTGCCCTCCTCCTCCCCAAGGCCCCTGGGGGAGGCATCCCCCCCCCTTTGTCTCCCAGAAACACATATGAGAAGGGTGCAGCCCCAAAGCCAAGCTGCCGTTCTGCAGGAGCTTTCTGAGGCCTGAAGGACCTAGAGCCAGTCCCTGTAACCTGGTAAGAAGAAACCCCACAGAGTCTACCACTCCTCCCCGTACCAAGCCCCGGTCTGGGGCCCACAGTTGCTCCCCTCTCACAGCCCTCTGACTCCAGCCTGACTCAGCCTCCAGCCCTGCCCCCAGCCTGCCGTCGCTCCAGAGCCAGCCGGAGCGCATGCCTCAAGGTCTCCACATTGTTCAGAACATTGTATCGACTCAGAGCCACCAGCCGCTCAAACTCCTCAGGCTCATAGGTGAAGTTCATCATGCCATATGGAGTGTCTGCCCCATTGACCACAAAGTCCCCGTAGGCCTTCTCCTCGGCTGTTTGTCGCTCCACACCTACAGGTGGGAAGTGGCAAAGAGGCCAGGCTGGGGCATTCTGTGGCTGGGAACGGCCAGCCCAGAAGCCTCCACCCCTTGCCCTAGGACATCTGGCGGGACCAACATTTCAGCTCTCTCCACCATCAGGAGGAACCGGGCCAGTGTGGATCCTGAGGCCTGGAAGGTGTGGAGCAGTGGCCAACCTGGGCCCTCCAAGAGGCATGGGGTCCAGGAAATCCACTGTCAGAACGGCACCCCACCACCACCCTGGGCTGTGTGAGTCAGACCCCGCCCCAGGGCCTCCCCTCACCTGGGGCCAGGTGTGTGCAGAAGGTACGGTTGACGAGGGGAAAGTGCAGCACGATGGGAGAGCGGGGGTCCTTGGCCTTGGCGAACAGGTAGCACTCACGGGGTTCCTCCAAGTCCTCGGGGAGCACCTCGATACTTGGGAAGGGGATGCCTCGGTCCAGGCAGTACTTCTCTGTCGTCTGTAAGACCTGGGCAGGGAGGCCAGCTTTGGACCCTGCCTCCGGCTGCCTGCACTCACATAGCCCGCCCACTAGCTGAGTGACTGCAGGTGGGCTACATCACCTTCCCCAGCCAATTTCTTTATTTACATAATAAAAAAGAGAATAACTCTGGGGGGGGTTGTGGAGATTAAGGACAATCATTAGTGTTCCCAGTGTCATTCCTCTCCTTCCCTTCTCTGGCTCCTCCCTGCTTCCTCTTAAGGGCTGATTTCAATGTCACCAGGTGGAAACTGAATGGTTACAGAAGGGCACGTGGGAAGAGGCTTTATTCATCATCTAATCCCAGGCTTTCCTTGGACCCAGGAGGATTAGGAGGAGGAAGCCAAAGATAGAAGGGCTGGTCCAGCAGCGGGACCAGAAAGCTCATCCAGATGATGGAACCCATCGGCTACCCCACAAGGTTTGAGGGAGCTGCCCCTAGAGACTCCCCGAGGGGACCTGATGGTAACTAACGGAGGGCAGACCCAGACGCCAGTCCAGATGGGAGCAAAGAATGCTATCAGGACAGGCAGGGGCCAGAACAGGAGCCTTCTCTTCACCAGTATGGGAGACTTCTGAGGACCTTCTTTGGCCTCTTCTCCCACCTCCCCCTCCATCTCATAGCCTCAGCAATCCCCCTCCTTCAGCTGGGGAGACCAGTGCCACTAAAAGTCTTCACAAGGTACCCGCCCTTGGATTAGAACCCAGGCCCTCCATGAAGGGCAATTCCCAAAGCCCAGCCAGGCCGCCCTGCAGAGAACCTCAGTTCCTCCCCACCACACACCTTACCTCGAAAGGGGCCTCCAGGGAGTAGTCAAAGGACAGAATGAGGTCCACCGCTCTCTGGGGCAGCAGGCTGAGTGGGAACGGAGAGTTGATGGCAAAGCCCCCATCCACCAGGCACAGGCAGTCCCGCATGGGAGTGAGCTGGTTGGGGAAGGCGTCAGGGTGCGTATCTGCAATAGGGACAAATGCTCACTCTTCTCTCTCTGTAGAGATCTCTCCTCCCTTTCTTCTGATGGCAACAGAGTCTCCCACCCCAGCCCCTGGCCCTGCCTCCTGGCAGACATCCCAGTCCTTCCCCATCAGCCCCTGGGCAGCAGGAGCCCACAGCCCAACCTCCAGGAACAAAGGCAGTGCTGGTCCAGGTGAGCCGTGAGCCGGAGGCAAAGGCAGCGGGGGGACCCCCAGCCAGAGCAGCACCCACCTTTCCAGGCCATGAACTCCCGGCCAGCCACATAGTCTTTGTGCAGGCAGAGGCCCCTGGTGAAATTACAGTTCTCCGCGAAGGTAAAGCGGGAGGTGAAGATGTCCAGCACGGCCTGGGAGAAGGGCCCCTGGCGGGTGAAGAGCCTGGTCCTCAGACGTGTGGGATCGTGCAGCTGGAGCTTCTGGCAGTCATCTAGATGGGAGCACGTGGGTGAAATACAGTCAGAAGGGTGCTTCCTGTTCTCCAGTGGCCCTTATGGCCCAGGGGACCTTTCCTATCTCCCCCCACATTCACCCCTCCTTCACACCACCTCCCAAGCCTCAGACCACTGCTTCCCAGAACCTCTTTTAAATGACCTTTTCTTTCAGCGTCCCTATATTTGAAAGTTGCCTATGACAGTGTATTTATTAAGTGATAATTTATATGCCCTTTGAAAATAAAGTTGTGTATGGGGCGCCTGGGTGGCTCAGTTGGTTAAGTGTCCGACACTTAATTTCAGCGCAGGTCACAATCTTGTGGTTTTGTGGTCATGAGATCGAGCCTGGCATTGGTCTCTGTACTGAGTGGAGCCTGCTTGGGATTTTCTCTCTCCCTGTCTGTGCCCCTCCCTCTCTCTCTGTCTCTCTCAAAATAAATAAATAAATAAATAAATAAATAAATAAATAAATAAATTTTTAAGAAGTTGCTACAATCTAAAACCTTTTTTTAAAAAAAAGAAAACAAAGTTTTATATACAACTTCCAATCACAATTTCATCCATTAAACACCTACTGAGCAGTTACTGCGTGCTGGGCTCCTCCAGGGCTTATAGCCTACTTAGGGGGAGAGTCACATAAAGAGATCATAAATCATACCAATGCCCCAAGGTAAGGACAATGGTGGGGTGTGCACATAGTCCTATGAAACTTGGGTGCTGGGGGCATGCAGTAGAACAGAGAAGCCCCCTGACAAAATGATGTCAGAGCTGAATCTTAAGGGATGAGCAGAGGTTATCCAGGGAAGAAAGGTAGAAAAGGTTCTGTGCGGCAGGGAGCAGCCCAAACAGGAGCCCTGAGGTGTGTGGACAGATATCCACCAGATGCCCAGTGGTCCTGGTCTGCGTTGACATAACTGGAACCCAAGCAGAGAATTCAAAGGTGCAGTCTTACTATAGAGCACTCACAGCTCCCACTGGCTTTTCTGAGGTGGGCCTTCCCCTCCTTCCCCTGGTCCCCCTGCCACGCTGCCTCAGCAGATCTCTGGGCATCCACAGACCCTAAGCTACAAGTCACTTCCTCAGGACTTCTCTGAATGCAGTGGGACAGCTGAGTCCTGCACCATCCCCTCCCTCATCCTTTGTGCCTCCACCAGGGCCCCGATGCTGGAAAGAGCAGTAGGGGGAGGTCAGGGTGTCTACCCGCACCTGTGATGTTTACACTCCCTCTGTGGCAGTCTAGGAAGCTGAGGCCCGAGCCGGCAGTCTTCAGGAAGATCTCATCCAGGCTGGCTGCAAAGGCGCTGCCCCACACACCTAAGCAGAAAGGCAAGGCCCTGGGCCCTCACATCTCCTCCAGCCCACCTCAGGGCCTGGCCCAGCCCCTGCCCTGGCCCCAGCCTTCCAGCCCAGACTCACCCTGCAGGTAGCAGATCCGGGGCTCGGGCTGGGGCTGCAGCAGATGCCCCATGAAGAACTCAGATCCAAAGAGCTCAGTGGGAACATAAGCCCCGTACTTGGGGAAGCCGACCTCATAGGGTGTGAACTCGCACCATTCTGGGGATCCAGAGTGAAGGGAATGTCACCAGGGGCCTTCCACCAGGACCCCAAGGTTTCCCCTCACACCTGAGCACAGGAGCGGGAATCTCACTTGCCAAGAGCAGGAGGCAGCAAGCCCGCTATGCTCCAAGGCTCCCATCTATACACTGATAGCTCTGGCCTCTCCCACCTTCCTACCACCCATCGCCTCCACCTGCTTCCCAGGTCCCTGCACCCAGGCACCTGCGAAGTCTTCCCCACTGATGTTGGTGTGGACATTGATGCTGGCGTAGATAGGATAAGGGTTCTGGCCCTGGTTGACGGCCTCCTGCTGGTCAGACAGCTTGGCAGGGTTTTTCTGGTAGGAAGGAAAGGAGGCAGTTGACTTTTGGGGGTCCCCTTCCTCCCACCCTCATGGCTTGAGGCCTGATACCCTGAAGGGGATGCCATGGCCCACAAGGGACTGTGGCTGCCAAGGCCAATGCTCTAGAGACAGCTCTCTAAGGACGAGGCTTTAGGCTGCAGCAAAGGTAAGGTCCCTGTGGGTTTTGTGGAATTCCAGGGGCACTGGGAACACTCCCCACTTGTTTCCCATTCAAGAAAGCATATTGGAACCCAAGGGAGTCAGTGACATTTGTTTTTTTGAGTCAGTGACATTTTTAAAGGAAAAATCGAAAACCAGTTTACTTTCTTTAAAAAGTAAATTGTTTGAAAATATGCATTCTTTCCTCAGACATGAGAAACCACTTGTGATAGACATCCACAACGGAGAGCCACACACTGGGCCAGACTCCAAGGGCTGAGAACCCTGCTGGGTTCTGAATACTCTCACATACCAGCTCATACCCAGCCAGCAGTTCTAGGAGCAGCATGGCAGCTGGAACGCTCTCAAAACACACTGTGCTAGGCCTTCACCCCAGACCAGCCCAAATCAGTATCTCTGGAAGTAGGGCCCAGGCAAGGGTGTTTTTGAAAAGCTGTCCAGATGGGGGGCGTCTGGGTGGTTCAGTTGGTTAAGCATCCGACTTCTGCTCAGGTCACGATTTCGTGGTTCATGGGTTCGAGCCTGGCATGGGGCTCTGTGCTGACAGCTCAGAGCCTGGAGCCTGCTTTGGATTCTGTGTCTCCCTCTCTCTTTCTCTTGCCCCTCCCTTCCTCCCTCCCTCTCTCTCTCTCAAAAATAAAGAAACATTTAAGACATTTTTAAAAAGAACATTTTTAAAAAGAAAAGAAACGCTGTGCAGGTGATTCTAATATGCAGACGGACTTGAGAACTGCAGACCAGCTTCTCTCCTCCCAGGGGTGAGGAGCCAGGAAAGACGAAGTGGTGTCAGCCCACTCAGGGATCCACCTCTTGTCCTCAGAGAGCTCAGACCTAAGGGACCTCTTTGCAAATCTTAGATCTTACCTCAGCACCTAAGGTAGAAGTAAGTGTTGGCGGGGCAGGGGTGGAAAGGAGCTGTGTTTATTTATTATCTGCTCTTCTCTTACCTCCTGGTAGAGGAAATATTCAATGAGGAGACCCCAGATGTCGATGAGGGAAACTCTGTGGCCAGTGCTTTCCAGGCTCCCCAGTTCCTGGGCATAGTATTGTAGGCGCTCTGTGGACATCGCCCCCATCTTACTGCTGCAGACCCGAGCCTGGGCACGCTCAATGGGGCCCTGCAAGGCCACCTGGGACCAGGCTGGGTCCTTGTAGAGTGTGGAAATGCACCTGGGCATAGAGGGAATTGGGGGCAGTGGGACAGCAAGCACAGCAAGGGGAGAGAGGGAATGTAAGTGTTGGTGAGTGACCCTGCCTCTCCATCCCTTGAACCTACTGCCCTGCCCCACCCACTCAAGGAGGCCTGGGCACTCAGTGCCCCTCCTAACCCCCTTGGAGGCAGGATCCCAGCACGCCCTCAGGGACTCCACCTATATCACCAGCCACATTCTTGCCCCTTTAGGGCTCTCCTTTACTCTGTATCCTACCCCACCTCACTTACCAGGTAGATCCAGAGACCCCACTCAGGTAGGTCACAGTGTCCAGGAGGCCAAGTTCCTGTAGCCCTGCCAGGCTGCCGTACAGGGAAGACATGGCTCGGGTTCCACCTCCCGAACCTAGCACAGCCACCACAGGCACCTGGGCACAAAAATAATCATAACATTGACCACCACTGTCGCTTATGAATTATTGCTTATAATGTCAGACATTTGTCTACGAGCCTTATCTGTATTATCTCATTGAATCCTCATAAGCAACCCAGTGGGATCCCCATTTTGCAGATTAGGAAACGGAGGAACAGGAAGGTTGGACAATGTGCCCACAATCGTACGGGTAGTAAGTGATGGGCCATCAGACTGAAGCAGTATGACTCTAGAGATGGCTCTTGACAATTGTCTCGGGATTATATGTAACTGGAAGGTATCCTGGATTTCACCCAAAACTGTTGGAGCAGGGTTTCTCAGTCTTGACACTATTGATGATTTTGGACTGGGTAACTCTTTGTTGTGAGGAGCTGTCCTGTATGTTGGAGGATGCTTAGCAGCATTCTGGGTCTTTACCCAGTAGATGCCAATAACATCCTCTCCCCCGGCCCTGCTGGTAACAATAAAGCATGTCTCTAGACATAGACAAATGTCCTCTGGGTGGGGGGGTGGAGGGATGAAATGACCCCCAGTTGAGAACCATTGGGCTAAAGCGATGAAGACCACCAAAGAGCCTGGACTTGCCCCAGACGTGAGCAGTGCCCAGATGTCTCTTTGGGATCAGAGGTGCCTGGTGGGGTCAGACTAGAAGCTTTCTGGCTGCTCAGCTCTTCCATGAAGCTTTAGCTCATTCTGCCCCCAGACTTTTGGTTCCTTTCCCTGGCCTCCTTTCTTCTATCTTGAAAGAAATGCTCCCTGGCCAGTGCCCACAAGGACACTCTCCCTTCAGAGTGCTGGAGGACACAGAGCTCCCTGAGAACAAGATCTGTGCCCTCTTTACCCTCTACCTCCAGACAGGACATCTGGCACAGAACAGTCATTACCAAATGAACAGTCCGGTCTTGCTCACCTTGTCAGGACTCAGAAGAGGTTCTGACTCCTGAGTACACTTGTAGCAGGAGAAAGCCACCAACTTGTCCCCAATTTACCATAGCTCTCTGCCTTGGTGTGGCCTTGCCTCCTGCTTCCCAGCCACGGCTCCCGTGGACCCTCCACTTCCAAATTCCTTTGTCTACTGTTATGGTCTGAATTGTGCCCCTGCCCCTGCAAGTCCTTATGTCGAAGCTCCAGTATGACTATATTTGTAGAAAGGGCCTATAAGGTGGTTATATAGGTTATGTAAGGTCATAACAGTGGGGCCTTTATCTAATAGTATCGGTGTCCTTGCAAGAAGGGGAAGAGAGAGATTCCCCCCTTATCCCCTGTACATGCACAGTGGAAAGGCCATGTGAGGACACAGCAAGAACATAGTTGTCTACAAGTCAGTAAGAGAAGCCTCACCAGAAACCAACCCTGATGGCACCTTAATCTTGAACTTCCAGCCTCCAGGTGAGAAAATAACTGTTTGTTGTTTAAGCCACCTTGTCTGTGGTGTTCTGTTGTGGCAGCCCGAGGAGACTCATATACCTCCCTTGGCCAGGGCTGTTCATCCCTCATTACATACAGGGTCCTGACTCTCCTGATTTTGCCTATCGGCTCTGGCAAGCAGGACTGCCCCTTCCTCCTCTGTTTCCCACCCTTTCTCAAGGCTTCCTGTAACCACTCGGCCACACAGTACTCTCAAGGGAAGAGGCTGGATTTGGTCTTGGTGACCCTGGGGTCCAGCTCCTCCATTTCATACCTGGCCACTGTCAGGCACCTGGCTCAATCCCAGAACCTGTTGCAGGGCCTTGGACACGATCTGCTTCCTCTTGTCCAGAAACTCCCGTTCCCCATCACACAGGCCAAAACCAAGACGCAGGTCAAGGTCTCCAGAGCTGCCAGAGATGGAGTGGGGGGGAGGGGGCGGGTACTGGGTGACTGTTCATTGGAGGAAAGCCTTGGGCCCAGCCCATTTTTCACAGGAGCAGACCCATATTCCATCGAAACCCTTAGAAAGACCTCAGCAGAACCAGAGATGCCTTCCACCACCGGGCTGAGCTGAGTGGGCAAAGAGCCCCTACATATTCAGCCTAGCATAAGAGCCTTCCTCCTGAAGTCAGCCTTCCTCACCTCATTTCTGCCTTCATACTCAGAACCACCTCCTGGCCCTGAAAGAGACAACAGCCCCATCCCTGAGTGCCCTGAGTTGATTCTCCCACCCACAGCTCCTGTTGCTCTGGTAGCTCTGGCCCGTATGTGAACATCATGGCTGAGCTCCAGGCCGGCCTGAACTTGACCCCCTCTGAGGCCCCTCCCCCCAGCCTTCTTTTGGTGGTCACAGAGCAAGCAGGGGTCCCTCAGGCACCCAGGCAGAGCCTTACCTCCCCTAGGGCCACAAAGCGCTGTTCCTCTTGGCCTAGGGCCAGAGAGGAGAGCAGGATACCCCCCTCACCCAGCTTGTTGGTGTGGGCCTCCAGCTCAGCACTTGGACCACTCTGTAGAGAAGAAAACACCCAAGGAACCCACCATGGTGAAGGAAAACATGCATCCATGGTGGCCCCAGGACGCCCCTCTAGGATGGACTGATTCTATCATCCATCCCTTCCCAGACTATGGGCTCACTCACTTGCAGGACTGTGAGTCTCTCCCCCAGCTCCACATCCAGCCTGGAGCTGATCACTGGGTTCACGTGAAAGGTGAAGGTAGCTGGGAGGCCTCCCTCCATGGGAGGTTGCAGGGGCAAGAACTGTGGCTTCTCGTAGGCCCCGGGCACTGTCAGCTGAATCTGCCTAGAGCCTGGGAGCAGAGGGCCCAGGTAAGGGGGTGAGAGTGCAGGGGTGTGTGTGGCTCATGATGGCAGTGACCTGGATGGCAACTCCCCTTTGTTTCCTCTTTGGAGATGCCAACTCATCACCCTGCTCACCCTGTTCTGTGGCCCACAGCAAAGGCATCATGAAGGACACTCAGGGTCCTACAACATGCCCTGGTCAGAACTGGGAACCTGGGGAGGGTAGGAAACACACAATGCCTAGGGAAGGGAGAAGGGCAGGGAGGGAGAGGACTCCTTGCCCAAAGTTTATGAGGCTGATGATTTTGAGATCATGATATTAATTATATAAAATATAATTCTATAATAATTATAATGTTATAATTATCATACATTATTACATTAATTACCAATCTTCAACTGGTAGTTTCCCCATCTTTTGCCTCCATTCAAGCTCTGTGCTCATCACCTTGGGGAAGGTTTGTGGCCAGGGAAAAAAACAGATAGGCAATAAGTTGTTCTGCCCTTTGTTTCCAAGGTGTAAGACCTTGCGAGCACACAGAGGGTGTGCAGCGGAGGTGAGAGGAAGGTGTGGGTTCCTGAGTAGAGGCTCAGAGGAGCAGAGCAGAGCCAGCCCAGGCCAGAAGGAGGCAAAGAGGGAGGCCTGTGGGCTCACCCTGTTCCTAGCAGCATTCTCGGGAGGAGGAAAAACCCCAGAGAGAAATGTGCATGACATTCAGACAGGGGGGACCCCACAAAGGAGCCCCAGACCCTAAACATGACTTGGGAGCAACAGACACCCAGAAAGCCCAGAATGGCAGATGCCTCAGGAACAGAGGTCCACATGAAACCCTTCTCCCAACACACTCTCCTTGGCACTAAAATGAGACCTGGAGACATGACATGACTCTGGGTGGGAGGGAATTAGAGAAAATAAGGAAAGTGATACTTCTTTCACACCATGGTTTATGGATGGAGATTGATATGTGTTGTTCAGAGTCAGAAACAATACACCCTGGAGTGTCACAGACCTGGGTTTGGTTCCTGGCCTTATCACTCTCAGGCTGTGTGACCTTAAGCAAGTTTCTTCTTTGAGCTGGAGCTTCATAAATTAAGAGGATATAGTTGTATTTTCCAGGGTTGTTATGAGGATTAAAAGATAAAAGCCATGTGAAATGCTGAGCACAGTGCCTGACTCAGAGTAAGTGCTGGACATTTTCTGGACAGGACTCATCCCATGGGCTCAGACCCTCAGTGTCAGAGGAGACCTTAGCTGTCACACAGCCTCTGCTGCACTTCTGCTTCTGCGTCTGAGTGGATACCCTCTGTGGCACACTATACCCGTGGCCTCAGTTCTTCACTTCTGGAATGCCCATGCTTTGTCATGTGACTTCACTTCCTCCCACTGAGAGGCCAAAATGTTAGTTACTGACTATGATGTGACCAAAGGCTTGAAAACCACCTGCTCATCTGGGCTTGCTCTCATACCTCTGCTGATGCCTTAAGAACACAACCAGTCCAGGGCTCCTGGGTGGCTAAGTCGGTTGTGTCCGACTTTAGCTCAAGTCATGATCTCATGGTTTGTGAGTTTGAGCTTCACATTGGGCTCTGTGCTGACAGCTCAGAGCCTGGAGCCTGCTTCAGATTCTGTGTCTCCCTCTCTCTCTGCCCCTCCCTTACTCACTCTCTTTCTCTCAAAAATAAATAAACATAAAAACAACAGCAAAAACAGAACATGACAAGTCTCCTAGTCACAGAAGGTTGTTGAGGGACATATGGCACAAAGCCAGGTCCCTCCTGCCAAGCCCAGCCTAGATCATGATGCATGAGCTCAATAAATGCTTCCTGTTGTCTGCCATTGATATTTAGGGTTGCTTTTTTGCAGAGCAATAGTTGGACTGATATAGCCTCTATGCTTGAACACTTCCAAGGAGAGGAAATTCACTACTTCCAGAGGCGAATCCACCCCATCCTTGGTCAGTTTTGAGTGCTAAAACATTAAGAACTTTCCGCCTCAGACCCACCTTCTTGAAATCAGCAGCCCAACCCCTAGGAGAGAAGGCAAGACCCAAGGTCATGGACCAGACTCACCATACTCTCGATGTGGGGCTGTCCCGCCTTCCCTGAGGGTCCCCTGGATTCTCAGACAGGGCTGAGCCTGAGGAAGACAGAGGCCTGTGGGAGCCACCCATTCACAGGGCCCCACACAGGGCCCAGACCAGGGTGGAAGGAGGGGTCTCTGGGGCAGGGCCCAGTTAACAACCTTCCCAGGGCCCGTGCCTTGTGGGTAGGAGTCTTCTGTAGCAGCCTCCTTCCCAGGACTCAGAGGAAGTGGCCCTGGTGGGAAAGGGGAAGGAGGAGAGGGGCTCTGATAGTGATGCCTTTGGCAATCCCAGCAGCCAGGGGCCCAAGTAAGTGATGTGCTGTGCACAAGGTAGGATGGTGGGCTTCTGAGCTGTCCACTCAGATGTGGGATAGCTTCTTGCCCCTGGTCCCTGGAGATGCCTCCCTAGCACATTTCCCCTCTCAGGAGTGCTTGAGTGTCCTTCACAGGCAAGTGGGCATATAGGCTCAGTTGTGGAGTCTGCAATGCCCCCCAGCCCTGGGCAGCCCCAAGCTCGCCTTCCCTACTCACCACCAGGACTCCATTGGTGATGACTTCAGACGCAGGCACCTGGCTGCAAAGGATGAGGGGCTCATGGGACATCTGGCTCCCCTTGAGATGGCTGTTACTATAATATGTGACTGAAGCAGCTGAAAGAGCCTGGGGATCATGGCCAGGTTTGGGGGTGAGAGTGGGTTTGTCACCAATACTCAAATGGGTGACTAGACTAGGACATTCCCCCACAGGCCAGGCCAGCGTAGGTCCTGGTGATTGACAGCTGGAGCTGTCCTGGAGTCTTGGTGTAAATGGAAGGGTATAGGCACCACCTGGACTCACCTGTTCTCCAGAACAAATTCCACCTGCAGCTCCTGTGAATCCTACATGGATGAAGCAAGGAAGCATCCATTTGCAAAGGGCTCTGAAAGCATCAGAGACTGTCCCTGCCCCCTACCCTGCTCAGCTCCAGGGTCTAGAAGAGGTGACCGTTGTTGTGGCTTTTCATGGGCACAGGACTAGTAGTAGCATCTTCATGAGAAGCTTCATGCCTTCAAAACTGTGTTCCAGGCCCTGTTCTAGACATTGAGGGTTCAGCAGTGACTAAGACAAAGTGCTCTGCCCTCAAGGAGCTTACATGTTGGCTCCACTCAGGGAAGAAGTATTTGAGGGGAACCTTTGTAGGGTTTGTAGGGTTAGTGGTGTAGGATAGAGAGGGGCCTGTCTTGGAGGCCTGGCCTGTGCTGACCAGGAGCCCTCACCTCGGTGTCCTGTGCCCAACTTCCTCTCCTTGAGTTCAATTCATTGCTGGCACAGGTGTGGTGGCTCACCTGGTGGTTGAGTGGGAAGATGTGTCTGTAGGGTTGGCCAGACTTGAGGCTCCTCAGGTCAAAGAGTAGCAGGGAGAGCTGGTCACTGCCCAGGATGTCCTTATCACAGAGGGTGAGCTCCAGGACATTCTGGAAACAGGGCAGGCAAGAGGTGGGAGCCTGATGCAGGGCAGGAACATAGGCAGCCCTCTCCCTCTGCTGGCCCTCACCTTCACAGCACCATGGATCTGGTAGTGGAAGGTCTCGTTCCACTCAGGGTCACTGCAGTTAGCCACCATCCTTGTCTGGGCAGGGCTAGGGGATGCAGTGGGCAGGCGCAGTTCCACATAGCAGTCAGCTTTGGACACTGCAGGCGGGGTGAGGGAGGGGTCCTCACTCTCTAGCTCTTGTTGCTGAATAGGTTGCCTGGGGAAGGCTGGGGCAGAGGGGAAGGAGCCGAGGAGAATAGAAGCTGCCTGTTTGGGACAGGGCGAGGTGGAGAGAGCCAGTGTCCCTAACTCCATCTGGACCAGTTACACCACCCATTCAACTGTATCCTGTAGTGGCCAGTTGAAAAGACCACGTGGCAGCACAGATAGTTGAGTAATTCCCTAAAAGAGCCTGATTCAGACAAAGAACTCTCCTTCCATTGTGAGCACTGGTGTGGAAAGCTGCTGGAGAGCAGATGATTTCTGGCAACAGTGGGCCTCACATGCTCACTCAGGCTGGCACTGCTCCACTTGCTAGTGTCAGAGAGGAGTCCATGGTCCGCACAAGTCTCCCCTCCAGCCCCTCCTGCCTGCCCCCGGGGCTCCCTCACCAGGATGGATTCCCTCCACAGTCACCACGAGCCCCTCTGCCCCACTCCAGATACACACACACACTTCAGGCCAGCCCCTGCTGAGCTCTGGGGAGGCCCTAGGGAAAGGAAGAGAAGAAAGGGTGGAATTGGGGGTCACTCACAGAGATCTGTGCCCTGGATATTTCTGGCCCTCAGCACCTTCACCTGGAGGTCATAGTAGGGGTGGGTTTCCCGCTGAAACAACAGAACTCAGGAACTCAGTTCCAGGAAGTTGGGTAGGGGGCCTGATCTCCTCCCTGCAGTAATGCCCAGCTTAGTCTTCCCCCTTCCAGTCACAGAGCAGGAGCCTGGCCCAAGGTCACTGATGTCGCTGTGCCTGGGAGCTGAGATGTCTTGGCAGGGTCCTGGCATTGGGAGTTCAGCATGTTGGTGATGAGTTCAGGCTGGGTTCAAAGCTAAGTTCCACTAGGGACTAGCTGAATGGACTTGGGCAAATTACTGGATTTCCTCATGCTTCATTTTCCCCATCAATAAACGGGGGGTTACAACCTCACAGGGTTGTGGGGAGTTTTAAACGAGAAGTTGTATAAAGTGCCTGGTATAAGTGCTTCATACATGTGGCCGTTGTTACTAATTATGGTTATGAGGTACCACAAACTGGCAGCTTCCCTGTCATGCTGCTGCTATAGCTTGGGAACATAAGGGAGAGCTGGAGTGATGTACTTAGATTAAATATTAGACGGGAAAGCTGTAGTCCATCCCACACACTAGCTCGCTGACAAAGGCCACACCTAGGAGGCGGCAGGTGAAGGGAAACCAGGTGTCATCCAGCTTGGACTGGTCCGACTAGTCGCTAAGGAGACAATAGCTTGGGCCAAAGAGAGATAACAGCAGGCTGCAGCCTCCTGGGAGTGAGGCTAGCCCCTCAAAATCCCAGCAAACACCTTCCTCCTTTCCCCTGAGGGGCTCTACATCCAGGCTAGGGCATTCTGGGCAAAGCCAACAGCTGTAAGTATCACATGACCTCACTCTCCATTCCTAATTGGGGAGGGTGGGGGGTGGAATTATTTCCAAAAGCCAAGGTCTTGGCCAATCACTTTAAGCTCCACCAGGTTGGCTAGAGCAAAATGGTCCTAGCCCGGATCAAAACCCAACCCTGGGCTAGCCTGTCTTCAGAGGGGACTGAGCTCCCAGGACTCCTGCAGTCCACACGCCCCGGGGAAGATCAAGTACTTTACCCTCCATTGCCTCCACTGAGGTCCCCTCTTGTCTCTCTTCCGCAGCAGCACTGCCCCCAGGAGGGGCAGCCCCTTGCCTGCCAGCCACCTTGGCCAGAGCGCCCAGAGCATGGCCAGCCAGCCCAGTTCTCAGCAGGAAGCCCTGCCTGCTTTCCAGAGCCACTCTGTTCTCCTCTGGCTCCACTCACTGCTAGCTCAGGTCTGACGGTAACACCAAGGTGGGGAGGGTGGAGCTGGCCGCTCACAGGAGGACTGAGTTGGGTGGCCTGCTGGGGCTGGAGGTGGAGTTTGATATGCTCCAGGAAGTGGCTGGGGGCCCAATTCCCTCAGGCAGGAGGCACTTCAGTCCCTCTCCAAGAGGATGAGGAACTGGTACTCTGGCTCCCAAACCCAGCCTCTGGTTATTATTGAGCTGCTCATGGAAAATAGATACCTGAGTCTCACCCCCTAGATGATTTGATTTAGTGGGTGTGGGTCGAACCCAAGTGTTCATATTTCCAACAAGCCTTCTAGACAATGCTGATGCAGCAAGCCCAGGGAATGGAAGCCAGTAAGTTCTGCCTCAGGGCCTCCGCTCCTCCAGGTAGAAAGAAGTCCTAAAACCATCTGCCTTCCAAGTCCCACCTTCCCCATGTTTCTTAAGCAGGAACATGGAAATCTCCGGTTCAGTTTTATCTGGACTCAAAGGTGTTTCTAATCTCTTGTGGCCTCCCTCATTTATTCTCCAAACACAGACAGTCTGCTGTGAACCAAACCTGCACTAGGCCCTGGAACCAAAGATGAGGAGGACCCATCCATATCCTGAGGAAATTCACAGCAGCTTTTGGCCAGGGCCCTCTTCCTGAATGGGTAGATATACCTGGATGGTCCGGGTATACAGATGGGGATACAGTCAGGTGGTATCAATAGTGACAGCTAAAAAGCAAGTCTGCCTATCCTTAAGCTACTAGAAATAAGGCTTTAGTTCAGAGGGTCCTCTTTTGACCACCATAAGCCTCAGGCTACAGATGGTATGTGATGTCCCCTTTTCTGTGGACCACGACACTTTAGGTGGTGTTTTTCCATCCAGGCAGCTTCCAGAAGAAAAGATTTCTGGGGCAGTGAGCTGATGGGAGATAATTTCTATTCTTCAACCAAGACTTAGTCATCTCCACTCTCCTCCCCAAGGCATGAGGTGGAGACTGAAAAAACAACATCCAAAAAAGAGGTGATTCAATTCCAAAACGAACACTGTAGGCAAGTTGAGACCAGAAACTCCCAGAAAAAAAGGGGATGACTGCCACTGGCCAGGCTCCAACAGGAGGGCCTATTTCTGCTTAATTTGAGCCATGAAGCCAAGACCTGTGCTGAGGTCTCAGAAATGCCTTAGTGCTGCCCCGTTGGTGGTATCCATGCACAGCATGCAGGGGACCCGTGGATCCACACCAGAGGGGCATGAGGAAGGGCGCGGAGCTGGCTGGGGCGGACATGGCAGTCTGGCGTCTGTCTCCTGACGGATGTATTTTCTGGGCTGTATAACACTCTCTCCTGGGAGTCACAGGTCCTGTGCCTCAATAAAGCCATGCTTCTTAGTTCCAGATGCTCTTCATTCTCAAAGAACACTCAGGATGACCAGAGATGGCTAAAGACGGGGACAGAGAAAGACCAAACTGCCTTTTTGGAGCTGGCCAAAATGGACCAACCCTTCTCCACTTCTCAAACATCCTTGGATATATGTTTCATGATTCTCCCGGTCAGCAGGAGCTGCAGGAAGAGGCCATGAGGCCCTAATATGTGAAGTGCCCGGGGAGACAACTGGGATTACCTGGAGTTCCTGTGTGTCCAACACAACTTGGTGATGTCAGAAATGTTCTATACCTGTGCTGTCACACCATCAGCCACCACAGCCACACTAGCTGTGCTGGACGGCACAGATCGAGACACACAGGTGCCACAGGTGTTCTACTGTCTTTTCTCTCTTTGTCACGAATTGGCTTATTCTTCTCAATTCTTACCTAAATCAGTATCTTCTCATTGTTATCTCCATCATAGGACGCGTGGAAAAGAGACCCAAACAGGTTGGTTTCTTACTTTATGATGTTTATTATGAGATCCTCAAGAGTCATTACAGAGTTTCATGTCTAGCCTTCTCCACATCTCCATAGAGGGCAAAGAGGGTCCAGGGAAGGAAAAATGGAGTTTGGGAAAGCTGGATCGTTTACATATTCCAAAGGAAGAAAACACGCATTCTTTATTCTATTGCTTCAAACACATGTGCCACACAGGTCGTGGGAATGGAAGATACAAACAGAGCAAGCCAGGAAGACTGGGTCTGCATGGCAGGGCGAGCTTCTGCTGCACAGAGGAGGGCCGGCCTCATGACTTCACTGCTGCTTCCAGGGGAAGCTCCTCTGAACTGGTGCAAACAGGTCCAAGGGCAGCACTGCTTCTCATGGGCTGGCATGGCCAGCTGGGCCTGGCTCTCCTGAAGCGCTGCTCTGTCTCCCAAACCTGAGCAGTCCCCATCTGCGCGCATGATGCCGAGGGCACGCACTCTGTCCCTGCAGACCCTCCATGGACAGCATGCCCGGGAGGAGCCTAGTCTACTACACCAGTACGTCAGCCTACAACAAAGGCCCAAAATGGCACGGTGCTGCGGGTTAAAAAGAACCGTGGCATGTCAAGGACAGGCTACTAAAACACTGTCGGGGCTGGGCACCATCACCCACCCTCATCACCATTAAAAACACAGCAGCAACAAGACTGTGCGTTGTAAACCCCACGGAGGACGGGACACAAGGCTGCTCTCCCCGTGTGTCTGCCTGCAATGCTAAACACTCCTCCTGTCTGTCTCGGATACCCGCGGGGGTGGGGAGTCTCCCTGCCCCCTCCATGGATGTGGTAGGGAGTGACTTCACAAACCCACGTGCTGCTGCCACCTCCTGCAACGCTCTTGGCTGTCCCCGGGCACCTCGCAAGCGTGTCTGACATCACATCCCTGTCAGTTCCCGATGTGAGCAGTCCTGTGTGTGGCAGAAACCCACCCACCCGCAACAAGCCAGCTGGAGAGAACAATGGCCAGGCCAAGCTGTGAGAGGTAAGCGGGCCGCACTGGCTGCAAAGGGAAAGGTGCCCAAGGCACAAAGCTCTCAGCCCACAGACTAAACCAACCTGTCCTGGGTGGCTGGTGGGTGAACCAGGAGCAGGAGGCCCCTCAGATGTCTAAGAGATATGACAGGCCATCCTCAGGGCCACCGTCACACCTGGCCCTGAAGGACGGAGGATGACCCTCTCCTAAGCCTCTAAGCATAGAGCTCTCAGTCCAAGGAGGATCTATTTACAATATACCTGACAATCAATTATCGGTGTATACTGGAAACTGAGAACTCCTCTTGCTTCTCATTTTACCTTGTTTAAAACATTAGTTATTCCCGGTGTCGGGAAAATGGGAGACAAAGCTGGGGTAGAGCAGTGAAGGGAGATAAAGGAAGAAAATAAATAGCGAGAAAGAAACGGAGACTAAAAACATAAAGGGATGAGTGGGGAGCCTCCCAGGGAGACAGAGGGAGTGGTGACTATGGAGAAATGACTGTCATCACCTAGAGAGCCAGTGTCCAGCCTGCGCAGTGAGAAGAAACCTAGGACTGCTCTCCTTCCAGACCCCAGGCCAACTGCGCAGGGGGCTCCATGCAAAGTCCTGCATGTGCCTTCACAGAAAACTCTGAATAAACAATCTCAGGGTTATGGACTCTTGAGACACTTTCCTTGACCAGGTGATTGGTGTACAAAGGCAGGACACTGCCCTTCGTCACCTCCTCCCATCCAAGCAGGTAGTAAATTCTCTGCAACTGCCTGCAACATAATGGTATATAAGGTATAGCTAATCTCTTTTTTCTATCAAAAAGCTGGTAACACCAGACCACAAGTCTGATAAATTCAGAGATGTGCCAGGGCTCAAGGTAGCCAGTAGTGTCCAAATGGGGAGACACCTGGTGGTGGAAGCAGCCCCTCATTTCTAAGGCCAGTGCTCCTTCCCCTCTCTGGGATAGCTGAACTGTCCATCTGAAGAATTCCTGGCATGCTGGGCTCAGGTGTCAGCTGGGTTTACCTCTTTGGAACAGAAGTAGTGCACGACCACGCCATTGGGGTATCTTGCAAATGCACTGTAGGGAGGGAAAGCCACTCAGGAGTGAGGACCACCTCTAAGAGAAGGCGCCTTACCCATATGCGACCCCAGAAGCAGCCCACCCTAACCACGAGGAATGGCCCACCCTGAGGGTCTTCTGGATTTACATAGCCACCATCTCTGTCACATAACCAAACAGAGGATGAGCTCCATGCAGTTTGAAGGCATGGGAATATTTCTTATTAAATCATCAATGTGCAAAATGGGGCAGATGGAGCAGGACACCGGCCTGAGTCAGCACCAGCTTATGCAGATGTGACAATGCTCATTAGAACAAGTTTCAGGCCAATTCTAACAAAAGACAGAAGTAAGGTCTTTTTGGATTCTTCCACCCACATAAGAAAAAGGACAAAACACCATGCTTTGCAGGAAAGGGGATGGATTAGAATATATGCTTTGAAACACAACGTTGCTGGCTCAGGATTTTACTCAAGTCTTTTTCTTCCTGCAGAGGCACATCCTTAAAAGATAAGAACTTTCTGCCCACATACAACTCACACACACCCACTGGCTACATCACAACGCATAGTTGCCAGAAGGGAAAGGCTTTATAGGCAGAAAATCAAGAGCCCCATGCCATTTCAAGTCTTTAAATCCTCAAGCCCACCCGCAAAACACAACATGGACTGCTCTCTGGAGCCTCAAGAACTAACCATGGCCAAGAGTCAGCAGCCATGCTTTCCCCCTCAGTTAAAGGGCAGAAATCCGTCCCGAGCCTGACCACTATCAAGGCTGAAACTGCATAGCTGTGAAGAAGGCTCACCTGTTCCCGATCTTCTTCTTACACACCATGCACACCTTCTCCTCGGTGATGATGCACTTCACCTGCTGGTGTAAAATCCTCTCTTCCTGGACCTGGGAGAGCAGAGCGACTGGAAGAGAAGCCCCACCTTCCAGCACACAGAACACCAAGCAGAGGCTGGCTGGGTCTCACCTCCCAGCTCCCACAGAGTCCTCTAACTACAACACTTGCAACTAAATGTCAAGTCGGTTATTGTATCGGTTTGAGCTATGGTGTTAAAGCAACACAAAGCTCTGCTTTTGTCTACAGGGCTATGTGGTAACTATCTCTCATACTAAAAAGTATAGCTGCACCTTAGAGTTGGGAAAATTCATACCCTCAGAAATTCCGCATGGAGAAGGTTCTTGAGCACTTGATTGAACCGTTTCTTTTGTGCATTTTCTTCCAAGACCTTTTCCAGAAAGATGCGTATATCATTAATCTGAGTGTTTGCTGGGAGAAGGTTAATGGCCTAGGGACAGGAACAGAGATGGGAACACGGTGAAACAGAACAGAAGTAAGCCTGAGGAAATGTCTGAAGCCACAGAGCTCTCGAATCCCAGTCCATTTCTCTGTCCTCTCCTCTCATTCAATGCTCCCCCAAGTGCCCTCCATCTTCCTGAGAAGAACTCCTGACCTTAGTGGTGTCCAGCTTGCTGTGGTGCAGCTCGAGGACCTGCAGGGCAGCCTGGAGGTTGGCTTGTGGCTCCAGCAGTTCCAGCTTGATTGGTCCCAGGCAGTGAACACTGGGGGGTGACAGGTACATCCGGAGCAGGGACAGATACACCTGTGTCTCATACAAGTACAAACCACATACGTCAGGCTGGCAGAAAGCCTCCCAGAAATCCCCCAGCATGACCACATGTAAAAGTACGAGGGGTTAGTCTGTGGTAATAGCTGACAGGGGACACTTAAAACTCATCATTTTTCACATTTTAAAAAGATTTTGGTAAAGTCAGTCAATTGCAGATGTTAAAAATTAAGGGCTGTTTTTCCTGAGAGACAAAACTCAAATGCCTTATATTTGTTAAGCATTACACTACTGACAAAATGCCAACACTGCAAAATGACTCAAAAAAGATCCCTCCAAGGAATCTGGCTTTGAGGCTGAGGCCCTATCACATTTTGGCAGAGAAGATGAACCCAAGATGAGATGTCGTAATTTCCTACTGGTACCAGTAATGCAGGATTTCTCATCCTTAGCACTCAAGATTTGCAGCCGCATAATTCTTTGTTGAATTTTAGCACTCTGTTTAGCAGCAACTCTGGCCTCTACCGCCTAGATTCCAGTTACCCCCATATCCCTAGGCAGGACGATCAAAAGTGTTTCCAGACACTGACAAATCCAAGTGCATTCTAGACGGCGCACGTAAGTGCCCCTTATCACAACCATTAGATGTTCCTTCTCAACAGGCTGATGACATAATTTACCATTCAAGCTAGGACTCTTTTGAAAGTAAAGGGGCAGGGACGCTACTTATAATCACGTGGATGACAATAAGCCAGAAAATATCCCAAGCAAACCAGGATGTACGGTCACCCTGCCTCTTCCTCAATAAACACATGCAAAACCAATCAGTGATCTTAGCAATTCACACCAGTGTCACCTATGGCCAAATTAGAGAGGGTGAGGTGTACTCTGAGGGACACTGAAAAGCGCACATGCTCCCTGGGGCCAGGGTCACTACTTACATCTTTGTTGCCATCTTTATTTTGGTCATAATGTTTGTGGCAGTACCTGCAAGGGAGAAAGTGGTGAGACAAGGCCGGAGCAGCCATGTCTAGACAGAAGTCATCAATGCTGCCTCCTGAGCAGCCTCCTGATGGCGCCACAATCGGGGACCAGTACAGGAGGCGGGGGGGGGGGGGGGTTGGGAAGGGAGGGGGCCTTCTTAACCTCTCCCGCCTCTCCTCTCTCTGTGGGGCCAGCTGTTAGACTCCTTGGGTGGTATGTGGCAAGGTCAACGTACTCCTCAGCCATCTTTGTGTCCTTCAGGATGTGGACGTAGATGAAGAGGGCTTGCTCATGCTTCCCCATGCGCCCCAGCAGCAGTGCGCGCTCTTCTAAGAGGCCTGGGAGGAAGAAGCAGCATTAAGTAGCCATCGCCACACCATGTAAGCACAGGCCAGGGGCTAAGCTGTTAGACAAATGGGTGGCAACATTTTTATTACTTGGGATTTTGTCAAGAACTGCTAAAATTTAAAAAAGGGTGGAGGGAGATATTTTAGGAGGTACTTTATCCCATCTGTTTTGTGATCACTTCTAAAATGGGTAAGAACCCTCACTGGAAGAGACCAAGTACGTGATAAGTAAGCACCGACAATGTGCCAAGCACTCCAGCTAAAGAAAGTTAACACTTGGTCTCTTTTCTCCCGGAGCTTACACATCAGACAAACATGTCCTTTTCAGACAAATTATGCCAGATCACAAATATTGCTAAATAATGATCTTGACCAAGAACATGTACTGATGCAATAAACAGGTTTCAACCTGGCCATCAATTACCAAGTGGTTCACACCCAGAAGAGACTCCTCTCAGTCATGGTACAAAAGTGAGTCTTCAGATGGGACAGGAACAGCAGCACTGGCCTGAAACACGTGGTTTTTTCCAGAACCCAAATTTTGGGAAGACTAGGGCACTGGGGAAAAAGGGAAGAGGAGTTTTTGCATTGCCTTCTGCTGAATGGCTTCTGGCCATAAGGCAGACACTCACCATCAAAAGGGAAGTCACAGATGAGCCGGCCTGGATCATAGTAGCCAGAAATTTCCAAGAATATAAGGAGCTTCCGTCGGTATTCTCCCAGCTCACCTTCTTCCTCTCCAGCAGGAACTGGAGTTTTGCCTTTAAAGAAAACCAAACTCAATATGAAAGGATGCTATGGGGCAGCAATGTAGGGTCATCAAGAAAAACGAATGATATCACCACAATAATCAGAAAGGGCCTCCGCAGTGGGTTCCAATTGGACTTTTCTCAGTTTATGGTCTCTACGTGACCCCAAAACATCAGCTTGAGGTACAAAGAAAAACAAGCTGCTCAAACACCCTTGTAGGCAAACCTGTTTCTTATCGGCACAGCTGTCATCTTGCAGACAAACCTGTTCCTTCCCCCACCCACAAGGGTGATGCTCAGAGATGCCCAGATCCAGACAAGGGCTTGAGTCTCCCCTGCTGGGTCACTTAGCTTCCCTGGATCCTGAGGAACTTCCCACCATCTGGGCCTGCAGGGAAGAGTGGGGTCTGCTTCCCTATGCCACATGTCACCCTCGGGTCCCCAGGTCACTTCTAAAGCACAGGACCAACTGGCTGCCTATGAGAACTGGTACCTGCAGGGAAGGACAGGAGATACTCTTTCATCAGACCTTGCACCTTCTCACAGTACAGCTGGATTAGGCAGTTGTGGAACTGAGAGCCTGTCTCCTCCCAAACGTGGATGACATGTTCCTGAGGCAAAACACAGGTCAATCTGGTACCCTCTGCACTGTGACCCAGTTCCGTCACCCAGTCTCCCTCACATTTGTAAGGCCCAACAGGTCCTATCAGATTGTTCCCTAATTAAGCGATAGCTCTTTTAAAACCACCAGGAAGTTTTGGAATACAACCTACAAACATCAGAGATTATTTTCTTGATTTGCAATCTAAGCTCCTTTATTAATTTTGTCCCATGATCCTCTAAACTCTCACATCAGCCCACGGAGTTAAGGTTAACAGCTGCATTCTAGTACTTAAAACCAATGTGGTTGTCCTGTGGTCACTGATGAGTGGCTGTACAAACGTGGCTTAGAGAAGTTTTTCTCGAGCGTCATTCTTTTATTCCTCTGTACTTTACCTAGATTTAGAAGGCACTCATCAAAAAATTACATTTCCAGCTTCATCTACCAAGATCTCTTTCTTCAGAGGATGCTGAAATCATCTTCCTTACATTCTTACCAATCCCAAGTGACACAAGCCCCAATCCAAATTGCCCAAGAACTAACCCATGTGGTCCTGGATCCCATGTTTAAAGGTTTTTAGTTCAGCCCAAAAAAGATCTTACCAGATAAGGAATAGCCAGACTCTTAAAATTCTCCACCAAGAAGGCAAGCACTCGGTCTCGTGGCAGGGACTCTACCTCTGGGAGATCTTCAGTAAATATCTGTGAGAACAAACCTGAGTTCCAGTGGTGGAACGATCTGTCTGCATTGCCACCAAACACACACACACACCCAGGTGGAGGGGTCAAGTGGACTTCTGAAGGCAGAAGGGTGTGCAAGATGGCACCTGTAGCTAGTGGGACAGCCTAGGTCGCAGGTCCCCCAGTGTCTGTGCAAGGCTCTGTGTGCTACATTACACTGCTGTCTCATATTTCCCAGTCTACTCCTCTGAACACCAGAGAAATTGCATGAATCCCCCCCCCCCTTCATCTGCCACTGCCCTAACTAGAATCAGGACCAAGCATGGTACTAGATAAACCCAAGACACCCCCGTGACCTACCTTCAGGCCATCCTCTGGGAAGTCTCGCAGCACCCACACTGAGTAGGAAAAAATCAAATGCAGGTTTTCTGTGCCTGGAGGGGAAAGTCAGCAGGTGAAGCCCACCTGCCCATAGGACCGGGAAGGCAGGTGCACAGGTTGCCCCAGAATTTACTTTCCAGGGATAGTTCTGTCCAAGCACCAGTCACCTAGGGCTGCTTGGCCCTACTGGGCTGTCACAGTTCCACCACAGGAGGGCTTTTACCCCAAAGTAAAAACAAAGCTGGGCGAACACAAGAGAGAGAGGGCACTGACCAGCCAGAATCAGAAATGGAGGGAGACTGGGTCCATTGGAACACAATCCTTTCCCACTTCCCTTTCAAAGCTGGACTTACCCAAATGTTGCAGATACTGCACGGTCCTCTCATGGCCTTTCAGAGGGGAGTTTGCTTTCTTGGACTGGTCCACCAGCACCTGCAGAGCTGGCCATGAAGCCCAAAAACAAGGTCATAAGCCTCTTCCAGAAGGTGCGTCCCCATGGGAGAGTTATCACACATCAGTAGGCTTCCCCGATCTACATGTAAGAGACCCTCCCAGATGAGAGGAACCCTCGTCCAGCCACCTTTCTCATGGAGCCCCTTCTTCTCATACAGGATTATCAGTTCGCTGTACTTGTGCGCCTTCTTCAGCACATGCTCGCTCTCTTCGATGTGGCAGTGATTGTTCTCCAGGCGCAGCAGAGGGGCCACCAGGGCCACGTTCGTCTGCAGATGAAGCAGGACTTCAGCAGAAAGTCCTGCTTCATGGAGGAGCCCCTGCCTCACCTAGCCCAGGCCTGCCTCAGGCTGAAAGGCCAGGGTGTTAACACAAGCAAGGGAAGGCAAACCACCCCTTTTCAGGACTACAGGTAGTGGCTTTTACGGCATCATGCTCGTTCACACAACAGATGTTAATGTTCTGGAGGGGAGTGGGGGAAAGAAGGTGATGCATTCAGGAAACACTGCCCCCATCCACCCTGTAGCACTAACCCCAATCTTACCAGAGACCAGCCCACTGCAAATTCTGGGGCAATATCTTGCCTTATCCTCTTAATTCCAAGAAGCTCACAGGTGTCATGAAAAGACCAGGTGGTTCCCATCATCAAACATTTCACTTTTACTAGTGGCAAGTACCCCAAAGTAGCATTTTCCCAGTTTCAGCAGACTGGGAATTGTTGGTACCCGAATGCCTGGAGGACTCACATGCAGGTAGCACTTGAGCAAGGTGGTGTCGATGATTTGCAACAGCTTCTTCTTGGATTTAATGGTGGGAGTGCCTTCCATAAGCGGGGAGGTGCTAGACTGGTGATCAGAGTCATTCAGCTTCTTTACCAGTTGGCTTCGTTTCTGCGAAGGCCCAAAACTGTAGGGTCAAGGCCAGGACTAAATCATCCTTATCACCTGAGCTACCAGGTAATTCCAAAAACCTCCAAAACAGTTCACATACCCACCTTGATCTCACATTAGGACATAATTTTTATTAGGGATCAAAACAGATGAATGCCAAATTGCCACAGATACAGTAACAATTACTGATTGGGTAGTTACTGCACACCAGGCACTATGCCAAGAACTTTATGTTATCCTATTTTAAATCTAAAACAAATGCAAGTATTATTCTCCCCATTTACAAGTGAAGAACCCAAGGCATGGATGTTACATCTCTCACAAGCAGCAGAGGCGAGTTTCAAATTAGGGTCTAATCCCAAAGCCCATGTTCTTCTTCTTCTTCTTCTTGTTTGAATCAACTTTATTGAGGTAGAAGTAACATACAATAAAATGTGTCCTTTAAAAGTATGAGATCCATTCTGACGGACACACACGTGCATGTAACCACGACTCCAATCAAGGAACAGAACATTTCTATCAACCCGGAAAGTTCCCTTGCGTTCTTCTGAAAGGATCCCACCCCTTACACCACTGATCTGATTTCTATCATGAGAGATTAGTTTTTCCTATTCTAGAACTTCATATAAACAGAATCATCTGGTTTGTACTATCTTGTGTCTGGCAGTGCCCACAGTCTTATCTGCTCCATCATCTCTCTGGCATAGTAACAGTGTCAGTTAACTTCACACATTCCAAATCTCAGTAGAGAAGTCCAGGGAAAAGTGTGTGCTTGGAGTCTTAATGCAAGACAGTGGCAACAGAGAGCCTTCTTTATCACCACGGGCTTAGGAGACGGTCCACCCTAGGAATGTTTCTCACTTGGCACAGCCGCATGAGCTCTGCAGAGTGCAGACAGAGGCATGTCTGTATGTTCTTTGCAGGCCACCAGCCACAGCTGGATAGCCCTGGAGCCCAAGGTCAAGGAAATGCCAAGGCCATGCATGCCTGATCAGACCCAAAGGACATTTACTAACCCAGAAGCAGGTGGCTTACAATTGCCTAGCAGTAATTCTCAGGGCCTGGACAGGGGATGCCTTACAGAGGTCTTCAGAATATATAAGGGGAAAACATTTGCTAAGTTCTCTGACTCTGGGTGAGTGCCCAGGAAATTAATAGTAACCCTTTGTGAGAGAAGTTCAGGGTGAAAAGTCTTTAATGGAAACATTAGTTTCAGTGTTTACTTGAAAATTTCACTTACCAATCCATAACAGTAAACTGAAAAATAAACTTAAATCTAAATACTCCCTCTAAAAAAAATCATGTTATAGAAGAATACTTATTGATAGGAAAGAACTTTCTCAGTATACAGCCAGATTTTTAAAAAGTAAGCTAAATTTTAAAAAGTAAGCTATAAAACAACTTTAGTTTGATATCCACTAGCAATGATAATCCAATAAGTAAATTTTTTAAAAACTGAATTCACAAATACATATAGGAGCATACCTCAGAGACACTGTGGATTTGGTTCCAGACAGACCACTTCAATAAAGTGAACATCTCAATAAAGCAAGTCAAATGAATTTATTTCACACTGCATACAATGGTATGGTAGTATTATGTCTAACAAAATAATGTACATATCTTAACTTAAACATACTTTATTGCTAAAAAATGCCAACTATCATCTGAGCCTTCAGTGAGTTGTAATCTTTTTGCTGGTGGAGGGTCCTGCCTCGACGATGATGACTCAGGGTGGGGGTGGCTGTGGAAATTTCTTAAAATAAGACAATAATGAAATCTGCCACATCAACTGACTCTTCCTTTCAAGAACAATTTCTTGGGGGGCACCTGGGTAGCTCAGTAGGTTAAGCAACTGACTTCGGCTCAGGTCATGATCTCATGGTTTGTGAGTTCGAGCCCCACGTTGGGCTCTGTGCTGACAGCTCGGAGCCTGGAGCCTGGAGCCTGCTTTGGATTCTGTGTCTCCTTCTCTCTCTACCCCTCCCCTGCTCACACTCCGTCTCTCTCTTTCTCTCTCTCAAAAATAAATAAAGACTTTAAAAGAAAAAAAGGAATGGTTCCTTGGGGTGCCTGGGTTGCTTAGTCGGTTAAGCATCTGACTTTGACTCAGGTCTTGATCTCGCGGTTCATGAGTTCAAGCCCTGCATCGGGCTCTGTGCTGACAGCCTAGAACCTGGAGCCTGCTTCGGATTCTGTGTCTCCCTCTCTCTCTGCTCCCCTCCCGCTCATGCTCTGTTTCTGTCTCTCAAAAATAAACATTAAAAAAAAAAATTAAAAAGACCAATGATCACAGATCATAATTATAAATAATAATGAAAAAGTTTGAAATACTGTGAGAATTACCAAAATGTGACACAGAGACACGAAGTGAGTAAATGCTTTTGGAAAAATGGTGCCGACAGACTTGCTCAATGCTGGGTTGGCACAAACCTTTAATTTGTTTAAAAAAAAAAAAAAGCATCTGTGAAGCACAATAAAGAAGGCTAGTGTGGCTCTAAAGATCTAGAAGGACAACAATATAATGATTACTTTTCTCTGGGTGGGAGAGTTATCAGTGATTTGCACTCTTGCTTTATATTTTCCTGGGGAAAGCACATATTTTTCCACAAGTACGTATGCTCCAAAAAAGTGTTTCAAAAAAATTATTATTTCCTATCAACTAAAATTTATTCTTTTTAGTTCCTTTAACACCTTAGCGTAAATTTATCAGAAATCAAGTAAATTTCCTGGTATTAAGATTTGGCAACAAATAGCTCAATGGTATTAATGAACAGGGAGATGAAGGAGAATGAAATGTGTGAGCCCACCGTGATTGCTACAGGATTCATTTACAGAATATGCCTGTGGTTTAGAGAAGGCCCTCACTTCCATGTCATAGAAAAGCAGGTTCTAGAAGTCCCAGGCAAACTCTTCCACACACCTCTGTACTATACCTACCTGTGTCAGGTAGTCAATCAGAGCTAAGTGTGCCTTCTCCAATTCAGCCCCCGAGAGCACAGGCAGTGGGTTAGGGTACTGCAGCTGTTTCCTGTAGTCTGTGGGCAGCAGGTCCGGGTACAGGCCCATCACATGGGTAGGATCTAAACGGAAGGTAAACGTGATTGCCCAGGAAGAATCATGTAGCAACTTAAGGAGCCAATAAAATGAGACTATTATTATGGCAAAATAAGTTCCAGACTGATTTTTTTTGAGGATTTTTTTTTTTAATCTTTTAAGTAATCTCTACACCCAACATGGAGCTTGAACTCACAACTCTGAGATCAAGAGTCACATGCTCCACCAACTGGAGCCACGCAGGCTCCCCCAAGATGGGCTTTTTAAAAAAAGGAATGACTCCAAGTTCATAACGACTCAATGAGCTATATACACTTACATAATTCGAGCACTATTTATATTTCACCAAACCATCACAAAAATGGCTTGACTCTACATTCCATTCATGGACACATACACATACGCAGAATTCGAACTGA
Organism: Panthera pardus; assembly: GCF_024362965.1. NCBI lineage: Eukaryota > Metazoa > Chordata > Mammalia > Carnivora > Felidae > Panthera > Panthera pardus. The sequence goes on along the minus strand of NW_026526810.1, from coordinate 53,510,586 downwards.
AAATTTATGAGCTCTCTGAAAATGGAGAAAAACTTTTCCAGGAAAAACTGATAAGGCAATTAAAGTTGAAAAGATCAATGACCTTATCTGTCAAAAAAGGAATATTACTAAAACAAATGGCCAAACGATAGGCTAGGGCATATATTTGCAGCATATATGGCAAGAGATTATTAAGTTGATTATATAAAACAAACCCACACAAATTGGTAAAAAAAAAAAAAAAAAAAAAAAAAGAATAAATTTCATTTGATGAACAGGCAAAAGACATGAACATCTGACAAGAAAATAATGTAAGTGGGAAAGCATTCTGTTACATTAAGAATCAAAACAGTACAGGGAGTCTTGGGGGGTTCAGCTGGTTAAATTTCTGACTTTGGCTCAGGTCATGATCTCATGGCTCGTAGGTTCAAGGCCCACTGAGCTGTCAGCACAGAGCCTGGAGCCTGCTTCGGATTCTGTGTCTCCCTCTCGCTCTGCCCCTCCCTGCTCATGCTCTGTCTCTCTCTCTCAAAAATAAAAAAAACAGTAAAAAAATTTAATAAAAGAAAACAGTACACACTAAAAACATGTACACATTTTTATATCCATTTAATTAGTAAAAAAAAAAATTTATATGATACTACCCAGTGCTTGAAATATTATGAAACTGAATCCTTTTTACACTGTCAAGGCAAAAAATACTGCTACCTCAATAAGGAAAAAAGCACCTGGACCCACTAATCCCAGTTCTAGGAGCTCACTCTAACAAAATAGTCTACAAATGGGAGGGGGAAAACACATCTGAATGAACAGGTAATGTTATCATCATTATTTGCAACGATGCAATTCTGGAAACAATGTGGAATTTCTTCAGCAGCAGAAATAAGAACGTATTTTTCATTCGACTAAGAGATTATAATGCAATCATCACAAATTATAATTATGAAGGGCACACAGCAACATGAAAAAACGCTCTAACAATTTTACGTGACAAAAGCTATAAAAGTGTACACCTTTATGATTATAATTACATTAAGATGTGGACATGTGGAAAAAGTTTGGATGAGAAGGAGACAAAATGAGAGTCAAGGCTAGATCTGGAGTAAGCTTCGTTTCCTTTAACACCGTAATAATGTTTTGTACTAGCATTACTTTATTTTCATTAAAAAAAAAATTTTTTTTTTAAGTTGGAGGAACATGAGAAGGCCATGTCCTTTCTGTAAGGAGGCGAGCACCACGCAAACAGACCAGAAGAGAAACGCTACACAGCCCTGAACCCTCCAGGACCCACATCATCCCCAAGGAACCTGTGTCTGGCCACAAAATTTCTGCCCAGCCAGGAAGACGGTGTTCCTCAAAATCAGAGAATCATGATAATGTGAGGAAGACACTCGTGAGAAGCAGCACCTGAATGGCCGAATGGGACAGTTGACAGTTGTACGTGGAGGCCACACAGAAACACAGTCTAAGGAAAGAAGACGGCTGTTGGGGAGCTGGAAGGAAGGGTGGCCCACAATGTGAGCCTCCATCAGCCTCCTGCACCACAGTGTGTGTCTACAAACAGGGCTCTGATGGTGTCATTGTACTTAAAACCGTGTGCCCAAAGCCAATCACCCAAAGCCTCCAATATGATGTCTGAACTCCCTTGCAGCATTCAAGGTCCTCTGAAATTTGGCCCCAGCTTCTCCTTCTAGTGTGATCTATCCAGCGCCACAAACATCCCACTGAGCTGTGGTTCACAGATCCTCAGACACAACTGTGTCCTCCCGCCACCTGCCTTCCTTTACACTCTCCTTTCCCCTGTATCTTCCAGGGCCCAGGTCACCTCCTCTCTCCCCTCCTCTTGAGACCTCCTGACTCAGTTCTCCACAAGCCTGAAGACCTATTTCACGCTTATTCCAATGTTTTACTGAGCAGTTTTACATGCAACCTCTTTATGGACACACAACATGTCTTATTTATCCGTGAAGCCCAGGACTGAAGGCAGAGCTGGTGCTGACCAGGCTTATCTGATCTGCCTTTGGGCTGAGTCCAGGATTATGCCACACATCAAATCCCTAGTAATACAGACAAATAATTAACAATGGGATTATATTTCTTATACAGAACAAATGATACAGATCAACTCTGCTCTGGCCACATGGATCTGGCTGCTCCCTGAACATTTCAACCTCACTGCCTTTCCACTAGCCATTCCCTCTGCCTGCAGTGCACCTCCCCAGACGTGTGCCTGCTTCAATAGCCTCCTTCAGTCCCTAACTTCTCAGAGATGCCTTCCCTGATCATTTAATCTCAAATTTCAAGGCTAATTCTTATCTTCAGTACTCCTTACCCCCCTTCTCCTGTTTTATTTTTCTTAGGACTTACCACTTCCCAACATATTATAATTTTGCTTGTTTATTTCGTTGTCTGCCCTGTCTCCATCAGAATATAAGCGCACAACATGGTATCCAGAATTGTCTTCAGTGCATGGTAGAAGCTTGATAAAATTTTTGTTGACTGAATAATGAATATACTATGTGAACCAATTCAACAGGCTCAATTTCAAGATCTAGATATGGGCTTCAAGAAATACAAAAATTGATAAATGAGAGGGTTCCGGAAGATGGCGGCGTAGGAGGACGCGGGGCTCACAACGCGTCCTGCCGATCACTTAGATTCCACCTACACCTGCCTAAAGAACCCAGAAAACCGCCAGAGGATTAGCAGAAGGGAGTCTCCGGAGTCAAGCGCAGACTAGAGGCCCACGGAAGAGGGTAGGAAGGGTGGCGAGGCGGTGCGCGCTCCACGGACTGGCGGGAGGGAGCCGGGGCGGAGGGGCGGCTCGCCGGCCAAGCGGAGCCCCCGAGTCTGGCTGGCAAAAGCGGAGGGGCCGGACAGACTGTGTTCCGACAGCAAGCGCGACTTAGCGTCTGGGAGGTCATAAGTTAACAGCTCTGCTCGGAAAGCGGGAAGGCTGGAGGACAAAGGGAGGGAGAGCTGCTGAGCCCCCGGACGGCAGTGCTCAGTTTGGCGGGGAACAAAGGCGCCAGCGCCATCTCCCCCGCCCATCCCCCAGCCAAAATCCCAAAGGGAACCAGTTCCTGCCAGGGAACTTGCTCGCTCCACGCAAACACCCAACTCTGTGCTTCTGCGGAGCCAAACCTCCGGCAGCGGATCTGACTCCCTCCCGCTGCCACAGGGCTCCTCCTGAAGCGGATCACCTAAGGAGAAGCGAGCTAAGCCTGCCCCTCCACCCCCCGTGCACCTTGCCTACCCACCCCAGCTAATACGCCAGATCCCCAGCAACACAAGCCTGGCAGTGTGCAAGTAGCCCAGACGGGACACGCCACCCCACAGTGAATCCCGCCCCTAGGAGAGGGGAAGAGAAGGCACACACCAGTCTGACTGTGGCCCCAGCAGTGGGCTGGGGGCAGACATCGGGTCGGACTGCGGCCCCGCCCACTAACTCCAGTTATACACCACAGCACAGGGGAAGTGCCCTGCAGGTCCTCACCACGCAAGGGACTCTCCAAAATGACCAAACGGAAGAATTCCCCTCAGAAGAATCTCCAGGAAATAACAACAGCTAATGAACTGATCAAAAAGGATTTAAATAATATAACAGAAAGTGAATTTAGAATAATAGTCATAAAATTAATCGCTGGGCTTGAAAACAGTATACAGGACAGCAGAGAATCTCTTGCCACAAAGATCGAGGGACTAAGGAACAGTCACGAGGAGTTGAAAAACGCTTTAAACGAAATGCAAAACAAAATGGAATCCATGATGGCTCGGCTTGAAGAGGCAGAGGAGAGAATAGGTGAACTAGAAGATAAAGTTATGGAGAAAGAGGAAGCTGAAAGAAAGAGAGATAAAAAAATCCAGGAGTATGAGGGGAAAATTAGAGAACCAAGTGATACACTAAAAAAAAATAATATACGCATAATTGGTATCCCAGAGGAGGAAGAGAGAGGGAAAGGTGCTGAAGGGGTACTTGAACAAATTATAGCTGAGAACTTCCCTGAACTGGGGAAGGAAAAAGGCATTGAAATCCAAGAGGCACAGAGAACTCCCTTCAGACGTAACTTGAATCGATCTTCTGCACGACATATCATAGTGAAACTGGCAAAATACAAGGATAAAGAGAAAATTCTGAAAGCAGCAAGGGATAAACGTGCCCTCACATATAAAGGGAGACCTATAAGACTCGTGACTGATCTCTCCTTTGAAACTTGGCAGGCCAGAAAGGCTTGGCACGATATCTACAGTGTGCTAAACAGAAAAAATATGCAGCCGAGAATCCTTTATCCAGCAAGTCTGTCATTTAGAATAGAAGGAGAGATAAAGGTCTTCCCAAACAAACAAAAACTGAAGGAATTTGTCACCACGAAACCAGCCCTACAAGAGATCCTAAGGGGGATCCTGTGAGACAAAGTACCAGAGACATCACTACAAGCATAAAACATACAGACATCACAATGACTCTAAACCCATATCTTTCTATAATAACACTGAATGGAAATGGATTAAATGCGCCAACTAAAAGACACAGGGTATCAGAATGGATAAAAAAACAAGACCCATCTATTTGTTGTCTACAAGAGACTCATTTTAGATCTGAGGACACCTTTAGATTGAGAGTGAGGGGATGGAGAACTATCTATCATGCTCCTGGAAGCCAAAAGAAAGCTGGAGTAGCCATACTTATATCAGACAAACTAGACTTTAAATTAAAGGCTGTAACAAGAGATGAAGAAGGGCATTATATAATAATCACAGGGTCTATCCACCAGGAAGAGCTAACTATTATAAATGTCTATGCGCCAAATACCCGAGCCCCCAGATATATAAAACAATTACTCATAAACATAAGCAACCTTATTGATAAGAATGTGGTCATTGCAGGGGACTTTAACACCCCACTTACAGAAATGGATAGATCATCTAGACACACAGTCAATAAAGAAACAAGGGCCCTGAATGATACATTGGATCAGATGGACTTGACAGATATATTTAGAACTCTGCATCCCAAAGCAACAGAATATACTTTCTTCTCGAGTGCACATGGAACATTCTCCAAGATAGATCATATACTGGGTCACAAAACAGCCCTTCATAAGTTTACAAGAATTGAAATTATACCATGCATACTTTCAGACCACAATGCTATGAAGCTTGAAATCAACCACAGGAAAAAGTCTGGAAAACCTCCAAAAGCATGGAGGTTAAAGAACACCCTACTAACGAATGAGTGGGTCAACCAGGCAATTAGAGAAGAAATTAAAATATACATGGAAACAAACGAAAATGAAAATACAACAATCCAAATGCTTTGGGATGCAGCGAAGGCAGTCCTGAGAGGAAAATACATTGCAATCCAGGCCTATCTCAAGAAACAAGAAAAATCCCAAATACAAAATCTAACAGGACACCTAAAGGAAATAGAAGCAGAACAGCAAAGGCAGCCTAAACCCAGCAGAAGAAGAGAAATAATAAAGATCAGAGCAGAAATAAACAATATAGAATCTAAAAAAACTGTAGAGCAGATCAACGAAACCAAGAGTTGGTTTTTTGAAAAAATAAACAAAATTGACAAACCTCTAGCCAGGCTTCTCAAAAAGAAAAGGGAGATGACCCAAATAGATAAAATCATGAATGAAAATGGAATGATTACAACCAATCCCTCAGAGATACAAACAATTATCAGGGAATACTATGAAAAATTATATGCCAGCAAATTGGACAACCTGGAAGAAATGGACAAATTTCTAAACACCCACACTCTTCCAAAACTCAATCAGGAGGAAATAGAAAGCTTGAACAGACCCATAACCAGCGAAGAAATTGAATCGGTTATCAAAAATCTCCCAACAAATAAGAGTCCAGGACCAGATGGCTTCCCAGGGGAGTTCTACCAGACATTTAAAGCAGAGATAATACCTATCCTTCTCAAGCTATTCCAAGAAATAGAAAGGGAAGGAAAACTTCCAGACTCATTCTATGAAGCCAGTATTACTTTGATTCCTAAACCAGACAGAGACCCAGTAAAAAAAGAGAACTACAGGCCAATATCCCTGATGGATATGGATGCAAAAATTCTTAATAAGATACTAGCAAATCGAATTCAACAGCATATAAAAAGAATTATTCACCATGATCAAGTGGGATTCATTCCTGGGATGCAGGGGTGGTTCAACATTCGCAAATCGATCAACGTGATACATCACATTAACAAAAAAAAAGAGAAGAACCATATGATCCTGTCAATCGATGCAGAAAAGGCCTTCGACAAAATCCAGCACCCTTTCTTAATAAAAACCCTTGAGAAAGTCGGGATAGAAGGAACATACTTAAAGATCATAAAGGCCATTTATGAAAAGCCCACAGCTAACATCATCCTCAACGGGGAAAAACTGAGAGCTTTTTCCCTGAGATCAGGAACACGACAGGGATGCCCACTGTCACCGCTGTTGTTTAATATAGTGCTGGAAGTTCTAGCATCAGCAATCAGACAACAAAAGGAAATCAAAGGCATCAAAATTGGCAAAGATGAAGTCAAGCTTTCGCTTTTTGCAGATGACATGATATTATACATGGAAAATCCGATAGACTCCACCAAAAGTCTGCTAGAACTGATACATGAATTCAGCAAAGTTGCAGGATACAAAATCAATGTGCAGAAATCAGTTGCATTCTTATACACTAACAATGAAGCAACAGAAAGACAAATGAAGAAACTGATCCCATTCACAATTGCACCAAGAAGCATAAAATACCTAGGAATAAATCTAACCAAAGATGTAAAAGATCTGTATGCTGAAAACTATAGAAAGCTTATGCAGGTAATTGAAGAAGATATAAAGAAATGGAAAGACATTCCCTGCTCATGGATTGGAAGAATAAATATTGTCAAAATGTCAATACTACCCAAAGCTATCTACACATTCAATGCAATCCCAATCAAAATTGCACCAGCATTCTTCTCGAAACTAGAACAAGCAATCCTAAAATTCATATGGAACCACAAAAGGCCCCGAATAGCCAAAGTAATTTTGAAGAAGAAGACCAAAGCAGGAGGCATCACAATCCCAGACTTTAGCCTCTACTACAAAGCTGTCATCATCAAGACAGCATGGTATTGGCATAAAAACAGACACATAGACCAATGGAATAGAATAGAAACCCCAGAACTAGACCCACAAACGTATGGCCAACTCATCTTTGACAAAGCAGGAAAGAACATCCAATGGAAAAAAGACAGTCTCTTTAACAAATGGTGCTGGGAGAACTGGACAGCAACATGCAGAAGGTTGAAACTAGACCACTTTCTCACACCATTCACAAAAATAAACTCAAAATGGATAAAGGACCTGAATGTGAGACAGGAAACCATCAAAACCTTAGAGGAGAAAGCAGGAAAAGACCTCTCTGACCTCAGCCGTAGCAATCTCTTACTCGGCACATCCCCAAAGGCAAGGGAATTAAAAGCAAAAGTGAATTACTGGGACCTTATGAAGATAAAAAGCTTCTGCACAGCAAAGGAAACAACCAACAAAACTAAAAGGCAACCAACGGAATGGGAAAAGATATTTGCAAATGACACATCGGACAAAGGGCTAGTATCCAAAATCTATAAAGAGCTCATCAAACTCCACACCCGAAAAACAAATAACCCAGTGAAGAAATGGGCAGAAAACATGAATAGACACTTCTCTAAAGAAGACATCCGGATGGCCAACAGGCACATGAAAAGATGTTCAACGTCGCTCCTTATCAGGGAAATACAAATCAAAACCACACTCAGATATCACCTCACGCCAGTCAGAGTGGCCAAAATGAAGAAATCAGGAGACTATAGATGCTGGAGAGGATGTGGAAAAACGGAAACCCTCTTGCACTGTTGGTGGGAATGCAAATTGGTGCAGCCGCTCTGGAAAGCAGTGTGGAGGTTCCTCAGAAAATTAAAAATAGACCTACCCTATGACCCAGCAATAGCACTGCTAGGAATTTATCCAAGGGATACAGGAGTACTGATGCATAGGGGCACCTGTACCCCAATGTTTATAGCGGCACTCTCAACAATAGCCAAATTATGGAAAGAGCCCAAATGTCCATCAACTGATGAATGGATAAAGAAATTGTGGTTTATATACACAATGGAATACTACGTGGCAATGAGAAAAAATGAAATATGGCCTTTTGTAGCAACATGGATGGAACTGGAGAGTGTGATGCTAAGTGAAATAAGCCATACAGAGAAAGACAGATACCATATGGTTTCACTCTTATGTGGATCCTGAGAAACATAACAGAAACCCATGGGGGAGGGGAAGGAAAAAAAAAAAAAAAAAGAAGTTAGAGTGGGAGAGAGCCAAAGCATAAGAGACTGTTAAAAACTGAGAACAAATTGAGGGTTGATGGGGGGTGGGAGGGAGGGCAGGGTGGGTGATGGGTATTGAGGAGGGCACCTTTTGGGATGAGCACTGGGTGTTGTATGGAAACCAATTTGACAGTAAATTTCATATATTAAAAAAATAAAAAAAATAAAAAATAAAAAAAAAAAAGAAATACAAAAATTATCTTACTCATATCATACTCAACCACTCAAGACTCCAAAACCCCAGGGCCTCAATGCAGTGTGTTTTCTTATCAAGCCATCATGCAAATACCGGCAGCACTTACCTTTCTATTTTGCATTAGAGCTTTTTATGTACAAGTTGTGGATTACCACAAGGAAATACTGCTAAAATATTGGTTCTTAAACATCTTTAGGATCTAAAACATCTTAAAGAATTTGATAAAAGGTCCTGATCCTCTCTCTAGAAAAACCCACACATGAAAAAATTTTTGTATCAAGTCTAGGGTGGTTTATAGATTTGATAAAGCCCACTCACAGGTCCCATGTCCCCAGTGGCAGGAGACACAGCTTCTTTCTGACTCATAAAAGCTAGAAATAGGACACCCTTGTAAGAAGCCTATCCGTGGAACACAGGAAAGAAAAGGGCAGGAAAGCAAACCTGGGCCCAGTCCATCCTATACTAGAGGGATGAAAGGACACTGGGCCCGGTAGTATTATATTCCAGCCATCTGAGACTGTTTTCTGCAGCCTGGCCTCGCTCTGTCTCAGAACATGCCTCCACAAAACTTCCTTTTGCTCCCATTCTGTGCTCTTGAAGCATTCTTCTGACTTGGCATCCCAGGTACACTCTTTTCTGCTACAACCTGAGTTTCTTTCATGTGAATTAGTTCATGCACAGTTGGTAAGTGGGAGAATGAGATCATTGTGAAGCAAAAATTGTGTCCATTCGTATGCAAAATTTTCCCAACTTGTTAGTGTTTTCAAGTGACCAGGCAAGCTTCCTCATAATTAAAGAGAAAGCCTAATTATACTGGGAGACCTAAAGAAAGGAACTTAAAAGTGACCTTTTTTAGCCCAGGGAGTGGCTGGTTAGTAGCTTCAAAACCGCTACACTTTCTATTAAGTTAAACCACCTGCAAAAGCTGAGAGTCAGAATGAAGCAAAGATGTTCTCCCCATATTAATTATTTGAGGGCTTCATAAAGAAGTCTATATCCAGGATGAGACGCTTTATTTTGATGAAACTAGTTTCTATTAGAAGCAAATATTCTCAAAGATTTGTATCTCAAAGGAAAAAGCACAGCCCCAGGATTCAAGATTGCCGAGCACTGTCATGCTGGGTACCAACACCAGTGGGAATTTAGTTTTAGTAGGACCGTTATTGTTTTAATTAGTGTTCCACTTACAAAGTTGCCTATGTCTTGAGTGGTCTGCCCCAGTCCCATTTTTCCCACAAGCCCTGTTATGTCCCATTAAGGATTTATTTATTTTAAACTTTGAGAGAGAGAGAGAGAGAGAGAGAGAGAGAGAACAAGCGAGCAGGAGAGGGGCAGAGAGAGAGAATCCTGTGCTGTTAGAGCACAGGCCAACACGGGGCTCAATCTCATGAACTGTAAGATCATGACTTGAGCCGAAATCAAGAGTCAGATGCTTGACCGACTGAGCCACCCAGGCGCCCCTACAGGAGTTATTTATTATAGAATATAAGGTTTTGCAGAACCCCATTCAAAGCATCATAACAAAATGCCTGTACCTCAATACACATAAAAAAGAGCGCCCTGGGTGCCCTGTATGAATATTCTAGCCACTGGAAAGAGATCTGGCCTCTCTACTGTAAATAAATAAAGGGATATTCTGTTAATATACTGGTCTCATGTGATTTTCGTCAGGGTCAGACTATACTGGTAGTCCGATGATCTCTGGATATACTAAGAACATCCACTTCTGGACCTGAGGACCAGACCTTAGTCTGAGGTCAATGGAGATGCTGCCCACTAGACAACATCACCACCAGCACACCTCCTGCCACTGGTAAGGGTCCACTTGGGCCTTAGTTCCCTACAAGACTGCTCTTTGAAAGCAGAATTTGTCTGGTTATAGTTGCTTGGAGCCCAGTGTAGTGCACTGTATGTATTTGTGGAATGAATAAATTAAAAGATACTAACTTCATTAAGACTGACTTTAAAGCTTTAGGATTGGGGTTCAATTATCATTGGTACATAGAAAAAGTACCAAGTTACTATGGTATTTATAGCTTATTATTCCAGGGTTTTCCCAAAGAGCTGGTAGTACACTGAAGATAAATGTCCCAAATGAGTTCATTCGGAGGAAGGATGGTACAAATTTATTGATTCAGGTTGCCCAGCTTCCACCCCCCTTCTTAAATAGGTGAGCTCCTTCTTCCATACCACATGTGGTCTTGGAGAATAGTTCTAGGCACCTACGTTTGCCTTCAGAAGCAAAGGGTAGCCACAACCTCTTTCCCCACCCCTAGTAAAGTCAGAAGATGTGAGACTCTGACCCAATCCTGGTCAATTGGATACCCGTGATCTTGAGAAAGTGACTCGAGGATGACAAGCAGTTATGGTACACACCAACAAAGATCACAGCCTACATGGTTCTTTTATGTAATGTTGATACTCCTCCAGCAAGAGGTAGGGTCTGTGTTCCCCTGCCTTGAACACATAAGAATATGGCAGAAGTGACTATGATAAAAGGCACTGAGGCTTCCACTGAGGTCTCTTGGATTGCTCACACCAGGAAAAGCCAGTCACTAGGAATGAGGACACTCAGAGGGACCCACTTGGATAAGTACTGAGGCTTCCAGCTCACAACCAGCACCAACTTGTCAGCTATGAGAATGAGCCACTCTGGAAGTGGATCCTCTAGCCTAGTCAGGACTCCAGATGAAGATAGCCGAGCCAACATACAACTACAATCACACGAGAGATCCCAAGCAACAACTGCCTAGCTGATTCCTTCCCAAATTCCTAACCATAACACATACCGGGAGAGATAACAGATGATTTGTTATTTTACGCCACTAAGCTTTGCGGTGATTTGTTACATGGTATTAGATAGCTAATACAAGCTGGTGAGGGGCAATTTTCATTGAGGATGTGGTAACAGGCAGTAGCAACAGCTCAGGAAGTAACTGTGCCAGTGGAGGACTGCTCAGCCTGTCCTGGTTCCAAAGGGATTGCTGTCCAGCTTCCTGCTTCTTGTTGGGAGGTTCTCTGGAGCTCCCTTGGTTCCTATCATTCCCAAGCCTGGTCTCCATTAATTTTGTGTCTACCTACCATTCTCTTAATATTCCAAGAAACCACGCTTCATTTACCCAGATACTGCTTTAATTAACCAGAACTGGTCTCCATTGCTCACAACCAAGAACCTTAACTGATACTGGGAGTTATCTTTAGCTCATTATTGGCCAATGATGAGGGAAGGAGAAAAAAAGGCAAAACAAAAGAAGAAAGGATAAATATTATATAGAGTCAAACCAAGTATATATAAACGGACCTAAATTAAGCAAAAATAGAATGTACAGAAACAAAACAATTTAATACTAACAACAAGCTAACTTTATTTGGCATTTATCCTGTACCATGCACTGTTCTAAGCACTTTACATAATCTTCACAATGCTTTGAGATAAGTATTATTATTCACCCTGCTTTGCAGAGGAGAAAACTGGAACACAGAGAGGTCCGCTAACTTTGCCTGAGGTCAGCAGTCAGACTCCAGCGTCCCTGCCCCTCACAACCATGTTCTAATGTCTAGAGAGTTTGTAGGTCTCTGAGAACAGGAAGGGCTTTGCAGCACTGCCTTGTGTGACTCTCAAAAGTAACCTACTGTTTAATCCTACTAAGCTCAGGTCAGGGACTTTTGCCTAGAACGGCATTCAATAAATACTAGATGACTGAATACACACTTGTTCACTTGAATTACTTTCTGTTTTCTTTCTCTAATGGCAAGGGTAAACCACTGTGGGCAACTGGAAGTCTGTGTTTATGGGTGAGACCAGATGCACAAGATGAGGGCTGTAAATATATAACCTGTGGTCACCCACCAGATCCTGTGAGGCATGAGGATCAATTGACATGAGCACTGGTCTCAGATGTCTAGTATCACTTCTTCTGTGATACTATGAAGTCCTTCCCTCCATGAAGTCCTTATCCCAGGGCCATACCCACTTGTTACCTGTGCCAAGCTTAGCAAAGACCTGCATGGACTCATCAAAACGCTTCTGGCAGAAGAGGTTGAAGGCATACAAGTTCTTAATGTGATGGATCTGTTGCTGCTTTTCACTGTCGGAATCATCTTTCATTTCCTAGTAAGACAGCAGAATAGGTAAGAGTTCACTCACTCACCAAATATTTATTCAGTATATACTAGGTACTAGACACACCCTATGAGGTCCACATACCAAAGTGTACAAGACAGCCACATGGCATCTGCCCTCATAGACTGCCCTGATATTCTAACCAAAAGACTGAGAAGAAATTATGTAATTAAAATATAACTGGGTTTCCACAAAATATGTGTGACCTGTATTCCTGAAAATTGTCAAGGTCATGAAAAATAAGGAAAGATTAAGAAACTGTCACAGATCAGAGGTCACTAAAGACATACAACAGCTAAATACAACGTGATTTCTGGACTTGAAACTGGAACAGAAAAAGGGCGTTACGTTAATGGAAAAACTGGTGAAATCTGAGTCAAGTCTAGAGTTTAGTTTAAAAACACAAAAAAATCAAAACCAAAACAAAACAGGGTGAGTGATGACAGAAGCACATGGGAGGGGTATCTAGTCTAGTCTGAGCAGTGGGTCTGAGAAGGACACCAAGAGGAATGTGGACTAAGACATAGGCTGAGCTGGAGTTAACCAGGGGAGTCTGGGCAGCTGACAGATGGAAGGGAAGAAGAGTGTGTTTTCCCAGAAAAGAGGACAGCACGTGTGCAAGGCCCTAATGTGACAGAGGGAACCCAGGCATGCTCAAGGATCAAAGGACATTTAACGTAGCTGGCACAGTAGGGACAGGTGCTGTTCACAGTAAGCTATTTATTATTTTTGTTTCTCCCTTATAACCCTTCATTCCCCTTATATTCTTTTAAACCCATCTTTAGGTTTAATTTCTTCCTTCAAACTGTCTTTCCATTTTTCCCTTCTTTTCCTTTCCTTGTGCCATCTATTGCCTTGTCTAGACCACCATCACCATGCGGCCACACCTGGTCTAAGCCCTCTTGGGTGCTTTACAGGCTTTCAAAACCTGGCACAGCCTCCTTATCTGGATTATTCCCAGACATTCAAGCATCACCCTCTGCTCCAGTCAGGATGGGCTCCAAACGGTTTCCACACTTGTTTTCACTTCTTCAACTTCCTCAGGCTCTTAGCATTCTCTGTTTCCTCACCTGATTCTGATCTATTCAGAAAGGGTCCAACCTGGGGATGCCGTGTCCAGCCAACAGGGAACTGCCCCTTGGCTAAAATTTTGCTCCATGTTTTGTCAATGGTAAAAACTTTAGTATGTTAATTGTCCTCTGAAAGTTTCATGTAGTTCTTTAATTTCTTTACAGAAAAAATAGGTTCCTCAAGAGCGAAGATGGTATTAACCAACCTTCTTTCATCACAGCACAGGATACCTACTAAGCACAAGTCTAGAAAAGAGAAGGAAAAATGGAAACCCACTTCTACCTTCTCCACTGAAGATTAAACACACAACCTGCAGCAGGAAGATCACTGAAAAGACCCAAGATCTTCCTGTGGAGAAAAATAAGATACTAAAAAAGCTATGCGCTGCATCATACCCTTTAAAGTTCAAAAACTAAATACATATTCTAGCACACAGATATATGTAAATGATTAAACAAGAAGCAACTTCTTAAAATTTAATTACAGGGGCGCCTGGCTGGCTCAGTCAGTTAAGCGTCTGACTCTTGGTTTCGGCTCAGGTCATGATCTCACAGTTCGTGAGTTCAAGCCCCACATCCGGTTCCACGCTAATAGTGCTGAGCCTGCTTTGCAATCTCTCTCTCTCTTTCTCTCTGCTTCTCCCTGCTCATGCTCTCTATCTCTCTAAATAAATAAATAAACTTAAAAGGAATTTTTAAATTTAATTCCAGTACAGGGATGCCTGGGTGGCTCAGTCGGCTGAACATCCGACTCTTGATTTCAGCTCAGGTCATGATCTTAGGGTTGTGGGATTGAGCCTCACATTGGGCTCTGCAATGAGTGTGGAGCCTGCTTGGGATTCTTTCTTTCTCTTTCTCTCTCTCTCTCTCTCTTTCCCTTTGCCACTCTACCCACTTGCACTCTCTAAAAATAAAAAAAATAATAATAAAAAAACATTTAAAATTTACTTCCAGTACAATTAACGTAGTATTATATTAGTTTCAGGTGTACAATATGGTGAGTTGACAATTCTATACAATACTCAGTGCTCATCACGATATGTGTACTTTTTTAAAAAAATGTTTATTTATTAGAGAGTACATAGATGCGCACATACGTATGGGAGGGACAGAGAGAATCTCAAGCAGTCTCCGTGCTCACACAGGGCTCAATCTCATGAACTGTGAGATCATGACGTGAGCCAAAATCAAGAGTCTGATGCTTAACCAACTGAGCCACCCAGGCACCCCATGATACGTGTACTCTTAATCCCTTTCACTTATTTTCCCTCATCTACCCACCCTTCTGATAACTACCAGTTTGTTCTCTATAGTTAAGAATCTGTTTTTGTGGTTTGTCTTTTTTTCTTTGGTCTTTTGCTTCTTAAATTGCACATATAAGTGGAATCATATGGTATTTGTCTTTCTCTGACTTATTTCACTTAGCATTATACTCTCTAGATCCCTCCATGTTGTTGCAAATGGCAAGATTTCATTCTTTTTATGCCTGAAAAATATTCCACTGTGTATATATACCACATCTTCTTCATCCACTCATCTACCAATGGACACTTACATTGCTTCCCTATCTTGGCTACTGTAAATAATGCAATAAACACAGGGGTCCATATATCTTTTAGAATCAGTGTTTTTGTGTTCTTTGAGTAAATTCCAGTAGTTGAATTACTGAATCATATAATAGTTCTATTTTTAATTTTTTGAGGAAACTTCATACTGTTTTCCACAGTAGCTATACCAATTTGCATTCCCACAACAGTGCATGAAGGCTCCAGTTTTTCTCCACATCCTCACCAACACTTGTTGTTTCTTATGTTGTTGATTTTAGCCATTCTGACAGGTATGATGTATCATCTCATTGTGGTTTTAATTTTCATTTCCCTGATGAGGAGTGATGTTGAGCATCTTTTCAAATGTCTGCTGGCCATCTGTATGGCTTCTCTGGAGAATGTCTGTTCATGCTTTCTGCCCATTTTTAAATTGGATTATTTTTTGGGTGTTGAGTTATATCAGTTCTTTATATATTTTGGATACTAATCCTTTATCAGGTATGTCATTTGCAAGTATCTTCTTTCATTTAGTAGGTTGTCTTTTAGTTTTGTTGACTGTTTCCTTTGCTGTGCAGAAGCTTTTTATTTTGATGTAGTCCCAATAGTTTGTTTTTGCTTGTTTCCCTTGCCTAAGGAGACATATCTAGAAAAATGTTGCTATGATCGATTTCAGAGAAATTACTGCCTGTGTTCTTCTAGGATTTTTACGATTTCAGGTCTCACATTTAGGTCTTTAATCCATTTTGACCTTATTTTTTGTGTATAGTGTAAGAAAGAGGTCCAGTTTCAATCTTTTGCATGCTGTTGCCTAGTTTTTCCACCACCATTTTTTGAAGAGATTGTTTTTTACCCATTGTATATTCTTGCCTCTTTTGTTGACGAGTAATTGACCATATAATCATGGGTTTATTTCTGGGCTCTCTATTCTGTTCCATTTATCTATGTGTCTGTTTTTTGTGTATTATAGTGCTTTTGTTAATACAGCTTTGTAGCATATCTTGAAATCTAGGATTGTGATACCTCCAGTTTCATTTCTTCCTCTTTTTCAAAATTGCTTTGGCTATTTAGGGTCTTTTGTGGTTCCATACAAATTTTAGAATTGTTTGTTCTAGTTCTGTGGAAAATGCTATTGGTATTTTTATAGAGGTTGCATTAAGTCTATAGATTACTTTGGATAGAATGGACATTTTAACATTTGTTCTTCCAGTCAATGAGGATGGAATATCTTTCCATTTGTTTGTGTCATTGTCAATTTCTTTCATCAGTGTTTTGCAGTTTTCAGAGTACAGATCTTTGACCTCCTTGGTTAAGTTTATTCCTAGGTATTTTATTATTTTTGGTGCAATTGTAAATGGAATTGTTTTCTTAATTTCTCTTTCCTCTATTTCATTATCAGTGTGTAGAAATGTAACAGATTTCTGTAGATTGATTTTGCATCCTGAAACTTTACTGAATTCATTTATCAATTCAAGCAGTTTCTTGGTGGAATCTTTTGGGTTTTCTATATACAGTATCATGTCATCCGTAAACAGTGATACTTTTACTTCTTCCATACTGATTTGGATGCCTTTATTTCTTTTTGTTGTCTGACTTCTATGGCTAGGACTTCCAGTACTATGTTGAACAAAGCAGTGAGAGTGGACAACCTCACCTTGTTCCTGACCTTAGGGAAAAGGCTCTCAGTTTTTTTCCCCATTAAGGATGATATTAGCTGTGGGTTCTTCATATATGATATTGAGGTACAGTCCCTCTAAACCTATTCTGTTGAGAGTTTTTTATGAATGGATACTGTACTTTGGCAAATGCTTTTTCTGTGTCTACTCAAATGATCATATGGTTCTTTATCCTTTCTCTTGATGTGACTTAACACATTGATTAATTTGCAAATATTCAACCACCCTTGCAACCCAGGAAGAAATCCCACTTGATTGTGGTGAATGATTTTTAAAGTACTGCTGGATTCAGTTAGCTGATATTTTATTGAGAATTTTTACATCTGTGTTCATCAGGGATATTGGCCTGTAGTTCTCTCTCCCTCTCTCTCTCTTTTTTTCTTTGTAGTGTCTTTATCTGGTTGTGGTATCAGGGTAATGGCCTCATAGAATGGATTTGGAAGGTTTCCCTCCTTTCCTGTTTTTTTCAAATAGTTTGAGAAGAATATGTATTAACTCTTCTCTAAATGTTTGGTAGAATTCACCTGTGAAGCCATCTGGTCCTAGACTTTTGTTTTTTGGGAGGTTTTTTGTTTGTTTGTTTGTTTGTTTTTTAATTTTAGAGAGAGAGTGTGCAAGCAAGTAAGGGAGAGGGGCAGAGTGGGAGAAAGAGGGAGAGAAAAAGGAAATCCTAAGCAGGCTCCACACTCAGCATGGAGCCTGGGGCATGGCTAATCCCACAGCCCCGGGATCATGACCTGAGCCGAAATCAAGTGTTGGACACGCAACCAACTGAGCCACTCAGGCACCCCGGGAAGTTTTTTGATTACTAATTCAATTTCACTGCTGACAATCAGTCTGTTCAAATTTTCTATTTCTTCTTGATTCAGTCTTGGGAGGTTATAGGTTTCTAGGAATTTATCCATTTCTGTTATTTGTCCAATTTGTTGGCATATAATTTTTCATAATTTTCTTATAATCCTTCGCATTTCTGTGTTGTCAATTGTTAATTCTCCTCTTCCTTATTTCATTTATTGGAGTCCTCTCTTTGGCTAATGGTTTATCAATTTTGATGATCTTTTCAAAGAACCAACTCCTAGTTTCACTGATTTGTTTTATTGTTTTTTAGTTTCTATTTCATTTATTTCTGCTCTAATCTTTATTATTTCCTTCCTACTACTGGTTTGAGATTTTGTTTGTTCTTTTTCTAGCTCCTTTATGTGTAAAGTTAGATTGTTTATTTGAGATTTTTCAACAAGAAACACATTTTTAACGGGCGTGATAAATACAAATTTAGGGTAATGGCTATGTCTTGAGGGAAGGTAGAGAGATGGGATGGGGAGGAACATATAGGTTATATAAGTTATTTTTCTTGGGTAAGATGGTGGATTCATGGGTATTTTTTTTTTTAAATTTTTTTTTTTTACATTTTATTTATTTTTGAGAAACAGAGTGAGACAAAGCGTGAGCGGGGGAGGGGCAGAGAGAGAAGGAGACAGAATCTGAAGCAGGCTCCAGGCTCTGAGCAAGCAGTCAGCACAGAGCCTGATGCGGGGCTTGAACCCACAAACTGTGAGATCATGACCTGAGCCGAAGTCGGCGCTCAACCGACTGAGCCACCCAGGCGCCCCATGGGTATTATTTTAAAAATGAAAATAATGGAGGGCAATGCATAGGTGGCAAAAAAAAAAAAAAATTAGTAAGATGTTAAATTAAATGCCCTAAGAAAGAAACAATCTTTATGGGATATTAAACATGTCTAACTATTAAGACTGGATTTTTGTTTTAAATCCAGAACATGTATATCCAAGATGAGTGTTACTTTTCAAAAGTATCTACCACATGTGACTACAAACATAAATTCCAAAACATGCAACCACTGCTTTCCTTTCAGAAAGAACTGACAAGATACTCTAAAAAGTAAGCTTTTAAAATACTACCTTCATAAAAATCTCTTTTACTAAATTAATTTAATGAGTAGGATCGGAATAATCTTTGGTTGTTTCCTAAACTCAAATCCACTCTCTACAGACAATAATCACCACTGGGGATGTTTAAAAGAGTAAGACAAATCTCAGAGATCAGTCTCCAAAAGTTGGCAATGAGAGAAACACCAAAATAAGAGCATGGTTACTACTTGGCTATGAACCTCGGCTATGAACAATATCCCATGGAAACATTCAAGGACAGTGGCAGCCATAAAGAGTGCAGCCTTCTCAAATGCAGCAACATGAGGTGGTTTCAGAATACCTGAAGAAGGCCTGCCTATCCAAACACAGGGGAACTACTGTTGAAAGGGATTTTGAGTGGCCCTCCAGTTGTTGCATTTAACCAGACTGCGGTCTTACATTTATAATTGCTACTTTAATACCTGCACTGTCTTTAATTTTTCAAGGCTGTAACGTATCTATTAAATTATTTTATTGTCTTATTAATTCTAGGAGATATTTGGCATTCTTCTCCATTTTACAGATAAGCAAACTGAAAGTGTGAAATTATTTAGAGTTTATGGCAGCATCAGATCCCAAATCCAAGTCTCCTAACTTTCAGCTCTGTGCTTATTCTACCAGTCTAAACCAAATATAAACATCTAAAACAAAAAAACCTGCTTTGAACAACGAGAAAGGCAGACTCAGATCCATATCTCAGAAACAATACTTACTGCAAGCTGTAGAGCCAGTTCAAACTGCTTGTCCTGGAGAAGCTGTTGGATTTGGGTTGCCATGGGGACAGGAATGAGTCTCCAAACAAAATGATTGCTGGCCACATAGATAATATTTGATCTGGGGGCAGGAATAAGAGTATCAGCAAAAGGGCACAGGCTTTATGATGACATAGGTGATTTTAAAGCTTTGCAATATGGCAGCTACAGTAAAAAAAGAAATTCCTTACCCTCCCGAAGTAATGAAGCGGGGCCTTTGCAATTCAATACTCTGGACCAGAAGCCTCGGTTCGAATGTTCGGATCTCCACATATCGAGGCAAAACTGCAATGATGTAGGGAGGCTGGTGCTCTAAACAAGAAAGACACCTTGAATTGCAGATCTGATCTATGAACTGCTTCAGTTTCCCATTTCTAAGCTGCACTTAAACAGGATCTCCCAATAGTCCACTAGTCAAATACCAAGTCAGGATCCTACATTGTGATATCCAAAGGGAAAAAATGTTTTGTCCAAGTGACGCTAAGAGAAATCTCTTGCACAAGAAGGATGCATCCAGCTTCGCTGACAGTGACCTGATCCCACTCCTACCATCTCCTCCAAAGGACTGGGTGAAAGCTTCACCTGCTCCCTTTCTCACCAGTCACAAAATTAAGCCAGAGAAAGGTCAGTAGCAGCTGCCCCTAACAATGCATCAGAGGGAGAATAAGGTTACATGACCTCTTCTTTCATTCTCTTAGGAAGGGCAGGAGGAAGGTAACTTCTTTTTTCCCTAAAATGAGGCTAACGAAAGAATTCCACATTTCTGGCCAAAGTTATTTCTGCTTAAGATTTTCACAGGGAAAAGATGTACACTCCACTTAATGCGTAATGGTTACAGAGAAGGCAGCTGGATGGCATTCTCAGGGTAGCAGTTTTCTACCACTGATGTATCTAGAAAGTAGAGGAGTGGTTGCCAAGGGCTGAGGGAGAGAGAAATGGGTTGTTACTTAATAGATATGGAGTTTTAGTTTTGCAAGATGAAAATATTCTGAAATCTGTTGCATGACCATACGAATATATGTAATGACTGAACTGTATGCTTAAAAATGGTTAAGGTGATAGATTTTATGTTATTTTTTATCACAAAACTGAAAATTTTTTAAATGTAAAAAAATAGTAAGAAATGAACCACTAGATGGCATCATTATCAAAAAGAAATGTAACCTCAAAGAATGTATTTGTAGTTTCTTAGTCTGGCTAACTTCCTATGAATTTATTTTCCTCATTTATTTTCTGATAAAAAGTTTTTCATATTATGTTTGCAATTTACACTCTAAATACAGTAAAAAATTTACAGCCAGAAGGGACCTGGCCTAAGTAATACTTCTATCACTTTGAACACCATCACTGTTATTAGGCTGGTATTTTTCATCTTACGAAAAAAAATAAAGTAAAATAAATGTGGTTTTGTGTTGGATTTTTTACTTTTCTTTTTTTGCTGGCCTCCTTTTTAAAAGCTAGTACAATTCCCTTTGGTGTTAATTTGTATAAATTTGAAAATTTCTCTCCTTTAATCTGGTCTAATTTAATGAAAAAGGTAATCTATAATAGAAGCACTCTTATCATTGCCCAGTCTCCTCAACTCTTTGACGATAGAGATGGTCTATATCTGTTTGTATCTTCAAAACTTGGCAGAGTGCCTGGTATACCGCAGATATATAACAAATTGCCAACAATGACAGTGATTCACCTATTCAGCAAGCATTTCCTAAAAGGCTATATGATGTCTCAGGCCCTACTCAAAGTGGATCAAGACATGAGTCCAGGGTTCACAGGGCTCCTACACGAGCACAGAAGACAGCTCAACTGTATCCAGTGAGACAGTGTCGGTACCATGACAGGAAAAGCTGAAAGAGCTTTGGAAGCAACAAGGGGAAGTGACTAATTCTGCCTGTGCATCAGAGAAGACTTCACAGGGGGAAGTGCCACTGAATAGGGCCTTGTCATGTGAGCTGGACAGGGCCAGGCAGAGAAGAAATCAAGAGACAACAGCACGTGTGATGATCACTCAGTGAGGGGGGTTCCACGATGACTGGAGCCTGAGTGAAGTGGTAAAGTTGAGAGCAGAAATATAAATGAAGTTTAAAATGCACACCATCTAAAGAGTTTAGTCTTCTTCTGTCCGGTGGTGATTCTCCCACCCTATCTAGAAAGAATGCCCTCTCCCCACCTCAGTATGTTAAGGCACAGAACTGTTTCTGAGAAACACTGCCAAAGGCAAAGGGCGCTAACAAAGGAACTCATACTAGGGAATCAGAAACATCCTTCAAGCGTATTACACACATCTTCATCAGTTCTCCCACAGCTCCTCTTCTGAAGGGAAAACAAGGGCCGCCTAGAATACCACACGAAGCTTCTCGCGCAGCTCTGAGCCCCTCAAACTTGTTAATATACATAATCTCGGGCCTTATAAAATATTGTCCTTTTGATTTACCTTCCTTCTGAACTGTTCATCTCTAACCACCACCAAAATACCCTAGAACCTGATGCTTTTATCCAAACATTTACCATTTAGGAATCCACTGCTCTGTGAGACCTTTGCACGGGCCTCTAACCGGCACTATCCTTATTCCTCCATAATTTGAGCCACCTGTTTTAGCCAGGGCAGTCTCCCTGCCTGGTCCAGTCCAATCGTACCTATGTAATGAAACTTCTTCCTGACAAGTTGAACAATGAACTTCCCCTTTCTCAACTACTGAATCTCAGCTCATCCAATTTAACCGCTCCAATAGTGCCTTATTTTATCTCTTTATCCAAGATGGAATCTTTACCTCCCCAGCTAGAGTCTTTAAAGATGGCATGTCTGTACGCCCCCCTCCACAGTGGTAACTATTTTTAAAATGCTCACTGTCCTGACTGAACATGAATTGCTGCAAGGGTGGTCACATGCTTCCAGGCAATGCCACTGCTGAGAGCCTGAGGCAGGTGTAGGAGCAGAAACCCTTAACATGGAGGGCAGAGACTGACATCTAAATGCAATGTGCACCTCCAAGCTACAAAAGCAGAAGCAATAACCACCACATCAAAAACACTTCAATATTGAGTTGCATGTATTACAGGAATAAATAAGGAATTGCCACTAATTTCCAAATGTAATCTATCTGGCAGAGGACACAATAAAACCATTAAAAAGAAGGTATAACAAAAAGGACTAAGAAGTAAAAATATACAGCAGTAGACAATCACTTCCTAAAACACACAACTCTGCTCATTTCTTTCCCCCGCAGGGGCAAAACCCAGCTTCCTACAAAAACCAGAATATCCCATTTTTAATGATCTTACAAACTTGTCTACTTATAGGAAGGGGAACTGAGAGTAAATGACACTGTAACCACAGTATGCTGAAGCTATGAAAGGGATTCCATTCTGTGAGGATGGCGCACAACCCCAGCCCACGGTGGGAAACAGCAGCTATGGTGGTCTCACCCATGGCCACTGGTATGTCTGTCCAGTTCAAGGCACACTTCTGTGTGCATATCCCCTCCTCATTGAGCACCACGGTGAGATCATCCTGACCCACAGCCACTTTTCCATCTGCCAGAGGTGCAACTAACGGCTCCAGCTGTTTTCCTGTTGGAAAGAGCTCTTTGATGGACCCCTTTCCATCCACCTATAGGAAGACACAAATTGAATCAACAAGCATTCTCTCGATAGAGGCATGAACATGGCCTGAAAAACCCAAATATAACTCCAAGCCTACAGAAGCCAATAATATTCCTTGCTTGGCATAAGGAAATATTATAGAGTTTGTTATGACAAATTTTGTCATCACAATGACAGAACCAGTTCTCTTTTTCTCTAACACAGAGGCACAAGCATCTGGCCTGGCAACTAACAATGTCAAGTGCTGGCGAGGATGCAGAGTGACTGGGACTCTCACTCGCTGCTGGTGAGAATGCAAAATGGTACAGCCATTCTGTTTGTTGGCTTCTTATAAAGTTAAATAGACACTTACCATACAACCCAGTAATCCCATTCCTTAGGTATTTGCTCAAGAGAAGTAAAAACTTATGTTTACACGAAAACCTGTACGCAAATGTTTATACCAGCCTTATTCATAGTGGCAAAAAATTGGAAACAACGTTGTCCTTCAACTGATGAATGAATAAACAAACTATAGTACATCCATACCATGGAATACTACTCAGCCATGAGGAATAAAATGACACGCACAACAATACAGATGGATGTCAAATGCATAATGCCGAGTGAAAGAAGCCATATTCAAAAGGCTACATACGGTAGGATTCCATTTATATGACATTCTGGAAAAGGCAAAACTATAAGAGATGAAGAACAGGTCAGTGATTACTAGAGGCTGGGGCATAGAAGGAGGGGTTGACTTCAGAGGGGCAGCATGACGGCATTTTTTGGGTGATGGAGCTGCTCTGAATCTTGATTATGGTGGTGGCTACACAACTCAAGGCATCTGTTAAAACTCAGAACTATACATCAAAAAGAATGAATTTTACTGTATGTATATAAATGAATAATTTTTTAATAGCTTGGGTCTAAACCAAGATTTCCCACCCTCAAGACTATACCCTTGAGAAGATGATGCCAGAATTCAAGACAGTCAGAGGGAGCCCGCTCCAGCTTCAGGCTCTGTATCCCTACCCCTCATGGACTTCTTTTGGCACCTATATGCCTCACTGTTATTCTGCTAATCAGTCAGCTGGAGAGCAGTGACTCCTCTATGAGTTTGCAACTCTGATGCTGATAAAATGAGGACACTCTAACAACGTAAATGTGGAACAGATATATTAACTAGATAAATAATGAAGAGCTAACATGGTGGGGAGTGGGGAAGTGGGGAGAAGTGAAGATGGAGAGAAAGACTTCTAGAATTGCCAAGTCTGGAATATGAGAGGGGTATAAAGCTCAGAAGTTTAGGTTATGCTATGAAATGAATGGTATATCAACCATTTCTACATACAGTATGACTACTGGAGGAAAAAAAAACAACGTCGTGGATATTGATACCACTTAGGAGAAGGAAAAAAAGTTGTAAAACAATGTGTACGACATCTTTGTAAATAGGCAGAAGTTCATATGCCCAAAGATTAACAATAACTATCTCTGAGTCAATAGATTATGGATGATTTATATTTCCTTTATTTTCCTTATCTATATTTCCTTATTTTTTTATAATAAACACGTGTGGCTTTTGAAATTTAAAAAAAGAAAGTAAAAATAATTTAAAAAATAAATATACAAAAAGATTTTAGGCAACAGGAAACTCAAGTCTTAAAAATGCTTAATACTAAAGTTAGTTTCTAATTCTTGAGGATTGAAGCCTTAAGATGGCAGTCTATGACAATGCTGTTGGACAGAGGCAAGCAGCCCTTATGATCTGTTCCAATAATTAGATACAAGATATGGATAATTCATGACGCTGCCTAGCTTCAGACATCTATTTGTGGAGATGCTGAGAAGCATAAAATATAACCAAATATACAAACACAAGCCTTGTTATGCCCAAACGCTACTTAAGGCAGTCTCTTGGCCTGTAGTTCAGACGTGCATAATCATGTCCCCCAGGTAAACTAATACATGCAAAATAATAAGTTTACCCTTATTAGGTAGTAGTCTCTCTTGAAACCCACACAGATAGAATTTTCACACCATGCCATGGACTTGGGCACATCTGGTACACTAAAGTCCCCCTGAGGAAAGAGAGCAAGAGTTCAAATGGAAAGATGTTAAAAGAAACCATGATCTTCTGTTATTCCATGCCCACTCTGCAAAATGAACCTCACCCTCATCTAAACACAATTCTGTAAACACAAGGCTAGGAAATCATCTGTGATAAAAATTTAAGTCACCCATGAACTGGATGACTAGATGCCTTTGGAAAAGGTGAAAACCCACTCTGAAATAAACACTGCTTCTGAAGTGTGTATAAACACTGCTTCTGAAGGCCGGGAGACTCTTGATGAGTGGGCATAAAGAGGCTCTCAGGTACTTACGGCAGAGCCTTCACCTGGAGAGAACTCCAAGACTGAGGCCCTGACCTTCAGTATCACTGAACAGGAGTCTTTCAAGTGGTGAATCAACATGGACTTTACCTGCAATTCGTGAAATTCCCTGTCCTTCCAGAAATAGAGCTGCAGCTTCTTTTTCACTGCCACACACATCCGCAACACCTCCTCACCAGTCTCTGTGTGCTGGGAAGAGACACCCAGAGCAAATGAGGATGTGTATACGATGGCTCCACGACTGAGTGACCACTAAATGAGAGACTGCCTACCTTGAAATGGCTACGAATCTGAAAATCCCCTGTAATACAAAGTTACCCTATCAGACAAGCTGGGTGGAAGAACACCATTTTTCTAAAATGTACTTAGAAACAACAGGCTGAGGAGCACTTCCTCCCTGAGGGCTGCCAAAGGTCCCAACCCCAGCACATCTCTTAAACATTCATAATTCACACGGAAAATCCCAGGGCAGGCCTCCACCTATGCAAATGCTTCCTCTTTTTTTCTTAAATGTTTCTCACTCATGGATGTCAATATCTGCTGGTCAGGGATCAGCATGTGTCAGTGACACTTTCAATCCTTAAAGGAACAGGGGAAAAGAAAATGTCTAAACATAAAGCAAAGCAGTGTCAATGTAGACCACAAATACTAAAAAGTGATCAAGCTGAGTAGAGGGTAAGGCAGATTTTGAATAATGTAAGGAGGATAAATTTGGAAAAATTAGGAGAAATGTCTTTCCTGAATAACAAAAAACACCCTCAAGACAAAGAAGACAATAATATGTTCAGAACAAGGTCAATATAATGTCCTATAGTTATGCCAATGATACTCATGGTACTGTTAAGTCTCGATTTTCCCCATAATGGTTTGTCCATGGCAAATGCTTTTTTTTTTTTTTTAATGTTGATTCATTTTTGAGAGACAGAGACACAGGGCAAGTGGGGGAGGAGCAGAGAGAGAGAGAGAGAGAGAGAGAGAGAGAGACACAGAATCCAAAGTAGGCTCCAGGCTCTGAGCTGCCAGCACAGAATCCGATGCGGGGCCTGAACTCACGAACTGCAAGATCATGACCTGAGCTGAAGTCGGACCTTAACCCACTGAGCCACCCAGATGCCCCTCCATGGCCAATGCTTTTATCCTGAGTTTGTTGCCTCCTCTGGTGCTCTGATCAGCACACACACAGGGAACCCAAATGTTTCACCTTCTGACCACATACAAAGGGGAAAATTTCTCTAATACAATCCAAAATCAAACATTTTCTTTGGATCTCTGCTGGATTTGGATATCCATGTTATTCTTCCCATCTGATGGTAGGAATAATATAGGAAAGAATGTATTTATCAAAATACAATGTCAAAATTCATCTTGCCTAAACTTACCTCAAGGTCACATGTGAACAGTGATGCTCCCTTTGCCTTTGAAACCGTAGTGATTTGTTGAAATGTCAACAGGTCATGGACATAAATGTTATTTTCTGTTTGGAAGGAAGTATAATAACCCTATAAATTATCATAATTCTCCACACACATGAATAACAAACAGAAGAACCGAAGTGAATGTTGGTTGAAGATGTATCTTTCAGTTTCACTAACAATGAGTTATTCTGATTTATTATCAGAATTACACTCCAAAATGTTTAAGAGGTCACTTCTGTTCCTTTAAATTTGGGCTGGCTTGTGTAAGAGAGCTGTTTCACTAGCAAAGCCCTCTTATACTCGGTCTTCCTCAAGTCTGGAAATTTGTGATGCAATATTTGTACAAGAATTGGCTTTCAAAGCTACTTCCATTAGGAGGCCTCAATAAAAGAAAGGAAATCCTCTGTGGACTTTGTACGATCCCATGATGAGGAATTCTTTTCTAGCTGCAAGCAAAATAATTTCACTCAGGCCTCCTATCTAGTTTTACTCATTAAGACATAGTTACTTTAAATGTTCCTCTCTAAACCTAGAAGCTAAGTTTAAAATTATTCTACCATTTGGGCCCTGGGCTGAACAGTACAAACATGAGGCAAGTTTCTAGTTCTCTGTTGCCAGTAAAAGGCCTCACTGGCTGCCTTCAATTGAATCTATGGCTTTTCAAACAAGGCCTGAATAGTCTGGCCTTGATCTGTCTCTCCCCTATCTCTTGCCACTGTGTCACTCTTCACCACATATCCTAAGTCTGGTCAGACTGCAGGGCCTCTGCTTAAAATGCTCTGCCTTCTTCTCCCTTCCTATCAAAATTCTAATCATCCACTAGATGATGCTGTCACTCCCATTACTAATATCCACAACATTTTTTATAAATTTCCATTGTAACTTATCACACTGAATCATGATTATTTTTTGTCATTTCAGTCTTCACAATCAGAACATAAACTCAAAGACAGAACCTATGTCTCTTTCAATTTGGTATCCCCAATGCCTAGGGCAGGGCTCAATAAATATCTGCTCAATAGCAATAAATATCTGTGACTGAATGAATGAACAGCACTCCTTGGAGAACAGAGCTCAAGTTTATGAGAGATGCTGTTGTCTTTAATACTCGTGTACCCTGCTGTGTCTGGTGTGGTACAGGTCAGTTTCACTGACTCTCAAATTAACCATGAAAGAGTTAGTCAGGTCACAGTTTTTATTTTTTGACACATGAAATATAACTACAACCCCTTTTCTTACCTAACAAGCTGACCAGAATCTTAAACTGGGAAACCACATGGATCTGGAAAAGAACAAATCATTAGACTCAATTAAACATTTCTGACAGGACTTAACAAAACTTCATTTAACTACAGTACTAAAAAGGGACTTGGGGTACAGGGGTGGCTCAGTCAGTTGAGCATCTGACTTCAGCTCAGGTCATGATCTCGCAGTCCATGAGCTTGAGCCCCGCGTCGGGCTCTGGGCTGACAGCGCAGAGCCTGGAGCCTGCTTCTGATTCTGTGTCTCCCTCTCTCTGCCCCTCCCCTGCGCATGCTCTGTCTCTCTCACTCTCAAAAATGAATAAATGTTAAGGAAAAAAAAAAGGGACTAAAGAGTCTATGCCAATGACAGGAATCTGACTTATATTTATGTGTAATCGCAATTTCTGCTCATTATAGAGGATCTCAGGCACATGATGGATGGACCACGATCTCTGCGTAAGTGGGAGAACAGAGAGCAGAGGATTCAGAGTTATTAAAAATGTTACCGAAGTTCTAGTTTTGACATGGTCCCACAGAAGTCAAATATTCTTGTAGTGACAACCATCACTGCCTACCTGTTGAATCTTTTTGGAGAAGTTTTTATTGGATTTCTCTAGTGTCACTTCAAACCTGTTGCAACCTATAGAAAAGAAACAAACATTCACAGTTCCAAACACAGGGACACATGTAAAACTTAACTATAACAAAAAATGCTGCTCCATACTGCTCTACTACATGAATCTACAAATTCCTAAGACTAGAGGCTAGAGATCTACACTAGAGAGCTCTCTTCACTGAGTATAAGAAGTCACTTTCAATTCTAATTTTAGAACAGGGGGTTTCATGCACCTTCACTTGGCATTGGCAATCATATGATGGAAGTTCAGTGACGCTACAAGGTACTTGTGAGTCTGAAGGTCTTATGCTGCAATATAGTACCTCGGCTAAGTGTTTGTAAAAAATCACAAATATAAGAACCCAAGCAATGAAACCCAGCCCAAAGCATCCTCAGATCTAGACCAGCTAAATCCCAGCAGCTACCCTATGTTCTGCATCACGGGACAGAGCAAACACTCAATACTGACCCCAGGACTAAAGTAATTTAATACATCTACACTTACTGCCACTTTCAGGAGATTCTACATCTGTTGGCACTGCTGCAAAAAGGGAAGAAAGTTACATACCACAAAAATATGTCATGCTAGCTTTGTGGGAATGACAAAAATATTCAGCCTCAAAAATCACCAACAAGGCAAGAAGAGAATAATTATCATGACAATGACATAACAACAAACTAAGCAAAAACTAGGTGCTGGGTTCTGGGTTTAAAAATTGATGTATATTTGCTAAAACCTCACAACTATTCCAAGAAGTAGGTATTACTGTTCCAATTTCATATGTGAGGCACCTGACAGGTCAAGCAGTCCAGTGAGAAAGCGCCCAGAAGCAAACTCAGGGCTGACTGGAAAGCCCATGTGCTGAGCCTACACTCTACCTGTCTCCCAGCTTGTGAAGAGACTATTCAGGCTGCTGACCCCGGGCTGCTCCCCACAACTAGTGGGGCCCACACCACCAAAGCTGGTCTTACTTTTTCCACCTGTCCCTCAGCAAAGGAGATGAAAGGACTCGGGAGATTCAAGAGATTCAGAAATGTGCCCTGTATTCTGCCATTATATTTCACAAGAAAAAAAAAAAAACCAGCCACTTCACACTTGATACAGAGCTCTATATTTGAAAAGAGCTTTATTTTATTACTTCTAACAATTCTCCTCAAAAGCAGAATTATCTAGGACTGAGGTTCTCAAATTTTTTGGTGTAAAGACTCCTTCACAACCTTAAAAATTATGGAGAATCCCAAAACTTTAATATGGGTTGTAGTTATCAATGTTTACCAGGGTAGAAATTAAGACAGAAATTTTTAGGGGCACCTGGGTGGTTCAGTCAGTTAAGCGTCCGGCTCTTGACTTCAGCTCAGGTCATGATCTCACATTTATGGGTTGAAGCCTCATGTCAGGTTCTGTGCTAGCAGTGTGGGGCCTGCTTGGGATTTTCTCTTCCCCTCTCTCTCTTTCACAAACCCTCTACTTTGACTTTTGGTTTCTCTTCTAACCAGGTGCCTTCCTCTTTTCCTATTTCAAGGGTAGCAGAAGAGTAGCAGAATAAGGTAAAGCGTAGCAGAATAGGCCACCCCAAAATCTGCCACTTTTGTACAGGGATTATTTTGAGCTGAAGGCAATTGAGAAGAAACAGGTGCAAGAAAAGCTCTCTGCCCTCCAATTTGCCTAAAAACAGAGCATACATTTACACAGGTGTCCCTCTACCCCCTCTCTATCAAGGACAGGATTTAATTAGTTGGAGACAACACTAGACCCTCAGCGGCCGACAGAGGATACCAGAGCAATCTACTAACAAACCTTACTAACTAGTCCTTTTTCCATTAGTTTCCCATGTGTGTGTCTTCTAGCAGTTTGCCATCCTAGAAACTCTAAGTCCTTTTCCCTTGCCTTACTGCTTCTTTAAAAATTGTTGATTTGTTAAGATGCTATATAAGCCCAAATTCCAACCAGCCCTTTCAGCTACCCATCACTAAATGCTTCCATGTGTATGTGTAATACACATGTTAATACACTTGTCATTCTTTTGTTAATCTGTCTTTTGTCAGTCCAATTTACATATTCCCACCTAAAATTGGTAGAGGGAAAAATATTCCCCACCCCACACACCTGAAGATGCCCTTTTTTCCCATGTTACCCTTGCTTAAGGCTCCAAAGGGAAGTACTATTACCTTAAGCTATTTACTACAGAAAGTCTATTAGGTTGAAAATTATGAAATGTAGTTTTTTCTAATACAGTCAAATAATGAAAGGGGCAGGGACACCTGGGTGGCTCAGTCAGTTGAGCATTCAACTCTTGATTGTGGCTCAGGTCATGAGCTCACAGTCATGAGATCAAGGCCTCTCCTCCCCCTCTACCCCCTCCCCAACCCCCCCACAACTGTGCTGGGTGTGGAGCTTGCTTAAGATTCTTTCTCCCTTTCTATCTGTCCCCCACCCACTCTCACTCACTCTCAAAAACTAAACTAAACTAAACTAGACAATTTCATATGGTTCAACATACTTGGGCATTTACAGCAGATTTCTATAGACTCTACAGCTCCAAAGTATATTATCTAAACACATCAATTTTCCATAAAAAGAACATCGAAGTAAAATTATGAAAAGGGAGTGAGGTACTTCTTCTCCCTCAAAGGAAGAAACTCTGACGAAATAAATTTCAAATACTTTTGGTTATTATTCTACATTTTGCTGACAATGTCACATTTGAGAGAGCTTTAGTTTTCAAAGGCCTTGCATCTGACCTCAACAATTTTCTGAGACAGACAGGCAGTTTATAGAAGAGGGAAATGACATTGGGAAGGACCTACTCATAGTCATTTAGCCAAAGAGAAGGAAAGCTGAGCTCAAACCCAGGTCTCCTCTCTTCTAGTCCACCCCTCACAAGTTAATAAAAGTTTTTAAACCAGTGGTTCCTAATTTTGTTTCCCACCCCCACATCATTCACACAAAAATCTTATACCCATCAGTAATATTTATTTCTGACAGGGAGTCACTAAGAAGTAAGGAGGGGAGGAATGTTCAACCCCACCTACGGGCGGGGGTGGGGGGGGGGGGTGGGTAGGGGAATAGAGTCTGAAAAAAACAAAAAACCCTGAAGATTTTCATATGCTTCTCCCCACTTTACCACAGTATTACTCTCAACCCCAATGGTTTTTAATGATCTAGGGATCACTGATTTCACAGTTGTATATTAGCTATCAACATTTTTTGCATGAGTAGTAAGCCATCTCTTTCTCAATTCTGGAGAGCTGCTACTTACCAGCATCTTTCCGGATCCTATAGAGAAGAAGATGTCCTTGTTTGGTGCCAACAAGAAGCCATTCCTCTGCAAGAGAAAAGAACTGTGAGAAAGGTCAATCAGCTTTACTAAAACCCTACTTCTTGAGCTGGGGCTTGTAATGAGAAGTCAAAGGGTCAAGAAAAGGAGTTGCTTTTGATAGCAGGTATTTTGCAAAACTAAGGAATATTTACATTCAAGAAATGTTTGAGAACCAACCAATCAAAAAAGCATCATTACTAGACTAGACATATCAGGGAACAGAAAATGTCCCTGCCTTCACGGTTTCAAAATTAAACTGACCAAAAATAGGATGAAAATTTATATAATCATAAAATGGGGAGTATAAACATGAAAGTAGGTCTCTAATGTCAGAAACAAAGCTAAAAGGTACCCTTTGGAGGCTTAATGATTTTATCTTAAGGAAAATTAGAAGTGCCACAGAGTATTAACCTTACAGAATTCATTATCTCAAAAGGCGGCCTAGCAGATCAAAACAAACAACTGCAACTCTCACACATTGTTGGCAGCAATATAAACCAGTACAGTCATTTTGGAAAAAAGTCTGGCAGTTCCTCAAAAACTTAAACGTACAGTTACCATGTGACCCAGCAATTCTACCCCTGGGCATATACATGAGAGAAATGAAAACATATGCTCACACAAAAACTTGGACACAAATGTTCAGAGAAGCAGCATCTGTAAAAGCCAAGAGGTAGAAACCACCCAAATGTCCATCGACTGATGAAGGGATAAGCAAAATGTGGCAAATCCACACAATGGAATATAAGCCAGCCACCAAAAGGAATGAAGTGCTGACATGTGCTACAATAGCAGGGATGAACCTGACATTATGCTAAATGAAAGAAGCCAGACGAAAAAGGCTACAGATTTTATGATTCTATTTATATGAAATGTCAAAAGAGCCAAATCTATACAGACAAAAAGATTAGTGGTTGCCTAAGGCTGGTGGGCTTATAGGAAAATGAGGGAGTAAAAACTAAGGGGTATGGGGCTGATAGGATAATAAAAATGTTCTAAAATGGACTGTGGCCATACTTGTACAACTCTGTGAATGTACTAAAGCCCACTTAACAGTATAGTTTAAATGGGTGAATTGTATGGTATGTGAATCACAGCTCAATAAAGCTCTTATAAGGAAAACAAACAAACAAACAAAAAGACGATCTAGGCCAGTGAGTGGTTCTTTGGTATGTATCAAAATTATCTGAGGATTTGTTAAAACACATTGCTGGCCCCTGCCCTCAGTGTCCGAGTCAGCTGGTCTCACAGCAGCCCTGGAAACTTGCATTTCTAACAAGTTCCCAGGTGATGCTAACACTGTTGGTTCAAGGACTGCTTTGGAGACACTAAAATGGTCTATGCGAAAAGTAAAGAGGCTTCAAAAGGGTTTAAATAATTACCCTGACAGATGTATATTAACTCATTAAGGTAAGTTAAGCATGTACAGGTACTTCCTCAGCTTTTTGATGTTGTAACAAACATAAAGGTCATTCATTCCTTTCATAAACTCTCTTGATCCTTTACGAGATAAAATATTGGAAAATGGTACAAACAGATACTTTATTGAGAATGTATTGTGTTCCAGGAAATGCTAAGCACATATCATATGTTAACTTCACTAATCCTCATAACTATCCTTTGAGGTACATCCTTCTGATAAAGCCCCATTTTATAAATGAGGAAGTTGAGGCCTAGGGGATAAATAATTTGTCCCGATTCATACATGTAGTAAGATGTGTACGGAAGCATCAGGACGTAACTACATGCTGTGATGTACTTACTAAGGCATCACATGTCAAAAGAATGGATTTTGGCCAGAGGTTGTCTGAACGACACTGGTTATATTTCTAAAAACAGGTAGGGGTGCTCTGGTGGCTCAGTCGGGTAAGCATCTGATTCTTGATTTCAGCTCAGGTCATGCATGATCTCATGGTTTGTGAGACTGAGTTCCACGGAGGGCTTCTTGCTGACAGCATGGAGCCTGCTTAGGATTCTCTCTCCCCCTCTCTCTGCCCCTCCCCCACTGGTACTCTCTCCCTCTCTTTCAAAATAAATAAATAAAGTTAAAAAAAAAATGTAAAAACAACAAAAACAGGGGTCAAAAGCCACATCAGGAACATTTCTCCTGATTGGAGAAATCTTCCTAAGGTTGATGTCCTTAGTCTTCCAGGAAAAGATAATGACTCTGTCTTCTTTTATTTTGTGTCGACACAGGAAGTAGGAGAATGTGTGCCTTTTTTTTTTTTGAGAGAGAGAGAGAGGGAGAGGATGTGCGTGTATGTGCAGGAGAGGGACAAAGAGAATCTTAAGCAGGCTCTATGCCCAGCGTGGAGCCCAACGTGGGGCTTGACTCACAACTGTGAGATCATGACCTGAGCCAAAACCAAGAGTCCAGTACTTATTGGACTGAGCCACCCAGCCTCCCTAACAGTGCATTCTCTCAATGACATAAGAGAAATCAGAAATAACACTAGCTCTAATGGAATGCTGGAGATTTATGTCAGAAGAGAACACAGAAAACAAAAGAATTAAGTTCACAGTGCTTGCTTTGTTAAAGATATTGTGCTCAATACTACTGTATTGAGCAACTGGTAATGCTAAAGTTGATTTTTAGGACACCCATTGCTATTTCAGATGTCAATAAAATGAAGTAGAAAAGTTTTTAACTCACTTAAAACATACATAAAAATCTATAACCAAAAGGCCAACATAATGTTCACCTTCCCTTCCCACTCTGCTTCCCAAATCCCTACTGTTTTTCTTTGTGTCTTTGAGAAACCTATCTTTACACCCAGGTCTGCAACATCTATCAATTTCACCTCTGTAAGGTACCTTGCAACAGCCGTATCCCAGGTCTCCAGTAACCCCTGTGATGGCCTCACCGGTCTCCCTATATGTGTCCTTCCATGTTTGCTATAGACAGATAGCAAACCTTAGACAGATCTGTGATACTGTCACACTGGGGCTTAAACCTTCATGAAGCTGCACCACTAACAAATGAAGTCAAACTTGTAAGCATGACATTCAAGAGTCTACTTTCCATTTTTATTGCAATGTTTACTTGCCAATAGATGTTTCTTATCAAATGCCTACTCTATTGGTCATAAAGTGGAATCAGACAAATTCATTGTAAATAAATAAACAAATAAATAAATAAAAATTTTAATTGAGATTTTATTTGGCCCTTTTCACGTTTTCATTTGAAGGTGCTGGAGAAAAATGCATTTATCATACATGCAAAGTATTGTAACAGCTTTCCTTTATATAGTAAAAGCAACACACACACACACACACACACACACACACACACACACTGCTAATACTCAAACTCACAAGGGAAAACAGTGCATCATCCAGATGTGATAATGGCACAGAATCTTGAAGAGGCTTCATTTGGTTTTGGAAGTCAGTGGGGGCTCAGGTGACCAGAAGACCTGACCCATGTTGGGCCTCCACATTCTATGACATGTCATCTTATAATACAATAATGGATACAAAACAAAGAGAATGAGAAGTCTCCAGAGCAGGCTCAAAATTTGAGTAGACAGTCCCTTCTGAGACCCAATACAGCAAATCAGAGAGTGGGACACACTACATAAACGGTGTATTCTGTGGATAACACATACATAAACAGATGTCAATCAGCCCTAGAAAATTCCTGACAGACTAATCCTGAGCCACAAGTTTGGAGCTTATTCCTCCTGGGAAGTGAGGAAGTGCTGAGCCCTCTTGCTCATAATAACCCTAATGAAGATCTGTCCAACAGTGCAAACCCAGCCCAAGCTCATGCGATATATAATTCCATTCCTGGCCCTATGCTGGCCACTGCAGGGAATACAGAAATGGAAAAGGTAGTGGTCATTTTCCTTTTTTTGGGGGTCATAGAGCAAAGAACAGTGTTTCTTAAAGCATAATCCTGATTAGCTATATCAGAACGACTTAAACTTATTAAAAATACACATTCCTGAGTGCTGATCTGATTTAGATACAATAAATTCTGCAAGAGTGACCCAAAATCTGCATTTTTGAATTCAATTTTTTAATTATACGACACATTTATGTAGTTTCAATGCTAAAACTGTGGGAAGTCTAGCTTCCATTCTTGTCCACTCTCTCCTGTCTGCTACAGGCAACCATTTTAGTCCTTTTTATCTTTCTATTGTTTCTTTGGAAAATATAAGAATGACTGCATATACACACATACACACACACACACACACACACACACACACACATTTGCATTTTTCTTTACAGGTTCTGAATATATATTAAAGTTTGGGTACCAGTGTCTAGAATCAGACATGATTTACTGGATATAGGACCTTGGAAAAATTACTTAAATTCTCAGGTTATTCCTCTGCAAAATGCAGTTATTGTTTCATAAAAGCTTAATACAGACTAGTACTCAATAAACGGAAGCTATTACTATTAATATCATCATTCATTCATCAAACATAGGTTTAATGAACACCTATTATGAAGAGCTATTCTAGGAACTATAAAGCAATATACAAAACAGAGTTCCTGCTCTGAAGGAACTTCTATTCTAATATGGAGTGAAAGAGACAATAGTATAATATAAAACAGCACTAAGTAGCAATCCATAATAAGAAGAAGGATAAGCCTGAGTAAGAGAATAGCACATTGTCTTTTATATAGCATAGTTGGGGAAAGAAAGTCTTGCTGATTTATGTGGCATTTCAGCAGAGACCTGAAGGAAAGGAGGAAGGAGGAAGGAGCAATGTAATATTTAGAGCAAGAGAGTTCCAGACAGAGGAAAGAGCAAGTGCAAAAGCCCTGAGGTAGGTACATGCTTTGGGTATTATGGAATAAAGAAGACTGTGTGACTAATAGGACAAAGGAGACGGGGTAAGAGCACAGGAGATGGGGTGGATGAGGTGAAGTAACCAGAGGTCTGATGATGTCAGATGTATGAAGCACAGAAAGGGCTTTGGAACTTATTCTAGTTGTGATAGGAAGCTACTGAAGGGTTCTGAGCACTGGAGAGATGTGATCAGATTAAATTTTCAAGGGATCACTCTACCTCCGTGTGGATAAAAGACTGAGAGCAGCACAATAACAAACATGGTGATCAGTCAGACAACTACTGCAGTAATCCAAATGAGAGAGGTGGTGCTCTCATCAAAGTAGAAACAGTACAGATGGAGAGAAGTGACTAGACTCTAGACTTATTCTGAAAGTAGGGCACACAAGATTTGCAGATGGACTGGATGCAGCATGTAAGAGAAGTGAAGAATGATTCCAAGGCTTTTGGCCTTAGTAAAATAGGTACATAGAAATGTCATTTGCTGAGATGTGGGATGCAGGGGGACAAAGCATGTTTTGGGAGAGTGGAATCAAGAACCGTTGTGGCCATGCTACTAGACGTCCAAATGAAGGTATTTAAAAATCAGACGGATTCTACAACTCTGGAGTTTAGGGAGAAGTCATCATCATCAGCATCCTCATTTCCATTTCCCTCATTTCCATTTCCCAAGAGATGGACTATGGTGTCTCTAAGACATCTTCCAGCTCGAATACTGTCTGGCCCTGCATGATCTGGTTTCTCGAGGTCCTGGATGAATTTTAGGTAAAAAGGGTAACGACTAGAAATAGTAGTATTTACTGCTGCTCAGGTCGGAAAATAGTTTTGAGTCAAGAGTTGGTAAATAGCCTCTTGTAGCCTAATATCTACTGCAGTGTCCTAGGAGGTAACGAGCCCGTCCCCTGCTGGGATCAAGGCAAAGAGCTACCTACCATTTCAAGTTTTAATTTATTTACTCATTTTAAGTAATCTCTGCACCCAATGTAGGGCTTGAACTCACGACCCTGAGATCAAGAGTTGCACGCTCTTCTGAGCCACACAGGTGCCCCAGCCCTACCATTTCAAAACTATCTTTCTGGAAAGCTCAAGTACAGAGAACCTTTACGGTGACAAAGTGGAGTTGGTGAGAGGCTGAGATACATGTACTACTAGTTCCAGAGAGTATCAGTCAAGGATTCTGACAAGTATGGTAAGCAGCTGCATTCATCCTTTTTAGAAGCATATGTCCTAGGCTGAGCTGGGTTCCTCTCTCCCATGTTTCTATATTAAGCAGCATATGCCTCCAGTATCATTTATCTTACATCATAATCCGTTCATATGTCTTTGTTTCTCACTCTGTGTCCTAGGAACACAGGCACTGTTTCCTAATCACCCTTTAAGCCCTGTCTTTAGCAGAGAAACTGGTCCATATACATACATCTAATACATATTTGATGAAAAATTAGGGGAATGTGTCCCTTTGTACAGTGTCAAGTCTTTCATTTTTTACATTTCTTTTCTCCTCTATTTATTTATTTTTTTTTTAGTGTTTATTTATTTTGAGAGAGAGAGCATGTGTGCACACATGTGTGCAAGATAGGGAGGGGCAGAGAGAGAGAGAGAGAGAAAGAGAGAGAGAGAATCCCAAGCAGGCTCCGCACTATCAGACCCTATGCGGGGCTCAGTCCTATAAACTGCCAGATCATGACCTGAGACAAAATCAAGAGTCCAATGCTTAACCAACTGAGCCACCCAAGCGCCCCTCCTCTGTTTATTTTTAATTTTTACTGAGCATTTAATCACAGAAAATGGAGGGTTTCTTGAGATATCCAGAGGAAGCAAGAGTCTCTCCTTAACCCAAGGGACTAAGACAGCTGTGAAGGTGTGATTTTAAAGCCCAAGGCTGCTAAAGGCAAGACAGTGCAAATTAACATGAAGACCTGTAGTGAAAGCACCTTACTGAAGAGGCTGTAAGGAACTCTGCAAGACTGACTGGGTGGTACTGTCTGTAAATGATCCAGAAGACACCAGCCACCACCAAGATTCCACCAGGCCCATCTTAGGCACCTAGCCCAGTATAAGATCTGATTAAGACTTCTGGGCCACTTTTTTATGGCCTTTGATTTTTAGCACTTGGACATTAACAAGAAAGACTTAAATTACTTGTTTGGTCTTCGGTGACTGTTATCAGACACAAGCACTCAAAGATAAGAGCATAACGTTCATAACTGAGAGTCAAGGTTTAGACTCCTGAAATCATTTTCATTCTAGAGCATACAGGAGATGCCAGACCCTGTTTTCTGTAATGACCAATCCCAAGAGGATTACACAACTTTTTAATGGGTTAGATTCCATGACAGCCTGGAATGATGCTCTTCTACCCACAGTTAGGTAACTTGGGACATTTTGAATACAAGGCAATCAACCACTTGGCTAAACTGAGTTTAGAACAACAACGTGAGCTACCTAGAAAACTGACAAGTGAACGATGAGTGATTACTAAGAAAAAAGGCATACGGTATTAATGTATTTAATGCCCCCCCAAAATAGTGTTGTCTTTCACCTAGAAAACAACAATCATCTGGACAAGTTCAAGCCCCCGGTAGGTTGAAAACTCCCCAGTGCTTGCTTGCCCCTCCAAACTGAAGACTTCTTGGGAATCGAAATGACCCAAAGCTGAGCACAGTTAATAAGAAAAGTTCAACCTTCAACTCTGTACCGAAAGCAAGGATAAACGTACCTAAAGTCTGGGTCCCTGAGGACTTGCCAAACAGTCCCATTTGACCTCGCTGTCTACAATACTATGCCCTCCCTCATCCCATGCCTCTCGGACAGCGTCCGATCGGAGTCCATACAGCCAGACTCCTGTCCACATCCCCAGCCTTGTGAAAGGCAGGAACCGCTTCTGCGCTAAACCCGCCTCGGGCCCTCGGCTCACCCCAGGCAGCCAGACAGTCGATCTGCAGAGGCAGCTTTTCCAGGATCGGCACTGGCT
The DNA here is from genome assembly GCF_024362965.1 of Panthera pardus. Classification (NCBI taxonomy): domain Eukaryota; kingdom Metazoa; phylum Chordata; class Mammalia; order Carnivora; family Felidae; genus Panthera; species Panthera pardus. Next base: position 53,470,599 of record NW_026526810.1, on the reverse strand, counting down.
CGAAGGCGTCATGCATGGCGGCGAGAAGAGTCGCCGCAGCAGTCTCACCCGAAGTGTGCGGGGACGGGCCAGGTTTGGGCCTGGGCCGGGAACCAGCCCAAAGGAAGGGCCAAGCGGGACGCTGACCGAGACCCCAGCTACAGGCCGTTTGGCAACACAGCCAACACCGGACTTCCTGCCGGGCTAAGCCCGCCCCTTCCGCAGCAGAAGCCCACCCCTTCCGCGCAAACTCCTAACGCTCTTTCGAGGAACGCGCCGGCGCTAGGCTTCCCACCTTCACCCTAGACCCAGAACTTGTGTGTCATGGAGCCTGATTAGCGACGGGGCTTACCTAAAAGGCGGGGAGGGGCGGGGAGGGGCATCTTGGAACGGTCTCAGACAGTGTAGCATGGTGGTGAGTTCGGGCTTTGGCGTCACTTAGTCGGGATGGAGACCATTTAGGAAATTAGCCTTTGTTTCTTTATCTGCTAAAGGATGGTAGTGTTCCACACTAACTTGGTGTTGTGGACATTAGCAACTCCTGACACACTCTAAACACCCAATAAATGGTGGTTTTTGCATTACCATTATAATCCCAACTTCAACTATTTTACCCTTTTTTTTAAAGTTTGTTCTAGGCCAGTGGTTCTCAAAATGTGATCCCTAGACTAGTAGTATCAACATCACCTGGAAACTTAGTGGAAATGCAGCCTCAGGCCTCATTCCTGCCCTACTGGATCAGAAAATCTGGATGGGGAGGGGGGTGTTCAGGGGGTCCAGCAGTCTGTGCTTTAGTAAGTCCCCAGAGTGAGTCCATGGACTTTAATGTTTGAAAACTACTGCAAGACTGAGGTGTATCTGGCAACCCCTCCCTCCCCCCCACACACAAAGAATATAGCAGGTAGGTCATTAAAGCATTTGAGTTTAAAACAGAAGTCTACGATAAGTAAAAAAAAAAACTGGCCTTGGTCACTTTATTTTTATACAATGTCAGTTTCTTCACTTGTAAATTAGGATTACTGTCCCATCTTTACCAAATGCTGTTTCTGATAATCCAGTGAAATACTTTCAAAGTGTCAGTATTAACACAAAAACTGCTAAATGAATCGAGCATTATGGGTGATTTTCACCATAGAAATGAACACCTTGAAAATATAGAACTGCCAGCTGCTGTCCTCAAAGAAGGCCTGATACCTAGCAGTTTCAGGCCCAAGGACTAAGACCGATATAAACTCTCAGGTAACATGTCAATGTAACAACTATAAATTACTTCTGAACCAGTTCTAAGAAATGATACGCTGTATGTAATCACAGTGCCATAACCCATAAGAGAATGCAGAAAGAATTATCAGGTACAGTCTACAAAATTTGTTACTTTACACTACTGCTTAACACCTTAAGATTTTTTCCCTAGTCTTAAGTCAACATCTAACCACCCTCAAAAAATATTTGACCAACTATCTTGGTGCATTATAACTATTATTCACTTGTTAAGTGTCTCTATGGAAGAACAGCACACAACAGTACCACTAGCCCTTTGCTAATGGATTAACCTGAGAATATAGTCAGTTCTTCATATGTTCCTTAGAGATACCGCCTAGGTGACTTTTTTTTTAAATCACCACAGCAAAGAGCTATACAGAGATGTCAAATAAATGTAAACACTTCCACTATAGTATGAGTTAGTAAGATTGTGGTCATGTGGTCAATGGTTTCAACAGATAATAAGACAATGTAGAGTAAAAACCATGGAAGGAAAATTCCCACAAGAAATTGGGAGAAAGGATGGTCTTTAGAGAAAGTCTGAAAAAAATGAGGAAAATATATTAATTTTGTTAAAATTTTTTATATTAAAAAGTGGCATGAACTTTCTACGTAAAACAAAAATCTTGGGAAGGCAAAATTGGACAAAACCATTAAAACAAATATAGTGCTTCAAATGAATCCCATCACCTTGTGATGTCTCTTATAAACAGTCTCTAAACCAACACCAGGTATAAGAACAGTCGATCCTAAAGAATGAGCAGCAGTCCAGGGCCTCCACGCTACTTCATGCAGGAAAAACTGTTTCAATTAAGCCAGAAGGACCTGTTTCCTTTGTATTAGCTCCTGCTTCCTAAGCATTACAGTTCCTTTAGCAGGGCACTCATTCACAAGCACTTAGACGGAGTGCCTCTCTGCATCTAGTGCAACACCCAGTGAATGGCATGAAGGCAAACAAAGCACTGCCTAGGACTCTGCAATGCCACCGCCCTTGGAGGCTTACAAAACAGTAGTTAAAAGTTCTGGAGTGTGCACCACATTGCCAGCAATGGGATGTGTCACAATAGCAGATGTCAAGAGTTAAGCTAATATTTCTCTCTAAAGTACATCTGAGATAGAAAAATCTTTAATATACACCATTTGTAAACAAAATTGCACTTGATTTTTTTTTAAATGATCTGAATCATACTGTAACAGTTTGCTTCTCTCTTACATACTCTTTTGTTTTTGTTTTAAATCATCCATAGAACCATGGCTCCTTAGCTCGGGACTCTTTTTTTCTCCAAATTACCTCTGTAAGATGTAACCTTGGCTTCTCAGGAAATGGAAAGGTAATTGATAATTTCCCCCATCACCTATGTAACTCTCTAAATAAATAAAAATTATAGGCAGTTGCTCCTGGAGATTACATATTATGGCGTTGATGTCATAGTTCTTTAGAAGATGTTAAACTTTTTAGTTTGACAGATTAAACAATTTAAACGTTATAGAAGGTTCAGGAACAACACACATAAGTTGCATAAACATCCATGTCAGGGTGTGGGAGGGAAAGGGGCATCAATGTTGTAAATAAAAACTTGTAGATTTTTCTTGTCCTATGAACTTGTTTTCAGTAAGATGTTCTCCTTGTTCTGACACCTCTCACCAGCTCCAATGCACAAAGGTCAAGGAATAGATCAGGTTTCACTGCCTCCTTTAATTCCATGGAGGAGTGTAGAAGATTGACACAGAAGCTGATCTCTTCCGAGTCACTACCCATCTTCAACTGCACATCTTCCCATTCTTTACTCCATTTTGGACCTTTCAAAGTGTGTGATCATTCGTTCCTAGGGGGAAAAAAAGTCTTTTCTAAGCATATTAATTTTAAATGGTCTACATTCCAAGTATCCTCTATAAAGAGGATGCACACACACATTTCCCACAAGTACTTTTGCTTATGTCCACTAAATATTTAGAAATGGTTCCTATCTATGAAGATTTTGAAACACACAGATGCCTAGGCCCCACTGGAAATCAACTGAATCAAAATTTCTAGGTTTCTGGACACCAAACCACAGATCAAAAGGAACTGTATCTTTCTGAGTCAAATAAGATGATTAAACAAATATTTACTTAAGATTAAGCTTAAATGGGGGCGCTTGGGTGGCTCAGTTGGTTGAGCGTCCAGCCCTTGATTTCAGCTCAGGTCATGATCTCATGGTTCTTGAGTTTGAGCCCCGCATTGAGCTCTGTGCTGGCAGTGCAGAGCCTGCTTGAGGTTCTCTCTCTCCCTCCCTCTCTCTGCCCCTCCTCCACTTGCTCTCTCTTTCTCTCTCTCAAAATAAATAAACTTCAAATAACTTAAAAAAAAAAAAAAGATTAAGTTTTAATGAAAATGTGGACCTCCTCTGATTCAAGAATTTAACTTGAAGAAAATGTCAAGGATGTGGGCAAAGATTTAGCCAGAAACATTTCTACTGCAAAACTCAAAATTATAACAAAACAGAATTAAATGTTCAAAAACACAGGACTGTTTAAACAAAATATGGTATATCCTTAAAATGAAAGATTACACATTCATTAAAATTACACTTGACGAAAAAGTTCTAGAGATCTGTTGTACAACAATGTGCATATAGTTAACACTATGCACCTGACAATAATTAGGATGGCAGATTTTATATATTTTCATAATTTTTCTAAAAATCATGTTAAAAATTAGGTCTGATTAGAAAACAGTATTTATATATGCCATTTCAAAGAAGAAAATTAACGTGTTACCATTAAATTTCCTCTCTTATGTAATTTTTCACCTTAGAGTTAACATTTTTCATTTTGTGTTGTTTCACTTGCTAAAAGCACCTATCACCAATTTATCCTGAACTGTAACAGAAGTGTAAATACTTTTTCAATATGATCAATTACATCAGCCAATCTATCCTTTTTATTTTATTCTTAGAACTACTCCTCCTGAAGCTCTCTGGTCTGCTCCATTCTGGACTGGATGCCCTCTAAGACTGTCACCCAGCTATTGCTCTTGGAGTTTCTTACATCATCATCCTGGGAGTTTATCCTTGCCCCTCTGTTGGACCCTTTTTTTTTTTTTTTTTTTTTTTTTTTTTTTTTTTTTTTTTTTCAACGTTTATTTATTTTTGGGACAGAGAGAGACAGAGCATGAACGGGGGAGGGACAGAGAGAGAGGGAGACACAGAATCGGAAACAGGCTCCAGGCTCTGAGCCATCAGCCCAGAGCCTGACGCGGGGCTCGAACTCACGGACCGTGAGATCGTGACCTGGCTGAAGTCGGACGCTTAACCGACTGCGCCACCCAGGCGCCCCTGTTGGACCCTTTATTTCCTGAATCCAAAGTCTTTCTCTTTTTAGTTCTCTCAATTTATAAAGAACATTTTCTATTACTTTCCTGAGAAAGCACATATAGAATGTTAATTATTTTATTTTTTGCATGACTGAAAACATCTTTATTTTACCCTCATACTGACAGTTTAGTTGAAAATACAATTCTAGGTTGAAAATGATTTTCCTCAGGGGCCTAGGTGGCTCAGTTGGTTGAGCGTTCCATTTTGGCTCAGGTCATGATCTCGCGGTTTGTGGGATCAAGCCCCACGTGCTGGCAGCTCAGAGCCCGGAACCTGCTTCAGATTCTGTGTCTCCCCCTCTCTCTGCCCCTCCCCTCCTCGTGCTCTCTGTCTCTCTCAAAAATAAATAAACATTAAAAAAAAGAAAATAATTTTCCTCAGAATTCAAAGACATTGTTCTATTAACTTCTAGCTTCCAAAACTGAGGCCACAAAGTCTGATGCTGTTTTGATTCCTGGTCCTTTAAAACTTGTTTCTCTTGTAATTCATTTAAGTTCTTAGTTCTTGAATAGGTTTTTCACACAGGGAAATATGAACAGATAGGTGAAGTCGATATAACCAAAAGTACTGTAATAAACCTGTAGTGAACTGCCCAACTGGGTTTCACATACTCAGCCTTCTTTGACTGAAACAGAGCGATGGCTAGAGAGCTAAAGTCAAAAGGAAGCCCTGAGGGCAAACTATTAGCAGAAGCCCACAACAGGGAGATCTAGGAACTGCAGAATATACCACAGAAAGCAAAGTGTTACAAAGATAGGTTTAATTCTAAATGGTAGAGTTCTCAATTATTTCAATGCATAGAACTGCTAAGGAATTTGACATTGTATGCCGCATCACACAGCAAGTCAGTGGGAAATGAACAATTTTTCTTAGCAGCCAATCGAACAAAGTAAGTTGGATTCAGGCAGATGCTTTCAAAGGACATTCAAAAATCAAGGGATACTAGAATAACCTAATATTCAGAACAAAAGACCTGTCCTCAAATCTGATCATAAAACTTTGGAAAAGAAATAGGGGACAGGTACAGAAAGGAAACCTTCTTGAATAATATCTGGGTTCTAATATTGGTATTTCTATTCTCATCCTTTTTCAACTATACCAACTACAGCCCTTCAGGCCGTTACCGAGTCAAAGAAATAAAATTCCCCTGAACAAAGGACCTATGATTCCCTATTAAATCATGAGACCCACAGTTTATGCACATGATTTGATTACTAACCTCATCTGAATCCAGAAGGGCTGGAAGTGCTCTGCAGAGAGGAAAACACCAAAATGAACAACGTAAAGTCATAAATGGTTCATAAAGGAAATTATGAATACAATTTAAAGCCCTTTCAATAATTAAGATCTGCATCTTATTAATGGGCACTTCAGGGGGAAAAAGCAAATATGAAACAGAAGAGTTACTGGAATTGTACAGAGAAAAACCATGTCATGCACTGTAACAGGGCCAATATTTAATTAAAAATATAGTCATGGAACTAAAAAATCTCAAAAGGATTATCCCAATGATTTTGGGAAGGTGTACAGCTAAATCTTTCTAAGCAGAAATGTCATCTGAACATATAATCCTGATTGTTTGTATATCATTCCTTATTTTTAACATCTTTTTAACATTTTTAATATTCTTTAATTTTCTATTAGCATTCGCATTAGCATGTTCTTCAGCTCATTTACTTAAAATAATAAAAGTTATACTAACTGAAATAGGATTCTTATGATAACAATTCAAAAACTTACACATCTGTCACAGAAGAAGGAACATTCTCTTCTACCCATTTCAAATCATCTTCCTGCTGGAAACATACAAATACCAGTGGTTACTAAAATGCACCAGATAATACATGTCAAGTAAGGATCTAAAGAGGTCTCAACATTTTTAAACTTAGTCTTTTGAGAATTCTGAAGTAGTATATTCACATAACAACTGGGACTGCTAATAATTTAAAAAATTATATAGTCAATACTTTAAAAAAATCCATGTAAGTGTAATATAAGTATGTAAGTGAAATATAAAATTGTCTTTAAATGCTTTCTTCTCAATGTTCTAATACCTAAGAGTTTGCTTCCTGTAAGTTTTGCTCCTTGCTTCCTGTAAGTTTTGCTCCTTAAAAGTGAGATAAATTCTAAAGCCCTTAATGTAGACTGCATGCATAGTTCTAAAAAACAAACAAGAAACTGCTGAATGAAAAAAAATCTTGATCTTTACTACAAATAGCATCTTAGGTTAACAGGGCTATAACTTCCATTGATGAAAACAATTAAACAGAACCATCAGACTAGTCTGAGGTGCCTTTTCAGGACACGGTAACAAACCAACTAGGTTAAAGATAACTTGATCTTAGAATGAGAATCACTTACTGTTTCTGTTTTTAAAAATGTAAATGTAATATATATTAAAAGATGTATAAAGCAAGCTTAATTACCGCATAGATCTAAAAAATCATTAAGGCCTGTATACAATTACTTACTGCTTTGTTTACTTTACTATTTCCATTTGGTTCTTGTTTAGTACTTCTCATTTTCATTCCTTCTGCAGAGGGAAAACAAAGTAGATGGGTTAAGTGTATCAGAGACCAGCAATAATTTCAAACATGGATTCAGAACTTTAGGTTTATGGATCCTGATTTATACAACAGTTATTTCTCTACTTTTATGCTAGAAGTTCAAAGCCAAATTTCCAGCTCATCCAGTAAGCAAAGTGTACATTTACTGTGCAATTATTCACTGAATTTACCATGGCTTCACCTTAATATTTATACCCTTACTTTTGATTCCCCCTAACTTCACCACATACCAAATTGAGAAACAATATAAACTGTATCAAAGTATCTTGATTTTGATACTCACAAACTGTTATATTTGCTTTACTCTATTTCTAAAAACCAGAAAATAATATTTAAAGCGCAAATCAATTTTATCACTACCAAAGCTTTCTTTTAGCATAGGTTCTTTTTGTTCATCTTCTTCCTCTTCCTCAGACAATGGTGAAAAGGCAAACCTGACAACGGAAAGAAACAAATTAGAAAACTACAAGAAATGCTACACTCTCTAGATTTTACAGACCTTATTACTGAAGCTGCAATGAGTCATTCATAAAATTATTTTAGTGAAAACAAAATAATTCTTCCCCTTCAGAAAGCTCTTATTTGCCTTTATTAGCAAGAGAAGCAGAACAGTATCACATTTACAAGTGCAGGCTCAGCCACATACTACCTGGGACTTGAGACAAGTTACTTATTCTCTGTGCCTCAGTTTTCTCATCTGAAATTGGGGATAAGACATTACTCATAGAGGTGTTTTATAAAAAGTAAACAAGTCATTTCAAAAAGTGCTTAGAACAATACCTCATATGGTAAAGCATTTACAAGCATATATTACCAAGAAGAGGAAAGTAAATTCTCATGTAATTTAAAATCTCAGCCTTTCAATTTGTAGTTAAGAGACAAAATCCTGACCTTGTATGTACCAGGTAATTTAAAATCTCAGGTTCCAAGTGGGGAGTTGAGAAGATGAAGGCTTCATCTGGTACATCTAAGATATCTTTCCTTTACAACTTCCAAGAGATTCAGCAGAGCAGCTGCCAGACAGATATCTCCTAGAAAGCTTCCACTTTGAACTCACTCTGTACTGTTGTCTCTTATTTTAATTCTACTTTGTTTTTAAATCACCCTTTCATGAATTAAAAAACAAAAACTCCACAGAACTCTTTAAAAGCTAGGAGTAACAGGGAACACCCATAACCTATTAAAGGATAATTAGCAAAAATTAACACTAGATATCAAAGTTAATAATACTTGAAAAGCACTTTTTAAAATTCAGAATAAAATGAGGAGGCCCACTCTCAATGCCTCAGTTCAATATTATACAGGAGAGCCTAACCAACAAAGGAAACAGTAATGAGGCAGCAGTGTTAGTTGGAAAAGAAAGAGTAACATTGTCATTACTTTCAATAACAATCAATCTAATGGGGAAATCTAGAAATTATCAGAACTAACAAGACAACATATGAAGGTTGATGGATATGATATATAAAAATCAATAGCATTACAAGGCTCTTGGCTGGCCCAGTCCATAGATAATGCAACTCTTGATCTCAGGGTTGTGAGTTCAAGCCATGTTAGGCACGGAGCCTACTTAAAATTTGTTTCAGGTCATGATTTCACGGTTCTTAGGACTGAGCCCCACATAGGGTTCTGCGCTGACAGCATGGAGCCTGCTTGGGATTCTTCCACCCACCCCTCCTTCCTTCCCTCCTTCCTTTTCCTTCCTTTCCTTCCTTCCTCTCTTCCCTTTCTTTCTGTCCTTTCTCTCTCTCTCTCTCTCTCAAAATAAACATTTCACTCCTATATGGAATTTGAGAAACTCAACAGATGAACATAGGGGAAGGGAAGGAAAAATAACATAAAACAAAGAGGAAGGCAAACCATAAGAGACTCTTAAATACAGAGAACAAACTGAGGGTTGCTGGAGGGGGGTGGGTTAAATGGGTGACAGGCATTAAGGAGGGCACTTTGCCGGATGAGCACTGGGTGTCAATATGTAAGAGACGAATGAATCACTGGGTTCTACTCCTGAAGCCAAGACTACACTGTATGTTAACTAACTTGAACGAACGAATGAATATATAAATAAATATTAAAAAATTTAAAACAATCAATAGCATTCCTACATTTTTGCCAAAGCCACATGTACTATTTTAAAAGGGTGCATCCATAAGAGCCATAAAAATTTTTAAATATTTTAACAAAAGTTATAAAACAGGGGGGCCTAGGTGGCTTAGTCAGTTGAGCAACCAAGTCTTGATTTTGGATCTCATTATGATCCTAGAATTGTAAGACTGAGCTCTAGACTAGGCTCCACGCTGAGGGTGAGGCTCTCGGGGCGCCTGGGTGACTCAGTCAGTTAAGCATCTGACTCTTGATTTCATCTCAGGTCATGATCTCATGGTTCCTGGGATACAGTCCCACATCACAATCACCACGGAGCCTGCTTGGGATTCTCTCTCTCCCCCCTTCTCTCTACCCTTCCCTTCCCGCCCCCCCTCAAAATCAATAAACTTAAAAAAAAAAGTCTCCTCTCTCCTTCTGCCCCCTTCCCTGCTCATTCTCTCTTAAAAAAAAAAAAAAAAAAAGTTATAAAACATAAAGCACTGAAAAGATTAAAAACAATAGGACATACCATATGCAAGGATGGAAAAAATATATGTAACTTCCCTAATTAACCTATCAATTCAATTAAATTCTAATCAAAATCTGATAAAGGTTTTCCTACAATTAAATAAACTAGTTAAATATTTTATTAAAGAGAAAAGACCCAATAGCAATGGATATTTTCTAAAAAAGAAGATTAAGGGGGAAGACACATATGAAGACTTATCAGTAAACTAAGATAATGTGAGAAAGTGTACTACTGATGTAGGATCAGAGAGAGAGAAAAAAGCAGAATAGAGAACTCACAATTAAACAATTCTTGATGAATAAAAGCACAACTGTGAAATTTTGAAAAAATCATAGAATAACTTTAGACTTCACCTTAAGCCAGGAAAAAATTTCTTAGACAAGACACAAAAAAATGGGGCACCTGGGTGGTCCAGTCAGTTGAGCATCCGACTCGGCTCAGGTCATGATCTCTACAGTTCATGAGTTTGAGCCCCACACTGGGCTCGCTGCTGTCAGCAGAGAGCCAGCTTCAGATCCTCTGTCGCCCTCTCTCTGCCCCTCCCCCATCTGCACACTCTCTCAAAAATAAACATTAAGAGGCGCCTGGGTGGCTCAGTCGGTTGGGCGTCCGACTTCGGCTCAGGTCACGATCTCACGGTTAGTGAGTTCGAGCCCCGCGTCGGGCTCTGTGCTGACAGCTCAGAGCCTGGAGCCTGTTTCAGATTCTGTGTCTCCCTCTCTCTCTGACCCTCCCCCGTTCATGCTCTGTCTCTCTCTGTCTCAAAAATAAATAAACGTTAAAAATAAATAAATAAACATTAAAAAGAAAAAAACAATGGGAATGCAAGCTGGTGCAGCCACTCTGCAAAACAGTATGGAGGTTCCTCAAAAAACTAAAAATAGAACTACCCTACGACCCAGCAATTGCACTACTAGGCATTTATCCAAGGGATACACGTGCTCTGTTTCAAAGGGACACATGCAGCCCCACATTTATAGCAGCACTATCAACAATAGCTAAAGTATAGAAAGAGCCCAAATGTCCATCGATGGATGAATGGATAAAGAAGATGTGGTATATATATACAATGGAGTATTACTCGGCAATCAAAAAGAATGAAATCTTGCCATTTGCAACTACGTGGATGGAACTGGAGGGTATTATGCTAAGTGAAATCAGTCAGTCAGAGAAAGACAAAAATCATATGACTTCACTCATATGAGGACTTTAAGAGACAAAACAGATGAACATAAGGGAAGGGAAACAAAAATAATATAAAAACAGGGAGGGGGACATAACAGAAGAGACTCATAAATATGGAGAACAAACTGAGGGTTACGGGAGGGGTTGTGGGAGGGGGGATGGGCTAAATGGGTAAGGGGCACTAAGGAATCTACTCCTGAAATCATGGTTGCACTATATGCTAACTAATTTGGATGCAAATTTTAAAAAATAAAAAATAAAACAAGTTAAAAAAAAGACAAAATACACAATACATAAAGGAAAAAAATAACAAATTTGACTCCATACTTCCAACTTTTTCTATGGCCAAAACACCATTCAATTGTTCAAAGATAAACTAGAAGAAAATATCTGGAATGCTTGGAACAAAATATTGGAATCTAAAATATATAAGGAATTCCTACAAATCAATATAAAAATGATCAATAAGCTGATAAGGAAAAAAAGTCAAAGATATAAAAAGCTGACTGGCAGAAGAATAATATGACCAGTAAATACATAAAGACAAAAATTTAGTCTTAAATGCAACTAAAAATACAGTGAATATTCTCATTTACCAGATCTGCAAAAATTAAATAATAGGGAAATAGGAAGGTAGAGGAGAGAGCTCCTCTCACACAATTGTTGGTAGATACATAATTTGTTTCAGATTTTTTTGAGTGCAATCTGATTTTAATACGTGAAAAATTATAATATGCATATCCTTTATCCCAACAATCCCAAGTCTTCTCTATTTTTCTCAATTTTCTTAACTTTTTTTCAAAGAATACAAACATTAAATGCATAATACGAAAAGACAGGCTATTTTCATGGGATAAAAAGATGTCATTTATCTCACACACAAAAAAAAAATGTCACTTATTTTCTTTCTAAATCTTTTATTGATATGTCTGATTATAAAATTATCCATTTAGTTATACTGCCTCATCCTTTCCTTCTTTGGTGATATGGTTGGGTAATATAAGCTCTTAACCATCTAAACATAAATGGGGGTGGGGGGGTAGCGTACCAAAGATATAGATATTCACCAAATAAAGATAGCCAGTTTCTAAATAACTGAGATTTGCCAACAGCTGAACAAAGCAAATTCACATATAGACTTTTAATTCCCAAGTCTGTCACATAAGTTTTCATTTTACCCTATTGTTACAAAGTAAGCTGGTCTACTGATCATAAAAATTGTTCTTTCTTTCCCAACACTAGACAGATGAGACCCTCATTAAAAGTGTCACAATCTATGTACTTCCCTTCTTTACTCATATACATACATATTACCAGAACATGTCAGAACCGAAAATCACCTTGTATCAATTGATTCAATTCCCTCACATTATATGAAGAGGAAACTAAGGCCCAGAGAAGTGAAGAGAGGCAACATGCCAAAAGTCACAGTGCAAATAGGAGAGTTGGACAGGAACCTACTTCTCTGGATTCCAGACCCAGTGAATATCCTTTCCAATATATGACATGGCCTGGACACTGTCACCCACTGAACTACCTCTAACTGATGACATGGCCATTCAATGGTTAGCAATGTAAATAAGAAGTGTCCAAGAACCTCTGGTTGTTTGCAGATGGTCGCCAGAGAACCATGATGACAAATAGGATCATGGAGAACAGCAACCGCCAGATGGCATCATCCACCCACAGCTCCCGCCAATCCTACCAAAAGGGGGAGAAGCACATTTTTATACATAATCTTAACTCAATTCACAAAGTCCTTAGCAGAGAACAAGAATCATTTATTTATTCGTTCAACTTATACAAACTAAGGCCCTGCTATGTGCTAGGCACTGTGCTAAGTACAGGGAATAAAAAATAAATGAACACTGTTTCTTCCCTGGTAGTGTTTATTGCTAAAGAAAAGGCACCATACTTTGGTGCTTACACTATGTTTCCTATAGCTCTGAGAATCTTTAGGGAAGGACTTTTATACAAGGTAAGAGAAAGTAACGTTATGTTGTTATTTTTTATAGTTTTCATTTTATTTATTTTTACCAGCTTAGCTCTGGCTTCCAAAGAAATGTTTTGCCAGTCTCTGTGCTCAAATCTTAAGTACAGGGCTTCTAGTGAGTAGTGTTATTCACATGTACTTAATGTTTTGGACTCTGGATTTCTTGTTGAAACTTTTTAGTTAAGGAAAGACTGGGTTATGACAAACTATGACGATCATTTATAACGTTCTCTCTCACTGTTGGGATATATAGTCAGTCCTTTCTCCCAACGTCTGCCCAAAAAACCCATAAAACAAATCTATCATACTAAGCACAGTGTTAATATAGAATACTTAGGAGGAGGGAAGGATTCTAACCCTCAAGAGTGGAAACCTAACCCTAATTTCCTAAAAGGTATGAACCTTACCATTGTCATCAACATCATCATCTGTGTATAGAACAGTACACTATTCACAAATGCATGTGTTTATAACTCACCGACTGACAAGTCACTATCCTGAACTTCATGGTTGTCCAGATGATAAACACAATAGATGCTAACAGGAAATGAAAAACCTGGTCACAGTATGAACATTAGTTTACATCCCTAATTACATTCTTTGAGTCTAGTTAAGTGGAATCCCACACATCCCTAACTCCCAATACATCACAATCATTTTCTCTGTTATTTTAACACATTTATTCAATACAAATTTACTTACAACTGCTGTAAGCAAGGCCCACAATTCATACTCTAGCCAATTCTTTCTGTAAAGAATAGTTTTGTTTACCATTTGGCTACTTTAGTCATCCTCAGAATTGGAAAAGAAGGTATTAGAAACATGGCTTTTTCCAGCATTATCAATAATATGATTTTTTTTCCTTTTCTTTAGCCTTAGTATAATAATGCTAGTTTTTCTTTGGTTGGTCGGATGCAAAAAGAGGTTGATAAAATGACTGCAAGACAAACAGAACTGTTGGTTCCAATTATAGGCCAGACCTCTCTATTCCTGGTACAAAAGCCAAAAGGCCGGCAAATTAGCCTACATGGGCTATAGTCTATGCTAATGGATATGTGTAACGAATATGTTATGCACGTTTAGTGATATATGTAAAGCCAATATAATAGCAATGTACACTAATCTAAAATCTAAATACAATTCTGTATTCATTTTAATAAAACCAAATAAGCAAATATTAACATCTTCTAAAAGAAATCTAAATGCTGTATGGTACTAGTGCTCACTTGCCTCAAAAAAAAAAAAAAAAAAGAGTATCTCAGAAAAACAATGGAGATAGGAGAGAGATATACCAAGAGTTGAAATTATATGTAGTTGATCTTCACTTATTAAAATAAGTGGTTCTAAACTTTTTTTGTACCACAGACCCCTTTGAGAATTTGACAAAAGTGAAAGACAACTTCCCCAAGTGAAATGTACAAAACTGTTTATGTAATTTTAGAGAGCCTACCTATGGACTCTCAGGTTAAGAATCTCTGTTCTAAAAGAACTGCATTTAAACAGCAGGGAGCAAGTCTCCAACTTACCTGCCACTGCCAAGATAAGTGTGTTGGTAAAATGTCGGTACAAAGAAAGTTTTACAATGTTCCTCCGAAGTTTTAACAGCTTCATTGTTTGAGTCAGGCTAATAAATATGTGTTTGCAGGTCAAGGAAATCAACATTCAGAAAAAACAATAAGCTAGTAAACTAATCCTTATATTTCTTTGAGAATCTGGGGTCAAACTGACAGAGTTATGGACACCAGGCCTAACAGCTCTCACTCTCAACCTCAAAAATACCCCAAGCCTCACCATGATTAATAAGAAAGTCTTCATTTTCAATGAGACTTAAAGAGAACACAAAACCCAGAGAAAATGAGAATGCAAAAGAGAAGAAAAAATAAGAGGAAAAACATAAAGGAGAAATAAAGATAAGAAGAAGCTTTCTAGAGAAACAAGGAAGAAGAACCAAATGAAAGACAAAAGGAAGAAAATGAAATAAAAATGAGTTAACAGGCAAAAAACGGGAGTTAGCATCCTCTTTCCTCTTTTAAAGTAGTGGCTCTGTTCTCATTGTCCTAGCTAATCCAGTCTAGAGTCACACATTCATGCCCATAACCTCCCACAGTTTATACTCAGTCCCCTTGTGTCATGTTAAGGAACCTGCCATCAGTTGCCTGAGTTATCCTGAATGAAAAGGACCATACAATTACAAACTGGCTGAGAATCCCAGGCAATTAGGCTCTAAAAGCAACAACCCTCCATTTTCAAGACATTATTCTTAAGTACAAGTTGCTGCACAAAGATAGAGGAGAACTAATGACCAATATAGACGATTACCTGCTCTGATGTTCAACTTTCAGAATGAGGGGCAGATATGAAAGCAAGTGTGTTGGAGCTCACTTCTGCCCTTTAACAGAGCCTTGGCTGCTACCTAATTACCGGGTCATCTTCTTGTATGGTCCAGTCCCTCTCCCCACATCTCTCAATATGCGTGGTAGAGGTTCACAAAGCACCCTTGAAAGATACTGACCTAGAAAAGCTTCGGCCTTTTGGGCCCAGGATACTTCAATTTCAAACATTTTTGATATAGGACAATCCCCCCCAAATTCACAAAATTACAACTTTATTTACATTCAGCCTTTTATAACAGTCACAGTCCATCAAGACTATAATATCACACCAATTATATATAGGACCAAATAACACAAAAACCAAAATAAATTTCTAAAAATCCCCAAAAGACAAAAGTCCAAACACCCGAATAATAGGTCAAGTCCCTAATAAACAAATGTTTACTCTTGAAAAGCAAGAAAAGATTATTCAAATAGAAGCTTGTTTGTTATCTGCTGGTTGACTTCTCCTGTAAATGAATCAATATTTATCTCAAAGAACAGAAGTCTTCAAACAATCCCAAGTCTACTTTTAAATTAGAGGATTAAAACACTCCTGTTATCCTGTATGGGTTAAAATCTGCTAAACCTACTTAGAATTTTAAGAGAGTCAAACAACCTGGGGGCATCTGGGTGGCTCAGTTGGTTATGCATCCAACTTCAGCTCAAGTCACAACCTTGCAGCTCGTGGGTTTGAGCCCCTCATCGGGCTCTGTGCTGACAGCTCAGAGCCTGGAGCCTGTTGCAGATTCTGTGCCTCCCTCCCTCTCCCTCTGCCCCTCCCAGTTTATGCTCGGTCTCTCTCTCTCTCTCTCTCTCTCTCTCTCTCTCTCAAAAATAAACATTAAAAAAATTTTTGCTTTTAAATAAAAAGGAGTCAAACAACCTCATATAGTTCCTAAAATCATATTTTAAGAATCAAAATATTTACATAATTTTCAAATGATTTAATAATTGCCAGAGGCTGAAAGAAATAGCAGGACCAGAGCAGTCAGTGATTCTAACACTAAGAGAGATAACATTAAGCCCAAAATTGAAGTGAAATGCTTATTTTTAAAAGAGCCAGAAGCTTTTATCTTGTGCTCAGTCTACAGTCACCAACTCTTACTGCAATTTTTAAAATTAAAAACAAAATAACTGCTTACCTGAACTCTCAGTTCATTAGAATGAAAACACCCTATTCCCAAAGTAAAGAGTAATCAACAAAACCGGTAAAAACCATTTGCAGAAAGATCAATGGAAACCCATCTCCAAGGGGAGAAAATGGACCACCATCAAACAAGCCAATGAGAAGGATATCCACCAGCACAGGGCAGTGTCTAGGAAAGCCAAGGGGATAAAGGCCAAGGAAGCAAGATCAGTCTGGGCCTGCAGACAAAGAAAAAGAGGTGGTGAAAAAGAGATGTCTAGAGAGCACAGAGAAGAAACCAGCACATGATTCTGCATTTACATAATCATCTGGAATGATTTTGCATTCAAACTAAAAGAAAATAAGGAATACTTTGTACCTACACCATTCTGCCCTTCTGACAATCACATTGAATATACAGCTGTAAGCATTTCACACAAACTGTTGATTACAATGTCAATACAATAAAACATGCTGCTAACTAATAAGAGGCAACCACCACAAAACTCCTAGCATGCTAAGATCCATGTTAAGAAGTGACACACTAAAAAGCTGTGGTGTTACAAGCCGACATTCCATTCTATCTCCTGTGATTGTGATTTTGGCTACATGTCTAAAAAGACCGTTCACATATTTCAAAGTACTGCAGCATTAATATATTAAGAATTACTAATTTCCAGAATTGTAATATAATGTAAATCTACAAATAAGAGCATACCCCAAAACAAAATGTAAGGCAAATTATCTGTCCCCAAAACTATGCTGTTTGTTTCACACATTTATGTATATAAGCCGCTATTTATATAACCCTGATTGCCCAATCACCAAGACATTATTGAAAGGATATCCATAAAATAATACAGGCATCAATTGATGAGAGGGCCAGGTTTCCTATCAGAGCCAAGGGATAAGAAAAAGACTACAGCAGCATAAGAAAGAAAACGAAATAGACAAGAGTTAAGATTAAAATTGCTGAAAGTTGAAGGAAATTACATAGAGGACAGTGTGATATGAAAAACAAATATGCATCCATAAAGAGTTTTATTTTACGGGGCAATTTATTGCAAAACTTACAGAGCTCAGTTTTCTTGAGGGCAAAGTCAAATTTACAGTATTTGCCACCATGAATCTAATGGGTTAATGCTGGGAGTAACTTTTAAATAAGTAACTGCTGGAATGACCAAGTTCTTCTTCACATTAATCCACCTCTAACATAAATTTCTTTATCATTTATATTTCAGTGCTTTGGTTCCCTTCCTGGCAAAGGGCATGATTTTATAATCCTCAAGAAGGATGTGAAACATTTAGTTGCATTTTTAGAAAAGCCTTTGAAACTCAAGTGGTGGTTAGCAAAGAGCACTGCCACTTTAAAACAATAAAAAAGATTATGGAGCAAGTACATGATTACCACGTCTGCCCCTTACACAAGAATGAGAGCCCCTGTCTGGGAGGAGGAATAGGTAGCAATATGGAGACAGGAGGGAAAGCATTCATTCCTGGTCACACATTAAACTTACAAAGCTCTAAGAGATTAAAAAGAAAATCTGCATTATAAATACATTTTGAAAATCAGAGTTCTAAGGTGACTTAGAAGAAAAAGCCCACAGACATTTCCAATTCACCCTCTCAAGACAAAAACGATATATATGAACTGACCACAAATACTCAGATTAAGCAGTACTGACCCCAGTAACTCTGAGGACCCCTTCCATTCCAGAGAACAAAAGATAGAGGGCTCCTGCTACCACAACTTTGTGAAGAGTGACTCCAAGTCGAGGCCTAAATAGAAGAAAGCAAAGACAAGAGTTGAATACCAACGCTACAAACTCCAAAATAAGCTAAGTAACAGCAACTCATGTTGATTAATACAGGCCAACAAGTTAGCAGAGATAAGCCAGACATACTTGATGTATCTGAGGGAAAAAAAAAAAAAGGAAGAACAGATAGTCTTAAACCAAGAAAGTGAATACCAGAACTTTAGATCTGGCCCTGGTTACTGCATTTAAAGTTTTAAAAAAAGTCATTTTTATTATAGAGAATTTTCAAACATTCAATAGTATAATGAACCCCTCTATATGTATCATCCAGTCCCAAAAACCACTAACCCATAGCCAATCCCGCTTCATACAAGCCTCATCCACCTCCCATCATCCCATATGATCTTTCAGCGTATTTTTTTTTTTAATCAATAAGGACTTTTTAAAAACATAACCACAATACCATCTTCAAATCTAAAAATTTTAACAATATAAGCAAATATCCTATTGTAACTCATTAGATAACCTGTACAGTTGTAAGCTCAGAATCCAACAAAATATAAAGTCTTCCAAACAGGTTCTTGAAGGAAGTCTTGAATCCATGACATTCAAAATGCCACCCAATCAGAATCTACATTTAAACAAGATCTCCACGTGATTCATTAGTGCACTGTAAGTTTGAGATGCACTGCTGTAAATCATGTCTACCTAAGCCTAAGTGATATTTGTGCTTGTATTTTTTTGTTATATGCTAACAACGTTCTGTATGGGCAAGGATTTTTCTCCCTACTGCCATATCTTAGAAATCTACTTCCTGGAACATAGGAGGCACTCCAATATTTATTAAATGAATTAAGTAACTTTACAAATGAAACCTACCCCATTCCCCTTAACCCACTGAAAGCAAAACTCCTTTAAATGAATAAATTAAAAGAATTGAAACTCAAGTGTGCCAGGGTGGCTCAGTTGGTTAAGCGTCTGACTTCAGCTCAGGTCATGATCTCGAGGTTCCTGAGTTCGAGCCCCATGTCGGGCTCTGTGCTCACAGCTCAGAGCCTGGAGCCTGCTTCAGATTCTGTGTCTCTTTTTCTCTCTGCCCCTCCCCTGCCTATACTCTGTCTCTCAAAAACAAATAAACATTAAAAAGATTTTCTTTTATTAAAATTTATTTAATCTCACTTAAAGCAAGACTACTTGAAATAACTGTCTATACCTGGCTAATTCCAACTCCTCTGCTTCTATTTTCTCTCTTGAATTCACTCCAATCAAGCTTTTATCCTAGCACTTCACCAAAACCGTCTTGTTAAAGGTCACTTACATCTCCCATGAAGTTAAACCCAGTGGACTGCTCAACCCTCTTGATACAATCACTCTCTCCTTGAAACAGTCTTCAGGTTTGCTTCTCACCACAATGGTCCTTCTCAACTTCCTCTGGTCTAATTCTATTTCATCTCACTGAATTCTAAAGAATTAAAATTGTTCAAGGTTCAATCCTTTGACCTCTTTTCTACATACACTCACTTCCTTGGTGATCACATCCCAGTCTCATGGCTTTACATAACATCTATATATTGATGACTCCCAAATTCATATCTCTACCCTACCCTCTCCCCTTTATTCCCTTTGGGCATCTAACACCTCCTAATATTCACTCTACTCCAAACTTATTCTATCTAAGGTCTTCCTGAACTCATAAATATCAATTCCACCATTCCTTGCTCAGACCGAAACAGCTGGCATCATCCATAACTCCTCTTCTCTTTCACATCACACTTTTGATCCATCAGAAAATTCCATTGGCTCTACCTTCAAAATATACACAGAATCTGACCATATCTTAGGATCTCTTCTTCTAAGTGTACATATAGTTCCCTCACCACCTTGAGATCTCTGCTTAATTGTCACTAAGTGAAGCCTTCCTCGGCCACTGTATTTACAGCTGAAAGCTCCACTTCTTGCTTGGCACTCTCTAAATCCTCCCCCTGTTTTATTTGCTCCATAGCACTTATCACTGAAATAAATATTAAATATTTTACTCATTTATTTTTATCTTTGTCCCCTCCCTCCACAAATGTAAACTCCAAGTCTTTTGTTTACTTGCTATATCCCCAGGGCCTAAAACACTATCTAGTATATAGAAGGCACACAATAAAATTTTTTAAATAAAAAGTACATTATTTTCAGACTGTTTTTTCAGACTGAATGACATTCCCATGAAAAACTGTGATTTGCGAAAATATTTTGGAAGATTAGAAGTCACTGCAATTTCACTCTAAAAGTTTGATGTTTTAATTGTCATTCATTATATTGCAGATTTTCCTGCAAATGCTCCTTGAGTTCTAAGAAGTGAAATGAAACACTTTACATTTCCTGGCTTTTATAAATCTACAAAATTTCAGATAACTGTCTTACTGCGGTTCTTACATCAATTCTTTCAGAATTACAATGGGAACCTGAAATACTGATTCAATTTAATCAGCATTTTAATACGTTCTTCCATATAAAAAGTTAATACTTACTTGACTATGCCATATCCGAGGCTGACTATGATGACCAGTGTTCGAGCCAGTGAGCGTTTAACTGCCGATAGCAGCTCTGCAAGGATCAGAGCGCCCTGAACTGTGAGAAAGAAGCAGGAAAGGGTGCTATAATCTAGGTTTGGAAAAAGGCGCGACTCTAGAACCAGAACATAGAGCTAGATCTCTAACAGTCGTCAGAATAAGCATTGGGATTATCCTGTTCAAAGAGAATACCTCTCTTGCAATTTTTACAAGTACACAAGCTGATTTTACTTACCTTGTTCATGTGAACAGCAATCTGGGTGTGCTCAAATCACCTTCCCTCCCCAACCCCACTTCACTAAAACCTCAGGAAAACATCTCACCTACCTGACAGTTTAGAACACTTAGGAACTTTCCCCCATTTTTAAAAACTGAAGAACACACATTGAAAATATATAAACACATTGAATATATACAGTGAAAAGTACAAAATACACAGCTTTCAAATCATTTTCACATCTACTATTTTCACGCCCTTTCAAAGACAGGGGAAACTAATTAGTAATCTTACGACAATAATCATTAAAACTTAAATGTCTGATGAGAAAGAACCAAAACTATCACAAAAAACTTCAGTACAAAACAATTTCTATCATTACCTGTTCACTTTAGTAAACCTACGCACCCTCCTATTTTCCTGATATTACTGTATTTTACCAGTTCTTGGATTTTAACATCTTTGAAATCAAAGTATGTCCTAAATCAATGGTATCTTACTATTAAATTGGCAGTAATTATTTCTTTTTCAGATGCACATAATAATGGTGCCTTAAAAATCAAGGCAATTGAGATTCAATGATGGTAATAATCTTACCCAAAATGGCCACTACTATTGTAACTTGTATATTTCAGTACCATCACTCTTAAATCACTGAACCCATAAGTTATAAGGCTAAAAACAAGAGTCACGATCATAATGATTATGCTTAAGTTATTCTAGTAATTAAGTAACTGAGAAGTTAAAACCATTAATGACTGCTGATCTGAGTTAAACTGTCACATGTCTTACCTTCCAATCATTCACAAACTGGTGAACATTTTTTGGTTACACACCTGATTCTCCTTTGTATCGAATATTCTGAAATTCTGCATAGAAGACAGCTTTCTCAAGCATTCCCAAGAAGATGACAGCACCAATCCAAAACTGAATTCTCAGGAGATCTCTCCAATAGCAGGCAGACCATGCCAGCCACAGAACACCAAACAGGACATATACGATGCACATCACCATGAAAAACTGTCATCCAAATGGGTAAGAAATAAAAGGGAAAATTAGGGCCAAGAGCCAATCTGGAATCAATACGCAGTCTTAAACTATAAGAGAAAAAAAAAAAAAAATTCTACCCTCTACTTTAAGAATTTATCTCGTTGGAGTTCCATATTAACGTAAAAAAATGATCTCCTCTTGCATATTGAGAGACTACCTAAGGACCTATGAATAAGAGTAACCGCTCTTCTGCATTACAAATGCATTTTCAGCTCACTATGTAAAATTACACAAATGAAGATAACACTAAAGAGGAAAAAAATATGGCAGGGTTATGATACATCTGAAGGCAATGAAACATAACAAAGTGGGAAAATTATGAAAGGGAAAAGAAGAAAACCACGAACAAAGGAAATCTGAAAATAGAGTAAGGATATTCCCATAGACACAGACACACATGAGGCAGTGTCATCATTTAGTTACTTTAAACGGGATCAGAAACTATAGGGCTGTAAGAAGTGCCCTGCTTTGGATTCTAGAGAGAATGTGAGATGTGAAATTATCTGTGAGGTACTTTCCAATTCTGAAATTCCACAAGTCATCAATCTCCTCATTCTACAGATGAGAAGACAAGGCACAGAGGAATTCACGGACACTCTGAATGTCACAATCCAGTAAGAAGTACAGAACTACAAGCAGTATTTTCTGAACTGTTCAGGAAAAATTCTTTAAAGAATATTGCCACAAAACATGGACAATCTTTCAGGTTAACTCATGTAATGTTAAGGTTAAAGAATGTAAGTTCACTTACAATCATCAATGGATATTCTTCAAGCGTGAGATATTCATACGGACCCTTCACTTCAACAGTCACTGCCAAAACACAGTCCTCAGAATTAATGTAAAGGATGCAGAAATTAAACAAAAACGTTGTGCAATATTTGACTGATGAAATTAATGAAAATCTCATTGGGTTATTTACTTTTAATCGTTTCAGTTCTGGTGAATATTATTTATAGAGCACTCTGAAATTCACGAAGTTTTATATTCTCAAGGTTCATGCCGTGTACCACACAAACCTCCACTCTCTGCTCCAGTCAGTATCCTAAGTGGAAAAGCCCTCTGTTCCCATATACATATCCTTTAAAGACTAGAATGAATGTATTTCCTCCACAAAGCCTTCTGTGAGCTGCCCACTGGAACTATAACCCATCTCCTCTAAATTCTAAACACCTTTCATATATACTTTTTCTTATAACACATCACTAATGTGCTTTAAAAAGTACAGGACTTCATTCCTTCATTCTGCTGTCCTCTTTGTCCTCTATCTTTATCTAGATTTTCCTATTACTTTATTTTTTTTACCTATTTCAATTTTATGTGACTTTGCGACATTAATGTATCATTTTCAGAAGGTACGCAATAAGTGTTTAATGATAGTAACAAGAATTTAAAGACAGATTTGCCTTACTGAAGCAAAACTATGACTATTTTCTTTACTATGATTATTTTAAAATTATAATTGATAAAACTATTTGGATAAATTTTAGGTATAATTAATAAAGAAAAACTGATTTATATGAGAAGTGATATCTATATCCAGAGACAGACTAATAACTGTCTAGTCAATGAAAATTTCCTAGTTTTTATCAAGCAAAAAGGACATACCATTGTTAAAAGTAAACCTGGTCCCCCTCACCAAAAAAAGCAAACTAGGTCCAACACTCATATAAATGAGCATCCCACAATAGCAATAATGAAAGTTTTAAAAAAAATTTTAACATTTATTCATTTTTGAGAGGCAGAGAGAGACAGAGTGTCAGTGGGGGAGAGGTAGAGAGAGGGGGAAACACAGAGTATGAAGCAGGCTCCAGGCTCTGAGCTGTCAGCGCAGAGCCCAATGCGGGGCTCGAACTCACAGACCACAAGATCATGGCCTGAGCTAAAGTCAGATGTCTAACTGACTGAGCCACCCAGGCTCATAAATCATAAAAATTTTAAGCAGACTGGTTATTAAATCTATACCTTCTTAACTTAATAAAAGAGCAAATAAAATAATTATTTATTATTTATTACACCCTTTGTTTACTCCATGCTAGGGGTCAGCAAAGTACAGCACATGAGCCAAATGTGGTTATCCACTTTTTATAAATAAAAGTTTTATTGGAAAACAGCCACATCCACTTACTTACATATTATCTAAGGTTGCATTTATACAACAATGGCAGAGTGGGGTAGCTGTAGTAGAGAGAACATTTACTCTTTGGCCCTTTAAGAAAATTTGGCTACCCCTTGCTCTATGCCACAACATAAAATAACATTTATTGAGCACTTACTATGTGACACACACTACAGAAAACAGGAGATAAAAAGATACATAAGATGTTTTCTGCTAGAAGGGACAGTAGGAAAGCAATATAGAGAACTATCCCTCTGAGCCAGTCCTTAAAGGATGAATGTGTATTTCCCAGGACAAAGTAAAAGGCCATCTGGGACGAGGAAAAAACATGAACAAGGACAGGTGTGAAAATGCATGATATATATTTAAAGAACACGTAGTCTGAGGCTGCACATAGTACCATATAGTAGCATTTTGAAAAGAAAGCAGCAAAAGGTAAACTGGGACAAGCTGCAGAGTTTTATAAGCCTTCCTGCAGAATGTAAACATTTGACAGGCAATGGGGAAACATCAAGGATTTACTGAAGGGAAAAAAGATGGTAACACGGTTTTCGAAAATTCTAGGAATTTCACACGGTGTAGTTAAGTCCATGCTTCAATGTATCTTCCTCCTAGCTCCAAACAATAGATGAATAAAACAAAATGAGGACATAAGCTCGAAAACAAGATAAATACCTCCAAATATCAAAACTGAACTAAAACTTAGAACAGTATATAAGGCTGAAGCTATGGTCATGTTTGACTCTGGGCCCAAAAAGCAAGCTACGGCAGTTGGGCTCGAACTTGGGAACAGCGAGATCATGACCTGAGCCGAAGTTGGACACTCAACCAGCTGAGCCACCCAGGCGCCCCTCCATTCTTTTCAAAGAAAGAAGGCTGAAAGTAAATGCTGGCAACTGCTGCCTTAGACTATAACTTACTAGAAAGCTGTGGGCCTAGAAATACAGGAAGATACACATATGTCTTAGGCCCAGAAACTGTGCCAGGCCAGCTGCTGGCTTACCTAGATGCTATACCCCATATAACTATGGAGCATAAGAGCCACCTCTGGATTGGGAATTAAAAGCATTCAACCCAAGAATCTATAAAAAACTAAAATTTTAAATTAAGTCAAACAAAAGAAATAACGAAATAGCAAATACCAATAGTTTGTTGGTTTGTTGTATAGTAAAATACAATTCTACAAAGATTTAAAAAGTTAAAAAAAGGAGACACAAAGACAATAATAAGAGTGAAAAGAAAGGGTGCCTAGGTGGCTCAGGTGGCTGAGCATCTGACTGTTGGTTTTGGCTCAGGTCATGATCTCATGGTTCATGAGTTTGAGCCCTGCATCAGGCTCTGCTGACAGTACAGAGCATGCTTGACACTCTTTCTCTCTCCCTCTCTCTGCCACTCCCCACTTGCACACTCTTTCTCTTTCAAAATAAATAAAAACTTAAAAAAAAAAAAAGAATGAAAAAAGCTACAGATACTTATATTTTTGCAAAGAAATACTATTAATAACTTCATGCCAATACAGTTGAAAACTTGAAAGATATGGACAATTTCTCAAAAACGACACTGATTCAAGAAAAAATAGAATCACTAAAAAACCAACATATTATTAAAGAAAATTAATCAGTTGTTTAAAATCTCTATGGAGGAAGGGAAAAAAAGAACATTCGGCCAAAACACTATCATAAGTTAAGTTCTACAAAACATTCAATAACTGAATAATCCTACCCTTACAAAAACTACTCCATAGAATTTAATACAGGGGACATTCTCCAACTCATTGTATTAGACTAGCATAACCTCGATGCTAAAACCCATAGATGACAGTATGAGAAAACAAAATTATAGGGGCACCTGGATGGCTCAGTCGGATAAGCGTCCGACTTCAGCCTGGGTCATGATCTCACGGTTTGTGAGTTTGAGCCCTGCATCGGGCCCTGTGCTCTCCATGCAAAGCCTGCTTCAGAGCCTCTCTCCCTTTCTCTCTCTGCCCTTCTCCTGCTCGCTCTCTCAAAAATAAAGAAAACATTTTAATAAAAAAAAATGTCATAAAAAAAAAGAAAAAAGAAAAGGAAATTATAGGTCAATCCTACTATGAACATAGACCAAAAATTACAAATAAAATTCTGGAAAACAGAAGCCAGCTGTGTGTGTGTGTGTGTGTGTGTGTGTGTGTGTGTGTGTGTGTGTGTGTGTGTAGACCAAATATTGGCATCTCAGAAATTCAAGAATGCTTTAACATTAGAAAATCAATTAATATAATGTATTACATTAAGAGATTAAGTGGGGAAATCTACATGATCAGTTAAATCAACACAATCAAAACAGCTGATAAAGCTGACCATTCTTCATACTAAAAAAAAAAAAAAAGGGCAGAAAAAAATACACTTAGTAAACGAGGAAAAGAAACATCCTTAACCAAACACAGAATATTTTGAAAAGTCTACAATAAGCGTAATTGTGAAATGTGCTAATATTGCCATTAAAGTCAAGAGCAAGAGAAGTATGGTCATTATCACTGTTCCTATTCAATATTCTACTTGAGAAAGGAGGGGTGGAAAGAAAACTATAAAGAACTAAGCAGCAAAAAAAAAAAAAAAAAAAAAAAGAACTACAGAAAATAAGACCGGTTAGTAAATGACCACAAAATTCCAAGTAAGGAATGGTGACCCATGAACTGGGTTAGTAAGATTAGAAAAAACACTAAGTAAAACTGAGACATTAAAAAATTACCAAACTCAATTAATTCAAAAATTTCCAAGTTTTGAGTTGGTAATCAAGTTTTGCCAAGTCTATTTTCAGGATACTGAAAAGATAACACCAATTAAAAAATCTAAAAATAGGAAGATCAAATGAAGGAAAATGAAGAAAGTACAAGCGAAGTACCTAAGACTGTCTGATACACAACAAACATTCTTAATTATTCCCTCCCTTAAAGCAATTTTACACTACCCATTACACATGACACAACTAGATAATACGAATGGTAAAGAGGAACAAAATGTACTTACTGGTAAAAAGACTATTAAGTGAAGTTTCTTTTGAGGATTCCTTTGAGGATGAAATGCCAACATGTACAATAAAAATGTATGGTGCATCTTGCCAAGTTTTCAGTGGATCGTGCATTGCCTGGAGAGAGAGAAAAACAAGGACATCATATCTACAAGTATTAAAACCTAAGAACACATATTAATATGAAAATCTTGTTCCAGAATGTGCCCAGGAATATGGCTGAGTTCTTCATTTCCATTCATTAAAATAGTGGTAGGCACAATAAAACAAACAGGTTTATAGTACATACAATAAAGTAAGTTAGACTATAAGTTACTAAAAGACAGGACATGTTATAGCTTTATGCATAAAAATCACATACTTAACACTTATTTACAAGGAAAACCTCAGCTAAAAATCGCTACATTGAATCTGTTTAATTAAGCCATGCTAGGATACTTGGTTATGTTTCATACGGATGAACTAAAAAGATTTAAATCATCTCAAAACAAAACAAAAACACCCATGATGCTGACAGTGAATTACATTATAAACACTAATTCTTGAATTAATTCTCTTTGTTCAATGTTCTTCTCAAGACTACCAGAATTTCTTAGAAGCATTCACATCTTTATCAAAAATTTAATCATGGTTGGTCTACGTGGAAAGAAAAAGTCACTGTTCCTCAAAGTAAAGGAAGTGGAGGTAAGTGCCTCCATGTTTACAAAACTGGTTACTTGGGAAGAATCTGCTCCAAGGCCAGTGAATTTATACATAGGCTGAGCAAAAAGCCTTCGAGGTTTTGTTGCCACACTTGCTAGGTGGGACAATGGACCTTCACAAACACAAGACTAAAACACAAAGATAAAGGAGATGAACACAGAAAATTGTTGGCTTCTTCTTTGTGTGTAAAAGGAGGTACTGCTACTTAGACTTGCAATTTATTACCTGTGGTCTTAAAAAAAACTTTTGTCCAGACACCACTGAGTAAGCTTCATTGATCTATGAAAACCCTCAAACTGGGTAACAGATTTTGCGTATTTATGTGTTTTCCTGTAGAACCACAGGTTTTCTCAAATGCTCAAATTATCCTACAACCCAAAAAAAAGCTAAAACGAGAGTTCAAAAATTACATTCCATGATACAAACCCAAAGTGTCAAAGTAGATTAAATGATTCCACAGCTATACATTTCCTAGGTTATCTCAGTAACTTAAGAACATAAATGCCATGCTGAATCATTCATTGGTTTATCTCTGCCTGAAGGACTCTTTACGACAAAATTCAGGAGCAATTTATGAGAAAAACTGAGAGCTTCAAAGTTACAGGTACATCATGTACTATTTATCCATATTGACTGAACCTTTCCTGAACTTACTTATTCAATAACCAATAAAACTAGGCATAACAAGCTGCTCTGGTATTAATTTTATATATCTTAAAACTACCTCTTACAAATTTTAAAAGGGACTAATTAAATCTCATATTCTAGTATTTTATAAAGTTTCCGTTTAATTCTGGAATATAGATATTTTGACCCTGTAAAAATAACATTCAGATGCCAGGCACTCTGTCATGTTTAATATTTATCACAGTCTTTAATCTTCACAATAACCCCATCAGATGGGTACCAATATTAGCTCCTTCAAAGATGTCCTTTAATAGGTGAATGGATAAAATAAACTGTGGTACATTCAGGTAATGGAATATTATTTAGCACTAAAAAGAAATGGACTATCAAGCCATGAGAAAACATGAAGAAACCTTACATTCATAATACTAAGTGAAAGAAGCCGATCTGAAAAGGCTATATACATTATACAATGCCAACTATATGACATTCTGAAAACCGCAAAACTATGGAGACAATTAAAAAAATTTAAAAAAGTAAAAACATAAAAATAAATCAGTGATTGCCAGGTGCTTGAGGGGAGGGAGATGACTAGGTAGAAGGAGTATTGAGGGTTTTTAGGGCAATGAAACAATTCTGGTATATTATAATGGGGGATATCTGTCATTTTACATTTGTTAAAAACCAAACACTTTACAACACAAAGAACTAAAGCAGCTAATGTAACTATGGACTTTGGCTGGTAACAATGTGTCCACATTGGTTCATCAATTGTAACAAATGTGCCACAATGGTGCAGGATGGCCATGGTGGGGAAGTTTGAGTGTGCATTTGTGGAGGCGGTATGTGGGAATCCTGCTTTTTGCTCAATTTAAGGAAAAAAACCTTTCTTAATATTTATTACTTTTGAGAAAGAGAGACAGAGCGTGAGCAGGGGAGGGGCCGAGAAAGACGGAGACACAGAATCTGAAACAGGCTCCAGGCTCTAAGCTGTCAGCAAATGATGTCTAGCTATATTTTTGTGCACATTTATGTTTTCTTAGCCTAAATTCCTAGAGGTGGAGTTGCTAGGTCCAAATGTATGCACATTTTATAAGTACTTTTCTTGTGCTTGTCTAAGTGCTCTGGAGAAAAATTGTAGCAATTTATGGTCCCAAGAAAATAAGATTGAGCTTCCCTCTTTCCTCATACTGACTGTTACAATTTCAAATAGATTTTATATAGTTTGTCAAGTTAAATTGTTATAAATTGTATTTTTAAAAAATTGTTGTAAGTGAATATTTATTTATATGCATACAGGACATATGTAATTGTGCATTTTCAGTGGTCTTCTGTGCAAAGCATTCTTTTTAATTCTTCTCAAGGCTTGAGCTCTGTTCCTAGTGATTAAAGCTGGCTGAAAGATGATCCTGTTGAATATCAAAGTAGTATTTGCAGGCATTTAGTCAGAGTATAGTCAAAAGAAGTTAAAAAACTATCTTTCGTCATTCTTCCTGAAATTTGCCTAAGAGGAGAATAGTTTAATAATTCTATTTTTAAAGGGTTCTCACAAGTTTAGCACCTCTATCCCCTTTTATTAAAGCTCTGATAAGACATTTTTTAGACAAAGGGGCTTCTCCCTGCTGCCCCTACTCCCTAAAAACAGATTTAATGCTTTTATTAACTCAATTTTATGGTTCGATTCAAGCAATAATGTGATATATTTGCCATTATAATGTTTTTTAAATTAATAGATTTTTTTAGAGCAGCTTTAGCTTTATAAAAACATTGAGCAGGGGCTCCTGGGTGGATCAGTAGGTTAAGTGTCCAACTTCAGCTCAGGTAATGATCTAGCAGTCTATGAGTTTGAGCCCCTCGTCCAGCCCTGTGCTGACAGCTCAGGGCCTAGAGTCTGCTTCGGATTCTGTGTCACCCTCTCTCTTGGCCCCTCCCCTGATCGCACTCAGTCTCTCTCTCTCAAAAATAAATAAACATTAAAAAAAATTTTTTTAAGAAAAGCAAGCTTGTGGTGTTTTTGTTCATCCTCATCCCATGTCCCTCTTACAAGCTCCCTGAAACCAAAGTTCCCACAGCAGTAACAGCTGTGGAAAAACAGCAGTTTGGCAGCCATTGGAAAAAACAGGAAAAGTTTGGAGATGCCCTAAAACCCAGGGCAGAACTGTCTGGCACTTATCTGTTATGCCCAGGGCTTATTTTTTATGACCTGATTCAACCTCATTCAGTGGAAAGGACCCTATACTCAGGGCACTGTCAAAGACTCTCAGCAGCAACTGTGAAAGATCATGGCTGCCCCAGGCAATGTTAGGAGGTGGGGCTACAGAGAGGCTGACTAAAAACTTAAAAGGAAAAATGGGAGGGGGGGGGGGGCCTGGGTAGTTCAGTCAGTTTAGTGTCCAACTCTTGGCTTCAGCTCAGGTCATGATCTCCTGGTTCATAAGTTTGAGCTCCAGGGCTCCACACTTACAGTGCAGAGCCTGCTTGGGATTCTCTCTCTCCCTCTCTCTTTGCTGTTCCCCTGCCCACGCACTCTCTCAATATAAATAAATAAACTTAAAAAAAAAAGTTCCTTCTTATTTACAAGTAACATTTATGGGGTGATAATTACAAAAACAAGACTGACTATAACAAATATGGAAAATACAGGACACACAGAAGAAAATAAAAGTCACTCATAATATTATCCACAACCATTATTAACATTTTAGTGCTTAAGGTTTATTTATCTATTTATTTTTAGTAACCTCTACACCCAAAGTGGGATACAAACTCATGACCCTAAGATCAAGAATCGCATGCTCTCGGGGCGCCTGGGTGGCTCAGTCGGTTGAGGGTCTGACTTCGACTCAGGTCATGATCTCACACTCATGGGTTTGAGCCCCGTGTTGGGCTCTGTGATAACAGCTCAGAGCTTGGGGTCTTGCTTCGGATTCTGTGTCTGCATCTCTCTCTGACCCTCCCCAACTGGCATTCTGTCTCTCTCTCTCAAAATAAATAAACATAATAAAAAAATTTTTTTTTTTTAAAGAATCACACGCTCTACCAATGGAGCTACCCAGGTTCCCTAACATTTTGGTGTTTAAACCTCCATTTTTAGGTTTTCTTTTTAAATAGTAGGATACCGGGGTGCCTGGGTGGCTCAGTGGGTTGAGCGTCCGACTTTGGCTCAGGTCATGATCTCGCGGTCTGTAAGTTCAAGCTCCACGTTGGGCTCTGTGCAGACAGCTCAAAGCCTGGAGCCTGCTTCGGATTCTGCGTCTCCCTCTCTCTCTGCCCCTCCCCCACTCATGCTCTGTCTGTCTGTCTCAGAAATAAATAAACATTAAATAGTAGGATACCAAGATAATTCAACACAAATATAAGAAAATTGAAATATGTGTCAATGCCCCCAATTTCCTACTACACTTACAGTTTTGTCTCCAGTAAGAGTAAGGTTTGTTCCATTCTCCTTAGCCTAAATATTAAAAAAAGAAAGTTAATTTAGAATTTTTACTTTATGCTTAGAAATACATAACAATGAAAACAATTACCTCTTGTTTTTCTCCTAAGAGAGGCAATCGATGTACAAAATCCCCAGAAAAGCTCTATGAAAAAAACATAACATTAAAATTAATGTTTAATAGTAAAAAAAAAAAAAAAGTTCAAAACCTACAAAAACGTGGTTGAAGCAAAATACACTGTAACACTAAATAATATGGCACTGACAAACAGAAGATTTCCAATTAACCACAAACAAGTGAGAACTAAAAACTACTATCAAACTAAACGGGCCACTCAATTTCTCTGTTAAGAATTAAAAACATTTATGAATAAAAAAAACCTTAAAACAGAAAACATATGCTTAGGATAGAGAGATCTTACGGTTCCCTCTCTTGCCTCATATGAGAAAAATATGGCTCAGAGCTATCAAGCTTTAGATACAGAAATGGAATTTCAACTTGGAATTTTTTTTTACTGTTTATTTTTATTTTTGAGAGTGAGTGAGAGAGAGAGAGTGAGAGAGAGTGTGTGAGTGGAGGAGGGGCAGAGTGAGAGGGAGGCAGAATCTGAAGCAGGGTCCAGGCCCTGAGCTGTCAGCACTGAGCCCAATGCGGGGCTTGAACCCACAAACCCTGAGATCATGACCTGAGCTGAAGTCAGATGCTTAACTAAGCCACCCAAGCGCCCCTCAACTTAGGATTTCTAACTCTTGGGTCTACTGCTCCTTCCACCACAACACTCTCCATGCCTATAAAAAAACCACACTAATGTTTTCTTACCAGGTATCAGCATATGAAGCATTCTCCTTCCTGAGTAATTAGAGCATGTATTCCAACTCTGTTACATTAGACTGAAGAAGGAGAGGTAACCTTACCAATAGGGATAATATGCTAAGACCCTGGAAAGATTATAGCAGATCTAAAAGCAGTGAACCTACGGCAACAGTATACAGCAGGTAGCTTTCCATGATCAAATCTAAGAAAGGCCAACCAATCCTCCCAAGCTAGGGGATAAACCTATAAAAACTAAATGAAAGCCCCCTAACTAACATCACATTTTTTCCAGCTTTCTTATTCTATCATTTTAAAGATATCTTCTTTCTCCTCCAAATCCATAAAATCTAAGCTATGACAAGAACTCAATTATCAACTGTTATAGTTCAATTATCAATTTTATTTTATTTGCTTATCAATTACTAGTTATTAAAGTCTCATCAACAAACTTTATTTCTAGTAACTGGACAGAAAACCTAGCGTTCCATGAATGCTTTGCCTCTTCAAGGCAATTTGCTAAATATTCTGAAGCAGTATTCAAATGCAATAAGAACAAAGAAAAGGCTACAGTTAATAATAACTATTTTCGACACCTATAAAACATGTAATTTTTCTATCAAAAAACTGGCATCATATTCTATTTCTAAGAAAAAAGACTTTAGAATCAAAATTCCACTTACGTGATTACATATATGTAAGCATTAAAAATACATATTATTCACCTCTTCCCCTTTACTCAAAAAAAGTTGAGTTCAGGCCTGTAACAATAAAATCTAGAAACACTGGTATTTCTGGGAATGTATCAATTAAATGAGATCACAAAAGAACTGAAAAACTGGAAGTTTCAAATGTCTACCAGTGGATGAATGGATAAAGAAAATGTGGTATACATGTACAATGAACTATTATTCAGCCTTAAAAAGGAATTAAGTGGATACATGCTATATGGAGGAAGTTTGAAAACATCCTGCTAAGGGAAAGAGGACAAATATTGTATGATTCCACTTCTGTGAAGTATCTAGAATAGTGAAACTCATGGAAAAAAGCAGAGTAGTTGTTACCAGCGATGTGAGGGGAGGGGGTGTTATTGTTTAATGATTATGAAGTATCAGTTTGGGATGATGAGAAAGTTCTAGAGATGACTAGTATACCACTAGCCATCTCCAGAACTTGCATTGCATCGCTTCTCGGCCTTTTGGCTAAGATCAAGTGCAGAACTTGCATTGCACAACAGTGCAAATGTACTTCATACCCTTGAATGGCACACTTGGAAATAGATAAAATGGTAAATTTTACTTATATTTTACCATAATAAAAAGTGGGGATTTGCTTTTTACACACAAAGGAAAGCACATCCTCTTTTTGATGAGATAAATATTAAGTGGCTGAATGTGCAATTAACAGAACATGCTTCTAACTTATTTCTGTCAGAACAAAGAATTCAGAAGTGGGAAATGGAGATCACCAAATATAGAGGTATTATGTAGTTTATCTCTTCTATTTCCCTCCAACCACTATCAAATATTACCTGTGTTTTAAAGAGCTCACTGCAGTTCTGGAACAATTTTGATGATGTCTGGTATTTCCCAGACAAGCCTTTTTTTTCCTTAAGGTTTTCCAAATATGTCTCCACTTCTTCTGCCTGGAAAAACAAGAGAAAATATAACGCACACAACTTACTTTTCACAAGTAAAGTATTTAGAAAATAACAGATAGATTTCCTATAGGGCAGGTACAGTTTTGGATTTGCTATTTTAAAAACTTACAACATCAAGTAAAAACTGTAATAATGTCCAAGAATCTAACGGTAGTAGACTCTAACATACAGAATTCTCCCTTTTTTTCTAAGCTCCAGTTTTGCATCTCCAACTATCTGCTTGTCATTTCTGTGATTCTGTCCTATGGCAACCCAAGATAATTTTGACATTCTTAATT
This sequence comes from Panthera pardus, assembly GCF_024362965.1. Lineage (NCBI taxonomy): Eukaryota > Metazoa > Chordata > Mammalia > Carnivora > Felidae > Panthera > Panthera pardus. The sequence continues at coordinate 53,435,917 of NW_026526810.1, read as the reverse complement.
CTTAACTTGTATTACCTATCTGGGGATCTGCTAAGCTCTTGACCAGCTTATCACAAGTTTCAAATGTATGAAGCTTTTAACTGTAAATTCAACTAGCGATTGATTAAGAGAAACATCAATAATGCTTCAAACTACATTCTGGACATATTATCATTTCTCCCTAAGTTCTTCAATCCTTTTGGTCCTCATCATTATCAGTCATACCCAACATTGTATAACAAGAGCAAAAAACAAATCAACACCACAAAAAAGATAATGTAAAACCCTAACACAAGGCAGAAATTCAAAATGCTTAAGGTTTGAAAAACAAAGTGAATGGCAGACATTTTTTAAAGACCAGTTAGATTATCTTCGGAAAGGAAGAGAATAACAAATGGAGAACAGAAACGGAATGAAAAATCCACCCTGGAGCCATATATCTTCAGTGCCCAAGTACAGTGTACTATGTCAATTGTGAAATGAGGTCTAAAACTATTTCCATACTACTACTAATAAAATAATAATGTTATTTGCCTTGTACTGATAATGCAAAGTAATGGTGGATAAAATTGCTGCCCCTTATCAGGAACCAAGGCAGTGGCACCTAATTATACCAGTCGTCATTGTAGTCAGTCACAAACTTACAGCTTAAAAAATAATTTTAAATACCAGTTTTACATAAGAATGCTTCACTAAAACAGCAAAAATTATTAATCTTATTAAATCTGGACTATGAGCACATGCCTTTTTAAATATTCTATGAGACAAAATGGAAAACATGCAAAATACTATAAATGACTTGAGATAAAACACTTCACAACTATTTTGACTTACAACCTAAGCTATCCACTTTTTTCATTTACCTAAAAGAATAACTGACAAACTAGTTATTCACACTTGGTTATTTGGGAAATATTTTCTTGAAAATGGGCAAAGGAAGGCTGTCACTTCAAGGACAACACCTGACAGTATTATTGCCAATGACAAAATTTGAACTTCCAAGCCAAAACTGGACTTCGGAAAACTTGTATCTTCCTCACCATGAGCTCAACAGCCTCCAGTACTTAAGGAGTTTCTGATGTGACAGAGGGTGATGCTAACAAATATAACTTCAAGTTAATTGTAAAATGAGGTAGTATTTGAAAGAATGATAAAAATCAGTCAACAAGTATTTTCTAAATAAACCCTGTTACAAAATCAGACATGGATAAAAGACCAAAGTGGATGACACACCAACTCACTTAGTAGAAAAAGAACCCACTGATATGGTTTCAGATTCCACATTGCCACCAACCTTTAAGAAACTCTCTCTACTTGTTATGTTTTGGTACAGGATCAAAAAACAGTATCTACAATTATCTGAAAACACTATTAAGATATCATTCTTTTTTCCAACTATGTATCTGTGTGACGCCACATTTCAACCAAAATAATATATTACAATAAAGTGAAGAAGATATAAGAATCCAGCTGTCTTCAATTATCCAACATTAAATGAAAGGCGTTGCAAAAATACAAAGTAATACCACCCTTCTACATTTCTGAAAAAGACATTTTTCATTAAAAAAAGTTTTTCATGTTAACATGCAATGGTTTATTATTGCTATTTTAAAATAAATTAATAAATATTTTTTGTATTTTGTGTTTTAATTTCTAATACGGTAACCCACATGAACAAAGGCTTTTTGGAGACTGCAGTAATGGTTTTTTTAAATATTCAACGCTTCACGAATTTGCGTGTCATCCTTGTGCAGGGGCCGTGCTAATGTTCCCTGTGTTGTTCCAATTTTAGTATATGTGCTTGTTAGAAGGTGGGGGAGGGACAGTAAAGTACCCCCCAAATTGAGAAAGTATGTATTTTTTTTTTTTTAACGTTTTATTTATTTTTGAGACAGAGAGAGACAGAGCATGAACGGGGGAGGGGCAGAAAGAGAGGGAGACACAGAATCGGAAGCAGGCTCCAGGCTCTAAGCCATCAGCCCAGAGCCCGACGCGGGGCTCGAACTCACGGACCGCGAGATCGTGACCTGAGCTGAAGTCGGAAGCTCAACCGACTGAGCCACCCAGGTGCCCCGAGAAAGTATTTTAAGACCAGAAAACAAAGCAGGCGACTCTCTACAGTTTATGCAGAGTTTTATTCGGGGTAACTTACTGACAGGGGGAGGGAAATGGGCAGAGTGTGATTCACGGCAGCTGCAGTTATTCTCCACAAAGTCCAGACCTTAGTCCACAGATTTTATACAGTGAGGGGACACACAAAAGGACACTGTAGTGAGATCAAAGGGCTCCCATGTACCTCCAAAGGGCTTGCATGCATCTAATTAAAAGCTAAGCATTAATTAGATCTTGTGGCACCAACTGCGCATCAGGAGGGGGAAAGACTATGTTATCTCTAACAGATTAATGGAAGGCCAAAACAAGGCTCCCCCTGTCCCAGCCTTGGTGGACATTTTTAAGGTATGTATATTCATCTCCAAGGGGTCTGGAACACGTAGCCCCTCAAGAGAGGTAACCGAACACACATGAACAAGATGGAGGGCCAAAGATAGAGTCAGCACTGTCAGCACTTCTACAGTGCTGCCAAGGTAAGCAAGATTCTGCAGTAATTTTTAAGGATTGAGACCAAAAAGTTTGTGAATTGCTAGTACAGTAAGTCTATAAATTGGGAAGCACAGATTCTAACTTCAGCTTGTCTCCTACCTCCCCCTAGCTATGTGACACTCCTCCCTCTATCAGGTTAGGACCTGATGATATCTAAAGTCCAAGAAAAAGTTTGTTAATCTTATACTCCTTACCTTGAAGTTGTAGATTTCATTGTAACAATCAGCACTTTTCAGATACCAGGTTATATTCAAAGATACCTCACAAGGTTCTCCATCAACTATAAAAGAAGAAAACTTTGTGAATAAAGATGAGTCCCAAACAAAGCATTTTTCCTAAACTGTTACCACACATCTTATTTTTTCCTGCTAAATTTAGATACTCAAAGACCATCCCTTCTCCAAACTTGAGGTAATGAAATAATTTATGTAAAATAACTGGATATTCTTCAGATAAAAGTAAGTACTGTTATTCACAAAAGAACAGTTTTTGACCTGCTTAAGTTTATCTACTTTTATGCCTTAAAACCTCAGTTTCTGGTTCTCTGCTGGGAAAAACCTGGAAGTGATAAAGCAGTCCTAAGTTAAAACCACTCTTCTATTATCATTCAAGTATTTACTGAGCAGAGCACTTAAGTATACAAAGCTAACTGACAGTAAGCCAGAGGAGACTAGGACCCTTAAAAGGCTACATTCTAGCTGGAAAGACAAGGAGTAACATTAGGGTCATCACAAAGCAGTACTCAAAGCTTTACTGAGGGAAAAATTAATGGCTTAGACTTTGAAAGATACCAAACTGGACTACAAGACAAAGAACTACAAACAAAAAGCAAACCTGGCTGGGGAAGGCAGAAGAGCAAAAGCAACACCGAAAGAGCATTAGACTCTTTCCAAAACCCACCTTAAGAGAAGCCTCAAGGAACTTCACGAAATCATAGTGGCTGCGTAACTCATTAAACGTAGTTTGGAACACAATATTCTAGTGGACCAATGCATTAGTCTGAAGATTTGAGAGTATAAATCTGACTATATGACTGATCAGCTGTCCCACCTGGAAGTCAGCTTATCTTTGATTGCAGCTGCACTATGGAACTCTAAGATACCTGCTTTATGCACATGACAAAGATAAACATGACGGCATCCAGGAATCTAATTTTGATTAACGTAAGACGGGCACCTAATATTTGCTTTATTTTCTCAAATTAATTTTCAAGTGACACACTTTTTTTTACAAGGTTCAATTAAAATACACAAAACTCTGTAATGCCTAGGTGGCACAGTTGGTTAATCATCTGACTCTTGATTTCAGCTCAGGTCACAATCTCTTGGTTCATGGGTTCAAGCCTCATGTCGGGCTCTGTGCTGACAGTGCAGAGCCCGCTTGGGATTCTGTCTCCTTCTCTCTCTGCCCCTCCCTGACTTGCCAATACATGTGTGCGTGAGCGCTCTTTCTCTCAAAATAAATAAACAAACAAGAAATAAACATTAAAAAAAATGTTTAAAAATACACAAAACTCTGATGTGCTGAATAGAATTTACAGAAATGATAAAAAGGATATTGCAATCTCAATATAAACTACTCAGAAGAACCATACCAAGGAGAGATTAAACAGAAGCTAATAAGAAAATCCCCTAAAAGAAGATCTGCAGGAAAACTTGGCTGCAAAAATACTATTATGTTAAAAAACACCATTCAGAACTTTGAATGGTTAGATTTAAGAGACAAAAATGGTCCTAGCAATTTCATGGAAAGCTATTTACCATACGCCCAAAAGTATAAAATCAGAGTCAAGGCATATGTGAGAAAGCAGAGAAGTAACAAGTGAGAGATAATGTGATTTTCAGGGGCTTCAAATTCTCCAAAAATATGAAATGCAGACACTACAAAATATGCAGCTTGTGCAACTTGGCAAAGCACCATTTGACCAAAATACAGGTAAGAAAAGACTACACATAATAAAAAGGTAGAACAGCATGCAAGTTGTCAGGCTATCTCAAAAGACCAAAAACACTGTTCTCCCTGAGAGTTACTCTTATCTAGCACACCAACCTCTTAAGACTGACCAGTTTGTCAGAGTAATGTAATTTAAACCAAACTGAAGTCATTAGTCAAGAGATTGTATTTTCATGGATATAGTCTTCTCTTCATAGAAATTCTATAGGTCCCCTTCACTCCCACTAAACTGTAAGCTCAGTAAGAGAGAGGACCTTTTCTATCATTTTCCTACTGTCTAAAACAGTGCTTCACATAATAGGTTTTTAATAAGTACACACTAGATGATTAAAACAATAAAATCATCCAATTAAAACTTATAACTTTGCACTTTCATAAAGAAAGATGTGCATAGAAGCACATATGGATGACCTGAACTTTTTTTAAATAATGTTTTTTAATTTATTTATTTTTGTTTTTAAATTTTTTTTTTTTTAACGTTTATTTATTTTTGAGACAGAGAGAGACAGAGCATGAACGGGGGAGGGGCAGAGAGAGAGGGAGACACAGAACTGGAAGCAGGCTCCAGGCTCTGAGCCATCAGCCCAGAGCCCGACGCGGGGCTCGAACTCACGGTCTGTGAGATCGTGACCTGAGCTGAAGTCGGAAGCTCAACCGACTGAGCCACCCAGGCGCCCCAATTTATTTATTTTTGAAAGAGAGACAGAGCAGAGGGAGGGACAGAGAAGGAGATAGAGAATCTGAAGCAGACTCCAGGCTCTGAGCTGCCAGCACAGAGCCCAACGCGGGGCTCAAACCCACGAGCCGTGAGATCATGAACTGAGCCAAAGTCAGATGCTCAACTGACTAAGCCACCCGGGCACCGAGCTGAACTTTTATCCCTGATCTTGAAATAGAGCTATCCATGATCATTTATTCCCTAAAATAAAACCATTTTCAAAAATAAAAGGAAGCTTTTCTTTAATGTGCAATGGGAAATTTTGGATTCAGATACAGTGGTTTTCTCACTGGACAGACTGGTTTAATTCCATGTAATCCCTACTTCCTGATAATATCTTTGAGCTTCCTCTTCCAAAGATCTAAATAGCAAAATACTCCTTCGGTAAACAAAGGATCACTGAACATATTCGTGCAGAGCCAAAGGTCTGACGCCTAAGTCATTTGTTCAGTAAATACCTAACAAGCACACAAAAGCAAAATTGGTGGTATCTAACAGAGGGCAGATTAAAATACCATCAGACATAATTTGTCTAACTGTAAAGTGTAAACACCAGAAAAACAAGAGAAGAAAATAAAGTTCACACAAGTATTCTGAAGATTACTCAGGGAAAAGACCTTACTTATACTACGTGTTTATGCCTAGAAAATGCCAGACTATTAAATTTCAAAACTTATGTCTAGAGAAGATCAGAGATAGAAAATAGGTAATTTAAAAGTTTAAAGATCACTCAAATAAAAACTTCATGAAATGCAAAAACTCACATTTCAGGAAGATAGTGGTATTTTTGAACAGGATCTTTCCAAAACTAAAATAATTTTTCCCCTGCAAAGATAAAGAAGAGAAAGATAATTAGCATAGATCACTTTAATTCCCAAGGCAGAATGTAACTGTTAAAAAAACCTAAATTTATAAAATGTTTAAGTTAGTTTTCTAAACAACAACAAAATCGATATCCTTCCTTTTAGTAAAATTCAACCATATCCAAACTGCAGAATTTTGTAGCTTGGTGCAGAGACATGATTTTTCCCCCACAGGCCATGAAGCAAGGACTCTAGAAAAGAAACTGCTAGAAATCCCAACTTAAATATTCACGGGAGGTACTCCTTAATTAGTTCATTCGCTTTACTCACTAATCACTGTTCAGAATAACCAATCATTTCCTTAAATAAACTATTCTATGAGCAGACAGGTTTAACTATTAACCATTTTAGTAACAATAGGTAAAATTCAGAACCTGAAGATCTTCACCAAACGAACAAAAGCTATAATGCTTACCATTTAAAAGCACAAATAAGATTTGGACATTACAACCAGTGAGCAAAGCAGAATCAAACAAAAACGCCACCGTGGTTTCAATAGGACTATTGCTTTTCGGCATTTCCTGCGTGCATCCGATTTTTGTGAGCTCACAGGACTATAAAAACTCTTACTTCCAATGAGGTGTAAAGGAGTGAGGTGGGGGACAGAAAGGGTCAACCTATCTAATAAGTTGTCCAAAAGACAGCCTACCTTTACCATGTCAAATTTTAGAACACAATTTCTACCACTTCAGCCATTCTCATTTTAGAATATATTTTTTAAATGCCTAGGCTTCCTCATCACACAAGGCTTAGAACAACCATTCGAAAGTGCAAAGGAAATCAAACAACTTCGTAAGTACAATCATCCAGTAACAAAAAGTGCAAAGGAAAAAAGTGATAAAGACACCTATAAACAGATCTCTCTCATCCAACCTGGGGTCACTGGATTCTGTGAAACTTCAGCTGAAAGGGAAACCGTTCTCCACCTATCATCCATCAACTTTACACGTCTCACGTAAGGCACTGAAAGTTCTCTCTGACTTAGCTGATAAGAAACCATTCCACCATTCTTCTCCGCTCCTGAAGCGGCTCTGGCACTCCTGCTAACCTACCCACAGAAGTGCACGGCTTTCCGCTCCAGGGTAGTGGATCCTTGCTATCCAGCGACACAGATGCTCCAGGCAATTCCACCCCTTTTGAAGCGGGCTTTTGCGGAACCTTCATGGACCCCTAGGGCCGCCGTAGCCCCACCCCTTGCTCGTCCAGGCTCAGTTGCTTCTGAAGTGAACACTCACCGACGGTATCGGAATGTGCCACTTGGATCGGTCAGCAGCAGCGACAGGTGCCGGTCCTACACCAAGGAGCGACAATGGGGACGGCTGAGCCCCCAAAAGAAGAAGAATGACAGGCAGCACCTGAAGCCACGCAGCCGCCGCCATCTTCACAGCCATGGAGCGCCTACCGAAAGCATTTCACCGTCTTCCGGTTCGCCCCGCCCTCTTCCGGCTCTGCTCTGGGGGCGGGATCATCCGGGTCCTCGAAACCTAGCGGGGCTTGTTTGTTTTTCCGCCCAGCAGCCCCTCCCTAAGCCAGTCGTCACGGTCTCGAGTGAGGTTTAGAGCGGAAAGCGCAGGCGTCGTCCCGTCGTAATCTGGTCACCTTGGAGCGTTAGGATGTTAATCAACCTCCGCGTAGGTCTGCTTTTCTCCTCTCTCCCGCCCCTTAAAGGGGCTGGGGATTTTAAGCAAGCACCTCGTGTAGCGTTTGGCTCTCTCCTCTCGTTCGCCCCCGCCTCTCATACCTTCTAAGTCAAAGTGAGACGCGGGGTCCAGAAGTCTGGGAAAGCCGTAAGTCTGACTGCCTCTTTGGCAGGTAGTAGTGAGTTCTTGGTTTCTGGAGGTTTTTAAGCAAGGACTGGAATTTGGCAGTGGTGTAGTATAAGCACTTCCTAAGCTGTATCTACTGTACTAGATAAGCCCTTAAAAAAAAAAATCGTTGTAGCCCTGAAAAGCATGATGGTGCAGTAGAATTTGGCTGGAGAACATCCACCTTCAGCACAGAGCAGTACGGCACTTTCTACTTAAAACTAAAAACGGAAAGAGTGAGCCAGTTTTCAGTATCTGTGTTGTGAGGGTCACTGTAATAAACCTGCAGACGTTTGACCTGGACCGGGCAAGCAGTCTCTGTACTACCTGGTTCTCACGCTCTAGATTTTTATCCTCTAGAGCTCTTTGAGTACACGCCCCCTCCACTACAAAGACAGTTGCGGTTCCTAATGAAAGCAGTTCCTTGTTGGCACTCATAAGCAAGAAAATTTTGTCATATCTCCGTAGAAACGCTAGTTTGGGCCTGGAAAACCCAGGAGTACGTGTAGTTTTGCCACTTCTTAAGGACCTGGGGAGGACTCCATTTCCCAAGAACTTGATGGTGGTGAAGTGCTGGTTGTAATTTAGAAAGACTGCCCTTCAGTGTTTTAAAAACCTCTTGGCGTTGGCCTAAGAGCTGAGAGCCGGTCCGACGGGCTGGGAAGCCATGGAAGCTGCTGGGAAAGAGGAAATCAGGTAAAGGCCCACTGGTCCTGCAGGGACTGACTTCAGACAGTAGGGAATAGATAGTACCCGAAAGTACCTGAAAGCAACATTAGGTTTGAAGGTTTTATTGATTGTTTGAATGGCCTCTTATTTGCATGTTGGGTATTTGTGTATTTAATCTTTACCAGTTGTCTCAATTCCCCAGGGAATTAGTTGATATTAATAGCTAGTCCCTCACAAAATATTTTCAGGATGCTTTACAGAACAGTGGAAGAATTGTGATCAGAACCCTAACATGAATTTCAGGCTACACCCCCATCTTCCTATATTATTACAGAGTTCATTCTTCAAAGCTGAAAAGCAAGGATTGCAAATTTCTCTAATCTTTGCACGCTTGATTAAAGGAAACAGTGACACAGACTATGTTAGTGAAAGATTTGATTACTTCCAAGAAAACAACTTTTTAGTACAGCCAAGTGTATCTGTGTGGGCTTGTTTTTATAATATCTTGAAATTTGTGTTCAATCATAGTTTCCTACATAATCATAGACATGCTGATTACAGCCGTATTCAGCAATATGTCTGCTTGAAGGCATGTGTGGGTTTTTTTTCCCTTTTATAGCCTAGAGTTGTTTTAATCATACGGAGGCTAATTTATTTTTTTTAAGACTTTTTTTTTTTTTGAGAGAGAGACAGACACAGAGATAGAGCATGAGCGGGGGAGGGACAAAGAGAAAGGGAGACACAGAACCAGAAGCAGGCTACAGGCTCTGAGCTGTCAGTACAGAGCCCGACGTGGGGCTCAAACTTGGTAATGGCAAGATCATGACCTGGGCCGAAGTTGGATGCTCAACTGACTAAGCCACCTGGGCGGCCCCAAGATTTTAGTTTTAAGTAATCTCTATGTCCCATATGGGGCTCGAACTCACAACCCCAAGATCAAGAGTTGCGTGCTCCACTGAATGAGCCAGCCAGGTGTCCCTGGAGGATAATTTAAACACGTATACTCAAGTAGCAATATATATGCATCTTGTTCGTGTTCTATTCCAGAAACAGCTCTTCTGCGAACTTGGTTTTTTAAAAATTGGCTCTTAGATTGTCAACATTATCTTAGAAAGTAACAGATTTTCCTCCTACATCTGTTTCTGTTTTTACTCTAGCCCCTTGCACATACCTCTAATAAAGCATTTGTCAGGTTGATTCATGCTTGTTTGTTAGGCTCTTGCAGGAAGCTCTGACACAGTCCTCCATATCTTCCTCAGAACCCAGCACTCAGTAAGAATATTCTGCAAATATTTTGTTGAAAAAATGAGTGGATTATTTTTGTTTGTGTGGGTTGTTTTTTTTGTGTGCTTTTGCTCCTTCCTATTTTATTGTTGTAGTCATAGCCTTCAGTCATTATTTTAAAAGACCCCTTCCTCATAAGTGACAATACTCTTCTTCCAGTGCTTTCAGAGTAATCCCAGAACTTGATATTTTGTTGTTTACCTTGAGTGATTTACAAAAGGATGTTATTCTGCAGCACACATGCTATCATGTTAGGTTATGGCCATGACACAATTTTGCATTGCAAAAGTTCATTACCCACGTTCATGCTATAGTTAGAGAAGGAACAAAAATTGGATTCACAAACCTTGTGGAAAGTAAGTTTCTTAAAATGTCTTTTTATTTAGTGTTGAAGATGAAGCTGTGGATAAAAACATTTTCAAAGACTGCAGCAAGATTGCTTTCTACAGGTAAGGAGAGGAAATAATATTACCTAGATCAAAACATTGCAATATTGTAATGTTTATAGGCTTCCTAAGGAAAGAGTCAGTTAGGAAATACAGTCATTAAGAAATTCATCGGACAGGAGACCTTCACCTTTATACACTCACTACTATGTTATTTAAATTTCTTAATAAATTTATATTTTAAAAGTGTTTCTGGCTTTGAATAGATAGTACTTTTACATATTTCAAAAGTCAAATAATATAAAAAGATATTCTTTGAAGAGTGTTACCCCCATGGTTGTCCCCTGCCACCCTATTCCACATCTTGTCCCTCTGAATAACCAGATTTGTCAATTTCTTATTTATCCTCCCGTTATTTCTTTTCATAAATACATTTATTCCTATATCACTGCCCTTCTTATACCAAGTAGCTTCCTATATATGCTGTTATGTACTTCTTTTTTTTTAATGCTAAATAGTTTATCCTGAGTATGTAGAGACTGCTCTCCCTTTTTATAGCTGTATAGTATTCCATTGGGTAGCCGTACTATAATATATTCAGTCTTCTTCCTATTGCTAGATCCTTGAGTTGTTTTTAATCTTTCAGCTATAAAATGACTGCCACAATGAAAAACTATACATATGTCATTTCCTATACATGCAGGAGTATTTATAGGATTAAATTCCAGGAATGGGATGACTGGGTCAAAGAATAAATGCACTTAAAATTTTAACTATTACCAGATACCCCTCATAGGGTTTGTACTGTTTTGTACTTTTTAAAATTGTATTTCTTTAAAATATTTTTGTTGAGTATCTCACTACAATTTTTGGTCATTTTACTTTCACAAAAATTGTATCCTATGTTACAACTTTCTAATTTATTCAGACTGCCCTAAAGGAAGAAAATCAGATCACTTAAATTCTGAATAGGTGCCTTAGAGGGAATTCTATAGGGAACTCTTGGTCATTTTGTTAAATCACTAGATTATACCGGATTTCCGCTAGAATTTATTGAGTTTCTCTTAAAGTATACATTTCATGGAAAGTGGAAGGGAACTTAACAAGCTAATAAATATCATCTATGAAAACTGCCCCACCTTTTCAATAAAGGGGACAAAATGCCATCCTAGAGCAGTGTTATGTTGAACAATTTCATTAGTATTTTATTAGCACTCTAATAACAAAGTGTTCTGTTAGTGCTTTATTAGAGTACTAATACTGTCTGGGCCCGATACATTTATCATCATAGTGAATTTTAATGACTTCCACGTGGTAATATAGTTTGTTGAATGCTGACAGTCACAAATAATTCTCAGGCATTTGTATACTCTGTATCTGTAGGCGTCAGAAACAGCAGCTCTCCACAAAGTCCACCTATCAGGCATTACTAGACTCCGCCACAAAAGGCAAAGACAGCACCAAGTTCCAAATCCTCAATGAAGCAACTAAGGTAAAAAAGAAGTATTTTCTACAGAAAATTGTTTCCATACTAAATGGGGTTTGAATGAAGTAAATTTCCACAAAGGCTAATTAAAACTATGCATGCTTCAAAAATAAACTTTGCTGGAGAAATAATGTGATCTTTTTCATATGTACACTAGTACTTTAAAAGTAATGTGAATATTTACTTACAGACTGCCTGCGTATCAAATGCTTTTCTAGGTATTTTACAAATATTATTTCCTTTTAATTAGTCTTCATAATACAGAAAAGTGACTAGGAAGTCACTTGTTCTAAGTCACATAGCTAGTAATCAGTGTTTTCACCTGTGTCTATCAACTCTGTTAAGCATCCATGTTCTATTAGTGTTATACCCTGTACAGTTGAGCGTGTGGCCTGAGGAAGGTACAGATTGAGTGAATGTCCAAACCTCAAAATGTGGGTGGACCAGAGGAACAAGGGACTATGGAGTTGAAAACCTAAGTCACAAGTGTTCCATCTCCTGAGCTGCTTCACTAGCAGATCACCCTAGCTATTATATACTGAAAGGATTAGAGCAGTATTTTAAGTGCTTTTTCTCACTTGTCAAATCATACCGCTACTTCAGATGGGCCAGCCATAGAGGAAGTCCTGTATGGGCTGAGGTAGGAAGTATGGCTATGTGCAAGTACAGCGCTACCAGCCTGACCCACACTTCCAGATCCTCCCTGTCTTCTAAAGGCATCCGAAGCTTCTAAGGCCTCCCAGACCAATCTGGCTTCTTGGTAATTCTTATAGCTGAAAGACATACTTGAAGCCTTGAAGTGTAAGTTCCCTAACAGATGACTGAGAAGGAATTCCTCCTTTCGCTGCAAAGCTGTGAGATATCTCCCTGTGGCGACCGTAGCTCTCGCCCTGTGGTGCTGCACAAGGGAACCTCCTCAGAGAAGACAGAAGAAAAACTTGCTCCACAACGTCAGGGGGTTCTCTATAACATTTATTAAGCCTTTAATTTAGCAAAGGGTTCCAGCTTTATTCCCACACATGAGGATCTATTGCACGGTGAGGTCAGCTACTTTCTTTATGAAGTTTTAGAAAATGCAGCTGTTTCATAGATGTGGAATTTTCTAACATACTTTTCTTGCCTGAATTCAAAATAACGGCTAGAATTGTATTAACAGTTCTGTGTTCTCTGTCCCTCTCCTGTTTCCAATTTCAAGCTACTGTGATAGCAGTACACTTAGTTCATCTCTCTTAACTACACAAATGGGATGGTTTAACCTTTTTCTGAAACCTAATGCTGCTTTTATGTTTTTTTTTAATTTTTAATGTTTGTTTATTTTTGAGAGAGAGAGACAGAGCATGATTGGGGGAGGGGCAGAGAGAGAGGTAGACACAGAATCCGAAGCAGGCTCCAGCCTCCGAGCTGTCAGCACAGAGCCCAACGCAGGGCTTGAACTCACGAACCTTGAGATCGTGACCTGAGCCAAAGTCAGACACTTTACAGACTGAGCCACCCAGGCGCTCCCCCTAATGCTGCTTTTATACTACCTCTTTTTTTCTGGAGGAATTTGCCCCCTTGCTTGGCATTTCTGATACCTTTGAGTTCTCAGCTCATGGTACCCCCAAAGTCCTCTACAAACTGATCCAAGTCTTTACTAATTACCTTTTTTTAGTATACTTTGATAGCCATTCATGGGAAAATATGAGGCAGCACTGATTTCCTTCCTGAAAAGCCACCTGCCATTTGCATGTGGTCTAATAGCCTGAGACCCAGCCAAACCTCTGTATTCAGGGTCAGCAGAAGCAGTTAGCTCTGGGAAATGCAAGGAGTCCACTAGAAACCTTGTAGGAGTCATTAAGCCTGCCACCAGATGTCAGGTACCTTCCATTCTTTTTTTTTTTTTCTTTTTTGTCATTTGTTCATCTTCCTATCTCTAATGTATCTAAACCCAGAGAGTTGTAGCTATCCCATAGTCAGGCAAGAATCTCTTCCCATCCTTGGAGAACTTCAGTGTATTGAGCATCTGAACATCCACTGTCATGAAGATTCATGCTGAAACAAAGTAAATGAGGCAGAGGCATCCTGTGGACCAAAATACAAGTGTTCATGCATCTTGATACCAATGCAGTTAGTGGTGGATCCCCACACGCAGCCTTTTGCAAAACTATAGATCAGCTCTCTTCACACATCCCTCTTTGGAGCCTGAAAACGTGCAAGACAATGCTGTTCAGGTCATGTGTCAGAACCAGAGCCCACCAGATCTGGATGCCTTCCAAAAAAAAGAAGCCACAGTCCAGGAGGACCCACAAGATCTTAACACAGACAGCACATGGCTCAGAAGGGAGTTGAGAAGCCCTAACAAGCAAGGGTAGGTTATCCAGGATATTAGCAACATAGCTCCCAGGACTGAAAACTCTGTGGCCCCCTTGGAAGAGACTTCATGTTCAGGTATTAGAAATATTGGGGCTGCGGGGCTCAGCTATTGGGCTTTTGGGGCTCAGTCGATTGAGCATCCAACTTTGGCTCAGGTCATGATCTCACGGTTTGTAAGTTTGAGCCCCACATCAGGTTCTGTCATGGTAGAGCCCATTTAGGATCCTCTACACCCCCACCCCATCCCTGTCCCTCCCCACTTGTACTATCTCAAAAATAAACATTTTTTAAAAAGAAATATTGGGGCTGCATAGAGAATCTGCATGCTCTGATCTCAAGCAAATACATGTATATGTTTAGGAGGTCACCCTGAAATTCTGGGCTGAATTCCAATTTAATGTTTTCCTTGTCACTTGGAGTTGAGATGACGAATAGGGACTTAAGTTTTTGTGTCCTCTGTCAGTCTAATATGGGCAACGAAGATCCAGACAGTAATCTCCAAAGTTGTCTGAACCTTGTATCCAGCTTGCTGTATAGTCAAGCAGCCTGCTTTAGAGGTCGTTTCTGGGATAAGATGGGCGTTTCATGGGAGATATCACGTTAGGATATGGTGTGGGTGTGGTCTGGAGATTTAAAACAAGCTGCACATATCTACCTATTCAGAATGATAGCTTTTTACTTCAAGTTCACAGAAACAGAGCCCAGAGTCTAAGAGATCATATTCAGCTCACAGCTGCAGTTCTCAGATTTCACTGATGAAGCAGATTCTTAGTGTCGGCCTGCTCCCACACCCTTAAAACTCTTAAAGCAGTAACTTTGTTGTCAAGGTCTACTGTTAATTTTTGAAATCCTTCTTCTCAATCTTCTTCCCCCAATCTACCCCTTAATAAGCAACCAGAAAACAGAACCGAGCTTCATTGAGCATTTTCTTAGCTTGGACTGCCATAACAAAATACCATAAACTGGGGGTCTTAGACAACAGATATTTCTTTGCCAGAGTTCTAGAGTCTGGGAAATCCAAGATCAAGGTGTCTGTGGGCATCCTCTTCCTGGCTTATAGTCTACCACCTTCTTACTGTATTTTCACATAGCAGAGAGAGAGCTAATTCTCTGGTTTCTTCTTGTAAGGGCACTAATCCCATCATAACCCCACTCTCATGACCTTATCTAAACCTGTTTACCTCCCAGAGGCCCCATCTCCACATACAATCATATTGAGAGTTAGTGCTTCAAAATATGAATTGGACATGGAGGAATACACAATTCAGTTCATAGCAAACATGATGTTACTGAAACAGTAATATTACAGAACAAGCTGAAGTGTTTCCCTGTGTGTTGTCTCTAGGTCAAGACATCTAGGATTTGAAGAAAAGGCAGTTGTAGTTTAAAACGCATCAGTTCTCTCACATAGGGCCCCAGTATAGTATCTTGCCTATTCCTGAGAACAAAATAATCAGGTAGATATTTGATAAAAAGGCTTCCAGAAGAAAATCTTAAAGGAAGGTTAACGGTAAAATGTTGACTGCTTTTTTGGAACTGTTTTTTTCTGTTACCGATTTTTTACCTTCAGTGAAAATTTGACCTAGATTGAGAAACAGAAGATTTAGTCTTGTGACTTCAGAGCAGAGAAATGTATTCTGTCCTCCAAGTCTAGCTAAAAAGCACTGCTAGCAAGGCTAACCTGGAATAGACCTATGCCTTTGACCTACTTTATATTGCCAATTTTTATGCTTTCTTATGACATAGATGACTTTTTGGCAACATGTTTACTTTTCTTTACAGCCTGTTTACAAGTTTTCACTAGAGACTACACTTCTAGCAGCATCTCCAGGGATGCAGGCATATCTCTGAGCACCTCCATGAAGTTACCCCTTGCCTTTGCATCTAAGCCGGATGAAAATGGGATTTCACCCAGCCAGCCACATCCTCAGCAGATGAGGAAGAACTACAACTTGTTAGCCAGTACTGTTTCTGCAGAAGTGGCCGTCAACAGGCAGCTAATTTGGGAATAATAAACCAACTGGCTGCAACAGTGGAAGGAGCAGTTAGTGTCATACAGCACTTTAATGAACTCTTAGACAATCCTCTGGATGCTGGAGGTCTTTTTTATTTTTATTTTTTTCAGAGAAAGAGAGGAGTGGGGCTCACCTGAAGTGGGGTTCGAGCTCACCCGATGTGGTACTCGCTCTCACGAACCGTGAGATCATGACCTGAGCCGAGGTCATATGCTTAACAACTGAGCCACCCCAGTACCCTGAATTCTGGGAGGTCTTGATCAACAACTGGGAGAGGTTGTTGTTCACTCTCATAGGCCTTTTAGATTAACTGTTCTTTAGAGTATAGAGAAGACACCTGGTACCAGAGGAGAGGCAAGATCTATATCCATCAAGAAGAAGTTGATGGAGTCATAATTTCCATTCCTAATACCCACTGCCATTTAAATATGTGTTCTATGGCAACATGTTTAGTTTCCTTTACTAGCAGGTTTTGCTGTTCTGTTAACTCAGTCACAATCTCTACTAGTTGTGATTCCCAGTTGTGGGTAAATAACAGGTTTTGTTTTAATATAATTGTGATCAGTCCACTACTTGAGTACAAAGACAGGGCTATTCCTAGCACCATAGTTTTTACAACCTGGTGGTATTTTTGTCCATGTGGCCAAACAAAACAAAACAAAAACAACTACATAAAACTAGACTTATGGATGACAGACTAGCAGGTTTTGTTTTTACTAAGCATAGAATAAATAGGATAGGAAAAGAGAATTTGTACTCTTTCCCAGACTATGAGAAGTGAGTCTCTGAATAAAGGTTTATGAAAAACCAAATAGAAGCTTGTAGTGCTAAAAGGAACCTCTAAATGTACTCCTTTCTCTGACGATTTATCTCATGTTCTCTGTGTAGGTGGACATTTGCACATCTTAAATACTTTTAAGGAGCAAAATCCATGCTGTCTCATTATTTAAAATGCTTAATTATATATTTCTTCACCTATTTTGCAGTAATCCATCTTGCTGCGATTTGAGTGTAACTGTTACTGTATTCCGAGTATTAACACGCACTCCTAGTTTAAGCAATCTAGCTTCTGTAAGTTAACATACTTTTTCATTGTCATTTCCAATCCTAATAGGAAGAAGAGATTCAATAATTATTTGTGTATTACTTTTTCACCAATGTCCGAGCAGAAGAAGAAGAGGAATGTATACAAATTCTTAATGTATTAGATAGAAGAACATAACATTCATGTCCCCACTTTTTGACACAGCAAGGTTTTGGTGGGAGAACTGAAAAATAACTGGCAATTGAGAAACCCAGAGAAGTGGTTTTTAAACTGTCAAACCACAGAGCCCAGGTTTCCATGGAGTTGTCTCAAAGTTCAGTTCAGGGAGGGGCTCAAAGGCAGGGGCACTGAGTCTTCCCACTGTCTTTAACCCAAGTAGCTTTATTTATTGCACTAGTGAAAATCTGCTGCTATTAAAAATTTTTTTTAAGTCAATAAAAACAGCACGAGCCAGATCATAGAAGCAAAGCATACTAATGTCTAAGGAGATTATATGCTTGGACCATGAGAGCTATGTTGGTAATAGTAGGAGGTTTGAATGAATCTGAATACCTTGAAAAGGATTACCTACTGGAAAAAACCACTTGCTTAATTGAGCTAAAATGAAAACAAAATGGAGCTTTGACTCTGATTCGTATGTTTGGTCGTATAAGGTCATTAGAATAAAAGCAGTGTTATTATCTGCCTCCTCATATAATTAGGATTCTTTCTGAACTGCAGCCTCAGGAACAGAACATACAGACCAGTCTTTGGTTTAAAAAAAAAAATTGTTTTTAAAGACAGTTATTTCACTATAACTGGGAAGATCTCTGAGTGCATAAACTAGGTGCAATTTGTTCATCATATGTAGGCAACCTGTGGGCCCTCTGCTTAGGATGTGCTTGCTCATTCTGCCTACCCAGAGACCAGCTAATCTCTGAAGGTCCTGCTCCCCCAGAGACAGCCCAGAACCCCTTTCCTTACAGTCATCACTAATATTCTCTCTCCTTGTTCTCCCACAGCACTGTCCTTGTCCTTCCATCTCAGCACCTATAAAATGCTTTATGTTTACTATGTGTTTTGTCTGTAAATTGCAGTCTTCCTCTAAGAGTTTAGTCATCTTTTTCACAGCACCTCACAATATTAGATGCCAAATAAATGTTAAATTTGAGAGAACAATGGAAATGTATGTCTCGCTTCGGAGACAATACATAATCTAACAGAATTTCAGCTTTATTTGTATTTGGACACATTTTTAAATCTTAGAATTCTGATGGCACACTTGAAGTAATTAAATTTACAAAAGAATGTTAAACATACAATGAATAATTACAGTATGATTGAGGCAGGGGAAGGGTAATGTTGGTCAAAGAGTATAAACTTCCAGCTAAACAAAATGAGTAAGATCTAAGGATTCTATTGTACAGCATAGTGACTATAACTGATAATACTCTGTTATATACTTGAATGTTTCTAAGAGAGTAGATCTTAAATGTTCTCATCACAAAAAGGAAATGGTAATTATGTGATATGATGCAGTTGTTAGCTAATGCTATGGTGGTAATCATTTTGCAATATATAAGTGTCAAATCAATAGATGATGTACACCTTAAATTTGTACATTATGTCAATTTTATTTCAATAAAGCTAGAAAAAATAATTACACTGCTACTCTACTATAATCCTACTTTATTTTTTAAAATTTTTTATGACATTCATTTTTGAGCAACAAACAGCACACGAGCAGGGAGGGGCAGAGAGAGAGGGAGACATAGAATCGGAAGCAGGCTCCAGGCTCCAAGCTGTCAGCACAGAGCCCAACGTGGGGCTCAGACTCATGGACCGTGAGATCATGACCTGAGCTGAAGTCAGACGATCAACTGACTGAGCCACCCAGGCACCCCTACTATAACCCTACTTTAAGAATTATCTGTAAAAGGAGCCAGAGCCACTGCACTATTTACGTGGTCACTCTTAAGTGTTGGGTCACTACTTAAGCGCCCTGACTACTTTTCTACATTCCCAAAGAGGCAAAGTTCCAATAATATCTTTATTTTAATGCTGTGATATTCTCCCTGCTTCCTATTTTACTTGTACCACATTGACCCTGTTCTACACTATGTCACACAGCCTGCCCTCCTTAGCCTTTGATTTAACAGATGTTACAGTAACAGTACATGTACCCAGTTGTAACCAGAATCTGGCATCACATGAAGGATTTAATGAAGGATTTGCTATCAACCACTGCGGCATGGCACAGCAATTGAAAACTGTCAAAATATTTCTCTGGGGGCGCCTGGGTGGCTCGGTCGGTTAAGCGTCCGACTTCGGCTCAGGTCATGATCTCACGGTCCGTGGGTTCGAGCCCCGCGTCGGGCTCTGTGCTGACAGCTCGGAGCCTGGAGCCTGCTTCAGATCCTGTGTCTCCCTCTCTCTGTGACCCTCCCCCGTTCATGCTCTGTCTCTCTCTATCTCAAAAATAAACGTTAAAAAAAAAAATTTAAAAAAAAAATTTCTCTGATCAAGCTTTTTGAGAAAGATTGTGGCTCTGTGTTGGAGTTGCTTGCTCTCACTCAGGATTCCAAATAATATGATCTGGGGAAAGAGGAGGGGCTTCACCTAACATTGGCAGTTGATACTTTATGCTTTGGGGAACTTTATTTGGCAGGGACTGTTGGTAAAGTGAATGATAAGTGCTATTTTTGTAAGATAAGCATGCAGGTTTCGAAGCTTGGGCACATTTGACCCATTTTAAAAACTGCCATTTAGAGTAAATCAAAGGGGAACAAAAGGTTAGAAAAGCAAATTCTCAGGCATAGCCCTAGACCCATACCTTAAGAATCAGTAGAGTAATAGAATGTTCTGTAGGACAGGTGCCCATTGAAATTTCTAAGGAATCACAGAAGGCATTGGAAATGGGCAGGTCCATTAAAATTCCCAAAGACTCCAGAATGCCTATGAGAAGAAAACTTGTCGTAACAAAAACTAAGATACTACTTGGCCTTTTCCACCATTCTCAAGTAAACTGGATTTTTAAACTACATAACTAAATGGGAAACAGAAATCCATGAGATCCTAGAAGTTTTTTTTATTAAAGATCAATGTCTGTTTCTAACGGACTTCTAAATTATAATAAAGATGACTTCATATTAAAAAATACATATTTCTCTGATCTACATGCTTCATTTTGTAACCTAAATCTGGCCATTTCTATTTTCTTGGGGTTTGTTGTTGTTTTGTGTTTTATTTCTCAAATTCTGTAGTCTAAATAATTCTATGTTGCTTCCATGTCACACTATAGGCAAAATTTTACTTAAGTTCCCCTGCCTCTTAAGAAAGCTGAGAACATCCCAACCTCTAGAGAAAATTCCCCAGGCCCTATTCCCAGGTGTCCAGGAAGTGCCTTGATTAAAATCAAGCAGCAAGCCTCAGGCATCTATCCTAAGGAACCCCAATGACCATTATTTTATTCTCTATTCCTTTCCATTCTGTGGTTGGTTATCCTTCATCTTTTATTCAGCTGGAATCCAGTTGCCCTAGTTTTAATACCAAACCCTTACTCTAAGACACCTGCAGTTTATCATAGATAAAGTGGCCGCATGTCCCAGTTTTCCAAAAGCAGTTTCAGCTCATGCCTATCATTCAGTATAATTATTAATAGAGATCTCTCATTTTTAAAGGTCCTGGTCTGGACAATTATAGGTTTGCCTTGCCATAGAACACATAGAATGAAGGGCATCTGGGTGGCTCAGTCAGTTAAGCATCCAACTTCAGCTCAGGTCATGATCTCACGGTTTCGTGAGTTCGAGCCCCATGACGGGCTCTGTGCTGACAGCTGTGAGCCTGGAGCCTGCTTCGGATTCTGTGTCTCAGTCTCTCTCTGCCCCTCCCCCACTTGTGCTCTTTCTCTCTCTGCCTCTCAAAAATAAATAAATGTAAAAAAAAATTTTTTAAGAACACATATAATGTGTTTCTTGCTGTACCACAAGTATAGCCAAACAAGTAAATACAAAGATTGGGGAGCTACTTCCTTCATGATTCCATTGTCTCCAGTTTACTTGGCCTATAATAATTCAAACATAGTTTCTAATTATTGTAATTTGACTCGAGAACTGGCCATCACTGGTGTAATAACCTGTTAAAACTAATCTCGTGTCTGTTCCAAGGTTCCTCTTCTGGCTGAAGTTTATGGTATAGAGGGAAATATTTTCAGGCTTAAAATCAATGAAGAAACTCCCCTGAAACCCAGGTATGAAGTTCCTGATGTTGTCACAAGCAAGCCACGCACCGTAAGGTAAGCCAAGGAACAAGAGATCTTGGATACACCCTCAGTATGGTCTTTTATTATACCTTGAGTAGCAGATTTTGCATGTTCCTCCTGTTTTTTCTATTCGAAGCTATAATCATTTGCAGCGTCAGTTTTCAGTTATTTGGGGATACATTTATGCTTTTTATATATTGTCCATTCTCCACCATTTGATTTATCAGCACTTATTCATGAGCAGAAGCAGAGCTTTTGAGCCCTGCTGTCCTTCTTGCAAAGGAAATGATTCATCAACCAGACTTTGGGAACAAGTAGAATTTGAGAGCAAGTAGGAGAGCTATTTAATTTACTCAGATTAGCAGCAGGGCTCCAGAGATCTAATATACTAGCCAAACTCCCGTGCTTACCACAATTTATACAATTAGGCTCACTTTTAATTAAGGGTAGTCTCAGAAATGTAACATGTCAAAGATAAATTAATCATCAGTGTCTAAGTGAAACAAAAACTTTGGAGATCAAAAAGCATTTTTCCTACATCTGCAGTATCTTCCTCAGTTCTCAATACTCTTTCCAGTGATATTTCACTGGTTCTGCCTGCTGATTCCTGTTATTTTTTCATATTATTTCACTAAAGGAATATAAGTTTATGCCAAATGCTTTAATTTTCACTATATCATTATCGTAGTTTTATGTAGATTACTTTTTCCATAAAAATTTAATCAAGTCAGTAGATTATAAGGAGAAAGTACTTCAGTGATAGTAGAATCATCATAAATTCAAAATAGGTCTAGTCATTCAGCTGCTGCTATATGCCAAGAACTTAGAAAACTGGAATTAAAAAGAGACTGTTTTCGGGGCGTTTGGGTGACTCAGTCGGGTAAGCATCCGACTTCGGCTCAGATCATGATCTCACGGGTTCGTGAGTTCGAGCCCTGCATCAGGTTCTGCTGAGCGCTCAGAGCTGGGAACCTGCTTCGGATTCTGTGTCTCATTCTCTCTTTGCCTCTCTCCAACTTGTGCTCTGTCTCTCTCTCTCAAAAATAAACATTAAAAAAAATTTTTTAAAAAGACTGTTCTCAAGGTTTTTTAGGTTGGTGCATATGCATGCGTGTGTGTGTGTGTGTGTGTGTGTGTGTGTGTGCTTGGTTACAGTATATTATTTTTTACTATCCTGGAGGATTCACTTTACTGGTAGATCCTTTTAACATTTTTACATCTGTGTTAAGTAAAATTCGTCTGTAGTTTTCTTTTTCTGTGTTATTGCCATGTTTTGGGGTCAGGATGATAACTAGCTTTGTGTGGTAAATATGTTGTATTAGTTCTGCTTCCATTCCAACCTCTTTCTAGAGGGCCTTTGGCTACTGCAGTAACAAGAAAGTTAAAAAATACATTCCTCCACTTCCCATACTCTCATGTAGCTAGTTTCTGGTATAATTCAGGTTCTACCAGTCAGATGCACTTACAGGTATCTTGATTTTAGAACTGAGCTTCCAATTTTGCTGGCATGGATTTGGCAGCTCTAGAATGTCTCTAGAGGCACACTAGTTAGGGTAGTAGTTTATTCATCTCTGGAGCTAATATGGCATGATCTTGGAGCCCAGCAGTTGCCACAGTGACTTCTGATTATCCAACTTCCTGATTCTAGCTGCAATAGTAGTTCAATTGACCATGCAGTAGTATTCTAGGGATCATTACCGGCTGCCCAACCTATTACCTCAGTGCTTCCAATGATGTCATAAGCTCCCAATTCTCCCATCTTAAGTTACTTATTTTCCACTTAAAATAGCCAGAATTTTTTCTTTGCTTTTTTAATGTTTATTTTTTAGAGAGATAGAGAGAGAGACAGAGCATGAGCAGGGGAGGGGCAGAGAGAGAGGAGACAGAATCCTTAGCAGGATCCAGGCTCTGAGCTGGCAGCACAGCTGGACTCGAACCCACAATCCACGAGATCATGACCTGAGCTGAAGTCAGACACTTAACCGACTGACCCAACCAGGCGCCCCCAGAATTTTTTCTTTAATGTACAGTTGAATCTTGGTTGATATAGCCTTTGGTATCAGAAGTAAGTGTAGGCAACAGACCCTCTAGGATGGGAATATGAGATTGGTTAGCTGCTTTGGCAGGATTTGAAAGCAGCGAGGACTTGGTTATCATTAGAGGATAAGAGACTAGTGTTATGGGCTCAATTGTGTCCCCCCCCCCAAAAAAAAACTCATATGTTGAAGCCACAACCCCCTGTGCCTCAGAAAATGACTATATTTAGAGGTACAACCTTTGAAGAGGTAACTAGTTAAAATGGGGTTGTTAGGGTGGACTGTAATACAATATGAATAGTGTTCCATAAGGAGAGGAGATTAGGACACAAGTTGACACAGACAGAGGGATGACTATGTAAGGATACAGCAAGAAGATGGCCATCTGAGAGCCAAGGAGAGAGGTCTCAGAAGAAACCAAACTTGCTGACACTTTGATCTTGGACTTCTAGCCACCAAAATTGTGAGAAAATAAACTTCTGTACTTTAAGCCACCCAATGGGGTATTTGTTGTGGCAGACCTAGCAAACTACACAACTGGTAATAAACCACAGCATTCCATGGCAAAGTTACTTAAATTACTACCTGTGATCAACAGAATTCCACCAAGCCTTCCGTTCCAGCAGAAGCAGCTCCTTTTCCTCTAACAAAGCTGATCCTACCTTGCTTGGACACCCTGTGTTGACCTCACCTAAGATATATTGTCCAAGGGGATGACAGTGCTCATTGTGCCTCACCCCTACCACCCTTCACTGCCTTTCTTTAAGCTCACTACCAGAGCCTAACATGCCTAGGGAGCTAATTACAGTCAAACACTACACCTAAGGAATTATAAGATTTTATATAGGCAAAAACCTAGGAAATACGGATAGAAATGCATTCTGAGGGATTCCTAGACTAAAGAAAGGAACATAATTTTAGGACCACATTAAATTTATTGACAGGGATACCAAAGAATCTAAATTTGATGTGCTAGCTTGGACAGCTGGGAGTGGGTCTAATTATTTGCTTGGTTGGTTAATTATAATCTGTACTCAGCTATGGACTCTGCTGAATGAAGCTGAGATACCAGCTCAGCCTTGGCACAGAGTAGAAAAGATGATCCATAGACTTAGGGAGATAAAGATGTTGAAGTGGATATGTCATATGCAACAGCACAACTAGCCCCTAATTTTGCTCTCCAAGAGGTTTCAAAGAGACTCCTTTCACTGAGAAATAACTTGAAGAAGGAACACTTGGAAAGCATTGTAGTGAGTGAATGTCTTTTATGAGCTAGAAATAATGGTGGAAAATGATGCCATCAAAATGGGCTCCCCGATTTCAGTGGAGATGGTGAGACTCCAGGTGCATAATGAAAGTAGCAGCATTTAGTTATTAGTGACAAGGTGAACATGTTTCCATAATGCACAGCAGGGCATGTATGGTACCCAAAATGTTTAACTCTCAGGGCAGTGAACAATGTATCAAAGGGTCCACTGGACTGAAATAGATGGATTAAAGTCCTATTTGATGGAACAATCAAAAGAATTCCATTTTGCTATTTATTTATTTAGAGTGAAAGGGAGTACAAGTAGGGAAGGGGCAGACAGAGGGAGAGACAGAACTCCAAGCAGGCTCTGCACTGCCAGCATAGAGCCTGACACAGGGCTCGAACCCACAAACCATGAGATCATGACCTGAGCCGAGATCAAGAGTCAGATGCTCAACTGACCGAGCCACCCAGGAGCCCCTGCATTTGGGTTTGATAAACAGTGATATACAACTCTCATACTACTCCAGACAGTTAACAGAACCCAAGTATCTTGCCTAGAATCCAGGGAGAAGGACTTCGCAAGAATATAATAAGAACATAAAATATCCCTCCTCACCTTCCCTAAGGAGGCATGTGACCATTTACCAGAGTGACTGTGCACCAGAGAAGGAAATATCTAGACCTCTAAAGGATTTTAAGTGACTGCCTCTGGGCTTACATGATTTCTGGGGATCCGGAATATCCTAACAGTCTAGCTCTCAAATCAGAGCTGATGGGAGTCAGTAGAGATTGCATCTCACCGTGGACCCACCGGGTCAATAACCCAATCTATGTTATTTCCTTAGTTTTTGAGTATTTGGTTGGAATGAGAAAGAAAAGCAGTGTTTAGACTCTGTGCACCAAAGTGTTCCTAGACTGTCCAGCCCAAGGAAATGATGATGATAGCTAACATATTATTATTTGCCAGGCACTGCCAAGTACTTAAGTACTTTGCATGCATCATCTCACTCAGTTCTCCCCAAAAGCTCTATTTGTTCTTGCTTTTATTATTTCTACTTTACAGATGAGGAAACTAAGAACTGGATAGACTGACTAACTTGTCCAAAGTTATACTCCTAGTGCATGATAGAGCTATATTCAGTCTAGGCTTTCTGACACCAAACCCCTATGTCCCATGAATGTGGATTTGCACATTAATTTGAATTGAAAATCACATTGAGCTATGTAAACCTATTTCTCTCTTCTTGCTTTGTTTTCTAGGCTGATTTCATCCTCAGGAGATGCAGGTAGTCTGGTATTGGCTGATGGAAAAGGAGATCTGAAGTGTCATATCACAGCAAACCCATTCAAGGTAGATTTAGTGTCTGAAGAAGAGGTTGTGATGAGCATAAACTCCCTGGGCCACTTGTACTTTGAGCACCTGCAAGTTCCTCTCAAGAAAAGGTATTTTTGCACATTACTTGGCATAAGAACATAAGAGGGGTGCTTGGGTGGCTCAGTCAGGCAAGCATCTGACTCTTGACTTTGGATCAGGTCATGATCCCAGGGGCATGAGATCAAGCCCCCTGTCAGGCTTCATAGTCAGCATGGAGTCTGCTTACGATTCTCTCTCCCCACCATCCTGTCCTCTTTCTCTTTAAAACAAAGCAAAACAATGTCAGAAAACTTGATCATGATTATCAATTGCCTAAATAGTTGATATATCACCATGAAAACTTAGTTCACCTTATTTGCTGGAATATTATTTTGAGAAATTTCATCTTTTCACCCATGCAAATAAATGCAGGCTTGATGACAAGAATGATTCGCAGACTTTTGCAACTTGACCCTCCTAACACATCCCATGCGTTTAACTGATGGCATTGTCTACTCTTAAAAATCACTCTCTGTTGAGAACTGATAAATGTTAATGCGAACTGATAAGTCTTCAGAACTTCATTTTAGGGGGTATAGCTCAGGGGTAGAGCATTTGACTGCAGAACTTCATTGTATCCCCTTAAAATAACTTCAATTAACTTACACTTGAATAATTTCCAAGAATTATCTGGAAACAGTCACTCGATCAAAGCTGTTTGTATGAGGGTCACATGAACTGGGAGGTAGTAATAGGGGAAGATTCTTCCATTTTTTTTTTTTTTACCAATATTGTTTTTAAATTCTCCAGTCTGTAGCTCTTTCTGTTTTTATCCTAATAGTTAACATCTTATATGTTCTGTAGAAAGCATTGAACATTCATTATTGCCACACAGTGGTTTTTATATTTAAAAACCTTATTTTCTAAAAACAAACAATATAAATCTTATTTTTTTTAATTTTTTTACATTTATTTATTTTTGAGAAACAGAGTGAGACAGAGCGTGGGCGGGGAAGGGGCAGAGAGAGAAGGAGACACAGAATCTGAAGCGGGCTCCAGGCTCTGAGCAAGCGGTCAGCACAGAGCCTGATGCGGAGCTCAAACCCATGAACTGTGAGATCATGACCTGAGCCGAAGTCGGATGCTCAACCGACTGAGCCACCCAGGTGCCCCAAATCTTGTTTTCTTATTACAGAGATAGTTTCTGTTCATTATAGGAAAAATAAAAAATATTGAAAAGAAAAATTTAAATACCCATAATTCTGCCGCTTGTTAGGACCTTATGAATATTCAATTATTTTTTTTAACTGAAAAATACTAATAGCATAACAAATACCTGTAAACCCAGTACCCAGGTTATTTATATTTAAAATATTTTTTCTTTTAATAAACTCCCATTATTTTTGTTTTAGAGGTGATAACCTAAGTTAGGCCTTAATCTTTTTAGAATAAGCATATGCTACAAAGGAGTATATAGTGAAAAATATCCTCACCATTTGTCCTTGAGCTACCTAGTTCTATCTTTGAAAGTAATCAGTGTTTCCAGTTTTTTATGTATCCTTCCAGAGATAATTTATGTCCATCCAGTAAGATATATATATTCTTTGTCTTATCCTTTCTTGACACATATGATGCCACTTTTACACATTATTCTGCACTTTGCTGTTTCTTCTTTACCAATTTGATAGTTCCTAATTTCTTTAAAGCAGGTATATAGTTTCAATTGCATGCTTATACAATGACTCATTTAGAAAATTTCCTCTTGGTGGACTTTAAAATTATTTCTAATCTTGTTTTACAGCTACTCACTTCATGGATAACTTTATATATGTATCATTTTGCATACATGCAAGGATATACATAGACGAGTCGTAGAAGTAAAATTGCTGATCAAATGGTTTGTGAATTTGTAATTTTGACTCGTGCTGCCAGATCACCTCCTATAGAAGTTGTGAACTAGTTTGTATTTCCACCATTTACATTTGTGTTAGGAAAATCAGATTATCCACCTGGAAAAATTTTTAAGTTAGACCCAAGCCTCGCAACATTAGGAAAAATGAATTCCAGATGAAAA
The DNA here is from genome assembly GCF_024362965.1 of Panthera pardus. Lineage (NCBI taxonomy): Eukaryota > Metazoa > Chordata > Mammalia > Carnivora > Felidae > Panthera > Panthera pardus. The sequence goes on along the minus strand of NW_026526810.1, from coordinate 53,407,805 downwards.
AAATCACAGAGTAGGAACATCTTGAGCTTACCTCCTCCCACACACACATCCAAATCTACAACTCCATCACTTCTCGGCCTTTTGGCTAAGATCAAGTATAGCAGCTGTCCTTAACAGTTTAATATCTGCTACACCCTCAATGTGAGGACAATACAGTATATTAAATGGATTTTTTGGAACTAGGAGATGGAATAGGAGCTTGCTCCATCCACTTCACGCATTGACCTGGTATTGGAGTACCTTAAGGAACAGTGCACCTACCCCTTGGGTGGGGAGTAAAGATTGTACAAAAAAAATTCTACAACTACGCGTAGAAAATGATCTCTGAGAATGAACTAAAGACTAACAACAGAACATACAACTAAGGATATAAAGAGAAAGACACATTAAGGTGCCAGGTAGGAGGAGCAGAGACATGGTTTATTTAGTCAGGTTCCACATCCCCAGTGCAGCAACCCACAAGTGGGAGGGATATTACAACCAGAGAGACCTGCCCTGAGGAAGAAGAGGCCTGAGTCCCACATGAGTCTCCATATGCCAGGGGACCTGCACCAGGAAGACAAGCTCCCCTAACGTCTGGCTTTGAAAACCAACAGGGCATATGTCCAAGAGAGTCAGAGGGCAGTAGGAAACTGACACACTGCTCTTTGATGGCACGTGCACAATCACACCTGCTCTGAGTGCCAACACAGAGGCAACCATGTGAAAAATCCCTGGGTTACATGTGAAGGAAATTCACTGACTAATTTTAGGGGATGTGCCAGAATGGCAGGTATCTGTGGGAATGTCCTCCAGGGACAGATGCACTGATGGGTACCATTTTTCTTACTCCTTCTACCTAGTTGGCCCAGCATTAGTGGATATCAGTTCTGGCACTCTTTACTATGCTAGTGCCACTCACCCCACCCCAGTGCTCCCCTGAAGACTTGTCCCACCCAAGCCACCTCCCAGCCTAAAGACCTTCTCAAGTGTTTCTGCACCCTGGCATTCCTGGCAGGTGCTTTAGCTCACATTAGAGCTCCTGCCAAGCAGCCTCCAACCCCAGCACTTGCAGTAGGCAACCCCAGCTGGGACCAGAACCACTCCTCGGCACCTCTGCCCCAGGAGGTCATCCCCACACACTAGAACACCTACAGCAGTCACAGCTGGACCCTGCAGCAAGCCAAGCAGGAGACATGCCCCACCCACCAGTGCACTCACAGCTGTCATTGCCAGGCCTCACAGCCAGCCATGCCAGGGACCAACCCCACACACCAGCATATTCACAACAGTCACAACCAGGCCTCTCAGCCAGATGGGCCAAGGGCTAGCCCCATAACCAGTATGACCATAGCAGTCACAGCCAGAACTCACAGACAGTCATGCTGGAGGATAGCCCCATACACCTGTGAGTTTGCATCAGTTGCAACCTGGCCACAACAGGAAGGTGCACACAGCCCACACAGGGAATGCTCTTGGGGCACCTGACCGGGGTGATGAGGGTGTTTGCGCTACTGGGCCCACAGGACACCTTCTGCATAAAACCACTCCTTCAAGATCAGGAGATGTAACTGATCTGCCTAATACATAGAAGCAAACAGAGACTTAGGCAAAATGAGGAGACAGAAGAATATATTCCAAGTGAAAGAACAAGACAAAACTTCAGAAAAAGAACTAAACAAAACAGATAAGCAATCTGCTTGATAGAGAATTTAAAGTAATGTTCTCCAAATTCAGGAGAAGAATGGATGAACACGGTGAAAACTTCAATAAGGAGATAGAAAATACAAAAAGAACCCATCAGCTGAAGGATAAAATAACTGAAATGAGAAATACACTAGAGGGAATCAGCGGATTAGATGACGCAGAAGAACAGATCAGCAATCTGGAAGACAGGTAGTGTAAATCTCCCCATCAGAACAGCAAAAAGAAAAAAGAATTTAAAAAAATGAACATAGTTTATTTATTAAAAAATTTTATTTAATAATTTAATTTAATTTTAATTTAATTTAATTTTAATTTAATTTAATTTTAATTTAATTTAATAATTTAATTTATTAAAAAAATTTTTTTCCAATGCTTATTTATTTTTGAGAGACAGAGAGAGACAGAGTGTGAGTAGGGAAGGGACAGAGAGAGAGGGAGACACAGAATTCAAAGCAGGCTCCAGGCTCTGAGCTGTCAGCACAGAGCCTGATGCGGGGCTCGAACCCACAAACCATGAGATCATGACCTGGCTGAAGTCGAACGCCCAATCCACTCAGCCACCCAGAAGCCTCTAAGAAAAATGAGTGTAGTTTAAGGGACCACTGGGACATTAAGCATACGGACATTCACATTATAGGGGTCCCAGAAGGAGAAGAGAGAGAGAAAGGGACAGAAACTCTATTTAGAGAAATAATGGGGGGCACCTGGTTCTTTGAAAAGATAACAAAATTGATAAAACTTTATCCAGATTCATCAAGAAAAATAGAGGGCCCAAATAAATAAAATCAAATGAAAGAGAAGTTACAGTCAATACCACAGAAATAAAAAGGATCATAAGAGACAACTACAAACATTTACATGCCAGCAAATAGGAGAACCTAGAAGAAGTGGATAAATTCCTAAAACATACAGCCTTCCAAGACTGCATCAAGAAAAAATAGAAAATGTGAACGAATTGTGAGTAATGAAATCGAAACAGTAATCCAAAAACGCCTAGCAAACAAAAGGCTAGGACTAGACAACGACTTCATAGGTGAATTCTACAAAACCTTTGAAGAAGAGTTAATATCTGTTCTTCTCAAAATATTCCAAAAAATTGAAGAAGACTTAATGCTTCCAAACTCATTCTATGAGGCCAGAATTGCCTTAATACCAAAACCAATACCAAAAAAAAAAAAAAAAAAAATTAATTACAGGCCAATATTCTTGATGAACATTGATATAAAAACCCTACACAAAATATTAGCAAACCAAATTCAATAATGCTTTAAAAGAATCATACATCATGATCAAATGAGACTTATTCTAAGGATAAAAGGATGGTTCAATATCCACAAATTAAGCAACATGATACACCACATTAACAAAAATAAGGATAAAAATCATATTATTATCTCAGTAGATGCAGAAATGGAATTTGGTAAAATTCAACATCATTCATTATAAAAAATCTTTCAACAAAGTTGGTATGGAAGGAACATACCTCAACATAATAAATGCCATGTATGGCAACCCACAGCTAACATCATACTCAACAGTGAAAAGCTGAAAGCCTTTTCTCTTAGAACACGAACAAAACAAGGATGCCCACTCTTGTCACTTTTATTCAAAAATACTGGAATCCTAAACACAGCAATAAAACAAGAAAAAGAAATAAAAGCCCTCTAAATGGGAAAAGAAGTAAAATTGTCACCATGTGAAGACTACATGATATTATATACAGAAAACACTAAAGATTCTACCAAAAATAAACACATAAATCATTTTTAAAAACTCTTTGAATTAATAAATTAATTCACTAATACAGGATACAAAACAAATATACAGAAATCTGTTGCATTTTTTGTATACTTATAATGAACTATCAGAAAGAGTAATTAAGAAAACAATCCCATTTGCAATTGCATCAAAATGAATAAAATAACTAGGGTTAAATGTAACCAAGGGGGTGAAAGACCTGAACCCTGAAATCTATAAGACATTGATGAAAGAAACTGAAGACAGCACAAGTAAGTGGAAAGGTACACTGTTCATGGATTGGAAGAATTAATATTGTTAAAATATCCATACTACCCAAAGCGGTCTGCAGATTGAATGTAATTTCTATCAAAATACCAATGGAATTTTTCTTAGAAATAGAATAAATAATCCTAAAATTTGTACAGAACCAGAAAAGATTCCAAATAGCCAAAGCAATCTTGAGAAAGAAGAACAAAACTAGAGGTATCATGTTCCTTGATTTCAAAGTATACTACAAAGATACAGTTATCAAAACAGTATGGTATTGGCACAAAAACAAAACATGGAGAGTTTTGGAACACAATAGAGAGTCCAGAAATAAATACATGCATATACAGTCAATCTTCAACAAAGGAAGGAAGAACATACAATGGGGAAAAGATAGCCTCTTCAATAAATGGCGTTGGCTACTAGGTATTTAACCAAAGAAAACAAAAACACTAATTCAAAAAGATATGTGCACCCCTATGTTTACTGCAGCATTATTTGCAGTAGTCAAGATATGGATGCAACCCAAGTGTCCATCCATAAATGAATGGATAAAGAAGACAGTGTCTACACACACACACACACACACACACACACACACACTATTACTCAGCCATGAAAAGGAATGAAATCTTGCCATTTGCAACAACATGGACAGATCTAGAAGGTACCATGGTAAGTAAAGTCAGTCTGACAAAGACAGATACCTAATAATTTCACTCATATGTGGAATATAAGAAGCAAAACAAATGAACAAATAAAAAGACCAAAAAAAAAAAAAAACAAAAAAAAAAACCCCAGACTCTTAAATACAGAGAACAAACTGGGCGTTGCCAGAGGGGAGGTGAGGGGGGGAGGGGTGAAATAGATGAAGGGGATTAGGAGTACACTTATTGTGATGAGTATTGGGTAATGTGTAGAAATATTGAACCATTATACTGTATACCTCAAACTAATATGACACTGTATATTAATTTTACTTGAATCAAAATATATTTAAAAATGAATCTAGGCACAGACCTTACACCCTTCACACACCTGAGGGGCTCAGTCAGTAAGCGTCTGACTCATGATCTCAGCTCAGGGGCTTGATCTCAGGGTCATGAGTTTAAGCCCTGCTTTGGTCTCCACTTTTTGAGTATTAAAAAAAAAAAAACCTCAAAATAGACCATAGATCTAAATGTAAAATAAAAACTATAAAACTCCTAGAAGATAAGAAAACCTAGATGACCTTGGGTATGGTGATGATTTTTTAATATACCACCAAAGTCATGATTCACGAAAGAAATAATTGATAAATTAGGCTTCATTAAAATTAAAAACTAGGGATACCCGGGTGGCTTAGTCAGTTGAGGGTCCAACTCCTGATTTTGGCTCAGGTCATGATCCCAGGGTCATGGCATTGAGCCTGCATTGGGCTCCACACTGAACATGGAGCCTGCTTGAGATTCTCTCTCTCTCTCCCTCTGCCCCTCTCCCTGGCTCATGCTCTATCAAATAAATTTTATTTATTTGATATACTCTCTCAAATAAAATTTTAAAAAACTTTTAAAGATAATAAAAATAAATTTAAAAAAATTAAAAACTATTGCTCTGTGAAAAACAATGACAAGGAAATAAGAAGATAAGGCACAGACTAGGAAGAAATATCTGCAAAAAACACATCAAATAAAGGACTGCTATCCAAAATATACAAAGAACTCTTAAAATTCAACAGTAAGAAAGTGAACACTCAAAAATGTACAAAGGAGTCGAACAGAAACCTTACCAAAAAAGATAAACAGATGGCAAGTAAGCATATGAAAAGATGTTCAACATCATATGTCATTAGTTAAAACAAGAAACCATTACATATCTGTTAGAATGACCAAAATCCAGAACACTGGTAACAAAATGCTGGGGAGGATGTGGAACAACAGGAACTCACATTAATTGCTGTTGGGGCTGCAAAATGATATAGTCACATTGGAAGACAGTTTGATAATTTCTTACAAAACTAAACATACTCTTACCATGTAATTCAACAATCATGCTTCTTGTTATTTACCCAAAGGAGATGGAAATCTATGTCTACGCAAAAACCTGCTCATGGATATTTATAGCAATTTTATTCATAATTGCCAAAACTTAGAAGCCGTCAGGATATCCTTCAGTAGATGAATAAACTATGGTACATCCAAATAATAGAATATTATTCAGTACCTAAAAGAAATGAACTATCAAGCCATGAAAAGACATGGAGGGAACTCAAATGCAAGTTTTACTAAGTGAAAGAAGCCAATCTGAAAAAGGCTACCTACTCTATGTTTCCAACTATATAAAATTCTGGAAAAGGGAAAATTATGGAGATAGTAAAAAGATCAGTAGTTTCCAGGGGTTAAGTAAGCCAAAGGGATACCTAAGCAGAACACAGATTTTAAGGGCAGTGAAATTACTCTGTATGATACTACAGTGGTGGGTAAATGTCATGATACATTTGTCAAAACCCATAGAATGTACAATGCAAAGAATGAACCCTAATATAAACTATGGACTTGGGGTGATAATGATGTGTCAGTGCAGGTTCATTGATTGTAATAAATGTAGCACTCTGGTACAGGATGTTGACAGCGGGGGAGACTGTGAGTGTGTAGGGACAGTGGGTCATATGAGAACTCTACACTTTCTGCTTAGTTTTGCTGTGAACCTAAAACTGTTGTAAAAAATAAAATTTGTTAATTTTTTTTTTTTTAATTAAAAGGCACCAGGGATACCTGGGTGGCTCAGTAGGTTAAGTGTCCACTTCAGCTCAAGTCATGATCTCACGGTTTGTGGGTTCCAGCCTCGCATGGGGCTCTGTGCTCACAGCTCAGAGCCTGGAGCCTGCTTCCGATTCTGTGTCTCCCTCTCTCTCTGCCCCTCCCCTGCTCATGCTCTGTCTCTCTCTGTCTCTCTCAAAAGTAAACAAATGTTAAAAAAATTTTTTTAATGAAATAAAAAAAAGGCAACATACTAGTTGTCTTAAATTTCACCACAAATTTTTAACATGTATAAGAATTCAAAAATTAATATGCCTCTATAGGAAGAACCTATACAAATCGATAAGAAAAAGAGGAACACACAAATAAACAATGGGTAATACAAACTGCAGCAGCATATATTAACATGATGAATATCAAAATTTTTTAATATCAAAAAATTTTTAAGGCAAAGCCAAATGTGCGTTTGAGGACTCATACACTCGTGGGAATGGGATAAAAAACAGCAAGGGAGTGATTCCACACAAAACTTGGTAAAGCGGTTACCTCTGAAGAGCACAGCGAGGAGATGGATGATAACATTTGAGGAGAGGAGCTATGATGCCAGACGAACAAGTCTGTTGCTTATGTGGCTTCGTAGTCGTTACTTTAGTATTCATTTTTAACCTCTGAACTTATATACTCTTCTATATCCGTACTGTATTTTACACTAAAAAAATTAATGTATAGTGAGGGTAAATAGACAATTCACAGAAGAAATAGAAATGCCATTTAATGTATACAAAAGCACTTTACATCATTAATGAAAGAAATTCAAAGTGAAATGCATTACCTTGTCTAAAATTTTAGACTGCCAACGATTTTTGTTTTTAGTTTTAGATTTTTTTTTAATCTTTATTTTTGAGAGAGACAGAGACAGAGTAAGAGCTGGGGAGGGGCAGAGAGAGAGGGAGACACAGAATCTGAAGCAGGCTCCAGGCTGTCAGCACAGAGCCTGATGGGGGGCTTGAACTCATGGACTGTGAGATTGTGACCTGAGCCAAAGTCAGACGCTTAACTGACAGAGCCACCCAGGTACCCCTGGCAACGATTTTAAAAGTGTATAAGGTCCAGTATTGTTAAGAACGGGGAGAAATGAGCACTCAAATCCATGTATGCCCAATAGTTTAAATTGTTACAATTAAATTGGAAGACAGTGCATTATGTTGCTTTGTAGGAGGTTAACATTGGAGAGAGGGGAGCAGTGTTCCACCTTGCTTGCTTATATTTTGTTTTGATATTGTATTATGTATTACATGTATAATAAAAAACTGATAGTTTTTTAAGGGTTAATAAGAAAATTCAAACATATTACATTTTAACAAATCAGGCTATTGGATTAATGTTCATCATAAATGTTCCTCAATTTCATAAACTTATTTTTATAATTATTTTAATAAGTTACAAGACATAATTTATGGGGTCTCAAAGTTAGAAATTAAAATCTTTATCATTGAACAAAATTCTGTTAGTCTTCCCTTGAGTAAAACAACTTTATTTATATTAAAACAGAGCTACCAAAGAAAATAAGGAGGACACATCAGTTGACGCTTCTCAGGTAATACAGATTGAGCAATTTATCTTTTTTTCAAATCTCTTTCACCATCAGTATGTGGGATATAATTGTTCTGTTCTTCCCTTCTTCTTACAAATGGGTACTTGATAAATACTGCATATAAATGAGACCATCTATCTCTTGCTCACCTTATTATCTCATTGATTCATTCGTCTACTCATGTATTCATTCATTCATAAAACAGGTAATTCTTGAGTGCCTGCTTTTGTGCCAGCTCAAAAAATTATGCTAGGCAAGAAGAATCAGCCATGAATAAAACAAATCTCAACCTGTCCTCATGAATCTTAAAATCTAATGGGAAAGACAGACTCTGACAAGTACAAGCATGAGGAGTGTTACAAAAGAGTGCTATAGGAGAAGATAGCAAGGAACTTGACCAAGATGAGGGTCAGGAAAGACCTCCTGTAGGACATGACTTAACAGCTAAAACTGATGCGTGAAGATACATAAGCTAGTCAAAAGGTGGAAAAACACTATTCCAGATAGAGGGGATTTCATATTCAAAGAGCTTGAGGTAGGAAGGAGCACATTTGAAGAAATTTAAAAAATATATATGTATATATTTTAGCAGGAAAAAGAAAAGCAAAGGAAACAGTGTTGTGTTAACAAGGCCAGAGAGATAGGCAGGGGCAATTCAGTGGAAAGTCTTACAATAATTCTTTTAGTAGACAAATATTGGTTGAGTATTTCCTATATGCCAGGCACTGTTCAAGGAATTGGTGAGATATCATTGAATAAATCAAAGTCCCCCATTACCATGAAGCTGGCATTCTTTTATGTCTTGTTAACCTTTTTTGACTTTAACCTAAGAGCAAAGGAAAACTATGGAAAGGTTGTAAGCAGCAGAGATACATGGTCTGATGTCTGTTTTTAAAGGATTATTTTAGCTGAATTATGAAAAATGAATATTCCAGAAATCTTCTCTTCATCCAAAGCCACATGCATCTTTGAAGGATCCCTGACAGTAGGTATGGCCACCAGGAATAGTGAAACATATTTCCAGTGCAGTAAGGACATGCTTCTTCCTCTTGAGGACTGACCCATGCTGATGAATATGAGAGAGAATATTTTTTCCATTTCCAAATAGAGAAGGACAACGAAGACATAGCCTTAGACAGTTTTGTGACCATATGTCAAATCAGCTGTGGGGAGACCTCTAATTAGATAGCTTAAATAGTGGTTTTGCATCACAGATGCAAAGAATCTGCTGAAGGCTATGAGCCTTCTCTATAAAACAGAATTTTTATACTGTTTGAGGGAGTTCACAAACTCTAAAGGCCATCCACAGACCCCAGAATAATAGTCCCTACAATAAAAATTCAGATGTGATTTAAACACACACACACACACACACACACACACACACACACACCAAAGCTCACTTTACAGAAGCTTATAATTATGAAGAAACCACCTAGAAATGGGCAAGGGGCTCATTTTTAAAAAGAAACATGCATTTCGGGGCTCCTGGGTGGCTCAGTCGGTTAAGTGTCCAACTTCTACTCAGGTCATGATCTCACGGCTCGTGGGTTTGAGCCCTGCGTTGGGCTCTCTGCTGACATTTCAGAGCCTGGAACCTGCTTCTGATTCTATCTCTGCCTCTCTGTGTCTGCCCCTCCCCTGCTCATGCTGTGTCTCTCTCTGTCTCTCAAAAATAAATAAATGTAAAAAATAAATAAATAAATAAAAAAGAAACATACATTTCATGCACACATACAATTTTTAGAAAACTTCTTCATTCTGCCAGAGAGGAAGAATGAAACTTGTAAAGCCAAGAAAGTTTTGGGCTCTACATCAAAAGATTGTGAACCTGAACAGCCTCACTTCTCACGTAGTTTGGCTAACTGGAGGAGGGCGGCAAAGTACGCACCTCAGCCAAAATGTTTGCTTTTTGACCTAAGTTATTTGATTCTCAATGTTGTTCCTCACACGTTTACAAGGAAAAAAAAAAAAGGATTTAAAAGATCTTACTTATGTAAAGACCGAATTTTTCTTTTTTTTAATATATTTTTAAAATTTTTTCATGTTTATTTATATGTGAGAGAGAGAGAGAGAAAGAGCCTGAGCAGGATAGGGGCAGAGAGACAGAGGCAGGATCCAAAGCAGGCTCCAGGCTCCGAGCTGTCAGCACAGAGGCTGATGCAGGGCTCGAACTCAGAGCAGTGAGATCATGACCTGAGCTGAAGTTGGTCACTTAACCAACTGAGCCACCCAGGTGCCCTTTTAAAAAAATTTTTTATTGCTTATTTATTTATCAGAGAGAGAGAAACAAAGAGAGTCAGAGGACAAGTGGGGGAGGGGCAGAGAGAGAGGGAGACACAGAATCTGAAGTAGGCTCCAGGTTCCAAGCTGTCAGCACAAGGCCCAGCATAGGGCTCGAACCCATGAACCATAAGATCATGACCTGAGCCGAACTCAGATGCTTAACTGACTGAGCCACCCAGGTGCCCCAAGACTGCATTTTTAAAAGTGCTTTCACAGCATTTTGGCCTGTGTAAAGATACTCATGTCAAACAATTCCTCAGAATTATATAGAATTACAATATGATCCAGCAATTTCACTCATGGATTTATATCTGAAAGGGGAAGTAGGGACTCAAGCAAATATTTGTATACTTGTGTTCTTAGAAGCATCATTCACAGTAGCCAAAAGGTGAAAACAGTCCAGCAACCCAAGAGTCATTGACAGATGAATGCGCACACAAAATGTGGTATATACATACAGTGGAATGTTACTCGACCTTAAAAAGGAAGGCAATTCTGACATATGCTACAAAATGGATGAATCTTGAAGATATTATACTAGGTGAAATAAGCAGTCACAAAAAGACAAATACTATATGACTCTAGTTATAAGAAATCTATGTATCTAGGGGCGCCTGGGTGGCGCAGTCGGTTAAGCGTCCGACTTCAGCCAGGTCACGATCTCACGGTCCGTGAGTTCGAGCCCCGCGTCAGGCTCTGGGCTGATGGCTCGGAGCCTGGAGCCTGTTTCCGATTCTGTGTCTCCCTCTCTCTCTGCCCCTCCCCCGTTCATGCTCTGTCTCTCTCTGTCCCAAAAATAAAATAAAAAACGTTGAAAAAAAAAATTAAAAAAAAAAAGAAATCTATGTATCTATAGTAGTCACATTCATAGAGACAGGAAGTAGAAGGGTGGTTGTCAGGAGCTGAGGGAGGAAGAAACGGGGAGCTATTGTTTAATGGGTGTGGAGGTTCAGTTTGGGAAGATGTAAAAGTTCTGGAGATAGATGGTGATGATAGTTGCACAACAATGTGAATGTACTTAATGTCACTTTAAAATGGTGAAAATGAGGGGCGCCTGGGTGGCTCAGTCGGTTGAGCGTCCGACTTCATGATCTCACGGTACGTGAGTTCGAGCCCCACATCGGGCTCTGTGCTGACAGCTCAGAGCCTGGAGCCTGCTTCCGATTCTGTGTCTCCCTCTCTCTCCGCCCCTCCCCTGCTCATGCTCTGTCTCTCTCTGTCTCAGAAATAAATAAAAAAAATTTTTAAAAATAATAAATAAATAAATAAATAAATAAATAAATAAATAAAATGGTAAAAATGAGGGGCACCTGGGTGGCTCAGTCAGTTAAGCATTGGACTTCGGCTTGGGTAATGATCTCATGATTTGTGAGTTTGAGCCAAGCTCCACATAGGGTGAGCCTGAGCCCTCCTTTGGGTGACCTCTCTGCCCCTTGTGGGATTATCTCTCTCTCTCTGTCCCTCTCTCACTTGCGCCCTCTCTCTCAAATAAATAAATAAATAAAATAAAATAAAATAAAATAAAATAAAATGGTAAAAATGAAAAAAAAGGGGGGGGTGGGATAGCACACCTGGCTGGCTCAACCAGTAGAGCATGCAACTCCTCATTTCAGGGTTGTGAGTTCAAGCCCCACATCGGGTGTAGAGATTACTTAAAAAATAAATAAATAAAATGTTTAAAATGAATAGTAAATAAATAATTAAAATGGCAAATTTTATGTTAGGTCTATTCTACCACAATAAAAAATCATATTCATGTCAGCTTCAGTTCATAAGGAAGATGATTACTGGCATTTATGTAGAACACAGATCAAATTTGTTAAATATACTGACATCACAAACAGGTCTTTTAACATTTTTTAACATCCATCCAATTTTGAAAGACAGAGCATGAGTGGGGAAGGGGCAGAGAGAGAGGGAGACACACAATCTGAAGCAGGCTCCAGGCTCTGAGCTGTCAGCATAGAGGCCGATGCAGGGCTCCAACTCAGAGCAGTGAGATCATGACCTGAGCTGAAGTTGGGCACTTAACTGACTGAGCCACCCAGGTGCCCCACAAAGTGGTCTTTTAAAAGACTCATTTTCTCAGTCTAATTTTTTAATAATCCAAACAAAATGTACTGTTGTGGTAACCACATTTGTTGCAATGTATAAACTCAATTTGCTCCTTTTTTTGTGCCACCAGGAAAACCAAGAGGATCTAGGCTTGTGGGAGGAGAAATTCGGAAAATTTGTGGATGTCAAAGTTAATGGTAAAATTGAAACTTGTGTAGTATTAAAGCAGATCTTGCCAAAATCACTAAATGTTGCTACCTATAAGTCCCTTGAGCTCTGGCACCTAAAGAAGTGATTTCTGTAAGGGGAACAGAAATGTCAGATTTGGGTCCTTTATTGTTCAATAATGTATATCAACAGAGAAATAGTGAGTATGTACCTTCAGTGGTCTCATGTTAAGGGCCTAGGTCAGCACACTGCTGGTACTACTCAGTATACAGACAGCCGCAAATCCCACATTCTATTTTTATGAGAGTCAAGTGATGAGAAACAAAATTCTAAAGCTCATTGGCTCCAATATTCCAAGCCATTGGTTCTCAACCTTTTCCAAGCCTCCCCATCATTCACACAAGTATCACATACCCATATGTGAAATTTCTCACTAGACTTAGTGATAGTATGTGTGTGGTGGGGAGTGAAGTTTGTCTCTTTTGGATATATGGTTCAGATACTTGGAGCTTATATAGTTGGAAGAAATACTTTCCTCCTTCCTCCTTCCTACCCAGTAGGATAACAGATCCTCCCTAATTCCTTGAGAATTTCTGTCCTAGCATCTGTATCTATAACCTAGTATAATGATCAGGGCTGACAATGTGTTCAAAGTTTGTAAGTAGGGGGGCCATCGGGCTTTCCTTTCTGTAACATCATAATGTTTTTTACCTTCTCTATAGCACCCCCTTTCCAGAAATTCCTTTAAATAAGGACCATTTGATATCAAATACTTTTACCTAAGAGTGAATATAAGTCTGTTATCTGTCCTAGTTACTTGCATTTTTCCCACATTTCTAAAATAATTGTTAAATAAAGGACCTTGTCTTTGGTTAAAAACAAAACCAAAAATGTATCTACAGTCATAGGGAAGGGATATTTTGAGGAGCCAGGGAAGATCCTCCTGATGGTCTTGGCATTATAGTCCCTGTGCACAGTAAGAATAAATGATCAGGCAGAAGACATCCAGTCTTTCATCTAGTGAAGATTAAAATTGCTCAGTATCCTTTGTTTCCTAATGCAAAGAAGCATGAAGTACATTTTAGGAACTTTTAGATTAGAAAAAAAAAATCTAAAACTTCATAGGTATGCTTTACAGATCGAAAGAATATTTACTGTAAATGAGAACACAGAGAGCTTCAAGCGTATAGCTAAGGAAACACTAACAAGTGACCAGAGCTTTGCCTTGTGTATGTTTGTATCCCCACAGTACCTAAATGTAACATCTTACAGAAAGGGCACACCATGATTTACTGATTGATCAGGGCAAGTTCAGGTCTCTCAATCCCTAGTCTAGTCATCTTGCTACACTCATAAGTAACTGAGTTTCCTTAAATGATTGTCCCATTAAGAAGCAAAATTCTATATCCTGGTCCCTACAGGCCCTGCTTCCATTGGTTTGGATTTCTCCTTGCACGGATTTGAGCATCTTTACGGGATCCCACAACATGCAGAATCACACCAACTTAAAAATACTGGGTAAAGTAAAAACAAAAATTCTTACAGGATGCTCTGGTTTCTGGACTGTAAAAGGTTTTTTTTTTTTTTTTTAAATGTTTATTTATTTTTGAAGGAGAGAGAGAGCATGAGCGGGGGAAGAGTAGAGAGAGAGGGAGACACAGAATCCAAAGCAGGCTCCAGGCTCTGAACTGTCAGCACAGAGCCCAACGCGGGGCTCGAACCCACAAACTGAGATCATGCCCTGAGCCAAAGTCAGATGCTTAATCAACTGAGCCACTCAGGCACCCCTGGACTATAAAAGTTTGAAGGGAAAATATGTGAGATGTCTGAGCCTGAGCCAATATGTGCCTGGTCTTGTCCTCCTTGAGCAGTGGTTTTCCATTTTTATCTTATTTTTGGCAAAAAATTGAGAACTATAAAACTGTAATTCTGAACCTAAAAATATATAGAGGAAGTAAGAATATGGAACTATTGTGGTTGAAGCAGGAGAGAGAGCTTCATCACACCACCTCCCTAGGTTTTGCTTTCACCTCTCTAGGCCTTTCTGCGGAACCTGGGGAGAATACAGGGTGAAAATCACTGACCTAGAGAAAGGTGTTTACCAACCTCTGAACCAGAGAATGAGACATTGTGGCATCTTGTGGCCCTTGGGTGGCTCAGTCAGTTGAGCGTCCAACTTCGGCTCACGTCACGATCTCATGGTTCATGAGTGCAAGCCCCTGCTGTCAGTGCAGAGCCTGCTTCAGCTCCTCTGTCCTCCCCCCTCTCCCTCGCCCTCCCCTGCTTGTGCTCTCTTCTCTCTCAAAAATAATAAAACATTAAAAAACAAGAAAAATTGTGGCATCTCATGTCACCTTTGATTCCCTTAGGGGGATCATTTCAGATTAACACTATTGACAAGTAAATGCCAAAGACGTCAGACTAAGGAAGCAAAACCAAAGACAAACAGTCTGATCAAAGGTTCAGATGCCGTTTCCACAACAGTTGGGCATGGTAACAAGTGAAGCAGAAACTATGCTGCTCGCACACCAAGCCAAGCTCTATGCTTCCCACCCCAATTCAGTTCCCCATCTTTCCCTACTCAGTACTGTAGAAGCATGTTAGGACACTATCTGTCATTTTGTTTTAGCAGCAGAGAAATACACAATTTGCCAATGATATTTACTGTGTGCTTGCTATTGTAGAGGATTCACAGGAAATAGTCCTCACAAGAGGTATTCAGAAAAGATATCTAAGGGGTACCTGGGTGGCTCATTCGGTTAAGTAGCCAACTCTTGGTTTCGGCTCAGGTCATGATCTCACAGTTCTTGTGTTTGTTGGGATTCTCTCTCTCCCTCTCTCTACCCCTCCCCTGCTCCTGCTCTGTCTCTCTCAAAATAAATAAACAAGAAAGAAAGAAAGAAAGAAAGAAAGAAAGAAAGAAAGAAAGAAAGAAAGAAAGAGAAAGAAAGAAAAAGATATCTAAGATATGAGACCATGCATGCCAGTTGTCACAGAAGGCGATGCCAAAGGAATCAAAGGAGGAGAATCACATTAACCTTGGTTGGGTTAGGAAAGTAGTACGAGTAAAGCCTTGAAAGATGCATAGGTCTCAAGTGTTTGCAGGGGAGAATGGAGCTATGCTATTCATTAATAATATATTTGTGATTGTAATTGATGATAGTCCCATCTTTGTGTGTTTCAGTGATGGCGATGCTTACCGTCTTTATAATCTGGATGTCTATGGATATAAAATACATGACAAAATGGGCATTTATGGTTCAGTGCCTTATCTCCTGGCCCACAAACCAGGCAGGACTCTAGGCATTTTTTGGCTGAATGCCTCAGAAACGCTAGTGGAGATCAATACAGAGCCTGCAGTAAAGGTGAGCTTATGGATCATGGCTGCATGTCATACTTACAAAACAAAACAAAAAAAAACTAGCGTAGTCATAGCCCTGGGCTTTGTAGTGGCAATTCTCTGCCACCAAAGTCTTTGCAATATAATCAAGTGAAAGTTAACAGTATGTACCAGTTAGTTACATATGGATGAGTGTTGTAAGCTAGAGGGAAAGTTTTCAGACCCTCATTCCATTCTTTTTCTAGTACACACTGACCCAGATGGGCCCCGTTGCAGCTAAACAAAAGGTCAGATCTCAAACTGATGTGCATTGGATGTCAGAGAGTGGAATCATTGATGTTTTTCTGCTGACAGGACCTACACCTTCTGATGTTTTCAAGCAGTACTCATACCTTACAGGTACAGCTTCTTGTTTCATTATATTTCTTCTATTGCATGTGTCCTAATTTTCAGTTAATATTTGTTGTACACTGTATAGAACTTATAAACAATTTGCCCAAGCTTTTCAAAAGGCAGGCATTTCTCTTCTCACCTTTATCCCATTCAGCTTGGTAAAATGTTGCACTGGGGCTACAACTCTCCACTCTCTAATCCCTAATACTCTCCATCTACTTTCCTTGGAGCCTTTAAGCCCTGGGCTTTCTTTGCCTTTATCTCAGATGATCAGTGATCAGTGTCCCAACCTGAACTTTTTCTATGTTCTCTTCTCCATTGAAATATACCACTGGTTTTAGCACTAAAGCATTTTATCTTGAAAAGATGTAAAAGATCATCTTTGTTGATGTGGAAAAAGCATTTGACAAAATTCAACACTATTTCATGATAAAAACTCTCAGAAGGCTAGGAATAGAAGGAAAGTTCCTCAACATGATAAAAGGCATTTATGAAAAATCCACAGCTAACACCCAATTCAGTGGTGAAAAACTGCAAGCTTTCCCCAAAGATCAGAATCAAGACAAAGCTGCCCACTTTGACCATTGCTATTGAACACTGTAGTGGAAGTTTCAGCCAGAGAAGTTAGACAAGAAAAAGAAATAAAAGGTATCCAAACTGGAAAGGAAGAAGTAAAATTATTTCTATTCACAGATGATGTGATCCAACATGTTAGAAAATCCCAAAGAATAGGGGCACCTGGGTGGCTCAGTCAGTTAAGTGTCTGACTTTAGCTCAGGTCACGATCTCATGGTTTTTGAGTTTCAGCCCCGCATTGGGCTCTGTGCTGAGAGCTCACAGCCTGGAGCCTGCTTCAGATTCTGTGTGTGTGTGTCTCTCTCTGCACCCTGTCCCCTGCCCTGCCTCCACTAGTGCGCTTGCTCTCTCTCTCTCTCTCTCTTAAAAATAAAACATTAAAAAAAAGTTAAAAAAAAAAAAAAAAAAGAAAATCCCAAAGAATCCACAAAAACTACCAGAGCTAATAATTTCACCAAAGTTGCAGGGTACATGATAAACACACAAAATCAGTTGTGTTTTTAAATACCAGCAATGAACAATCTAAAACAGAAATTGAGAAAACAATTCCATTTACAATAACATCCAAAAGAATAAACTACCTAGGAATAAATTTAACCAAGGAAGTGAAAGACTTGTACACTGAAAACTACAAAGCATTCTTGAAAGAAATTAAACAGGCCTAAATAAATGGAAAGACATCCTATGTTCGTGGATTGGGAGTCTTAATATTGTCAAGATGACAATGCTACCAAAAGCAATGTACAGATTCACTGCAATCTCTACCAAAATTCCGGTAGTCATTTTTTGAAAAAGTGGGAAAGCTGATCTTCAAATTCATATGGAATTGCAAGGGGCCCCGAATAGCCAAACAATTCTGGGGGGGGGGAGGGGTTGGGGGTGGCAGACTTACACTTCCCAGTTTCAGGCCTTACTGTAAAGTAATCCAAACAATATGGTACTGGTATAAGGATAGACACATAGACCAATGGAATAGAATTGGAAGTCCAGAAATAAACTCATACATCCCTGGCCAATTGATTTCAGCAAAGGTTCAAGACCACTTACTGGGGAAAGAATAGTCTCTTAAACACGTGGTACTAGGATAAGTGGATAGACACATGCAAAAGGATGAAGTTGGAACCCTACCTAACACCATACCACACACAAAAAACTCAAAATAGATAAACAACATAAATATAAGAGCTAAAGCCATAAAACTCTTAGAAGAAAACAGGGGCAAACCATCATGACCTTGGATTTGGCAACAGATTCTTAGAAAAGACACTAAAATCATGAGCAACAGAAAGAAATAATAGATAAGTTTGACTTCATTAAAATTAAAAACCTTTGTGTATCAAAGAACATTATCAAGGAAGTAAAAGGCAATATACAGGATGGGGGACAATATTTGCAAAGCATACATTTGTTAAGAGTCTAGTATCTAGGATATATAAAGAACCCTTACAACTGTACAACAAAAAGATAACTCAGTTCTAAAATGGGCACAGTACTTGAACAGTCTCTAAAGATATACAAATGGGTTAACAAGCACATGATAAGTTTCTCAACATCATTAGTCATTAGGAAAGTGAAAATTAAAACCACAATGAGATCCTACTCCATACCCACTATGATGGCTAATTTTTTTTTTTTAATAGAAAATAGTAAGTATTGGTGAGGATGTGAAGAAACTGGAACCTCATACACTGCTGTTGGGAACATAAAATGGTTCAGCTGCTGTGGAAACATTCTGGCATTTCAAAGAGCTAAACATAGCATTTAATATGTCAACTTGCCTAGGTCACAGTACCCAGATATCTGGTTAAACGCTAGTCTAGATGTCACTATGAAGCTATTTTTTAGATGAGATTATCCTGTCAGTACTATTAGTTACATTGATAGACTTTGATTAAAGCAGATTACTCTCAGTAACGTGGGTGACCTTCATCCAATCAGTTGAAAACCTTAAGAGAAAAGGACTGAGGCTCTCTAAAGAGAAGAATCTGTCTCCAGACTGCCTTCATATGTAAGCTGCACCTTCCCTGGGTCTTTGGTCTACCAGCTTGCCCCGTGGAATTCAGAGTTACCAGCCCCCACAATCACATGAACCAGTTCTTAAAATCATTCACTCTGTAAGTGTAGAAATATATATATATATACATACATACATATACATACATACACACATCCTGTTCTATTCCTCTGCAGAACACTGTCTAATATCCTTCATATATATATATATATATATATATATATATATATATATATATATTCATTCCTGTATATCCTTTATATATCCCAGCAATTCCACTCTAGATAAGTGAAAGCAAGGACTTGGAGGGACACTTGTATGGCAATGATCATTGCAGCACTATTCACAATAGCCAAAAGAGGGAAACAAGTACCCATCAAAGATGAATGGATAAACAAAATGTGTTAAATACATAAAATGGAATATCATTCACTAATGTAACAAGGGATGACATTCAGATACATGCTGCAGCATGAATGAACCTTCAAAACATTATTCAAATGAAATATGCCAGACATAAAGGGACAAATATTGTATGATTCTACTTACATGAAGTACCTGCAATAGGCAAATTCATAAAGACAAAAAGTAGATTAGCAGTTATCAGAGGCTGGAGGGTGGGATGGGTATTGGAAAGCTATGGCTTAATGGTTCAAATTTCTGTCTGGGGTGATATAAAATTTTGGAAAGAGGTAGTGGTAATGTTTATACTACATTGTGAATATAATTAATGCCACTGAATTGTACACTTTAAAATGGTTAAAAGGACAAATTTTATGTTCTCTTTTGCCATTTTTTGTAAAATGGTAATATAATATTACCCCCCCCCCAATTGAATTGTATGCTTTCATTTGGTCAGTTGTATGGTATGTGAGTTACATCTCAATAAAGCTGTTAAAAATAAAAGAAATGTAGCATCGCTTCTGATGCATTCTCTTGCTAAAAGTTCCTGGGTCCAGCCCATGTTCAAGGGAAGAGGAATTTGATTCCAACTTTGGTGGGACAAACAACCAAAAATTTATGGATATGGGAAGACACACATATAGGAATAAGCACTGTCAAGGCCCACTGATAGGCCTTTTCAGCATTGTTATTGGGGAGAATAAGCCTGGTTTATAGGAAGATGCTTCAAAAACAGTGGGTCTGCCACCATGTTCAAAGAAATCCAAGTTTTAAGTTTATAGACTACCTGTTGACTCCTGATGAGGACTTAACAACATCCCCCCTTCTTCTCTCCCAATATTGTTATATCATAATGTTTAGTTAAATCAATATTTAGTGTTTATACTTTTCAAATGCTCAAAGGTGTCAGATAATTTACCCAACCCACTTTTCTCTCTCTAACCTTCCCTCCCAGCTCTCTCTGTCCTGCCCCCATCTAGGTTGTTGCTCTCCAGGCTCCCTGCACAGCTGTCATCCTAGGACTTTTGCTTACTATTTTCTGGTGTTTGATCCCCCTTCTCTTGGGTTCCATGTTTTTCTTTCTTGTGGTTTATTACCTTATTGTTTTTGGTTTTTGTTTATAGCATCTTCTGGTAGTTTCCTAAGAAAGTGCCTGTGAGGTACATTTTTTGCATCTATGCAGGTATGAAAACATCTTTTCTACCTTCACTCTTGATAATTTGGCTAGATTGAAAATTATTTCTTGGTGGGGGGCTTAGTGGTTTAAGCATCTGACTTTTGATTTCGGCTCAGGTCATGATCTCACAGTTTGTGAGATCAAGACCCCGCACTAACAGCATGGAGTCTGCTTGGGATCCTCTCTCTCCTCTCTTCCCTACCCCCCACATGCACACACTTTCTTTCTCTCAAAATAAAGATTCTTTTAAAAAAGAAAATAATTCTCCCTATGACCCAGAAATTGCACTACTAGGAATTTATCCAAAGGATACAAAAATGCTGATTCAAAGGGGCACATACACCCCAATGTTTGTAGCAGTGCTATCAGCAAAAGCGAAAATATGGAAAGAGCCCAAATGTCCATCAACTGACGAATGGATCAAGAAGATGTGGTATATATTTATAATTGAATACTATTCAGAGATGAAAAAGAATGAAAGCTTGCCATTTGCAACAACATGGATGGAACTGGAAGGTATTATGCTAAGTGAAATAAGTGAGAGAAAGACAGATATAATATGATTTCACTTACATGTGGAATTTGAAAAACTCTACAAAAGAACATAGGGGAAGGGAAGGAAAAATAAGGTAAAAACAGGGAGGGAGGCAAACCATAAAAGACTCTCAAATATAGAGAATAAATTGGGGGTTGCTGGAGGGGGCTAGGTTAAATGGGTGAGAGATATTAAGGAGGGCACTTTGCAGGATAAGCACAGGGTGTTATATGTAAGAGATGAATCACTGGGTTCTACTCCTGAAGCCAAGACTATACTGTATGTTAACTTGAAAATAAATTAATAAAAAAATTATTTCTCTATTTCCTTCCATCTTCTTGCTCCAAAATCACTCTGAATTCTGTTTCCTTGTGTATGATCTATCTTTTCCTTCTGAAATATATTCCGAAATTTCTAATACTTTGAAATTCTGGAAATTGACAATAAAATGCCTTGATATAGATCTTTTTAAAAATTTTGTTCATGTCGGGGCGCCTGGGTGGCTCAGTCGGTTAAGCGTCCGACTTCGGCTCAGGTCACGATCTCGCGGTCTGTGAGTTCGAGCCCCGCGTCAGGCTCTGGGCTGATGGCTCAGAGCCTGGAGCCTGCTTCAGATTCTGTGTCTCCCTCTCTCTCTGCCCCTCCCCCATTCATGCTCTGTCTCTCTCTGTCTCAAAAATAAATAAACTTAAAAAAAAATTAAAAAAAAAAAATTTTGTTCATGTCAGTGCAGGGCTCGAACTCACTAACCGTGAGATCATGACCTGAGCTGAAATCAAGACTCAGATGCTTTAACCGACTGAACCACCCTGGCACCACAATATAAATCTTTTTTTTTTTTTTTTTTTCAAATAATCATTGTGCTGGGTATTAAATGTGAGCTCTTTCAGTCTTTAGAATGGTGTCCTTCACTTTTGGTAAACAGTCTTGGATTATTCCTTTGATAATTTCTTCCCCTCCCTTTTCTCTTTCTACTGTACAGATCTTATAATCTCCCTTATTTTCTAAGTTTTCTCAATTTTATCTTCTAGGCCTTCCATTTATGCTGTATTTCTAATTTCTTCATACTAGTTCTTTTTCTCTGATTGTTCTTTATTTCCAGTGTCTTAAACTAGTCTTATTTCAGTATATTTTTTCATCTCTCTGACATACTAATGATAGATAATGTTTTGATGTTTACTTTGGTTCCTTGTATTGTCTCTGTTTTCTCAGAAATCCTTTTATTCTATTTCTTTTTTTTTTTTTATTTTTTTTAATGTTTATTTATTTTTGAGAGATAGAGAGACAGAGCTTGAGAGGGGAAGGGCCAGAGAGAGAGGGAGACACAGAATCTGAAGCAGGCTCCAGGCTCTGAGCTGTCAGCACAGAGCCCGATGCGGGGCTCGAACTCACGAACCACGAGATCATGACCTGAGCCAAAGTCGGGACACTTAACCGACTAAGCCACCCAGGCACCCCTCATTCTATTTCTTTATATGGATCCTTCTAATCTTGGAGGCTTTCAATAAGGTTCTGCCTCAAAGCGCTCTAGTATTGGGGGTGGAAGGGGGGGGGAATCTTCCCTCTAGGAGTTTTCTGAGAAGAGAGATGAGCTCTTCTCATCATATTCCCCTTTCAAACACTCTGGTGAGAGCCTCCCTCACTTTGCTCAACAGTTACCACCTCTCCTCTGTCCCACACTTCCCAAAGTTTTGTTGAAATTACTCCTCTCCCATTCTTTTTGTTCTTGTGGCTTTATTCTTTTTTTTTTTTTCTTTCCTTTACTCTGATTTTAGTGGGACTTTAGGAGGGAAAAGAGAAATGCAGGTGGTTGACCAGAAGTCTGCCATGTTATCAGTAAATGTTTTGATAGCAATTGATAGTTTTCCTGCCTTTAATCCCCTTCCCTTTTAGTCAGTCTCAACACTGCTCCCTAATTTTTCTAAAACATAGGTATGCTAAGATCACATCTTGCCAAACTTTTGATGACTTCCCATAAGATTTAGTATTCCTAGCCTGAACTACAGGGACCCTTACAAACTGACCCTCTCCAGTTTCGTCTTCTACTGGTCTCTCTCACAATGTAACCACCCTGGATTATTTATTTTTCCCTAAGCTTATCATGCACTCCTCTGCCTCTTTGTCTTTTCCATTCCCTGTGCCTCAATGCTCTATGCATTCTCTCTAGTAGATTCCTCCTACTTACTCTTCAAGGTCCAAAACCAAGTGTTACTACCTCTTTGAAGCCTTTTTTTTTTTTTTTTTTTTTAACATTTATTTATTTTTGAGAGAGAGACAGAGAGCAAACAGGGGAGGGGCAGAGAGCGAGGGAGACACAAAATCTGAAGCAGGCTCCAGGCTCCTTGCTGTCAACACAGAGCCTGACATGGGGCTGGAACTCACAAACCATGAGATCATGACCTGAGCCAAAGTCGGACATTCAACTCACTGAGCCACCCAGGCGCCCCTAGCCTTTCAAGTCTCCACATTTTACTGCAGGCAGTATTAACTCCTCTGTATTCCCATAATACTAGGCTGATACCTTTAACATAGCAGTTACACCTCTAAGCAGAACAGTTAATTTACGTACCTGCCTCATCAGCCAAATTATCACTTTCTTGAGGGTGAAGACAGTGTTCTCTTCTCCTTGATATTCTAAGTACCAAGCTCAGTGCTTAGACCCTGTAGACATTTAGGACATGTTTATCAAATGTGTAATTATCATTGTGATGGTAGCTGGCTCAGTTGTCATCTTCCACTTTCAGGCACACAAGCCATGCCCCCTCTCTTCTCTCTGGGGTACCATCAGTGCCGCTGGAACTATGAGGATGAGCAGGATGTAAAAGCAGTGGATGCAGGATTTGATGAGCATGACATTCCTTATGATGTCATGTGGCTGGACATAGAGCATACCGAGGGCAAAAGGTACTTCACCTGGGACAAGAAAAGATTCCCAAATCCCAAAAGGATGCAAGAGCTGCTCAGAAACAAAAAACGTAAGGTAAAATAAGCTGACGCTTTGAAACCTTTTCATTACAAAGCATTTTTTTTTATTATTTAAAACTTGCATTGGCACATTAGTGGAGGAGAGCCATCTGATAAAAAATGGCCATGGAAATAGTACCTTCAAATGTAATTGTAACTGTGATAACAGGAAAGCAATGATGGAAAGATGGTCACACCATCCGTCCCTGCCTTAGGTGTCGAGGTCCCTGCAGGACAAAGGGACCTAGAATTCAGTCTCATTTGTTGTGGCCATCCTGTAGTTATGATAGATACCCCAAAAGCATGATTTGGTTCTGATGTCAACATCAATCTCGAGATTGAGGACATCACATGGACACCAAGAGGGTCTGAAAAGGTTGATTAGTCACATAGGCATTCTTGGGGGAGTAGGGCTGGCTCCCAGGCTGCTCTCAGGATGTCTTGAGAGAGCTGGGAATGGAGACATCTCAGCTTTTGTGGTGCTTGGAGGTTTGGACTGGGGTGAGGATTCCTATGCATGCTCAGGGCTTGTGTGGTTTGAACTTCCTGCTGGCACCCAAGGAGGGAGCATTAGGGCTTTCTTTGTCAGATGTGGGCAGAAGGGTAAGGGGGAGTGGTGGGGCTAGAAAGCTCTTAACAGTCCATCAAAAATGGAGTCATATTCTTCATCATACCATTTTTTCTGCATGCTTCCCTGATGGACTCCACCTATCAATCTGGCCAAAGGAAGAACTAAAATAGAAAATGGAGAGGGGAAAAAAGACACTGGAAAGTATGTAATACAGGTGTGGTGGTGGTAACAGCAATAATGAATAGAAGGAGGGAGAGGAAAAAATTGAGAGAGGAAAAGGAGAAGAACCCTAGATGTTTCATATAAATGGATCCCTGCAGTCCCTCTCCTTGAGATTAAAGTTGTCTTTTCAATCCATTCCTTTGAGCCCCAGGCCTTTCACAGGTGACCAGAGCCAATTATATTAACTCCTAATTTCCAAGTTAATAAATAGCTACCATTTGGCAAGCACTTACTATTGGCCACAGAATTTGATAGAACACAGTATTCTATCCAGTCATCACGAAATTATGAGGTAGATCTTGTTAGCCCATTTTTTAGGTGAAGAAACCGAGGCTTAGTTTTGTATTTTGCACAAAGGCACATAATAAATAAGTAGGAGGCCAAGAATCTGAACTCTGATTTGCCTGACTCCAGAACCCATGTTATTCTAAGCAACTATTTATTGAAGCCATCAGATGTTCAAAATACCGTGCTATACAGATGAAGGGAATGCAAAGATGAGCTCCTTGGGGTCTTGCAGTGAGTTGGGGGAAAGACAAGTATACAACAACCACAATGTAGGGCAATAATGTAACAGCCAAAGAAAGATCAAGGTCAGGAGGGGACTAAGAGAGAGAGAAGATTGCATCCAGCTAGATTCAAACTGGGCTTTGTGCATTTTAGATGAGCCCTGAAGGATGACTCTCTAACTAGCTGAGAAAAGGGGAGGAAGCAGTGCAGCCAGAGGCTGAAGCACCCAGTGGTGTTTGGAAAACAGTACGCAGGTTGGTTTGGCAAGAAAACCATGTGCAAGAAAAGGCATGTGCAAGGTTTAAGTAGTAGGGAATCTGACCTTATTGTAGGCTGCTTTGTATACATTTGGAGACATTAAAAGTTTTTGAATAAGAGGTTAGTATGAAGAATATGTGAAGAACACCTACCACTCAACAACCAAAAAACAAACAACCCAATTAAAAATTGGAAAAAGGACTTAATAGACATTTCTTCAAAAATATACAAATAGTCAACAAGCACATGAAAAGATGCTTAACATCACCAGTCATTAGGAAAATGCAAACAGAACCACAATGAGATATTGCCTCATATCGTTAGGATGGCTACTATGAACAAACAGAAAGTAGCAAGTAAGGAGGTACAGAAATAGAAACACTGATAGTGGAAAATAAATGTAAAGTGTTGCAACCACTACAGAAAACAGTTTGGTAATTCCTCAAAAAGTTAAAAATACAATTACCATATGATCCAGGAAACCCACTTATGGGTATATACTCAAAGGAATTGAAAGCAGGTACTTGAGCAGAAATTTATATGCCCATATTCATATCAGCACTATTCACAATAACTGAAAGTGGAAGCAATCCAAGTGTCCATCAGCAGATGACTGGGTAAACAAAATGTGGTAAATACATACAATGGAATATTATTCAGCCTTAAAAAAGAAGAGATCCCGTCACAAGCTACAACATGGATGAACCTCGCAGACACAATGCCAAGTGATATAAGGCAGTCACAAAAAAGATGAATACTGTATGATTTCATCAATCTGTAATACCTACAGCAGTCAAAATCATAGAGACGGAAAGAATAATGGCAGTTGCCCAAGACTGGACAGAGGAGGGAATTAGTTGTTTTTAATGGCTATGGAGTTTCAGTTTTACAAGACGGAAAGAGTTCTGGACATTGCACAACTCTGTGTATGTACTTGTACCCTTAAAATTGGTTAAGATGGTAAATTTTATGTTATGTGTATTTTACTACAATTAAAAGTGTTTTAAAGTTTTTGAGCAATGGAAAATTAAACTTCAGTTTGCAGAATAGATTTGAATAGATTTGAGGAAGGGTGGTGACAAGGTTGTCCTAGACAAATAAAGGGTTTTGATGCCCTGGAGTAGGAGGTGATGGTATTAGAAAGGTAGAAAGATCCTAGAGACACAGAGTTGTGATGACAGCTCTTCTCAAACCTCCTTCCTAACTATACCTGTACCATTGGGTTTGGGCTTTTTTGTTTTTAACACGCTATTCTCTTGTTTTCTTTAATGTTTGCTTTTGTCAGTGTTAACTTCTAGATGTCTAGGGAGCAGGGACGACTTAATCCTCTATGTATAGCACCCAGCACCTCAGACAGAAGCTTAGTAACTGCTATTTTGAGAACACATATTGGTTGGGAAGCAATAATTATGGAAGAGCCCTGGCCTAGTTTTGATACTAATTATATTTCCATAAGCATGAAAAGTTATTGGGTTTTACCAGTATCTTATATATTTCAATACTAGTAGTTATTTCTGAGTAAAATTTGAACCCCAAAACTATGATGAAAAGTATAAAAACCAACATATAACTCCTGTGAAACTGAAGAGCTCTTCAAACCTCTATGTCCTGACAGCTTGTGGTCATCAGTGACCCCCACATCAAGATTGATCCTGACTACTCAGTGTATGCTGAAGCCAAAGAACAGGGCTTCTTTGTGAGGAATCACGAAGGAGGAGACTTTGAAGGGGTATGCTGGCCTGGTAAGATAGCACTTTATATACTTATTATTTCCACTTGTTTAGTCCCAATTAATAAAGATTGCGTGGCCATCACCCTCATTTCTTATGGATGTCTTTTGCCACAACGTAAGCACTTTTAAGAAAGTTTTCTTTTGTATCAAAAGATCCTTTTGTATCTTCCATAACATCTGGTACAGTGTCCTCTGTTATACATTTCTCAGTCAATGAATGAATGAAAAAAAAAAAAAACAACAAACAAAACAAAACAGGGAAGCCTTAATAGTACTCTAAGCAAATGAAAGTAAAAAGCCAAGGGATGAGAAAAGGACAGGAGGAAAAAAAGAACAAGTGGCCTATAGTCTCTCCCTGTCAATCTTTTTTGCCTTGTTAGCCCATAGTTTTGACTTCTCAGACTTCCGTGAGTGACCTCAGCTGCCTCCAGCAACTCTGGATGCTTTATTTCAGAAGGTATTAATTTAAAGCCTTGGTAGAACCTTGGGGACAAAAAGGAATCACCACTCTATCCTCTCCTGGCATTCCATCACAAATCCAAGTACTGCAGAGAAACCCCATGCATCCTTCCCCCCGCTTCCCCCTGCCCACCCTTATACCACTCATGAACACTTCTTTGTTCTCTTTAAGAACAGAAGGGTCACTCCAGATTATTTGTCATGATTACTTGGGCTATCCTGGGCCATCGGTGAGGGACAGGCTCCGTCTGGATGCTTGTTCATTGGCATTCCCCTGGGCCTCTCCGGTTGGAAAGTCTAGTCCAGATTATCATTGGAGTCCAGCAATGCCTTCATGCACTTCTTGACAGACTGCACCTCTGTATCAACTACCTTACATTTAGGGTGCCCAGTGATTACCCAACTTTGACATCTTCTCTACAACATATCTAACCATGAGGACCACTGTTTCTCACAGTCTGTCTACTCTTCTGCCTCTACAGGTCTCTCCTCTTACCTGGATTTCACCAATCCCAAGGTCAGAGAGTGGTATTCAAGTCTTTTCACTTTCTCTGCCTATCAGGTTTGTTTTTATTCTTTTGCTCTTTCCTAGTGACTTGGGAGGATGAAAGAAGGAAAAACATGATTGAATAGATAGAGTGCTTCATTGAGTAGCTCTTGACAAGTAATCCTGGGATGAAAATGCAAGGAAGGCAACCACATTACAGGCTTTGATGGTGCGAGGAGAGGTGCCACATATATTACCAAGTGCACAAAAGCTGTGATTTCTACTTCCATTATAATAGACTCTGTGATGTATCAAAGTACTTAATAATATTATATGTTAAAATTACTATATAAATTTTACATAAAACAATATTCTATAGCTTATTTAAAGATGATGATAATGATATATGTGAGAATATCTTGCAAATTATAGGGGCGCCTGGGTGGCTCGGTCAGTTAAGCGTCCAACTTCTGCTCAGGTCATGATCTCGTGGTTCGTGAGTTTGAGCCCCACATCAGGCTCACTGCTGTCACGCAGAGCCCACTTTGGATCCTCTGTCCCCCTCTCTCTCTGCCCCTCCTCGCTCATGCTGTCTCTTTCTCTCTCTTGAAAATAAACATTAAAAAAACGAAAGATGTGATAAGAATTGAAATTTTTAAAGAGGTGTAATAATAAATCAATTCTTAAAATATTATAAATATATATAAAATATATAAAAAAAGAAATATATCAAAAACTATAAGAAAGAACTGGAGAGGCCCCTTCTAGAAAACAGTTTTCAACCCATTATGAGGATGATAATAATGATGTTTAGTATAAATTGAGTATTGCTGTGTGCCAAGCACTGTGCTAAGCACTTTATGTACATTTTACCATTTCATCTTCAGAGTAACCTCTGAGGTTGAAACTATAATGAACTCTAATCCCACAGATGAGGAAACTGACATATGGACAAGTTTAAAACCCCGCTAAGTTCGCTCATCTTAGTAAGTGGTAGACCTAAGATTTGAACTCAGTCTGTTTGTCTCCCAAGCCCAAGTCTTAACTACTAAACTCTAGTTTCTTTTTTTTTTTTTTCAATTTAAATTCAAGTTAGTTTACATATAGTGTAATAATGATTTCAGGAAAATAGAACTTGTTGGGATGAGCCCTGGGTGTTATATGTTAAGTGATGAATCACTAAGTTCTATTTTCCTGAACTCTTCTTTATCCATTCATCAGTCGATGAACATTTGGGCTTTTACAGGGCCTGGATGTTACAAGGAGCAGGACATTTAGAAAGCAATGGAATGAGCTGCCTGAAGGACTCCCTGTCATTGTAGCTATGAGTCAAATGCTGAGAGACCAGGATTCTATAAAAGGGATTTCAACACCATGGTGACTAGATGACTCAAAAGCCCCTTCCCACCCTAAATTGAACAATTCTATGCAGAACACAAACTCTAGACCATGCTACCAAACAGGTATTTTACCTTTCAAATCTTGCAGAGTATTAGAGGGAAGGCAGAATCTTATCATGGACAGCTATAAATGCCCTTAGTTAAGAGTTTTTGGGGTGCCTGGGTGGCTCAGTCAGTTAAGTGTCTGACTCTTGATCTCGGCTCAGGTCTTGATCTCAGGGTCATGAGTTTGAGCCCTGCATTGGGCTCCATGCTGGGCATGGAGCTTATTTTTTAAAAAAAGGTTGCAGCAGATAATGGATGTTATAGGACCTAACCTTGAACACTCACACAACCTTTCCTATAGGGGTTCTCCAGGGTAGGTCTTGAAGTGTACTTGCTAGGCAGTATTTCATATACAATACAGCACAGTATTCTCTCATTTATCAGCAAATACTTATTGGGAACCTTCTGTGCCTCAGGTACTGTTTCAGGTGTTTATGAGCAAGACTGATAAAATTCCCCACCTTGTAGACCATTTATTGTAGCATTGGAACAGAAGACAGAGCATAGATAATAAACATAATAAATAATAAATTAAATAGAGTATGAAAGAGGAATAGGGTGGCTATCATATTAACATCATCACTATAGGAGTATTATCATGGCTGAGGAAGAAATTTACTTCTTAGGGATCTACTGACATCCTCTACATATGGAACGACATGAATGAGCCCTCTGTCTTTAGAGGACCAGAGCTAACCATGCAGAAGAATGCCATTCATCATGGCAATTGGGAGCACAGGGAACTTCACAACATCTATGGTTTTTATCAGGTAAGACATCCATAGAGAAGTCACCTGGACCCAAATGCCCTGACTTTGGGGTTGAAAGTCATTTGTAATAGCCATATTATATTGTTCATTTCTCTTTGTGGGTCTTATCAAGTTGTAGCCAATAAAGGACTTACTATTTCTCCCTTTGCACCTTTTCTTTCTATAATAAACTTGATGAATTATAGATATATGAGATTAATGATAACATAGAAACATCTTCTTTGGCAGGAGTCATTAGTAAATGACATTGAATACTTAAAGACTTTTTTTGAAGTAGGGTAGGCAATGTGTAAATACATAAACAAAGGCAATTAAAACAAATGTTTTGAAATTTCACAAATCTTATATTCATACCAGGGGAACAAGATTTAGAACATAGATATACAGTTTCACTAAGTCTTTAAATGCAGACAGCCTTAATTAACTACTTAGCCTTTTCATTAGAGGGTGGTAGAATTGTCTTCCATTTGCCAATCACATCCAAAACATATGTCAGTCATTTGCCCCTACTGATATCCGTAGTTCTTTGTTATTTTCATCCTGTGTTCCTATGGCTCTCCCATCAATTGGTATTTTCTAGTGGGAGTTGCTGTCTATATATAGCACAGTTCAGATTATGTGTTTACTTCTTTAAAAGCCTCTTGCTATAACTGCAAACTACTTTAGAGAATTTTCTTATGTTGGCCAGGGCCAGTCACTTAACAACCTCTTTGAATCTCATTTTTTTCCATCATTGAAAATGCTCTGTCTCAGAGGTTGTTCTGTAGATTATAAGAGAAAATCTTATAAAATGCCTAACAATAGTAAGCATTGAATAATTCTAGCTTATTATTTACTATTATTCCATTGCTATTTTAATCAAAGAAAATCTTCCACTCAAGATGGGAATTTAGAGTAGTTTCATTGCATTATGAAAATTATTTGATAGATTTATTTTAATATTTTCCATTTATATTCCCACCTATTTACTTTTGCATGTCTAATAGCTTATTAGGATGTTTGCACAATGCTCTAATCTAATCATCCCTTTGAAAGTTTTCTCCTTTGCCTTTGTAGCAAATGGCTACTGCAGAAGGACTGATACAGCGATCTAAAGGAAAGGAGAGACCCTTTGTTCTTACACGTTCTTTCTTTGCTGGATCACAAAAGTATGGTAAGGCATGGCTCATATGATCAGACTTAAAAACATAAATTAGCAAACTTTTTTTTTTGTATGGTATATGGTGCTACTGTGTTGATGCCTTTTTTTCCAGTGGCCCTTCGGCAGGCCTAGGATTGTAGCAAGTGACGTTCCCGGAAGTATGCCTTTTGTCCTGTGACACAAAGTACATCAATTTTAATAAAGTTTAGTTACTTGTTTCCCACTGAAGAAACGGCCACTTAGTTGCTGGGAGAATGACTTCAGAGTATCTCAGTTTGCTGGGATGGTCATCTCTGATTCTGTCTATTTGATTTATATAAACCAGGGGAAATCTACTTCTTACACATTCCTTCAACCACCTGTTCCACTTAGTAATATGGCTTAAAATAGACCTGGCTGTTGCTTGTGGTCAGGGTCATCTATAACTGGATTCAGTTTACTAGCTAATGCAGATCTAATTCAACTTAACCACCTTCCAGCAGGAAGGCTATTTTAAGTCCCCTGGCCTTGCATAAATAACTAAGAGCTTAGGTTCTAGTCTGAAGAGTCCAGCCTTTACTGTATCATACACATTATTAGGCCTCCTCCGCCAGCCCTGAAAACCAGCCCCTGTGGTACTCTGGAAAAGGCCACAATATTGTTATCTCAGGCAAAGATTCATGTACATAGATGCTCACCATAGCGTTAGTCCTTGAAACAGAAAAAGAAAGAAAATCCAAATAAGGGAATATTTATAAAAGCATGATATATCCATATGATAGACTATCATAAGGCTATTTAAAATAGTACCTCTTAATTGCATGAGCAAATGTTTGTGACATCATGATAAGGGGGGGGGGGGGCACCAGAATGTTTAAATGTTGTTACAGTATATTATCACAATTTTGTTTAAAAAATAGAGATAGCAATCTAAATCAATAAGTTTAGTACCTTGGTGATTATGAGTGATTTTTAAATTTTCTTCTTTTTACCTATCTCCATTTTCCAAATTCTCTACAAGAATCATTTTTAATCACTAAAAAATGTCAAGTATTGGGGTGCCTAGTTGGCTCAGTTGGTTGAGCGTCCCATTTTTGGTTTTGGCTCAGGTCATGATAGCACAGTTCATGAGTTCAAGCCCCGCATCAGGTTCTGAGCTGACAGATTCTCTCTCTCTCCCTCTTGGGATTCTCTCTCTCCCTCTCACCCTGCCCCTTCCCCACTCGCGTGCATGCTCCCTATCAAAATAAATAAACATTTTTTTAAGTCAAGAATTTTTTTAAAATTTCTTAATGTGGATTTTATTTTTTAGAGAGAGAGAGAGAGACAGACAGACAGAGCCCAAGCAGGGCAAGAGCAGAGAGAGAGGGAGACAGAATCCAAAGCAGATTCCAGACTTTGAGCTGTCAGCATAGAGCCCAACTCGGGCTTCAAACTCTCAGACTGCAAGATCATGACCTGAGCCAAAGTCAGACGCTTAACCGACTGAGCCTCCCAGGTGCCCCTAAAAAGTAAATTTTATGAAAATACTAATATGAAAATGAAAATACTAATAAGTAGCAGTTAAAAAAGATAAAAGATATGAATACTAAGTAATCTCCAATCTCTTAAATATCAGCCTACTGCCTAGTCTTCAATACTCTGTGAAACTATCAGCCTTCCCCAAAGTGTAGCAAGTGAGGCATTACAGAGAACACTACTGTGTTAAGTTTTCTGCTTAGACCAATAGCCAGAGCTCGCTTCTGACTAAACAACCATATGACACATGAAAATATCTGCAAGAGAGAAAGAGGAACTTTCTCTCTTGACCAGAATGCCACCATGTTGATTTCACAATCATTTTGTCTCATTTGAAGTCAAGGAGAAATTACTAGAGTACCTTAAAAAAAAAAAAAAAAAGCAGTCCCTTGAAAATATTTTTCTTCACTGGCCATAGGACAACCTAAAATTTCTGTGGAAGATTAAAACAAAAATAGCTTCCAGAACTATTTTGATAGAAGATAGACAAAAATGCCTCAGGACTAATTTAGATTTAGTAAAGTAAGATTTTTTTTTTCTTGTGTGAATCTCTTTAGTGGTATATAATTTATCTTCACAATGTCTTATCAACTATACAATGATCAAGAGCAGTGGCTTTAGAGTCACACACTCCCTGGGCTCAAATCCTGCCTCTATCACTTAGTAACTATGTATTTTAATCCACTGTTGGCCATATTTCCTTCATCTGTAAAATGAAGTTAACTAGTGTTTACCTGATAATGTTGTGATGATTCAGTGAGCTACTACAGGCCAAATAGTATCACCTGCCTCCATCAGGCCTTGATAAATGTTAACTAATGTCCTTGCTACTGTTGTTATGCCTCCCTTATACAGTCTGTACCACTCCTCTTAAATTATAGAGTGGCTTTTTTGAGAGGGGGTGTAGGAATAGGCATAAAAATCAATGCAACAGAATAAAGAATCCAGAAAGAGTCCAACACCCCTATGATTAATTAAATAGGAACAGAGTTGCCAAGGCAATTCAATGGAAAGAGGAGTTTTTCAATAAATGGTGTCACAACACTGGGTATGGAGGTGGGGGAAGGAAAGAACCTTGACCCTTACCTCTTACCATACACAAAAAGTGATTCAAAATGGAATATAGACCTTAACTATAAAAGATAAAACAAAAACTTCTAAAAGGAAACATAAAAACTCTTTGTGACTTTGAGGTAAACAAAATTTCTTGGATGGAACACAGAAAGCATGAACTATAAAAGGAAAAAAATGCTAAGTTGGACTTTATCAAAACTGAAAACTTCTACCCTTTCAAAGATATTAAGAAAATGAAAGTCATAGATGCCTGGGTGGTTTAGTAGGTTAAGCTTCGACTTCAGCTCAATTCATGATCTCACAGTGTGTGAGTTCGAGCCCCACATTGGGCTCTGTGCTGACAGCTCAGAGCCTGGAGCCTGCGTCGGATTCTGTGTCTCCCTCTCTCTCTGCCCCTCCCCTGCCCGTGCTCTCTCTTTCTCTCTCAAAAATAAATAAACATTAAAAAAAATTTTTTTAATCAATCAATAATAAAAAGACATGTACTTTTAAAAATAGCAAAAGATTTGAATAGACACTTTACAAAAGAAAACATATAAATGATCCATAAATACATGAAAAGATGCTCAAAATCATTA
Organism: Panthera pardus; assembly: GCF_024362965.1. Classification (NCBI taxonomy): domain Eukaryota; kingdom Metazoa; phylum Chordata; class Mammalia; order Carnivora; family Felidae; genus Panthera; species Panthera pardus. Next base: position 53,373,126 of record NW_026526810.1, on the reverse strand, counting down.
GTCTTTAGAGAAATACAAATTAAAACCACAGAGAGACACCACTACACATCCATTACAGTAGCTGTAATTAAAAAGACACATTACCAGGGCACCTGGGTGCCTCAGTTAAACGTTCAACTCTTGTTTTTGACTGGGGCCATGATCTCGTGGTTTTTTAGTTGGAGCCCCACGTCGGGCTCCACACTGAGAGTGTAGTCTGCTTGGGATTCTGTCTCTGTCTCTGTCTCTCTCCCTCTCTCTGCTCCTCCCCCACTCACTCTCCCTGTCTCTCTAAATAAATTAATTTTAAAACAATTCTAATTAAAAAATTTTTTAAAAGACACACTACTTGGGGCGCCTGGGTGGCTCAGTTGGTTAAGCGGCCAACTTCGGCTCAGGTCATGATCTCGTGGTCTGTGAGTTCGAGCCCCGCGTCGGGCTCTGTGCTGACAGCTCAGAGCCTGGAGCCTGTTTTGGATTCTGTGTCTCCCTCTCTCTGACCCTCCCCTGTTCATGCTCTGTCTCTCCCTGTCTCAAAAATAAATAAAATGTTAAAAAAAATTAAAAAAATAAAAAAATAAAAGATACACTACCAAGTGTTGCCAAGAATGTAGAGCAACTGAAATTGTCATGTATTAATAACGTAAAAGTAGTACAACCACTATGCCAAACAGTTCGAAGTTTTCTTAAAGTATGCAACATACACTGAACACAGACCTAGCAATTCCACTCCCAGATAGCTACCCAAGAGAAATGAAAACATATGTCATGTGATTGGGACACAAATGTTTATAGCGGCTTCATTCATAATAGCTAAAACTTGCAAAGAATCCAAATGTCCATCAATAGATGAGTGGCTAAACTTGTGATAGATCCATGCTATACAAAACTATTCAGCAAATAAAAAGGAACAAACTATAACATTATGCTGAGTGAAAAAAGCCAGAACACAAAATAGTATATGTTTCCATTTATATAAAATTCTAGAGAAGATATAGAAATCAGATCAATTGTTAGGTAAAGTGGAAGGTTATTGACTGCAAAGAAGCCCAGTGATCATTTACACTGTTTCTGTACCCTGCTTGTGGTGACAGTTACAGGTTTTTGAGCTCAGACTCTTCACTTAAAATAGGTACATTTATTATATGCAAATTATATTTTAGTAAAGATGATATTTTTAATGTTTCTCCTAAAATCAGACTTGAGTTATACTTCAAAAATAAGTGCAATTTCAGAATATTTTTACAAAATGTTTTGTGGATTTTAAGAACTTTTTCACATTAGAAAATCAATATATTTTCATTGTAGAAACCAGATTTTGTATATTTTAAGGTAAGAAAGAAATGTTTTCCTTTATATTAATTTGTCTATTTCAAATAAAGAATCTATGAAATTGAGTGCATGAGCTGATTTGTGATTTTTTTTTGATACCTTGTTACTGGTGATCAAAGGTGCTGTGTGGACAGGCGACAACACGGCAGAATGGAGCTACCTGAAAATTTCTATCCCTATGTTACTCACCCTCAGCGTTACTGGGATCCCTTTTTGTGGAGGTATGATGATATCCACAAGCTTGAAGTGAGAGAAAATAAAAAACTAGGGTGTTTCTCCATCCAAGCTGGTCACAAATGCCTTCTCATTAGCTGCTTTGGGAGGGATAACTGTGGAAAAAAGAAAATGAGGAAATTGAAGGGATACTTCCAAGCTGTTTGTGTCTCGTCTGAAGTGAGGACATGAAATAAAGTCATCAGAGAGCCCAGAGTGCCTGGGTGGCTCAGCTGGTTAAGCATCCAACTTCAGCTCAGGTCATGATCTCACAGTTTGTGAGTTTGAGCCCTGCGTCAGCGAGAACATGGAGACTGGAGGCTTCTCTGCTCGTGCTCTCTCTCTCTCTCTCTCTCTCTCTCTCTCTCTCAAAAATAAGTAAACATTAAAAAAAAATTTTTTTTTAAGTCATCAGAGAGCCCGAGTGCTTTTTTCCCTCTTTCTCTGATTCCTCCTTAGATGCTCTTGATAACTGAGTTTTTCTGAAACATACCTTTTCATCAAAGTGAGAAAAATGGAGAGAAGTACAAAGAATTTAGCAAATCAGAGATAAGCCTTACAGAAATCCTTTTTTACTCAGCAGGTTTAAAATTGTGTGACATATTTTAACTGTTTAAAAAAAAAAAGATATGCTCTTGGGAAAGATAAATTTAGTTAAAATACGATTCCCTGATGGGTTGCTTTCCCTAAATCCTAGTAATTGTCTGCGGATGAGAAATCCCAGTATGGAAGGTGCTCGGCAAGATTAGTTCCAGCTGCTCCTTGTTTTCTGTAGGAATAGAAGCAACTTAATGTCACACACATTTTAACAGATGTGTTTCTTATGGTATTGGTCCACAGACAAGAAATATGTATCCTCCTTAGGGACCAAGCATCACATTCTCCCTAAGTCTCTAATTCTGATTGTCTGTTTTTTAGTTCAGTAACTTTTATCTTGCTTTCAGCTGTTGCTTTCAAAAGGAAATCAGTTGCCAACCTCCTACCCCGGCCCTGAACATACTTATTGAGACAGGTCGACGTTTTGCAATTTCTGGGTTTGGGAACATAACAGAAATGTTAATCTTGCGGCAAAACCTCTGACCTTTGGACAAGAAAAGAGTATGCGAAGAGAATATTGTCAGCTCCCCAAACAGGCTGAGTTTTTAAATACGTGCTCCCTAATTTCAGGCCACAGTTTTATCCTGTTATTTTGAGTGTACATACAGCACATTTATCCCGTCCGTCTTCAAGCCCTCATTTTACCGGTGTGCAGTATTTGTTAGAAGACCGGTTGCCTCACTTGGCCTTTCTTTGCCTAACCAGCTGACGTAGGTGGCTTCATTGGGAATCCAGAAGCAGAGCTGCTAGTGCGTTGGTACCAGGCCGGAGCCTATCAGCCCTTCTTCCGGGGCCACGCTACCATGAACACCAAGCGGCGGGAGCCATGGCTCTTTGGGGAGGAACACACCCGGCTCATCCGAGAAGCCATCAGACAGCGCTACACCCTCCTGCCCTATTGGTATTCTCTGTTCTACCGGGCACACGTGGCTGCCGAACCTGTCATGAGGTAAATAGGCTTCACCAGTTGGGGCCCCCAGCACCCAATCTACACCAGAAAAATCCCCTAGCCATTGGGGAACTCAGTAATTACACAGTGATTTCAAGAGAAAAGCCATGTGTTTAATCAGCTGTCAATCAGATTATTGAGCACCCACTGTGATCAGGGTCAAGGAGTTGAGGTCAAAGAAAAGCCAGATCCCCTGCTACTTTGTAACTTAAGTGTTAATATTTGCTAGAAGACAGAAATAGAGATTTTTTTCAAAGAAAAAGGAAGTGACTATAACTGAATTCATGGTTTTAACCCACAAGCATCCTCTCATGAAGAGCAACTTACTCTGCTGGTCTTGGAGTCTTACTCTTAGGGCTAAACCATTCCAAGTTGGAGGTGAACATTTTTTCCTGGCGTATAAATTATATTCTGATTCTATTTTGGAGGCAAGATGTGAAAAACCTACTTTCTAGGTTACAGAATGATACAGAGACACACATAGTACACCAAGGCTTCCAGATCAGCACTTCCTAAACCTGGCTCAGATCAGAATCACCTGGGGAGCTTTTTAAAACTATAGATTTCAAGGCCATACCTCCAGACCTACTAGGAATCTCCTTGGGTAGATCTCAGTATCTGTATTTGTTAGAAGTTTCCCTGGTAATGCTAGACATCAGCCAGAAGGAAAGACTACTGCTTTGTTACTATTCAGTAGAAAAAGGATCTGTTATTACAAAGGCTAGTGAATAAACTAAAAATAAATTTATCTTACTAAAAAAATATCCTTTACTCATGAGGTTGAAAAAGCATTAGAACCATTAAGCTGATATCCAGATACATAGATGTTGAAGATTTTATCTTTATAAGCCCAAAGGCCTCCTAGATAGTTGTGTAAAAGAATAAAAAAACAAAACCACACAGCTGTTTCTCAACCCTCCAAAAATGTTGCCAGCATGAAAACAAGTAAAACCAGTTCTTTTCATTTAATATAGGTAATAATTAAGGATGCATGAAAGGCAGTGACAGTATGAAAACATGGCACAGATTTTACATCATCATAAAAATACGGTTTTACACACATTTAATTTGTTCCACACTGAATGTGTTGGGCATTTGGACTTGCCCAAAGCTCTGATTCTGCCTTCAGAGTAGTCAGTGCTCAACAATCGGAAGGCAAAATTGTACTTACCAGAATTCTCAATCTTTCATTGGAACGTTCCAGTGAGTAGATAGGTCTTTCACATTAGAACAATATGTAGTAATCCTAGCAATTGCTCATAAAATCTTAAATCATATGAAAAGAGTCTTGACTCTTTGGCTTTTTCTAATTTCCTTTGAGTAGTTATAAAACTGAAAATATAAGTGATTTAATAGTAATAAAACATTTAGTAATGTTGAGGTAAGAATTTTTTTTTTCTTTCCCCAGGCCTCTATGGATAGAGTTCCCAGAGGAATTAAACACTTTTGGTGTGGAAGATGAATACATGCTAGGTGAGCAGTTCTTATCACTATGATAAATATATTGTAATTATGTTTTTGTTATATTTCCTAGTATAAGAGCACTAAAAAAAAAAAATCGCTAATCTCAAGACAGCCAAATAATAAAAAGTAACTCTTTCATTAAGATTTTTAGTGTATTGGGGCGCCTGGGTGGCTTAGTCGGTTGGGCGTCTGACTTCAGCTCGAGGGTCGTGATCTCATGGTTTGTGAGTTCGAGCCGCACGTAGGGCTCTGTGCTGACAGCTCGGAGCCTGGAGCCTGCTTCAGATTCTGTGTCTCCCTCTCTCTGTTCCTCCCCCACTCGCACTCTGTCTCTCTCTCTCTCTCAAAAATAAATAAAGATTAAAAAAAAGATTTTTAGTGTATTAATGGAAAGATAGTTCTATTCTGTGGTCATGTTGCACTTCTCATATTGTTAACTTCATATAAATCTATTCTATTTGTGGATGCAATTTCAGGTTCTTGTTCTGGTCCACTTATAAGCTTTATGATACCACTATAGGGAATGGAAGTAGAAAACAGTAGACCAGACTCAGAGGGCTTACTTCATATGCAAAATAGGGTTGTTGATGTTGTTGGCCTCTTCTTTAACAAGGTTTGGCCACCAAATCCACAATAGGGACATTTATCATCTTGGAAATAGGACTCAAGAAACCATGCTCAATAGAGAAATGCCCAAAAGGTGAATCCTGTTTCTAAGGAGTGGAAATCCTAAAACACAAAAAGCTTCACGCTGTCTCTCTCTCCAATCATTCTTAGGTCTCAGTTTAAATAGCTACTTCCTTGGAGAACATTTCCCTGACCAGAATTGCTTCTAATACCCAATTACACCTAAATTCAGTCAAAGTCAGTCCCTCTTATTACATAACTTTCATTCCGTTTTGTGCTTTTGCCTTTTTGGTTTTTGTCCCAACTCTAATTTGTAATTATTTGTTTAATAACCGTCTTTACTGACTGCAGACTCCATGAGGATAGGCATATTATCTGTCTTATTTGCCACTGTATCTCCAGAGCCTAGCATAATGCCTGGCACTCACCCGGAACTCAATAAATATTTGTAGAATTAAAGAGTGAATTCATAAATGGATGAAATTTATATACATATGGGGCCATGGTCAAAACAAAATTAATAATCCAGGTTGCCTTTAAGAGAATTCCAGCCTTCCTAATGATAACTGCCCACTGCCCCACTGATACACTCCTATCCATGCTGACCACAGTTCTGGATAACAGTTGTAGGCTCACCGTTTTCAAAGTCACTGACAGCAAACAGTGACGCACTTGGAGAAGTGCAGTAGCTCCTCCAGACTCCTGGCATACGAGCAGCTGTGCACAGGAGACTGTGATGGACTGTGGCAGGGTCCCTCTCCATTACCCTAATATGCCATAAATAGATTAGTGATAATTAAGAATACAGTCCCCGATTTGAGCACTGGTCCCCTCTCCAAAGTGCATCTCTCTGATGAATCATTGGTTCAATTCACCAAGGTCTCTACTTTCACCAGGTTCATAGTTGAGTGATCTCTACAACGACAAAAGCACACAGGGGAGAAGGGTATTTTCAGACTTCTTAGAATGATGTTCAACTTTATTTCTTCTCTGTTTTTCAGGAAGTGCTTTATTGGTTCATCCAGTCACAGAACCAAAAGCCACCACAGTCAGTGTGTTTCTGCCAGGATCAAATGAGGTAAGAATAAATGAGAAACAGCCACATATCTTACATGTCTCATATCTTCTCCCTTCACTCTGATGAATTAGCCCCTGTTAGGACATAGATTTCTGCATCATGCAGTTGGGAAGACAGCCCAAATGTCTATAGCAACTGAAGATTCTTGTAAATCGTGACTTCAGAGGTCAAGAAACATAACGAAAGAGTGGGGAGAAAGATGAATAGGTGACAACACCGGGGAGGGTCAGAAGGTTCTTTACCTTCACCCTTTGACTTGTGTAAGTGACTCCTTGTTAACACATGGAGGCTTTGAGTAGGAAGAAATCTTCAGTCTACTAAGAGGTATGAGTGTGTGGGGGGAAACATAAGTAAGAAGAGACTTTGCTCATTGGTTCTGGCCCTATCTAAATCCTAAGTTTTTGGTACTAAAAGCTGTCTCCAGGCACTTGCCAAAGTGGGTAAAAAGTAACAATGGTGACTTTCTTTGTGCCTCCACCCCCCAGCCTCCCAGTTCTTTTATTAGTTATTGTCTTTGATGATTATCACTGTATAAAATACCACCCTGGACTTCTGGAGCCCAGGGCACTGAACCAAGGCAGGACACAGGAAGAGGTGGGATTAGCCCATGGGATGCAGAGCAGAGATCCACAAGCAGTAACAGCAACATCCTCCAGAGACAGACCATGGATGGTGCAAAGGGGCCAGGAGAAGAGGCAGGGCAGAAACTTGGGGCACCAGACCAGGTAAAGAAGGTATGGAATGGAGAGAAAAGAGGAGACAAATCCTGGAGAGAGTCCTTGGGCACTGGAACATCGCCAGAGACCTTTGCAGCCAGGGGGAGGAGGTGTGAAGGTTACCAAACTGATGTGAGACGTCCATGTCAACATATTCCTGGATTGTCAAGGCTTGTGGTGAGGTAGCTGAGCCGGGCCATGCTTAGTGCTCAGTACTGTCGAGTGCCGGCGAGGCAATACCATGAAACATCCAGCACTGGCATTCTCTCTCCATCCAGCTCTACCTGTGGGGTTGCTGTATTCGTTTCCTGAGGCCGCTGTAACAAATTACCACAAATCTGGTGGCTTAACATAGCAAAAATTTATTCTCTCCCAGTTCTGAAGGCTTGAAGCCCCACATCAAGGTGTCAGCAGGGTTGGTTCCTCCTGGAGGAGAATCTATTCCATGACTCTCTCCTCGTTTCTGGTGGCTGCCTGCAGTTCTTGTGGTTCCTAGCTTTGTAGCCACAGCACATCACTTAATGTATGCCACCATTGTCACGGCACCTTCTCCTCTGTGCGACTGTGTCTCCTCTTCTGTCTCTCATATGAGGACCCTTGAGATGACATTTAGGACCCACCTGGATAATCCCAGATAATCTCCTACTCCCAAAATCAAATTTGTTACCACAGGAAGGAATATTCACTCCTAGGGATTAGGAAGTACATACACCTTTTTGAGGGGCCACCATTCAGCCCACTATGTTTGTCATTATTGATATAGCAATACCCTGGCTCTTCTCCAGAATGTTCATGAGTTATGTTCTTTCCTCTTGGTTTCTCCAGTAATTTGCAATTCTGAAGTTGAGGGCTCTTTACAAAGGTTCCCCCTGAGTAAACAACAACAGCTAAATAAATTGTTCTGCCAAGCACTTCTGCCGAGAGTTTTGCAATTCGATTTTAATAAAGCAACAGCCTCGGGGCCCCTGGGTGGCTCAGTCGGTTGAGCGTCCGACTTCGGCTCAGGTCATGATCTTGTGGTTCGTGAGTTCGAGCCCCGTGTCGGGCTCTGTGCTGACAGATCAGAGCCTGGAGCCTGTTTCAGATTCTGTGTCTCCCTCTCTCTCTGACCCTCCCTTGTTCATGCTCTGTGTCTCTCTGTCTCAAAAATAAATAAACGTTAAAAAAAATAATAAAAAAAATCAATAAAGCAACAGCCTCCTGTTAAGAGGAACTAGTTCCCTCATGACTTAGCCACAAATTAATTTTTTTATTAATTTTTTAACTAATAAAACATGTTCTTAATGATCTATCATCATTGCAAGCACATCGTTGTGACTGTGTAACATATTCCTTCAACATCATTTCCCAGAGTGTTCTATGATTGTTTCTCTCATTACATCTTCACAGACCCTGGATTGGAGAGCCAAGTCCTTGACCTCATCAGTCAGCTAGTATAACATCGCACTGTGCAAGGGGGCTACCTAACGTCCCTTGTTGTCACTTTTCCTCATATTTCTAGATGGCCCATTCCCTCTACTTAAAGTCTTTGCTCAAATAGCTTTTTCTCAGTGAGGCCTTCTCTGACCACCTAGTTAAGATTACAGATCACTCCCACTGCCCCTGGTACTGTCCAGCCTGTCTTCATCCTTCATTTTTCCCACAGAACCTGCCACCTTTAACATACTGGATATTTACTTACATGTTTTGTTTATTATCTTTCTCTCCCATTAGAATGTTAGCTTCTTAAGGGCGGTGATTTTCATCTGTTATGTTTACTCTATATCCTCAGCATCTAGATGGGTATCTGATGGGTAGAAGGCCTTTAGTAAGTACTTAGTGAGGAGCTTGGTGACTGAGCACTAGGTCTGATCTACATGGTACTTTATATCAGTTTACCCTTCCTAGGCTGGGGATGTTTGTATATATTACCAGAGCACATACTCTATACCCCTTATTCTAATTAGTTCCGGAAATGACAGACAGGTAATTCCAAAATCTTATTTAAGCCAGTTTTTTGGGGTTTTTTTTGTTTTGTTTTGTTTTACCTTTCACTCCCACTACTCTTTATCTAAAGGTACTGCAATTTGCCAAAGAAAGACATTATAAGAAAAGAAAGCTATGACAATATCCCTCATAAACACAGATGCAGAAATCCTTGACAAAACGTTAGCAAATTGAATCCAGCCAAGGATAATACATAGAGACAAGGTGGGTTTGATCCAGTTGAATTAAGAGTTCCCTGTAGCTGAGGATGGTCAAGTCACAGCCCTCTCACATTCACAGCAGGACGGTGACAGAGTTAACAGTGCAGCTATATAAAGGATGTGGTAATCCCAGGAGGTGAACTTGCGAAATAGACTCCTTGGCTGCCAGAAATTATACGGCTAGAAGAGAGAAAAAGAGGTTTTTGTTTCCATGCTGCTGCTGCTGGGATCTTAAGGATTTTATTCCATCAAATTACTTTGTAGGACCTTCTTGTTAACTTCAGCAACTAAACCCCCTTGATGAGGATCCCAGATAAGAATTTGAACCTTATCAGTGAATCGTACTCTGCTTTAAAAAAAAATGATATCATAGTAGCAATCCAAGTTTCCACTTGCCTTTCTCTAAAACCTGTTTCCTTCTCTGACACTTTCCTTTTCTCCCACTCATTTATAATGTATTTGCTTGCACTGTGCTTTTCTTCGTTATTGCTTTTCCTTTATTCCATCGTCTTTTTTTTACTGCTACACACAGTAAGTTTATAAAACAACCAAATTATAAAATCCATGACAGCAGGAACTCTGTGTTTCTGTTCACTCACGTATGCCTAGCAGTGCTGGGCATGTGGCAGATTGTTCGATAAATAACTTTTGGATGGACAGATGGACAAATAAGTGGCCTTTCAGTCAACTTAATCTATCACGGTACTAGGTTAGTCCTTTGGGACCTTCTTAAAAGCATATGTTCTTCCTAACTTCTACTCCAGATTTTTAAAAAATTGTGCCTATTTTTTTTTTAGCTTTCTGGGTATTTGAAATCCAGATAAATGGATGTTTTACTGAATAATGAAATTGTGAGCAGAGTTGCTCATATACTCTCTCTCATTAGGATCTGTTCCTTTTCAGGTCTGGTATGACTCTAAAACAGGTACTCATTGGGAAGGAGCATGTACTGTGAAGATCCCAGTAACTTTGGACACTGTAAGTTGTTTTCAGGCTGTAATTTTTACCTACTGTGCTCTATCAGTCTGCTTGGACTGCCGTGATAAAACACCATAGACTGGGTGGCTTAACCAACAGAAGTTGGTTTTCTCACAGTTTGGGAGGCCAGATGTTCCAGATTAAGGGGCCAACCAATTCATTTCCTGCTGAGGACTCTCTTCCTGGCATGTAGACAGCCTCCTTCTTTCTTTGCCCTCACATGGCAGAGGGAGAGCATGCACTCTTTGGTGTCTCTTCTTATAGACACTAGTCCTATAAGATCAGGGCCTCACTTTTTGGCCTCATTTAACCTTAATTACCTCTTTAAAGGTCCTGTTCCCAAATACAGTCACATTGGTGGTTGGGGCTTCAACATATGAATCTTGTCGGGACACAAACATTCAGTCCATAACATGTGCCTGCATAGCGAGAACCAAGGACATAGTGTTCTGCATAACAACACTTCTATAGAGAGAGTCAAAAAGCAGATTAATGGTTGCATAGGGATGGGGCAGAGAGAGGGCTTGGGAGCAATGGGGAATGACTGCTAATGGGTACAGAGTTTCTTTTTAGGGTGATGAAAATGTTTCAAAATTGATTGTGGTGATGGGTACATGACTCTCAATATGCTAAAAAACATTTAATTGTACATTTTAAGTGGTTGAATCATATGGCATGTAAATTATACCAATAAAGCTGTTAAAATGTGAGAAAAAAAGAATAAACATATAGCCTGGTCTCACGGTATGAAACATCAAGAACAAACAATTCTTTCCCATATATTTACATTTGTATGTGTAAGAAAAATAGTAACGCTGAAAATGGAGTAAAAATCCGGTCACCACACACACCATATGGAATGTCTTTCTACCAGACCAAGTCACAAAACATGAGTTTTCAGTTGTAACCCTGGACCTCTAGGTGCAAGGAAGGCTGTCAGTTTCGATGTTGGAATCACAGGGGCCCATCCCACCTGAACTTGTGAAGGGGAGTTTGCTCTTGCAGCTAAATCACAACCACTACTGCAGGCCCTAAGTAGTTTTAAGAGTAAGAAACATTTATTGATGTTGTTTTTTGAAAGCTGTCATCAGCAGTATGAACTCCATAATAAAATGATTTCAAATTTCAACTTTCAGATCCAGAAGAGACTTTAACATTCATCGACTTGAGTCTCTCATGCTTACAGAGGAAGAACCTGAGTTCAGAGAAGTTAAATTACTTGTCCAGGCTTATGGCTAGATTTTGGCAGAACTGAGATAAGAACCCAGGCCAGCCGCACTCCCACTTCAGAGCCCATTCTGTACTAACCTACTACCTCGGTCTTTGAGAAAAGAAAAGACGAAGCGATGGGCTGATGAGGGTGGGGAGATAAATGCACTTTACTCCTTGCTGCCAACTGTGAGTCAGGCAGAAGGTGGACATCTTATCTACTCCACCCTCACACCCAACTTCATCTGTATTCGTGTACTTTTCTCCCTCTGGTACTTTACTCAGTGAAGTACAAGCCCCCATGTGATCTAGGGAGCTTCCTTACAGAGGACTGTATGGGGAGGCAGGAGACCTCCTGGGCTTTCTGTGCTGGGAATGCCACTCCAGAAGAACCATAGGTATGGGCCATGTCTATAACACTGTTGTTAGAGTCACTTAAAGTGCTTTCGGGGTTTCTATAACAGAAGTTTCACAAATTTACTCTCAGAATTGAATCAGGCATCCTGGTGACTTAGGAAAGCAGGGAGCAGGAAGGGTATGGACTCTAGTGAGTAAGGACAAAGTCATCTCCCTGAAGCCAAGAAACTATAATTTTTTATAGGCACACGTACATACATGTGGGCCTACTTACACAGGCAGAAAAACTCACTCCTTAGCAGGGCCCTGGTGAAACATGTGTACTATGTTGACAAGCAAATTAAAAGTACAAAACAGGAACTACTGATAGGATAGGCAGAAGAGGTAACAAATTGATGAAGGGTGAAAAGTTTCCCTAAGAATTAAAAAATGGACCATTTTTTTTTTTAGTGTTTGAACTCTTCCTTTTAATGCCAGGGCTTCCATATTTTCCATCTCTGTGCTCACAAATTTACTTTGCTGTTGAGTCTATACTTGTAAAGAATGTGAATCTTAGAGCACCTGGGTGGCTCAGTCGGTTAAGTGCCTGACTTCAGCTCAGGCCACAATCTCACAATTCATGGGTTTGAGCCCCATTATCGGGCTCTGGAGCCTGGAGCCTGCTTCGGATTCGGTGTCTCCTCTCTCTGCCCCTCCCCCACTCGTGCTTTGTCTCACTCTGTCTCTCAAAAATAACTAAATGTTGTAAAAAAATTTTTAAAAAGAATGTGAGTCTTGTACCATGAAGTATTTTTAGATTCTACTTTGAGATTGCCTTTTACAAATGCTCCTTCCCCAAGAGTATTGTTCTGTTATAGATACCAGTGTTTCAACGAGGTGGAAGTATAGTGCCCATAAAGACAACTATAGGAAAATCCACAGGCTACATGACTGATTCCCCATATGGACTCCGGGTGGCTCTCAGCACTAAGGTATTTGGAAAATGTTACCTTTACACAACTCATTCGTTACTACTTTATCTCTTTACAGGAGTAGTAGCCTTCTGAGTATGTGGTAGTATTTAAAAATGATACACCCCAGTTAGTTATGGGATGGGTGTTTCTGATGTTTTGAAACATTTCACATTCACTGTCCAGCTTGTCTGACTTTCATGGAATTGTACTTAAGAGAACTCTGAGAACTAGAAATGTTAGCAATTTCCTCTGGAGCATCATGACCTTGGTGCTCTGCAGCTTGGCCTTGATTACCACTGGACTAAATGCTCACTGGGCATAGTCAGCCTGCCACATGGATTAGCCCTAAAATTCAGTCTCCTCTAAGAGGGTACCTGTATCTATGCAACATTTCAGCAACACCGACCTCACCCAATGACTTTTGTTCTCATCAGATGGCTCAAACAACTAAAATTTCCTGGGGTAAAGCTTAGAAGGATCCAGAATTTGTATGTCCTTTTCAGAAGATCTTTTGAGCCAAATGAAACCTATAGCAGATTTCTTTCTTATCCTTTTGCCCAAATACACTTCCAACACAAATTCTTACTCTTGCACAAATATTATAAAATAATTAAACTTTATTTTTCTTACATCTTTCTTTTCCATCTACTTTACTTAGACATGTCTTCTTGGACCAAACTATGAGTCTCAGACCACAGAATAAATACAAGAGACTCGAGATCCATAGCACATCAAACATTGTCAATAACAATAAACTGCCATATGGAGTGCTGTGACATTGTTTGACATGCCAAAGTGGTCCTCCTACTGAAACGAAGAAGGAACTTCCATTGTCTAAATGGAGGGTTTCTAAAGATAGTTGATCTCCTCCATTATATACTACATTTTTTTTAGCTTCGTTTTATTGTGTGAACTTTTCTTGACCTGTCGTCTCATTTTAAGATACTATTTTCAAAGAAGCCACCTGTGCCACTGACCATATTTCGTAGTTTAAATTTTTTTCAGCAAGGTCTCTTTGTGCTCCTCTTATGTGACTTCCTTATTCATATTAATTCTCCAATGGGCACTGAATGTATATATTTGTATGACTACATTGTGCAGCTTGAATAGTAAGCTTTTGTTTAATAAAATTTTTCACAGATTTTTTAATCCCTCTAGTGGGTGACATTCTTTTCCTAGTAAGCTATTATATAAGCACATTCTCTCCCTATGATTCACTCTCCAGGGTTCTGCCATGGGTGAACTCTATCTCGACGATGGCCATTCATTCCAGTACCTCCACCAGAAGCAATTCTTGCATAGGAAGTTTTCATTCTTGTCAGGTGTTTTGACCAACAGGTAATAGCAGCTAAAAAGCTGTGTGCTTTCTTAAATAAATTATGCTATCCTCAAAAGCACAGCTGTTGTTTTAAGGTACTATTTAAAGAAAGTAATGATGAAGGCCATTTGTGGAGTACTTTTTTTTTTTTTTAGCTTCACTAAGATATAATTGACAAGTAAAAATGTAATGTATTTAAAGTGTACAAGATGGTGATTTGCTGTACGTATATACTGTAAAAGGATTCCCACCATCAAGTTAATTAACTCACCCATCACCTCACAAACCTTTTTTGTTTGTTTGTTGTCTTGTTCTGTTTTAGTGAGAACACTTAAGTTCTACTCTCTTGGCAAATTTCAATTATAGGATATAGTATTGTCAACTATGGTCACCATCTTATATGTTAGATCCTGAGACCTTATTCATCTTATAACTGAAAGTTTGTACCCTTTAACCAGCCTCTCCTTCCATTTGCAAATAGAAACAATTTTACTACTTCCTTTCCAATTTGAATGCCTTTTATTTCTTTTTCTTGCCTAATTGCTCTACCTCGGGTGTCCAGTACTATGTTGAACAAAAATGGTGAGGAGTCGGCATCCTTGTCTTCTTTCTGATGTTGTTTCAGCTTTTCTCCACTGAGTATGATGTTAGCTGTGCACTTGTCAAAACAGCTTTTATTATGTTGAGATACATTCATTCTATACTCAATTTGTTGAGAATTTTTATCATGAAAAGCTGTTGAATTTTTTCCAATGCTTTTTCTATATCTACTGAAATAATCATAGTATTTTTATCCTTCTTTTATTAATGTACTGTATCACATTTATTGACTTGCCAATGTTGAAGCATCTCTGTATCCCAGGAATAAATCCCACTTCATCATGGTGTATGATCCTTTGTTGAGGAATTCTGCATCTGTGTTCATCAAGGATATTGGCCTGTCATTTTCTTTTCTTATAAGTATCCTTGCTAGCTTTGGTAGTGTTCCACTCTTTGGAAGAGTTTGAAAAGGACTGATAATTCTTTAAATGTTTGATGGAGTTCAATAGCAAAGCCATCTGGTCCTGGACTTATCTTTGTTGGCAGTCTTTTATTACTGATTCACTATCCTTACTAGTAACTGACCTGTTCAGATTTTCTATTTCTTCATGATTCAGTATTGGTAGCTTGTATGTTTCTAGGAATTTATCCATTTCTTCTAGCTTATCCACTTTACTGGTGTGTAATTACTCCTAGTAGTTTCTTATGATCCTTAGTATTTCTGAAGTATCAAATGTAACGTCTCCTCTTTCATTTCTTATTTTATGTATTTATTTATTTAAATTCTAGTATAGTTAACATATAGTGATATGTTAGTTTCTGATTGTACTTACTTGAGTCCTCTTTTTGTTGGTGAGTCTAGCTAAAGATTTGTCTATTTTGTTTATATTTATTTTTCTAATGTAAGTAATCTCTACATCCAAGGTGAAGCTCAAACTCACAACCCCAAAATCAAGAGTCACGTGCTTTACTGACTGAGCCAGACAGGTGCCCCAGCTTATTTATTTGTTTTTTAATTATTTCTTAGTTTCATTGACCTCATATTGTCTTCTTAGCCTCTGTTCCACTTATTTTCACTCTGACCTTTGTTATTTCCTTCCTCCTACTTTCTTTGGGCTTAGTTTGTTCTTCTTTTTATAGTTCCTTGAGGTGTAAAGTTAGATTGTTTATTTAAGGTCTTTTCTTTTTCTTAATGTAGGCATTTATTACTATAAGCTCCCCTCTTAGAATTGCTTTTGCTGCATCCTGTAAGTTTTGATATGTTGTGTTTCCATTTTACTTTGTCTAGGATACTTTATTTCCCTTTTGACTTCTCTTTGACACATTGGTTGTTTAGGAGCATGTTATTTAATCTCCAAGGATTTGTGACTTTTCCAGTTTTCTTCTTGTGATTGATTTCTGCTCTCCTACTATTAGGGTTAGAAAAGATGCTTGATATAATTTCAGTCTTTTTAAATTTGTTAAGACTTATTTTGTAGTCTAATATATGGTCTATCCTGGAGAATGTTCCATGTGTGCTTGGGAAGAATATGTATTTTGCTGCTACTGAATGGAATGTTCTATATATATCTATTAAGTCTATTTGGTCTAACATGTAGTTTAAGTCCACGTTTTCCTTATTGGTTTTCTGTCTGGATGATCTATCCATAGTTGAAAGCGGGGCACTGAAGTCCCCTGCTATTACTGTATTGCTGTCTATTTCAACCTTCAGATCTACTAATATTTGCTTTATATATTTAGGTGTTCTGATATCGGGTGCATAAATATTTACAAATGTTATAACCTCTTAATGAATTGACTCTTTTATCATTATATAATGATCTTTGTTGTCTCTTATTACAGTTTTTGGCATAAAGTCTGTTTTGTTTGATATAAACATAGCTAGCTCTGCCTTTTTTTGATCTCCATTTGCATGGAATATCATTTTTCATCCCTTCACTTTCCTTCTGTATGTTTCCTTAAAGCTGAAGTGGGTCTCTTATAGGTAGCTGGGTATTGACTTTTTAACCACTCAGCAGCCGTGTCTCCATTGATTGGAGAATTTCGTTCAAATACACTTGGAGTAATTATTGATAGGTGGTTTGAGGGCTCATATCTCAGGTGGGAGGCCTTAAAACTGGGGTACTAGAAGTGTGGTCCAAGCCCTTCACTCTTCAGGGAGAAGTTGGGATTTGGGAGTTCCCCTTCCACTTGTATGGCACTGCCCTGGGGGTAGGGAGTGAGAGTGTGTCTTAGCCTTTCCTACCTGTTTCGATGTGGATATTTTCGCAGTCACTCAATGTGTGGGAGTCACTCAGGTAGTTTCTGTATCTCCAGAAGGGAATTGCTCCACCTGTAGCTTTACGTTCAGTATCTCCATGAAAGGAGGGAAATTCAGGGACCTCTTGTGTTGCCATCTTGGTCTGGAATTTCCCTGGAGTATATTTCAGTCACTCCATGAATCTTCCTTCCTTATTGTCTCCATCTTCCTTTTCCTCCCTCTCTAAAACATAAAAAAGAATTCAATTTAAGTTCTGATTAATCCCATGTATTGCCCCATTCAACAAGTGATTAAATATCTGAGTTCTTAATTTGATTGCAGTGTCAAAGTCACATTTGTGACTTCAGTGTCCTTAGGTGATATCTCTCCAAATGGCTTGTCAAAGGGAGACTGGTTTGTCTACTGGTTAGGCAGTCCTCAGCACATGGAATTATCTTTTTCCTTCTCTTCATCTTAGTAAACGTGACAACCGTATTGTTCTTGCCTCCATAGGGAAAGATGGGAGAGGAACCCACAAGGCTGGGATGTTGACCTAGTAACCAGTCCAAACCCCTATTCTCCTCCGTTTCCTAATGCCCTTTGCATCTATTCCAGTTGTGCTGACAAAAGAGGTCATCATCCCAGCAAGTGTGTGGTGGAGCGGGTCTTCGTCCTTGGCCTCAAGAAGCAGCCATCTTCTGTGACCACCCATTCATCTGGTGAGGAAACAGTTCATTTGTTTTTGTAAACATGGAAGTATCTCTTCACCCAGTGAAGAGATGATTAGTCCCAAAACTGATGTCGTGTGCTCAACTGAGTGGACCCTGTACTTTCTGAAATACACTGGTCAAATACCCAGGTGTCTAAAAGGAGCAAAGCCACCCTGCTTCTCCTCATCGACTGGTCTTTCCACGAACTATAAGATGTTAACATTTTTCTAAGGGAAATTATTTGGGGCTTGAAAAATATTGTAACTTCTCTGAATATTTTGTTTAACTGTAGCTGTCTGAAGCTGCAGAGAATCGTACCCATGTTTATGGAGTTTCTTAAAAGGATATATCCTTTCTTACCTGCTGAACTTCTTTGTTCCTTACAACTCCTTTTCAACCAATCTTGCACTCAAAATGATAGAGGGTTTAATCTTCAAAAAATTCATGGAAGTCCATGGGTAAAAGTGCTACTCAGCTGGATTTTCCTACATGGGGCTTAAGGTTTTATGACCAAGTCACAAATATTTTATATTTGAAAGAAAGATCTTTCTCTCCTAGATATTCATCAAACTTTTCCTGCTATTGTCTTGATATTTAGACGGTAAAGAAGAGCCTGTGGTTTTTACATATTGTACCACAATGGCCACCCTGAGCCTGGAGAAGCTGTCACTGAACATCAGCGCTGACTGGGAGGTCCACATCAAATAACTGTGACGTGCACCCAGTGACGGGCTCAGGAAGCAGCCTGCACCTTTCAGCCTTTCCCTTGGCCTTTTCTGATATTTGTGCTGCGTGCTAATTGACTTCTCTGGCTAACAATTAGCTTTCATTAGGTACCACTTTACTAACAAAAACAGATTTCAGGTTTTACATTTTTAGAGGTACTAGGAATACTTTTTGGGTCAAACACCACCTCATCTCCTAGATGCAGGTAGCCCTGAGACTTTAGTTCATCAATCTTCCATTGCTTCTTGGACTGTGGCCCTGTGGTCAGCACTGTGGCCCAATGAGTAGCTTCTCTTTGAGCACAGCTGGATGGTTTTGTGTGTGTGTGTGTGTGTGTGTGTGTGTGTGTGTGTGTGTGTGTGTGTGTGTTTAACTAAACTCTGCCCTCAATGTGGGGCTTAAACTTACAACCCAGAAATCAAGAGTTTCATGCTTTACGGATTGAGCCAGCCAGGCGCCCTGGATGGATTTGTTATATATGAGATGTGGGCCAAACCCACTGTTTGTGGCCCATTTGTGGAAGCTTGCCTCAGGCCATGCAGCAGGATCAGTCTGGCTACAGTGGCTGAGCTACTCAGGGCCTGTCTCCAAGGGGACAGCAGCCTCTCATACCCCTCGGTCATCTTTCACCCACTTAGATGTGGGCAAAACCACCCTTTTCTGCTTGCACTGCATACGCTGAAGCAACAGGGAATTATTCTCCCCTAAAGATTGACTGTGAAGCACAAAGGATTCTTTTCCCTGTTGTGCTTGTTGGGCTTCAAAGTTCCCAATTAATCTTCTTAAAATCCTAATTTACCTTAATTGTTTTTCTTAAATACTGTTTACTGACCACAGAAGATTTGTAACATGAGTAAGCTATATTTTATAATTAATAATAACATGAACACCCATGTCCCCACAACTGAACTTCAGAAATAGAACACAGGGCTGGGATGAGGGTGAGGTAAGTCAGGCACAAAAACTCTTGCCTCAGGCACAAAATTAAGGGGGTACCAAAAAAATGCAATAATCAAAATAAATAATATTTCAGTGTAGTATTTTTCAAAATCAAAATTAATGCAAAAAATAATCCATGATGAACAAAATATCAAAATTTTAAATAAAGACAGGATCAGTACTACTAAGTTTTCTTTCTCCCTTGGTCCCCCATATGGCTTGGCATGGGCTAAAAAGCATTATGGAACACCAGTTCCTCCGGCTGCTTCCTGCTCTGGAGACACCAGTGCCTCTTTGCTGCCTGTTACTGCATCTGTAGGGCAGCCTCGTGTGCTCAGCACGTTTTCATGTTTCCTCCACTGAGCGACTTGACAACTGCCACCTCTGTGCCTTCTGTGCCCTGGGCCCCATTATCCACCACTTTCCCCCTTCCCATGCAGCTCTTACCATCCATTGAGGCCCAACTCAAATGCCACTTTTCCATTAAGCCTATCTAAATCCTCTGTCACCCCCACACCCCTGGACCCATGCGCGGTTACTTTGCTCATCTCTGAAATGCTGTTCCACTTATAATATGCGCTCTCCCAGCATCCTCAAGGCAGTCCCTTAATGTTTCAGCTTTGTCTATCTTGTTCCCCTGCTAGAGTGCATGTTCCTCGAGAGCATATTTGTCTTCTGTCTGCCAGAGCACCATTATACTTGCCTTTCAGTAACCAATGGCTACAATTAGTTAACTGATGGATTTGACTGATTAAAAAGTGAGAATTTAATGTATTTGTTTCCGATTTACTTTTCTGACAGGACTCTTCCCTCCAGATGTAGCAAACATTGTGCATTTCCTTGTGGACACATTGCATTATATCAGTTGAGATTTCAGCTTTGCACCACACCACATAGACATTCACAGATTCTTTGCTATTTCTGTAAGTCTTGCAATTCAGGAGAAAGGAAGAAGTCTACATTAGCTGAAGCCGTATTTCCCAGCTTCGAACTTCCCTTAGCAACCTACAGTAAGACTTAACCTGAAAACTGGGTGCTTTTACCTAATACATGATGATGGTTTTTAATGGCATGTGAAGCTGAATAATTAAGACCTATCTTTAGATTAACATGTATTGCATTTATTCTTCCATGTAAAATATTTTTTGGAGAAAGGAATGAAACTGCTCTGTCTTGACGCAGAATGGTACTGAAAAGTTCTCCGAGAGTCAGAGTGGAGAGAAATACAGTCTGGGTGTTCATTGTTCTCTGCTTTTACGGCTTCTCACACTTCACCTGCCTCCTGTTTCTGCAGCTGTTACCAGAGCGTTCTGTGGGCATGGGTTGGCCTGCAGGTGTTCAGTTACCTTGTTGGTTGTGGCTAATTCTTGATATGTGTTCTCAGGAAACTGGATTTCAAGTAAGAATTAGAATTTTCAACAGTTGGGAATGCAAGCTGGTGCATCCACTCTGGAAAACAGTATGGAGGTTCCTCAAAAAACTAAAAATAGAACTACCCTATGACCCAGCAACTGCACTACTAGGCATTTACCCACGGGATACAGGTGTGCTGTTTAAAAGGGACACATGCACCCCCATGTTGATAGTAGCACTATCAATAATAGCCAAAGTATAGAGAGAGCCTGAATGTCCATCAATGGATGAATGGATAAAGAAGATGTGATTTATATATATATACAATGGAGTATTACTCGGTGATCAAAAAGAATGAAATCTTGCCAGTTGCAACTACGTGGATGGAACTGGAGGGTATTATGCTAAGTGAAATTAGAGAAAGACAAAAATCATATGACTTCACTCATATGAGGACTTTAAGAGACAAAACAGATGAACATAAGGGAAGGAAAACAAAAGTAATATAAAAACGGGGAGGGGGACAAAACAAAAGAGACTCATAAATGTGGAGAACAAATTGAGGGTTACTGGAGGGGTTGTGGGAAGGGGGATGGGCTAAACGGGTAAGGGGCATTAAGGAATCTACTCCTGAAATCATTGTTGCACTATATGCTAACTAATTTGGATGTAAATTTTAAAAAATAATAAATAAAACAAGTTTAAAAAAAGCCCCCCCCAAAAGAATATTCAACAGAGATTGAAACAAAGCTCTCAAATGCATAATGTGCCAGGAATGAGTTGACAAATCCGTTTAAATCAGAAAGTGCCCAACAGAAAAACAGGCAAAGGTAATTCATAAAAGAAAGTAAAACAGACAAAATGAGCATGAAGAGTGCTCAGCCTCAGTCATAATCAAAGAAATGATTTTTTCCCCCAACTGGCCAAGATTTAAAAAAGTGAAAATGTCCAGCACTGATATTAGTGTAGCGAATAGGCCTGCTCATGCATCATTAGTGGAATTATAAATAAGGATAATCTACCAGGATGAGTAGTTGGCAATAATATCAAAACCTTACATTTGCATACTCTAACCCATCGATTCCACTTTAGATAAACCAGATGAATTGCTCAGAGCTCCTAATTGCAATGTGGTTTACACTGTGGACAACTAGGAATGAGCTAAGTGTTCTTTAACAGGGGACTTGTTAAATATAGCCCTTTCATACTGCAGAATACTGTACAATTATTAAATAACAGCCTTAATGTATATCAACATAGAAGTATGTTTTTGTTAAATGTTTACTGAGTGATTTCATTTATGTAAACATTATCATAAACTGAAACTGAGGGACATCCTATACTCTTCAAAATGTGAAGGCCATGAAAAACAACAGGTCTGAGGAAGTGTTTCAGATTGAAGGGGGTACAAAAGAGAAGTGACAACAGATATGTGATCCTGGGCTGGAATCTGGGCCTATAAAGGACATTATTGGGACAGTTGGCAAAATTTAGATGGGATCTTTTGATTACATGGTAATTTTCCTAATTTTGAGGGTTATCCTGTGATTACATAGAAGAATTTCCTTGCTTTTAGGAAATGTATACTGAAGTATTAAAGGGTAATGGGTCATCCCATCTCTAAGTTACTCTCAAATGGCCCAGAAAAAAATTTTATTTATGTCTGAGAAAGAGAGACAGAGAAAAAGGCAAAATGTATTTAAATGCTATGATTGAAGAATCTGGATGAAGGGTATATAGGAACTCCTTACGCTATATTTTCCACTTTGCTATAAGTTTTAAACTTTCAAAACAAAAAGTTGGGCCATATCTCTATAGGATCTAACAGCTTTTAAATGTTTGCTTTCTGTTACTGTAAAAGCTTATAAGCTGTGGCATATAAAATAGGGTGAAGCAAATGGATTTAAAAAAGAAGATACCTTGATTCTGATGCTGCAGACCACTTCAGAATGTTCCTCGGATCAGCTGTTCTCCACCTGAGAAGTGCTGGGCCAAGCCACGTCCTCTACTTCAGGAACACAAACAGCATCCTCTTGTTAGCTAGGATACCAAGGGGGAGTTACTCAGATCTAAGGGCTGAAAGCCTTCATCAGAAGGAAGGAGGGGGAAGGAACAAAAGCAGGGAAGGAATGTGTTTTGTTTTGCAGAACCAGCAGCCAGCTAAGGGGACTCCCCACTAGGTCTTTCACCTGATAGCCTCTTGTGCGAGCCAGTGTAGGCCAGTTTGGACTGTGGACCTGAGCAGAAGCCTCCCTGAGTGGTCCTAAAGTTAACTTTGGCTCATTATAATACCAGATCTCCTCCTTTGGGCTGAGTGTTCTGCTGTTTTTCAAACATACAGCGTGTTCATTAGCATGTTGACATGTGAGTTATACGCAGTTGAACCAAAATGCCTAAGAACAGAATATAAGGCTCTTAATATATATGCAAGTTCCCTGCCCCTGCCCCCTAATACACTGAATGAAAGCTTCCTGTACTAACCCCACAGGAAGACAGTACTTTCAGAGCTATCTGTCTTCTTACTTGTAACAAGTAATACAAAGTTCTTTGTTTTCAGCACTTCCTTGGGTTGTGTTCAACTTAATGCACATCAAGCGGCAACGCCCTTGAGTTCAGTTACACTCTGAGCAGCAGGCCAGCAGCCCCTGACCCTACACACCCACACTGTGGCAGCACTGTATGTTGCTTCACCACAGAGGTCTTAATTGACTGCGGGAGCTGACCAAAGAACCTTTGGAAGGGTTCACACGAAGAAATAGAATACGTGTTTAGGGGGGCATTTATTTCGGGCAGATGACTAGCATCGTGGCCAGAGAAAGTCCTTCATGCATTTGGAAGGCCAGTTTGGTCACCGTCCTACTCTTTCCAGATCTGAGTTATCCAGCAGATCCTGGCAATGGTGGATCTGAGGCTGTCAGTTCCTCAAAGAAGTGATCCCAAGAAGTAGGTTCCAGTTTGGTACCAAGACATTCTCTGAGAATGCCCAAGGAGGTTGGTTACACTTAGGATTGACCTATAGGACTAATTATGCTCCAGGCACAGCTCACTTCAGAACCAGGTGAACTTCCATGTGTCAGCATCACCAGGACCAATCCCAGATCAGGCCATCCTCCTAACTGCTCCCTAGAGGAGAAAGGGTAGATTGTTGCCAAGAGTTTGTCTTAAAGTTGCGCTGAGCCCTATATCCTGGTTAACTAAAACCAGTGAGTCAGATTGCCATAGCCTTAGAGGAGACTGCAAGTCTGGAATTTTGGGCTGAGTGCAGAGTTCTTTCACTTTCTCACATCTCTTTCAGTAGCAGACTATCATAATGATAAGCAGCAGAAAGACAAACACATAAATATCTGGAGCTTAATGAATTTTTGCCCATAATTGACCATCTTACCTAAGAGCGTTCTGGATAATGGAATTCCTATGACCATATCAAGCTTTCCACTCTGCTTTTAAGATTTTCACCTACCAACCCCTCTGAATGCCTTGCGTAAATTCCAGGGGCAGCACCCTAGACTAAAATAACTTCTTAGCCCCGGGCCTAGAAAGCCACCTGCAGCTCCACTGGAAACAGATTACTATATTAACCACAGACAATAGAGGCCATATAACTAGCATTCTAGGTGAAATTGGCATCTGATATCAGATCTGCCTGTCTTATGACCAACCTTGCAAAAGACTGCAGTGCCACAGAAAGGCCAGCCAGAATTCTACAGCTGCTTCTTGACAGTTGTTTCCAGCAGGGCTGTGGTATTAGATTCCTCTCCAATCAGAGCTAAGGGAAGGGGAGCCCTCACTATTTATATGCAAGGATCCAGTGTTCTTACGCCTACTTCACATATTAGAGTCCTAGTTATGCCTTTAGTCGCTCCCTGGAAATCAGAAAACCTGGGGTCTGGTTTGGTTCTGCAGCGAACTGAGTGATCTTGGCCATGCCGTTTAATCTCTCCAGGCCTTGGTTTCCTCATCTCTTAAAGAAAAGAGATCATTTCTAAAATTCTGTGACTTTTCCATGATGTCACTGTAAAATTACGGCAGATATCTCGCGTTTCCTCAGTTGTAAAATAGCATTAATCAAACCTGCAAGGTTGTCCTACAGATTTAAAATATTCTATGTGTGTGGAAAGGAAAAAATAGTAACTTTACTTTGGAGAAACGTGGTAGATACCACCTTAGCCAGGTGATCAAGATTGACATCACCTGTGATAAAACACCTCTAGATCCTGTATCCCCAAATGAGAAGGGCGCATGACTTCTATGATACTCTTCCCCCAAATCCATAACTTCAGTCTAATAATATGAAAAACATCAAACTCCAGTTGAGGGACAATCTACAATGTGATTTCCAAGTACTCTTCAAAAGTAGCAAGTCATGAGAGGCAAAGACTGTGGAACCATCAGAGACTGGAAGACACTGAGGAGACATTACAATGCAGTACAGGATCTTGGATCAGATCCTGTAACAGAAGAGGGAAAAAAACCATTAGTGGAAACACTATCAAATCAAAATATGTCTTGTAGTTTAGTTAATACTATTTTACCAAAACTAATTTCTTAGTTTTGATCATTTACCATGGTTACATGAGGTGTAAACACTAGGGGATGCCGAGCGAAAGGTATACAGAAACTCTGTACTATCCTGTAACTCTTTCGTAAATCTAAAATTACTTTAAAATTAAAAGTTTTAAAAACTATATGAAGAGGCTAGCTCACAGTGGACGCTCAATGAATGATGGGTGTTATAAGCAAATGCATTTCCTCCAATAGAGTTGAATCAAAGAAATATTTATTGGGGCACCTGGGTGGCTCAGTCGGTTGAGGGTCCGACTTTGGCTCAGGTCATGATCTCACAGTTCATGAGTTCGACCCCTGCATCGGACTCTGTGCTGACAGCTTGGAGCCTGGAGCTTGCTTTGGATTCTGTGTCTCCCTCTCTGCCCTTAACCCACTGGCATTCTGTCTCTGTGTCTTTCAAAAATAAACATTAAAAAAAAAAGAAATATTTATTGATGGAAAAGACAGTGATACAAAGCCATTGATTGGCCTTGTTGGTGCAAAAGAAACCATTCCAACCTCAGATAGCGTGTGACATTGCCTGAAATATGTTGTAAAAGCTAGTTCTTTATCCTTGACGAGACTTCTGGGAATCGAAATGCACAGCTGTTCATTATCTGCCCTTTGTTCTTGGGCTCAGATTGGATTTCTCCCTGATGGCATGAGGCAGCTGAATAAACCTTGTGTTTGGACCCACTAATCTGAGGGGGTTTCATCCACAACGATTGATAGAGCAAAGTGAATAGCACCTTGCACTCTGTGTTTGATATTCCCATCCTGCTCTGACAATAGGCTCATCTTATCACATACTCAACTTAGTTACTAAGTTACTTAGTTAGACTGCCAAGGAAAGAAAAGTCGGCAGGTGTGTGGCCCAGAGACAGCTCCACCCACAGGGGCAAATTGACCAAGAAATTTTTATTGCATTAGCAAAGCAAGAGAAGGGTAAGAAATTTCTCCTCGCATAGGGAAATTTCATTCAGCAGATATACAACACATATTTATTAAGAGCTTTCTATGTGCTTAGCCCTGAGAGTGGGATGGGGGCCCAGAGTTTACAATCTTGAGGGCAAGTGGAAAGCTCAATAAGCAGAAACAATAAAATGTGGGTGCGTGCTGTGAATTTAAGAGTATAGAGTAGGGCTGGGACTCAAGCTTTTGATGGTGGAGAAAGGAAACTCCCCCACTTTGCTTTCCATGCCACTGGGGAGTTTGAGAGTGGAGGTCAATCTTTTTAGAGGACTTTTTAGTACAGGCAGATAGGCATGCCTCTGATTGGAGATGCTGTGACCATGTGATGCTGGGCAGACTGCACCTATCCCAGGGATGGACACATGGAAGATATTCAGTAAATAAATCTCGTAGACTGAACGCCGACTGACTGTAATTCAACCTGATCTATTAAATTGGGGTCACCTCTAAAAACAACATTTATTGAGTGCTTAAGACAATCCTGTCACTATCTTAAATGTTTTACATAAATTAAAATTGTTTAATTTTTATGATAACTCAGTAACAGAATGACTATCCACATACCCACTCTATAGGTAAGAGAACTGAGACACAGGAAGAAAGGAAGAGGTAACTCACCTAAAGTTACACAGGCACAGCCAGCAAGCAGCAAGCCCAGGCTTTGAAGCTCGGCAGTCAGCCTTCAGTCTGTCCTCCCATTTTCTGCCTCTCCAAAAGCAGTAGTAAAGGTCCTTGGGCATTTTCTTAGGGGACAGGAGGATAGGCTGATGGTTCCTATAAGCAGTAGCTCCAGACACAGGGCTCCTCAAAGCTGCAACCCCAGGGACAGTGAGCCTGGTAGTATTCCCTGTTTCGGCTATCACTTCCCACCTTGTCTCACAGCCTCTAGCCTTGGGCTGATGAGACTGGTCACATGGAAACAGGCATGGCTACAGTCTAGCACAAGCCTCCACTGAGCCACACGTGGAATGTAGCCGTCTCCTTACGGCCTGGGTAGAAGCTACCACGGATGGGTATAAAGCAAGATGGAGGCCAAGTAGGCAATTCCCTTCTCCAAGGCCACTTGTGCTCTTATCCAAGAGCCCTGATACCAACTCTTTCTGGAATGACATCCCCCAAGACCTGACAGACAACCTGATTCAGTATCTAGTTCCACCTGCTGACTCAGATGCCTAATGTGTGCCTGCATAGTCCATACTCAGGTGTGCTTTTTGTAGCAAATCTGGTCCAGTGTTTATTTTGGGGTGTGGGGAGAGATGAGAGGTGTCTAGGTCAAGTGGGCAAGAAAGACAGGGATTTTTCTCAACTGGGGACTCTGCTGAGTGGCATTTTCCACCCAGACAGTTCCAATGAACGCTGACACCATAACATTCTAGAAGAGATGCCAAACGCAACTGAATAATGTTGATATCCTAGAGTTTTAGAAACTAAAAATTATGTTCTCAAAAATATCTAAAATATTCTCCTAGAATTCAGTGTCTCACATTCAGCCTGGCTACCTTTTCTTTGATATTGTTCTCCATTCATTCAGTGGCCTATAGTTTGATGATCTATATAGGAGCCGATTCAATAACACATCAGCAGTACTTTGTTAATTTTCAGTGTTCAACTTCCTCAAGTATTCCCCTTTCATTTCCTGACAACACCAGCACTTAATGACAACCCAGAAATGTTCCTATTCAGGTCCTTCTCTGTCCACCACGTAGCCTGCCTGCACATAGCTTCTTTTGCTCTCATACTCATAATCTTTCTTCATGCCTATTTTTAGTTTTCTTGGCTCAAGCTTCTCCAAGCCACTGAAACACAGCCCTCACTCTCTCTCTCTCCCTCTCTCCCTCTGGCATGCATGCTGCCGGTAGGAGCCCCCAGGTAAACACTCCTGCAGAAACCCTTTAGTGCTCCTTCCTCAGGAAAACCTATTTCTTCCGGATCACAGCTCAGCTTTTAAGATGGACGTAAGCTGGATGACCTTCTGATGGGCTTCGAGCTTTGAATTTGGATGTGGACATTTTCTCTCAGATGACAGAATCACTCCAACTTCCCCTTTGCCGTTGCTTCCTTTCCTTGAAGGTAGTTCTATCTTGTTTTCTTTAAAAAACCTTTTCCTTCCAAATTTGCCTGCCATGCCAACCGTCATTAGCGCATCTGTGGCCCCACGGACAGGGGCTGAGCCCAGGTCCCCGGGACCAATTCCCCAGCAAGGCCAAGGCAAGACCACCGAGGCCGGGGGCGGAAACCCAAGTGGCATCTATTCAGCCATCATCAGCCGCAATTTTCCCATTATCGGAGTGAAAGAGAAGACATTTGAGCAGCTTCACAAGAAGTGTCTAGAAAAGAAGGTTCTTTATCTGGATCCCGAGTTCCCACCAGATGAGACCTCTCTCTTTTACAGCCAGAAGTTCCCCATCCAGTTCATTTGGAAGAGACCTCCGGTGAGTAGCTTGCTGGCTGCCCGTTGGGCTTTTTCCCCTCCTAGAAGTCCTCCCACTCAGCACCTCCCCGCAGCCCCACGGTGCACATGGGTGCACATGGGCGCTGGGGGAAGGGTCCTGGCAGAGGCTCCCCAGGGCTCTGCCCTCGACTGAGGCCGAGCCCATTCTCACTCTCTTGCTTTCTTTTCCTAAAAAACATCTTGCTTTCTATAAAAGAAATTGGAATTCAGTGTAATCCAGCCTATAAAAGTAAATATCCCTTTCCCAGAACAACAACAACAAATTCTTTGTAAGAGTCCTTCAACTTCTAGGGCTAAAATCACAACGAATGACATCTTTAGTCTGCCAGCAGCCATGACTTTCTGCAACAGAGAAGCCCCAGAAAGAGGAGAGGAGCTGGCAAAGATCACTTTTTCATGCATAGAGTGTTAGGATTAGAAGGAGAAATCCTAGCAGTCAGTTTCGTCCACATACTTCGCCTCACACATGAGAAAATAAAGGCGCACAGAGAGAAGTACATCCAGAGAGAGCATGACAGCCCAGAATAAAATCCTTTCTCTTTAGGTACCTCTTCCAGCCTCTGGATTTCATGGACAGTGATCCGCCAGAAAGAAAAGCATATCCTCTTGCCTCCCTTCTCTGATCAGACCACCCATATGACTCTGGTCCTTAATTCAAGAAATATTTATTGGGCATTGGTAGGGCCGGAATGCAGGCAAACAACAAGGGAGACAGCTGTGGATAAGAAAGACAAGAAGTCCTGCTCTCCTGGAGCCTAGAGTCCTGAAGGGAAGGCTGTCAGGAGATAGCGTTCTGGGTACAGTGAGCTCAAAAGGCAAGAACTAACCTTCCTGAGGAGATCCTTTAAGCTGAGGCCCCGAGCTATTCATTAACTTAATCAAGTGACGCTGAAGTCCTATTCATTAGCCACGTTTTTCTTTATAACCTGAGATGAAACATCCAACAACCCTGTTCTCAGCCCCTGGGTTCCCCCAAGGGCTCCTTTCCTCTCCCGGGAGCCCTGTGGTAAGGCCTGTGACTATCCTGAGTTCTCTCTTTAGAAGAAAGTACTGGAAAGAACTTCATTCTCCAGCCCAGTCACCGCCCTGCTGCCAGAGCACTGGGATATGTCCCATCCCTGCTGAAGTATCTTCGGTGACACCGTTCTGCCCTCCCCCCATGCCTTCAGGATAACTCCAAACTCCTGAGCTGAGCTATCAGCCCTTTTCAGGCTGGCACCCTCTCCCCCAGACGGTGACACACTCAGCTCCTCTGTTGTTCCAAGTCTCCTCAGACCTCAAGGCCTTTGCTCATGCTCTCTGTCTGGAATGCCCTTGTTTTTTGTTTTGTTCTGTTTTGCTTGTTTTAATATAATCTATTGTCAAGTTGACTGACATACAGTGTATACAGTGTGCTCTTGGTTTTGGGGTAGATTCCCATTATTCATTGCTTACATACAACACCCAGTGCTCATTGCAACAAGTGCCCTCCTCAATGCCCATCACCCATTTTCCCCTCTACCCCCATCAGCCCTCAGTTTGTGTTTAAGAGTCTCTTATGGTTTGCCTCCCTCCCTCTCTGTTTGTAACAAGTTTTCCCCCCTCCATTTCCCCCATGTCTTCTATTAAGTTTCTCAAGTTCCACATATGAGTGAAAAGTGGAATGCCCTTGTTTTTATCTGATTTGCTCCTCTCACCCTCTCTCCAGTGCTCAGGTGTCACTTTCTTCAGGCTTTCACATGTCTGTTCCCTATCTGATAACAGGACCTATTCCTATTCAACGCTGGACCCCAGTAGTCAGAGAAGGGCCAGGCCCACAGTAGGTACTCAGCTGCTGGTGGTGAATGAAAACTCACATCTGAGGGCACTGACCACCAAGAGATAAGGACAGCCCAGCATTCCAAGGCTGGGGGTTCCTAAAAGCCTTTTCTAAAATTTTTTTTTTTAACGTTTATTTATTTTTGAGACAGAGAGAGACAGAGCATGAACGGGGGAGGGTCAGAGAGAGGGAGACACAGAATCTGAAACAGGCTCCAGGCTCTGAGCTGTCAGCACAGAGCCTGACGCAGGGCTCGAACTCATGGACCACGAGATCATGACCTGAGCCGAAGTCGGCCGCTTAACCGACTGAGCCACCCAGGCACCCCTAAAAGCTTTTTCTAATATTACTACAGAGAAAAAAACCAAAAACCTTACAAATATTGCTTTTAGTGAAATTATTGGTGGCTTTTAGTCTTAAAAGCTATACTTGCATTTCGATAAAAATGCTACCAGGGTCTATTATGCTCTAGGCACTACTTCAGTCCTAAAACTTACACTGCCATTGTCAGTGTGACATTAGGGGCACCAAAAGACCTCTTTCCAACTGTGCTCCTACCACCAACACCCCCTCACATACAGTTGAAGTGATTAAAGTCCAGAAAGGACAATCACACAAGTTGACTGAAATTGAAAGAGTGAAATGATCCCAGAACTTTCTGAAGTGTAAAGCACTTATTGGAAACGTCAGTTTTGCCTGCATTCCATAGATGTAGTGACTTTTATCAGGTTTGAGCAGTCTGAAATGGAGACTATGTCCTACGAGAGACCATTCCTGCTTTTACTATCTGAGGCACAGAATCAGTGAAAGCCAATCCGAGCTTTTCTTCATAATCAAGTTTTACTTGTTACAGTTAGATGGTGGTGGTGGTGGTGATAAGGGGAGAATTATTCAGGCCAGCTACAATTCTAGCTAAGATGATGCTGCACTTTCAGCTTTACCCTCTTAAAAGAAGAGACACCCAGGCCACCTGTCTGGGCACACCTATAATCTCTTTTCACTTGCCTATGAGTGCTACCCTCACTGCCTTTCCTCTTCTATTGGGGAGCTTCATGCATTGTGTCTCGAGGCCAAGCTATCTGATTCCTCTTGCCCCTATTTCTAGAATCAGAAAGCAAACAAACCATACAATACTTCCCAATTGTTGAGCCAGATTTTCTTGATGACAAACCCCTGGACAGAAGAGAATGGGCTTCTAGAACAGGGCCTCTGGGAAACTGATTACTCTTGCCCAATTTCATCAGGGAAATGCCAATCAAAACCAATGAGATATCACTTTGTCAGAACGGCTAAAACCTAGAAAACCATAAATAACAAATGTTGGTGAGGATGTGAAGAAAAGAGAACCCTTGAGCACTCTTGGTGGGAATGCAAATTGGTGCAGCCACTATGGAAAATACGTTCCTCAAAAAAATTAAAAATAGAAATACCATACAATCCAGTAATTCCACTACTGGGTATTTTTCCAAAGAAAACAAAAACAGTAATTTGAAAAGATATACGCACCCCTATGTTTTTTGCAGCATTATTTACAATAGCCAAGATATGGCAGCAACTCAAGTGTCTATCAATAGATAAATGGATAAGGAAGATGTGGTATATATGTATATATACATATATATGCATATTGTGTATACATATATATACATATTGTGTATATATACATATATATACATATTGTGTGTGTGTGTGTGTACACACATATACACAATAGGCCATAAAAAAGAATGAGATCTTGCCGTTTGCAACAACATGGATGGACCTAGAGAGTATAATCCTAAGTGAAATAAGTCAGACAGAGGAAAATACCGAATGATTTCCCTCAAATGTGGAATCTAAAAGACAAAACAAATGAACAAAGAAAGAAACAAAGAGACACATAAACAAAAAAAGAACAAACTGGTGGCTACCTTAGGGGAAGAGAGTTAGGGGATGGGTGAAATAAAGAGGATTAAGGGGTAAAAACTTCCAGTTATAAAATAAATAAGTCATGGAGATAAAAAGTACAATGTAGAGGATATAGTCAATAAGATTGTAATAATGTTGTTTGGTGACAGATGGTGACTGCCCTTAACGAAGTGAACACTGAGTAACGTATAGAATTGTTGAATCAATATGTTGTACACCTGAAACTAATATAGCACTGTATGTTAATTACACTTCAATACAAAGAAAAAGCCCAAAATAATAATAAATAAATCATTACATTTTTCAGGTTAAGTCCTGTTAACCACTACAAAAACATCTTTGATTTTTTTTTAAGATATTTACAAGCATGCTTAACAAAATGTGAATCCTTAACATGTCAGACTCTAACTTTTCTCTTCATGAGGAAAACTCATAAGGAAAAATCAGTAAGATTCTTATAATTACAGAAAGGATAATTTCTCTCTAGGAGGGACATGATTGTTGTTTAATGGGGAAAAAAAAGAGGGAAAAATGCTAGTTTATTTACAAGAGGAAGGGAGCTAGAACAGAAACCAAAGTGGGGTGGGGGGAAGCAACAGGGCAGAAGGCCACACACTCCAATGTCATCCCTCCACTTGACCTGACACTCAAAGGCATCTTTACTCATGAACTTGTGACATGCCTGAGGCAAGTAAAAAGTAACTTTTTGGTAAAGGGGGAAGTTAGTGTCTTGAGTTACACAGGCAGAATGAGCCAACACACCCAGAAGTCAGAGTGTGGAAAGCACAGGAGTGGGGAAAGAGAGAGGCATCTAGAATCAAACTGCCAGGAACCCACTGAACTGTGGTGGGGGGGAAAAGGCTCTGCCCTCTCAGAGCCTATGAGGTGGGGGTTCAAGATCTCCAAGGAACTGTGAGACCCCAACTAACACTTGGGAAGTGGTCTGCTTACAAGAGGCTGACACATGGTGAAGCCACTGTGGAAAAGAGTATGGAGCTTCCTCAAAAAGTTACAAATAGAACTATCCTATGATCCAACAATCACACTACTGGGTATTTACCCAAAGAATACGAAAACACTAATTCAAAGGGATACATGCCCCCCTTTGTTTACTGCAGCATTATTTACAATAGCCACGTTATGGAAGCAACCCAAGTGCCCATCGATAGACAAATGGATAAAGAAGAAGTGGTATATATGTACAATGGAATATTATTCAGCCATAAAAAAGAATGAAACCTTGCCATTTGCAACAACATGGATGGAGCTGGGGAGTATAATGCTAAGCAAAAAAAGTCAGTCAGAGAAAGACAAATATCACATGATTTCACTCACATGTGGAATTTAAGAAACAAAACAAATGGGTAAAGGGGGAAAGAGAGAGAGACAAATTAAGAAACAGATTGGTACTTACAGAGAACAAACTGATGGTTATCAGGTGGGTGGGGGGATGGGTGAAATTGGTGATGGGGATTAAGGAGTTAACTTGTGATAAGCACCAGGTTGTCTAGGGAATTGTTGAATCACTATATTATATTATATATGTTTATATATTATATGTTTATATAATATGTAGTAATATAATATATAAATATAATACATAATTTATATATATGATGTATAAATAATATAAATATAAAATATTTATTGTAAATATAATTATTATAAATTAAAATATATTATAATTATGAAAATTATTGTTATAAATATAAAAATATAAATAATATATAATATATAAGAATAAGAAATAATAACTATATTATATACCTGATAATAACACTTAATACAGTTAACACTGTATGTTAACTGGAATTATTTTTTTAATATGAAATTTAATGTCAAAGTGGTTTCCATACAACACCCAGTGCTCATCCCAACAGGTGCCCTCCTCAATAGCCATCACCCACCCTCCCCTCCCTCCAACCCCCATCAACCCTCAGTTTATTCTCAGTTTTTAAGAGTCTCTTATGGTTTGGCTTTCTCCCTCTCTAACTTTTTTTTTTCCCCTTCCCCTCCCCCATGGTCTTCTGTTAAGTTTCTCAGGATCCACACAAGAGTAAAAACATATGGTATCTGTCTTTCTCTGTATGAATTATTTCACTTAGCATAATACTCTCCAGTTCCATCCACGTTGCTACAAAAGGCCCTATTTCATTCTTTCTCACTGCCAAGTAGTATTCCATTGTGTATATAAACCACAATTTCTTTATCCATTCGTCAGTTGATGGACATTTAGGCTCTCTCCATGATTTGGCTATTGTTGAAATTGCTGCTATAAACATTGGGGTACAAGTGCCCCTATGCATCAGCACTCCTGTATCCCTTGGGTAAATTCCTAGCAGTGCTATTGCTGGGTCATAGGGTAGTTCTATTTTTAATTTTCTGAGGAACCTCCACACTGTTTTCCAGAGCGGCTGCACCAGTTTGCATTCCCACCAACAGTGCAAGAGGGTTCCCGTTTCTCCACATCCTCGCCAGCATCTATAGTCTCCTGATTTGTTCATTTTAGCCACTCTGACTGGCGTGAGGTGGTATCTCAGTGTGGTTTCGATTTGTATTTCCCTGATGAGGAGTGACGTTGAGCATCTCTTCATGTGCCTGTTGGCCATCTGGTTGTCTTCTTTAGAGAAGTGTCTATTCATGTTTCCTGTCCATTTCTTCACTGGATTATTTGTTTTTCGGGTGTGGAGTTTGGTGAGTTCTTTATAGATTTTGGATACTAGCCCTTTGTCCGATAAGTCATTTGCAAATATCTTTTCCCATTCTGTTGGTTGCCTTTTAGTTTTGTTGGTTGTTTCCTTTGCTGTGCAGAAGCTTTTTATCTTGATGAGGTCCCAATAGTTCATTTTTGCTTTTAATTCCCTTGCCTTTGGAGATGTGTCAAGTAAGAAATTGCTGCGGCTGAGGTCAGAGAGGTCTTTTCCTGCTTTCTCCTCTAGGATTTTGATGGTTTCCTGTCTCACATTCAGGTCCTTTAACCATTTTGAGTTCATTTTTGTGAATGGTGTAAGATAGTGGTCTAGTTTCATTCTTCTGCATGTTGCTGTCCAGTTCTCCCAGCACTATTTGTTAAAGAGACTGTCTTTTTTCCATTGGATATTCTTTCCTGCTTTGTCAAAGATTAGTTGGCCATACATTTGTGGGTCCAATTCTGGAGTCTCTATTCTATTCCATTGGTCTATGTGTCTGTTTTTGTGCCAATACCATGCTGTCTTGATGATGACAGCTTTGTAGTAGAGGCTAAAAATTTGAAAAGCCCAAACAAGGGGGCCCCTGGGTGGCTTAGTTGACTGGGTGTCCAACTCTTAGTTTTGGCTCAGGTCATGATCCCAGGGTCATGGGATCAAGCCCTGCATCAGGCTTCACGCTGAGGGTAGAACTTGCTTAAGATTCTCTCCCTTTTCCCCTTACCCACTCACTCTCTCAAAACAAACAAACAAAAAGAGAGAAGCTGACGCTTGCTTTACCATTTCATCCAAACTTCAAGTCTAAATAATCACCATCAGAACTTTATTAATAGAAGTTTATTATAATAACTTCTATAACTAATAGAAGTTTATTATATTCCCCCAGAATACTGGGAAGATAGCATTAAAACTGCTATCAAAAACTCCTTATAAATTTTAGTATTGTTTGGGATCTTTGGAAACCTTTTCTTTCAGCCATTCCATTTCAAAGTTTCTTTCCTGATGTTAAGATTTTGAAGGGAAAACAGATGCTCCCAGCTCCTTCAATAACCTGCCTATCGTTAGTACCTTTCACAGCGTGAAAGTGCATCCTCATTTCTAGCCAGAACTCTTCTGGCCACAATTTTTGCCCCTTATCTCTGGTCTGATCCAGAATACAGTGAAACAGTCAGCAGATTTCCTGTACGTAGTAATTCTCCCTGTTCATCAACAATCTCATCCTTCTTTTAATTGTTTTCAGATCAAATAGTTATAAACCTCCCCTAACCTTCCCCTGTAATATGGTTTTTCCAGCACTGGAGGTGTCAGTGCTATGATCTGTATACAGTCGATCCTCATTACTCCTGGGTTCTGTATTTGTGAATTCCCCTACTCACTAACATTTCTTTGTAACCCCAAATCAGTCTCCAAGGTGCTTCTGTGGTCATCTGCAGACATGTGTAGGGCAGTGAAAATTTTGAGTCGCCGTCCACGCACATTCCCAGATGAAATCAAGGGGACAGTCGGCCTTCTCAGCTTAGCTCTCACACTGTAAACAGGCATCCTTTTCATAGTCTACACAGTGCCACGTTTTTCACATTTTTGCACTCTTTGTTGGTGATTTCTCTGTTTAAAATGTAAAGTGCTTTCTCATGTTCCTAATGCAAGAAGGCTGGGGTGTGCCTCAGGGAGAAAATACATGTGTTAGATAAGCTTCATTAATGCTTGAGTTGGTTGTGAGGGCAATGTTAATGACTCAATAAAATATATTAAATAAGGTGTCTTTAAACAGAAACACACTTAAGAGTGTGTATTGATCAGTTGATTAAAATGTGACTAGAGGGTCACAGGAATCTAATTCTGTATTTCCTCCAGGAGCAATGGTTCAATATTCACTAATTCAGCATTCACTGGCACCTCATAGAACATAACTACCATAAATAACGAGAATCGACTGTAATTCCTATGTTCTCTGCATTCTTAAATATCACAGCTTGGAACAATACCCTACTAAGGGTATGATTAATAGTAAACATTGCAACATGTTTTTATTTTTTAATGTTTATTTAATTTTGAAAGACAGACAGACAGACTGCGAGAAGGGGAGGGGCAGAGAGGGAAGGATATAGAATCTGAAGCAGCTCCAGGCTCTGAGCTATCAGCACATGGAGCTGAAACTCACAAACCACGAGATCCTGACTGGAGCCAAAGTCAGAGGCTTAACCGACTGAGCCACCCAGGCACCCTACATTGCAACATGTTTTAATCCATTACAGTCATGACTTTCTTGATGCTCAAATTGTCCCATCTTTGGCCAGTGGGAACCCCCTATAAATTGCCTATATCATTTGACATGACCCCATTAATCTTAAACAGATTTCTTGCTTTCTGGCCACAACAGAATGTCCCAGGCTCATCTTGTATATTTCTTGCCCCAGACGTAGAACAATTTATTTTTTCAAGTAGCCTGGCTCCTTTCAGTCTGAAATGAAGTTGAAGGAAGTTGTAAAATGTGGAGGAGAGCTGACCACCGACTCTTGAGGACCCAGAGCTTAGCCACTGCTTCAGTGCTCAGAAGATGAAAGCTTTCTGACAATGTGTGGTGACACCAGAGGTCTCTTGCTCTGATGGCCCCTTCCGTGTGCCCCATCGCTTGTGTAACTAACACTCTCCATGTGTATGTTCCCAGCCAGGGGGGTTACCTGGCCTGCACTACTAGACTCTGAGAAGAAGAAACCCTAGGTTGGCAAAAAATAAAATTACTCCCTTCCAATGTGGAATGAGAGGGAAGAAACAGAACTACAGGAAAACCCAGGCTGTGTGCAGTGAGCCCTCTGTTCCAGGGCTGAGGGCTCAGTCACTGGCTACGCAGCTTCTCCTCTCAGGGATATTACTTATCTTTCCCATAAACCCGGCTCAGGAGGTCTGCTTGTAATCTGATTTAGATGTGTCATCTTCTGTCAGACAGTTTCGAGAGAAGTGGGATCACTGGGCTAGACACAAAGAGGAAGACCTGAGGGCATCGTGCAGAGTAGTTAAGGAAACTAAATTTAGGGGTGCCTGGGTGGCTCAGTCGGTTGAGCATCCGACTTCAGCTCGGATCATGATCTCATGGTTCATGAGTTCGAGCCTCACATCTGGCTCTCTGCTGTCAGTGTGGAGCCCGCTTCAGATCCTCTGCCCTTCTGTCTCTCTGCCCCTCCCTTGCTCATGCGCGCACACTCTCTCTCTCAAAAATATATAAACATTAAAAAAAAAACAAACTAAACTTAGAACCAAATAAACCTGTGTCTGGACTCTGGTTCTGCCACTAGCAAGTCACATAAATAGAATGTTTAGAAGTTTAAATTAAGAAATTCCCTTAAGAGAGGGAAAAGGCAATTCATGAGGTGGGAAAAGATATTTATAGCACATCTAACCAATAAGCAATCAATAGCCAAAGAATGACCACAATTCAAGTTGAAAAAGACAAACTCAATAGAAAAATTAGCAAAAGACTGGTATTTCATGAACAGAGAGTAACAAAAGATCAAGAAATACATGAACATATGAAAGATGTTCTGCTTATAAAGGACATAGTGATGTTCTCATCACGTGGCTATTCTGAACTAGCAGCCTTAAAGTCCTGGTAGGTGCTCAAGGTAAGGTAGCAATTACTATGAGTGGAGGCAGCAAAGGACAGGAGCATAACACAGTGATGGGGAAAGCACATGCTTTCAAATCAGACAAACTTGATTCAAATCCCAGCTCCACCTTTTAGCGAGGTGACCTCCAGCAGGTTACTGACCATTTTTGGGTCTCAGTTTCCTCATCTGTGAAAAGAATATGAAAATTCTTACTTTCACAGAGTTTTAAGGATTAAATGAGATATTGTAAATGACATACATTAGCATGATGAGTCAACAAATAATGATGATGGTAATTCAAAGGTAAAATGAGGTACCCAGCTGGGAGCCAGCCCTCTCTTTACTCGGCAGAAAATCACGATGGCACCATGCTGGAGTGGGGGTGGGGGAGCATAAATTCTGGGGAAAGTGACAATTCAATAAATAATTAGGACTGCCTCCTCTTATATTCCACAAGACAACAGCTCCTCCTAAGGGCCATGATGAAGACAAAGCTCTGGACATCATAGTGAAGAAGCTAAAATAGCTTAGCAGTAAGATACTGAAAATGGGGGTAGAGGGGCAGAAATAGCCAAGAAATGTATGAAAAGATGCATTTCCCTGATTATGAATGAGGCAGAGCATCTTTTCACACATTCATGTATTTCTTGATCATTTGTTATCTTGATGTCCATGAAATACCTTGCCTTTGCTAATTTTTCAATTGAGTTGTCTTTTTCAACTTGAACTGTAGGCATTCTTTGGATACTGATTGTTTATTGGTTAGATATGCTATATATATCTTCTCCCATTTTGTAACTTGCCTTTTCACTCTCTTAAGGTGTTTTTTTTATTTTAAAAATTCTTTTTTTTTTAACTTTTTAAGGTTTATTTATTTTTGAGAAAGAGAGACAGAGTGGGAGCAGGGGAGGGGCAGAAGGAGAGGGAGACACAGAATCCGAAGCAGGCTCCATCCAGGCTCTGAGCTATCAGCACAGAACCCTACACGGGACTCGAACTCAGGAACTCAAGGTCATGACCTGCACCAAGATCAGAAGCTTAACCCACTGAGCCACTCAGGCACCCCTATTTTTAAAATTCTGACTTAAAAGTTCTAAATTAATTTTTAATTATTATTTTTCCTTTATGGTTAGCGCTTTTCATGTTCTGTTAAAGAAGTTTTTCCTAAACTAAAGTCATTCTTCTTTATTATCATTTTTTTTAATATATGAAATTTGTTGTCAAATTGGTTTCCATACAACACCCAGTGCTCATCCCAAAAGGTGCCCTCCTCAATACCCATCACCCACCCTGCCCTCCCTCCCACCCCCCATCAACCCTCAGTTTGTTCTCAGTTTTTAACAGTCTCTTATGCTTTGGCTCTCTCCCACTCTAACCTCTTTTTTTTTTTTTCTTCCCCTCCCCCATGGGTTTCTGTTAAGTTTCTCACGATCCACATAAGAGTGAAACCATATGGTATCTGTCTTTCTCTGTATGGCTTATTTCACTTAGCATCACACTCTCCAGTTCCATCCACGTTGCTACAAAAGGCCATATTTCATTCTTTCTCATTGCCACGTAGTATTCCATTGTGTATATAAACCACAATTTCTTTATCCATTCATCAGTTGATGGACATTTAGGCTCTTTCCATAATTTGGCTATTGTTGAGAGTGCTGCTATAAACATTGGAGTACAAGTGCCCTTATGCATCAGTACTCCTGTATCCCTTGGGTAAATTCCTAGCAGTGCTGTTGCTGGGTCATAGGGTAGGTCTATTTTTAATTTTCTGAGGAACCTCCACACTGCTTTCCAGAGTGGCTGCACCAATTTGCATTCCCACCAACAGTGCAAGAGGGTTCCCGTTTCTCCACATCCTCGCCAGCATCTATAGTCTCCTGATTTGTTCATTTTGGCCACTCTGACTGGCGTGAGGTGATATCTGAGTGTGGTTTTGATTTGTATTTCCCTGATAAGGAGTGACGTTGAACATCTTTTCATGTGCCTGTTGGCCATCTGGATGTCTTCTTTAGAGAAGTGTCTATTCATGTTTTCTGCCCATTTCTTCACTGGGTTATTTGTTTTTCGGGTGTGGAGTTTGTATTATCATTTTTTAAATGTTTATTTATTTAAGAAAGAGAGTGTTTGTGAATGTGAGAGTGGGGGAGGAGCAGAGAGAAAGAGAATCTCAAGCAGGCTCTGCTGCTGTTAGCACAGGGGTGGGGTTCAATCTCACAAATCATGAGATCATGACCTGAGACAAAATCAGGAGTGGGATGCTTAATTAACTGAGCCATCCAGGGTGCCCCTTTATTATCATTTAGAAACTTAATTTTTCTGCCTTTATATTTAGGTCTATAATCCATCCAGAGAAGATTTTTCTTACATAAGATAGGGATCAGATTTTGTTGTTTTTCCATATGGATAGTCAAAGCTCCCAGCAGAATTCATTTTTTTTTAAAAATCCTTCCTCTGTTGTTATGTAATATCACTTTTAAACAGATCAAATGTTTACCAATGTGTGGTTCTGTCTCTGCACTCTCTACCATGTTTCACTTGTGTTTATTGGTCTATCTTTGTGCCAACTCCACACCTTGTGCCAATAAATCTTGACATTCAGTAGAGCCAGTCCTTCTAACTTTTCTTCTTTAATATTGTTTTAACTGAATCTGGCTCCTTGTCTTTCCATTTAAATTTTAGAATCAGGATATTGCGTTCCACAGAAAATCCTGTTGGGATTTTTTTGAGATTGCATTGAATCAACCTGGAATAATGCACATCTTGACAATACTGAGTCATCCTATCCATGGAGAAGGGATGTCTCTCCATTTAAATGGGTCTCGTTTAGTATCTTTCCATCAAGTTCTTTTATAATTTTCTCCATAAAGGTTTGAACATCCTTTGTCAGATTTCTTCCTAGGCATCTTTTGCTTTTGCTATTATTTTTATAAAGGGCATCTTTCTTAAAATTGTACTCAATTTCTCAGGCATAAACATGCATTTGACTTTCATATTATATACAATATATTTCCTAAACTCTTAGTAATTCTAACAATTTGAAAACCCCAAGTTATTTATCTATAGATTCCATTTCCATACAGATAGTTAGGTCATTTGTAAATAATGACAGGGCTGCCTGGTACATTATGCACAACTGTATTGAGCAACCTAATTCCTGTTTTATTGCACTAAATCTTCCAGCAAAAAGGAAATAACAGAATCTGTCCGGCTCCCAATTTTATTTTTTAATTTTTTAAATTTTATTATTTTTTTTGAGAAAGGATGAGCAGGGAAGAGGTACAGTGAGAGGGAGTGAGAGAATCCCAAGCTGGCTCCACGCTGTTAGGGCAGAGCCTAACGACACAGGGCTCAAATTCGCAAATTGTGAGATCATGACGTGAGCCGAAATCAAGAGTTGGACATAACTGAT
This sequence comes from Panthera pardus, assembly GCF_024362965.1. Taxonomy (NCBI): domain Eukaryota; kingdom Metazoa; phylum Chordata; class Mammalia; order Carnivora; family Felidae; genus Panthera; species Panthera pardus. Next base: position 53,331,287 of record NW_026526810.1, on the reverse strand, counting down.
TGAGCCACCCAGGTGTCCCTGGGTCTTAACTTTAAAGGGAACTTAATCTTAGCTGCTTCACTGTTGAATAGACTTGCTATAGATTTCTATGTTCTGATGTCTTGGGTGTGTTTCTTATAAACTGCTTAGAAGGCTGTTGTTGTTTTTTTAATGCAATCTGAAAACCTTTGTCTTTTAACTGAAGGTTTTAGTCCATTTACATTGATTATGAACATCTATCTCTATTGGATTTATTACTGTCATCTTAACCATAACCTTTCCGTTGGTATTACTTTTTAAATGTTGCTTTTTTCCTCTTTACACCCTTTTAAAAACGTATTAAAAGTGTTTTCTCTTTTTTTCTATTAGTTCAGATGTTATTGACTATTTCTGTTTTTTTTCTGTGGTTACCCTAAATACTTAACATATGTTTCATCCTGACAAAGCCTGAAGTTGATCAATAGCTTTAGTTTCCTCAAAAACAATATGAATACCATAAGGCACTTTGACTCTAAATATTCTTCTCCCAACTAATCTGTCATTGTCGCTCAGAATTTTAGCTCTATATTGATTTTTCAACCTTAAAAAGTAGGAAATATACTTTTCTAAAACAGTCAATATTTTACACACGTTTACCAATTTCTCTGTTTACTGTTCTTTCTTGAGTCTTAGACTTTTCCTTCTGGAATAATTCTGCTTTTTCCTAAAGTATCTTGTTTAACAATTTCTTTGGTGAGAATCTATTTGTAGTAAGCATTCTCAATTTTTATTTGTATAAAATTAACTCTCATTCATGAAATCGTTTTCCTGGGTAATCAGTCCTAGGCTGATTCTCCTTACTATCTTCTGGCTTACATTCTTGCTGAAATCCGCAATCATTCTAATTGGTATCCCTTAATAGGCCATCTGCCTTTTCTCTTTGACTGTGTTTAAGATTACGCTGTCTCTGGTATTCTGCCATATTGCTATGTTGTGTTTGTTTCAACATGTATTTCTGCATCTTTCCTGCTTAGTATTCCTTGGGATTCCTGAATCTGAGGATTGGAGTCAATGATTAACTGTAAAAACTTTCTTAGAATATTAATTCTTTCCATATTTTCTATTATCTTCTTCTGGAACTCCAATTAGATATATGCTGAACTTACCTTGCTCTAGCCCCCATATAGCTTAACCTTTTTTTCTTTCTTTTTAAAAAATTTCCCATCTCTTTGCTTCTCTGTGTGATATTCTAGGAGATTTCTTCTGACCTCCCTTCCAGTTCACTAATGCTCACTTCAACCTTAATTGGATTCTGGCTTTTTTTTTTTTTTTTTAAAGCAGCTATAAAGGACATTTGGGAAACTGAAGAAATTAGCATGTGGAGGGGCACCTGGGTGGCTCAGTTGGTTCGGTGTCTGACTTTGGCTCAGGTCATGATCTTGCGGTTCGTGGGGTTGAGCCCTGCATCGGGCTCTGTGCTGGCAGCTCAGAGCCTGGAGCCTACTTCGGATTCTGTGTCTCCCTCTCTCTCTGCCTCTCTCTCTCTCTCTCAAAAATAAATAAACATTAAAAATTTAAAAAAAGAAATTAACATATGGATTTAGATTTTAGATAATATTAGAGAATAATAGTTAATTTTCTTAGCGATAATGGCATTCAAGTCAGTAGGAAAGTGCTCTTGTACTTAGGAGATGCCTGCTGTAGCCTAAGTATACCTTTAAGTATTTAGGTGTGGAGTGTCATGACACTGCCAACATTTTTTCAAATGGTTCAGCAAAAAAAATAGGATCCATATATACGTATATAGATCAGTAAAACAAAGATGGAAAAATGTTAACAATTGTTGAATCTAGATGTAAGCTATATGGGTGTCCCTTCTTTAAACTTTCCTGTAAGTTTGAAATTTTTCATAATATAAAGTAGAAAACTATGAGAGTGGAAATTTACATATTTTAGTAGTAGGGCTAAAATATAAAATCAAGGAAATCTAGGATGTAGAACACAAAAATAGGAAAATACAATAAAATTAGAGGAGGTTTAACATTGGATTTTTAGAAGTTTCACGAAAAGGAAGGAAGGAGGTAGGGGGAAAGGAAGGGAGTAAGGAGGGAAGGAAGGAAGAAAGGAAGGAAGGAAATAATTGAAAGGGAGAGAAATGTCAAAGAAATAATGTAAGAATATGCCAAAACTGAGGACAAAAGTCCCTATATGGAAAGGAGTCACTGAGTGCTCAGCACGAAGAATTTAAAAACAAAACAAAACAAAACAAAACAAAAAACCCACCTCATACCAAGGCACATAAATTTGGTTTTTGGAATTGGGAGTGGGAGGAGTAGGAGGGAAGGGCAGAAAACCCTAAAATCTTTTGGAGGGAAAAGACAGGTCACATACAAAGGAATATTCATCAGAATTGTACCATACTTCTCACAACTCCAGATGCTAGAAGCAATGAAACCATGCATTAAAAATTCTGAAAGGAAAATGCTCTTCAATCTAAAATACCTAGCCAAATTTTCAATCATGAGACAAGTAGAAAACGTAGTTAGATGGGCAAGGACTGAGGCCACTTACCTCCTGTGCACCCTTACCTAGGAAGCTGCAAGTTGTCGGCCAATCCAATCAAGGAGTAAACCAAAGAAGCGTTAAGGTCCGGGAAGTGAATGGCACCAGAAGGGCCCAGTCCATCCCAGGCCACTGCTCCAGACCTGAAGGGCGGCCAGTCCGGTCTGTATGGGAGAACGAGGCTGCAGAGGAAGGCCTTGGTGGGAGAGCAATGGAACCACTAGGTTATCTGACGAGTTTAAGTATTTGGAAAACTACTGCTAAGGAAAAGCATTGATCAATACATAGAAAATCAGAAAATTATAAAGAATAAGAGGAAAAAAATTCATACAGAAAGGAAATGTAAAACAGCATAGCACTTAGCTAAGAAGCGAACAATAGTCACCTCATCATACTCACGTAAATACTGAATTTTAATCTTACCAAAATTTATGACATTACTATTTTGGGAAGGTGGTGGGCAGAGCTTCATGTGAGAAGTTTAAATCTCATTGGCCAAAATAGGAATTCTGCTGATACCTTCTAAAAACAATAAATTAAAAAGTAATAATATACGATGTTTTTTAGAAATACAGAGGTAAATACCAAAAGAAATTGCTACAAGAATTAAAAGTGGCTGTCTCTGAGGAGGGGGATTTGCAGGGCAAGAGACTCCTATTCCTCTATGTATCTTTTGTACTGATTTTATTAAACTTTGTTCACGTATAAACAGAATAAAATATAATTATTTCACAAAAGACCCGACCTCAGAAATTATTTTGAGTGCCCTGTAATGCTAATGTCATGGTTTCAAACCCCGGGAGACGTAAGAATCTCCTGGGTGCTTCTTTAGAGTGAAGAGTCCCAGACCCCTACCAAGAATAGTTACATCCTTAAGTCTAAGGTGAATCCTGGGAATCTGCATTTTAAACCGGCATCCCAGGCAATTTTGATGCAGGTAGTCCAAAGCCCACACTTGGAAAAGCCCACAGTAGATGCAGGCTGGCAGGAGCCAGTGACTGGGTGGGGACAGCGCCCTGCTAGTGGGCAGCCTGCCAGGCCCGAGTGTCCACCTGCCATCAGCTCCCAGCTCTCACATTGAGTTGCCCACTGAAGCATGGGGAGGCTTTGAAAAAGCGGGGCTTCCTTGTGAATATAATTCTGACAAACACATTTCTCCTTCCTTCCCCACCCACATTCTCTGCCTCAAAGATTCTGAAGTTGTAACCGTGGATGTCTGTTTGTTACCATGGGGCCTACTCTACCAGGGCCAAGTTACCTACCCTTCCTAAATGGCCCTAAATGGCCCTAAATGGCCAGTCAAGGTCTTTGGGGGGATGGGGCAGGGACATCAGGAGAATGAAGGCTTCATTAACCTCAGACAATGGCTTGGAGCAGATTCCTTCTATGCATTCAGCAGCCTGTATAGGATTAGTGTATACAGCATGTTTCGAAGGCCCCATGCTATATCCCATTGGCCGCCAGTGTCAAAGGCATGAATGCCTTTTGCTGAGGCAGGGTAAGCCTCTCGGTAACTATATTTTTTCCCTTTAAAGAAGGAATCCCAGCAAGGCTGATGGAAGTACCCTAAAGGTCTACAAGCCATTGAGGCCTGTCCTGGGCTGTCCTGGCTCTCTCGCTCCCCTTGCTGGCTCCCGGACTGGCATGGTGTTGCCCCTTGACCGTGGGCTCAGGGGCCTCCAGCCAAAGCTGCTGACTCTGACCACGGCCTTTCTCTGGACTGTGTTCATTTGCATCGCGCTGCTGAGGGTGGAGGAGCTATATAGGCTCCGGCCCATTCATGGGAGGATTAGGCCTGGACTGAGGGCGCAGTGGGAGAGAGGCCGCAGTGAAGGTCCAGTTCCACTCCCTGAGCGGTCACCATGCCCTACCTGCTGCCAGGATTTTTCTGTGACCGCGTGATCCGGGAGAGGGACAGGAGAAATGGAGAGGGCACCGTCTCACAGCCCCTCAAGTATGAGGGGCAGGATTTTGTTGTTCTCAGACGACGGTGCCTTGCTCAGAAGTGCCTCTTTGAAGACCGTGTGTTCCCAGCAGGTGTTCAGGCCCTGGGCTCCCATGAGCTGAGCCAGAAAACCAAGATGAAGGCCATCACGTGGAAAAGGCCAAAGGTAGGGATGGGAGGGACAGGGCTTCAGGAGACAGCTCTTGGGGACAGGAGGTCAAGTGGTCCAGGGCCAGAGGCCATGGATCCACGATCTGAGCAAGTGGCTTATCAAGGTTCTCTTCCCTATGTGCCCCCAGAACACCTTTCTGGTTCCTCTTGAAATGGTAGGTGTTATTTTCTATTCCTGAACTAGAGATTGTTATAACGCTTTAGAGGTCCTGAGCCTGTAAATATTTTTAAGAGAGCTAATGCGCTGGCTTTATTCAAAGTTAAACAGTAAGGCATAATTGATTATCAAGGCTTCTTGAGAGCAGGTGTTCTGGGGGTGGGAAAGTGGAGTGGCTGAGAGCACTGAGGCTCACAGTTTCAAGGAGAGTTCCATGAAAAGTGGTGAACAGTTAAGAAACAGGAGGCTGTGGGAAGCTGGAGATGCCTTCTGAACCTTTCGCCTAAGGCTGGCTCATCAGGGACATGCCACTTCTGTTTAAACAGAAAGGTCTGTGCTGACCAGCCAGACTTCTTACAATGCAATGTGGTGCGTCCACATTTAGGACTATGTATTTTCTCAGAGAACGGACTCCTTCCTTTATCGCTATGTGATACAACTCTTTATGTCTAATATTCTTTGTTACGAAGTCTGCTTTGTCTGAAATTAACACAATGACTCCACCTTGCTTTTGATTAACATTAGCATGGTGCATCCTTCTCTAGTTTCTTGTAGACAACATATAGTTGGGTCTCTTTTTTTATCCATGCTCACAATCTCTATCTTTTAATTGGTGTATTTAGACCATTCTCATTTAAGTGATTATGAAATAGCTGGATTCCTATCCACCATGTTTGTAACTGTTTTCTATCTGTGAGAACTGTTCTTTGTTTCTCCCCCTCCCCTTTTCTGCCTTTTCCAGTAATTTAATATTCTGTATGAGACAATTTTATGTTCTCTCTTAAGTGTATCAGTTGCATTTTTTAATGTTAATGGTTATGCTACAGTTTCCAATATACACTTCCAACTAATCTAATTCTACCTTCAAATAACACTATGCTATTATATATGTAGTCTGACACCTTATAATAGAAAATGTCCAATTCCCCCCTTCCTTCCTTCCTTCATTTCATCTATCCACATGCTATAATTACTCAACACATTGTAATTATTAGTACTTTAAACAAAGTTATCTTTCAATTAAGAATAAGAAAAATAAAAGTTTTATTCTACCTTCATTTATTCCTTCTCTGATGCTCTTCCTTTCTTTACGTAGGTCAAGGTTTCTGACCTATATCATTTTCCTTCTCCCTGAAGCACTTCTTTTAACACTTCTTGCAGGGCAAGTCTATTGGCAATAAATTCTCTCTGGTTTTCTTTTTCTGAGGAAGTCTTTATTTCTCCCTCGGTTTTGAAACATAATTTCTTGCATATAGAATTCTAGCTTGATGGGATTTTCTTTAATCAATTTAAATATTTCTATCCAGTCTTTCTTGCTTGCATGGCTTCTGAAGTCTGCTATAATTATCTTCATTTCTCTATAGGAAATGGATTTGTTCCCCTGTTGACTTCTTTCAAGATTTTTTTTTTTTTTTTTGTCTTTGGTTATCTGCAGTTTGACTATGGCATGCCTAAGCGTAGTAGTTTTGTGTTGTTGTATTTTGCTAGTATTTATGCCATTTCATGCTCTTTGAGCTTCCTGGATCTGTGATTTGGTATCTGTCATTAATTTGAGAAAGTTCTTGGCCATTATTACTTCAAATGTTTCTTCTGCTCTGTTCTCTCTTTTCCTCTGATATTGCAATTATCCATAGGTATAACACATGTATAAGTTTTCCCATGGTTTTTGGATGTTTTGCTCTGGGTTTTTGTGGGGTTTTTTGGTTTTGGGTTTTTTTTTTCATTGTTTTCTCTCTTTGCATTTCACTTTGGGAAGTTCCTATTGTCTTACCTCCGACCTCACTGATTTTTCCCTTGTCTATATCCAGCTTGTGGATGAGCCCATCCGATACATGTTATCGTGTTTTTTCATTTACAGCATTTCTTTTTTATTCTTTCTCAGACTTTCCACCTCCTTGCTTATATGACCCATCTTTTCTTGCTCATTATCTACTTTTTCTGTCATACTTCTTTACGTACTCATCATAGTTATTACTAATGATTCCTGCCTGGTAATTTCAATATCTGTGTCATATCAGAATCTAGTTCTGATGCTTGCTTTCTCTGTTCAGACTATTTTTGCTTGCCTTTTGGCACCCTTTATAATTTTTTGCTGAAAGCCAGACATGTTGTTTTGGGCATTAAGAACTGAGATAAATAAGTTTTGGTGATAAGATTTATGTTAAGCTGACTAGGAGTTGTGCCGTGATTAATGCTTCCTATAGCTGCAGGTGTCAAAGACTTCAAATTCCTCTAGTATTTTTGTTTTACCCCCATATTGCCCTCCTCTTGCCTTCAGGTTTCCTGCACTCCCCCTCAGTGTTTGCACCTTGAAGATATTTAGCTTTAAGTCGCTGTTATTATACTGAAGCCCTGTTGATGCACTGTTAAGGTGGGGAAGGGAAATGTTCATTAACGTAATGACTAAATCTCCATCTTTTAATGGGCCTAGGTCTCTGGGCTCTGGCCTTCATACACATTTCCCCATTGGTATAGCATTTTTCCCTTCTTAGGTGAGAAAGGAAGGGGAGCTTCCCAGATGGGGCTGTATGGGGAGCAATGCCCTTCCCCCAACTTAGGTAAAACTCCGGAAAAGCCTCTGTAGATCTTTCTTAGATCTTCACCACGAGAACTTGGTGTGATTTTCAGAGGTAAAAACCATGAAAGTATATAAGAAGGGGGGAAGATTGTCCCAAGACTGTGGCCTCCAGAAATTTCTCACACTCATGCTAGTCCACACTCAGCTTCTGGAAATTCATCAAAATTACCAGTTGCTTGTTCCCACCACTTTATGGCTCCAGCAGTTTCTGCTCCGGGCAAGCAGATCTTGGCTGTAACTTTCTCATTTCACTTGTGCCCATATTTGAGGGTAGTGGTGAGCTGCCCTGCGACTTCTGTTCTCTGATGGGTCCCAGCAAAGTCAGTGATTTTCAGTTTGCTCAGCTTTTTCTTGTGGTAAGGACAAGAGTGAGGACTTCCAGGATCTTTACATGTTGGAACTGAACCAGAAATCCTCCATATGGATCTATTTTAGCACCACCTTTTAAGTGTATGTTTTGGTGTATTTTGTAATACACAGTATAGGTGAGGACAATCGATATACACATAGGTAATTTACAACCAATAAGATTACTTACATAGGGTTGCACATTCGAAATATTTTACTGATGGAGGTACACAATAAAAGTTTCAAATTGCTGTGTGAACCACGGTACCCAAAAACTGAGGAAATGGTCATGTGTTGCTCATTGCTGGGACTGCATCATTGACAGATCAAGTCCCCAGGCTAAATTATAGCCAAAGGAATAGCTAGCAATCTTAGGTCCCCAAGCTAAAGTGACAGAGCTGGGACCATTTACCCTTTGTACATATCAACCAACATAAACAGGTCTCAGACCCTCTAAGGGCTATTGACACAGTGTTTATAAGTAAGGAAAGAAGAAGTAGGTGGTAGAGAGGGGGTATCTAGGCAAATCAGAGCTTTTTTTATGAATCAGCCTTCAATAAGCTTGGTAACAGATCCTCACCAAAGAGGTATCTCTTATGAAGACAAGTAATTAAGTGTCTCTAGGCTGTGCTTTTTGTGGAAGGCAGGCAGGGATGATTTCTCATTTTTATTGTACCCTCAATTCCCCCAGTTCTGTACGTACTTGGGGGTTCAATTAATGTTTGGTGAATTTAGCTGAGGTGGTGTTGAAGGTAGATGTGGTGTATTGGGGAATCTACTATTGCAAAAAATGTAACTCCGCCCAAATACCTAGGCCTCCTAATAGATGTAAGAGAGACCAGGGTAGTCACTGCTGCCTTTCCAAGTAGTCAACCCTGGAACTGGTGGGCAGTGGGAGGATGAATTTATGGTCCCAAGGAGAAGAAGCTACACCTGTAACAACTAAAAAATGTAGCTATAAGTCTAGTATTTGAGTCACTATATAATACATTCCGTCAAACAGGCAGAAAATATAGTAGTCAAAGGTCTCAGCTGGCAAGTAACAGAGGCCCAACTCAAACTAGCTTAAACCAAAAAAAAGCTCGTATAATTCAAGTGTTCAAGAGTGATGCTGGATTTAGACACACCTGAATCCAGGCTCAGACCATGCCATCAAGACGCAGTCCCTAATGGTATCTATCTATAGATCTATCTATTTTCTGCTTATCTGTCGTCATCTCCCTCCTCTGCCCCCCATCTGCATCTGTTTCCTCTGAGTCGGCTTTATTCTCAAGCAGACTAACTTTGCAATGGGGCAAAGATGCCCCAGACAGCTTCAGGCTAACATTCTACCAGCTTTAGCAGCTCTGGCAGAAGAATGTACAGTTGACACTTGAACAACACCAGTTTCAACTGCACAGGTCCACCTACACACGGATTTTTAATTTTTTTTTTTTGTAAATCTAGTACAGCACTGTAAATGTATTTTCTCTCCCTTGTGATTTTCTTTTTTTATATATATAATTTTTAAGTTTATTTATTTATTATTGAGAGAGAGAGAGAGAGAGAGAGAGAGAGAGAGAGCGCGCACAAGCTGGGGAGGGTCAGAGAGGGAGACACAGACTCTGAAGCAGGCTCTAGGCTCTGAGCTGTCAGCACAGAGCCCGATGCAGGGCTTGAACCCACAGACCATGAGCTCATGACCTGAGCCAAAGTCAGACACTTAACTGACTGAGCCACCCAGGCGCCCCTTCCTTATCATTTTCTTAATATTTTCTTCTTTCTGGGGTGCCTGGATGGTTCAGTTGGTTGAGTGTCTGAGTTGTGATTTTAGCTCAGGTCATGATCCCAGGGTTATGGAATCAAGCCCTGTGTCAGGCTCCACATTCAGTGAGTGTGGAGCCTGCTTAAAGATTCTCTCTTTCTCCCTCTGCTCCTCTCCCCGCGGCACACACTCTCTCTCTAAAAACAGAACAATATTTTCTTCTTTCTAGCTTACCTTATTGTAAGAATACAATGTATAATACATATAACATACAAAATATGTGTTAATCAATAATGGGGAAACCAAAAAACCTGTCCACTATGCCTTACTTCGCTTCATTTTAAGAAGAAGGTATATTGCTATTGCTTCTAGTTTGGGAGAGTTGTTTTGGGGAGAGGGGACTGTTTGTTTTTAGTGCAGAGAGATGGGGAATACTTTCTTAGACAAAAAACAAATCCTGAGTCACGTTTACATACCCAGTTCAACTCTAACATTGCACGGCTGTTACTTAAGTTGTTCAGCTTTATAACTTTACATATTTTCTTTTATGCTAAAAAAATCTTGGTGCCTACGGACATTAATATAAATTCTTATTTATCATACAACATATATGACAAAGTTTTGAAATATTATTATTATTTCTTATGGTTCATATTTCTTTATGGTTTGGGTTTTTGACCTTAGGATATATCCCAAAAGGGATAAAGAGTCAAAATGTTATATTTTAAGTCACTTGAAAGAATTCTTTTTACGTGTGAGGTCATGCCACCGACTTGATTTGCAGTTCGGTTCCTTTGTTTCAATTTGCTTTCAGCTTTTACAGACTGTTTTCTTTGGATATAATGTTTGTCTTATTTTTGAGAAAGAGAGCACACACACATGCATGTGAGTAGGGGAGCGGGGGGAGAGAGAGAGAATCCCACCCAGGTTCCACGTCCAGCATGTAGCCTGACACGGGGCTCCATTTCATGACTATGAGATCATGACCTGAGCTGAAATCAAGAGTTAGATGCTTAGCTTAACTGAATGAGCCACCCAGGCGCCCCTACAGACTGCTTTTTAAAATTGTCTTTCCTTTAATTTTGGCTTTTAATTATGTAAAAATTGACTTGGTTCCTAAGTCAGAACTATTTTCAGTTATATTCAGAGTTTTACTTCCATCCTTATTCCCACCATCTTATTCCCTTATAGGTAACCTTTGTAAGAATTACGGTTTGGGGTTTATCTTTCCATTGCATTAAGAGTTTCAGACGGGAGGGGCATGTGGTGTGGTCTAAGCAAGACATTCCATCTAGTAGGAGGGAGAGATTCCCCATGTACAGGGAGCTTCAACTCACTTTGGTGCATGGAATTGTTGTGATGGGGGCAAGAATGGGGAGACACACGCATGCACACACACAGGAAGAGACGGGGGAGGGGGGTTTTGTCACAGGGATAGCAAGACTTCTTAAGCCTCTGAAGAATGGTGTTAAAACCAAAAAACAAAGAATCTACAATTATTTCAAAATGTTCGAAGTTAAAAAACAAAGCACAAGACATGGGAAGAAAAAACAAGAGTGCCCTCTGTTGGCCTCTGTTGGGCTGCACATCATCTGTAGTACCTGAATTTGAAAACTAATGGGGCCCGTGATGCCTTATGGGGTTAGCTTGAGTAAAGCAATGAACCGTCAGCTGACCAGGACACCTACAAGGCCCACACTAAATTTACTTTCTGCTCTCCCCAGCTCTCATGTCCTTAGGACCCTGGCATATATGGTGACTAAATATCGCTGTTACCACATCTTGGGAATAAATCTTTTCCCTCCTGCACCTATTTTCCTGGCACAGGAAAAAAAAAAAAAAAAAAAAAAAAAAAAAAGATCCACGCTTTTCCATTGTCCCTTGCCAAAGCTGTGACAGTAATGATACTGTAGTAACTCCTAAGGTACATCTTTACTCACGCAGTATGTCAGTGTGTGGGACCAATGTAGAACAAAGGGAAAAGGAGGCAGGCTTCTGGCTTCCACCACTTACTAGCTGTGTGTCCTTGGGCAAGTTTCTTAACCTCTCTGAGCCCTGGTTTCCTTATCTGAAAAATAAGAATGATACTATCCAACTCACAGGCTGTTTGGAGAGGCTTAAATGAGTGGCGTATATAATGCCCCCGATATAGGATGTTAGTACTACATAATGGGCCACTACAAACAATTGCTACTACCACTGTTATTATTTCCTTTTTTTTTTCAACAGGAAATTTGTGAGAATCCTCGATTTATCATTGGTGGAGCCAACAGAACTGACATCTGTCAAGGAGATCTAGGTAGGAAAGTACCCTCGGGTCATATCCAGCCAAACAATCAAGGGGTGATTAAAAGGTGATTAACATCTGGTTTTGCTTTTAAAGAATTTTGAGGAGGAGGTTTTTATAACACTACTTTGTGCCCATTTATCTATGTGCTGGTGATGGTTTCATTTAATTTCTGTCCCCACCGCCCCCCCCCCCCCACGATCTCATGAGTTCACAGGGGATATGCCTCAGTCCACAGCATCCTCCTGACAGTCTGAAGGACATTTGCACACCCCACTCAGGAGGATAAAAGCCCTGCTTTTAACTGCACCCATTTCCTTAAAAGAGAGCTCTGAAACTGTCTGAATACCAAGCATGTCCCTTGAATATATATTGAATCCATATGCACACAAAAAGTGCACTTGTAACTCAAACTTTTGTTTAAAATGCCCCAGCCAGAGTGGCTCCATATTAATAGAGTCTTTCAACAAGGATGACATTTGCCATATTGACGAGCACCCAGCATTCTGTCCGGGTGGTCACCTTGCCTCTTCTACCAGACCTTCCTCTCTCAGGAAGTACTATCTTTGGCATGAACTGCAGGAAAGCTCTACACTTGATCTTAGCCAAAAGGCCAAGAAGCGACTGGACTGCAGGAAACTCTATGAAGCAAAGGTGGAAAGAACATCAACAGACGTAATTTAAAATTTGAGGGAAAGGTGCACTCGAGACCAAATGAAAGGAATTTAGCCCCAGAAAGAGAGGCTGAAGAGGTTTTCAATATCGGGGTTCCTGCACCCGGGAGAAAGATGTCTGCAGAGCCCTGGGAGAGCTAATAACCTGGACTTCCTAACACTTTTTCAAAGGAGAGGCTTGCTTCTTCAGGGGTGGGGGTGGGGAGGACGGCTGCTGGAAGCTCTCAGTCTCCCCTCTACAGTCTCAAAGGTGCCGTCACATCCACACAGGAAATCAAAGGCCTTGCACAACTCAACCCATCTGCTTAGAAGGAAATTCTATGACTGTCAGTGTGCCAGGCATGCCCCTTGAGCATTCTATTTCTCTTTCTCTCTCTCTCTCTCATACACACACACACACACACACACACACACACACACACACACACACACAGCAAAATCGCTAAATACAGTATTCTGCCAGAAAGGAAGTTCAGAGAATAAGAAAATATCCCCATCTCATTCCATGGCCAGCAATATCTCAGCGCCCTCATAAAGTGGCTGCAGAGAAGCTGCTTTACTGGCTTTCCTTCCAGTACAAGAGGTCTTGGCCGATGGCTCTCAGATGCTCAGTCTCCACTGAGGTATGCACTCACATTGCAAAAGTCCAGGAAGTACAGATTTCATCCAGGTGTTAGGAAGAATGACACATTTGACCTACTGCTCTGTGTTCATTGAGGTCCAAAAAGGAAGTGAGCTTATATTACGGAAGGAGCCATTGCCTATACCCTTCTGGAAAACCAGTCAGAAGAGAGTAAGTCACCCTGATCGAATTGTCGAGGGACTGCCATCAAACTCCTCTGGGTCGACCTCTCTGAGGTCAGATCTGGAAGTAGGACAGTGAACACTAAGTGAACTTGTACTTCAGAGAAGCAGAAGAATCAGCTGGGATTGGGCCTTTTTCTTCCCCAGAGGTGACCTATGCCATGTACTTTCCCCGCAGGGGACTGCTGGTTTCTCGCAGCCATTGCTTGCCTGACCCTGAACGAGCGCCTGCTTTTCCGAGTCATACCCCACGATCAGAGTTTCACTGAAAACTATGCGGGCATCTTCCACTTCCAGGTGAGGTCATTGGAGTGTGGTGAAGAGGGCCAGCTGCTTTTTGGAAACCCACCTTTTCAGGAACACTTACCTCAAACACCACAAGCGTGTGGAGGTTTTCCCATCACCACAATGTGTTTGGAATGTACCACTTACATATGTTATTATTTGTTTTCTGTAATATCAAAACTGATTTTTGAGAATTCTTATAGATCATTTGTATGATTAAACTTTTATTAAGTGTTTTCACAATTGTGTTTAAAAAAGAAAAAACAGTAAAGGAAGAGGGCCAGCTGCTGTCCACCCACCGCTGGTCTTCTGGCCTTGACTTTCCAGTGGCTTCAGGAAAGATTCCACCCACCCTCCCAGTCTTGGCTGTGGGCAATGACCCCCCTAAGGCCTCAGGCCTGTGAGGACGCAGTTGTTTATCTCTGCCCCCTCAGCAGCCCCCCTCCCAAAACCCCATCTTCTGCCATGCTCCAGAAAGGCAGGAAGACATCCTGTTTGCTGGCCTGTGGATCTATTTTTGCCTTTCCAGCTGGCTGCTGTGTTACCTGCAGCCTTTCTCAAGTAGGTTCCTAAGATATTAGCATTGGCGGTTCATAGGGCCCTTTAGTTTGCAAAGGAAACCCCCTGAATGACTATGGCTCCTTTACCTGTTTTGCTTTAAAGACAGGTCGATACCAAGTCTATCACTCACCTTTTCCAGGCCTTGGAAGGAAAATCTGGTCAATCTGGGGACCAGGCTTCTGGCTCAGCCCAGAAAGGAGTCTTTTGTATCCAGAATCAACTAAACCATTGGAAATTTTTCTAGATCCAAAATCTAGACGCAAAACCAGAGAGCCAGATCCTGGTGCTGGCCAAAAACTGAAGTGAGCTCCACACGTGGGGATCTAGCAGATGCTGGGATTCTGAGGCATCCATCTGTTTCCAGCCCTGAAAGCCCCCCCCCCCCCCCAAACACACACACACGTCCTGGGACTGACCCAAATCATCAGTTGACGTACCTGCTGATTTTGTACCTCAGGACTGAAGGCTTGACAGAAGGTCTTCTTTTCAGGTTCAGGTTCAGGTCCTGCTGCCCTCTGAACACGGGTAAGGCAGCCAGGCCCTCATTTTCGCTTCTTCCCTGTGCCATCAAGCTGCTAGTTTCCCTCTGATATTTAAAGGGTCTTCTACCTAAATAGGGCCACAAATAGAAAGACCACATAGATTTTTTCCCCCTCTTTTCAATAAGGGAAAACAATGTCATTAGAGGGGAAATTAAACCACATTTGGCAGTCTTCAGTTAAAATTGGTTTGTTCAAAAAAGAACATTCAGAATTGAAATTATTTGACAATGTTCCTGTTATAGCCAGAGTATATTCTGGGACACTCTCCTTTTCCCTATCAGTCTTCTTCAGCAGCCATTTCTACCTTGTTTGTCATCAAGAGATCCATAAATCAATACATCACCTTCACCTAGGCCAGCAGTTCTCAACGCTGCTGCATATTAGAATCAGCTAAAATACCTAAAATATGATACGTAGGCCCCACTCCAGACTTACTGAGCAGGAGAATGACAATCTCAAGTCCTCAGATATTCATGGGGGACCTACCATCCCTGAGGCTGGCCGGACTGTGTGCAAGAGAGAAAGCAAGATGTAGCCCACGTTCCTGCCCCCAAGGAACTCACGGTCCAGTTAGAGAAAGATACACACCCTCCAAACCCAAAAGAGTATGAACAAGGACCAAGTGCAGAGCTGAGGCAATGGGACCGCTTTGGGATCAAAGAGAGTCTGAGGAATGTGGAGGAGAGGCACGTGGTAACCTGACGATGTGACTCTGTCCTTGGTGCCTCTGTGCAGTTCTGGCGCTACGGAGACTGGGTGGATGTGGTCATTGATGACTGCCTGCCGACTTACAACAATCAACTGGTTTTCACCAAGTCCAACCACCGCAATGAATTCTGGAGTGCTCTGCTGGAGAAGGCTTATGCTAAGTAAGGCAACACTTGAGGATGTGAGGCAGGGCTAAAGGTGGTGGGCTGCAAAATCCAGCTGAAGTCTTGTCACAAGAGGCAGCGTGCGTGCACATGTGCGCATGCGTAACAGTTCAACTGGGTCCCTAAGTCTGAGGGGGTCGGGTCCAGGCAGCAACGGCTATAACTAAAAAACTGTATTTAAGGGGAGGATGAAGACATGTGTAGGAAATCTTTAGCTTTAGCTTCCCATAGTGAGCACTTTAATTCTGCCTTCGTGGTGATGTTGCAAGTCTTATATTTGAGCATTAGATCTTTGAAGCTCACATTCCCAGGGTCTTGCTTGGCTCAACCTCATGATCACGCGGGATATTAATAAAGCCATGTTATCTCTCAACTTGGAAGCTCCACCCCAGCTATTTCTAAGGGCTCTATGGAGCCCTTCCTTGGGGTTCAGAGTATGGTGGAAAGAGAAGAGTCAGGAAGTGAGAATGGCTGGGTTCCCATCCCAGTGTTTCTGGTTCTCTGTGGCCTTGGGTAAGCCACTTAGCCTATAAGACTCAGTTGCTCGAATGTGAAGAAAGAGAATCATAGTAGCTACTCCATTAGCTTACAGAGTTGTTGGAGAATTAGATAAGAGAACATCACAGGACCCAACAGTAAAATTCTGGTGGCCCAGGGCCTGGGTCATGTTTCCTGGAACCCTGTGACCTCAGATTGGTCTTCATTCTCTCTCCAAGGCTCCATGGTTCGTATGAGGCCCTGAAAGGTGGGAACACTACAGAGGCCATGGAGGACTTCACAGGAGGGGTGACAGAGTTTTTTGAGATCAAGGATGCTCCCAGAGACATGTACAAGATCATGAAGAAAGCCATCGAGAGAGGCTCCCTCATGGGCTGTTCCATTGATGTAAGCCTGGGGTGTGGTGTGCAGGGCAGGGAGCAGGCAACTATCGGGAAGCCATTCATGTGATGAAAAGCAATGTAGGGCTTTCCTCTGGGACAGGGTGGATGTTTTGTTTAAGGAAGCAGGAACTGGCTCTCAACTTTGAAAATTACTAAAGGAAGAAGAGTTTCTAGGGATTTTCACTAAAGAGACTGGGCAAAGACACTCCAAGGCCTAGACTTTAGGTAGAAATAGGTCCAGAGGCCTGTGTCAGCCCCGGCCTCTGTGGCCAGTGCTGCTCAACCCCAGCATGCCCCCAATTAAGCTGGCTGCATATCTGGTTCTGGACCTGAGCCAGCCAGTTCCCTGAGACAGCCTCTCAGTCACTGAGCTGTGATCCTGTCTCTCACTTAGGACACGGGCCTTGTGTTGTGATCTGGGAGAAGGTTGGCCTGCAGGCACACTCTCAGCACAACAGAGTAGTGTGATCTGACACTGGGGCTAAGGGTATGGAGACCCACAGAGTGGCCAGCCCTCCTGAGTTTCAGGAGACACACCTGCCCTGGGGGCTGCTCAGTGGATAATAGTCTTGGCTGGAGCTTTCCATCACTGAGGAAGGAACTGAAGCTGAATTCCTGAATTTCCTTCCTCTCCCAATACTCCAAATGGGTCCAAAAGCTTGGGAAGATCAGCTAGCATTAAACACCCCTGGATGAACATTTTCTTTCTGCATCACTTTTCTCCATCTTGTCTCCATTCACACTGTTTCTCTCTCCTCTTTTCCTTTGTCCCCTCCCTTCTTTCTGTCTCCTTCCCTTTCTATCACCCTCCTTTGTTTGATCTCTCCCTCCTTCTTCTGGACTGTCCCCGGCCCATCCCGTCGGGCCTCAGGATGGCACAAACATGACCTATGGAACCTCTCCTTCTGGGCTGAAAATGGGGGAGTTGATTGCACGGATGGTGAGGAATATGGATAACTCGCTGCTCAGGGACTCAGACCTCATCCCCAGGGACTCAGATGACAGACCAACCCGGGTGTGTACGCCTCCAAATGTCAGGAATGACCACCCCTCCTACCTGCATGACCCTGCATGAGGCCTGTTGGTGTTAGACTCCCCTCAGCAGCCAGGGCCTTACATGCAGACCTCCACATGGGCCTTCCAGGGGGCTGGGGTGGAATAACTTGCCTGCTCCAAGGCTCTTGGAGAAGGTGGGGGAGACAGGATTTGGAGGAACTCTCTGTGGGAGTTCTTTCATACCCCGTGGTCCAGGCAGTTTCTCTGATAACAAATTAACAAGTAGAAATACAAGAGACTTTGTTCATTGTTAAATATTTCTTCTCTTCTAATTCAGGTATTCATTCAATGCAGATTTGTTGAGCTCCTACCGGGTGCCAGACACTCTTGTAGTAAACAAACAAAAAAAATACATTTTGTTCACTAAAAGAGTCTCTCCCCTCATAGAGTTTATTTTCTAGTACTTTCAGAAGTAATGCATGCTCACTGAAAAATACTTATAGAAAAGCATGGAGGAAAAATTAACACATGTTTTCTCCCATCTAAAGGTTGCAACTCTGAGTATGTAGTATATGTCCTTCTAGGATATTTCTTTGCGTACAGTTAATCTACATTTTTATTTTTAAAATGTTGTCACACTGTATGTACCTCTTCGCATTGTGTCTTTTTTCAGTTAGCTTTATGTTCTTAATGTGCCAATATGAACTATGTTGTTAATGTGTCTCCCAAAACATTCTTTAATGTTTATTTATTTTTGAGAGAGAGGGAGAGTACCCGAGCATACGAGTGTGTGTGGGGGAGGGGCAGAGACACAGAGGGGAACAGAGAATCCAAAGCGGGCTCTGCACTGACAGCAATGAACCCAATGCGGGGCTCAAACTCATGAACCGTGAGATCATGACCTGGGCCGAAGTCAGTTGCTCATCCTACTGAGCCACCCAGGTGCCCCTCAAAACATTTTTTTTGGTGGTTGCACAGTATGCCAACACACAGATAAGTTATAATTTATTTACCCAATACCCTGTCATTGGAAAATTAGATTGTTTTCTCTTTCTTGTGTTGGCTATTATTTTTAAATGCTATCTTGAACATCCTAATAGATATATCTTTGTGTGTGTCGTGATAATTTCTTTGGGACAGAATACCAGTGGAGGAATTGCTAGCTGTGCGAAAGTAATGCCAATAGAGTCATTTCAAGTGGTTTCCCAGGTCTAGACTTGAAAGATGCATGGATCTGCTTCCACATCCTTTCTATTCAGCATGGTCTGGGTCACATAAGGACTAAGATGTGGAAGAGGCCAAGATGCCAAAAGCCCTGGCTCCACCTGCATCCCTGAAGTTGAAAAGGCTCACAAATTGCACAGCCTAGCATGGCTCCAGGAAGCTCTTCTTAAAGCTGTTATGTTACCAGGCAAAGGAGAGCCATAGAGATATGGTCTAGGGTTCAATGGGCATTGGAGATCCTATCCCTCTACTGAGCATCTTCTGGGGCTGAAACTTGGTAATTTCTACAAATCTAAGAGATTCCCCTAGACCGGTAGGCCAAATCATGTCTGAATAGGACTCGACTCTGGCCTCCTCCAAATTCCTTCCCTGGGCACTGTGACTCTTGATTTCTTGAGTATTCTGTTCTTGATGGGTATGGAGGGGGGAATGGGATATACAGAGAGAAGGTTAGACCTGTATGTTTCATCTAACCTCTTTTTTCAATTCCTTTCTCTTCCAGGAGTTGTCAAGTCTGGGTGGGCTCAAGGGAAGGGGCCTCCATTTGTCCCTGTTCCTCCTTTGAAAGACCCCAAGAGATCCAGAAAGGAGGGCCAGGGATCTGCTTACCTACATCGACATTGTCCCAGCCTCATACTGTTCTCCGATGGTCAGAACAGACCTTTTCAGGGCAACCAGCTTGAGGGAAACCACTTGTCTGGGCTATGTCTTCTTGACTCTCTAAAAGAGCCAGGGAGGGCCTTCTCGTGGCCAGGAGGTCCACATTCAGAGCACAGAGGAGTCTTTGTCCTCGCAGAACCTGGAAAATGATCCAATGTGTGCAGGCCCTGATAGGCTGTCTGGTTTTTGCTCCACAGACAATTGTTCCGGTTCAGTATGAAACAAGAATGGCTTGCGGGCTAGTCAAGGGCCACGCCTACTCTGTCACTGGGCTGGAGGAGGTGAGGCTGATGGCATGGGTGGCTGGGGAGCTATTTGGGTCAGCCTCCTGAAGTCAGGACTTAACTTACTGGGCCCCTTCACCTCGGCAGAGCTTGCCTCCTCTCAGGGGCACCACTCGCGGTCTGGGCCCAGCACCTGCATGCAGTTAGAGGGGCCCATTGGGACTGGTAGACGTGGATATTGCCACAAGGTGGTGCTCAGTTCATCTTTGCTTTTAGCGCTAAAAATGGCAATTTTCCCAACAGTTCCAGGGAACAAATAGAAATCACTTTGGTTTTATGAAATTGATCTCATGGGCTCTCATGTCTCCTTTTCTTTGGGAGTTGAACAGATACAATACTTTGCTCCCCCTGACACGTTGAGCTGAAGACAGGAAATTTGTCAGGACTATTGTGCACAGCTGGGCAGGCAGGCTGTACCCTGTTCACAGGGATGGGCAGAGACTGGAGGAAGGGGTGCCTTTTTCTTTACTTTTTTTTTTTTTTTTTTTTTTTTTTTGAGAGACAGAGACAGCACAAGCAGGGGAGGGGCAGAGAGAAAGGGAGACACAGAATCCGAAATAGGCTCCAGGCACTGAGCTGTCAGCACAGAGCCTGACTCAGGGCTCAAATTCACAGACTGCAAGACCACCTGAGCCAAAGTTGGACAATTGACTGACTTAGCCACCCAGGTGCCCCAAAGGGCACCTTTTTCTAATCAGTCCATCTATGGTGGCCATTTCTGCATAGTTACTCAGCCAGCAGGGGTGTTTTTTCTAATTCAAACAAAGACACCTAATGAGTTAGAGTGGCCCTACAGTATATGCCCTCCCTCCTCCCCCAAAGCTCATAATGGCTGGGAAAACCACTTCTTAGAAGATGGTCAAGCCCTAACCTCTGCAGACTCAGTCCTAAGGTTCTGACCATTCACCTTGCCATTCTGCAAGAGTGCCTCTGATTAGTGTCCCCGACCAGGACCAGGCAGGACAGCCCCCTGTACAGGATTGTGTCCCCATTCCCACCCCAGCCCTCAGGGCAAGACAGAAAACCCCCTTTCCAGAAAGGCCCATAGCAAGAGTTTTTTCTCTTTGCCCAAGACCCTGTTCAAGGGTGAGAAAGTGAAGCTGGTACGGCTGCGGAATCCCTGGGGCCAGGTGGAGTGGAACGGCTCCTGGAGTGACAGGTAGGTGAGGGGGACGGTCCATGAGAAGGGGACAAACAGCCTGGGGCAAGGCTGGGGTGCATATCAAGATACACGAGGATTACAAATGCGTGGTCTAAAATTACCCTCCAGACCCATGATCCACAAAGGGGAAGTGGGTATGTGGGCTCTAGGGAAAGGCCCACAGAAGAGCCAGGAGAGCTGGGGATCCAGAGACCTCACTGATGGCCATTGACTGGAAAGTTTCTAAAAAGCACGGGCTAGGTCCAGGTAGAAGCAAAGTGTGAATGCAGGGGTCTGGACTAGACAAGGGATTTCCCTTCTCAGAGTCTCTGTGTCCTTATCTGTAAAATGGAAACAATACTAACACTTACGTGGTGGGCTGGAGAGTGCCTAGCCAGTGCTAAGATTTCCTGTCCCTTGCTGTCCCCATGAAAAAGGTGCACAGTCCCCCTGAAAGATCTTACCCCTTATCACTGAATGGGATGAACTGGGGGCAGCAAAAGTACAAACACGGGGGACATTTACAAAGAAACATTTACAAGTCTTCATAGGCTGATGGCCAATTGCCTCACTGAGTGGAGAGAAGCCCCTTGAGTGCCTCTTTTATTCCCAAGAGGAGATAGCAGGACTCAGTAGCCATGTGTGCCTTCAGCCCCTGTGCTTACCTCCACCCAGGGCACCATCGTTACTGGTTCATTCAGCTCTTCATTTGCTGAGTAAGTCTTATTGAGCACCTACTGAACAGCAGGTACAGACCCAGGCACTGAGGATATTCTGTGAATAGGCAGCCTCCCTGGATGACTGACGGGCCGACTCTAGTCCTCTTACTGCCTCTTGCAGCCATTCTCTGGCATTCCTTCACTCATCAGGGAGACAAATCCTTACTTCCTCTGTGCTGAGTGTGCGGCCAGTTCCATGCTACTAGCTGGGACCTAGAGACGAACAGACATAGGCCCTGCCCCTGCAGACTCCAGTGGGAAGGACAAAAAAAGCCCCACTGATGATTAAAATAAATGCTATCATAAAGGTCACAAAGAAGGAGCCCCTCACCTAGTTTGCATGGGACAGGAAGAATAGAAAAATGTGGCCTGGTGAGAGTGGCATTTGACCTGTGCTCTCTGCTCTGGGAAGACCCTCAGTGCCCCAGCAGTTGTCCACTCTACTGGGCCAGGTCACCCACAGGGACCCTCACTGTGTCCTCCAGCCTCATTGTTTGGTGTCCAGCCTTAACTCATGTCCTGCCAATGCCTCGGCTGCAGGGACTGCTGACAAGTGGGGCCCATCTCTGGGTCACTCAAGACCACCCTCCCTGTATTGTGTCCTCCCCCCCCCCTTTTTTTAATATTTATTTATTTTTGAGAGAGAAAGAGAGGGAGGGGCATAGAGAGTGGGTGACAGAGAATCACAAGCAGGCTCCACACTGTCAGAGGAGAGCCCAATGTGGGGCTCAAACTCACAAACCCTGAGATCACGACCTGATGCTTAACCAGTTCAGCCAGTTGAGCCACCTGAGCCACCTAGGGGCCCTCCCAACCCCCCCCAACCCATGTCCCTCCTTCTGCTCTCTCAATAATCTCCATTTCCCCTCTATTATTCCCTGACCCCAAGAACTTCCTCAATCTTTTACCTTTCCAAGGACAACCCAGTTTAGTTTTATTCTCCTCAACAAGCCTGAAACACAGATGTGTTGTTTCCTCCCTCTTGAGGAGAGATGTGGAAAAATCATCCTGCCTTTAGAAACATGAAGCCAGGCTATTTCCTGGGGTGACAGGAGAAAGGAAATGTTTACATACTTGGTGTTTTTCTCAGTAACTCAGTTACTTATTAGATGGCAGGCACTGGTCTAAAAGTTTTACATGTATTATTTCATTCATTGCTCATCACAGCCATATAAGTAGATCATAATACTCATTCTTCTTTTGCAATTGAGAAAACAGAAGCTGAGAGGTTAAGTGCCATGCCCAAGGTTATGTAGCTAGGAATGGTATTATCAAATGGCATCCAGTTAATCTATTTCCAAAGGTCAACTCTTAACCTTTAAAGTGAGGAGGGATATGGGGCACCTGGGTGGGTCAGTCAGTTAAGCGGACGACTTCAGCTGAGGTCATGATCTCGAAGTCCCAGAGTTCAATTCCCGTGTTGGCCTCTTTGCCGACAGCTCACAGCCTGGAGCCTGGTTCAGATTCTGTGCTTCTGTCTCTGTCCCTCCCCTGTTCACTCTCTCTCTGTCTCTCTCAAAAACAAACAAACAAAAACAAAAAAACAAAAATGAAAAACATTAAAAAAAATTTAAAGTGTGAGGAGGAAACAAAAAATTGTCCAGAGAAAGGTTAAGCCCTTACAAACCCATTTAAGGCCTTACTTACTCCTGAGGATAGTAGAAGGCCATTACTGGGTTTTACACTGAGGGAATCAGATCAGATTTCCATATCTGATGCTTCCTGCTTGCTGCAATTTGGAGATGGGCTACTCTTTCAACTTTTTCGTATTTCTCTTGATACCTCCTGTCCCATCCCACATCAGGCCTCTCCCGTTCTTCTTCCTTCCATAATTCCTCCATTTTCCCTCCAGTTGGAAGGACTGGAGCTTTGTGGACAAAGCTGAGAAGGCCCGTCTGCAGCACCAGGTCACTGAGGATGGAGAGTTCTGGTGAGTCCAGGACCCAAGAGGACCCTGAAGGGTAAGGGATCCAGTGGGGAGCTGAAATCTGAAACCTCAATCCCTGGAAAGAGGCCATCACATTGTAGCCCTCAGGAGATCTGGGCCCTGCTCTCTTCCTCCAGCCCAAAGCCCAACAGGATGGGGTTCTGAGAGGAGCCAGCCAGGTCACAGAAACAAGGAGAGCCTGGGACCAGGCCAGCACAAGGTGGCTCCTGCTTCGCCTATATCCCTCCGACGTGCACATGGCCCCGGCCACTTGCTCCCTGTCTCCTGGGCCAAAGCAGCTCTGCTTTGCTCACCCAATGCCACCCTCATCCTCACTCGGCTCATTTCTACTCAGCCCTTGAGTCTCAGCTTAAAGGAAATTTTCCGGATCCCTGTGTTTTGCCCAGAACTGGGATTAATTAGTGAGACTCATCATCCTTGAAATTGCTTGCTTAGTTGTCTGTCCTTCCTCAAACTGTCTTTCTTTGCGGTGAGCCCAGCACAGCACCGGGGCCCAAGGCAGAGGCACACGGTGCCATTGGGAGAACTGAATTGCTACCGAGCTCTCCCATAGAAGACACAGGAGTTTGAGCTATTACTGGAAGAGACAGTAGTTTGGGGTGGAGACATGAGAACTGACAGTGTTTACCTGAACGAGGAAGGGCAGGGGCGTCCCTGGGGCCATGCCCGAGTTCCTGTGAACTGTGGGATCGTGCTGCTCCGGTCCCCGAGTCTTACCTCTCCCAGCCTCCCATATGGGTCTCTCTCTTCCAACCTCTCAGGATGTCATATGACGATTTCATCTACCATTTCACAAAGCTGGAGATCTGCAACCTCACGGCTGACGCCCTGGAGTCCGACAAGATGCAGACGTGGACGGTCTCCGTGAACGAGGGCCGCTGGGTGAGGGGCTGTTCTGCTGGAGGCTGCCGCAACTTCCCAGGTGGGAGAGGCTCGGGATGGGGGAGGGTCCAAGGGCAACAAGTTCCAGGTGGAATAATACCATTCACTGAGGCTGTATTAAGTTCCAGGTGTATCTTATCTTATTAAACCCTCCCCGTTTTACCAAGAAGGAAACCACCTGCTGAGGAGTGTGCGGTGGGGAGCTGGTAACAACTTTTAAGCAGGACACTGTGTCGGAACAACACTACATTCATAATGCTGAGGATGGGACTGGAAAACGGAGTTAGCAGAGCCTGCCAGGGCACAAGCCAGAGATGATGAAAACCAAAGCAAGTCGGGGGCAGCAGAGATGGAGGGAAGAGGGCAGATTTAGGGAACAGAATATTGAAGAGTGACTTCAAGCTTCCCATTTGGAGGGCCCGAGTGGATGGTGTCAATGTCGCAATGTAAAACATACAGGAGGGAAAAATCAGCATGTTGTTTGTTTTTTTGGTGGAGTTGGTTGTGGGCTTGTGGGGAGAGGAGTTCGGTTTGGCCCATGGGAAGTTGAGGCACCTGTAGAAATATCCAGGTGAAGACGTGTCCTAGAGAATTGGATACACAGATTAGAATGGTACTTGGTTGTATGATTAGAACTTGATATATATTTGTGGAATATATATAGTTCAGGCATCATGGTCATGCAGGGACAGTTAAAAAGTGGATAAAACAGGAGCCCCTGGGTGGCTCAGTCAGTTAAGTGTCCGACTTTCCATCTCAGCTCGGGTCACGATCTCAGGGGTTTGTGAGTTGGAGCCCCACATGAGGCTCACAGCTGTCAGTTCAGAGCCTGCTTTGGATTCTCTGTCTCCCTCTTTCTCTGCCCCTCCCTGCTCTCCCTCTCTCAAAAATAAACATTAAAAAAAGTTTTTTTAAGTGGATAAGACAGCCTAGGGGGGCAGAATAGTGGGGTGGGAGAGAGGCCTAAGACCACATCCCAAGGACCAACAACATTTAAAGGGCAGGTGAGGAAAGGGAAACCATCAGCAGAGAATGAGACTCACAGCTCCGGGAGGGGGAAGAAGCCACACACAGCCAAGCAGTGAGGCTCCATCTCTATAAAGGTGGAGGCTACCCACACTTCCCCCCACATAGTTTGGCAAATGCCTGAGTCATGCCTTCTCTATTTATTGAGCGCCTAGATGCAGGGGATAAATAGGTTCCCTCTTATTTCCCTTCCTGACCTTTCTCTGAGAGGCAGATCTGAATGTACATTTCCTTCCTTGGGGGCACAGACACTTTCTGGACCAACCCACAGTACCGTCTGAAGCTCCTGGAGGAGGACGATGACCCTGACGACTCGGAGGTGATCTGCAGCTTCCTGGTGGCCCTGATGCAGAAGAACCGGAGGAAGGACCGGAAGCTGGGGGCCAACCTCTTCACCATTGGCTTTGCCATCTACGAGGTGTGCAGTTCCTGACCAGCTTTAGCCCAGGAAACACATTCCTTGGGGGTGGGGAGCCTCCCAAATACTCAGTGCCCCCACCCCGGGCCCCGAACTCCTAGAATCAGACCCTCATATGTCAGAATCTCTTAGATATTTGTAATGAGTGGAAAAAACCAGGTTGGGGGAGATGGAGCAGGGCTGGGCTGGGGCCGGCCAGATAGATGAGGAGTAGATGAGGAGTCAGACATCTGCATTCACTCCACGGTTGTCGGCATTCCCTCCCTGCAAGAGTTTCATCCTCTTTCAGATCTGAAGTCCACAGAATCTGAGCGTCTTCTTTTTCTGTTTCTCCTCAAGGTTCCCAAAGAGGTACAGAAGTGGCAGCGGCCAGCAGTTGTGTGCAGCATTACCTGGGGGTCCTGTGTCCATCAGTGGCACATCGGGAAGCTTCCTGGTGGGGTTTGAGGACAGGACTATGATAGGAGAGGGTCTCGCCTGGGTCACGCAACTCCAGAGCGGGTGCCTCAGGGTACTGCATGACCCCCTGACTATCACCCTCATGAGAAGCCCTTTCTCCCTTCCCACCAGAGACTCACACATACGCTCTCACACATTCATACGCACTTCTTCTCTCACACACACGCATACACTTGCTCACACTCATACACATTTGCACTCACAGTTACACACTCACGCACACAATCACACAGACACATTCTGAGGGTGACTGCCCTCTTTGGGATGGAGGAATCGCCTCCCTCAGACCCCAGCCAAGGCCCCTCCTGCCTCCTTGGGGTCCTTCCCCAGCCTGGAGGTGATTTGGAGCTGACCAGCAGCAGTTCTGGTAAGTAGGGGGAATGATAGACTTGACCTTCACTTCTGAATCACAACAGAAAAAGAGGAGGAAATGGGGTAGGGAGCTCCAGGGATGTTGAGCTATTTGAGGCCTTGGGAATCGGAAGTAGGTAGGTCACGACTGTGAACTGGGTAACCAGGGAGTTGGGGTAACCCCTGGACGGGGACTGTGAGCAGGACAGGACATCCTTCTGGAGGAGCTCAGGTCTCTCGGGCTCTTCTCCCCCTCAGATGCACGGGAACAAGCAGCACCTGCAGAAGGACTTCTTCCTGTACAATGCCTCCAAGGCCAGGAGCAAGACCTACATCAACATGCGGGAGGTGTCCGAGCGCTTCCGCCTACCTCCCAGCGAGTATGTCATCGTGCCCTCCACCTATGAGCCCCACCAGGAGGGAGAATTCATCCTCCGGGTGTTCTCTGAAAAAAGGAACCTCTCCGAGTGAGTCAGCCTGCTTTCCCCTCCTGTCCCTAAAAGCCCATGTGGCCCATTCCAGAGATTGGAGATGTGAGGTAGCTGGACCTGTCACCTCCAGGAATCCTGGGATATGTTGACCAGGCTGCCCTTCTTCCTCTGCTCCTGAGTCACTGGCCACATCTCCTCCATTTGTTTAGTCAGTCTGTCATCCCACAGATCTCTATAGAAAACCTACTAAGTTCCAGGCACTCTTTTTCTAGGGACTAAGGATAGAACAATGTATTAAACAGAAAGAAATCCCTGCCCTTATGGAGTTCAACATTCTAGCATGAGACAGCAATGCATAGGGGGAAAAAATATGCATATATGTGTTTGAGGGAGATAAATGATAAGGAGAAAGAAATACAGTAGGGAACAAGGATAGGAGGCATTAGGGGTGACGGAACTTTTAGGTGAGGTGACCAGGGAAGCCAGCAAGGCCACATCCTGCATTTTTTGTGCACTGCAGATGATTTCATAAGCCCAACTACTCTGGACTCTGCCCTTGAGAAACACAAAGTCTAGGGGTAGGTGGCTGAGTCTGGGCACCTGGGCAAAGCCAACAAGAACCCATGTGTCTGCACTTGGCTGCTGGGGATGTGCCTACATGGGGTTGGTTCCCGTGGTGGGGTATTAGTTCCTGTGGTTCCCTTGAAATCAGCTCTGACTTGGCCCTGAGGACCTGTGTGGCCTGGGCGAATTCTCTCTATGCTTCCTGCTTGCTCCTGGGGACAGTGAGAACCCGCTCATGTTTGTGTTTCTCCACAGGGAAGTTGAAAATACAATCTCCGTGGATCGGCCCGTGGTGAGTGCTTTAGTTCTTATGTGTGAGAAGGTCCAGAGGCTCACCTTCCCCCATCCAGGCAGGGGACATAGGGGCGGTGGAGGGGAGAGTGGGTATTGGCAGAGAAGATGGGAGTCTGGGGCCTGCAGGGCAATTCTTCCATGTTAGTGCAGTTTCTGTTTGTCCCAACTAGAGGTAACAGGCCTCACGGTACTGGGCCGTGTACTCAATCCAAGGTCTAGGAAACACAGAAGAAGAGTCCTAGAAGGGAAAAGCAGTTTGAACAGCGAGAGGGAGGGGTCAAGGCCATAGTAAGGGACAACAAGAGCAACAGATTGGATTATGAGAGTCAGTCTCACATATGGAAAAGAATACACACCAGCTCTGGAGTCAGCATCAAAACCTGGGTCCTCCACCTAGAGCTGGGTGATTTGGACAAGTTACATAACCCCTCATTTTCCTACTCTGTAAAATGGGGACAATAATATGTGCCTTGCAAGGCTCTTATGAAGTTTGAATCAATGAGATCATGTATGTGAAGTGCCTGGCATAGCACAGATCCTTAAATGGTGGTTATAATTCATATGCTTTATATCTCAAAAGGTACTTCCCACATGCATTACCTCACTTGATCCTTGCAAGGTTTCTGAGATGTGATAAGGTTATTATTATCCCTGGTGTTAAGGAAGTAGAGGCTCAGTGGGGTTAAATGGCTCCCATGGTTCACAGGTCTCATTAAATGGCAGGGATGAAACTGACATTCAGATTCTCGGAGCCCAGATTCTCCAGGTTCTCAGGCTGCTTCCCCAGTCGCCATGTGGAGACCAGTTCCCACTTGTTTGAGTCCCTGAGTTAGAAGCACAGAGTTGGTATATGTGGCTTCTCTTTGTTAAGGAGTCTTGTGACTGCCTTGGGCCTTTGGGCCTTGGTTTATAAACATCCCCTGTGCTCTGTGTGACTTGGGCCAATAAGAGGACAGCAAATGCCCCACTGAGCTATCTTCTGGGTGGTGACACTCAGGGCTCCAATCCTGACCCTATGCCAGTGCCAGATCTCCAAGTGCCTTCTGAATTATCACAGGACATTCATCTTAGGATTAAATGCATTTGGTTCTATTCTTATCTGTGAAACATTAGTAATCAGGGTAGTATATTGATCAGGAATCTCAAACTCAGGAGCTTATGGGAGCTGGCATGCCACTGAACTGGGTAGGGCAGGCACATGTGGGGCTTTTGATGTCCCTCCACAGACCTGTTCACCTGGAGTTCTCAACTGACACCTAGCTTTAGTGTTGGAGGGACAACCGGAGTGGTGGTGACTATGGCATCTGGAGGGTACAGGCAGCAGCTGCCCTCAGCTCCCCAGATCGTTGCCAGTGCAGCCTGCCAGACCTCCTAGTTTTATTTTGTTTTAAAGCCCCAAACTTAGATTTCCACATTAAGTCTCTCCCTATGTTATAAATATCTGCTAAAACAAAACGGGGGCGCCTGGCTGGCTCACTCGGTAGAGCACACAACTCTTGATCTCAGGGTTGTGAGTTTGAGCCCCATGTTAGACATGAAGCCAACTTTAAAAGAGTTTTAAAAAATTAAAACAAAACAAACCCCCCCAAACTCTGGAAGTCAAGCAAAATCCATTTTCAGGCCAGTTTGGGTGAGCCACTTTTTTTGGTGTTTTAGAAACTAACTTCACTTAAAAATATAAAACTTTAGCCAGAAGATTCCTTTCCTTGGCCGTGTCTAATAGGAGTGGACTATAAGAACAGCCACCAGAGCGGCCACCAGTCTCTGAGCATGGAGAACTCTGACCTCCTTTCACCCTCCAGGCCTCTTTTGGCTCTGTGTGGCCCCGATTTCTGGACCCCAGAGCCTCACTCCAAGCTGAGGCCCAAATCACAGGAAAGTCAAAAGCCACTGGGTTTTCTGGAAACTTGATTTTCACTTATTCTGCATTTGTTGTTTCCTTTCCTTATGCAGAAAAAGAAAAAAACCAAGGTGGGTGTAACAGGGTGAGTGGGTAGACAGCAGAGTGTGTTTGTGCATGTGTGTGTGTGACAGCATGTGTACCAGACTTGCCTCTTCCCTCACTGACCCCCACCTCGCCTTCCTGGGCCCAGGTCACAGCTAAGGGTGTGGACCAATGTTAGCTAACACTGGCCAGGTGAAGGCTATGGGCCAGGCACTCTTCCAGGTGCTTTCCATGGATATGCTCAATCCTCACAACAACCCCATGACATTGGTACTTTTTTTTTTTTTTTTTAATTTTTTTTTTCAACGTTTTTTTATTTATTTTTGGGACGGAGAGAGACAGAGCATGAACGGGGGAGGGGCAGAGAGAGAGGGAGACACACAGAATTGGAAACAGGCTCCAGGCTCCGAGCCATCAGCCCAGAGCCTGACGCGGGGCTCGAACTCACAGACCGCGAGATCGTGACCTGGCTGAAGTCGGACGCTTAACCGACTGCGCCACCCAGGCGCCCCGACATTGGTACTTTTATCCTCCCCGCTTTCAGAGAAAGAAAAGGTACAGATGGATCCGCTAAATTGTGCAAGTGTGGCAGAAGCAGCACTAAGAGTCCAGGCAGTCTGGCTCCAGAGTCTGCCCTGAACCACCATGCTCACCTTTCATATGAGGGAGGAGGAGGATGGCCAACCAGTGAAAATGGGCCTGATATGGGGGCTCTTGAAAAAACCAGGAGCACCCCTTCTTTCTCAGAAGTGCTAAGAAGGGCTTGATTCTTTGGGGTGGGGGGAACAGCAACTGTTTGTGTTTCCCAGGGTACAGTGAGAAACAGGTGTGTGAGGGTTTCCATGGAGAGAGTCTCGAGATGCCAGGTGCTTGCCCTGGAGGCAGGACTGCTCCTTCTCCCTCCTTTCCGTTCCCTGCCTCCTCCCCACTCCTCCTGTTTCCTTAGCCTGCTCTGTAGGGGATGACAGAGGATGCCCAGAGAGGCTAAGTCACAACCAGGGCTCTTGTTCCAGGTGAAGCTTGTTCCACATCCCTTTCTAGGCAAGCAACCTCTCCATAAGCCTGCTCCTCACAGCCATGGAACCCAACAGACCTATGTCCAGGTAGCAGTGGAGAAAGGGAAAGAGAACTTCACCCTCATAGCCCCAGAGTTGCTGATCAACTTGACTGGTTTAATGGGGAATGAGAGCTACTTGGACAGCTTCCCCTCTTGGGGTCTTGGGAGGTTGCTATGATCCATTGATTCACCAGGGCCTCAGTGTCCTGATTATAACCACTTTGCTATAACCACATTGCTAAAGGTGACCATGTGTGGTAAGAGCATCTCAGGGACCTCAGAACAAAGCTTTCATCTGGGACCAGCGGCATTGTTTCCTTTGTGTGGTTTTGGAATTCAGAAGTACAGTTGTTTAGCAACTCAAATCCCCTCCTATATCCTAGCTCCATGTACCCCATAACCTTCCCCTTGTCCCCAGGGCCTGTAGTGATGACTAACCCTTTCAGAATTTTGGTTTGACCGCTCAGAGTGCCATACAGAAATGACTGACCTTTGGGCATCCTCGGGCCCATGAGGTACTTAGCCACAGGCCTTCGGATGAGGTTTGGCATTAGTGTTTTATGGTGGTGCCTGGAAGGATCTACCATAGAGGTCCTCTAAGTGTTGACGCTGGTGCAGACCAGAGCTGACACTGATCAAGCACCTACCATGCAGCAGGCACTGTGATAGGGGTAAAACATACATTGTTTTCAGTTACAACAGTATCTACAAGGTGGGTGCTATGACTATTCCCCTTTTATAGATACTTTACAAGTATTCAGAGAAGTGAAGAGACTTGCCAAAGAAACAACTAATGAATGGGGAAACTGGAAGCCACATCGATCTGCCCCCAAACCCATGTTTCTTGCCCTCACTGATCTGGTGCAGGCCCCTTACACTCCAAAACCTGTGTTTTCCAGACCCACACTTGGGCCCAGAGATGTGTGCCTGGCAGGGGTGACTCATGGCCACACCATGGCCGAACCATGTCCATAGGCACACATTTCCCCTCCAACTGTGACCCACAGTTGCTCTAGGATCCTCACAGGCATCATTTGCTTGCACAAGACCCTTTGCTTGGAAGGTAAAGCAAGCCAGGGCTGTTGGGGCCTGCTGGGAGCCAAAGTTCTAGGAGCTGTTTCTGTAGGTCTGACCATTTGTGCAGTTCTAGATGAACCACATGGAAAGGCAGAAGGGGATTCAGAAACCGGTCCCGTTGCTTTTTTGCTTAGAGAGATTCTGACTGTCGCATTGCTCTCTGCACTGCAGCCATGAGCCCCTATAACCTTGCCTTCCTCTGGCTTTCCCTGTGGGGTGATGGCACCAATGAAGGGTGGCACAGCATGGCAGCCGCTCGCTGCTCTTTTTGTGTCCTCTTCACTTGCTTGAGCATGTCTTGAAAATATCCCTTATATTTGGGTGGCATCTTCAGTGTTTTTGCAGTAGCTCTATATTCAGCCTTGCATGCGATCCCCACCAGAGTCCCATGAGAAAGGCCGAGCAGGTTCTGTTATCCACATTAATGGATGCGTTACGGGAGGCCAGAGAGGTTATTGCTCGTTTGTGAGGACAGGACTGGAATTTTAGCCCTGTGTTCTGACTTCTCACCCATTAATCGGAGTCCTTTTTTCAGTCTGTCCTCTGCGGTGTCGCAGAGGTTCCTTGGAGGTGCCTCCGTAGCTGCCACAGCTGATACAGGTGTGCTGAGGGAAAAGAGCTCTGCCCTCTTCATCAAGCGGAGAGGCTTGTTTTTAATGACGTGAGATATGCTGGGCTTCTGGGGAAATTTAATTTGAACAGTGTTTCCATTTGAAAAAAAAAAAAGCCTAAAAATAATAGAACATCATTGTAGTGGATCGCACTACTTTTAACATTCTTAGCGTTTTACTACCTACCTTGTCGAACCCTCCTAGCTCTACCATCAGGAGATAAGGACCTGAGGTCCAGAGAGACTTAGCATCTTACCCCAAGTCACACAGCTTGTTAGCGGCAGGGATGGAGCTTGAACTGAGGTTCAAGAGCTCCCAGCTCTGCTCTTTTCCTCTTCACTGGACAAAGCTGCTCCAGGAGGGAGGCTGCCTCCATGTGCCCGCTCAGCCTGTAATCCTTGCTTCCTTCCTGCCCCTTCCCCACTTCCCTCTTCTCTCCAGCCCATCATCTTCGTTTCGGACAGAGCAAACAGCAACAAGGAACTGGGTGTGGACCAGGAATCAGAGGAGGGCAGAGACAAAGCAAGCCCTGATAAGCCAGAGAAATCCCCACAGGTTTTTGAGCATGTGGCATGAATGGGGTGGCTAGCAAACAGTGGGGGCCTCTGGATTGGAGGGGCTGTATGGTGGGGTGTCCCTTTAACGTCTGCAGGTTTGGATTTATCCCAGTGACCTTTTCTCTCATCACGTTCTCCTAAAATTTGGGATGCTGCTTGGGCGAATGTCTTGAGGGGGTGGCAGCCACACCAAGCCAGTCCCAGGCCTGGGAAGGACAGGCTAAGCCTGCCCACTGGAGCCCCCCAGCCAGGACAGCGAAGGAAAAGGAAGGCAGAACCTGGGACACAGCCAGCTTGAGAGAGCCCAAGACAGAACAACTCCTGTGCCCTGGTGTCCTCGAGCTCTTGACAACGAGGGGATAAAGAATAGTAGCAGAAAAGGGATGGACATCCGCACAGGAGTCCTGTGGAGCCCAGGGAAGGGTATTAGATTGATGTGGGGAGAGGAGGTCATATAAAGCTTTAGTGGAGATGAGGCTGAGGGACCAAAGTCCACAGATCAATCTGGGGCCACCTCCTCCATCGTGGAATGTCCATTGTGGAATGTCCTCCTCCATCGTGGCATGTGGGCATCCTCTGAGGATTTGGCCTCGATGACAGAGGTGGCAGGAAGTACCAAAATGGTCTGGTCCCCTTTGTCCTTCTAGAGCTCATTTGGTTCGGATGGTCAAGCTCAAAACAGTGGTGGGGGTGGGGAGAGAAGACCAAGGGGGCTGTCTACATGTCGGCATGGCTTATCTAACTCCTCTGGCTGGGATGTCTGGAGTGAAGGGTCGCTGGGCCTAGAGGATTGTCACTCCCGCTCTCTAGGTTCAACTGAGAAAAGCCATTTGTCCTGTACCCAGCTCCTGCTGCCACCTAGGGCTGGTTTAGGCACTCTGGCTCCCTCGACCCGAAGGAACTTTCCTCGTGGGTCCGTATGTCTCCCTGATCACTGTGAACCACTTTTCCTTTGTGCTTCCACAGCCACGGCCTGGCAACACCGGCCAAGAGACTGAGGAGCAGCAGCAGTTCCGGAACATTTTTAGGCAGATAGCAGGCGAGGTGAGTACCGCCAACCTGGACTCCTACAGAGGCTCCTCTCCTTGATTAGCTGCTCAGATGACCAGTTATTTCATTATTGTTCAGTAGGGGTCCTTCTGGCTTTTGGTGGAAACGGGGGATATGCATGTGTGCCACAGAAATCCACACACAAATCCTCAGGTCCTTGAATTTAGACCAACATCCACTTGGGTGCCTCGGAGGCCTTTTTGCTCCGAGCTGCCCACTGTGGTCTGGACACTGAGGGTGCTGTGTCTTCCTTGGAAAAACCCCAGCCTCCCGTGACAGAATAGCACTGACAGGGACTTTACCAACATGGAGAGCTGGGATTTGTTTTGCAAACCCTCTGTTCCATCAGCTACTGTCCCCTTGGACTGTCATTCTCTACTCCCTTCCTCCTCAGGATATGGAGGTCTGTGCAGATGAGCTCAAGAATATCCTTAACACGGTTGTGAACAAACGTGAGTGGCTCAGACTGTGTGTGGAGGACGGGCAGGCAATGAGTGTGTGTCCGGTTATCTGAAAGAAGCTCCTCACTCTTCTCCATACCTCCCAGATAAGGACCTGAAGACACAAGGGTTCACGCTGGAGTCCTGCCGTAGCATGATTGCTCTCATGGATGTATCCTTCCCGCCACCCTTCCCCCGCCCCATGCAGCCCCTGGGGGCCAAAGCAACAATGAGGGTGCCCAGTGAGAAAGAGGGGCCGTTGGAGGAGGCACAGCAGGGCAAGACATTGGGTTGTAACCAGCCCCTAACCTCTGCCCTCACTTCAGGCCTGGGATTCTGCCTAAGGCCCTGCCCGA
Organism: Panthera pardus; assembly: GCF_024362965.1. Lineage (NCBI taxonomy): Eukaryota > Metazoa > Chordata > Mammalia > Carnivora > Felidae > Panthera > Panthera pardus. The sequence goes on along the minus strand of NW_026526810.1, from coordinate 53,296,428 downwards.
GCAAAAATGGTCCTGAGGAGATAGGCTCCTTGGGTTTTAGAGCAGACACTAACTTTGGCTGAGAAGGTGTGGAGGGGAGGGTTAAACCCCAGGACAGGACAGTGGGTAGGATATCTGGGGCAGAGCCTTCCTGTGAGGCGACCTTCCCTGTAGTCCCCTAGACCCCCCTTCCTTCCAACCCAGGGGGATTTCGCTATGTGTGCCCTGTAGCCCTGACCTCCTTCCTCCAGACAGATGGCTCTGGGAGGCTGAACTTGCACGAGTTCCATCACCTTTGGAAGAAGATTAAAGCCTGGCAGGTGAGAAGAGAACGAAGCAAGGGAGTGAAAGAGGGGGTTAATTCAAGGGGTTACTATGTGACCTCTGTCCTGAAATTTTCTATTGCCAGAAAATTTTCAAACACTATGATACAGACCAGTCTGGTACCATCAACAGCTATGAGATGCGAAATGCAGTCAATGATGCAGGTGCTGGGGAAGCAAGTGGGTGGTGGGGATGTGGACTCGGGCTGGTGGAAGCAGGAGCTGGAGGGTGGGGGCAGAAGGCCGCTAGGGGCCTACTAGCCAAAGGAAGGAGAAAGTGCTTCTCATCCCCCAGGCCAGAGTGGCTGAGAGGCAGGGAAAATAGAATGCCAGGCTAATCCTCAGCCTCCTTCGTCCTCTCCCGTGCCGCCCCCTACAGGATTCCACCTCAACAGCCAGCTCTACGACATCATCACCATGCGGTATGCAGACAAGCACATGAACATCGACTTTGACAGCTTCATCTGCTGCTTCGTCAGGCTGGAGGGCATGTTCAGTAAGTGCGGGGGCTACCTTTCTGCACTCTTGTGCCCCTCCTCCCACAGTGTCAGGAGCCGCAATAGGAATCTCAGCCTGATCATCTTCTAGTCTACTCCATCCAACAGGGTCTGAACAAAAGCACAGACTCTCTTTAAGCTCAGAATGGGCTGGCAAAGGGAGGATGATGGTTGATACTTGGCCCAGCAGATTTTTGTGCTGAAGGACAACACTTAGGACACAGTCCTCTTAAGAAAAGTTACAATACTGGAGGGGAAGGGACCCTTTAACTGGCCTCTGGCCTGTGCTTTCTTCCACACAGGAGCTTTCAATGCATTTGACAAGGATGGAGACGGTATCATCAAACTCAACGTGCTAGAGGTAAAGCCTAATAGAAGCAGTACACTCACCACACGCCTTCAAATTCAGGGTGGAGGAATCAATGAAGGTGGAGGGATGGAACGGGAACGGAATGGAAAGGGAAGCTCAGCAAGGAATGTGGCTCGTAGGAAATGCGTACTGGGAGAAGGCTCCAACGGGGACTTGGATCCTAAAAGCTTTTAGGCTGGAAAATATACCTTTCTAGTAGAGATTGGAGAAGCATGCCATAAACCACTGCTTCTTAGAAAAATCTTCCCAGTGTCTGGCATGCTGGGGATGTCCCTTTCCCCCTACCCTATCACACCCTTAAGGTTGGGCTCTCTTTTCTTGTTCACATTCTGATCCTGGGACTTCCTCTTTCAGTGGCTGCAGCTCACCATGTATGCCTGAACCAAGCTGGCCTCACCCAAGGCCATACAGATCACTCAGGATTTCCATTTCATCCAATATAGCTACAGCCACTTACCTCAAAGGACACAGTAGCTGCACCTACCCCCCTCCCACCCCCCCCCCCCACAAGCCTCCAGGCGCCTCCTTGGTCTCTTTCCTCCTCTACTTCACTCCCCACTCAGCCTCAGGGCATCTGTCCATCTGTCACGCCCACACTGACCCATCAGTTAAGGAACGAGGGAGAACAATTTTGTCCCTTTGCCAAATGGAGGCAAGTGTCTGTCTGCCTCAGGTAGTTGTAGCCCAGCTGAGAGGCTTGCTCAGAATCTGAGTGGCCTCACTTCTGAAGGAAGTTCCTTAGCTTGCCCTAGGCTGTTCCCGGAAGCATTTGACAATGGCACTCAGCATTTGCCGTGCTAGAGTCCTCCATCACCTTCATGTTGTCCCACTCATGGGACAGTAACCAAACTGGTACTTGGTTCTGATTGTTTCAGGATGGGCCCGCTCCGGGATAAACTAGCTCAGTGGAAGAGGGCTTGGATACTTTGGGCTGTATGACTCATAAGTTTGGCTGCATTCTGAAAAGAGTTGATCTAAATAAAGGCATGTGTATGGCTGGTTTGGTTGTGTTTTTGTTTTCTCACATTTAGATATCAGCCAGAGCAGGGTTGAGTAGCTTCAAATCTTACACCCCTCTATCAGGCAGAGAGCCCTTGTTTCAGAATACAAGGATGGAAGACACATACACACACAAACAAAACCTGGGCCCTGTGTTAACCATGCCTATTGGTATTTCTTGAACATGGGAATCACTCAGATACTTTCCAAGATCGATGAGGAAAGGAAGGGGGAACAGCTGTTGGTGTACAGAATAGCAAGAATAAATGGGTCACCTTGTAACTGGAGGGGCTGGTTACCTGAGTGTAATGAAACCATGATGTAGGTGCAGTTTTTTGGGGAGTTATGCGTGTCAGGCATACGACACTAGAATTCAACATGTGTATACACTACAAAGTGATCACCCCAAAATCTGCTTACCATCCATTACCCTACAAGCAACCCTCTTTCATACCTATCCCCTAGTGCCCCACCCCCTAAACCCCTTCCCCTCTGGTAACCACAGGTCTGTTTCTGTATCTGAGTTTTTGTGATTCCACATATGAGCAAAATCATACAGTATTTGTCTTTCTCCTTCTGATTTATTTCACTTAGCTTAATACTCTCAAGGTCCACCTATGTTGTTGCCAAGAGCAAGATTTCATTTTGTTTTTTTTTTTTAAAGCTCAGTAGTATTCCATACATACACACCACATCTTCTTTATCCATGCATCCACTGATGGACATATAGGTTGTTTCCATATCTTGGCTATTGTAAAAAATGCTGCAGTGAACATAGGGGTGCATGTATCTTTTCCATAGTGGCTGCAACAACTTATAACCCACCGACTGTATGAGGGTTCCCTTTCCTCTACATTCTCACCAACACTTATTATCTTTTTGATAATAGCACAGAGCTGACAGATGTGAGGTGATAACTCATGGTGGTTTTTACATTTCCCTAATAATGAATGATGTTGAGTATCTTTTCATGTGCCTGTTGACCATCTGAATGTCTTCTTTGGAGAAATGTCTATTCAGATCATCTCCCCACTTTTTAATTGGGTCTTTTGTTGTGGTTGAGTTACCTGAGCTCTTTTCATATTTTAGATCTGAACCCCTTACCAGATGTATAATTTCCAATTATGTTCTCCCATTTAGTAAGTTGCTTTTTTGTTTTGATGATGTTTCCTTCACTGTGCAGAACCTTTTTAACTTGATATGGTTGCACTTATTTTTGCTTTTGTTTCTGTTGCCTTTCGAGTCTGACCACAAAAACATTACTAAGAGGATGTCATGGAGCTTACCACCTATGTTTTTTTTCCAAGAATTTTATGGTTTCAGGTCTCAGATTCAAGCCTTTAATCCGTTTTGAGTTAATATTTGCATATGGTAGAAGACCATGGTCTAGTTTCATTCTTTTGCATGTGGCTGATCAGTTTTCCCACCACTATGTATTGAAGAGACTGTCCTTTCTCACTGTATGTTTCCACTTCGTCAGAAATTAATTGCCCATATAGGTGTGGGTTTATTTCTGGGCTCTCATTTCTGCTGCATCGATCTGTGTATCTGTTTTTGTGCTGGTACCATACTGTATGACTCCTATAGCTTTGTAGAATGGTTTGAAACCAGGCAGCAATGATACCTCCAGCTTGGGTCTTGTCAAGATTGCCTTGCATTTTGGGGTTCTTTTGTGGTTTCATACAAATTTTAAGATTGTTCTATTCCCTGAAATATGTCATTGGTGTTTTGATAGGGATTCATTAAAATCTATGGATTGCTTTGGGTAACATAGGCATTGTAACCATATTAATTCCTCCAATCCAGGAGTATTGAGTATCTATTTGTGTCCCCAGTTTCTTTTATTAATGTTTTGTAGTTACCAATGTGTAAGTGTTTACCTCCTTAGTTCAATTTATTGCTAGGCATTTTATTCTTTTTGATGCAACTGTAAATAGGATTGTTTTCTGGATTTTTGATAGTTCATTATTACTGTTTAGCAATACAACATGTTTTTGTATATTGATTTTGTATCCTGCAACTGTACTGAATTTTTTATTCCAAGTTTTTTTGTTTGTGTGTTTTTTTTTTGTTTTTTTTTTTTACAGGATCTTTAGGGCTTTCTACATATAATATCATGTCATATGTAAATAGTGACAGTTTTACTTCTTCTTCTGATCTGGATGCATATCTTTTTCTCACCAAATTGTCTGGCTAGGACTTCTAATACTATGTTGAATAAAAGTGGTTAAGTGAGCATCCTTGTCCTGTTCCTGATCTTAGACAAAATGCTTGCAGCTTTTCCCCATTGACTATATTGTTATGTTATCATAAATGTTGAATTTTGTCAAATGCTTTTTCTCCATTTATTGAGATGATCATGTTTTTATCCTTCTTTTTGTTAATGTGGCGAATGACACTGATTTACAGATGTTGAACCACCCTGTATTACTGGAATAGATCCCATTTGATCATGGGTATGATCCTTTTATTTTTTTTAAACTTTTTTTTTTTTTAACGTTTATTTATTTTTGAGACAAAGACAGACAGAGCATGAATGGGAGAGGGGCAGAGACAGAGGGAGACACAGAATCCGAAGCAGGCTCCAGGCTCTGAGCCATCAGCCCAGAGCGCGACGCAGGGCTCAAACTCACGGAGCGCGAGATCGTGACCTGAGCTGAAGTCGGACACTTAACCGACTGAGCCACCCAGGCGCCCCTCCTTTTATTTTTATTTTTTTAGTGTTTTATTTATTTTTAAGACAGAGAGAGACAGAGCATGAGTGGGGATGGGGCAGAGAGAGAGGGACACACAGAATCTGAAGCAGGTTCCACGCTCTGAGCTGTCAGCACAGAGCCCGGTGCAGGGCTTGAACCCATGAACTGAGATAATGACCTGAGCCAAAGTCGGACGCTCAACCGACTGAGCCACCTGGGTGCCCCAATCCTTTTATTTTGGGGGGGATATGATTCCTTTTTAAAAATGTTTATTTTTGAGAGAAAGTGCGTGCGCATGAGCATGAGTGGGGGAGGGGTAGAGAGAGAAGGAGACACAGAATCTGAAGCAGGCTCCAGGCTCTGAGCTGTCAGCACAGAACCCAACCTGGGGCTCGAACCCACAAACTGTGAAACCATGACCTGAGCTGAAGTTGGACGCTTAACCAACTCAGCCTCCCAAGCACCCTAAGACATGATCCTTTTAATGTATTAATTCGATTTGCTAGTATTCTGTTGAGGATTTTTGAATGTCTATTCATCAGGAATATTGGCTTGTAATTTTCTAGTGGCATCCTTGTCTAGTTTGGGCATTAGGGTAATAATGGCCTTGTAAAATGAGTTTGAGAGTGTTCCCTCCTCCTGTTTTTTGTTTGTTTTGAAGAATCTGAGAATTACTACCCATTCTTCTTAAAGAATGGGTATTAATTCTTCTTTGAATGTTTGGTAGAATTCACCACGGAAGCCATCTGGTCCTGGACTTTTGTTTGTTGGGAGGTTTTTGATTATTGATTTAGTTTCCTTACTAGTAACCAGTCTGTTCAGATTTTCTATCTCTTCTTGATTCAGCATCGGTAGGTGGTATGTTTCTAGGAATTGATCCATCTCTCCCAAGTCGTCAAATTTGTTGGTGTTCATAGTCTCTTAGATTTATACTTCTGTGGTATCAGTTGCAATGTCTCCTCCCTTTCTTTCTGATTGTGAGTCCTTTTTTTCTTGGTGAGTGTGGCTAAAGGTTTGTCAGTTTTATCTTGTCAATGCAGCAGCTCTTAGTCACTGACCTTTCTACTGTCTTTGCAGTCTCTATTTCATTTATTTCCACTCTGATATTTGTTTCCTCCCTCCTACTTACTTTGGGCTTTGTTTTTTCTTTTTATATGTTATTTTAACTAGAACATTAGATTGGGATTTTTATTTTTCTTGAGGTAGGCCTGTGATGCATCCCACAGAATTTGGTAGGTCTTACTTCTATATCTTTGATTTCTTCAATGACCTACTGACTGTTCAGCGGCATATTGTTTAGTGTCCCTATTTTTGTGTTTTTCCAGTTTTCTAGTTTTTCCAGTTTTCTTGTATTTGATTTCTAGTTGCATACCATTGTAGTTGGAGAAGATGCCTGATAGGATTTCAATCCTGAATTCATTGAGACTTGTTTTGTTGCCTAGCTAATGATCAATCTTGGAGACTGTTCCATGTGCACTTGAGAAGGATGTGTATTCTGCTGCTTGAATGGAATGTTCTGTATGTATCTATTGAGTCCATCTGGTTGGGGCACAGCTGCTGCACAGGGAGGGTGGAACATGCCCAGCCCAGTTGCAGTGTACTCACCTGGCCCCTTTGTGGTGTGGCTGCTTGCATCGGTTCAGTGGGACACGGAGTATGCTCACCAGTGCTAGGAGGCTACAGGGTGAGCACCAAAAATGGTGCCCACCAGCTCTGTCACCAGCTGGTTAGAAGATTGCAAAACTGGCACCAGCCAGTGCTTCCATCCCCAGAGAAAGTCATTGCAGGTTCTTGCCTGTTTGCCACTTTAGGATTAGCAAGTGGGTCTCTCCCTCTGTCAGAGTCTAGGCACTTTTCAAATTATTTTTGCACTGGATCTCAGGATGAGTGGGTGGGCATGTGAGCCCTTTAACAGTAGATTCTTTGTTCCCTACAGTTCTATAGTCTCCCTGGACATAATCCCTGTTGATTTTCAACATCAGGTGTTTTGAGAGTCTGTCTTTCTGGTGCCAGACACGAGGGTCTGGGTGCCTCAAGTGGGGCATACTCCCTTCACTCCTCAAGGGAAAGCTCTATTTCTCGGATCCCTTCCAAATAGTGGGTGGCTGTACCTCAGGTAGGATCCAGAGGGTGAATGAGTTTCTGCCTCTCCTACCTGTCTCAATGTATCTCTTGTATCTTTCCTTTTGGAGGTGCTGTTAATCTAGTCCTCAGGTCCTTTACAGAGGGAAATTATTCCCTCTATAGCTGTAAATTTATTGTTATACCTGGGAGGAGGTGAACTCAGGGTCTTCTACACAGCCATCTCAAACCCCAGAGATGTAGTTTTAATCTTGCTCTTCCATTAACTAACCTGTTTTACGACCTTGGACAAATTCATAAATGTAGCTGTTTGCCAAACTTATCTGGATCGTGGTCTGTGGCGTATCTATAACCATCTTGTGTTTCCCACCTGGTTTTCTTCTTACTGTCTATTCCAACATGGAAAAGAAAGGGTGGGCTATTAATATCCAGATAAGGTAGCAAAAGTAAACAATTAGTAAAAGTACTTTATTTTCCTCTTGTATTTGCTTTATATCTTGCTTTACAAAGTTATGAAGTTCACAGCTTTATACCAAAATGTAAGAAGGCTAAGCTATTTGCTTATAAACATTTTTGCAGTCAAATGTCATCTGATTTCATTCTTCTAATCCATATTCAATATATAAAAAAATTCAGAGACCAAGGGTACTGGAGCAGCTCTAGGGCATATATTTCTCTTAAGCAGGAGAAAGATCTTCAACAGCCTTTCCTCCTTAACTTCCTCCCCCACTGATTCAACTGGGCTACGGCCTTGAATTTAGGGCAAATCTAGGAGTCAGCTGTCATGTGACCCAGCAGGGCCACAGACCTGGGGGCTGGAGGTGAGGTTAGAGGTTATTGTCTGGTAAGCACTATGTTTGGTTTACACCAAGATTTCACATCCACTTGCATGTGGAACTCATACAACCCAAACCACCTCCATCATGGCTTCTATCATATCCATTAGACGGCTTCTCTGAAATCCTGAAAATCGCGATCATTTGGGGCAGGGATGAAATCACAATTTTACCCATGTGGCAGGCATGGCCTTTGTATATAACAGTTTTAGGAGGTCTCCTTTTGGTAGCAGAAACAAAATTTTTAAGTGTGCGCATACAAATCATAGTGATTTGAGCAAACCAAGAGGATATGTGCTGTTTAAATCCCACTTCACAAGATACTTTGATCTCCCCCTCCGATGAATTCTTTTCCATAAAATATACTGTACCATTCGACTAAGTGTTGTATACCTACTCCCACCACATTGTCCACATACCTACTCACTAAAGTTGTCTACTGTATACAATATCCCAAAACAAAAACAAAAAGCCCCCTCTGTTAGACAAACAATCACGTGAACAGCGATAATATTGCCTATAAATTACAGGAAGGTCAGGAGCTAAACACTCAACTGCTCACTTCGGAGGCAGAAAAATATTTTCCCCACAAAAGTAGGACTGTAGTAGCAATGGCGTTTCCTCAGTTTCAAGTAACATCAGATGGAGATAATTCTTTGCTCTTAGGTGCTTAACTGCTTTCTAACTGAGTAGAGGAGCGCCAAAATAAGTTTTGAACCTGATTAAAAACTCTGGGATAAAACTTGAAGTGACTAATAGCTTGTCATAACAAACTGCCATTAAAACGCTAGCATAAGCACACAAAAGGACTCATAACCACAGTTTTCTTGGCTTCTAGCCGTTAGAAGTAGGCACAGGCAATTAAAGATAACATTCTAAAAATGGCCTCCAACTCCTTACAAGAAATGAGTTGGGTTTTGTCAGGTCATGTTAACACCTTCCTTCATTAAGCACTAAACACCAAGTCAAGGCAAAAACCTGAGCCACCCCTCTTCTCTAAGTGAAGACAGAGGGCTAGCATCAGTTAAGACACTGTAAAAGACAAAAAATAGTCAAAGTTCTGCATAACTTTCAAGACCCCTAAAAGTAATAACACAACCATAAGCAGCCAAGATGCTTATGGTGCCTTTATTTCTAAACAGAGGGCTCAAATAGTGCACTTAGGATAACACACTAACCTGCAATAAAAGAATTTCACACATTCTTGAAACAAAGACATTATTACCATGGCCTCAAATTGTGTGTGTGTGTGAAATGAGGAAAAGCATTACAGGTATAGGTGCCCACGCACATACACACGTCCAAGGAACATTCACCCTGCACACACAAAGGCAGATAGACTATGCACAATTCTACCAAAATTAAACCCAAATCAGTTGTTACTGATTCTATCATACCTTCAAAGGTTCCCCACGATTGCCCAACACCTCACATATCCCCTTCCTGCTGTCCAAAGGCTCCACCACGCTCATCTTTTCAGACATGTCCTCAGGCAGGACAGAAGAGCACCTATGTGTAACAGAGTATGCAAGACTATCTTAACACACTGACCAATCAACACAGAAATGCAGCTTCACGACAGCCCTGAATAAAATGCCAGGTGTAGTAATAATTTCTGACAGCTTTCCTGGGAAATCACCCTTCCCAAACCCACATGACAGCCTGGCTTCCCTGCTCATCCGTACAAGAAATGAGGAGGAGAGGTAAGAAAGCTTCTTAATCACATACAGAAACGGCACAAATACATTTTATGCAAGAGAATCTTCTCCTTTCTCTCTCAGGTATCATGCAAACATCAATAGTCTGGTCAAAAAGTCTTCCTATTCACAAGGATAGAAGTAAACAGCTTTTGGGGCCATTCGTTATTTAGCAGTAGCTCTTAGATTAGCTTTTTTTTTTTTTTGGATCCAGTAAGAACCCCTGGAGCTCTTCCTGGAAAAAAAAGAACACATACTTGCGTACAATTTCATACCCTCTTGAAACCTCTCCATGAATGCTTCATGAAGTCCCCCAGCCCTAGAGCCTGAGTGAAGACATGTGAGTAGGTGTGTGTGTGCACTAAAAGGGGTGGAGATAAACCTGCACGCTACGCGATCCTAGAAAACAGCAGGTGTCACATCCCGAAGCCTGGTATGTGGCACTGAGCTCTTTTCCCTTCTACCACTCTGAAGAATCTTTCAGAGTTTTGAGAATCCAGAAACAAAAGGCTAGAAAGCAACACTTCTATAGCTTCTCTCAAGAGTCCAGAGAAAATCCAGAAACAAAGCAGTCTCACTAGGCTTTGTTAATTTGTCTGCTCTCAGTGGACAAGTAGCGTCTTCACCCTCACCATGCTCCACTCTTCTTGGCCAGCTACAAGGAAGGTGAAGGCAAGACACCAGTTCAGAAATAAGTCTCTAAGAAGCCTGCTTGAGCCCCTCAAGACTGTATTCAGATGCTTTATCCTAACTCCCCCTTCTTGAGTGCTGCAGGTGGGTGGAAAGCACCCCAGGGGCCCAGAGGAAGCATTTGATGGCTGCCAACAGTCTGGGCACAGCTAGATAGTGGAGGAGAAAGGGATTTGTAATGGAGCAAACTAAAAGGCTGCAAACCCACAGCAGGACTGGCGAGTCAAAAACTGGAAAAGGAGATCTACACCTCCAGTTCAAACAGCCTGACAATACCCGCAGCAGTGAGTGCCTGGGTCTAACAGCAAAATTCCAAGGTAGACGTTGGGTCTGTGCACTATCTTGAACTGAGTACTCTTATCACAACTTGAACAGAGGTTCGAAAGGAAGTGCTGTCTGTGAGGACTTGTCATTATGTGATCTGCTGAGTTCCTAAAATATCAGCAGAGCAGTCGCTCTAGCCGTTAATAATCTACTGTGTGTCCCTTTGAGATTTAAAGCTAGCTCTGTCCATCTACAAAGCAAGAGGATATTGAAACACACTGCACATAATCGTTAAGAAAGGAAACTAGTTGCTTCTAATTTAAATACCCAGTTATTAGAACTAAAAAAATTAAAACTGATCCTAAAAATCTAGCATTTGAACAAACTTGTACTTAAAAAGCCAGACTATGGGTTTAAACCATCATAAGAACGTAAACTAAAACTTGCAAACTGAAATCAAGAAACGACTACATATTAATCATATGGGTCAAACTGAGTAGCCAATTAAGATCTGTATTTTTAATAAACATCTGGAGAATACTAGTAGCATAGATGACTATATTCCATGCTGTCTCAGAGAAGTATGGTTCCCTAAAATCTGTTTAAATTGGACAAACCTCCAGTAAGAACTTAAAGTGTAACTATCATCCCATAGAGCTGCCCAGACTTATGTTAGTGGTAAGCCTGGCTGGTAACAACTTTCTCCTTCCCTGCTTCTCTGGGGAAGGGAAGATTGTGGCCTCTGTGAGGGGCCGATGTGAAATTAGTTCAATTAATAACTTCCCAACATGGGAGGCAAAAAGCTTCATGAATCAATTTTGCTGTCATCCTCAGCATGTCGTTCAATGTGTCCTGCAGCATCCTAGGAATAAAGGGGAAAGAGCCCATGAGAGAAAAGTTGATAGTAAGACAAGAGACAGTTAAAGCCAAGGAGAACTTCATGGGCACATTCTAAGATCCACACATTAAAGGTACCTAGGACCCAGCACTTTGCTAACTTACATGAAAATATGCACTTCAAGATGAGTTCTTATCTTATACAAGAGCACTGTAACAAACCTCTAGGTTCAGTTATTGGATTTGGAACATTTGAAAACATTCTCTTTGGGCTCTTTCTCAAAAACTACCTAATTCGGGGCGCCTGGGTGGCTCGGTCGGTTAAGTGTCCGACTTTGGCTCAGGTCATGATCTCACGGTCCGTGAGTTCGAGCCCCGTGTCGGGCTCTGTGCTGACAGCTCAGAGCCCCAAACCTGTTTCAGATTCTGTGTCTCCCTCTCTCTATGCCCCTCCCCTGTTCATGCTCTGTCTCTCTCTGTCTCAAAATAAATAAACGTTAAAAAAAAAAATTACAAAAAACAAAAAACCAAAAAACTACCTAATTCATCATCTGAAACCTCATTAAGCTATTCCTCAAATCTCTGAATAATAATAATAAAAAAGAAAATCTCTCCCTATTTATTCCAATTCTCAACATTCTAATAAGGCAAAAAAGGTTTGCCTGCTCTGAGCAGTCGAATAGACCCCAGGTCGGCCTCAAGTCCCACTCAGGTACCTGTTTAGACCCTTTCCTAGCGGTGAAAAAGGCATCACAGTTCTTCCAGCGACATTTCAGAGTTTGAAAGTTTGGATTCGTATGGTCAGTGAGCAAATGTTGTTTTAAATGATCCACAACGCCAAATATCAGAGAGCAACCATGCCACTGGAAAGAGAACAAAAAGGAAAGTTAAAAAGTGTACAGGAAGCATGCAACTGCGATTAGAAAGCCCCTCACTTGTATCCTATAAGTTTTGGGCAAAAAAAAAGCAATCCCCTTAGGCTTTATTCTTAGCTAGAAAATGTAACAAAGCCAGAGGCACCCACATTAATTAACAATATCATGAGGAGCCTTGAAAAGCCTGGAAAGTCTTGACACTGTGTGATATTGAGAAGGCAAAGCACTAAGATAGCTGTATCGTTAAGAGAGATAAGGAAAAGGTTAGCAAAAATTGACAGACAACTTATCATAAAATTCAGTTTACACCACACTTATTTTTTTACCTTGCCATCACAGAATGAGTTCCTTAGTCTACTTATTTAAAAAGACTAAGAGCTCTCTGTAATACTGAAGGGGCTGTTTCTAACAATTCTAAGAAATGCTGATTTATAAACTTGAAAATAAAAATGTCTGATAAAACTACGTTGCTATGGAAGGCTGACTTTACTCAGAATCTTTATCACTTGAATCACAATCTTGTTTCTTTTTTTAAATTCTAATTTTACTATAAAATATGGGGCTCAGGGGTAAATGTGGCTCAGTCGATTAAGCGTCTGACTTCGGCTCAGGTCACAATCTCTCCATCTGTGGGTTTGAGTCCCCACTTCAGCCTCTGTGCTGACAGCTCAGAGCCTGGAGCCTGCTTCGGATTCTGTGTTTCCCTCTCTCTCTTCCCCCGTTCACAGTCTCTGTCTCTCAAAAAATGAATAAAAACGTTAAAAAAATTTTTTTAATAATAAATAAATGTGGCTCAATTCTCAGTTTCACTTGTTAGTCAGAAAGCATACAAACTCTGTCTTGGTATTTATCCTACAAGCCTGCTTCTCATAAATCTTACAATTCTAATTCTAACACGTTCATTTATTTTTTATTTATTTTTTGTTTTTATTTTTGAGAGAGACAGAGTGTGAGCAGGAGAGGGACAGAGTGAGGGAGACACAGAATATGAAGCAGACTCCAGGCTCTGAGCTGTCAGTACAGAGCCCAATCTAAAAAATGGAGGGTGTCAATTTCATTCCATCAATTCTACAAAGCATGTTAGGGTACTGGGAGGGGGGAATTTCAGCCATAAACGTTTCTTTGATCACTACTAATATTAGAACTGATGAAACAAATTAAGGCCTATAAGGAACAACATAAAAGTTTGGAGCTCCCACCCCAAAATAAAAACCAGGCAATTTAGCCTAGGCAATGGAAGTTTAAAACCTTCCAGAATACAAATTTTTATTGGCCTATTCCTCAAAAACCAATGTGGACACAAATCAAACTATTAATACAAGTAATCCCTGTATAAGCTAGTAAGCAGGTCACAAAATAAACACTTGCACTTATTTCGTAAATGGTTGATCCTTAAACAACATAGGTTTGAACTGCATGGATCCACTTATACATGAACTTTTATCAACAAATACAATATAGTACTGTAAATGTATTTTCGTTATGATTTTATCTTATTTACTTAAGTAATCTCCACACCCAATGTGGGGCTCGAACTCACAACCCTGAGATCAGGAGTCACATGCCCTACCAACTGTGCCAGCCAGACACTCCTTCTTACATTTTAGTAACATTTTCTTTTTTCTAGCTTACTATATTGTGAGAATACAGTCAGTAATACATATAACATACTAAATATGTGTTAATTGACTGTTTATGTTGTCAGGAAGGATCAACAGTAGGCTATAAGTACTTAAGCTTTGGGGGAGTCATAAGTTATATGCAAATTTTCAACTGTATGGGGTTTGGTGCCTCTATAACCATCTGCACTGTTCAAGGGTCAACTGTACTCTTGACATTTTTGTAAGCATGTACTGATTTTATAATAAACAAAAACCACCAAAGAAATAACCTGGGTGGATGATACATAAACATACCTCATATCTAATCTTAAAATAGATTATTCATGAAAGAAGTATGGAAGTATTTTATGTACAGTTTTAACTTTTTTAAATCATTGTTTTCAAATGTTTCTTGAGGATGCCTGGATGGCTCAGTCAGTTAAGCATCTGACTTCGGCTCAGATCATGATCTCACAGTTTGTGAGTTCGAACCCCGCATCAAGCTCTGTGCTGACAGCTCAGAGCCTGGAGCCTGCTTCGAATTCTGGGTCTCTCTCTCTCTCTGCCCCTCCCCCGCTCACTCTGTCTCTCAAAAATAAACATTTAAAAAATTTTTAAAATAATAAAAATAAATGATAAAAGTATTTTCTTTTTTTTTAATGTCTATTTTCGAGCACGCACACACAGACACACACAGACAGACACACACACACACACACACACACACACACACACACACACGAGCGGGGGAGGGGCAGAGAGGGAGGAAGACAGAGTATCTGAAGCAGTCTCTGTGCTGATAGCACAGAGCCCAATATAGAGCTCAAACTCATGAACTGTGAGATCATGACCTAAGCCAAAGTTGGACGCTTAACTGACTGAGCCACCCAGATGCCCCTATGTACAGGTTTTAAAAATAAGCTTCCTTGGCCTATAGCAGGAGGCATAAAGTAGACACTCAAATATAAAAATGCTTAATTGATGATGATGAAGATGTATAAATTAGCCTAGGGTTAAACAACTCCTAAGTCTGGTCATAAGAACAGTTTCACTCCTTACCCAACAGCGGTAATTCTGCATCAGATTCAGCCTCACAGCTTGAATACTGCCATCATAACAGCCAGTGTAAATCTGGGGGAAAGAAAGGTTTATCCTATCAGACCAAAACAACACACAAAAAACAACTACTCAATATCCCAAAAATACATGTCAAAAGCTCCTTGTACCAGCTACAAGAAAATACAAATCTAAACCAAGCCCAGCCCCAGAGTACAACAGTGGGGAAGTATCTTCTAGTATAGATACTTTGAAGCCTTGCTCCTTCCAGAACGCTGGCTGAGAGCATAAGTGGCAGGGCTCAGCGGCACCCACTTACATTGTAACTGGTCCACTCTGGCTACGGGGCATTGTATGCTACCTCGGGCATAATATATTAGCCGTCTGTGTTTCACTGGAACAAAGGGTTCTAAGGCTCAGAGTCTGAAAAACACCCATTCTGGTCCAACCACATAATTTAAAAATAAAATAAATCAAGGCTTAGCAGGGTTAAATGAGTTAGCTTCTACTTTTAGGTCTGCTTTCACTATGACATACTGGCCTAATCTCCTGACTCTATTCCAATGGTCTGTTCGGATCATAATGTCTCTGGAAAAAGCACCACTCAATTTTTGGGGGAACATTTTAAACTTATATTCTGTTTAATGGTGTTATCAGATTTTTATTGTAGTTATTTTAGCTATTAATAGAAAAGGGAATATTCAACAATGTCACTGGGTTACTTCTCGATAATAGCATGCCAAAAGAAAGAAAGGCATTCAATATCAGAATGCCTACCAGAAACGTGTCATTTTTGGAAGTGATAAATAGTAATATTGTTATCAGTTTGTAGTTTTTAGTAATAAGCATATTCAAAAGCAAATATGTAACATGGCTAATAACACTCACCATACTTTTATGGATGGTCATACACATAATCATGTCTTTGTGTCCTCCATAAACTTGCAATCGATCATGGGACTTAGGTGGAGGAAAAAAATAGAGAATTAAGGTTATTTATACCCTGTGGTTAATAAGCATAATCCCTGGAGGCCTCTGGCAGGTTTAGCACTAAGCTGAAGCACCAGTAGCATTTTCACAGAAACATAATCTAATGACAATCTTTCTAATAAGTCTTCAAGGGAGGAGCTGGTAACTGGAAATGAGAAAACTAACTTCTGTGCAATGTCAAAGTCTAAACCTGAAATTGCACACCAAGAGAACTAGACAGGTTTTAGAGACTAACTCTGCTCTCCAAAAACCATTTTAGTATTGACCTCTGTGAGCCAGACCATGTCTTTCAGAGCAGTGTTTCTGACAGTCCAAGGATCATCTGCTTCATAATTATCTAGAGGGCCTGTGAAAAATGCAGATTCCTGGGTCCCACCCCAGCCTTACTGTATTAAAAATAATAACAATAACAATAATAATTCAACACCCAACCCAAACAGGCCTATTCCCCAAATCATTCAAGCAAAATACTGGATCTAAATTCTACCTGTAATTCATAGACACGAACAAATTTATCCAGGCAAGCAGTCACCATCACTTTCCCTAGGATATTCACCACAGTCACTGCATGATTGTGACCTTTATAGATCCGCACAAGCTCACCAGTCTGCATCAGAAAAGAGACAAGTCACTAGACTGACGTTCCAGATTCCTTCTGACTTTTGAGATTTATGATTCTATTATTCCAAGTCGTAATTCTGAGCCTACTTGTACACAACGTAGCTGTACTAATTTTAACAGCTCAGGTACCTGCATAAGCATTTATTACAATATACATATATAATATGCATGAAATGTATCCTGATGGAGAGAACCTATTGTCACACAAAGAGAAGGGCTACAACTCTATCTGTATGTATTTTACAGGTTTTAAAGAATTTTCACTCTTATCATTTTGTTGTGTCTGGACAAGTCCCTGAGGTTGCAGTATCCCCAGGTTGATAGACTGGGCACTGAGCGTCAAAGAGCTGCCTCTATGACCTGAGCAGAATCTCTCAGCTGTTTTTATTTGTTCTATTTTAAACTATGTATCACATCCACTTTCTCAGAGCCTCAGATGCTCAATTTATCTCAGGTTTAAATGAGACAAACTAAACCTTACGTAAACTTTGAATCTGTCCCCCATTAAAAATTTTGAAGAGGCCAGAATTTCTCAAGTGCTCACTATCTTCCAAGAGCTTATGCAGGTAGGGATTACTATTAAGCTTTTCAATATAAATATTAAGGTTGCAATATAAAATGCAAGAGGTCTGAGGAATTCTTCAAGGTTTAATCTTCATTCCATTAAAGATTTCTTTACACCAACACAACCTACATGAATGTTGTGCGCGTGGACTGACTGATCGCTGGAGCCACTGAACACAAGGTCATTCACCACCTTAAAGAAAAAAATACATTGAGTTACATTTGGTAAAAGGTTCTGAGCTTTCTCTGTAATTTGCAATGCACACTGTTGAATTCTAACTTCCAACCCACTTTGAGATGAGCATCAACTAGATACAAGACACTAAGTTCCTCAAATTTTCTGAAATGAAACTTAGGGCCTACCACCAGGTACTCTGATGAAGTGACAATGTATTATTGGGTTTGTTACCTCGTCAGAACGATTGTGAAACTGCCTAGAAGGACTTTAAAGTGTATCTACATTCTATAATAAAATACACTGTTTCTCCATTAATATATTAATGTATTAAAATACAGTCCAACCCCAACCCCACAAAAAAAAAAAAAAAAAAAATACATCCCTTGGTCACCCAGGCCTAAAGAAAAGCACCATAATCTCCTTGCTCTTTTCCAGATGATGTGCTGTAGATAAGGCATTAGATGACAAGACAAATGTCACTCAAATCCTTTTATTTGTGCCAACTGACTCCTGTTATCTTGCACTGTACTTGCCTTCATGCAAAGAATGGTTTTGCTGTGGCCCTCTAGGGTCCTGAGAAGGAGTCCATTCCGTGCATCACGGACACTAATGGTACAGTCATAAGATCCAACAACAAGCAGCTTTCGGGCACCTTCCTGAGCTGTGGCAAGACAGCTGACAGCCCGAGGGCCATGGCATTCAAAGATTTCAAGTCGTTTGTTGTTCTGAAAAATAAGCCACCATTATATGAAATAAAAGCAGCTTGGCTGGTAAATATCAAAATCAACTCACCCAAATCACTACCTTGATTCAAACTCTTAAATTCTACTACCTGTTAAGTTCTCATACCCCATGCGAATTTTTTAACTTCCCAACCTCTGCTATTCCCATTCCAACTCTCTTTGCGTCCATGACTCCCTTCTCCCCCATTCTAGTGCGGGCATGGCAAATTCTTACATTATAAACACATTTCTAACTTCAACCTATACTATCTGATCCTAGTTAGCACTTGACTCTCTTTTATGCCTTCTCTCAGTTTCCTTAGGTTAATGATAACGGATGATCGACTTTCTTTTTCATACGCTCATACATTTTCCTTGCCACAGACCCAGAAGCTCTTTCTCTGTATTTTGTCATCCAAACTTTACGCAAACAATTTGTCATTTGTTTCCAAATTTCTCCACTGAGAATGACTTACTTACAAATAATTTCAGTAAGAATCTCTCATTCTCCACCTGTTATTCCCAAGTCCTTCTGATTTCTGGTTCTATGTCATCTCTCATGACATCATTTAGTGAACTAGAGAAGCCTTTTATATCAGAGTGGCATGGTCACATCCTGAATTCCTAAACATTCCTTTACCTCAGATCTTAGACTTGCTTCCCTCAGTCCCACACCAACCTTGTCCATAAAGTCTCCCATTTCCCCAAAATCTCTAAAAAGGAACATCAGGCACATGCAAAGGGTGAAACTCGTAAAAACTTCACAAAAGAGCAGCTGGTAGCCTCCAGGGCTAAGCAATGACTCCAGCCATCATAGGTGCTGGGGAAACAGCCTGATGGGAGTTTAGAGACCACTGGTGGACAGGCTCTAGTAAACAGCCCTGGCTTTCTGTTAAGACCTCAGAAGCACTGCATTCAGGTGTATGGACAAACCAACAAGGGCTCAGTGCTCACGAGGCTTCAAAATTCCGATGTCTGCAGAGATTCTCAAATCTCTGTTTCCAAATCCACCTTCTCTGTGGCTTTTCAACCATTTACATTTCAATTTCTTGTCTTCATCCTGCCTCAAAAGTCCTGTTCCTGACTTTTGTCTACCTTTGATGACATTACTCTCACAAAAGAGAATTAGAGAATTATCAAGTTTTATCCTTTAAAATATTTTAAATTTATTCTTTCTTCTTCATTTCTTTTGCCCTAACCAAATCTAATGTAGGCTGTTAACACTTCACATCTGGAATGTAACAACCTTCACTAATTACCCTTCTGTGATCTCTTCATAACTTGGTACTTGATTACCTATGTGCTAGATTCTTCTAACTTGATTTTAAGCTTCTTTTAAAAAAAAATTTTTTTTTTAAACTTATTTATTTTTAAGAGACAAAGTGAGACAGAGCATAAGTGGGGGAGGGGCAGAGAGAGAAGGGAGACACAGAATCCAAAGCAGGCTCCAGGCTCTGAGCTGTCAGCACAGAGCCCGACACTGGGCTCGAACTCACGGACTGCGAGATCATGAATTGAGCCGAAGTCGGACACTTACCCGACTGAGCCACCCAGGCGCCCCTAAGCTTCTTAACAGTAGAAGGCATGATGTACTTTATTGTATCCCTTAGAAGCAGTGGTTCCAGGGGCGCCTAAGTGGCTCAGTCGGTTAAGCATCTGACTTCAGCTCAGGTCATGATCTCATGGTTCATGAGTTCGAGCCCCGCATCGAACTCTGGGCTGACAGCTCAGAGCCTGGAACCCGCTTCAGATTCTGTGTCTCCTTCTGTCTGCCCCTCTGCTGCTTACACTCTGTCTCTCACATTGTCTCAAAAATAAATAAACATTAAAAAAACAATTAAAAAAAGAAGTAGTGGTTCCAGCTCACATGTGGAAGGAGAGTTGGTAGGTATTCACTACACATATGAATAATATTATAATTGGGCATAACATAGCAAACATTCTAATGTGCTGTTAAAAGATGACCAAATGACTTGGGATATGGCACTACAACTCATTAGCAACCAAACCCATCAACTCTACCTCTATTATCTTTCATCCATTCTCTTCTCTTCATCCTTAGTCTAACCTTTCATGTCACCTTCTACTACAAAGCCTCCTAAATGAGCTCCCTGTCTCTACTAGGACCAGTATTTTCCTATCTCATCAACTCCAGAGTGACTTTCTCTAAAATACAAATTCAATCATGCTTCTTATACTTTAAAGTCTACAAGACGGAAGTCCATCTACATTAACAAAGCATATAGGGCCAGCAAGAACTGGTCTTTCCTCATTTCCTAGGCATCATCCTAAGGTCTAGAACATAACAACAGATGTTCAATATAGGTTCATTCAACAAATGAATTTCTCTTTGGGTTAGGAAAGAATGAAGCCATACGGGCTTACAGACAAACCTATGACTTAGTTCACATTACAGAACAGGCTATCCTCATGAAACTCTCAATCGGTTCCAAACCACATCAATGTCATACTCAAAAGAATTTAAGCTCATTTTTCATGGTGTCATTCTTAAAATGAGATAGACTAGTTTAACCTATGACTCATAATTTGGACCCAAATCATCAGGCTTGGTTTAATTTAGTAGAGTTACCTTTTGGGCCTGGCACATTTGAGCCTGAGCAGACAGAATGCAGGATCTTGTTTCACTTATACCAGAAAATAGCAGTTTTTGAGCAGCAGTTAATTCTGTCATCTTCTCACACAAGACAACAGGAAAATGTCTGCCTTCTACTTCTTTCCACACATTCTCACACTACTTTCAAGTGGCATGGGAATTCAGCCTTCTCCCCTCAAACACTAACCTTTATGTTAAAGGTGACCACGGTGCCATTTGCCAGTCCTGCATAGAGGGTTCGCCATCTACTATGGAGGCAGAGGACCCGGTCTTCCAGCTGTAGCTGCTCCACACACTCTCGCGTCTAATAAAGCACACAACACCTAATCAGCAGGGGTTCACAGCAAATAAAGGGTGACAACAATCCTTTTCCAAGCAGTGTGTGACATGATCTTTATGAGGAAGGAAATGCAGCGACCTCTGTTTTGTACAAAATTATCTTAGATTCTTTTTCCTTTGAAATATGTGGCCAAAGAACCTCAGGCTATAAACAAATCTAAATTCTAATGTTACTCATGTTCCTAATTTGTAATGTAGAAATTCTTCAAAGGACACTAAGAAGTGGGCAAAAAGATTACAGCTTGATGAAAACTCAGATGATGGCTAGCATTTGTTTAGTAATAAAGTATTTTTATGTTTTTTTTTTCTTTTATTCTCTCTCTGTGGAGGAGTGAAAAAAAAAGGTATTTTTAATTTAAGGTACATACTTTTTTTTTTCTTTTTTAGATTTAGCACCACTGCATGCTTAGTAGGCTACAGTATAGCATCAACATATCTTTCATATCCACTAGGAAACCAAACAATTCATTTGATCATTTTATTGTGATACTCTCCTTACTGCAGGGGTCTGGAACCCAGCCCGCAATCTCTGAGGCGTGCCTGTACTAAAAATGGTTTGGAAGCGTAAAACAGAGAGTGGGCAGAATGAAGCATCTGTTTCAGTGTCTCCACTCTACACAGTAAACGCAGTCAAAGCAGTTTAATATCACTTTTGATTTGTCTGGACCCACTTACCTTAACATTATAGCAGCGAATGGTGTGGTCACTGGAACCAGTGTAAAGGGCAGCATTCTTGCCAGAGGTTTGGGTAACCAGGAGGCAGTTCACTTTGGAGGCATGCCCCTCAAAGACCCCAATGCACTTCCGACTCTAAAGTCAAGCGCATATCAGATTATTACTTGTGGATACACAAGGATTAGGTAACACATTTCCTTAGCAATAACAAAAATGTTAAAACATATTAGTTCTCTGCTGCATCCTCAGTGCTTAGGTTAGTGCCTGTTATTACACAAAAGGTGCTCAGTAAATATGTGTTTACTAAATGCCCAGCTGTCACATGGACTAAGTACCCACAACTCTGTTAGCTGAGCCCTACCCAAAATTCTTAAGGCAGTTTGCTGTAAGATAGATCAGAATTTTAATTAATGCCTGGAGCAAGGCTCTCCAACATAGGGGCCAAAGATCTGACAAATCCAAACTGTAGCTAATTTCCCAGATGAGTTCCTTCATTTCCTTGGTAACTTGTGAGAGAATGTTCCACAACATTCAGAGATGTGTCAGGCCCCTAGTGGGGCCACCAGGGGTGGTTTCACACAGGAACATCCTAGATATTATCTTTGTGCACATATTCAGATCTACTTAAAATACACACACACACACACACACACACACACATTTATCTTGCGATTTAGAGTTAGAGTCAATCTCCCAAATCTTACACTCATACTTCCTGGCACCACTGCTTCCTTCCTTCAGACATCCTTCTTGCCCCTTCACATCACTAGGCTATTGGAACCTAGACACCTGTTGCCTAGGACACATTTTCATGGTCCATCATCTAACCTTTGGACTTTCAAGGACTTCAGTAATTTCAAATACTTTCATGGTATTTATTCAGACAACATAGTGCTCTTAAAGTTTCTTAAAGATCATTATTGGGGCGCCTGGGTGGCGCAGTCGGTTAAGCGTCCGACTTCAGCCAGGTCACGATCTCGCGGTCCGTGAGTTCGAGCCCCGCGTCAGGCTCTGGGCTGATGGCTCGGAGCCTGGAGCCTGTTTCCGATTCTGTGTCTCCCTCTCTCTCTGCCCCTCCCCCGTTCATGCTCTGTCTCTCTCTGTCCCAGAAATAAATTAAAAAAAAAAAAAAAAAAAAAAAAAAAAAAAAAGATCATTATTGATAAAATTAATCTGATGTATACCAAATTTAAAACTCAAGAGTTCATTCTATGAAAACAGAGAGTAACGAGCATCAGATTATCAGTGATGGGTCCTAGAACACTGTTGCTCTCCTAATCACTTGGGACAATTAATCAACTGTGAGGAAAAATGCCTCCTCTAGTACCTCCCCAGTATTTTCATTCTATCCTCTCTATTATGTCGCAGCGATCCGACTGACCTCATCACCACCTCCAGGACCAGGACCTGACTGGCCCAGCCTTCTGTTATCTCATCTCCCTTTGCCAAGTGGTTGTTCAGAGTAAAGCACAGGACCCTTTTGGTAACGGGAGAAAAAAGAAACCCCAGCGGCATCTGACATCGGTCTATGAGCAGGAGGAGAACTAGCGTTAGGAAGAGGTGATACCAGAGAAAGCAGTGTGGACAGACAAAAAGAAGCTAAGTCCCCAGGGACCCTGCTGAGCCACTGCATCAACTTTATCTACAGTTAGTCTACACATCTCTGGACAACAAACAGATACCCCTATTGTTTAAGAGAGTGTGAATCAGAGTTCCTAAAACCTGCAAAAAACCAAAAAACATTCAAATTGATATATCAACTCACCACCAGATTATAAACTCGAACAGTTTTATCTGCCGAACAGGTGTATAGTAAATTCCCAAATATCTGAATTGCATTCACTGCGGCTTGGTGCCCCTCAAAGCTCCCTTCTGTGGGCTCATCATCATCTCCTGGCTCTGAAGATATTTCTGGAAATCAAGAATGTGTTTCAGAGATGTATCAGCTTTTGTCTGAAAAGATACTCAAAAATTAAAACCATTACATAATATAGTGGTCCTTGGATTCTCCTTAAAACCTGTTTCCTCTAGCAAAACCCCACATTTTCCATTAATGATCTTCGTTATGAAGATTTCATAATAAGAGACTCTGGGAGAGAAAGCCTCTCACTGAGGAAAAAAGACAGATACTCATTTTTTGAGTGATACCTGGAAGTACCAAATCTCTCCCCACATCCTCTCTTCTGCTGCCAGTTATTTTGTTGAACAAGGCATTATTCTTCAAGCAATTCCTTCTCAAAGCAAAAGCCCCATGAGCCAATGAAAACTCATTAGTTGAACAGATAGGAGAGATGGGAATAAGAAAATAAAAAGGCAGGATTTACAGGACACCATAATTGCTGATCAAAACAATATTCTTGGTGACAATCCCCCAACCCTATCCTAATCTATAGGCATACTTAATAAGATTTAAAGCCTGGCTCTAATATTTATAAAGCTTTTTTTTCTGTGGCTAAATAAAACTGAATAACCAAATACCTGAAGAGTTCTTTGATCCTTTTATGGAGGAGATCACAGTCTGAGTTTCCGCCACACTACAAAAGAATAGCAAAAGTCTTTTTAGCGGATGTGAATAAGACAAGCAATAACTTAAATTTTCCTGACTCAAGGATTGTTCTAAACACTGGGCACGCAGCAGTGACAAAAGAGATCAGTTTTTCCATTTGAAATTTCTATATGAGAGGAAATATAAGTATAGTATATATTTACAACACAAATGAGAAAGCAGAAAATCTCCACTGCCAAGGTTTGATTTTTCTACACCCATAATCTCTACCGATTTTCTATACATTTGATTCATTTAAAAATTGATTCATAGGGGCGCCTGGGTGGCTCAGTCAGTTAAGCATCTGACTTTGGCTCAGGTCATGATCTCACAGTCCATGAGTTCGAGCCCCGCGTCGGGCTCTGTGCTGACAGCTCAGAGCCTGGAGCCTGCTTCAGATTCTGTGTCTCCCTCTCTCTCTGCCCCTCCCCCGTTCATGCTCTGTCTCTCTCTGTCTCAAAAATAAATAAAACATTAAAAAATTTAAAAAAAAAATTGATTCATAACCAAAAGTTCTATTGTTTAAGGAAAGAATAATGGCGAAAGTTGTTCTGACTGGACCAGCACAACATCCTCCTTACCTTACAGGGATACCATCTTTATAACGAGTGCCAATCTCACTGGTAGAGCTAACTTCATCACAACCAGAACGAGAAGTTTCTAATGAATTTTGCTCTGTGGAGTTCCAAATATCCTTTTTAGATGGACTGTCTGGTTTCTCTTCTCCGGATTCAGAAGAATCAATGGCCACCACTTCCAACTGCGGATTAGGAATTTCTAGGACTTCCAGAGATGAGTCACTCTCTGGCTCATCTCTGACACTCTCTTGTTCTGGGCCAGTCCTGCTGTCTTCCCAGGTGGAGGTCGTTACTTTCCCCCCTTTGGTTGACTTTCCAGTCTTTACTTTCCTTACAGGTTTAGCAGTAAATACATCCTGTTCGGTGTCACTGTTCTCAGGAACATGAGCAGCCCGAAGAGTTTTCTTCTTCCTAAGTTTCTTCTTTTTCTTGTTTCCCCGAGTTTCAGCTGATGTCAGAGTAGACTCTGCCTGCTGCTCGGGCTGGTCAGCTGGAGAGTGGGGCTCTTTCTCTAAGGGGGTTTCGGAAGCAAACGACAATCTTGGAAAAGAACTGGTACAGGCCTCAGACCCACTGTTCCCTTTGATTGGCTCATCTTCTTTATTCAGGCTTGGAAGACCAGTTGGTTGGGAAGAGGCAGTATTATCTCTGTTTCTGGTATTTCCTTGTTCCGTGGAAAACTTCAGTTCTTGGCTAGGCTCATGGAAACTTTCTGTTAGCTCTGATAAAGATAATGCTGCAGGGATGACTGGATAAACTGGATAACTGTCACTGTTCTCTCCTGAAATAAGAAGAAAAAAATATTGCATCTTCTTCTGTATCTGCGATTTATCATCATAAACTGCCATTATTTACCACTGATCGAATCTCTACTGAAAAACAACCTTTTGACATATGCTAACAAGACTATGACTGTTAAAACTGTTTCTCATCCCTTGGCTTCCCATAGCCTGCAGAAATTTCTCTTTGCCTTGAATTAAATCTCACAAATAACATGTCTTATACCCTACAAAAGCTCCTTATGGGCAGGGACTCCTTCTAGCCATCTCTTTTTTTTCTTTCTTGTTTGAAATGTCCCCATGTTTAACATGATGTTTTATTCTTGGTACACACTGAAATATCTACTTAGCTGAAGTGCTTTCACCTTTATGTCTTAGATGTTTTCACTATGCCACTTTACCTGAGACATCACCCAGTTTGTTTACATAAGAGTAGTTAAAAAGTCAGTTGACTTAACAAAGTCTATTTTCTTTGACATAGTTATTTCATGTCAAGGAATTCAGATTGATGAAATAATCAAAGATATACTCAAAGACATATACAATGTAGTGTTCTATGCAATATTAAAGAAAAAAGGATAAAAACTAAATACTCAAAGGAGATTGTATAAATTACTATCTACCCAGATTACACAATTTCTCAAGTATTATTCAAGTAGTAAAATTAAAATATTTTACACAATTACTTTTATGACACAGGAAAATGATCATTATCTATTAAGTGGAAAAAAGCCAGGTTATAACAGACTATGATTTTGCCTTTTTTTTTTTTTTTTTAATTTTTTTAACGTTTATTTATTTTTGAGACAGAGAGAGACAGAGCATGAACAGGGGAGGGGCAGAGAGAGAGGGAGACACAGAATCGGAAGCAGGCTCCAGGCTCTGAGCCATCAGCCCAGAGCCCGACGCGGGGCTCGAACTCGCAGACGGCGAGATAGAGACCTGAGTTGAAGTCGGACGCCTAACCGACTGAGCCACCCAGGCGTCCCGATTTTGCCTTTCTATAAACTCTATGTGCAAATACACAAACAATTACGATTGAAGAAAGACTGAAATAATATATAACAAAACAACATATCTACATTTTAATCGCTTCCCAATTTTTTACTGTGAACATGAAATATTTTGCAGAGAAAAAAATCTAATAAAAATCAATTTTTAAAAATATTAACTTAAGGGGCACCTAGGTGGCTCAGTTGGTTGAGCATCTGACTTCGGCTCAGGTCATGGATCCCGTGGCTGGTCAGGCTCTGTGCTGACAGCTCAGAGCTTGGAGCCTGCTTCAGATTCTGTGTCTCCCTCTCTCTCTCTGCCCCTCCCCCGCTTGCTCTCTTTCTCTTTCTCAAAAATAAACATTAAAAAAAACCTTTTTTTAAATACTAGCTTAAGAAGTCACTATAATACTTATTTACCAGTTTTTAAAAAAATACCAAATACTATTCACACAAAAGCAACAAAATTCAAGACGAAAGATAATATACATTTGAGCTAGAAAGATATCTAGATTAGTACTGCAACAGGTAGCAAAATCTAGGGTAACTCTTCAGACTTTTTGTTTTTGCTCAGGTCACACAATGGCAGTTTATTTTTACTCAGTTTTCAGTATAGCACCATCGTGGTTACACAAACTTCAGATAAGGTTTAAAATAGCTTAGAAGTCCTTCTCCAATGGTAAATAAGTGAGTGTTATTTTATGCAAAGAGTAAAAACCTTGGCCATTTCTCAAAACCACTCAAGTTCCTAATGATGATCCTAAACCTGTGTCCACTGCCTTTTATCATGGCCACCTGCCTCTTAGGCTTATATTAATCCTACCTTGCACTTTAATGACAAAGAAAGGTAAGTGCTGAGAAATTCAGAGGACATATCTAGAAAATTGACTGAACAACTTCAACTCCATTTCTCTCACAAAAAAACAAGCAGCATCAATCCTCATAATGGAACATTTTAGGTGTTAATACAAAGTCAATTTAGTAATCCTAGATTAGAGAAAACTGAGGACAAGTTACTGATATTTAAACAATCCTCCTAAATGGAGGAAACATTAAGAACAATTAATTGTAAAAACTTTAGTTTTAATGGGCAGGTATGACTTTACATCACTGACCTAAAACTGCCCTACACCTTCTGCTGGGGTTGCCCTTAACCCAGAGAAAAGTTTACATACTATTAACTTGCGGTAATTCCTTGGACACATTGCCAGCAGAGCCTTGTGACACAGCGTTCACATTCTCGTCTTGCTCAGGAGACATGGGTTCTTGTTTAATCTGAACTGAGGAGTCTGGAGCAGGAACACTGCCATGGGCTTGGAAAGTAGGAGATGTGGTTACTTGGAGAGGGACTCCGGTGGATGATGGAGACACATGGGAAGATGGAGGCTCCAGAAATACTGGGAAAAAGGGAGTAGGCAGCAGCGTGGCATCAGCAGATGTTTGAGATCTACTGTTCCTTTGTTCTCGCGAAAGGCTATAAGGAACCTGGTCAGGGCGCTCAGAAGGTTCATATGTTTCTAGAATGGGAAACATACGCACATACAAATGCAAAAATGTTTTCTGAAAAGCCACTCATTTCTGAGCCAGTTTGTATTTCTAAAGATTACAGGAGAACTTTAAAGTCCCTCATTCTTCGAAATGTATGAAATAAAATCCATACAACCAACAAGCACACAGGTAGAACAGGTGTTAGTATTCCAATTTTTCAAATTTTAAGTGATTTATCCCAAGTCACATAGTTACTAATGGAAGAGCCAAGATTTGAACCCAGGTCTTTTGATTCCTAACACAAGGCTCTTCCTGTAACATACTGCCTCTGTTGCTAAGCATTTTCAGGGAGCACAGCCTCACAGGCCTTTCTATAGAAGGATGAAAACAAGGAGACAGGAGAGGAAAACATTTGACCTTTTCACGACTACTTTAATTCCCCTGCATAGATAACAAAGAAATAATAAGCTACAGAGGATCCAATCCATCAGATTCTCTCCGAATACCTTGTAATCCCTGCAGAATCTGTATTCTATGGGTCCGCAGTGCACTCATCTCCATAGTTATCTAAAAATAAAGTAATCTGTTAAGCACTGTGAAATCCAACTTTAGAGATAATCTATTCTCATTAAATGTTCCATCCGCTGTTACCTGCTGCTTGAGCATAAGTAGCCTCTGAACTTCAACATAAGCTGTCTGAAGAGCTGTACGGGCTTGCAGAAGGTTGTTATCCATGCACTGCAATGATTTGCTTAGTTCTTCCTCCCTTAAAGAAATACTCAGCAGCTGGTCAACCTGAGAACGTTCTGCCAAAAGAAACCATAAGGCTCAGTTTAATACTGCAGACTTCTGAATAATACAGCCCTCAGAAGGTGGAACTACCTCAGTTCTCTAGGATAAGCCTTTGTTTTTCCTCTCCAATAGGTCACTGCAGACTCATCAAATCTCACAAATCATGTGGTCAAGCCTGATATCAGAGCTAAACCAAAAGTGAGAATTGGTGAGATGGAGGTATGTCATAGGTTCAAGGATGCTTAGACTGGGTCCCAGATGTGAACTGCTTGCACTCTCTTCCCAAAGCATATTTTTCTAGTCTCTTAGTTAACATAAAATAGCTCTCTTTATGAGAGAAATCTTCCTAAAGAAAAAACAGCTTTGAAGTGTACATTTAAGTGATTTTAAATAAAATGTCCTACCACGTGTGCATATCTGTCATCTTTAGGTCTGTCTCCTTCCCATTCAGTATGTCAAGACCTCTTCCTAAAACTCCAGACCCACACATCCAACTACCACCTTGATTTTACTTAGGTGTCTCTAAGATCCTTTAATTCAAGGCCCCCAAAAGGGAACTCATCATCTTCCTCTACCGTCAACCTGCTCCTCTCATGCAGTTTTCTAGCTCTAATAAACGATATCATCATCCCCAAAGATGCCTTAGCCAGAAATTGGGGTCATCCTTTACCCCCAACTTATCCATAACATCCAACCATCCAAGGCTCATCCAATCACTTCCCATACCAGCCCTCTTATTTGAAAGGGTTCAGAATCAGTGGAAAGCAAGAATAAGAGAATCCTATCAGTGAGGGAGCCATTCCAATAACTTCTCTCAACTCAAGTAAGAGAAGCAACAAAGATGCCTCAAAAATGTAAACTGAGAAAAATGGCGATAAATAATCAAGAGACACAAAATTCTTAGCAAATGGCCTATATTCCTCTTCATCACTGAAAAGGCCCAAATGGGACTTTCTGACTTCATACTGAACTCAATTTGTCCAAGATATACATTAATGTTAGCTTATGGGTCTATGTGGCATCAAACGTTTCTTCTATAGCTGCAACTGGATATGGGAGAAAATCAACCTTTTCTACATCCTGAAGCAAGATAACAAAAATGTCAAAAAATAATACTAAGTGGGTGAACAGTATTTGATATCCCCAAGCTATACTTTGTCAAGTTGTGAAAAAGTTGAAAAGCTATAAAAACAATTTGTTTCTGACAGAATATTTTGCACTGTACCTTTCTTTCCTTTAATCTTCCTTCTTTTGTTTTTTCTCTCAAGACTTGGGAGTTCAGGAGAAGATCCATCCTGAGAAGATAAAGAAAACTGAGTAATATTAAATGTGGAAAAGCTATTCTCCAAGAAATAAAAAAAGTGAATCAATTCTAATACTGTTCTACATTATTGCTATCTCTAACAAGATAGTAGGAATCTCATGCACACATTATGAACTCAAATATTAGTTGAATGTATTTGATTTAAAACAAAACAAAAACAAACAAAAAAACCCAGAACAGAATCTAAGGTCCAGTACCTTCCTAGCATCCTAGAGGTGGTGAATCCCTGGGGCTTAGGCAAGCATTTCACTTTGGTAAAATATGGCATAGTTAGAGGTATGGACCAAGCCAGTAACGCACATATATGATTTCACAGTGACATAGTTTCTACTTTACTAGAAAATCTTCACAACAAAATTTTTACAACAAAAAGCTAAACAGTCTATCAGACAAGCGCCCAGATATTAGCTTTGTCATAGGACAAACTTTCGTCCAAGAATATCCACTACAGTGTCTAACTCAAAGGGGCAAAGTTGGAATTTGAATTCAGGTCTACAAGCCAAGCCCTTAAGTACTCTGCTATAGTGCCTCAGTATTAAAGCAAACAGTCCATTTTCTCAGAGTGCCACATTCCAGACTACATCACTGCCAGCAACTCTTTCTTTTCAGAAAGGGTTCCTGAAAGGGTTAAGCAGTGTTAGTGACATAGATGCCAGAAGAGAAGTGGTTTCAGTGGAAGATGGATTCTGAAAGGGCCAGGGTGGGTAACTGAGGTACAAAACACTGAGTAACAGAGACTAAAAATATTTGTAAGACCATGTTCACACAGATGCACTCTCATCGTATTAAAACTACCCTAGTGTTAAGCCCAATTGTCTCGGTCTAACAAGCATTCATGGCCTACAAATGCAACATTAGAGTGCCTTTCTTCAGGGCCAGTACAGAATGCATCATGAAGATAGATATAGTTACAGATGAAGACGTGGCTTACTCCTCAGTCAGGTGATACAAAGAATCTTGCCTTGGAGACTAGTTTTAGAGATGACTTCATATTTTCCTAGTACTGTACATTCATATTCACTGACATCTAACTTAGTAGAATCACTCAGTGAAAGGAACCAGTAGGATAAGAATATGAAAGGAAGAGTAAAAGCCTCACAAATCTATTCCAGAGTAGGGAAAAACACAACCCAGATACCCAGAAAAAATTAAAGTTATATCTTTCTTAAAACAGTCAGGTCAGCACATGAAGGGTCCAACAATAAGCAGGGGCAATCATACTCACTCCAGTAGCTCTTCGTTTCTTTCTAACACTCTGGCCGTCGTTTTGTTCGGCACCAGAAGTACAGCTACTGTCTGTGGCTGCATCTGCCAAACTGGAGATTGCAAGGGCTGAGGATGCATTTGACGATAAAGAGTTTCCTTCTCCATTACTCTCCTGGGTATTCTGATTCTCTGAAGGTGGCGTAGAACTCTCCTGGCTGTTCAGGTCTTTTGCCAAATGCATCAAAGGTATCGAACGGTCAGAGGATAATTGCACACTATGTCGCCTTTGAGTAGCAACATTTTCAGCCCTTTCACCTGTTCTTAGGGAGAGAGCCAGAGGGGTCACTTCCTGCTTAAGGCCCATGGTTGTTGTCTGACTCTGTGCAGCCCTCAGTGCGTTACTAGGTGAAAAAATCTGCTGGGGCTCATTTTCTTTGCCTGTACCTTCCTCACTGAAGAAGCTATACACAGAAGGAGCCCTGTCCATGATCACACTGCTCTCAGAAAGGCTTCGCTTCCTTGCCAACCCAGGAGAAAGGGAAACACCTTCCCAATGGAATCCTTCGAGACTAGACAGATCAGGCTCCTCATCCAAATCCAAGACCTCTTGTTCATTTTGAACTAGAGGCACCATTTCTATGCCAAACCTGAAGAAAGAAAAAAAAAAAAAAGAAAGAAAAAAAACCATAAATCAGACATGACTAAGGAAGAGAGGTTATCACTTAAGTGCGAAACTCTGTTAAGCACTGAGAGTACAAATATAAATAAGATGGTTTCTGCCCTCAAAAAGCTCACAGTCTAATAAATGTCCTAGACATAAATAACCATAGTGTAAGTATTGTAATATAACAAGTACTAAATTACAGATTTGTACACAGTTATGAGAATACATTTGAAGAAGTAAAAATTGAGAGCTTTATTATCATGGAGCTTTTCTAAACCAACCATAATAATTTTTAACAGCACACAAACCAAACACAAACAAAAATATTTACTGAGCATTCAACAAATGACAGGCACAGGGCTAAGGATAAGAACTTTATAATCTCAATACTCAAGTTATGGAAAAGAGTGCACAATAAATACGCTATTTCATCAAGGATAAAATTTAAAGCTTGAAGGGCTATATAACACAGCAGGTTGATTTTCAAGTAGCAAACCTACACTGAATGCTGCTCTACCATTCAGAAAAGTTTAGCATCTCAGCATAAGATGAACAGCCAAAACATCACACAAGTACTTAAGAGAAAGTATTTTGTGATCACGAATATAGTGCCCGGAATAAAGACAGAAGGGTAACTATTCGTAGATTCTGAGTAAAAGGTCGTAAGAACAATTACACTTAAAAACTGTACCAGTCATTAAGATCTAGAGATAGATACAAATCTACTGATATACTTTTTTATGCTGTTACTTTCTGGCCTCTATAACTAAAGTGATGGACTTCTGATAATTTTTTTCCACGTCCCCATCTCATTTCATTTCTTAGAGGTTGATGTGCTTCCTTGCAACCTGAATTCCCTGTTAGGAAACACTTTATTGCGTTGTTATAGAGTAGCAGTCACTATTTAATATTTAAACCAGACATCTACAACATGTATTTTTTGCAAGCATTTAATTAAATACAACAAATAGAATTCTCTTGGCCAGGGGCAAAGGGTTAAGTTTAAAAAAAGAGAGAGAAATGGACACTAAAAAGAAGCACACACCTGGGCAAGCCTTTGCCTAGCTCTTGCTTTTTCTTGGTTACTTGCTGGATGACCTGTTCCCAGTTGACATTTCTCCGGGATGCATTTAGAATCTGCCGAAGGGTTGGCTTGAGCCCAGACTCCTTCTCCGTCTCACCCTTTCTATGACCACTGATATTGCGTATGCGGCGAGCACTATTGAGGTTTGGCTCAGGAAGGTGTACTCCAGTTTTGCTCTTTAAACTGATGTGCCTGGTTAGATCTCTCTGGAGAGAGGCAGGAAAGCCAAGCTTACTGAGGTCAGGCAGAAGAGGGCCTGAGGACGGACCGATATCGTTTTTTTGAAGTTCTGCATCCAAGCTAGCACTCTCGAAACCTTCTGTTGCGTAAGACACATGAGATTTAACAGGGTCATCAACCTGTGCATCTTCTAGAGAAGTTTTCAAGTCTAGCAGTAAGCCAGAGTGTGGACTGGCTGCAGATGTCATTTGTAACTCAGGTTCTTTCTGATGAACTGTTGAATTACATGCGTTAGTGGATAGTTTTCTACATGTTTTCAGGTTTTGCTCATCCCCATCTTTCTCATCAGTGATGTGAGTGCTGCAGGATAAAATTTCTGTAGGTGCAGAACCCAGAGCTCCAATTTTTGTTCCATGCTTTTCTGTGTCAGATAGCTCCCCATCACTTTCATCTTCTAATGTGCGTACCTGGAACTCTATCTTCAAAGATCCTTTTTCAGACTCTTCTACATTCCTACTTGCTTTTGCATAGTTCCTGGTCCTTTTAGAAGTGCTAAGGAGTGGATTTTGCACTGATTCATGACACTGTAGCACCTCTTTGGCTTTTTGTAAAGTATCACTTACATTTTTATCAGGTTCCACCTGAGTGCCAAACGTACTTTTATTCCCTTTTAAAACACGAGGACATGAACTTTGCAATTTGGTTATGTAAGACCCATGACTGTCTGCCACAGTGGGTTTGTTCAAGGGATTTGAGTGTTCTCCAGGAAAAAAGGAATTTGTTTTGGTGTTTTTTGAGGGATTCTTTAAATCTGGGTTCTGGGGAACTGATTTAGTGACTGGAATTGGAAGGAGTGCAGATTTCAATGATGGCATCTTACTTAAGTTAAGCTCTTGTTCGTGTTTCTCTGTGACGGGGCACTCTCTCACCGCCTCATAGGGAGCAGTGCAGTCAGAAGGGGCTTTGTGACTAAGCAATCCAGTATGTGTTTCTTTTTGTGTTTTCAGCGTCGGGGAGTTACTTTTTCCATCATTCTGGGGCTCTGCTGCTCCTGTGGTTGTCAAGCTAAAGCCAAAGAAAGGCTTATCTATCATTTCTGCCTTGTTTCCAGCGCCTTCTTTCATTGCGGATTGTAAATCCAGAGTCTTCTGGGAAGGGTAAGGAGTCCAGCGGCGGAGCTTTTCCCTTGCTACACTGCTGTTCTTCCCACCAGTTTTGGAAGCTATGGTATCTGTTTGTTTAGTAGTTTTGCTTTCTAGCTGCTCAAAATTGAAGTCAAGTAAGCCTTCTGAAGGAAATGTATCGCTTGTAAATCCTTCAGAAGGCCCTCTGTATGTGGCAGCCGCACCAACTTTGTCGCTTTCTTGCCGCTGCCAACTGTATCTATCCTGACTGTATTTGTTAGACTTAGATTTCTTGTTCCACAGCATAGGTAAGTCTTCCATCTGACAGTTAGAGTTTCTGTTTCTGCCTGGCTGAAATTTGTCTCCGGGGCCACTGTAATTCCAACTATTTGTACTACGTACACTGGATTTCCAGTTTCCGTTACTGCTGTTCATATGCCAACTGGAAAAGCCACCTGTTCCTTCAGAATGCCAACTGGAATTCCTTCCTGTACCACTATGATTCCAATCTACCGTTCCACTATTTGCATGCCAACCACCTCCAGAATTACTATGGTTGTGAAACCAAGTCGCGGAGCCTCCTGCAACACCCTTATGCCACCCGGAACATCCTCTTGGTCCACCATTATTCCTCAAAGAATGTGGAAAGTTGTTTTTCCTACTATTATTAAAGCCATCTTTCTCCCACTTCCAGTCTCGCTGAGGAGGTCCGCGATGATGCCATGTTGGCTGACTGTAGCTCTCTCTGTCTTGGTAAGGGATTCGGTCTTCTCGTCTCCATTGGGGTCGCCTGTCTTCAGAGTTTATTTCTTGGCTGCTGTTGGAAGGTTCATCTTGTCTGGAAGAAAAACAGTTCTCCATTAGTGATTTAAAGTAATTATCATGCTTCCTTAAAAGGCATAACCCATCAAACTTTCCTCTACCTATCTCCTCGGCTACTTAGAACATACAGTAGTCTATTTTTATTTCTAGTAGTGGCTGTTTCCCGTCTTTAAATGATATTGCTAAACTTATATTTCACAGTTTATGGATGCAGATATTAAACGATATGCCATTTCTGCTATCACTCCAGAAATATTAAAAATCTGACACATTTATACTATCCTCCTTTTCCTGCTCCTGCTTTTCTTAGCATGTTCTGGGACTTTTGTCCCCATCATCCAATTATTATTTTCACATTATGTAGCTTTTTGAAAATAAGCATAATTGTATCTTGTAGCTTTGGCTAGTTATCATAGTTAATACAATCTAAGTTCCACTGCTCTTAATACTGTGGATTTTTCCAGCCATAGATTCTTTCTGAAAAAACCAGTTTCTTAACCTATTTTAAATGCTAAGATTTCACTTTGCATTATCACTTTCATTAATAAACACTTTTTCCAGCACATATTCAGTGACTGTTAGTTGTGAAAGAAAACTTTTATGTATAGTTCCTGTTCCTGAAAGACTTACAACCTAGCTGAGAAAATAAGGTCACAAACAGGAGTAAAATAGCACATACCAAATAAGCAGTACCCACAATCAGTGCTATAAGGAGCTTCATGAGCTAGAGGTTTTTATAAAGCTACAGCTGTTTGAACTATTCGTGTTAGACAAGGAGCCCACAGAAATGTGAATAGACTTAAGTAAACATCACAGGAATAGGTGTAAAACCACTTCCCTCTATAAACTGCCTGTGGTATGCCTGGCATAGTGCTTAACACATGTGGTAGGTGCTCGAAAAATCAATACTAGCTAAAACTTATTGAGTGCCTACTGTCAGGCATTTTAAGCACTTTATAATCTCATTTAGTTTCCACAGCTCTGAAGCAATTATTCCTCTTATTCCTACTTTTTGGATGAAGAAACAGAGCATTAGAGAGGTAGAGTAACATGCCTAGAGTTAGAAAGCCAGTAAGTGGTACAGGAGAGATTTGTTTGGCAGACTGACTCTAGAGTCTACACTCTTAACTGTTAGCCCTTGATGAACTGAAAATCCCCAAACTAAGTTTCTGCTATTGGGCTCCCTTCTCTTAACTTGACTTAAACTCCGTAATGACTCTAACTGGTTCTAAAAACTTCTAATGTCTCTAAGATTTTGGGCACAAATTGGAATTTCTTCCTTTTTCACAAGATGGAATTCAAAGTTAATTTACTTGAAAGTTCAAACATCCACTTTCATTATGAATTACAACCATTTCTAAACAGGAGACCCTAAGTCACCAAGTGACAAGTGTTATTACATACATGTGCAGGATTTTTTTTTTTTTAACACCATTGGCCAAATTGCTTTTATCTTTTGTTTCTAAGCACTATATACTTTTGACATCCAAGGAGATTGCGGACTTGGCTACACTAATGGGATCCAGAACTGGGCAACAAATCTGTCACAGAATAGAATTCCTAGATCAGTGTGAATTGGCTAGATCGCGGGGACAATGGCATGCAGCTAAATCCATAGCCCAAAAAAAGCAATCTAAATTAAAAATCTCATGAAGGAAAAGAGAAAAAAATGTGAAGAAATAATAGATACTATAAATACATCACCAAAGAAGCATATCAGAATATTCAAAGAATATTAACTACAATGTGAATGTCTAATTTACTGAGAAGCTCTTTTACCTTCTGACTTAATGTTTAATCATTTACACAGATAAGCTAATAATGGCACAAATGCGTAAGAAAAAAATAAAAGTTAGCCTCCTAGAGGCTTCAACACCCTAAAACAAGAATAAACTACAGCTATACCGAAAGTAGTAACAATGTCATTTGAAGGACTAAGCAGCAAAACGGGTTTAAGAACCAGGTGCTACTGACATATTAAGACTAAGAAAGGAGACAAGTCTCCTTCAAGGACTTGTTCAAAACACTTGTAGCATATACTACAAGTAGTAAAGACTACTTCCTTTTTATACTAAACCACTAACTGAATACAGACTGCATACCTGGTATAACTAGTACTCAGAAAGAATCTTTAAAATTTTATATTAGAACGTATAACGTTTCTCATTATATTCCAGGACTTGAAAAATCACCCAACCTCTTAAATGGTTCTCTCTCTTACTCATATCTGAAAATTTCTGCTTGAACTCTTTAGGCCACAACTCAGTAATGTAAAAATACAAAAGCCTAATACCCGAATTATAGATGCAGGTATAAAATTATGTAGTACAGCTAGAAAACTTATATTGCTCAAATGATCCTGACATTGTCAAACTTAAGATACAAATGTATTCAGTGAATACTTACTGAAACGCTAAATAATGAAGAATAAATCACATTTGGTAGAAGCACCATGTTAATTCACATGGGGCAAAACATTTTTTTACTGACGGATAGAATAAGAAATGCAATATATATGAAGGAAGCTTATACACTAATACCTTTCCACTAGACATTCTGGGTATCAAATAAAACCATTCACTGGTGTTAAAAAAAAACTGGAATAAAGCCAGTTTTAAACATGGTTATCAACACAGTAAAAATTTCAGATATGTAGCACCTATAGCTAACTTTTATGGAGGGATAATACTGAGTTTGTTTTTTCTGTAAGCAGATAGTACAGTAGTTCAAGAGAGGATTCCACTGACATTTCATGCATAAGACAGCAACCTCAAGCTAACCTCTGCAATTAAAATAAGTTTGAAAGTTACTAGATGAAAAGTACGGAAATGGAAAATGTATTCTCTACCACACTGTTTCAGACAGACTTTTTAAAAATCAAAATAATTACTCACCGACTTTGTTCTTTCCTTTGTTTTATTAACTGAACAAGTTCCTTGTCAAAATAATCTTCTTCCTCTTCTTCTCCCTTTCCATCATCTTCTCTCTCCTGGGCATCAACGTTATCTTTGTGCAACTGGCTAGAAATGTGCTTTGCATATGCAGAAAGACCCACTTCTGTGACCCCGCACACTCGGCATTCATGACTACTGTCCCTAGGGAAAGAGGGAGATGAGGGACGTTCAATTCTGCCCACTGGCATGGCACACTCACCAGATCTGGTATGGTTTCCTCTGAAAAACACTGCACGCTTTGGCACAGTGGAAGATTAGTGCTAATCAATTTCAATGCTCCTTTCATCACTTTTAAGAAGTTTGTTCATAAGTTATTTTTGAAACGAACTTAAGATTCTTTTCCAGCAATCAAGAGGCAATACACTTCAGAATAATGTAGTTTAGGAGGAGAAATCTTCTTGAATTGCTGTACTTAAAATCTTGCCAGAGGAAACATGGTGAAAGGGGAGGCAGGGCAGGGGGCTCAGAGCAAACAGAAGTTGCTCTAGAGCACACCCATGATGCCAGCTGCACTCAGAAGCCTGGTGACAGCGCTTCCATTTTATCTCAGGCTCAAGAGCTTTCTCCCAGTGAAAGTTTAGGGGTGGAGAAAAGAGCAGGCAGCCTAACCAATCCCAACGTGGTAACTAAATCGGACCCGGCTGGAGCTCTGCCTGGAATGTGCAGATTCCGGACCCCAGAGCAAATGATAGGAGGAGTCTCAGCAAACTTTTTTGGGCTGGATGATACATGTGACCTACATTCTGCTTCAGAAGGGCTTATTTAAAGGGAATGGAAAGCATTTCAGTTGTAGGAAGTTAACAGCTGTGCTAGGCAAATGGTTTTTCTCAAGTTTCAGAAAATGCAAAAGTTTAGAGAGAAGCAAAACCAGTTCTTGTTCAGAAAGAAAATTGAGCAATTTTTTTTTTCCCCTTTTACTTTACACAGTTAATGGTAACTCCCATATTTAGCCAGTTTTAAGAAACCAAAATCTTGAGTCGACATCCAGAGCTGTAGTAGATGAGTGTTTTAACTGGTTTTTTAGCTTCCTGAAATCCCTTGATTGGTTCAGCTGTCTATGCAGTCATTGATGGGAAACATCTGAACACCATGGCCACAAGTGTAAGAAATGGACAGTAAAATCCATTCAATAATCCAGATGGGCCCACCTCTGTATCATTTGTCTTGGGTTTACACAAGTGATCTTTTTGTACTTCCTATGCCAATCTCTATTACTTACTTACTTATTTATTTATTTTATAAGAAGTTTGTTGACGTGTATATCCCATGTGTACATGAGAGGTACCCAGGGAAAATTATTAACTGTCCTAGGTAGGTAACCTAAGCCACCAACTGAAATACCACCTTCAGCTAAAGGCAAAAGAAAGAAAAGCAGGAAGGAGGAACAGTTATGGAGGTAATCACAAAAAGCATGGAAAACAATGGTAAGGGTAGTTATGTAGAATTAAGTTGGTGCTTTCTCCAGTGATTAAATTCTCTACCTTTGCCAATCTTACAAAAAATAAATAAATAAAATTCAGGAGTGCCTGGGTGGCTCAGTCAGGTGAGCATTCAGCTTTGGCTCAGGTCATGATCTCACAGTTTGTGAGTTTGTGAGGCCTGCACTGGGCTCGCTGCTGTCAGCATCCTCTGTCCCTCTCTCTCTCTACCTCTGCCCCTCTCCCTGCTCACAAAAATAGATAAACCTTTAAAAAACCAACACAAAAAGACATGCTGTCTTTGATAAGACAGACACACACCATGCACAACAATGCTCCATCCTCCCCTCAAGTATATCTATAAAGACATGGTGGAATTCACATCAATTAACCAGAAGAGAACCTCAAAACTGAGCACTTCATTTACCAAAAGATGGTTTCTGTTACAGACCACCTGAACATTTATTTAAAAACAAAAACAACAACAAGGGGCACCTGGGTGGATCAGTCAGTTAAGCGTCCAGCTTCAGCTCAGGTCACCATCTCACAGTTCGTAAGTTTGAGCCCCACATCGGGCTCTGTGCTGACAGCTCAGAGCCTGGAGCCTACTTCAGATTCTGTATCTCCCTCTCTCTCTGACCCTCCCGATCTAGTCCTCACATTCTCTCTCTCAAAAATAAATAAAAACATTCAAGAAAACAAAAGTGGATGTTAACTTGTAACAGAAATCAAGCCTTTTCTCATGGCAACACAGAAAGAAATTAAAAATATGTAAATATAAATCTACCTACCATCAGAAGTCTGAAAACCCCAACTAACCTAGAATATACAATTTACACTATAATAAAAATTCGAGTCATACTTACAGAGGTCTTGCACCATTATGATGTACCCCTAAAACTAATGTAACATTGTGTGTCAACTATGCTTCGATTTAAAAAAAAAAAAATGTTTTATAATTTAAATCATGAAGTCAAAAAGAAAATTCGAATCAAGTGAATTTTCTGGTTAGAAAATCTTCTTGGCTCTAAACTCTCTAAAACTATGAAAAATGTTTTAGTCCACTTTTCTCCCTAAAAACTTATAGAATACTAAACCGTATATCGTAGTACCAGGGACATCATTCCAAAAGGGTTTTTTGTTGTTGTTTTTTTTAAGTTTTTGAAGGTTTTTTTTTTTGTTTTTTTTTTTAAGAGAGACAGAGACAGGGTGAGCAGGGGAGGGGCAGAGAGAGAGGAGAGAGAGAATCCCAAGAGAAAGAATCCTCTGTGCACTGCCAGCACAGAGCCAGATGCAGGGCTCGAACCCACAAAACTGTGAGATCGTGACTTAAGCTGAAACCAAGAGTCGGATACTTAACTGACTGGGCCACCCAGGCACCCCCAAAAAGGTATTCTTAAGTAAAATTTCTGATTATACCCTTACTTCTAAAATGGATAGAATTTTTCTCACATCCAAACCACCAAAATCCCTCTCTCTTTACAGATATTACTGGAAGACCATACTGTTTAAAATACTAAGGAATGCAGTATAAACAGTATTTAACTGTTAAAAATAAACATCCATAATCATAAACCCACACACTGCGATCCCCAAAGCACAGGCATATGCTGGATGTGAAACAAACACTCAAACACAGATTTTTTAAACACATGGGATTTCCTTGTAAGAAAGGATAGTAACCATAGTACTAAAGTTATATTTAATTTTTAAAAATTAATAAAGTCGTATTTAATAGAAAAACACCTGAAGAGATCCTGCCCAAAAGGGTACAGGCAATAAGTGCAATACAAATAAAGGTTAACACTAAAAGCAAACTATCCAAAACAAAAGTCCCTAACATTTTTCTTATAGATGAATTCTTGTTTAAAAAAGAGAGAGGGGGGGGGGGGGCGGGGGGCGGGAAGAATCTTTGCAAGAAACATCAAAATGAGAAAAAGGAGAATCCACATTTATCTTGGGAAAGAACAGGGGGTTAGGACAACCACATCTCTTAAAAATGCAAATGAGTCTGTGTCTGGAGGCAGGCATATTATCTGTTCTACATACAATATGCATTCATGCCTCCACATGTGATGTTAGGGAAACCACGTATTTTAAAAAGCTAATGGCAAATTAAATAATATTTTAATGATGCTATTTCCCAATTCTCTATCAAATAACCAGTTAAAATACTTACTATTTTGTATAACTACGTAAGTAATTGTTGGGGAAAAAGTACTGCTTTACTTCTTGACTAATAAAAGCAAAAACGGTCCTCAGGACATTTAAAGAAGGGCCCAAATTAACTTCATCCTGTTACCACACAATTTCCTCTCATGTGTGAAAGGCAAAGCCTTAAGATATTCTACCCATAAGCTTTTCTTTATTAAGCTTGCCCTAACTATACCACAACAGCTGTTTGATAAATAAAGTTGTGCCCTTGTAATAGCATTTATCTGTGGAAACAGGCCACGCATCTGAAAAAGCAGACTGGTGAAAAAAATAGGGGAATGCTCCAGATGTCCACAGTTGTGAACCAAATAAGAATGTCTCACTTCTCAATCAAGTTTGTATTCAAAACCTAAAAAGTATGCTCTTTACATTTCTTAACCAGATCACAACTAAAAATTAGAGTGATACACATATAAAGAGAAACAGATAGTCTTAACATCAGAAAGCCAGTAATCAAACATGAATTCCACAGAAAATAATCACAAACTGAGGAGAGGAAGGAAAAATAATGACTGGTAACTATTTGTCCCTATGGTGCAAATTAGGGATTAACAGTTTGTCTCTACAGTAAATGCTCCAAGTAAGTAAATGATTTTTGAAATTTTGTTTTTTATAGTTTCATCAGCTGTTTTTCCTTGTTATCTGCTTTGCCTTCTCGCTTATAATTTATTACAGGCCAGGAAGCCATATAAAACTTGTTAGCACTGTGTCTAAAATATGAATAAATAAGTACTAAAGTATATCCCTCTAAATAAAATGAGTTTGGATGATAAGGGTGACATTTTTATTGTCAGCTTTGAGGCTTCTAAATGCTTTCTCCTTGATTATTTGACTATGCTCCAAATAACTGGAAATACACAAAATCCCCAAAGCACAGTTAAGTTGATGGGCAGGAGTAGAGGAAAAAAGTTACTGAACAATAAATACACGGCATGTAGTTCAGTTACGTTAGTAAGACAAAACCATATATATCTACATATAAATATAAATCTATGCATAGATACAGAAAGAGATTTGGATAAGATATACACTAAACTGATGACTTTCTTGTAAAAAGGGAGTAGGATTGGGGCAGGGTGGGGAGTAATATATGGGTGAGAGGATTTCTACCTTTTTTACTTTTTACAATTCCGTATTGACTGAACATGAATCTTAAGTAATCAAAAAAATTTTTTTTAATGTTTTAAATACCTGATTAGTGGATGTATGAACAAAACAAGGCATTAGCCTTGGGAAAAAATTGGCTTCTCTCTTAAGGACTAGATTTACTGACCTCATATGTTTTGTTTGATTTATAATATAGTCAGGTAACAGGTAAACAGCCCAGAGAAAGGTGAATTCCAAAAGGAAGTCTGCTGGAAATGGGATGAGGTAATTAGGATAATCCACATTTAGAGAATCAAAGGTTGACTATATTTCACAGATTTCCAATGATAATGACTTAAAGATTACATATATTCAAGGTATTATGATAAAAATTCTCCACATTAAATCTAAATGAAAGCCTCTTTTATACTGCTGTATAGACCTAACCTTCACACAGTAGGGAACGGAGACCATGGAAAAACTCCACTAATAGGCTAAACGTACGCTGAAAGTTTACTACCATATTAATTTGCCCACACAATCTAAAACGGTACTACTTAAAACACAAGTAACTTCGAATGACTTACATGGGCATCAAGATCAAAGCCTGTATCTATTATTCATGCAATAAGACACAAAGTAAAAAAAAAAAGATAAAATTAATATTTCTCAGTTTCCCAATCTTTCTCTATTCCATACTGTTTCCAAATCTCAAATTCAAGTAAGTGAAAAACATCAAAAAAGAACCACAGATGGGGGGGTGGGGGGGAGACATGGAATACACACATATGTTATATTTAATTTTTCAAAGGTGCTTATTAGCTTTTCTTTCTTTAAACATCTCAACTTTTAAATCACAAAACAGCATTCTTAAATATTCAAAGTTTGCACTCATTTTATTTACACTAATGAGAGACTTGCTGCCATTTAGCACACTTTGGACTTCTCAGACTATCCCACTAACTCTAAAGGTTTATGGCAGGTAATAATTTGTAACACTGCTGAGACAATTAACATGAAATGTCTTAGTTTCAAGACTGGTGTGTCTGGATGAGAATATTTACTAATGAGGAACCAGCCCATCCCCACCCACCTTTGTTGCAATCTGCTTGTTAGAGCTGCTGTGAATTCTAC
The DNA here is from genome assembly GCF_024362965.1 of Panthera pardus. Taxonomy (NCBI): domain Eukaryota; kingdom Metazoa; phylum Chordata; class Mammalia; order Carnivora; family Felidae; genus Panthera; species Panthera pardus. Next base: position 53,252,539 of record NW_026526810.1, on the reverse strand, counting down.
ACATTCTAGATACACAAAGACTTACCCTTTTTGAATGCCAAAAAAAACTATTATATTCGTCAATAATTCTAAAAGACAGTTCTATGTCATAGGACTATATTCACTTATGAAGGATTATTATGAAATAAGCTAACAGGCACCCTCAGCACTCAGCTCCCACGACATTCACAAGTTATGGAATACAGCCGTTCCCATACCTGCCCTTCAGGTTCTCAAGCTCCCTGTGATGCAACATGCTCCGCATGTGTTCGTCCATCTCCTTCAAAATTAAAGAAAGCAGATTAAACTAAGGGGGGGTTGTTTTGGGAAAAGAAATCCCTCTGTTTTTACTCAATCAACAACTAGGGTTCAAGTTCCTTGCCATGGTTACCCTTCTCAATTCAATAGTGAAACCAGTTCCTCATAATTCTTCAGCTATGTTTTGGGCATATTTCATTCTTAAATAAAAGAACTGTTAAGAAAAAAAACAATTAAATGGCTTTCCAAAAAGGTTAGAAAGTATACTGTCTTGGGGGGGGGGGGCAAAATATTTAAGATAAACTATGTGGGTTGAATTCTATCCCAAAATAAAGAATTTAACTACAATTATCTAAAAAAGAAAAAAAAAATCTCTGAAATCACTTAACTTCTCAGCTCTTTGGCTACTTTTCTCCAGACTTTCTTTCCCTACTCAACTGATAGTTTCTCAAGAGCAAATTCCAACTGTTACTCAGGTCTTGGCCAGGGCTTGGCATCTGGTTGTCGACATTTGCTGAATGAACAGATGGATATATCAATTCTAGGTAGAAGTTACAGATACAGAACTTCTCCATGGTTGATTATGAAGTCTTTAAAAACTGCTTTGAACACAGCAGCTCAATCATGCTTTCATTTTCACTGCCCAATCTCCCCCACTGATTTGTTTGATTCTGATGAAATGTTTGAAAATTTGCTAGGTTCTCTCCTCTCTCTATCCCATTCTTAGTGGGAAGAAAATAAAATCTGCAGGAAGAGCTTCCACTTAAAAACATATGCACACACACCTCCAAAAACTCAAAAAGCTGTAAATGTCTATCCCTTTGTCACGCACAAGTATACGTACGCAGCACAACATAATTAGCACGACATAATTAAAGAATGGCTGTTGACATGTATAATAAAAGGGCTACTATAATTGTTGACTATTACTATTAACTGTGCCCTGTGTTTAAGTGCCTCAAACATTTCTTCACATGAACTGCACAACACTGCTGAGGGAATATTGTTAATTTCAAAAGAATACAAGGATACACAGGAGCAAACTCATTTATTCACCAAATATTTATCACTGCTTATTATATGCCAAGTACAGACTTAGACACTGAAGGGATAAGTGTGAAAATATTCAGTCTTGCCCTCTCAGAGTCAGAGATAATCAAGTGGTCAAACTAGAACTCAGATCCTGACGTTTTTGACATCAAAGCACTGTAACCATCTAGTGCATTCAGATTTCTCATTATATACAATTCATTTGTCAAAGAGTACAACTCAATAACCTATTCTTACTTTAAGTTATCTACTACAGTGTGACAAACAGGGATGTGATTCAAAATACATCCCTTAAATGACAATTTTATTGAAGATGACCATCATTTCCTTCCTATCTCTACAAATGCTTCACTTGGAGGATGGCTTTACATGTGACGTCCTTCTACCTACACCTGATTGGCCACTAATTACAATGAACACTTACATAGCTGAAAGCTGAATCAAGTTAGTGACATAATAAACAATGAAAAAATCCATGAACAATATACAACACCTACTCAAATCCCTATGCATCCCTTTGTTCAATTTTTCCTTATATGAGATTTACATGTGCCAAATTCCCTTTTCTTGAGCTAAATTTAAGTCCCTCTGTTTCTTGCAACCATTCTGACCAAAACACCATTCACTGAAATAGGTCATCCTGATATAAAAATTAATTCTATATTCTATTTCAGTTATAAAAATGTTATCATTCAAAACTTGTTTTAACATGACTTGATTGTCTAAAACACTTCACAAATCTTTTCCTAAATTTACATCTGAAATCCTCTCCCATCCTGCTCCAAGGAATGAATGCAAATAGTGTGACAACTGAGCTTTCAAAATAACTAGGAAAGATCCATGGGCACGGGATTAGAGTAATAGCCCCAAACGCATACTTGCTCAGTTATCAAGCTTCTATTTAGTTCTTCTATATTAACTATGTTATATTTTCTAAAGAAGAAGGAGGAAAGAATTTTTTTTAAAAAGATTTGGCAGTTGAACAAATTTAGAAAACACTGAAAACAACAAATTTATTATTATTTTTTTTAGTATTTCTTAACTCCAGGGCTTCTCAGCCTTTCATAAATTAACGAGCATCAGAATGCTCAGGGATGCAGTATACAGCTTTTCCCCATACTTAGGACATTTAGGTTCTTTTTCTTCTCCACAGTATATTTGGAGAAATTAGGGTTATGCTAGTTTGGGAGACTAGAAGAAAGCACTGCTTCAACATAAGTTATTCATAATCTATCTAAAACCAGCAGAGTTATTCCTTTCAACTAACCCATTCTGCTAATTTCTTAGACCACGTTAACTTTTTTTTTTTTAATATTTATTTATTTTTGAGAAAGAGAGAGAGAGAACACATGTGAGGGGAGGGGCAGAGAGAGAGAGGGAGACAGAATCCTAAGCAGGTTCCGTACTGTCAGCACGGAACCCGAGGTGGGGCTTGAACCCACGAAGCTCGATATCATGACCTGAGCCTAAATCAAAAGTTGGAGGTTCAAATGACTGAGCCACCCAGGCACCACAACACCACATTAATCTTAATACTTAAATCACACATTCCCTCACTTAAAAACCTATGATTGACAGGGCACCTGGATGGCTCAGTCGGTTAGACATCCACCTTAGGCTCAGGTCAGGATCTCATGGTTCGTGAGTTCAAGCCCCACATCGGGCTCTCAACTGTCAGCTCAGAGCCCGCTTCAGAAATTCTGACCTCCCTCCCCCCCATCCCCTGCTCATGCTCGCTCACTCTCTCTCTCTCTCTCAAAAACATTAAAAAAAAAAAGAAACCTATCATTGGCATTTCCTAAGGCAGGAGTAGGTAATCAATCACAGCTCTTAATTTAACTTCATTATGATCCATGGAAAAATATAAAGAGACAAAACCGTTTTAAACTAGAGTAGAAGAAACGTCCAAAGACTTAAAATGGCAAAATTATGAGATATCACAAGATAGGGCTCCTACACCATGAAAGTCTGAAACCATTACCTGAGTGTCTGCCTATCCTTCTCACATCTTCTCTAGTTCCCATCTCCCTCCAATCTGAAAGGAGCCATAAGGAATTTCTATTTATTACAAATTAGCATAAAGCTTGGTCAAAAAAATTTTAAACTAGAAGAACAGTTCTTTTACTTTTGTAAAAGATATCAGCCATATTATTAAACATGATTTCAGAATCCCAACTGGGTGCCTGGGTGGCTCAGTTGGTTAAGTGTCAGACTCTTGATTTTGGCTCAGGTCACAATCTCGTGGGTTCATGAGTTCAAGCCCCGTGTGGGGCTCCATGTGCTGATGGCATGGAGCCTGCTTGGGATTCTCCACCTCTGTCTCTGCCCCTCTCCCACTTGCATTTTCTCTAAGTAAATAAACTTTAAAACAATATTAATGAACAAACAAATAAATAAACTCCTAACCGATTTTCCCATCACAACAGAAATCCCAAACAGGAAAAACAAACAAACAAAAAACATTTCTTTACTCGAGCCTACTGGATGGATCATAATCAAACCCCTCAGCCTGGCATTCAACACGGTTTATAACTATCTGCATTTAAATTACAAATTATATTGCAGTCCCACTATTCCCAAAACAAAACTGTTTTAATCAGATAAGCCTTCTGATAGATAACTAGAACTGTTATACTCCATTCTACCTCTTCACTTTTGTACATGTTGTTATTCCACCTAAAATATCTTTCTCTTTTATTTCTTTAAACCATCTTTCTCCCAAACATCTTTCTAGGTTCACTCAAACTTCTCTGGCTAACTTAGCTCATGATAATCTTCCCAGTTCTCTGAATTTTCAGTGACAGTCCAGGACATCTTAAAAGCTCAGAGGGGTGCCTGGGTGGCTCAGTCGGTTAAGTGTCCGACTTCAGCTCCGGTCATAATCTCTCAGTTCTTGAGTTTGAGCCCTGCGTCAGGCTCTGTGCTGACAGCTCAGAGCGTGAAGCCTGCTTTGGATTCTGTGTCTGCCTCTCTCTCTACCCCTCCCCTGCTCGTGCTCTGGTCTCTCTCTCTCAGAACTAAATAACATTAAAAAAATTTAAAAAAAAAAAAAAAGCTTAGAGAAAAATCTCTCAGCATTCTAGCTAGCAGCACTACTTAAAAACCAAACGACACAGTCAAGAAAAAGCAAAAAGTGAGACAAATTGCAGTCAATTTCCCTAAGGTACAAGTTCTTTTCAGTTCTGAAAGATGTGTTTTTTCTCTGAGCAACACTCCCACCTTGTGGACATCTAGGGTATTGCTAACACCATTTTCGATGTGCTGCACTTTTCACAAGCATGGGCAGAAGCAGAATGCGGGTACAGACAACAAATGCTGTATCCTTAGCTCCTCAGATAATAGTATAACTTCAAATAAATTGAATTTTAAGGCATCTTCTCTGTAACTAGTTACTGACTAAATTAGTAACTATTTATTATTGATTTTTGAGTATCTTCAAATTCTGGGTAGAGATTTAATAATGCAGTTATTGGCTTCATGAGGCAGCAAAAAAGAAACCAGTGGAATGAGACTATGGTTTAAGAAACAAGACACCATTAAAAGCTTTCACCTATCTACAAATTCCACGTGATGTCTCTGGGGAAAAAAAAAATCAGTCACAAAAGCCTTGGATTCTCCCTCTTCTATTTATTACCTTTTTTGAGGTGTACACAATGTGGCACAATATGCATTTTCGTTCTCGTACCATAGTGACCAGATCTGAAGCACTCAACGTCACACCTGCAATGAGGAAGTAACAATTAGCAACCTTTTTCTCCCCAGATGTCCTGTTAGATTCACCTCAACGCAAGCTAAAAGTACAAGTCTTGCGTCTCCCTCACCTCCACCCTGCTCTTCCCAGTCTTCCCACGCTGGTAAATGAAAATTCGAACTTTGGAAGTCATCCTCGATCCCTCTTTCTCACCCCATATCCACCCTCATCAGCAAATCCTGCCACTCCCATATGCTGAAATGCATCCCAAACCCACGCCAGCCTCACTACTTAGCAGGTCTGTCATCTCACATGGCACTAGCCTACTGACCTGAGTCTCTAGCTCCACTCGTGTCCTCTCATAGTCCATTCTCAAAACAGGAGCCAAAGATTCTCACAACAGGATTCTTTTAAAATTTAAGTCAGATCACTTAACTACTCTGCACAAAATCTTCCAACAGATTCCCATCTCACTCACAGGACATCCAGTCCCTTGCCATTGGCCACAATATCTGCTTCTCTCAATCTAACTCCATGCCCCACCACACCGCCCTTCTTGCTAGTCCTGGATCACACCAAGGATTCTCCTACCTTAGAGTTTCTATATGTCCTATTCTCTCTGCCTGGAATATGCTTCCTTACGATGTCCTTATGGTTCTCATAGCTCATTCTCTCAAGTATCTAAAATGTTGCTTCATCAGGGAGGCGTTACCTGACCTATTCAATTCTATATATTTTGCTCCCCATTCCTTCTTCCTGTTAATCTGCTTATTTTATTTTTTTGCTGCAAAAGCTTTATTGTTTTCATTTGGTCCACGGTTCGGGAGAGGGCTCCATGGCAGTTAAAAAGCTGCCTAGAGGCTGCAGGGAGAGGCTCAGGCAGAAGCCTGATACCAAGGGGATGCCAGAGGGGCCCTCAGAGGGCCCCAGAGGCTCTCAGTCATGCTTGAGGGTGAGCCTTTGGAAGAGATACCTGCCCAGCCCAGCCTGGGGACCAGCCAGCTTGCAGAGGTTTGTCAGGTGGTTGCCCATCTCCTTGATGGTTTCACCTGCTCATCAAGTACATGCCTCTCCAAGAAATCACAGAGATGAGGGTCTGCATGGGCAAAGCCCAAGGCATGCAGATACAAAAAGGCCTGGTTCAGTTTCTTCTCCAAGACCATAGTGTCTCCCCTAGTGTCCAAGGTTTCACCCCACCCATCTTGGGACAGCTTCTGCATATTGTGTTAGAGGGTGCGGCCACCCACTAGTTTTTGCATCTTGAGGAGACAGTGGGCACCCCCACACTTCTCCTCAGTTAACTTGTAGAAGTGCCAGAGTCACAACATCATGGTTGATATATAAGCCCAGAGAGAAGTAGGTGTAGGAAACCTGCAGATACAGGATGACCAGGAGGTTGACAGCAGCTACCACCTCAGGGGAATAATTCTGACAAATCCAGGAGCTCATGTTTGGCAATAAGGAACTAATCTTAAAAACAAAACCAAAAACCACAGCGTTAGCTGGTCTCAGAGGCAAGGGATAGCTTAGAAGATGGATCTGAAGGTTGTGACTGGAAAAGAGGTTGGAGAGTGGTAGAAGGCTGGAAGAAGGGGTATCCCTGGGTCTGATACATCCAAATACTGTTGAAGGAAGAGGCAGATCCATGGAACTACTGGGTATGCTACCTGATTTTTATATTTTTAATAGCACTGTGGTAGGCTGTTTCTGTAGAGGGCCACAGCATTATCTCCCACCCTGTGTATTCTTTTGCAATTTAATCTTATCACCACCACCCATCGAAGGTGTGGTTCATTTTCCCTTCCCCAGCCACAGGCTGTGGGAAGCCCAAGCCACAAGGAGAGGACAAGGGGAAAAGAACTGAGGCCCAGCTGAGCACCCAATGACCAGCACCATCTGACAGCCATGTTGGGTGAATGAGCCATGTCAGGTAAGCTGCCAATGAGGGTCCCCAAGTAAGATGACTTAAAGAATCATGCAGATGAGCCTTTTCAACCCTCAGAATGTTAAGAGACAGTAAGATATTTCTTTTAAGCCAGGAAATTTTGGGCTAGCTTGTTAAACAGCAAAAGACATCTGAGGCAAGTATCTCTTACTACCCGAAATAACATATATTTATTTTTAATTCTTAATTCTATTTCCAGGGACTTTGTATATTTTGTTCACTAGTATAGATCTAGCACTTAAAACCATGTTTGCCATAATGCGGGCATCCCATAAGCATTTGTAGAACTGTTCCAAATGGAACTATCTTTGGTTACCAAATGTGAGATAGAGCTGAGTAAATACTGAGGTTTGGATTAAAACCAGAAGGTTTATTTTACAATCCTCTAGCGCTAGCATATTTTTCTCTTATGTCCCTTCAAAGATGCCTTACATGAGAATTTAATTTCACTTCCCAAGCATCACTGTTTTTCCTTCCACACATGAAACACCAGGCTCTAACAGACATATCTGCTTCCTTGCCTGGATTCACTCCTTAGGGACCTTAAAATTGTGAAGTAATGAAGTTATAAACTACCCTAATTTAATCTATAACTCCTAGACATTAAGCCTCCTAAATGCCTTCGTCCTATATTTAAAAAATTGTTGAGTCTGCAAAGGTCACCATATATTTCATCAGATTTTAGGGAGGAATTTATGTGCTAAAGCAGTGGTGTCTGCAAATTTTTGAATTTGCAAAACTCCTCAACATCACTTTGTAAATGTCAAAAATCTACTGTTTACTAACAGCTCACATGCATACAGTGATAGATCCAAATATCTCAGCAAGTAAGTAGTAAAAAAAAATATGCTTAGACAAAATTTGGTACTGTTCAAAAGTTCAGCATTCCAACAGCATGGAAATTTTCCCAGAGCTCTAATTTACCTTGAAATTGTCACCTTAAAAAGAACAGCTGTATAATATCCTCCTAACAGGTCCCAGCACCCTCTCTCAAACTACTCTCAGGTATTCCTATACTTTCCCAATTCCTTACACTGCAGCAGAAGTAATCTCTTTAAAATACAAACCTGTTCATAATATTCTCTTTTCTCCCTATACTGTGTTTTGGAAAATTTCAAACACAAAAATGCTGAAAGGTTCTCATAGTGAACATCCCACATCCAGGTTCCCATATATCCCTATATCTATTACCTAGATTCTGCCATATAACATTTTACTATATTTGCTGTATCAGAAAGATCACTTAATCATAATGTATTATGATTTGTTAATATTTTGCTCAGAATCATATGGGGCTCTATGTACATAAGGCATGTTTCTGTAATTTTCTTTTAAATCTGTAACATCTTTATCTGGTTTTAGTTATTAGGGTAATGATGCACTAGTGAAATGAGTTTGGAAGCGATTCCCTTCTATTTTCTGGAAGTTTAAGATTGATGTTATTTCTTCTTTAATTTTTTTTAATGTTTATTTTTGGGAGAGAGACAGAGTACAAGCAGAGGAGGGGCAGAGAGAGAGGGAGACACAGAATCTGAAGCAGGCTCCAGGCTCCCTGCTGTCAGCACAGAGACTGACACGGGGCTTGAACCCAAAAACTGTGAGATCGTGACCTGAGCCGAAGTCGGACACTTAACCAACTGAGCCACCAAGATGCCCCTATTTCTTCTTTAAATACTTCACAGAATTCAGGATGCCTGGATGGCTGAGTCAGTTGAGCATCAGACTTGATCTCAGCTCGGATCTTAATCTCAGGATCATGAGTTCAAGCCCCGCATTGGGCTCTGCACGGTGGTGAAGCCTACTTAAAAAACAAAAACAAGGGGCGCCTGGGTGGCTCAGTCGGTTGAGCATCCGACTTCGGCTCAGGTCACGATCTCGCGGTCTGTGAGTTCGAGCCCCGCGTCGGGCTCTGGGCTGATGGCTCAGAGCCTGGAGCCTGTTTCACATTCTGTGTCTCCCTCTCTCTCTGCCCCTCCCCCGTTCATGCTCTGTCTCTCTCTGTCTCAAAAAAAATAAATAAACGTTTAAAAAAAAAAACAAAAACAAACAAACAAAAAGTACTTGATAGAACTCATCAGTGAAACGATTATGGCCCTGAGTTTTCTTTACGGAAGTTGTTTTTTTTTTTTTTTTATCATTATCCCGTTTCTTTAATATGAGTTTATTCAGATTTTGTTTCAACTTGTGACAGCTTTAGTATGTTGATATGTTCAAGAAACTGCACAGTTATATTGTCAAATTTTTTGGCGTAAGGTTGTTTATAATATCCCCTTATTGTTCTACAGGATCTGTAGTGATAAATCCCTTGCATTCCTGATATTAGTAATTTGTGTTGTTTTTATTAGTGTATCTATGGGTTTATCAACATTATTAATCTTTTCAAAGAACTTCTGGCTTTGTAATGTTGTCTATTGTTTGCCTTTTTCTATTTCACTGATTGCGTCTGTTGTCTTTATCATTTCTCTCCTCCTGCCTACTTTGGATTTACCTTGCTCTTTGTTTACTAGCTCCATAAGGTAGAATTTTAGGTCACTATCTTTAGACCTCCTTTTTCTAAAATAAGTGTTTAAAGTTATAAACTTCCCTCTAAGCATGCCATTAACTGCATCCTACAAATTTTTAAAGCGCTTTTTAATAAACTATGTCTATCAGAATAGTTTTAGATTTACAGAGAAATTGCAAAAATAGCAAAGCACCCCTATATACCACTCCTAGTTTCCTGTATTATTTATACCTTGCATTAGTATAATAGTTTGTCATAATTAATAAGCCAATATTGATAATTATTAATTTAACTCCATATTTTATTTCCATGTATTTTTTAAAAAAGCTTATCTATTTATTTTTGAGAGAGAGTGCATGCAAGGGGGGTAGAAGCAGAGAGACAGAGAGAGAAAGAGAGAGAGAGAAGCCCAAGCGGGCTTCACACTGTCAGTGCAGAGCTCGATGTAGGGCTTGAACTCATGAACTATGAGATCATGACTTGAGCTGAAGTCAGACACTTAACCAACTCAGCCACCCAGGCACCTCAACGAGATTTTTTACCTAATATCCTTTTTCTCTTCCAGGATTTCAACCAGGATACCACATTACATTTGGTCATGATGCCTCCTCAGGCTCCTCTTGGCTATTACCATTATCCCACAAATTTTGATGCTGTATTTTCACCATCCAGTTCAAATCACTATCTCTCTTGTGATTTCTTCATTGATATAGGTTTAGAAGTTTAACTGAATTTTCAAATATTTGTGGGATATTTTAGTCATCTTGATTTCTACTTTAATCCCATCATGGTCAAAGAATATATTCTATATTAATTCAATCCTTTCGAATTTATCGAGACATGATTTACAACCTGGCATCTGGTTTATAAATACACTTGGGGAAAAGAAATGTATTCTGTAGTAGTTGGGTGCAGATCTATACTGATTTTTTTGTTTCTTTAGCTATCAGTTATTGAGAAAAATGTTAAAGTCTCTATGATTGTTACCCATTTTTAAATTTTTTTTTTAGTTTATTTTGAGAGAGAGTGAGTATGAGCAGGGGAGGGGCAGAGAGGTGAGAGAGAGAATCCCAAGCAAGCTCTGCACTGTCAGCACAGAGCCTGACATTGGGCTCAATCTTATGAACTGCGAGATCATGACCTGAGCCAAAACCAAGAGTTGGATACTTAATGAGCCACCCAGGCACCCCTTCTTTTCCTTAACTGTATCAATTTTTGCTTGATGTATTATGAAGCTCTGGTGTTTGGCACGTATGTGTTTATGATAATGTCATGAATTGACATTTTTATCATTATGAAAAGACCCCCTTAACTCTGGCAACACACTTAATTTTTTTTTTAAGCTCATTTATTTTGAAAGAGACAGCAAGCAGGGTAGAGGCAGAGAAAGATGTGGGAGAGAGAGGGAGAGGGAGAGAGAGGGAGAGAGAGGGGAAGAGAGAGGGAGAGAGAGAGGGAGAGAGACAGGGAGAGAGACAGGGAGAGAGAGAGGGAGAGAGACAGGGAGAGAGACAGGGAGAGAGAGAGGGAGAGAGACAGGGAGAGAGAGAGGGAGAGAGACAGGGAGAGAGAGAGGGAGAGAGAGAGAAACTCGAGCAGACTCCACACCCCCAAAACAGAACCTGATGTGGGGCCTGAACCCACGAACTGTGAGATCATAACCTGGGCCAAAATCAAGAGTCAGACGCTCACCCGAGTGAGCCACCCAGGTGTCCCAACACACTTTATCTTGAACTCTACTTTATCTGACATGAACATAGCCATTCTAGCCTTCTTATGCTTACTGACTGAAACACACATCTTTTTTCCATGCATTTACTTTTAGCCAATCTGTTATTTCTGTTAGGCTGTCTTCTTTTGGATTATTCACTTTAATTTTTCTACTAGCTTTTTAGCAGTGCTTCTTCACATTTTCTCTACCATGAGTGCTCCAGGAACTACAAAATACACCCTATCATTTTACCCTGTACTCTGTGTTAATAATTTGCCACTTCAGGGGCACCTGGGTGGCTCATTCAGTTAAGCGTCTGACTTCGACTCAGGTCACGATCTCACGGTTCATGAGTCCGAGGCCCACACTGGGCTCTGTGCTGGCAGCTCAGAGCCTGGGGCCTGCTTCAGATTCTGTGTGTGTCTCTCTCTCTGCTCGTCCCTTGCTCACACTCTCTCCCTCTAAAAACAAATAAATATTAAAAAAAACTTTTTTTAGTGGGATTGCAAGTTGGTGCAACCACTCTGGAAAACAGTATGGAGGTTCCTCAAAAAACTAAATAGAACTACCCTACAACCCAGCAAATGCACTACTAGGCATTTATCCATGGAATACAGGTGTGCTGTTTCAAAGGGACACACGCACCCCCATGTTGATAGCAGCACTATCAACAATAGCCAAAGTATGGAAAGAGCCCAAATGTCCATCAATGGATGAATGGATAAAGAAGATGTTGTATATATATACAACGGAGTATTACTTGGCAATCAAAAAGAATGAAATCTTGCCATTTGCAACTACGTGGATGGAACTGGAGGGTATTATGCTAGGTGAAATTAGCCAGAGAAAGACAAAAATCATATGACTTCACTCATATGAGGACTTTAAGAGACAAAACAGATGAACATAAGGGAAGGGAAACAAAAATAATATAACAACAGGGAGGGGGACAAAACAGAAGAGATTCATAAATACGGAGAACTGAGGGTTACAGGAGGGGTTGTGGGGGGGGGATGGGCTAGATGGGTAAGGGGCATTAAGGAATCTACTCCTGAAATCATTGTTGCACTATATGCTAATTTGGATGTAAATTTTAAAAAATAAAATTTAAAAAAAAGGGTTACATAAAAAAATAATAATAATAATTTGCCACTTCAAGTACATTTTACAAACCTTATAGCCATATAGGTCAATTTACCCCAACTCCCATTCCATGCTTTATGGTGTATGTTTTATATCTATATGATGTGATGATCTCCACAAGATGATGCATCTTTATTAAACAGTTGTATGTTGTTTTAAGAAATTAAAAGGACAAGATTTGTATTTATCCACTTATTTACTTTTTCTGATGTTCTTCACTCCCTGATGAAGAGTCAAGTTTCCACCTGGTATCATTTCCCTTTAGAGCAAACTTTAGCATTTCTTGTAGTGCAATCTGCTAGTAATGAATTCTCTTGGTTTTCTTTTAACTGACATTATTTTTATTTCACTTTCATTCTTGAATGCTATACTACTGAATCTGTAATTCTGGATTGTCAAGTTTTTCTTTCAGCATTTTAAAGATTTTCTATGCTTTCTGGCCTTCATGATTATCCTCCTGTATATAACATGTTTTCTTTGGCTGCTTTCTGGATTTTTCCTTTTATTTTTGGCTTTCAACAGTTTGACTGTGAGGTACCTAGTCATGGTTTTCTTCATTGTTAAACTTATGGTTTGCATGGTTTTGTCTTTATCCTTCTTAGGGTGTGCTGAGCTTACAGAATCTGTCAATTTATGCCTTTCACTAACTTTGGGACGTTTTCAGTCCTTACATTTTCAAGTATTTTTTCTTCTTCCCCATTATTTTACCTCTCCTTCTGGCACTCCAATGTAGTATGTTGGTTTTTTTATATTGCCCACAGGTCCTTGAGGATCTCTTCCTTTTTCTCTTTTACTCTTCTTCTGCTCTTTATACTGAGTAATTTCTATTGATCTTTAATTTCATGGATTCTCTCCTCAGGCGTCTCCATTCTGCTTTTAGCCCAACCAGTTTATTTCCAGTTTCGTATATTTCAACATTAGAATATCCATTTGATTATTTAATACTCATTTTTTAAAAATATTTTTGAGAGAGAGCATGTACAAGTGGGGAAGGGCCAGAGAAAGGGGGAGACAGAGGATCTAAAGTGGGCTCTGTGCTGACAGCAGAGAGCCTGATGTCGGGCTCAAACTTAAACCGTGAGATCATGACCTGAGCTGAAGTCAGACACAGCCCACTGAGCCACCCATGTCCCCTAATACTCATTCTTTACGAGTATATTTTCCTGTGCATCATTTTCCTTTTCTTTACTAATACATATTTTTCAAAAGTTTCAAATCCTTTCCTGCTAATTCCAACATTTGAGTATTTTAAGACTAAGATAGTCTTTTAACTTGAGAATAGGTTACATTTCCCTGATCCTCTGTATGTGTAATTTTGGAATATATGCTGGATGTTATAAATGTTATATTGTGGAGACTCTGAATTCCTTTATATTCCTCTGAAGAGTGCCAATTTTTTTAAAAATTTTTTAATGTTTATTTTTGAAAGAGAGAGTGTGTGTGCGCACGCGAGCGGGGGAGGGGCAGAAAGAGAGGGAAACACAGAATCTGACACAGGCTCTAGGCTCTGAGCTATCAGCAGGAGCCTGACGTGGAGCTCCAACTCACAAACCGTGAGTTCATGACCAGAGCCGAAGTCTGACGCTTAACCAACTGAGCCACCCAGGTGCCCCAAGAGTGATTTTTTTTTTAATTTATTTTTGTTTTAGTAGGTATGTAAATTGGTTGACTCAAACTGCAAAATCTGTTTCTTAGGTAGATGAAATCTCAATTCAGTTCTTTCACCCTTAGCTGAACTTCTTAGAGTCTGTTCTACACATGCATAGTTCCACACTCTGTCAAGATTTCAGTAGAGTTCATTCACAAGAGTTTGAGGCTTCTCTATTTTCCAGGATTCTCCTTTTACTTCCCAATAGGTGTGTTTGCCTAGAGCCTTATCTTTTGGTTCTTCAGGCCAAAGACACTAGAAGTTTAACATCAGAAATTTAACCACCCTACCTGGCACAGACTGGAGCCATGAAAATGGGAAATCATGTGCATCAGTTCCTCAAGTGTTAATTCCCTTCCAGAATCTGTTTGCTTTGGGTAACTCTCCAGTGATTTTAGTTGCTTTATGTACTTCTGATTTAATAACTGTTATCTGCAGGAAGGTCTGCCAGTAGGAGCTTACTAAGCCATGATCAGAACTAGACACATGCTTACACTTTTCAGAGCCTTCAACCTGATTGAATGGCTCCAGGCAATGTTCAAGCAGGTGAGGGTGATCAAAGAAGATATGCTCCTCAGTCTTGTGATGGAGTGGGAGGCCCTAGGTCTAGTGACAAATCTGCTAGGGTCTAGGATGATTCTTGAATGGCATATGTCTTTCATGAAATGGCTCAGGATTCTAGTCTACTTCCATTTCACCTCAACCTAAACATTCACTTCTATGATTCCTTCAACCATACGCTGAAAAAGCCAAGACCATACACTCTAAGTTTATTTGTTTACTTATTTTGAGAAAGAGAGAGAGACAGAGAGAGAGAGCGCGCGAGCAGGGGAGGGGCAGAAAGAGAGGAAGAGAGAGAATTCCAAGCAGAGCCCCATGCAGGACTCAAACTCATGAACTGTGAGACCATGACCTGAGGCGAAGTTGAATGCTTAACCGACTGAGCCACCCAGGCGCCCCAAGACCATAAGCTCTTATGTTTTATGCCTCAGTTCCTTACTTTTAAAAGCCCCTTGGGGCACCTGGGTGGCTCAGTCGGTTGAGCGTCTGACTTCAGCTCGCGTCCGACTTCAGCTCGCGTCACGATCTTGCGGTCCGTGAGTTTAAGCCCCATGTCAGGCTCTGTGCTGACAGTTCGGAGCCTGGAGCCTGTTTCAGATTCTGTGTCTCCCTCTTTCTCTCTCCTCCCCCGCTCATGCTCTGTCTCTCTCGTCTCAAAAATAAATAAACGTTAAAAAAAAAATTTTTTTTTAATTAAAAATAAATAAATAAATAAAAGCCCCTTGGCCTGGGTGGCTCAGTCAGTTAACTGTCTGTCTTTGGCCTAGGTCATGATCTTGTTCTTCCCAAGTTCGAACCCCATGTCAGGCTCTGTGCTGATAGCTTAGAGCCTGGAGCCTGTTTTGGATTCTGTGACTCCCTCTCTCTCTCTGCCCCTCCCCCACTCACATTCTGTCTCTCTCTCTCTCTCTCTCTCAAAAATAAACATTAAAAATATGTAAATAAAAAATAAAAAAGCCCTTCAATGCATCCAAGTATTTAAGATCAAAAACCAAAATACTTAACAAAGTCCTCCAAAGAGCTGTTTCATATGCTGGTCCCTCTCCCTGGAATGTTTTTATTCCTTTCCATCTAGGTAACTATTAATCCTTCAAATCTCACTCCAAATGTCATTCGCCTGGGGAAGCACTCCCTGATCTCTCAGATTAGGCCATACTCCCTCATACACACTTCTCTCCTAAAATCCTGTACCTCCTTCCTACCACTTATCACAACTGTGACTATTTCTGAGGCAGACAGTAGAGCAGCAGTTCTCAACCATATCAGACACAATACCCTCTTTTTTTCCCTAAAATGTTACGGGAATTTTCATTCATCCATAAATATGAGACATGATTATAACAATCCCCAGTACGGGGCGCCTGGGTGGCTCAGTTGGTTAAGTGTCTAACTTCAGCTCAGGTCATGATCTTGCGGTTCGTGAGTTCGAGCCCCACATCGGGCTCTGTGCTGACAGCTCAGAGTCTGGAGCTGCTTCAAATTCTGTGTGTATTTCTCTCTCTGCCCCTCCTTTTCATGCTCTGCCTCTCTCTCTCACAAATAAATAAGAAAACATAAAAAAAAAAAAGAGAAACAATCCTCAGTATGCTCTTCAAGCAGCTGTCCGAAAGGTCACCATGGAATTTTTCTTTCAAGGTATTTATACCTTTTTATTATAAATATTTTATAATAGCTCCTATTCTTAGTGAAATTCAGAGCGACTGTAACTTACACATGTCAAATTTTAAATATCAATATAAGGGCACCTGGGTGGCTCAGTTGGTTAAGTGTCCAACTTCATCTCAGGTCATTTTCTCACAGTTCATGAGTTCCAGCTCTGGATCAGACTCTGTGCTGTAAGCATGGAACCTATTTCAGATTCTCTCCCCTCCACCCCAGCCCGCCACCTCCCCTGCTGGTACCCTCTCTCTCTCTCAAAAATAAATAAAACATTTTTTAAAAAAATTTTAAAAAATAAAATAATATTTATTTCAACATGTAAATGCTTGGCCATGACTATATTAGATGAAGACTATGAGTGTGAAAACTGCAAATACAGACTGACAAAAGCATGTTATATCGATGAAAATACCAGGAACGTGATACGATTTTCCAAAATAGTGACCAACTCTTTGTAAACTCTGAAATAAAGAAAGTACGGGGGCGCCTGGGTGGCTCAGTCGGTTAAGCGGCCGACTTTGGCTCAGGTCATGATCTCGCGGTCCGTGAGTTCGAACCCCGCGTTGGGCTCTGTGCTGACAGCTTAGAGACTGGAGCCTGTTTCAGATTCTGTGTCTCCCTCTCTCTGATCCTCCCCTGTTCATGCTCTGTCTCTCTCTGTCTCAAAAATAAACGTTAAAAAAAAAAATTTAAAAAAAAGAAAATACAATCTCTTGATTTACACAGTAACTGTGCTCTATGCAAAAACAAAACAGAACAAAAAATAATTCATGTGTAAAACAAATTAGTTCTAAGTTCATGTGATCAGAAACAGATTTTTCACCTACATGAACATCCTCTGGGCCATTTGAAAGTGATGTAAAATGTACAACAGGTTTTTACTGTATAGGGTAGGGATGTTCTTTACATTGCAGGATGTCTAACATCCGGATCTTTATCCAGTAAAGTCAGTGTCATCCTCTCAATGATTTTGAAACTAAAAATACCCCCCAAATTTCCAAACCTCCCTAGGAGATGATCTCAAACTCATTAAAAACCACTACATTAGGGTAAAGGAAGATAGCAAGATCTCTATAACCAGACTGCTTGTGTTTGAAACCTAGCTCTATCACTTACTAGCTGTGTGTGATCTCGACCAAGTAGTTTAACCTTTTTGTGCTTCAGTTTCTACATTCATAAAACAAAAATATTATCAGAATCAATGTCATAGAGCTGTTACGAGGAATAAATTAGAAAATCCATATTAAGTGTCTGGCACCAAGTTGGTACCAAATCTTTGCTATAGTCATTAGTATAATTATTCGCTTAATGACTGTCTCTCCCAATAGACAGTAAACTCCATTACAGCTAGCAGGAATGTCTGTTGTGTTCATTATTTTATTCCTATGACCTGGCACACCATCTGGTATAGAGTAAGTACTCAATATTGAATAAATGAATGAATAAAAGTTAGCAAAGGTGTTTGGATATAAACAATAAAAACTGGAGCATAACCTTCAACAGTATTATTTTAGGTTATGTTACTAAGATACTTCTATACATAAATGTCAAAATTTACCCTAATGACATACATACATATGTAGAATTTATCTAGAGGGATACCCAAGAAACTAGTAATAGGTTTTGACTCTGGGAAAAAAACTGAGGGCATGGGGGTTGGAAATTCATTTTTCACTATAGACCTTTTTGTTCTTTTCAAAAAATTAAGCAATATATATGTATCATTGTTAATTTTTTTAAATTTTCTTTCTACTCACATATTTTTTAATTTTTGTAATGTTTATTTATCTTTGACAGAGAGAGAGACAGAGAGACAGAGCGTGAGTGGAGGAGGGGCAGAGAGAGAGGGAGACACAAAATCTGAAGCAGGCTCCAGGCTCTGAGCTGTCAGCACAGAGCTTGACGCGGGGCCCAAATCCATGGACAGCGAGATCATGACCTGAGCCAAAGTCAGACCCTCAACCGACTGAGCCACCCAGGCACCCCTAACTCATATATTTTTTTAAACCTAGAAGACCTAAGGCACAAGAACTAAGACTGCATAATGCTTCTTTGTACAAAACTTTTTTGAAACTCCAGAAATCTGGCACAAAAACAGACACATAGACCAATGGAATAGAATAGAAACCCCAGAATTAAACCCACAAACATATGGCCAACTAATCTTTGACAAAGCAGGAAAGAACATCCAATGGAAAAAAGACAGTCTCTTTAACAAATGGTGCTGGGAGAACTGGACAGCAACATCCAGAAGTTTAAAACTAGACCACTTTCTCACACCATTCACAAAAATAAACTCAAAATGGATAAAGGACCTGAATGTGAAACAGGAAACCATCAAAACCCTAGAGGAGAAAGCAGGAAAAGACCTCTCTGACCTCAGCCGTAGCAATCTCTTACTCGACACATCCCCAAAGGCAAGGGAATTAAAAGCAAAAATGAATTACTGGGACCTTATGAAGATAAAAAGCTTCTGCACAGCAAAGGAAACAACCAACAAAACTAAAAGGCAACCAACAGAATGGGAAAAGATATTTGCACATGACATATCGGACAAAGGGCTAGTATCCAAAATCTATAAAGAGCTCACCAAACTCCACACCCAAAAAACAAATAACCCAGTGAAGAAATGGGCAGAAAACATGAATAGACACTTCTCTAAAGAAGACATCCGGATGGCCAACAGGCACATGAAAAGATGTTCAACGTCGCTCCTTATCAGGGAAATACAAATCAAAACCACACTCAGATATCACCTCACGCCAGTCAGAGTGGCCAAAATGAACAAATCAGGAGACTATAGATGCTGGAGAGGATGTGGAGAAACGGGAACCCTCTTGCACTGTTGGTGGGAATGCAAATAGGTGCAGCCGCTCTGGAAAACAGTGTGGAGGTTCCTCAGAAAATTAAAAATAGACCTACCCTATGACCCAGCAACAGCACTGCTAGGAATTTACCCAAGGGATACAGGAGTACTGATGCATAGGGGCACTTGTACCCCAATGTTTATAGCAGCACTCTCAACAATAGCCAAATTATGGAAAGAGCCTAAATGTCTATCAACTGATGAATGGATAAAGAAATTGTGGTTTATATACACAATGGAGTACTACGTGGCAATGAGAAAGAATGAAATATGGCCCTTTGTAGCAACGTGGATGGAACTGGAGAGTGTGATGCTAAGTGAAATAAGCCATACAGGGAAAGACAGATACCATATGGTTTCACTCTTATGTGGATCCTGAGAAACTTAACAGAAACCCATGGGGGAGGGGAAGGGAAAAAAAAAAAAAAAGAGGTTAGAGGGGGAGAGAGCCAAAGCATAAGAGACTTAAAAACTGAGAACAAACTGAGGGTTGATGAGGGGTGGGAGGGAGGGGAGGGTGGGGGATGGGTATTGAGGAGGGCACCTGCTGGGATGAGCACTGGGTGTTGTATGGAAACCAATTTGACAATAAATTTCATATATTGAAAAAATTAAAAAAAAATTAAAAAACAGAAACTCCAGAAATCATCAAGAAGTTTGACTTGCACATATATTTTGAACTTTCAGAATGTTCATCACACTAAAGAGACCTATCGCAGTTTACTGATACTCCAAAAAAGTCTAATATAATTAGAAACTGATTACCTATCCAAAAAGACATAAAGGGACAAGTAACATAACTACTAGGAGTAATAATAATTTTATATTTATATACCAGTTTATAGTTTACAAAATCTGGTGGAAAAGCATGACCTCTGAAGTAGACAAAAAATAGGTTTACTACCCCAAGTAAATTTTAATCTTTCTGAACTTCAAATTCCTTTTCTATAAAATGAGATACTACCACCTAGTAATCAGGGATTCAGTTTAAAAAAGAAGAAGCAATTTCTGGCTGTGAGCTTTTCTTTCTAAAGGTAATTATTTACATTTTCAATAGGTAACATGTTTCAAATTTTTAAAATAGAAATGGGCGTACAGCTGGTTTCAATGGAGAACTCCAATTTACCACCTGAACCCACTAATCAATCACTATCTATCACCCACTACTATCACTAATAGCAGAAAAACTAGAGTATAGAGCATAGCCTATGATATTGTACCCAAAGTGTTTAACCTGAAACCAATCAAGCATTTACCTTACCTTTGTTAGCAGTAACAAGCTAAGTGATATCACTAGGAATCAATCAGTTAAATTCAGATCATTGACAGGGTCTCTTCAACAAGTTATGATGAAAAAGAAAAAAAAAGTTAACTGTTCTAGATTTGAAAAGATTTCAAGAGACATAAAAGCCAAATGCAATGCACAAACTTTTATTGGAAATAGGATCAAAAACAGTAAAAAAGAAGAAATAAGTGGGGGGCAATTTGGGGAAATTTTTTAATTTAATTTTCTAAATTTTTTTTTTTTTTTTTTTTTTTTTTTGGTAATCTCTACACCCAACGTGGGGGTTGAACTCACAGCCCTGAGATCAAGAGTTGCATGGTCTTCCCACTGAGCCAGCCAGGTGCCCCAAATTTGGGGAAATTTTAATAAAGATTAGGTTTTAGATAATATACAAGAATTAGTTGTTTCGTGTGATTATGCTATTGAGTTATGCAGGAAAATGTTCTTTTTATTAGAGACATGTATTAAAGTGTGTAGGGGTGAAATGTCAGGAATAAAAGCAAATAGCAATGTAACAGCAGATTTGAAAAAGAATGACCAATTTACATGGGTTCAATATAGTATTTTCTCTACTTTTCTGGATGTTTAAAAGTTTTCATAAGAAATTCTTAAAAACTTATACAGAAAATAATTCCCTTCCCACTCCTGTTTCTCAGCCACTTCAACTTCCAGTCACTGTCACCAGTTTCTTCTGAATTCTTCCAGAGATATTCTAGGTATATATATACACAAATAACCACAGTTTAAACACACACACACACACACACACACACACACACACAGATGGTTGCGAAACCTTTTTTTCACTTTTTTTTTCACTTAATGTATCTTGGTTATTACTCAGTATTAGCACACAGAGGGCTGGCTCATTCTTACAAAGGCATACTTTACTTAACCAGTCCTCTACTGATGAACACTTAGGAACTCTAATTTCTTGATAGTCTCTTTCAGATTAGAAGAGGAAAAAAACCCAACTGACTATAAGGTTTCAATTGGAGACAGCACATTTCAATGTGCAGTTGGAAGTATTCCTACACAACTTGTTTGCCTACATGTTATTTACTGGATACACAAATTAATCCTAAACTTCCCACTATGATGTTTGAATTAGGAAATGGATAACATGTATATTTCTCACAGAGCCATTCCTGGCCCCAGAACCAATTCATCTAGCATCTACCATTATTCTTTCCTTTTCTTGTACAGAAGCCTCTTATACAGCAGACTACATGTGCTGTGCTCTAAGCTAGATAAATAATTACTATTTGCAGTTTTTCCTTTTTAGATTATCTTTTTTATCAAAGCAACTGATTATGAACTAACTTGACCAGATTCCTTTACACCCTCTTACTACCTTCCAACCCATGCTGAAGTTCTCTTCAAAAACTACCTCGTACCTTTATTTTTCTTTAATTTTTTAAAATGTTTATTTATTTTTGAGAGAGAGACAGAGTGTGAGCTGGGGAAGGGGCAGAGACAGGGAGACAGAATCCAAAGCCCTGGGGCTGAGCTGTCAGCACAGAGCCTGATGCGGGGATCGAACTCAGGAGCTGAGACTATGACCTCAGCCGACGTCAGACTCTCAACTAACTGAGACACCCAGGTGCCCCTCTAGTACCTTTAAAAGCACATACCATTCTCTAGACTCAGGAGTTAACTCTAGAAACTATAACTGTAATGTAGTTGCTTCCCAAAAGTGCTTAGAATATCTAACTTGGTGTAACAGGAAAAAGAGGAGACTTGGCATATGTGAATTTCACCACTTACCCTAGCTAGTTTAGCTTGAGCAAATTACAGTCAAGCCCTTAGGTACCTCATCAGAAATATGCTTCAAAAATCCACTTGCCATTACAGTATCTCATCAATTTTTTGTGACACACCGGAGTGTACAATGCAGCAGATGCTAAATAAGTCCTAACTGAATCTAAATATTTCATGGATTCATTCACAACCAAACTCGAGAACAGGGCTTAGAACACATTTTAAGATTTCCCATGGCGTTTGGAATACTATTAGGCTTTTAGGAAGTGCTCACAAGTTATTTCGGCTTAGCTAAATTTGATATAAACCATTATGGTAGATAAAGCACCCATTTGCTAGGTAAGAGAAGAACTTCCCTTAACTCGGATGGTCCTAAGTTGCTAAGAGCCATGGAAATCTCAAACTTCCCAATAAAATGGCTTAGGCTGACTCTTAAAGATGATTAAATTGAACAGACTCAAAGCATCTGAGTGCAAAGCATCTCCTCCCATAATTATGCACCGAGATTCAGACTAAATACTAGCTTGACACGTAGTAAGCGCTCCATAAATCGTAGCTATTATTAAGACGCATCCCAAACGGAGAGAAGACGGAAGGAGGAAAAAGAACGGAGGCTGTCAGTCACAAGAGGTCGAAAGGTGTCCCTGGCCTGTGACCCGGAGGCCTTTAAGCACCTGGGTCTGCGGGATCCCTGAGGAACCGGGGACCGAAGGAGGTCAGCGGCCTCCCCTAAAGGTCAAGGTTCTTGCAGGCACGTTTCCTGCCGGGGCTGGAAGTAGAGTCGGAACGCCCCCGCGAGAATCTGTATCCCGAAGCCAGAAGCACCGCCTGCCCGTAAACCGCGCGGGCTCCGGGAGAAGGGGGTTGCCCCTGTGCCGCAGCCTGCACGAGCAAAAACCCGGCCACGTCCTGCAGCCCCAAACCTTAGGCGCGGACCACCGGGACCCTCCCGTTCCGAAACGCCTCAACGCAGCCCGACCCTCGATACTCACACTCACAGCCGACCCCTCCTACTCCATCAGGCCGCCAAGATCCCGGCGAGGGGACTCCCTGAGGCCCCCCCACTCAGTTTTGGGTCCGGCGGCCCACTCCGGACCCCCTCCCCGCCGGGCACCGCCGCCGCCGCCGCCAGCGCGCAGGCGCACACCGCCACCGTCACGCTCCCCCTTTTTTTTTCCCTTTGCTGTCCGCCTTTCTCAATAATCTAGCTTTATTTGAACACATGAGAGCGAACAACGGACACAGGGGAAAGAAGCTTTACGCAAAAAGAAAGATCAAAGGCCGGCAGGCAAGCTTGAGGAAGTTACTCTGCTGCACTGAACTCAGTTGTGACTAGCCTTCGTTCCTTTTTCTTTCTCTTTGTTCTTCCCCGGCCTTCCTTTTGCTTCTACTCTCTTCCTAAATCCCCAGCATTCCCTTTATGTAGTGGCAATTGTTTAAGCTACATTTCCAACCATTCCTGCCTTGGAAAATTTACTGAAATTTAATGGATGTTGCAAGAGCTTGAGGACAGACAGATCTGAGTTCAAATTTTGATCTAGCCGCTAGTAACTTATGACTTCGGGCAAATTACAAGTTTTCTTGGAACCTCAGTTTCTTCACAGTTAAAATTAGGATAATGCTATCTCTCAGGGTGTTGCTAGGATTAAAAGACATAATATAGGTCACGTTCCTATCCATGAATGGGTGCCTGTCAAAGAGCGAATACATGAATACCAATGATTATATTTTTATTAATATTTAATATATTTATTTTCTTTATTAAACTTAGCCCATACATATTCCCTATTTTAGTGACTACAAATAATCAGATAAACCAAGTTACATTAGGATTAATAATGTTGTGAAGTGTTACTCCTCCCATATTATTGAGCTTCTGATAATGTCTATGTTTAACAAGACCTGCAATACCTAAAATCAAAGCAGCACCTTCATCTATGTGTAAGTCCAGACTTGCTTCAAACCCCTTTTTTCTTTTTATGTTTGTTTTTTTTTTTTGAGAAAGAGAGAGCACGCACACAAGCAGGGGGAGGGAAGAGAGATAGGGGGACAAAGGATCAGCCAGCTCTGCACTAACAGCAGAGAGCCTGATACGGGGCTTGACCTCACAAACTGTGAGATCATGACCTAAGCGACGTCAGACACTCAACTGACTGAGCCACCCAAGCGCCCCCAGATTTGCTTCTAAAGGATTGAGGAACTATTCTAATTGTGTGTTTGTGACATCACAATTCTTCTAAACACTGAAGGTCTGAGGTATGCTGCTCATTCTACTCTCCTTTAAAGGCATGCAATGGAAGGACTACTTTACCCTATAAGCTGAGGGCCATAGTCCAAAGAAAAGCTTGTAGAAGACCAAGGTCAGCCATTGGTGAGCATCAAGGTAATCCTAGATCAGGGTTTCTTAACCTTGGCACTATTGATATTTTGGAGATGATTCTTGGGCTGTCCTATGCATTGCAGGATACTTAGCATTCCGGGATACTAAATATCTGTAGTATCCCCTTTATATCCGCCACCCCAATCCCTGTCGTCTTGACAATCAAAAATGTCTCCAGACACTGCCAAATGTCCGCTCAAGGGCAAAAATGTTCCTGATTAAGAACCATGGCATTACACCATGGATAAATACACCATAAATAAACTCAACCATACATTTTGTCCACTTCTGCCTATAAGAAGTGATTGGTGCTTGAGAAAGCCACACACCAAGATAGAAGAGGGAGAGTTCATTTTTACCAATCTTATACAGGCCCTTGACACTGCTTACCAGTCCTCCAGTCTTTCTCTGATCAACTTGTTCTGTCACTTTATACAACCATATTTGAAAACTTCTCCACTTTCCTTAAAACCCCCAACTCCTTTTCTATTAGCAAATGACCTCATCTCCTATTTCACAAAGAAAACAGAGGTCATCAGATGAGAACTTCTTTAACTTCCTGTTACTAAACAGACACACTTACAGACACATACTTCCTCTTATTATAATTGAGGAGATATCTTTATTTCTCTTCCAACACCATTCCTCCCACCAGTACTTTGGATTGTCTCTACTCTTATTCTCTCAAGATCTTTACCTACTAACACTTCTGTTTATTCAACTATTTTTTCCCCTCAGTTGTATGTTGCCTATCATGCTCAAGTTTCTCCTGTCTTAATTCTAACAAAAATCCAAACAACAGAAACAAAAACTTTGACCTCTTGTCTGTCAAGGCCTAACTTTCCAAAAGCATTTTATAACCTCTCCCCACTTTTGCACCTCCCCTCTCTTGAAATTGCTGCAATCTATCTTTCAACTTAATCATTCCACCACATAGCTTTTACTAAGATCACCAATGACCTCTGTGTTACAATATACAAAAGATATTTCTCAGGGTTCACTTTCCTTGACCCTTAGAAGTAGATTCCTTCGAAGTGCTGTTATTATTTTTTTTTAATTATTAATTTCCAGCACTGTGCTCTATTCTTAGAGGTACCCAGAAGAGTTCCTGGACCTGTTTAAAACCCTTCAATGGATTTCTGTAGCCATAGTATAAAGTCCAGGCTCACTAATCCAGAAGTGCAAGACCTACCAAGATCTAGCCCGTTGCCGACTATTTAAAGGTTATTCCCCACTTCACCTGGAGATACACGATGAGCTCTAAGCCTCTCAGCAGAATGAACTACAAGGAATTTACAGAAAGTGCTATGTTCCTAATGGCAAAGGCTGTTTCCGCAGGCTGGAAAACTATCACCCTCTATCCCAGACTTCTGGGAGAATTCCTACTTAGCCTTCCTGATTGAAAAGTCGCTTTCTCTGGGAACCCTTCCAGACATCCCTAAGGATAAGGCGCAGCTTTCATTGTGCACCGACTCCGCCTCGGACTTCCTGATGCCACTCACTAAATTCTACCCACTATTATTTGTTTACATGTCGATCTCCAATCTAGATAGATCAAAAGACCCTGGAGGGCAAGGAAGGCATTCTTGTCTCCTTTTCTTCAGCAATCATCCAGCAGATGGTTTGCCCTCGACAAATGTTTGTTGCATGAATATATCCCACCTTCGGGAGGGATTCGAATTATCCGGTTAACGGGCGACTCCCCAGGCTCTTCGCCTGCGTGGCAGGGAGATTTAAACCCCTCAGACGGTGATTGGTTCCGGCTCCAGGGGTGTGTCCTCGCCCGCGCGGCCGGGGAAGTGCGCAGGCGCGCGGGCCCGGCGCGCGCAGGCGCTAGGAGGACGCAGCTCCAAGTCCGGTCTGGGGGTGTCCGAGCCGCTGCGGCGCGAGAGGAGTGGCCGGAACTGGTTGGTGAGCTTCCAGGAGTGGGGTTGAGGGAGCTAGTCGGGTTGAAGATTGGGATCAGGTCCCAAGAAGAAGGAGTATTATTGTGTTTAAAAGTTCGTGGGGTCGGGCTTAAGGGGAGGGGGAAGTGCTCTTGCCTCTACTGGGCAGGTCGGGCCCAGAGCAAGGACGCGAGGCGCCAGGAAACTACCGAGGGGCGGCGGAGGAAGGGTGGTGGGGTGGTGGTTCGTTGGGCCCCTCCTCAAAACCAAGCAGAGGTAAACTCCCACTCCCTCTCCTCTACAGTGTTGCTGTGGTCGTGATTAGAAGACTGTACGGTGACCACAAGTGATCAGATAACTCTGAACTAGTTATTTGAAGGTCTCTGAGGTTCGTGGCATTGGAGAGTCCATGCTCTCTAGGAAAGTCCATTCTTACCTCGTGGCTGTACTGCAGACTCACGAAGGATCCGTAAAAAGAATTTCACAGTTCCAGCCTGGAGTTGTTGTGGGTAGGGGGAGAGTACTGGAAAGTACTGTTTCATTTCAACCTTTTTAAAGTCATTAATCACTACAGTATTAGGAGAGGTACATGAGAGTAGAGAAAACCGAAAGACGTCAAAGTTGGGAAAGGAAGATGAGAAGGGAGTGTCGTTTTGCCTTTTGCTAGTCATCTTCAGGGAGTAGGTGGACGACTGGAGAGGGCTGTTTGGATACTGGTAGCTTCTGACAGCGTTCCCTTGGCCATGTGAAAATAATATAGCTTCTTAGTAGCAGATAGTTCATGAATTGAGAGGAATATTATTCCATGTGCCCTTAAGACTGGCTTTCAGATGTGCAGGTAAAATACGGTCAGGTAGAAATGGTTCTCCCACGTTCTTGCCTAGCCTGGAAAATACCACACTTTAAATTCATGGGACCTCATTAGCTAGAATACTTTGAAATCTAACCTTAAAATATTTCATAGTAAGGTTTTTTAAAAATAATGTTTCTTCCATAATCACAGTTGATGCCTAAAGCATCTAATGAGGTTAATTGTCTTTTGTTCCTTTGGCAAGAGGTAATGAGAAAGAATATATTCATATAGATATTAGAAGAAACACTTCTCACAATTACCATGCTCCTTTGACAAATGATGTGAAAGTGAATGAAATGATCATGCAACAGCCTACAGCTCAAATATTTATCAGTGTTAGTAGGCTTTTTATTTTTGTTTTTTGGTTTTTGGGGGGTGGGGTGCTTGTGGTATATGGGTATACACTAGAAAATTGCTGTTATCCTAGTTCCAGGATAGCAGTGGATTATTGTGCCATTATTTTCTTAACACTCTTTCCCATAGACACTATTCTTAACAGTATAACACTCTTTCCTGTAAATAGTAGTGTTTGCTTAAACATAGTAGCCAGCTCACTTAACTAAAGGTCACACCTTTTCTAATTATTCGGAACACAGCCTTGAACCTAGATGGAAGCAGGTAAACAAAGAAACAGCCCCAAGTTGTTCATGGGACAACTGTCAGTATTTCACCCATCATGAACCATACCACCATTGTAAAATTTGCCTTTTAGAAGATCATCTGCATTATTTCATGTTTTTAATAGATTTGTTTTCAACATTACACTTTTCCAAAGTGATAATCTGTGAAATCATGGTTTTTATGTATTTTATTCCCTTTTCTAGTATACGTTATAATATACATGTAACTTAAATACGTAACTATTGCTGGGGGCATCTGGGTGGCTTAGTCGGTTATGCATCTGACTCGATTCTGGCTCAGGTCATGATCTCACAGTTCATGAGTTTGAGCCCCACATTGGGCTCTGCACCCCCTTCCCCATAAGTAAATAAACATTTAAAATAATGAAAAATAAAAACTATTTAAATACATAACTATTGCTTATATAACAGCTGAAATCATCTTGTGTTCTTACTCTGCACTCTGGAAAATACTGCTTTGGAACTAACCTACTCAGTCTATTTTTAAAATTTTTTTAGAGAGAAAGGGCACAAGTGATCGAGGAGGCAGAGAGAGAGAGAGAGAATCCCATGAAGGGCAGAGAAAGAGAGGAGAGAGAGAAGCGGAGCTCATCTGAAGTGGGGCTCGAATTCACAAACCTTGATATCATGACCTGAACTGAAGTCAGATGCTTAACCCTGAGCCACCCAGGCACCCCATAACGTACCCACTTTAAAATTAAGGATTGGTTTAGGCCACTGGACCCAGTGATGGCATTCACTGTTGTGACACAATTCTAGCAAACTTACTTATCTGGTCTCACCAGATGAAAGTAGATGAGAATAGCAAAAGGGAAAAAAGAGGATGTTAGCTCTTTGACATTTTAGTGAAATCAGCTACGGTTTGGTTTTTTTCTTCTGAATTAAGGTGCTTTCTTTCTTCCTTTCGTTCCTGTGTTTTAAACATTCTGGAAGAGTGTTTTTTAGTTGTGTTTATACTTAGCGTTATGTATATTTATAATATATGATGTTGCTTGCATCCAAAAGTGCTGAACTTTTTGATTCTAGTGCCATATTTTGTTTGTAGCTCTGTAGATTGAGAGAGGACTAGATGACAAGGACTGGTCTTTTCTTTGTTGTGGTGGGTAGAGACTTGACACAGATGGATCCAGTGCCTCCCAACAATTGGAGGAAGTGGATTGTAGAGCCAGGAAACAGCATGTACTGTTCTTTTTGTAAGACTGGGGGTGGAGGTGGGGTTCTATTTGCCCTCATTTAAATTCACTGACATTTTGGTTTTGATTTCAATTTAGGTTGTATTGCTACTAAAATATTTATATCACTGATGAGTGTATTTTTCTGGAATCCCCTCATCATATTGATTTTTGTGAGATCTCTAACTTGGATTTAAATTTATTTGAACAATGCTTTGATAATGGAGATTACATTTAGATGGCCTCTTAAAGCTTATAAAATAAAATTCCCAACTTCTTTGTAGAGTATACAAAGCCCCTCACAACCTGTCTCCTGTGTCTCCCCACCCTACCCACTCTGTACACACATACATACAATATATTACTGCATATGTAATATAAGGACTACTGAGTCCTTACATTGTGACACTTCTTTGATAGTGCAAAATCACAATTTTTTTAGGGTTGATCATGCTTGGATTTTGGTTCCCAAGTCAAAATCACAAGAGATGTTTAATAACTATTAGGAAAAATTATAGTAGCTTTGTTGAGCACTATAAACCATGCCAGCCAAGGTTTAAATGCTTTGCATGAATTAACTCAATCCTTATAATGCTCAAATAAACATTATATTCTCATTTAATGAAAACTGAAGTACAAAGAAGTAAATTAAACAATAGGATTTAAAAACATTATGCCTCCAAGTATTGGGCATTTAACCACCACACTGTATTGCCTGTTGTATAAACAAGAATGTGTGTCACTCTTTTAACCTATTGTGAGGAGATATTTTCCGGGGACCTGAGTGCTACTGTTCTCTATCTCTGGCATATGATTCCTGTTGTCAGAATATTTGAGAAGCTAGCCAGAAAAATTCTAGGTGAACTTGGACTCGGAGCCAACATACCTGGATGATTTGGGTAAATACTTTATTCAGGCAAGGTGAAGCTTTGTGCCTACCTCACACTTGCTGTCTCCTTAGCAGATAGCATTCCTAAGTCTGCCAGATTGTATGTCCTTCCAACCTGGAGAATGAAAGCTGCATTCTTGAGCCTTTTTCCTAACTCCCATAGAGCATTCCTTTTCTTTTTCCATAGCCTTTCTTTTCAACAGTGTGATTCAGTTCAACAATGTGGTTGTAATCACATATAGATCTACCTCCCTAGAATTATGTTCTGGTCACTTAGAATAGAATTAGGGAAGTTCCAGGACTTGACAACTAGGTGTTGGACATCAGCAATTAAGTTATAAACTGTGCTTCTGTAAAGATGAAGTGTAATTTTGATCTTTTGATTCCTGACTTTCAGTGGTATTTTCTCACTCAGTATGGTTTCTGTCTTGAATCATGTGCTTCAGTGCCCTTTGAAACCAAGATGTTTAATAGATATGATTTAGTGGTGTACTTCTTCTATTTACATAGTTTTTGAGCTTCATAAGAATGGTTAAAGTTGTTCCCATAGAAGGAAGTAGAAAAGAACCTTGAGAGAGGAAGTAAAAGGAGGAAACTAATCTTAACATAAGTAAAGCTCTCATCTAAATGCCTTCAGAAATTAAATTTCCTAATCAGAGCATGGACTCTTTTTGGTATAACCTAGAGTATTTTGAATATTTTGAAATACTGTACACCTGTACTTTTTGTGTGTGAGCATCCTTTCCTTCTTCCTTTTAAATGTCTCGTTAAAAATGGGGTACCTGGATAGCTCAGTCTGTTAAGCGTCCGACTTCGGTTCATGTCATAATCTCGCGGTTCGTGAGTACAAGCCCCGCATCTGGAGCCTGCTTCAGTTTCTGTATCTCTCTCCCTGCTCCTCCCCCACTCACACTCTGTCTCTTTCTCTCTGTCTCTCAAAAATAAACAAATATTAAAAAAAAAAATGTTCCCTTACTTGATAGCAAATACTTGAAAAATGTTTGTGGAATGAATGAAGAGGGATATATTCTGGGACTGGGATTTCTTTCTGCCAAGCCTCCAGACTAGGTAGGCTGCTGACTCTCCATCTACCAGCATAAGGGAATTCTCAGCTCTTCTGAGGCCGTCACCATAGCTAGATGTCACCACATTCTCTTCCAACAAACTTGGCCTTGTTTTCCTCTTCAGTTGGGCCCTGGTCTGGCATGCCCTCCTAAGACCACAGGTTTCTGCTAATAACTGCTTTCTCTTAGACTCTCCATCCACCAGTGTGAGGGAATTCTCAGGTCTTATGGGGGAGTCACCGTAGCTAGATATCACCACATTCTCTTCTGACAACCTTGGCCTTGTTTTCCTCTTCAGTTGGGTCCTGGTTTGGCGTGCCCTTCTAAGACCACAGTTCTCTTCTGAGAACTGTTACCTCTTCAGTTATCATCAGGTCTGTTCCAAGAAGGACCACCCCCATCCCCTAGGAAGGATTACGTATTATGGAAAGAGCCAGAAGTATTGCATTTTATTCTCTTAGCATAAATAAGTTAGACTAGATGACCTCTGAGGTTTATTTTCAGAGACTATTCTCTGAGATAAGAATTGAACAGAAACTTTGTTCCCATATAACTGATTAAGCAGAAATTTCAGTAGGTTAGTAGTTTCCAAGTCATGTTCCATGGAACCCTTGTTCCTTGGGATTAATAAAAATGTTCTTTGAAGGAAAATTTTTGTTTTTAGGGTTTTTTTTTCCTTAAATATTTATTCATTTTTGAGAGGGAGAAAGGGGGGGGCGGTGAGGGACAGAGGATCCGAAGCAGGCTCTGCGCTAACAGCAGTGAGCCCCATATGGGGCTCAAACTCACAAACTGTGAGATCATGACCTGAGCTAAAGTTGGATGGTCAACCAACTGAGCCATCCAGGCACCCCTAAAGGAAAGACATTTAGGTCATTTACATTTGACTGAGATAGCCACAGTTAAACAGATTTCTTTGTTGCTTCAGGACTTCTGATTTCCAGCCAAGAATTTAATTAGCCAGCCAGTTTTTAAGGGCAAATATAAAACTAGGAGATGGGGAGGTATAAGAGCTAAATATGTTCATTGTAGAAAGTTTGTGGGTGATATCCAGAATTGAAGATATGAAGCATATGATTTAGGAATTTGGGATTAAACACTGGAACAACTAATACTGTTGAAAATTTTGCCGTTGGGGTCCTGGGAGCAATAATTGCTTTGGGGTATGAGGGAGGGCAGAGGAATTGCTATTTATTACTGTTGTGGAACTATTTGACTTCTCAAACCATGTACATATATAGATTTCATTAAAATAAAATATAGAAGAACCCAAATCTTCAAAAATAATTTTAGATGGCTAAATAATATTCCATCATGTAGTTATGCCATAATTATTCAGTCAAATCCCCTATCATTGGTTCCTTTGTGGCTTAGTGGCCACATTGGTTCCTTAGTGGCTTCCTTTTGTTTTGTTTTGTTTACATTATAAATAATACTGGAATTGGGATGCCTGGGTGGCTCAGTCTATTAAGCATCTGACTCTTGATTTTGGCTCAGGTCATGATCTCCTGGTTCATGAGATCAAGCCCCAGCCAGGGCTCTGTGTTGACAGCGCAGAGCCCACTTGGGATTCTTTCTCTCCCTCTGCCCTTCCCCTGCCCGTTCTCTCCTTCCTCCCACCCCCCCGCCGAAAATAAATAAATAAATAAATAAATAAATAAATAGATAGATAAATAAATAAAACTGGGGCTAATGTATCTTTGTATCTGTGATTTACTTCTACATTGTTAAGAACAGAACAAGGCCAAAGAGTAGGAATAATTTAAAATTTTCTTGTATATATTGCATTATCTTTTGAGAGTTTTGGTTTTTAAAAATCATCATTTTATTCTAAACAGTGGTCAAGAAAACTTTAATTTTATAGGTGCGGGAATTGAACTACCCACAGACATCCTGAATGCTAAAAAAAAAAAATACTATTTATATCACTATTTCTTGTGTCATTTGGAACTTGCAACATTTTTTATCTTTTAGAGTTTTTCACTATCAATGATTTATAGTTATTGCATAGACTTGCTGTTAATGTAGTTATAGAGTAATAGAGTATTGTGAAACCTATCTATAAAACCAGTATATGTTTACAACTTTTTGGGAAGGGGGTGAGGGATTGGGTTAAATAGGTAATGGGGATTAAGGAGTATACTTGTCGTGATGAGTACCAGGTGATATATGGAATTATTGAATCATTATATTGTACACCTGAAACTAATATAACACTGTTAACTGGAATTAAAATAAAAACTTACAAATAAAATCCTTTTAAAGAAAATTTAGAAAAGTGGCACCTGGGTGGCTAATTGGTTAAGCGTCTGATTCTTGGTTTCAGCTCAGGTCATGATCTCACGGTTTGTGCATCTGAGCCCCACATTGGGCTCTGCTCTGCCAGTGCGGAGCCTGCTTGGGATTCTCTCTGCCCCTCCCCAACTTGCACTGTCTCTATCTTTCTCAAAATAAATTAATTAATTTTTAAAAAGATTCTTTAAAGAAAATTTAGAAAATGCATTATTGTGTAAGGCAAATAAAAATCATCTGTAAAATTTTAAAAATATTTTCATTCCATCTCATTTAAGCTGGGGTGGGCATTTTCATTTTTGGCCTTTATTTATTTTATTTTTTTAATGTTTATTTATTTTTGAGAGAGACAGAGACAGAATGTGAGTGGGTTAGGGGCAGGGAGAGAGGGAGACACAGAATCTGAAGCAGGCTCCAGGCTCCAAGCTGTCAGCACAGAGCCTGACACAGGGCTTGAACTCACGAAGCATAAGATCGTGACCTGAGCTGAAGTTGGATGCTCAACCGACTGAGCCACCCAAGCGCCCCAATTTGGCCTTTAGTATTTAAACTATACACATTTTTTAATGTGGCATTAAGATTTATTGGTAGAAAATAATGGTGCTTAACCTGTATAATGACCATTTTAAGTCTCAAAAAACAGTTCAGCGTTTTCAGATACACTAACATGTAAATAATGATTTTGATGTTGCCTTCTTTAAATTTCACTTTCTCTTGTACTAGTTATTAATTACAGCCAGAAGTGCCAATTAAAAAAAGTTTTTTTCTTGGGGCACCTGGGTGGCTCAGTTGGTTAGGCGTCTGACTTTGGCTCAGGTCATGATCTCAGGCAGTTTGTGAGTTCAAGCCCCATGTTCGGCTCAAAGCTGACAGCTCAGAGCCTGGAGCCTGCTTCAGATTCTGTCTCCCCCTCTCTCTGCCCCTCCTCTGCTCATGCTCTGGCAATAATAAATAAACGTTAAAAAAAAAATTTTTTTTAAGTTTTTTTCTCTCCTTGACAGAAAGAAAACTTGGACTGTTTTTCCTTTTAAAGATGTGGAAAGGCATGTTTTCAGAATTCCAAGAAGCTGTTTTAAATTTTTTTTAAGTTTTTATTTATTTAACTAATCTCTGCACCTCATGTGGAGCTCGAACTCACAACCCCAAGATCAAGAATTGCATGCTCCTGGGGTGCCTGGGTGGCTCAGTCAGTTGAGCGTCCGACTTCAGCCCAGGTTGTGATCTCAAGGTCTGTGGGTTCGAGCTCCACGTCGGGCTCTGTGCTGACAGCTCAGGGCCTGGAGCCTGCTTCCGATGCCGTGTCTCTCTCTCTCTCTGCCCCTCCCCTGCTCATCTGCGCGCGCGCGCTCTGTCAAAAATAAATAAACATTAAAAAAAAATTTTTTTTTTTAATTGCATGCTCCTCCAACTGAGCCAGCCAGGCACCCCACCCAGAAGTTGCTTTAAACACAAACGATACTTATATCTGAATAAAGAAGTACGTTGGGTTTATTTCTTGACGTGGTTGTTCTATCCTCTTTTCCAGCTACCATTTTTCTTTCTGGAGAAGAAAGGAGGGGATCCTTTGAACATAAAGTACAAGTTTTGTATTTCAATGGTGCCTACTCTATAGATAGCTACTATCAATTATTTTAAGTGAATCTCCATATTTTATGCTATGGCAAAAAATTGTTCGGCATAGGAAAAGCTACAAAATTAATGATTTCTTTCTTCCTTTTGATTCTCACTCATACTGTTTACTTTTACTTGACTGCTACTTCCAAATATTCTTTCTCTATCCTGAAGTTTTTTTTTTTCTTTTCAATTTTTTATAAATCGAGGTATAATTCACATAATGTTAAAGTTCACTATTTAAAGTATACAACTTAGGGGCGCCTGGGTGGCTCAGATGGATAAGCGTTTGACTTGGGCCCAGGTCATGATCACGTGGTTCACGGCTCAGAGCCTGGATCCTGCTTCAGATTCTGTGTCTCCCTCTCTCTTTCTCTGCCCCTCTCCTGCTAGTACTGTCTCTCTCTCTCAAAAATAAACATTAAAAAAAGTTTTTAAAGTAATAAAGTAAACAATTTAGTGGCTTTTAGTATATTAATAATGCTGTGCAGCTATCATCACTAATTCCAAAACATTTCTGTCACCTCCAAAACAAGCCCTGTACCTATCAGTAGTTAGTCCTTTCCCTTTTTCCCCCATCCTCTGGCAGTCACTAATCTACTTCTTGTCTCTATGGATTTGCCTATTCTGGACATTTCACATAAGTGACATCATACTATACGGGTCTTTTGTATCTGGTTTTGTTAATTGAATGATGCTTCCAAGACTCATACATGTTGTAGCATGTAGCATTCCTTCTTACGGCTGAATGATATTCCATTATGTGAACATTTGGGATTTTTCTGCTTTTTGACTATTAGCGATAATGCTGCTTTAAGCATTTAATGTACAAGTTTTCATGTGGATGTGCATTATCATTTCTCTCTAAAGTACCTAGGAATAGATTTGCTGGGTCATATGTAATTCAGTGCTTAACTTACTGAAGGCTAAGTTTTTCTTGTCCTGCATTGTTAAATGATACTTTTTTTCCCTCCCCTCCATTAGGTACCAGAATTATAACAGGGTAGGATATCATTGATAATACCTGACTCTACATTTTTAAAAATATCAACTTTGATCTAAAACTGGTTTTCAGGGGCACCTGGATGGCTCAGTCAGTTAAGCATCTGACTCGACTCAGTTTCAGCTCAGGTCATGATCTCGCGGTTTTGTGAGTTTGAACCCCATGTTGGGTTCGGTGCTGATGGTGCAGAGCCTGCTTGGGATTCTCTCTCTTCTCTGTCT
This sequence comes from Panthera pardus, assembly GCF_024362965.1. Lineage (NCBI taxonomy): Eukaryota > Metazoa > Chordata > Mammalia > Carnivora > Felidae > Panthera > Panthera pardus. The sequence goes on along the minus strand of NW_026526810.1, from coordinate 53,216,467 downwards.
CTCTCTAAATAAATAAATAAACTTAAAAAAATAAAATAAAAAATAGTGGTTTTCAGCCATGACTGCACATTGGAGTCACCTGGGAAGGTTTAACATCTACTGGCTCTCACCCCCCAGAGATTCTGATTCAAATAGTCTGGGTGTAGCTTGGGCCTCTAGGTGATGAGTGTAGCCAAGACTGGGAACCACTGTTGTAACATGTGCGCTAATCCTGGAGTTAGACTTGCTACTTGAAAAGGGAAAAGCAGGGACTTCATATATATGCATTTCTTCGGGCAAAGCTGCTACACATTTGAATGAGTTGACAATATATCTATTTTCCTCTTTTTAATATATGTAACAGCACATCCTCTGCATCGGTCCACCTAGATTTGAATCTGGCTCTTGGTGACCTTGCAAAAGTTGCTTAACCTCACTGTTCCTTAAGTTCCTACATCTGTAAAATGTGGAATTAAATAGTATTTGCTATGGACTAAATGTTTGTCTTCCTACCAAAATTCATAGGTTGAAATCCTAATTCCTGGTGTGATGGTATTTAAATGGGTCTTCTGGGAGGTGCTTAAGCCATGAAGGTGGATCCCTCATGAATGGGATTAGTGCCTTAGAAAAGAGGCTCTGGAGAGCTCCCTAGCCCCTTCCACCATGTAAGGCATTAGGTTTGCACCAGAAAGAGGGCCCTCATGAAAATATGACCAGTGCTGGCATGTTGAGCTTAGTCAGACTTATAGCCTACAGAACTATAAGAAATAAATTTCTGTTGTTAATAAATCGAGTCTATGTTGTTGTTTTTTACAGCAGCCTAGATGGATTAAGAGAGTATTGTAAGGATTAAAGGAATGTGTGTGTGTATATCTATAATACACATATGTATTTTATTTCTTAGTATAGTGTCTTGCATGTATAATTGTTTATAAGCATTAACTTGTAGTTGTTACTCTGAATCTTCTCAATCTTCTACTATCTAGATTTACAAAATGGTGAGTAAAGATTATTAAAAGCTAGCTGCCATTAAAAAAAACTTATGTATATGTTGGATACTTTCATAATAATTCATAGTAAAAAGTTAATTAGCATAATGACCTTCATGTATTATTCACCCAGCTTCAACAGTCGTGGCCAATCTTGTTTCCTCTGTACTCCCAGCCATTTCCCCACCTTTGAATTATTTTAAAGCACATTCTACAGATTACCTATTAAATGGCTTCTAATTTTATACATTTTCTTTGAATCCCTGAGGATTCTCATTGTTGGTAGGAAGGTTAGAGAAGGAGAATACACTGGAGGTGAGGGGCCATGGCAGGAGTTTGGCTGTATTCCAAGATGAAGTTGTAAATTCTCTGTTCCAGCTAAGTTCTCTGCCTCTTTTTGAACTCTGCGTTATTCACCTCTTAGTATTTTGCCGTGAAAGTACTAAGAACTTATTCAGAGCTCATTAGAACCCATTTCTGCCACCTAATGTGAATGAAGTATGGTTCCCAGCCAAACTTTAGCAAGGGCCTTTCCTCTAAACATCTGTTAGCAGAATGTTTTGGACAATCGTTCTGTATCATTTCTATACCTTTGTGGTTTGGACAATCGGTCTGTATCATTTCTATACCTCTGTATCATTTCTATACCTTTATATCATCTGTGAATGGATGGAAATGTTTCCACAAATACATTTACTGTGAATATGTACCAACAGAAGATTTCTCTCAAGAGAGGCTAAGAATTGATCATTATGCTTATGAAATGTGGTCTAAAATTAATTCCTTGTCTTTGTTTTCTCCAGTCTCATAAGTCTGTTTTCTTGGTTGTCATAAGCTGTCATATTTGTGATGAAAATAAATGAATGAAATTTAAAAGTAGTATAACTACAATGCAGATCATTTGGTAAATTGGGAAAAAAAGAAAAATCACTCAATTTTACCACCACAGCCATTAGTTATATTTTGATGATTTCCTGCTAGACTTTTTTATACCCATATTCTTTGTCTCAGTAGTTATAGCAAGTATTTGACTTTTTTAAGTCTTACTTTGTTCAGTTTATATAATAACCTTCAACATTTTCTGTAGTTTTGTGTTTGCTTGGCCTTAGCCAGAAAAAAAAAAAAAAAAAAAAATTTCAGGGCAGTTTTTAATTTTTTAGACATGCAAACTATATATATATTTGTCTAGATAAGTACCTATCATCCGGAAACTTGGTTTAATTTAAACCTGCTTAATATCTGTCTTGACATGTGCAGACTCATGACTGGCCTGAAAATAGTTCAGATACATAGCTCATACAGTATTATCAACTTCAGTATTCAAATGTAGCCTCAAAGATGGAACAATTAATATTTAGTAGCTATTTTCAATTACATTTACATTAATGTCACTTATATTTAACATTGTTTGGCTTTTCTTTTGCCTATGTCTTTCTGCTTCCCTAATAATATTAAAATAATGACTCACACTTGAATACCAGCCATGCATCAGGCACCAATAATAAGCACTTTGTATGGATCACCTTTTTTTAATCCTCACAAAAAGAGCCTGTTATCTCTATTTTACAAATGCAGAAACCAAGTCTTAATAGATTTAGCTGACTTGCCCGAGGTTATACAACAAATACATTTTGGGGCCAGAATTTGAATGCTGGAGTTCCTATGCTAACCTGCTATGAACAGAAATTTCCACTTGATACAAATACATTGATTATCAAACTATGCCAAAAAGAACAACAGATTTTATCATACAATAATAAACTATATGGGTGTAACTTGTAGAGCAACTTATATTGTGATTAAGAAGGAATAAGTCATGAAGCTAACTTGGTAGAATATTTTAATGCAAAATCTTTGCTTTCCAGTATAAAATGAATTATTATATAAAATCACTGGTATATTATTCTTAGCAGGACACTGAAATGGGTGGTGACTTAAAGTGTTGTGTGTGAGGTGCTTGGCTGGTTGAGTTGGAAGAGCATGCAACTCTTGATCTCAGCGTTGTGAGTTTGAGCCCCAGGTTGGGTACAGAGATTACTTAAAAATAAAATCTTTAAAAATAATAGCAATGATAAAGTGCTGTACTTCCATTACTTCCTGATTATATTTATTATATATTATATATATATATACTTCCTGATTATATTATTACTTCCTGATTTTTATCAGTGAAGACATCGAACTCCTGTTGATTCAGTTCTAAGACTTTTTTCTTTATATCCCTTATTCCCAATAGTATTATTTTCAAAGTTAATGTAATTTCATTAAAAAAATTTTTTTTAATGTTTATTTTTGAGAGAGACAGAGCACAAGTGGGGGAGGGGCAGAGAGAGTTGGAGATACAGAATCCAAAGCAGCCTCCAGGCTCTGAGCTGTCAGCACAGAGCCCCCCAACACAGGGCTCGAATTCCTGAACTGTGAGATCATGACCTGAGCTGAAGTTGCATTCTTAACCAACTGAGCCACTCAGGCACCCCTAAATTAATGTAATTTCAGATTCTTAATTATTTTAAAACAGCTGAAAACCATGATAACTTTTGTCTTTCTAGTTCTTTCTTTAATTTTTTGTTTTTAAGACTTTATTTTCAAGTAATCTCTACACCCAACGTGGAACTCACATTTACAACGTCAAGATCAAAATTTGCATGCTCTATTGACTGAGCCAGCCAGGCACCCCAGTTCTTCCTTTAGTTTAACTGTTTTTGAGTCTGTTGAAGAATTTTTATGGTTTTATTATATGTATATTATGTATATTATATATTTATATTAAATTTCAGAATGAGCCATCGGGTAGGGTAGTTAGTCTATTTTCTGATATTCAACAGTTCTTATAACATCTGATGTTTGTTAAGGGAAGATGCATCCAACAGTAAGACTAGTTACCAGACCATGAACTATCTTTGGTTTCAGGGTATCCATACTTGAATAATAAGTCTGCTCAAAAAGAAAACAAAACAAAACAAGACAAAAAACAGGGCACCCAGGTGGCTCAGTGGATTGAGCGTCTGACTCTTGATTCTGGCTCAGGTCATGATCCCCGGGTTGTGGGACTGAGCCCTGTGTTGGACTCCTCATTGAGTGTGGAGCCTACTTGAGATTCTCTCTCCCTCTGCCCCTTTCCCCCCTACTCCCCTCAGTCTTGCACTCTCTCTCTCTCTCTTAAAAATAAAAATAATAAATCAGCTCTTTACTGATTCAGTCACCCTGGGCAAATTACTGGAACCTTATTTTGCCCATCTATAAGGTGGCATAGTAAAGATGATATATATAAGTACTTAGTAGGGTACATGATATATAGTAAGGTACTCAGTGAACATTTCTTCTTCCCCACTCCAAAGTTTATAAAAAGAAATTAAGGTAAACTAGGAGTCTTCTAGTAGGCCCAAATTAACCAAATTAAGGGAGATACAGTGTAAAAGTGCTAGGGAAACTCTTGCTTTTATCTTTCAAAGGGAGCATATACTACACTCACAATTAGCATAGTATATTAAGTTCCAGGAATATTGACAAAAATGACACATATTTAACCTGTTAGATTATATATAAGAAGACTAAGGTTTTTTTTAATAAAAAAAATTTTTTTATATTTTAATTTTACATTTAAGAGAGAGACAGAGCACAAGCAGGGGAGAGGCAGAGAGAGAGGGAGACACAATCTGAGTAGGCTCCAGGTTCCAAGCTGTCAGCACAGAGACGTGGGGCTCAAACTCACGGACCACAAGATCATGACGTAAGCCAAAGTCAGATGCTTAACTGACTGAGCCACCCAGGCACCCCGAAGACAAAGTTTAATGGGATATTTGTGTCAAGAGACATTTCATTTTCCTTCCCCTCCCCCAGCTTTAATTTAAAAAACTTTTTTGTGTGTTTTATTTTTGAGACAGAGACAGTATGAATGGGGGAGGGGCAGAGAGAGAGAGAGGGAGACACAGAATCTGAAGCAGGCTTCAGGCTCTGAGTTGTCAGTACAGAGCCCAACACAGGGCTTGAACTCAGGAACTGTGAGCTCATGACCTGAGTGGAAATTAGATGCTTAACCGACTGAGCCATTCAGTTGCCGCTCTAAGCCCCCCCCCCCCCCGTTTTTTTTTTTTTAAGTTTATTTACTTATTTTGAGAGAGAGAGCAGGGAAGGGGCAGAGAGAGGAAGAGAGAATCCTAAGCAAGCTTTGCACTGTCAGCATGGACCCTGACATGGGGCTCAAATGCATGAACTGTGAGATCATGACTTGAGCTGAAAGCAAGAGTCAGTGGCTTAACTGACTGAGCCACTAGGCACTCCCTCTAATTCTCATTACTACAACATTCTGAGTAGTCTTTTCCTGACTCCATAAGGAAAAACTCCTGGAGATAATAATAAATATGAGTAAAGCTATGTAACTAATTCTAGGTTGCACCCTGCCTGATGCTTCAGAGCAGTTTTAGTAAAAGCTAATAAGAGCTTTGGAAGTATTGTTGCTTTGTCCTTCCCCTATAATTCTGCTTTGTCTCTCTTACTCCCTTTTACTGTAACCATGTGTTCAACACCCTCAAGAATCCAGAGTAGAGGTCTTAGGCAGCTGTGTTCTGATATCAGCTTGTCAAACGTGTGTGAGAACTTTACATAAGTCTGTTTCTTGTCTTGTGCGCCATCTGCTCAGGGGAGGAAAAAAAGAAATACTAGGCAGAATTTTGAGTTCACCAAAGGTTGTGTCTCTCAAAATGAGTCCATTGCCATGCCAGGAGTGATTCTTCATTTCTGCCTCCCAGCTGTATCTGCCTTCGTGTGTGTGTGTGTGTGTATAATTAGAAGGAATCTTCTAGTTTGACAGAGGTCAGTTTTACATTCAAGCCTCTCCTTCAACCTACGTGTTTTGCCGATTTTCACTAGGATAGGAAGATAGCAAATAGGAGTAGAATTATGAAATTATACAAAATTGAGAGATCTGGGCATCATATGCCCAAAATACATTCCTACCCATGGGACACTGTATTGGGAAACTTGACTAAGGATGTCACTTCCAGGCACTGCTTGATTAGCATGTATTACTTTTCATATCACTTTTTTGTTCTATTGGGCATTGAGGAGGTATAGACAACTTTGGAGCATTCTGCCTGGTAAGAGCAGGCTTTGAAAGGTATCTTCTTGGGGCTCTGAAAGTAATAGAGAAACAAGTTACCTGGGAAGGCAGATGAGGTATTATAGAAATGAAAGGTGTACAAAAATCTGAAGGTGAGAGATTACAAAAACAGCTTTTCTTTTCATAATTGTAACTATAAAAGATTGACACAAGAGAAAACTGTAGCATGAACATATCTCTGATAAAGCTAAAGGGTCAAACAAAGTAATAAAGCATGTGGTCCTATTTATGCTTCTACCTATGAATGAACAGTTCTTAATTCAAGAAAGACCTTGTATCTTGATTATATATCTTAGCACATGAACCTTTTGCCAGAACCAGAGTCCTACAGTGGCAAGCAAGATATGAAATTAAATCTGTAGCTTTTGCAGTAATACTTTTTATTACTAATAGTAATTAATCATTTTTTCATGAGCATTAAAGGCTTTAATAAAGGTTCAAAATCTTAATTAAACCTAAAACAGCCACGATAGGAGTTAATAAATAAACAGGACTCCAAACGCAGTGCCTTTCTGTACTGAGAATATAATATTGTTGTTTTTTGTTTTATGAGTGATGATTCTACTAAAAGTGATGGTTAGTTATGGATGTGACTAAAAAGATCTGTGTGTGACTAGCAAGCCATTTCAGATCATACACTTGTAATGGCAATTTTTGCTTTGTGTTTCTAGTGGATAATTGCAGGCTTAGTGCTACTGGTATATGTAGCTTTGTTTCTAAAATCTACGTAAATATTTTGAGAATACACCTTGTTTTTCTGCTTGTGTGTTCATTCAGCACACATTTGCTGGAGTACCAACTGTCAGATCCAACATATTAGGTGTTAGAGATTTAAAAAAAAAAAAAAAAAAAAAAAAAAAAAAATATATATATATATATATATATATATATATATATATATAACAAAATCACTGTCTTCCAAGGATTTAGTCTAGTATATTCCTGGTTAACTAGGTTCCCTACCGGTCATTGAATATACTCCATGGCAGGGTGCCTCTCAACTTCAGCACTTTGACATTTGGGGCCAGTTAATCGTTTGTTGCGAAGGGCTGTCCCTAGGAGCATTATGGGATATTTAGCAGCATTCCTGGCCTCTACCTGTTAGATGCCAGTAACACTACCCACCCTCCTCAAACTCATGACAGTCATTACCCTTGTTCCCTGAGGGTAAATTCAGAACTTTATCTGTGTCACTGACACAGAGCTTTGGTAAAATTTGTTTTCAAAAATGTAATAACAGAAAAAAAATAACACAAAGCTAACAAATGTAATGACAGGAAAGCAACCTAGAGGTGTAACACAGTAGTTACTACTCCATATGACTTTTCAAAGAGGGATACACAACAGTAGTACTGAATAACAGCTAGTAACTGTTTTGTGTTTAGTTTGAATGTCTATGAATCTTCTCTTTCTGAGTTATGAGTTACTAAATTACTATGTATAGGAGAAAGAATTTTTACGTTTCTTAGGGACTTCACTAAAACAAGAAACAATATAATTGGAAAGGGAGAATCCACTGTGAAAAATCTGTTCTGAGTTCTACATTAACATTACCCTTTTCTTGTTAAGAATGAAAATAATTCATTTTCTCTAATTAATGGTCTGGACAACTGGCACATGTCTAGAATGTTTCCTGTGTTCTTCAGGCACATGACTTCGAATTTTGTTACATTATTCATGGAATACTACCTAACTTAGACTCTTCACCTTATTGCTTTTCCGTATTCAAATAATGTATGAAGAACATTTTATAACCAAGAATTCATTTTAATAATCTTTTAAAGCTTGTCTTCTTGTATGTGGTCCTCAAAGTAGAGAGACCACTTTCCTCTTTGAAATAGCATTTCACTAGAAGTCCTGAAACCTGAGTTTCACGTTCTCCTCTGGTGCTAATTAGCATTTAACCAACTATTTATCCTTCCTTGGCCATAATTTCCTCACCTGTGATAGATAGCTAGCTGGATAAAGATACAGATAGGTTATTTTATCCTGTTTTCCAGATAAGTATCCTGAATTCCATAAATCCATACTCTTTGCTCAAACTTTTTTATATCCTTATTATTACAGAATATCCACGTTTCAGTTTCTGTGCTTATCAAAAGTTTTAATTCATCATGGATAATCTGTCATCAGAAGAAATTCAGCTGAGAGCCCACCAGGTTACTGATGAGGTAAATATTTTACTTGGAATAAGTCATTTTCTTTTTTTAATTTTTTAAAAATGTTTATTCATTTTTGAGAGACAGAGACAGAGCACGAGTTGGGGAAAGGAAGAGAGAGCGGGAGACACAGAATCCGAAGCAAGCCCAGGCTCTAGGCTGCCAGCACAGAGCCCTATGCAGGGCTCGAACTCAAGAACCATGAGGTCATGACCTGAGCCAAAGTCGGATGCTTAACCGACTGAGCCACCTGGGCACCCCAGCAGTTCTCTTTCAGTTGAGGGATGAAAGGACCTTCTTAGAAGTCCATTTTGACCTCCCCGTCACTTTATGTCCAAGAATGCATTTGCCTCAGAATGCCATTGCTGGCCCCTTAGTTTTTCAGCTCACCAAAAGCTAAATAAATGAAAGCAATTTGGGGTTTTTTGGTTTTTTTTTTTTTTTTAGATAGTCATTGTTTAACAATTACTTACAACAAAATACTCTAGAGGAATTGAAAACATTTAATTTAACAGAATTTCTGATGTCTGTGTTATATACCTTGATTTCTGCCTACATTAAACTTTTATAAATACCATTAAATTTACCCTCCAAATTTTCTCTCATGGAGCACCTGGTAGGAAGAAAATAACTAAAATTATAGTGCTCAACTTTATTTTTTTGTTTTGTTTGTTTATTTTAAAGGGAAGGTTGGGTGGGCTGGCAGTATCTAAAAATAGAATAGCATCATGAATATATGATCAGGTTTTTCTTTCTTTTTTTTTTTTTTTTTGGCTACATATTTTAGAATACTAAAACCCTATATTTTTCCCTAGTCTCTGGAAAGCACAAGGAGAATGCTGGGTTTAGCCATTGAGGTAAGAAAGAAACTTTAATCATTAAAGTTAAGTACAGAAATTGTATAAGAGGGATCTTGATAGCATAAGCTGGGATTTCTGTTAAGAGTCAGAAGGATATGGTATCAGTAAGCTTTATTATTTGAAACAGCAGTTGCTGAAATTGTCAAACCATACACTAATGGACCTTTTTTGTTTCTCCCATTGACAGTATTAGAATGTGATAAGGAAGATCAATTCACCATGAATTAGTGATTTAATTTTATTGGGGCATGGTGAATAGTTAAAAGTTGGTTTGGGATATTAGTTTTCTCTGTAGCTTTAATCCTCTGAGAACTTAGGTTTCTAAATGATTATCTCTTGCTATTAGGCCTTGTAGTCTTTGTTTCTGTTGCTTTTGTTTTTTAGTGCTATCAGCTTTTTTCCCTTCTTTTAGTCTCAGGATGCAGGAATCAAGACTATCACTATGCTGGATGAACAAGGGGGTGAGTTGCAGTCATTGGCAAAAACCCTTGATTTGACTTAGAATACCAGAAAGCCCCTTCAAATCAGCCATGTTGAAAATTAAGCCTTGGGGAGTGCCTTCTCTGTGTAAGATAAAAGTGATAGGTTTACTTTTTTCTGAATTATGTCGTGTTAATTGCCTATTTGAGGTGGGGATGACAGTGCCCAATTGTATACCAAGTACTTGTCCAGTAGCAGGATTTATTGTGTGCATTTGTCATAATGTACATTAGATACTATGATATTCTTGCATTCTTTACAGAAATCAGGTTAAGACCTTAAATAGGTTTAGATTTGGGTGAGCTTGGAAATATTCTATTTGAGTTGCCCCTGAGCAATCTGGCCTAATTTTTTTTTTTTTTTTTTTTTTCACTTTTGAGAGAGAGAAACAGGGTACAAGTGGGGAAGGGGCAGAGAGAGAGGGGGACACAGAATCTGAAGCAGGCTTCAGGCTCTGAGCTGTCAGCACAGAACCCGACACAGGGCTTGAACTTGTGAACCATGAGATCATGACCTGAACTGAAGTCGGACACTTAACTGAATGAGCCACCCAGTGTTCCTCTGGCCTAGTTTTTATTAGACTTAACGATAGCCCTCAGGTTTTGAACTTATCCAGAGATAAAACACTAGGGACCTGGTCTGGTCAAAGTATACTTTATTTGGTCTCAGGGGTGATCTCTAAAAACTCTCACATGCTCCTCTTACACAAATTTCTTTAGAACAAATCCTCCCACAGTAAGAGGCCAGCTGCCTCAAAATCAGTTTGTGAAAGATTGTTTTCATGTTGGACAATATGTAGTACTTTCTGGCTCTGATACAGTCACTGGGATGATGGATGATTGGTGGATTCAAAATTGAGGTTTGCTATTCATAATAATAGTGTTTTCTGGTTGGCACTGGGACTGTAAAACAAAATGTAACTTCCCCACCTTATTCTTAGAACAACTAAACCGCATAGAAGAAGGCATGGACCAAATAAATAAAGACATGAGAGAGGCAGAGAAGACTTTAACAGAACTCAACAAGTGCTGTGGCCTTTGTGTCTGCCCATGTAATAGGTGAGTTGAGAAATCAAGATCTTTTTAAAATTAAAGTGAGAGCATCCCCACCCACCCCTCCGATAAGGTCAGAGGTGTGACTGGGCCTATATACGGAACTTTGTGAGATAAACTTAAGCTATTTTTCCTTCAGGCAGATCAACCTTTTCATGAAAATGGGCATGTTCACTAAAAACCATGGCCTAAATTTGGTCTTTTCTGGGATCAAGTCGCAATTTCATTTTTTAATAATGTATGAAATATAATGGAGGAAATTTACATCTGGATAATATATAGCAAGATGGAATTAGTGTCTTTTCCTCTCAAACAAAGAATATTAACAAAATATATATTTTATGGTAGGCACATGAGGAATTGCCAAGGGAGGAAAGGATTTGGATCCTGTCTTCAAAAGACCTACCATGTGGTTAGATATATGAGGAAGAATAGCAGAGAAGTAAAAAATAAATAATAGTGCTAGATCACATGTCAGCTAAAGCTAAGGGTACAGAACTGATAAAATTTGGTTTGGAGAAATCTTACAGGAGAGATCGGACTTGAGTTGGACTCTGAGTGTTAGAAGGATTTGGATGGACATGGAAGAACTAAGGGGCATTTTCCTAATGTAAACAGAAATTATAGAGAAGCTTGACTTAGCTGCATGATTCATATAGAGTAGAAGTGAAAAATAAGACATAAGTAGGCAGACTGAGGGGTTGATGGATTGGAGTGGAATATATAACTGCATACTAGGGGACTAGTTAGGAACCTTTTATAATCTAGGCCTGTGAGGTGAGGCCTTGTTAATGAGATTAGAGAAAAAAGTGTAAGTCAAAGGGAATTTATTTTAAAGCAATTGATTGTGTGTCAAACACAAGGAAAAATCAAAGAAGTCTGAAAATTTGAAGTCTCTGATAAACTAGGAGATGAAAAGTCTTCAAACTTTTTGTGTATGGTATATAAGATTATATTTGAAAGGGATTCATTGTTTTTGGTCACTCCATTATGAATATTTAAATTCTCTACTTATTCTTTGGTAAACCAAACTCCATGGTGTTGACAATATTCTATGTATTTCAACCAAAATGAGGTTTTACCTAAGGCAGTCAACCATTATCTTCCCTTCTGTTTGTTAACGAAACAACTTTGAACTTTACCCTTAGTTGAAATGACAGCGTCTGGAAATTGAATGACCACCCTTACTGCTGAGAGAATTCATTTTTGAAGAGTTTCATAAACATTAGTACTTCATCTAGTTGTCTCAGCATTTTTACTTCTCAAAGGAGTTAGGAATGGGGGAACTTTTGTTATATTGCCATACTTATAGATGATTTTTCATGTGACAGCATTCTTAGCCATTTCTACCAAAGAATATAGAATTGTTTATTGGTCAGCTTTAGTGTTTTGGTCATAAGAAGTTAAGATTTGACAGTTTTGTCCATTGGCTTTCTATTTTAAGACAAATCTGTTGACCTGTTTGTACCTTGTTTGACTCTCTGAAAGCATATATTTAAATAACTATGACTTGACAGTCAGGGTTTAGCACATGGTTTAAGCAAACAAGTTAGAAATGCACAGATTTAAAAAAAATTTTTTTTTAATGTTTATTTTCAAGGGAGAGAGACAGAGTGTAAGCTGGGGAGGGGCAGAGAGAGAGGGACACACAGAATCCGAAGTAAGCTCCAGGCTTTGAGCTGTCAGCAGAGCCCAATGTGGGGCTCGAACCCACAAACCATGAGATCATGACCTGAGCCGAAGTCAGATGCTTAACCGATTGAGCCACCCAGGTGCCCCATTTTTATCTAAACTCTTAACTATGGATTGTAAACTTGTGCTTTTCTCCTGTGTTCTGTGTATCCTCTTGAAAGTCCAGAGGAGAAAAATCTAATGAATTTCCTTGAGATTACCTATTAGGAGAAGAGCAAGAAGAAAGAAGACCTCCCTAGAATGTAGAGCAAAATCAGCTCTGAGTCTAGGGTTGGTAAACAGAAAGAGCAGTGAATCCTAAGATGATCTGATATAATAAGAAGGGAATGGAGCTATAGAAGTATTAATTATTAGTAAGTACTATCTCACTTTGTATATTCGAACCAAGCATAGGCAGGATTTTCTGGGACACTGGTGAGAGAGAAGGTAGAGTATGGTCCTGAAGCTGTCTGCAGCCTCTCACCTCTGAGAACCCTTTCTCAGTAGGTCCAGAGAGGAAGGCACTTCTTGACAGATAAGAGTTAAGGTGCTCCTATAACAGAACGATTTTTCCCTGAAGGGAAGAGAGATATTTTAGTTTAAAGATGTCCGATTTTAACTGCCTTCCTTGCACCTATCTCTTCTTATAACATTAAATCCGTGGCCTCTATGGTATCTCTTGTCCTCAGCTCTGTCTACTATTATTCCTGCCAGTGCCTTGATCTTTCTAATTTTATCTGCTAATCTGGGTTTTAGTTAGGCTTATCATATAAATAGCCATAACATGAGCTTCTCAAAGGCGGACACAGGATCGTATAAGGCTAGTAGTAATTCTGGTAGTAATAAAAACTCGATACACAATCTTTTAATCTGCCACTCAGAAATCTGAAAAACTCCGAGAACCAACTTTTTGGTTTGTTTGTTTTTTTTTCCTCATAATGTGGTGCCACAGCCCATTAATTAGGCTATAAAATGTGATGTGAACTGAAACTGCTCATGATCTTTATCACACTTCATGTAAGTGTTAATTTGCTTCACTACAGAAATATCCGGGTATTTACTGATTATGTGGTACTGCTCAAAATGTCTCACATCCAAGGGTTTGGATAAGATTTGTGGGCCTTTTTTATTAATTTAGGCGCTTATTATTCTGAACACTTTAAATTTAATCCTAACAGTAACCTTAATATGAGATAGATTCTCTTCTTAGCACCATTTTACATATGGGGAAACAGAGGCACAAAAACTTACATTAGAAATGGAAGAGCTGAGTTTCAAAACCAGCTACAGCCACAGCTTTTAACTGTATGCTACATTGCTTGACTTTGGCAAGAAAAGAATGAACTTGTTTGTTGTTGCCATTGTTAGATGTATTTCTATATAGAAAATGTATTGGATAGATTTGTTCTTTGAGGTTTCTTTTGTTCAGTAGTATTCATTGAAACCAGGTCAGTAAACAAAAGAGACCTGGAAATAGCTTTACTTAACAGAACCCTGTATTAGAAGGGAATTTTAATTTTAGCTCATTTTTTTTTAAAGGACTACCAGGATTAAACTTTAAAATCATGAATAAGTGTCATTCTCTTAGCTTGCTACTATTTGAACTGTAGCACAGATAGCACAGATCTTTTAAAAGTTCTATTATCTTTGACAGTAACTTTGATAAGCTGTCATTCTTTTTTTTTTTTTTTTTTTTTTTTAGTTTTGAGACAGAGCCTGAGCAGGGGAGGGGCAGAGAGAGAGGGAGACACAGAATCCGAAGCAGACTCCAGGCTCTGGGCTGTCAGCACAGAGCCTGATGCAGGGCTTGAACTCAGAGTGTGAGATCATGACCTGAGCTGAAGTCAGATGCTTAACCGACTGAGCCACCCAGGCGCCCCGATAAGTTGTCATTCTACTTAATAAGAATTTAGAAAGAAGCAGAATTGAAATGGGAAGTCTCATAATAGTAAACTCTCTCGTATCTCAGTTTAACTATTCTCAGACAAGGTACTCTTCTGTCTGAACTTGCCTCTCTTCAGTGTATGCTTATAATGTCAGACACATAGTTTGAAGATAAATCGGTAATTCTGGACCACTTATTAGAGAGCTTCAAAATTGGTACTAGAGATTTTCTACTGTTCAAGTCTTATGTCATATTGAGGTGTAAAAATTCAGCACTGATTGTTAAAATAAATGCTGACTTATATTTGAGTCAACTTTTGAGTGCCCCTTCCATCCTACTCACTGGTGATAAAAAGATGAGTAAGGCATAGCTCTGGCACTGTTTTATTTGTCATTACTCTTGTTTTTTTGTGTGTGTCTGACCTGGTATCTTGGTAGGTGTTCAATAAATACTTGTTGGTTGAATGTCTTTAAGAAACTTGTTGGCTGATGGGAGAGTTAGACGTATAAAAAGATTTTTAAAAATTAAAATGCAAATAAAATATATAATAGAAATAATGAGGAGAAATCTGTAATCACCAAGAAAAAAAGTTTTAGGACCTTTCCCGTTAGTTTTTGCCTTCTCTTCATACTAATTTTCATAATTTTAGGTAAGAATATCATCACCCACACATTCTTAGGAAAAATGAAGCATACTCTGGTTTAAATTATTTTCCTGTTTTTCTTTTTATCTAGATTCTCAGATGTTCATTGTTTCTATGAAACCAGGCAGGAATTTAAATGCATTATGTTTTTAGAACTCTAAACCTGTTTCTGTTCTGTTTGACTGGCACTCACTATTTTCTGCATTTCATCCTCTCAATCTCTTCCTTTCTAATCTGCTTACTAAAAATGAAGATTTAACATCAGGACCCGAGCTCAGTAACTGATCAAAGAGAACTTTAAGATGCAGTCTTGTGGCGCAGTTTGAGCTGTTAACCTGCTATCTAAAGGTGATGCTTCAAATGGCTTTTCTGTGCATGTGCATGGATTTTGTGAATGGTGGAGACTGTCTTTAAAACTGTGCTGTGATGTGTAATGTAAAGTGAGTTTGTTCTGGGTGCTGTATGCCAAAAGATGGACTTGACAAAATGATCTTAATTTATAATGCGACCCTTTGACTAATGACTCTGATAACTAAGCTTTTACTAAATAACATTTGAGATTAAAAATAAAAACACCCCTGAAGTTTCTTAAGAAGTTTTAAATAAGTTGATTTTTGTAGAGAATTGCTTCATCCTATGTTCTGATGAAAGGTAAGGGAATTCAGGCTAAATCCACCATTCTCCATAGGACTTCGATTTCAGCCTATCTTGTTATTTCCTTACGCCTTTCCGGTTCCAGAATCAAGATTTTTTCCTCCTAAAGAGTTGCTTCTAATGATTTGGATTCTCCATAACTTAGGCCACTACCAAATTAGAATTAATTGCCAATCTAGTCATCTTGAATACCATTTGGAACAAGATGGGATATAAACTTAAAATGTTACCATATTTGAATGTTCTTTAAGTAAGGGTTTTCTCTCTTAATTTGCTCTATAGTTCCTATTATGTCATGTGTTAGCTTGCTCTGGTTTCATGTTGAATTAATACAGAGCTTAACTAATCTTAATTTTTTTTTTTTAATTTTTTTTTAATGTTTATTTTTAAGAGACAGAGAGTATCAGAGCACAAGTGGCGGAGGGACAGAGAGAGAAGGAGACCCAGAATCTGAAGCAGGCTCCAGGGTCTGAGCTGTCAGCACAGAGCCTAATGAGGGGCTCAAACCCACAAATCGTGAAATCATGACCTGAGCTGAAGTCAAATGCTTAACCGACTGAGCCACCCAGGCGCCCCATTAATCTTAATTTTTTATGAAAGTTAACCCTGTAGTCTGCCTACTGTTTAGTATAATCTTTGACTTCTTAAGTATTGTTTTGTTTTGTTTTGTTTGGCTATGCGCTTAAGTGGGCTCCACGCCCAGCATGGGGCTTGAACTCACAACCCTGAGATCAAGAGTTGGGTGTTCTACTGACCGAGCCAGCCAGGCACCCCTGACTCCTTAATTTTGGTTCTTTATAGGAACTGTGAAGATGATGGTTAAGCATTTGATTTCTGTCCATTGTTTCTTGCCTTCCTTTTTTTTCCTTCCTGTAGCCTGATCACCTAACACGCATACACACACACACACACACACACACACACACACACACACACACACGTACTCATTACATTTGGTATTTAGTTGGTCTCTTCTTGATATGAAAGAACTATAGCTAACATTGAGCTTTTTTTGTTGTTTTTATTCTGTTAATATTAATGTTAACAACCAAAACTGTATAAATTGTTAAAATTACTGTGATCATATCTTGAGACTTGTTTTCTGCTTTTACAGCAGCTTCTTTAATTGATTAAGGGATATTTCAAATCCTTATTTCAAACTTGCTATTTTTGAATGGGATTTATCTGGAAAAAAAGTGATAAAGACTATTTGACACCTCAAAACTGACAGGATAAATCTAACTTTCCAGATGGCATTATTTTTTTATTCATTAATGTATATTTATTTATTTTGAGAGAGAGCATACGCGCACATGAGCAGGGGAGGAGCAGAGAGAGAATGTCAAGCAGTCTCTTCACTGTCAGTGCAGAGCCCAACATGGGGCTTAATCCCACAAACCATGAGATCATGACATGAGCCAAAATCAAGATTATGATGCTTAACTGACTGAGCCACCCAGGCATCCCCCAGATGGCATTCTTAATTCTATCATAATTTAATTGCATTAAATTCCAATGCAATTTAATGATAAAAATAATTTTAAAAATTATAAATTTGCTTAAGCATTTTATTATGAAGTCTAATTGCTTCCCAGAAAGACCATAAATTTTAGTAAGCAAAAGAATTCGGTCACACATCAGAATATTTTCTTTCTTACTGTAGACCAAAACAACCTGGGCCTGATGTTTTTTTACGTAGCCATAATCTAACTATATTCAGCTACCTCAAAGCTAGGGAGTGTTAATGGGCCAGAAGAGTAAACATGCCAGTTGGTAATTGTGCGCTTAAAGGCATGGACTTTTAAGTAAGGATCAGGTTGAGGTTGAAGCCAAAGAATAAAAATATTTGACTAATGATTTTCAAAGCAGTTTACATCCATTATCAACAGGATCTTTTCACTGCCCCGTGAAGTATTGATATTAACTACAGTATGTTTATTTTATCTTAGTTTTACATATAAGAAAAAGGACATTTGCAATGGAAGTTTGCTTAAGGCTCTACAGCTCTGGAAAGACAGGTCTAGGATTGGGATTCAAGTCAATATACCACAAATCTTATGGGTTTTTTAAAAAATAAAATCTTGGTGTATACTTTTGCTTCCTTTAGATTAATTCCTTACCGTCCCAATGTATAGAAATACTAAGGCAGACTACCAGAGTAACTAAAATACTCTTTCTATAACAGATTGGAAGTCCTTACACAGTCCCTTACCCCTGGCTGGGGAGCTAAATAAGCTTTTGAATTTCAATAAGACAATAATAACAAAAGATTTGCAGGCTCTACTCCATACATACTAAAGCAAAATTTTCGGTGTGTAACTTATGCATCTGTGTGTTCACAGGCATCCAGGTTGCACTGTGCCTAGTCAAGTTTGGGAAATAATTACCTTTAAAGCAGTTAAGACCCTTTGAAGGAAGACAAATAAGATTAAAATCATTCTTATTACTGTTGCTATTGTTGTTATTATTATATGGGCAGCTACTCAACAGTTCCTTAAAAACAGGTAACTTTCAAGGTATTCCAACTTAGTGGCACAAACTCCAGGTAGTGGCAAGCGGCAGGATCAACTGGAAGATACTACGTAGAGTGGAGGTGCTGAAGAGACCTGGAGAGGTCAGGTAGATAAAGATACAAAATCAACATCATTTAAAAGCACCTCTTCATAAACATTCAGGATAGTCCTCACTGCATGGAAAGAGTGCAGTTTTTTCCCCAACTCATTTGAAAGTAAACATGACAATCCAATGCAAAGCTATAAAAAGAAAAATTCAAAGTCCACTTTTTGTACCTTTTCCCCTTGATATTTGACGAACATCTTCCAGGGTCCAGTCCTCTTAAGGGGAGAAAGGTTTGATAACCAGTCTGATTTTTTGTTTATAACACAGATCATGCTTTAACTGAAACTTATTCACTATATCATGTTAAAACAGTTCATTTCCATCTTAAGCCCCTTATAGCTAATTATGGATGGAAGAATTCTCAAAAGGTTAAAAGAATTTTCAAATCTTATCTTTTATGGTTGAGAAGGAGGTTAGAGTGTATATATGTGTATATATATATATATATATATATATATATATATATATATATATATACACACACACACACACCCCTTGATAGACTAGGAGCCCCACAAATCCTTTCCCGGGCTACTCTTTATGTACTAAGACTAGCAAGAAATATAGTCTTTTATTCAGTGACTTGATTCCAGCCCTCACTCTTTTTAACTGTTCTACAATCTGACATCCTGATAAAAGCTGTACATATATTAGTTCTATTAATATTTCTTGTTATTAACTTTCTAATAAATAATAACGCTGTCAATTTACTAGGAATTACTCTACTTTAGAATTTTGTCTGTGACTTATTAACAACACATAAATGTAAATGGGTTTCACCAAACCAACAGATAATTATATGTAAATATTCACTTTAAAAAGGTATATCCCACCTTGTTCCAAGATAGATTTAACATGGTTTAGTGATAAATTAACTAAACAGCACAAGTTGGAAATTGATCATGAGAACTTAACGTGGAACCAAGAAAGGCACTTTGATTAGCTCTTTAGTTTTCATAGATAGATTTACCCTTTCATTATCCCTTACAAAAAAAGTAGTAGTACCTTTCTGTAGCATTAATGATAATGGTTGTAGATCTGATTCTAGGTTTGTCAAAAATGAATCCTAACGTCTATTAAGGAAGGAGCCACTGTTTCATAAAATCTCTCCTCTGCTTTTATAGTTTTGAAACTTCCTCATCAGCATATTATGTGGAATAAATCAGACACCAATATTATAGCTATATACTACTTTTTTTTTGTTTACAGAAAAGTAAAAATTAAAATTGTGTGAGTGAAGGGGCACCTGGGTGGCTCAGTTGGTTGAGTGTCGAACTCCTGACTTTGGCTCAGGAGTTCATGATCTCATGGTTTGTGGGATCAAGGCCTGCTGTCAGCCTAGACCCTGCTTGGGATTCTCTCTCTCTCCCTTTTTCTCTGCCCTCCCCTGCTCATGTTGTCTCTCTCTCAAAATAAATAAATAGACTTAATTAAAAAAATAAAATTGTGTGAGTGACAAGTATACCTAGCCAAACAATTAGTAAAAAAGTTTTATTTGTGTTATTTTTTATTTTATTTTTTTTGTAATAGTCATTGAAAAGTCACTTTAAAAGGCTCTTTTTCTTGCCATTATTACCAATTTGAGTAGTAAATCCCATGGTAAAATTCTGGCTTTGGCATATCAGTTACATCTAAAGTACATGCTTTTATTTAAGAGGCCTGGATATAGGAATTTTTTTTTAATGTTTAGTTCTTTATTTTGAGAGAGAGAATGCATGTGAGTAAGCAGGGAAGGGGCAGAGAGAGTCCCAGCAGGCTCCATGCTGTCAGCACAGAGCCCAATGTAGGGCTTGATCTTACGAACTCTGAAACCATGACCTGAGCTAAAATCAGGAGTCGGACCCTCAACCATGAGCCACCCTGGGCACCCCAGGCTTATTATTTTTTTTTAAGGAGAAAAAGGAAACTCTTAAATGGAAAAGCCCTGAATCAAAGGATTTGTAACTGCCACCAGTGTGGCCAAGATAGTTATTCATTGGCTGTACAATTTGGAAATAATTCATGCCTTTCTTCGTGATGTTTGTTTCTTTTTTAAAAGTTAATGCAAAATTCTAACTTCAAAAATCTGATCAGCTGGAACTATTCTGGGTCAAATAAAAGGGCACCAGGGTTTGAGTATTGCCCATTCAGTCTTCTTTCTCTTCCATCTCTCATCAACTTGTAAGATCCTTCCAAGGAGCCTCTTTATTATTATTATTTTAATGTTTATTTTGGGGAGAGAGAAACCACGAGCAGGGGAGGGGCAGAGAGAGCGGGGGACACGGGATCCAAAGTACGCTCCACGCTGACAGCACAGAGCCTGATGTGGGGCTCGAACTGACAAACCATGAGATTATGACCTCATCTGAAGTCAGATGCTAACTGACTGAGCCACTCATGCGCCCCCCCAGGGAGCCTCTTAAGGCATCCGAGAACACCTGTCCTAAGGAATTTTTTTCCTCGTATCCACGATCTTCTTTTCTAAAGACTGGCAAAAGCTAGGGGAACCTGAAAAATCAAATAATTGAATTTTCTAACTTGCTAACTGCTTATGAAGATTTCATGGAAATAGTTGAACCTTCAAAAAAACTTTTTAATGTCAGCAGGCTTACACAATTCATCTTTTTTCTATGCCATATTGCAACTAAGCATAGTATAGCTAATCCAGGTCTAACTAGAGGTAGCTTTTATGCTAAGGATGCTAGGGTCATCCTCAAAGTAAAAAGCATTAATAATTCCAATTCTTCCCTTCCTGCTTTTCGGTATCTCTCTACACTCCTGACTTTTATATAGGACAAAGAACTTTGAGTCCGGTAAGGCCTACAAGGCAACATGGGGAGATGGTGGAGACAACTGTCCTAGCAATGTAGTATCTAAGCAGCCAGGTCGAGTGACAAATGGTCAGCCTCAACAAGCAACTACTGGCACAGCCAGCGGTGGATACATTAAACGGTATGCCAGCTCCTCCTGATTTTTTTACCCCTTTCCTATATGAATGTCTTACTCAGGAGGATGGGTGTTGTTATATACGAACCCTAACTCATCAATTAGAAATAGTGTTTATGCTGTTTGAAAAATGCATTTGAAAATCTGTCTTCTGACAAAATATTGATTGTGGTTCACCTTTGTTGATGGATTCGTTTCTCTTTACATTTTTCAGTATTTTCAGAATTACCTAAATAAGCATATTTTACTTCTATAAATAGGAAACTGTGTTTTAAATGTATCATCTAGAGTAGAGGTCAGCTAGATCCCTATAAGGATAACAGTAAAGGGTCAGATAGTAAATACTTCAGACTTTGCAGGCCAGTCTCCATTGCAACTACTCAACTCTGTTGTAGGG
The DNA here is from genome assembly GCF_024362965.1 of Panthera pardus. Classification (NCBI taxonomy): domain Eukaryota; kingdom Metazoa; phylum Chordata; class Mammalia; order Carnivora; family Felidae; genus Panthera; species Panthera pardus. The sequence goes on along the minus strand of NW_026526810.1, from coordinate 53,195,035 downwards.
TGAAAGCAGCGATAAACAACATATAAGCAAATGAGCATGGTTGTACTTGAATAAATCCTTATTTACAAAATGAGGTGGCATGCCAGTTTTGGCCTTTGGGCCAGAGTTTTGCAACCTCTGTTTTATAAATTAATTATTTATTTTTAATGTTTATTTTTGAGAGCAACAGAGCACAAGTGGGGGAGGGGCAGAGAGGGAGGGAGACACAAAATCTGAAGTAGGCTCCAGGCCTGAGCTGTCAGCACAGAGCCTGACATGGGCTTGAACTTAAGAACTACAAGATCATGACCCCAGCCAAAGTTGGACACTTAACCAACTGAGCTACCTAGAACCCCTCAATTTTTTATTTTGAGAGAGAGAGAGAGAAAGAGCACGTGCACACACGTCGGGGAGGAGGGCAGAGGGAGAGAGAGAGAATCGTAAGCAGGCTCCACGCTCAGTGAGGAGCCCAATGAAGGGCTCAACCCCATGACCCTGGGATCATGACCTGAGCTGAAATCAAGAGTCAGATGCTCAACCTACTTGAGCCATGCAGGCCCTGCAACCTCTGTGTTAGAGCAATGGTTCTTTATACTTAGTATACATCATAGTTACCTGGGAGGTTTATTAAAACACAGAATGATGGGATCCACTTCCAGTTTCTGATTCAGTAGATCTGTAGTAGAATGTGAGAATTAGTGTAAGTTCCCACACGATGCTGTGATCATTCTTTGAGAACCATTGTTCTAGAGTTGTTACTTCTCTTACATGGGCTTTAAGACATTGTGCTTTCCTTGGGCAATGTTTCCATTTTTACTGCAGAATGTTTTCCAAGAATAGTCACCTACATTCCCACAAGTATAACATTTGCTGAGGTCATTTTTGGTTACTTATTTTTATGAAAATTAAATCCAATTAGTCTGTTTATAATTCACCATAAAAGATAAAAGTACTGAATTAACTGTGTTTTTGTGATAGTATAACTAATGATGCCAGAGAAGATGAAATGGAAGAGAACCTGACTCAAGTGGGCAGTATCCTAGGAAACCTAAAAAACATGGCCCTGGACATGGGCAATGAGATTGAGGCTCAAAATCGACAAATAGACCGGATCACGGAAAAGGTAAACTCTCCTTTGTGCCTCAGAAATTTGAGATACCTGCAGTGTTTTAGTAGTGGACGTCTATGCTCGATACTTTGGGAGAGAACAATAGGAGATCCTGTCCTCCTATCAAAGTTTTACAGTTTGGATGAGGTGGCAGTTCTTTTTTTTTAATCTGTTTTGTTTATTTTGAGAGAGTGCGCACACATGGCATGAGCACAGGAGAGGCAGAGAGAGAGGGAATCCCAAGCAGGCTCCGTGGCTATCTGTGCAGAGCCTGACACAGGGCTGGATCTCATGAACTGTGAGATCATGACCTGAGCTGACATCAAGAGTCGGATGCTTAACTGAATGAGCCACCAGGTGCCCCCCTAAGGTGGCATTTCTAACACATTGAAAAACACTAGCCAAGTTCTCCAATCCCTTGCTCATGGCAGTTGGTTCATTTTGAAACCAAGATCTTGGAATGAAGTGGTTTTATTTAAAATTTCACATATGAAGCTTAGACTCTACTCTGACCTTTGGGAGGGCTATTTTTTTCCCCCCTGAATGAATGAGTTAGCTTTCAGGAATTTTATTTTGTTACTAACAAATTAGTAGGTTCCTGAATCTTCATCTTATGAGTCAGTAGGTGAAAATCAGTTCTGCAGAATGGTTCTTGTGGAGTGAACACACAAAACAGTGTCCTATGAGTAAAGAAAAAGTAGAATTGCCTTTTTTTTTTTTTTTTTTTTTTAATTTCACATGATAGAAAAGATACTGGAAGTGAAACTGTGTTCAGTGTTTGGATGTGTCATGTCTAAAAGCCATTTCTTGTTACTGCTATTTTAATAAAAATCTCAGTGTGCTTTAAAGATTGGGTGAATTTTTAAGCTTAGCTCTGTTGACTCACTTAATGGTGGATTTCAGTGAAGCAAACAGTGGTTCATGAGATGCTTTCAAAGCTGTAGTGTGGGTTTAGGCTAATATCACCCATCTTTTTAATTCACATATTGATATGGATGGTAATATATCTGTTACAAAAATCTTGGGGAAAATTCTTTCGGTCTCTCTGGGTTAGAGCTAGAGTAGTCTCAGATAAGATTCTATGATTCATTGGGGCGCCTGGGTGGCTCAGTTGGTTAAGTGTCCCAACTTCAGCTCAGGTAATGATCTCATAGTCCATGAGTTCATGCCATGAATCAGGCTCTGTGCTGACATCTCGGAGCCGGGGGCCTACTTCAGATTCTGTGTGTGTGTGTCTCTCTCTCTGCCCCTCCCCTGCTTATGCTGTGTCTCTGTCTCAAAAATAAACACTAAAAAAAGTTTTTTTAATTAAAAAAAAAAAGTTTTTATGATTCAGTTCAGGGGATCCCACAAGGTCCAAATCTGTAGCAAAGAGTATTGTTAATTTCATTGCATCTAAAATACCACATCTCAAATGCCACTGATTATAAGATGCATCCCAGTTTCAGACATATTAAACTATGAAAAAATGTTATGGAATTTATGAAATACTGGCCACTTCTTCTGTCATGTCTTTGTCATGTTTATACACCCAGTTTTCCCAAATGAATTTCATATTCTGTCTCTTTTTTTAAATTTTTTTTCATGTTTTTATTTATTTTTGAAGGAGAGAGAAAGAGCATGAGCAGGAGAGGGGCAGAGAGAGAGGGAGACACAGAATTCAAAGCAGGCTCCAGGCTCTGAGCTATCAGCACAGAGCCTGATGCGGGGCTCGAACTCACAAACTGTGAGATCATGACCTGAGCCGAAGTCAGATGCTTAACCGACTGAGCCACCCAGGTGCCCCTCATATTGTCTCTTCTTGCCTACAGTGAGATTTGTAATGTGACTTCATCTGTTTCCTGAATTTTCTCAGTGTATGAGTTACTCCCAAGTATATGAAATTTAACTTTTTTAGAGCAACTTACCTTGTAACATAATGCTGTTATCTTTTTCTTTTTTTCAGGCTGACACCAACAAAGATCGGATTGACATTGCGAATGCCAGAGCAAAGAAACTCATTGACAGCTAAAGATGCTGCTGTACTTATCATTTATTCACTTCTCTAGCTCCTCCTTCAAAGTCATTACCTTTTCAAAGTTTGAAGTTTTGGTCCCATGCTCTTCTAATTACAAGATAATGTGCAAGAAGGGTTAGGAGTACAGACCCCTATTTTTTATGTTCTCTTTTCCCTTGAGGGTAGACTACTGCTCAGCCTTCCTTCTAGTATTTTTTTTCCCTCGGTTTATACACTTAGATTGGTTTTTGTCCATCATATATAGTGTTATTTTTCATCCTTCCCATTTACTTTAGCAGGTTCTTCTGCTTTCAAGATTTGGAAGCATTGCCAAAGACAGCCATGAAAAAGGAAGCTGGAGGCAGGGAGAGGGGCAGCAAGAAGGAGAGGCAAGAGATAAGAGGTTGTTACCTCAGGAAAACCTGCAGGCCACAAAGCAAAAGTTGCAAAGCCACAGTAAAGATTTAGTTCGGTTTAGTTTTTAACTTAAGTTGCATTTATTGCCAATTTAGGCTAAGACTTGGTTTCAGAGCTTTTATGCACAAAATTTTTGTTATACACAACTTGGCAACCTCTACTCCAAAAAAACAGAATTAATTTTCTTAAAGTGAGCTTAGTTTCTGAACTTTTGGTGATTCATGTATGTACATAGATTCTGTGATCGCATTTTATATTGCACCACATAGGAACACTTTGTATAAAAGAATGGCTTTTTATTTTCACATTATTAGTACTATCATGGTCCCATTACATGCCTATTAACCTCATAAAATTGTCATTAGTTTTTGAAGAAAAAATATGTAAATATGTATGTATAACATGAGGATTTCTCTCTAAAGCAGGGCTTAAATTTTTTGGAAAAGTTTGACAAAGTGTATCACATGGATTCAGATTTACCTCAATGCCAAGAATTATGTTTAGATCGAAAAAAAAGAAACTTGTTTTGATCTCAGGTAGAAAAATAGTTACATTGCTTTGAGTTTTTTGTAGCTTTAGACTTTACAAAAGCTAGAATTTATTCTGTTTAAAAGTGATTTGGAAAATTATGCTTTTGGTTTAATTATTGATGATTGCACTATCACTCAACTAGCCTTGTGGATTGAATTATGTCCAGAATCACGTTTATTTAGATCCTGAACAGTGTTATAAGAATCTGATTGGTATTTGTCACCTTTATTTAAAAACTAGTGTCTGTACACTTCAGAGCTATTAATGTGGATTGGTTTGACCAATAACCACTGCTTGATCTTTACAATTAAATTTTATAACTAACTAATGGAATTGTTCTTTCAAATAGGTAATGTGTTTCTGTGACTGTTTGGTGGAGGGATGGGGAGAGGGGGATCAATAATTTCACCAGTTCTTAACAAACTGCATAAAGCAAAAGTCCATAAATTAAGAAGCACTCCAATGGAAAGCTGCCTTTAGCACCTTTCCCATCTTTTGTACTGACATGACTTTTCTTCCTATAACTTGTCATGAGGTTCATTTTAATTTTTATTAGTCTCTCATTCGAGCTTAAATATACCAGTGATTGAAAGGATGTTTATGAGCTAGAACTATAACCACTTACTGAAGACTATATTAACATGAGGACATTCATAGGCTAAAGAGGAAAGTATGTAAAGTGATACTCAATCAGGCACTCTGCATGCCAGAGGAATAGTTTGGCTGGGCAGGTAGTAGTAAATGTGTAAAGTAAGAAGGTATAAAACACTGGGGATTGTGCTATACCTAAATGCCCTTACTTGGAACTTAAAAAAATTTTTTTTATATTATGGCTAAAGGCAATAGTTCTGAGAACACCTAAATGCTGCCCACACAATATAATTAGAAGGCACTCAACTTTGTCTGAATTTACACTCTTGCTACTTGCTGAGACTGCAAGCCCATTTCTGTGCCTCAGTTTTCCTTGGCTATAAATGGGGATTAACAATTCCTACTCCATGGAGTTGTCACAGGAACTCAGTGTGCTATTATGTAAAGTACTGAGAGCAGCACCCAGTGAACGTAAGAGCTTAATAAATTATAGTTGCTATTCTCTTTTGGGTGGAGCTCTTGGTGAATCCCTTTGTGAATTTGATGAAAGACATCATAGTCTATCTCCCCAGAGAAACAGATAAACACAAATGTGAATCATGCATAAATAAGAATCTTGCATCAATGGGTCTTGAAAGCCCATCTATGGATCCCAGGTTACAAACTCTTCCAAAGGTTCTGCTGAGAAAGAAGAGGGATTGAGACCATAGAAATTAGGTCCATAATGCACTAGAAATAGATGCTATTGACTTAAAAAGACTTCTCTGATTTTCTCATGTAACATTATCTGGAAACTTGTTTTCCAGTACTTTTGGAAGGCAGTAACTAAAAGTGGTTAACACAGCTCTAGAGTCTGACCACCTGCTTTGAAATTTCGCTTTGGTCATTTACTTGTATGACCTTGAGCATAACACTAACCTACAACTAAGAAGTTCAAAAATAGTATTCTCCCCGAATATATATATTTTTTTAACAGTAAGCTCCCTCTTCAAGTCTGCAATCTTATAATAACAATTATGTTTATCCCCAATAGTTGTACCTATTTTTTCTTCGTTCACACTTCCTTCATCCTTGTTACTACACTTCAACTCTAGATCTTTTCATGTCATGCGTGAATTATGAATCTCCTAACCCAAACATTCTTATTTTTAATTTTATTTTTGAGAGAGAGAGAGAGACAGAGCATGAGCAGGGGAGGGGCAGAGAGAGGGAGACACAGCATCTGCACAGAGCCTAACACGGGGCTCAAACCTATGAACCGTGAGATCATGACCTGAGATGAAGTCGGATGCTTAACCTACTGAGCCACCCAGGCGCCCCAGGGGAGAAAGAGAATCTTAAACAGGCTCCACACCCAGCACAGACCCCAACGTGGGGCTTGACCTTGAGACCACAACCCCAAGCCTAAACCAGTAGTCATGCTTAGCTGAGTGAACTACCTAGGTGCCCCAAAATTCATCTCTTTACATGTTATTTTCTTTAGGTCACTCTTACTAAAATTCCAGGTTATCCAATTACATTCCTAATCAGATTTGTATTTTTCAGATTGGTATTCAAGTTCCTTATTCTCTAGTCATTTGTTTTTATCCTTTTAAATGTAGTTATTTGCTGCAAGCCTTCCATTTCTATATAACTTAACTTCTATTTTAATGCCTTACAGATGAAATAAATGGCAGCATTTATTGATTGCTTACTCTGTTGTGTGCACTCTGCTAAATGCCTTATGTATCTTTTTACCATATCCTCATACTTGAAACGTTAGGAGGTATTCCCCATATTACAGATGGGAATGAATTGCACAAATTCACAGAGGTAGAAAATGAAATACTGTGGATTCAAATCAGGATCTTTCTAACTCCAAGGCCCATGATCTTAATATACTACAATGACTTCCAACCAAGCTCTAAAAAAATGTGGGTGACTTAGGGCTGGTGGCCAAACTAGAATATGGGTCTCCAGACCACATACTAGTAAACCAACTTCATTATGTCAGCTCATAGTTAAGTCTAAATACTTGTGCACTATAATCTGAGGATGTTACTTTACATAGTTCCTGCCCACAAGTAGCTTGTTCTAACAAGGGACAGATGAATATAGAATGTGAGAAGTGCTATCATAACAGATGAGGGATTAATTAATTTGGCTTAGACTTAAAATGGGTTTTAGAGAGGAGCATTTTAGAGAGGGCATTCCTGACTGAGCAAACAATGTAAAGGCAAATTACAGGAGAGACCCTGCACTGTGGGTTTAAGGAGAATAATCTGGTGTGACTGAGCAGGCACATGAGAGTGAAGAAGGGGTATCTGGAAATAAGGCTGGGTCCAAGTTATGAAAGCTAGCAGTCACTGATTCTCAGGAGGGATTTTTTTTTAATTCCAATTAATAATTAAATGGGGACATTTAAGTTATTTATAAGTTCTGATTTATTAGATGTTAAGTACTGATAAAAAAAATTTAGAGAAACATTGTTTAGTAGATCAAAAAGGTTAAGCATTAAAGTTTATAAAAAACCAAACTCAATTGCTAATGATAAACTGGCAGCCCATCCTTCCCCATGTTGAGAAACAGAAAATAACATGGAAAATAGAGAATATCCATATCAGATTTAGGGTCAGAGAGACTTCTTCATATAAACACTAGGCTTAATGGTTAAACTAGGTTTATGAAAGAAGAACTGACAATACACGCTAAATTGCCCTGAGAAAGACAAAACCTCAGAAAATTACAGAGTGGTAGTTATCTAAATGTTCATGTCAGTAACAACATGAAATCATATACCTTTGTAAATTTTAGTTTCTCTTAATAAACATGGTTCCAGTACTGCAAAATGAAATGCTTATCGGTCACATGAAGGCATTTCAGTACTCCTGCGACCTTAACAAGAACATGAAATGTTTCCTAATCACTTTACTTTCAAACAAAGGACCACATACAGGTTAAATTTTCTCCTGTCTTCTTCCTTTGATGGAAGAAGGATTAACCCTTTTTCCAGTCAAAGTTCATTAAAAATTCTTTATTTAGTATATTCTCTCACCCAGAGAATAAGCTTTATAAACATAGTTATTTTAAAATATTATACAGATAGTTTTTTGATTGGTAATTTGATTAGAATTATAAATACAAAAAGGGAAAAGGATTACCAGAAATAAGACATTATTTCTAACAAAGTTTCGGGAAAATCTTGATTATTAAAACCCTTTGTATCTTACAAGTTTTGCATATATGGTTTTAGCTCTTCAAAGCTCTCTACCAGTAAGGCACCTGCAATAGTAAAAAATTTGCTACTGCAGCCTTGGGGACACATCTCTTAGTGTTGTATTGGTGCTTCTCTGACAGTACACTTTTAAACAAGACAGTCACATAGTTATGTACATTCTAAATTCCAAGTATAAACACTGCAATTGAATTGATGGACTGAAATGAAATCATAAATCCTTAGATTAACCATAGTAGCCTCTCACAAATTATTTGAATTTCATAAAAATACAAAATGTTAACACAGGTGGAATGGCAGTCAACTTTATGAAAGCTCATACACTGAAACTAAACATGAAATTTCAAGCTGTGATATGGAGTGATTCTGTTACCGGGCAGCATCCCTTCACTGTATAAATAGCAACTAGCTACTGGTTTCTTAAAGGCAGACTAATGATGGTTTTGATGATCGACATTGTCTCTGCCCTATCCATGACTCAAAATGGAAGGCTCTTATTGTCTCTTGATTTCTTTTAGCTTACTTAAGACGAGTCCTGGAAAGGAAAAAGATCATTGAGCAAAATATAATCTAGAGTATCATCTCCTTACTGCAGATAATCCTTGACAACAACAGGAGCCTCTGATTCATCCAGATTGCAACAGATTCCAAGTCAGTGTCCTATATGGTTCCCATGCTCCTGGAGAACATCATGCAAACTTCTTCTTAGTGGCCGTGAACCTCTCCATGTACTAAAAATCATGAAAGAAGAATATGTGGTATCTTGGCATAAGCGAAAATTAGCCTTTTTTAAATTAGGATTTTTAAAAATTTTTATTTATTTTGAGAAAGTGTGTGTGAGAGAGAAAGCAGGGGGAGTGGCAGAGAGAGACAGAGGGAGAGAGAATCCCAAGCAGGCTCCACACTTAGTGTGGAGCCCAATGTGGGGCTTGATCCTGCGACAGGGAGATGACAACCTGAGCTGAAATCAAGAGTCAGACTCAATCAAATGACCCACCCAGCCACCCTTAATTAGGATTTTATATGATGATTTTCACTTAGGTTTTTATTGGATATGTTCTTTTTCATTCCCTGCAAAATCAACCTGTTGTAAATGCAAATATAAAACACATAGTTTGGGTTGTTTTTTTTTTTCACATATATTTTAACAGGAACACTCATCAAAAGACAAAGATGCTTTACAATAAGCTGTCTGGAGGAAAAGTCTTGGCACAATACCATTTGCTTCTTAGAATCCACCTCCAAATTGGGGAACAAATCCTGTTGATGTAAACAGGATTATGCATATATCCTGTAGGTATACATTCATGGGGGTTACTTCACTGTCCTCATCTCTGGGACAGAGATGAAGTATACTAATACATACCTTATCATAGCCTTCCAGTTCTCGAAGTTTCTTTATTTCAAAAAGGTTGCCTTCCACAGCAAGCAGACAGATCTGGGAGTCACTGAGGATGCTCTGTGGAAGCATGCTGAGCTCAAGACAGTTCTCTTCCAGGCGAAGAACTTTAAGACGAGGACAGCAAGATATCTTTACTGAGATCTGAGATATCTATTGAACAACAACAAAAAAGAGTCATAGGAAAAAGCAAAAGCACTACTATAATGGTTGGTATTTTTTTTTACTAAATTAAAACAAAAACGTGACCATTTGTCCTAGTTCTTTCTTCTACCGCCTCCATTTTCTCACTACCTACTCACTCCCGAAGCCTGTGTTATCCAGCTTCTGTTACTCCTCCTCCACTTTTTGGGAAAAAAGATGCTTTTTGAAGGTCACCAGTGGCTTTTTAGAAACAAAATGTTCTAATAAAAGCACTGTTCATTATAGGAAATTTGAGGATCACATAAGTTTAAAGAAAAAAGTTATCCAATCTGCCATCATAAACATTTTGGTGCATTTACTACCAATGTTTTATTTGTACATAGATGCTGACCACTATACTACCAAAGCCAAGGTTTCACTGTACTCATTCCCCGTTGGATTTGCTACCACTTCTTTGAAACTCCCTCTTGTACCTAAGAACTAGGTTTTTCTTTTGAATTATTCCTGGTTTTTGGCTGCCCCCGCCTTGTTCCTATGGACATTTTTCAAGCAGTAGTCTCTAATATTTAATATTTGATCTTTTTCAAGTTCATCCTTAAGGATCTCTTCACATCCTTAAAGTTCATCACTTCTGTCAAGACCTGAAAGTCTGTATCTACGTTCGTATCTGCTCATGTCTAGTCTACTCCTGTGTGTCCAGTTTTTAAAAATTTTACGTTTTTTACTTTTGACAGAGAGAGTGTGAGTGGGGGAGGGGCAGAGAGAGAGGGAGTCATAGAATCTGAAGCAGGCTCCAGGCTCTGAGTAATCAGCACAGAGCCCCATGTGGGGTTCAAACTCATGAATCATGAAATTCAGACTGAGCTGAAATCGGTCACTTAACTGACTGAGCCACCCAGGTGCCCATGTGTCCAATTTTTAGTAAAACATTTCTATTTGCATGAGTCACCATCGTAATCAACTCAGCATGTCCATTCTGTGTAGCTCTAATCTTCTTTTAGGCACTCAAGCAACTGTCTCTGATTCATTTACCTCTTTTGCCCTTTAAATGCTCCAAGTCACCAAATTATATTTACTCTGCCTGGTATCATTTCAGACCATCACATGGGAACTTGGTAGAAATGTAAATTCTAAGACCCAACCCCTGACCTACGGAATCAGAAACACTGAGGGTAGGGACCCAGTGATCTCTTCACAAGCTCTTCTGGTTAATCTGGTGCACACTAAAATCAGAACCAGTGATTACAGGGCATCAGCCTGGGTGAATGGAATGAGTGTGCAACCAGTACTTGTCGCTGAACCATGTTTTTCCAAAAGTTTTTTCAAATATAATTTTTCTCCAAAAATCTCAAGAACGTACAAGAGTAAAGGAAAAGGTGAGGCCAATCTCCACAGAGACAGACTGAATCTCATCATAACGTAAGATTACTACAATCTAGAACAGTTTTGTACAATAAAGCTTCGCAATGATTGAAATGTTCTATATGCAGCCAATAAGGCAGCCACATACGGCTTTTGAGCACTTGAAATACGCTAGTGGCATCAGATGAAATTAATTTTAAAATCTAAATGAATTTTAATAGCAGCGTGTGACTGCTGGATTGGACTGTGCAAATCTAGAAGTGTAGGCACCAAAAAAAAACTAAAGGCCACCTAGTCTATGTTTAATGTTTCACTAAGACTTATGTCTAGACCAAAGATTATTTCTCCAGTCAGATGCATACTAACCAAAAAGCTTCCAAAGTAATGGAAATAAATTTCAAATACTACAATTAAAGCTGTACAATTAAACAAGGAAATGGGCTATTACCAGAAAGCCTGTTAGGGGTGATTTTTCAGTGAAAGCAGGACACACTTGACAAAGATGTCAAAAAAGGGACAAAGAATTATCTCTGTTGTCTAACTCCAAGAACTTATGAATTAAAGCCTTTTTTTCTATTCTACCTGACATAGCTCCTTGCTAGATGATTAGAGGCATATTTGGGGAGGATCTGAAGAATTCAAGATTTATGAGACATTAGTTTAACTTTTGAAATTATCTCACCCCATTACCTATCCCACTCTTTTAAAAAAACACCTACACAACACACCCAGTGTCTCAACTAATTCCATGGCACTTTGGCCTTTAAAATTAGTACAGACTATAGACGGTACCTCTCATCTAGCCTCATACCCAGCTCTACAATAAAGTTTAGAGAACAACAGATTATACAGGAGACTATAACCCACATGCTGTAGGAAAAAACTCTTTAAGCTCTAGACCTGGTTCTGGTTGAGATTGAGTTCGATGACCTGCAGCTCCCCCACTGTGTCAGGTATGCTCCGAATCTGGTTCTTGGAGAGATCCACCACATCCAAGTGCCTTAGGCTACAGAGTTGTGGTGGTAGGGCTCGCAGCTGGTTCCCAGAGAGGCTCAGGGTCTTGAGGGCTGACAGTTGCCCAAAGGTAGATGGTAGCTCTCTCAAGTGATTGTTGTTTAGGCTTAGCATCTCTAGTTTTTTCAGATTGCATAACTCATCAGGAAGAACAGCTAGCAATGAAAAAAAAATTAAAAACCTGAATCTGATACAGCTGAAAAACACCTTTGATGAAATTTATAAAAACTATATGACCACCTGATATACCTCCTGTTAACACATACAGAACTCCTACATGTGCCATTTTTAAGTATTGCATTTTTACCAACGCAGTCTTCAGAAAGTGAGGGCGCCATCAAAATGCAGGAAAGCATTTATGCATATATTGGGCTCATTGTAAAGGGACCTCTGCAAAATCCGACGGCAATTTTATGGGATTTGTAAGGCCCTCCCCTTCCCATTCCATCCCCCTTTCTAAATTAGCAGCAAAATTAACTCTGTTTACATTACATCCTAAAGACGATCTTCCCTTTGAAGTCCAAATTAAGCCAGTACCAATCGTTATACCACCAGAGGAGGCTTGTAGATGTAATTACAAGAGATAGCTTTAAGGACTCTGACTTTCTCCTGCGTCTTGAGCTCTCAGAACGGTTTCATAACAACAACAAAAATCAGCTTGTAAGAGAAAACCACCCTTCTTAACAGCTGATCACTACTAGCAAAAGCTTCCCAGGCGCCAAAGCCATACTCAGTTTGTTGTTGTTCAAGGAGAGGCTCTTCAGCAGAGTGAACTTCCCTATAATCATAGGCGGTAGGCTCTCGATCTTGTTGTTGGACAAGTCGATGGTCCTTAGATTGCTGGTCAGCTTCTGCAACTCTGAGGGGAACTGGAGAAAGGGGTTCACAGCGCGGAGAATCCCTCACCAAGTAACTTCACCGCCCCCGCCGTCCCTCTCCCTTTAAATTCCCTGGTCGGTCCCCTCCCAGTCTCACCTCGGTCAGCCCACGGTCCTTAAGCTGAAAGACACCAGTTTTCTGCGCGGTTTCCACATGAGCGCGGAGGGCACTGTTTCCCATCCTAGGGCCGCGGCTCAGGTCCCTGCAGGAAGGAAGCGCAGCTGTCACCGCTCAGTTCAGACACCCAGCCACCCTATTCGCCTCTGGGCTGGGTCTCGTTCCCAAGCTGTCACCTCCTGCCGACTCCTAGATCTTGGGGGCCACCTAAAAGTGGCAAGGAAGAAAAGGGAGAACAGAGAACCCGACCACCAGGTCCAGCAGCTTTCACAGCTATTCCGAGGTTGGACGCCGCTGTAGCCTACGAATGATCTGAGAGCGCCGGACTCGCCTCCTACCCCGCAGCTCACAGTCGGCTCAGCAAAGGAAGACCCGCGGCCCGCGCTCTCCCGGGATGCGCTCCCCGGGCTTCCGCCCGGGAAGAAACGCCCTGTGACGTCATCGAGCTGCGCGGCGCGTTCGCAGTGCGTTCCACTCACTCTCCGCGCCAATCCGGGGGGTGGCTTGCAGCCATGGCTGCTGCGAACCCCTGGGATCGCGCGGCCGAGCCAAATGCTGCGGGGCTACTGCTGGACCGTTTCGTAGCTTCGGGGCTGGTCACTCAGGTGCGTGGGCGGCGATGGCGTCATTAAGGGGGTGCCGACGGTGGCAACAGAAGATGGCTGTGAGGTGGTGGTGGTGCTGGGCTGCCGAAGTGTGTGTGAGAGTGCTGGCTAGGGGCCGTACTGTAGTAGATGCCGTTGGAACCCCTTCCAGGCAACAGTAGTGACCGTTCTGCAGTGGTGGTGCGAAAGCGGGGCTCCAAGAAGATGATATTTCAAGTGTCTGCGGGCGAGTTATCCTCGGTCAGTTCGTGAGAGATAATAAAGACCAGTCTTCCCCGATTTTTCTCACCATTGCTACCTCCTCTACATTGTAACGGGTGCCAGGCTTGGGGAATAGGGATAATTAGTTACAACACAAACGTTCCCAAACTACGCTTGTGGGTGTGAGGTATTGAAGCATATTTTCGCCGGGAGGCGCTGGGTACAGAAGAGCGTCAGGGGAAGCACGCATCTTTTCTTTTCTTTAATGATGTGAGGGAATAATGGAATACAAGTGGCAAAAGTGACAAGGAAATGGGGAAAGTGAGATTGAGGGAAAGAAATTTTGAGATAACGAGCAAGTTGAGGATTTTGGCTAAAAAGGAAACGGAAAGTAGAAAGGTAAAATCATCCGCAGAGATTAGCTATATGAACATGATGTAAGATTTATGGAAAATACACAACTTTGTATACTTAGAAGAATCATTAGAGAATTCTATCATGCCCTATTTTTTTTTCAATTTTTTAAAAGTGTATTTGAGAACACACACCAAGTTTTATGCCAGTAGAAGAGAGGGGAGTCACACAGGGTGGGGGAGATTATGGGTCCAAGGCAGTCAGTTTATTTATTTATTTTGAGAGAGACAAAGATAGCGCTAGAACGGGAGGGACAGAGAGAGAATCCCAAGCAGGCTCCGCGCTGACGGTGCATAGCACTTGTGGGGCTTGAACTTAGGAAACCCCGGGAATCATAACCTGAGCTGACACCGAGAGTTGGATGCTCAACTGACTGAGGCATCCGGGCACCTCTACCATATACTATTTTTAAGATGAAGAAACTAAGGCCTGAGAAGACCAAGAAATTTATCCAAGGTCACTCAACTAGTGAAATAGATCACAGAGCTGCCTTTTCTGACACATTGTATCATCTCTAAGATGAACTGTGATAGATGATACTATGAAACTATCTTGAAAGAGTTTAAACTTCTATTGAAGTCTAATAGATTACTTGAGGCTCTAGTAACCAGACCTTATGAATTTGGGGGGAGGAAAGGGGTACAAATGAATGCATTGGAAAATAGGCAAAACCTAACTACAGCACTCCCCAGTTCTCACCTTCCTCTCTTCTCTCCTGGGTTTTCTTCCTACCGGATTGCCTAATAGTCTGCCTTGTATTGTTTAGTTCTGTAACAAAGTAATTTGTTAAACTCATACTGTAAGTCATTTGGGAATTATCCCTCTAGAGTGTATTGGTAGGAGAAATAAACATCTGAGAGAATTTTAGGCGTTGATAAGTAAGCTGTTTGTTGGGGTGGAAGTTGTTTTGGAGAGGATCTTCCTAGTGTCCTTCAAGTAGCACTAATTAGTTACCTGTTTTGCTTACAGGTAAGATTTGCCAACCACAGCTCTTTAAGACCATCTTAACAATCATATGTGTTATAGGATCTCTTTAGTCTATCCCTTAAGTGTATATCATCCCATGTGCATTAAAAATGAAGAGTAATGCGGGGCGCCTGGGTGGCTCAGTTGGGTTAAGTGTCCAACTTTGGCTCAGGTCATGATCTCTCGGTTCCTGAGTTCGAGCCCTGCATCAGGCTCTGTGCTGACACCTCAGAGCCTGGAGCCTTCTTCAGATTCTGTGTCTCCCTCTCTCTCTGCCCCTCCCCTGCTCACACTCTGTCTCTCCCTCTCTCTCAAAAATAAATAAACAGTAAAAAAAAATTTTTTTAAGAGTAATGCTTAAAATTGCTGTATGATACAACTCTTCCAGAAAACATAGTTTGTTTGCGCTTTGTTCTGTTTTGATCTATCCATTGGGGAATGATTTAGTGAAAGAAAGGTATGGTTAAGTGTAAGATAAATGGGGTATTTGCTCTGATATATGCCCTAGGATGGCTTCAGTGGCCTTATGTCCCACATGTTTTTCTGGCAAGCTTTAGTGAGTCATGGCAGCTCTATTGAATACATACACACAAACACACACACAGGTATATAGATAGGACTGTATATCTGTTATTTTCTCAGTGTTACCCTCTGTAGCCCCTCCCCCATTATAAGGGCTCTGCTCTTAACTCTCTACTATACTGCCTCCCTTTTAACGTCCCTCAGCTAGAATTCAGTATCAAGTAGAAAGGACAAAAAAAAAAGAAGAAAGTATGCCCACAGACACAAGTTTATACATACATACATATATATATATATATATATATATATATATATATATATATATATTATGTGCACAATGTTACTGGGATTCTTTTTCTTTTTTTCTTTCTTGTGGTGGGGGGGGTGGGCAGGGAGAGAGAGAGAGAGAGGGAGGGAGGGAGGGAGGGAGGGAGGGAGGGGAAGGGAGGGAAAGGGAGAGGGAGAGAGGGAATGAATCTTAAGCAAGTTCCATGCTCAGCTCAGCTGGACACAGGGCTCAATCTCACAACCCTGGGATCATGACCTGAGCCAAAACCAAGAAGCAGACACTCAACCCACTGAGCCATCCAGGTGCCCCAGGATTTTTATATTGCACATAAAAGTCTTGGACTTCAGCTTCTTGTGCCTAGCAACAGAATGAACAGAAATACCCTAAACAGACTCCCGTTTTCAGGATCCTTTCATTTTCATTGTCCCTTTACCCTACTGGCATATAAAGTGTATAATATTTAATGGCAGTCATTAACAGCAAAGACTTTTCTGTATTCCCCAATCTTTGCCTTTTTTTCTTTTTTTAAAGATATAGGGTTGGGGCGCCTGGGTGGCTCAGTCAGTTAAGTGTCCAACTTCGGCTCAGGTCATGATCTCGTGGTTCACGAGTTCAAGCCCCGCGTCAGGCTCTGTGCTGACAGCTCAGAGCCTGGAGCCTGCTTCTGATTCTGTGTCTCCCTCTCTCTCTGACCCTCCCCCCATTCATGCTCTGTCTCTCTCTGTCTCAAAAATAAATAAACGTTAAAAAAAAAAAATAAAGACATAGGGCTAAGTCAGAATCCTCAAATAGTTAGAATTTCTATTTGTAGAAATAGAAACAGAATTTCTATTTCTAGGAAATTTGGCTACTCTTTCTTTCCTCTCTCCTTTTGGCTCTCCCTCAAACATTTTTATTTTTCCACTGGTTTCTCTTGCATGTTTTTGGCTAAGCTCCATTACCCTGCTGTTGAACCCAACAGTTTACTAGATTGCCATGTGTGTGGTTAAGATTAGTGTATACACAGGGAGGGATGGAGAGATAAGAGAACGAGTAAGTTACAGTGAGAAATGGAAGATGTTTTACTTTTATTTACCTTCCACTTACATAATGGAAATGCAGTGGATTAGATTTGTCCTCATTTCAGCCATGATATACATAGAATGAAGTTAAACTATACTGCTTTACTCCCTCAATCCTCAGTTTTGCCGTCAGTAAAATATCTTGTGTTATCTTCCTCACTGAATGGCATATCTATCTGTCTAGTCACTGGAGCCAGGATCCTTGGAGTTAGCATTGACTTGACTTCATCCCTGGTACCCCATATCATCTAGGATTTATGAATTTTATCTCACCAGGGACTCACATCTATGCCTTCCTTTCCTATTTTTTTTTAAGCGTATTTATTTATTTTGAGAGAGAGCGTGAGCTTGAGTCGAGGAGGGGTAGAGAGAGGGGGAGAGAAAGAATCTCCGTGCTAACAACCGGGAGCCTAGTGTGGGACTCAAGCTTACAAACTGTGAGATCATGCATGACCAGAGCCGAAATCAAGAGTCGGCCGCTTATCCCACTGAGCCACCCAGGCACTCTCTTCCTTTCCTTTTTAACTGCTACTGACCTATTCCACATTCTCATCTTCTCACCTAGAATGCTGTAGTAGCCCCTTGTCTAAATATTTAACCTCCAGTCCCATCTCTTCCCTAGTTTTTGTTTGTTTTTACTTGTTTTATTTTGTTGGTTAGTTACCAGAATTAAGTGTTTATTGTGGTAAAATACTCATAACATAAAATTTACCATTTTAACCATCTTAAAGTGTACACTTCAGTGGCATGATACAATCACAGTGTTGTGAAACTTTTTTCAAAACTTTTTTTTTTATCATCCCCAATGGAAACTCCATACTCACTTAGGTAGTCATTCCCCATTCCTTCTTTCCCCCAGCCTCATCAGTTTTATATTCCATACTGTCAATATTTAAGTTTCTAAAATATGTATCATATATGATCATGTTACTTCTTCACCAGAAAACCTTCAGTTGCTCTCATTTTCTGCATTTATCAAGATCTTCCATGATGACGCAGGAAACTACGTTTCTAGATTCATCTTCCCCTTCGTCTCACATATGTGTTAGTACAAGAATACCTTTCCCTTTTCATCCATCATGAGCTTATTAAAGGACAGAGAGCTTATTTCATCCATACTTGAATCTTCCATGGCCTAACTCAATCAGTGCTTATAAAATTGGTTATCATTGGTTAGCAAATTTTTGCTATTAAAGGCGAGAGGATAAGTATCTGAGGATTTTAGATCCATATGGTTGCAACTGGGCTGTGGTAGTGTGAAAGAAGCCAGAGGAAATAAGTAAATGAATGGGTACACTTGAGTTTATCCTGGATCCTGAAATTTGAATTTCATGTAGTTTTCATGTGTCACAAAATACTGTTTTTCTTTTGATTTTTCTTCCCCAACATTAAAAAATATAAAAACCGTTCTTAGCTTATGGGCTGCACAAAAACAGTCACTTTAGTTCATTTAGTTCATGGGCTTTCATTTCCCAATCCTTTGCCTATAAGATATCTAAAGTTTTTCTGTGCTACCATTCTCAAAAAGGAGAAGAGGATACAGAAAATTATGGATGAAGCCAAAGGATGAACAATATTCTTATTCTGAAGTAACCTGCAATTTAAGGTGGCTATATATGCAAGCAATATTTTGCATAAAATGAAAGGATGAAGGGCGGGTAAGGTTTTTAGAAAAATAATTACACCTGAACAAAACATTCCTTTGCCTAAAAGAATGAGAATGTGAAAAGACACAGGATGAATGACTTCTAGCCAATAGAGAGGTCTTTTAATGCATCAGATAAGTGATTCCATGGTGGGGAAGCCTTTAATGTTAGACTCAGGAAGGTCAGAGACTGGGTCTTGGTGATTTGTATAGAGGTGATTCTCCAACAACCTCAGCCTCCACCTTCTTACTGTTAGCAGCCTTCTCTGGTAAGCTGTCACTAATACAAACATAATGTGCATGGTACTTTAGGAAGTAGTACAAAGTGATTAAGTCTTGTTTTTCTTATTTTTTAAATATTTGGGCAAAAGATTTGTGATAGAGATGTTAAAAACAGGAAATACACATTGCTACTGTTATACTTCAGTACTTCATTTTTCAGGGGCAATGTTGCACATGATAAATCCTCATGTTTTATGTGTGTGGACATGCTGTTTCAAGGCACACAAACTTTTTTATATGACATACTGCTGCTTTCTTTGTTCACTTACCAATAGGAGATGTTAAATATATCTAAGAAATCAGCTTCTTGCTTTGTGAACTTCTCCAGACTACAGCAGATGACAAACATTCAAGCTGAAATCTACCAGGTAAATTTTGTTGGACTTTTTGCTTTCTGCTTCTAGTACAGGAAAAAAAAAAAAAATCGTAATTGATTCCAGCAGTAGTTCTCTTGCACTTAGAATAGTGTCTAGCACATAGCTGGATTCGTGTTTATTTATGTAGTCATAGCAGTAGCAGCAATAGGGCTTAAACACCAAAGTAAAAACCTGCAGTAAATCCCCTAGGCTCTCATAACAAATTCTGCCTTCCATTCCCTCTAGTGTTCCTAGGTTAAAGACTATCCATTTTTGCCAAAATGTAAGCCTTCAGGCTGCATTCCGCATGAGCTAAGTGTTATTTTTCTTCCTAATGTAGAAAAACCTGGAAATTGAACTTTTAAGACTAGAAAAAGATGCAGCAGATGTTATTCATCCTTCCTTTTTGGGTAAGTATTTGAGGAAATGGGTAATCATTGGAATTTCAACTTTTTCCTGGATTACCTTAAATAAACACCAGGCAGTAAAATTATGATATACCATAACTTTTCCAGGTATTGCCCCAAAGCTAATAAAGTCTTATTTTCTGTGCTCAAATAGAAGTCCTGTTGGCTTGACTAGTGCATATAGCATAATAAGTGACCAAGGTAGGAACTCCTCAGATTCAGGAAAGCTTAGAGCTGTATGGGTGGCTCGGTTGGTTAAGCATCGGACTCTTGATTTTGGCTCCAGTCATGATCTCATGGTTCCTGGGGTGGAGCCCTGCATCAGGCTCCACACTGATGGTACAGAGCCTGCTTGGAATTTTCTCTTTCCCTCTCTCTGCCCCTCCCCTGTGTGTGCATGTGCTCTCTCTCTCTCTCAAAATAAATAAAAAAACTTAAAAGAAATTTTTCAGGAAATCTTGGAAGACAAAGGCCAAAGAACTTTCCAGATTAAAGGAAACTAGGGGTGCCTGGCTGGCTTAGTTAGTGGAGCTTGCGACTCTTGATCTAGGGATTGTAGGTTCAAGCCCCATGTTGGGCATAGAAATTACTTAAAAATAAAAAAAAATTTTAAATCTTTAAAAAAAAAATAAAGGAGACTTGGGGCGCCTGGGTGGTTCAGTTGGTTGAGCATCCGATTTCCGCTCAAGTCATGATCTCACAGCTCTTGAGTTTGAGCCCCGCATCGGGCTCTGTGCTGACAGCTCAGAGCCTGGAGCCTGCTTCGGATTCTGTGTCTCCCTCTCTCTCTCTCTCCCCCTAACCCACTCACATTCTGTCTCTGTCTCTCTCAAAAATAAATAAACATTTAAAAACAATTTTTTTTAATAAAAAAAAATAAAGGAGAGTAAAGGAACATGATAGCCAAAGCACGGTGTGGTTATGGATTGACTACTTGCTTAGAAATTCTTTTGCTGGGGTGCCTGGGTGGCTCAGTTGGTTAAGTGTTTGACTCTTAATTTTGGCTCAGGTCATGATCTCACAATTCATGGGATCAAGCTCCACAACAGGCTCTGCACTGACAGTGTGGAGCCTGCTTGGGATTCTCTCTCTCCCTTTCTCTCTGCCCCTCCCCTTCTCATGTTTTCTCTCTCTCTCTCTCTCTCTCTCTGTCTCAAAATAAATAAACTTAAAAATTTTTTTTTGCTCTAAGGGACATTATTGAGTTACTTGGTGATGATGTGTCGATATAGACTATATTATATATTGGTGGTATTATAAAAATGTTAAATTTTCTGAATTTGACACTTGTGATTACATAAGAGAATGCTATTTGGGGAAATACATGCTCAAGTTTTAGGGGTAAAAGTTCATGATATCTACAATTTACTCTTTTTTTTTTTTTTTAACCTTTATTCATTTTTGAGAGACAGAGAGTAAGTCTGGGAGGGGCAGAGAGAAAAGGAGACACAGAATCTGAGGCAGGCTCCAGGCTCCCAGCTGTCAGCACAGAGCCTGACACAGGGTTCAACCCCAGGAACTGTGAGATCATGACTTGAGCCAGTCAGGCACCCCTATTCTTCTTTTTAAGTTTATTTATTTTGAGAGAGAGAGCAAGAGAGCAGGGGAGGGTCAGAGAGAGAGAGAGAGAGAGAGAGAGAGAGATCCCCAAGCAGGTTCCATGTCTTCAGTGCAGAGCCCGAGGTGGGACTCAAACTCACTAACCGTGAGATCATGACCTGAGACGAGATCAAGAGTCCAATGCTTGACTGACTGAGCCACCCAGGCATCCCTCTACAACTTACTCTTAAATGGATCAGCAAAAATACATGTATGGGTATGTGGAGAAAGAAGAAATAAAAATGTAGCTAAATGTTAACGGTTGGTGAGTCTGGGTGAAATGTATGTGGGAGTTCAATGAAACTTTTCTGTAAGTTTAAAATTTTTTCAAAATAAAAATTTGAAAAAAGGCATTTGGCAGCCATTAACTGAATTCTGGGCAAAATATTGAAATAATCAGAAATAGCTTGTAAGAGAAATGTTTGTTTTTTAATATGAATGTACAATATCAGAGGCAGAGGGGTGCCTGGATGGCTCAGTTGGTTGAGCGTCTGACTCTTGATTTTGGTTCAGGTCATGATCCCAGGGTTGTGGAATCAAGCCCCATGGCAAGATCCAGGCTGTCAGTGCTTGGGGTTCTCTCTTAGCTTCTCTCTATGCCCCTTCCCTACTTTCACTCTCTCTCTCTCTCTCTCTCAAATAAATAAAATAAAGAAATAAAACTTTAAAAAGATATATTAGAGGCCAAGATGAGAAAAGAGATTTTATGTGAAGAATACGGGGCAGGCTATAAAAACTAAACTAGGAGTAGAGTTAAACAATGCAGACAAAGAATTTAGCACTGGATTTGGTTGTCAGCAAAGTAAGAGAAAATCGTTGAAAGTAAACTGGTTTGGGCATTACAGATAGCAAAGGGCAGATATTTAGGAGAGAAATGGGTTAATTTTCGACATTGGTAGAGTCAGATCAAAGCAAAGAATTATTAGCGATTTTTAAAACTTACTTGTCATATTATATTACTAACTATAATTACTGTTTCTGGTTTATGTAGCTCAGAAGTGTAATGCTCTGCAAAACATGAATAATCATTTGGAAGCGGTGCTAAAAGAAAAGAGGTCCCTGCGGCAAAGACTGTTGAAACCCATGTGCCAGGAAAACTTGCCTATTGAAGCTGTTTATCACAGGTTAAACTAAAAAGTAGAAATTAGGGGCACCCGGGTGACTGAGTTGGTTGAGCGTCAGACTCTGCTGACAGTGCGGTGCCTGCTTGGGATCCTCTCTCTCCCTCTCTCTCTGACCCTCCCCCACTTGCATTGTCTCTGTCTCTCTCAAAATAAATAAATAAACTCTTTTTTTTAAAAAGTAGAAATTAATAGTTACACATGTTTCCTGAGGGCATTTTATGTTTAGTAGTTGTTTCATAGATTAATTCATTAAACAATATATTAGTGATTGTTAACATTAATCTGTTAACATTAATTATTATTATTAACTTTAACCAGAAAGAAAACCTTTTGCTTTTAAACAGTTAAGCTGTGGTGAAGAGAAAGGCATTCCTTTTGCCCACTGTGTTTTAGGAATGATGATAATGACTTTAAGAAAGAAATGAGAAAAGTCACTTTCTAATTTAAAAAAGTCTGATCTCATTTCTGCTGTTTGTAGGCTTCAAAGCCTTGTGCAAATGATTTGTTTAAGCCTCTGTTTCCCAATCCATAGAATGGGCATGCTTTCTTTTGCTCTTCTCCCCATAAGAGTATTGCAAGTATAATCATAAATAACAGTAAAGAAGCAAACATCTTGGGATCTGACTGCTAACTTTCTCCACCTGTGCCTTATTGGATAAGCCCAAGCAATAGTACCTCTCTTAAGTGTCAGATTTTTTTTTATCTTGTGGTAAAAGAATAAATATAAAAATTCCATTCATGAGGGTATATTCAGTATCTATTCGGTACAGTAAAATACCATTAATGTGTATATTGTACATTATATCAGAAAAAGTAAGTAATGATTTTAAAGCATTTTGCAAATGCAAAGATTCAAAGTGGTTTTACGTGTAGCCTGTTTCAGTCAAGTACATTTATCCTTATTGTCTTCACCCTTCACTGAAAATGAGTACATTGAAATGGAATGAGATTTAATCTAGGGAAATTTCTTTACTTATATGAGAAAATGATTAACATTAAGTTTTGTCTATTAGGTTGGGTACCAGATTGGATTAGTGTTGTCTCTGTTTTTCTGTTTGGATGACAAGTTAATTTCTGCCTAAAGTGAAAGAGAGTGACATTTTTATCACTGGTATTTCCATGAATGCAGAACAGTTATTATTGGCTCACTGGGTTGCTTGTAATTCTCTTTTATTAAAAATCCTAATTAAAGGGAAAGGGGGGGGACACAAAATAACTAAAAAGAAAATGGTTGACTTTTTTCTCCCTCTTTCAGATACATGGTACATTTGCTGGAGTTGGCAGTGACTTTCATTGAAAGATTAGAAAACCATCTGGAAACAATTAGAAATATCCCTCATTTAGATGAAAATCTAAAGAAAATGGTGAGTATTAACAGTAGCAGTTAAGTACCTCAACTACTTTATATTGCATTTGGCTCTTTAGTTCTTTTATAGTAGAAGCTCAAATGTGTGATCTCTTTGTTTAACTTTTTGATGGCTAATACTCTGAATGAATTATGTTTTTTAATGCTTATTTATTTTTGAGGTGGAGGGAGGGGCAGAGAGCAAAGGAGACACAGAATACAAAGCAGGCTCCAGGCTCTGAGCTGTCAGCACAGAGCCCGATGCAGAACTCAAACCCACAAACCCCAAGATCATGATCTGAGCCAAAGTCGGATGTTTAACCGACTAAGCCACCCAGAAACCCTTGAATGAATTATTTTTTTTTAATTAAGATGCTTTCTCTCTCTTTTTTTTTTAGCTTTTTTAGAAGTCATTTTACAGTGTTTTATTCCAAAATTCCAATATTTAATAAATACGTGTTCTTTTTATTGTGCTAGGGGCTTTGCTATAGGTGTTAGGAGAGATAAACGGATATAACCGATCCCTGCTCCCAAATTCTCAAGATTTAGTGAGAAACCTGTAGGATATTTTCTACTTTAAAATACTACTTTTGTGCCATGAATACAGCAGAGAATTATAAAGAAGATGCTGTCTATTAAGCAAAGAAAAGGGAGGGATTGCTTGTACTTTAGGGAGATTGGGAGTGGGGTAAGAATATTTTAATAAAGTTTTACATAGTAGTTAGTAGTGAACTGAAGAATCAGTGAATTTTGCATCAGAAAGAATAGTATGGGCCAAAGCAGCAGTGTGAAGAAAGATATGAAAATTAGCACTGGTAGTTTGGGGCCAGAGTGGTACTCCACTTTGGCTGATACTTAAAGGTATTGAAAGGGAGATTAATTCAGGGTTAGTTTATGGAATGCTTTGAAAACCAGACTAAGAAGTTTAGACTTTACTATCTGAGTACGGGGGAACAGTCAACAGTTTAAATAGTTTTTTGTTTTGTTCTTTAGAGAAGGACACAGAGAAGTGACTTGATCAGAATTATACCTTAATAGAGAAAATATTGGATAGAATAGATGGAGTCTCACAAAGTATAGGCAGACAGCATCAGCATCACCTAAAACCTTGTTAGAAATGCAGAATTGAAGGCTTCGTTCACCTTAGACCTTCAGAATCTGAATCCACGGTTTGTAAGTTCCTCAGGTGTTTCCTGTGCACATTAAAACTGTAGGTTAGAGGACTGTGCAGAGGAACCAACGGCAGAGAAACTTGGAGAATAAATACAGGCATTCAGATAAAAGATTTAAAGCATAGATAAACAAAGGATTATGTAGATTTTGAGATTGTCACATTCCTAGAACGTGTCTACTCTTTGGACAAGGGACACATCCCAGGCAATAAAGTATCTAGCCTTGGTGACTCCAGGGTGAATAGGAGCAAGAAATCAAAAAAGCTAATGAGTTTGTTTTCTGACATGCCTTGCACAGAGAGAAAACCTTTAATCATTGTTGAACTGCAGTTAAATTGCGTTCTTAAGTGTACATTGAGGTGGAGATTTTCAATAAACTGAAATATAGGACTGAATTTTAGGAAGGAGATAAGTTTTACAATATAGATTGTGGGTCATCTGCTTTGAGGTGATAATTGAAGACAAAAGAGAAATGAACTCACAAAGAAAAAACGTGTGCTGTAATAGATGAGGAGAGCACAATTTTAAGAAGCCTTTGTATTAAGGGGCTAGAAAATGTCCGGTGTAAACTTTTGTTATCATAACCATTTATGATATAATACTGATGTATTGATGACACATGTAATTTCTCCTGTTTTCCCCTTCTTTCAAATGTTACAGAGCAAGGCTTTAGCAAAAATGGATATTTTGGTGACTGAGACAGAAGAACTGGCAGAGAATATACTCAAGTGGCAAGAACAACAAAAGGAAGTTTCCTCTTGTATCCCCAAAATACTAGCTGAAGAAAATTATCTTCATAAACATGATGCTATAATGCCATCTTTACCTTTTACTTCTAAAGTTCATATCCAAACTGTTAATGCCAAGTGATTGTCAATGGTTTATTTTTGCTTAATTACATATAGTCATGCAAAGTCTGTTTCTAGCCAGTTGTAGGTAATATGGGCATTCATAAGCTCTGCTGCTAGCAATACTGAAAGAGTCCTCTTTGTATTGAAAAGCACTAAGATTCCAACTTCATTAAGACCAAATTGAGTTCTCCTTTGTTTTTCATATATTTTCATTCTGCTTTACAGTAAAACTCTTGAAGATCAAATACAACTATGACAATTTATTAACATGAGTGCCTTAGCCATATCTCACTCAGTGGACCCTTTTATGTCTTCTTTTTATTTTTTATTATTTTTTAAAGTTTATTTATTTAGAGAGAGAGCACAAGTAGAGGAGAGGCAGAGAGAGAGAGGGAGAGAGGGAATCCCAAGCAGACTCCGCACTGTCAGTGCAGAGCCCAACACGGATCATGACTCAAGCCAAAATCAAGAGTTGGACACCTAACTGACTGAGCCACCCAGGTGTCCCTATTATATCTTTGTAAATGTTTGCTTCTGAATTAGAAGAGTCTTCTTGCATCTGAAAGTATGTTGATTTTTCCTGTGGGAAAGTTACTGTGCATACAAAAGAGTCTGCTTATAAAGCCTGCTTGGCTGGCTTCTGGGAATTTAAGATTTCAGGAGGGTTCCTTCCATTCCCAATCTCACTAATAAGAATTGCTCACTATGACTGAAGTGTTTGTACAGTGTGGTTTTTGGTGGGGGTCTTTTTTTTTTTTTTTTTAATGCTTTTTCTTTTGAGAGAGAGAAGGAGCACAAGGCGGGGAGGGGCAGAGAGAGGAGACACAGAATCCAAGCAAGCTCCAGGCTCTGAGCTGTCAGCACAGAGTCTGAAGCAGGACTCAAACTCAAAAACTGTGAAATCATGACCTGAGCTAAAGTTAGATGCTTAACCGACTGAGCCACCCAGGTGCCCCTGTACAATGTGGTTTGTGCTGACCACCTTTCCTTCTGGGAGTCTAGAATTTTGGTGCATGCTAAGCAGAAGGTACATATGGCCAGCACATGAAAATAACCCTGGGCATTGCATTTCTAATGAGTTTCCATGAAAGACAACATTTCACACATGTTCTGCCTTGGTTGCTGGGAGAATTAAGCACATCCTCTGTGACTCAACTAGCAGAGGACTCTGGAAGGTTGTACCTGATTTCCCCTGGACTTTGCCCCATGCACCTTTTCCCTTTGCTGTTTTACTCTGTGTGCTTTTGTTGTAATAAATCATAGCCATGGATACAATGATATGCTGAATCCTACGAATCTTCCAAACGTATCAAACCTGAGGGGCGAGGTGTTGAAGACCCTGAGACATGAAGAAACTCCTAGCAGCCTTATGAATAGGCAAAGAAGGAAGATAGAACAAAGAATAGATAAAGCCCTGTTATCTAAAACTTTTAGAAGTTTCCCTTACAAAATGCTCAGATATTTTGCCTGAGATTATTGTACATATAAAAAAGAGAGTGGCATAATAATACTTGCTAATACTAAGCCATAGGTGGTTTCTTTTGCTTTAAAAAAAGATGTAAACATCAGTATTTTTATGCTGTTGCATTCTCTGTATCACCAGGGTTCACTGATCCTTATATTCATCATACTCCTTAACAAGAAGACCTCAACACAGTGACTGAGCAAAGTACTTGTTCATAAGGAAGCAGGATCCTTGCCAAAAAACTGCCAGAACAACCCAGGATCATGTTTTGAAGCCTACTTTGCTACTTTTGCAAATGGGATATAGAAGAGTGGTCGTAATATCTTGAACATTAACGTTTCCTAGACACTTAAACAAGGTTTTGTATTTCATCAGAAATTTGTTCAAGAGCAGCCTTGTTTGCAAAGATCTTACTATGTTTCTTCTTCATGTGATTTTCTGTGTGTGTGTGTGTGTGTGTGTGTGTGTGTGTGTGTGTGTGTGTGTGTAAACAAAAATTGATATGCCTGGTTGTTTTGTCTAGTGTGTCTTTTTCAAAATTAAAAAAAAATGAACCTGTAATTTCTAGCTAAAATTTTGTGGCCCTTGTCTGAATCTTGTGATAGGTTCTCTGTAGTGTCTACATTTAAAGTATAGGCATATAGGGTACCTGGGTGGCTCAGTCCGTTAAGCATCTAACCTCAGCTCATGTCATGATCTCACAGTTCCTGAGTTCGAGTCTTGCTTTGGGTGCGACCACTTCTCTCTCTCCCTCTCTATCTCTGCCCCTTGTGGGGTTCTCTCTCTCTTTCTGCTCCTCACTCACTTGCACCCTGTCTCTCTCTCTCAAAAAAAAAAAAAAAAATACATAAAGTATAGGCCTATAGGTTATCTGACTCAAAAACTTGAGGTAAGAGTGAGGTCTACTTTATTTATTTATTTATTAACGTTTATTTATTTTTGAGACAGAGGAGACAGAGCATGAATGGGGGAGGGGCAGAGAGAGAGGGAGACACAGAATCGGAAGCAGGCTCCAGGCTCTGAGCCATCAGCCCAGAGCCTGACGCAGGGCTCGAGCTCACCGACCTCGAAGCTCCTCACCCACTTCCCTATTCTTGGAATGTGGGTTCTACTTGTTTTCCCCACTCCCAGAAAGTGCCCCCAAGGACATAACCTTGAGATAATGTGGTGCTGAGAATATCTGGACGGTATACATGATTGAACCCAGTTAAGGCCTCTACATAGAACCTGAGATTTTGTGGAAGGATTTGGAGACCTACTCATCTTGTAGCTTCCGAAGACAACCCTCATATGTAAGTTCCCTTGCTTATTAAATCTGCGACCTACCAACCTGGAGCGGCCAGTGTCTCTTCAGTCCCATACTGCCCAACAAATACAGGGGCCAATTTTAGGCTGTACCTGGAAAACACCTGAGGAGCTTGTGAACCAGCGCTAAGAGGTGTGTGGCTAAGAGGTGTGTGAAATTTGTGAATTCATTTCCAGCATTATAATGATGCCATTCTGTGAAGACTATTCTGGAGAATTGAGATGCTGCCTGATTTTTCTAGCATTTTTCTTATTTACTCCTTCCTGTAATCTATGACTGTCAGATTGATACCTGTTGTCTTCTCAAACCTTAAATAAAGTCTGGAATAAAAAAACCCAAAGGGTTCCTTGACATGCAAAATACAATGGAGTTGACATGTTAATAAAACTAATTAACGTAGCTATTCCTAAAATGTCTAAAACAAATGAATTTACATAACAAATTTATTCCACATTCAGGTAAAATCTAATATGATTGAATTTACCAAAAAAAATGGTATAATTCAAGATAAACAACACATTCTAGAAGTCTTCTAATTGTGCCTTTTCCCATTTCCAAGTTAAATTTTCCCTTCTCCTTTGGAAAAACAAAACAAAACAAAACAAACCACCATAAGTGTTTGTAAGAAAAGATTTCCATTAGGATATGGTAAGAACAGGAATCCCATGATCATCTTATTAACTTTTCCTGGGAGGCTAATTTGTTAGACCTCTTAAGTTGCTATACCAGAATTTAAGATAATGAAATAGTCAAATATCTTACTCAAGACTTTGAACCACTTTATTTTCTTTTTTTAAGGTTATTTATTAATTTATTTATTTGAGAGAGTGAGCTGGAGAGGGGCAGAGAGAGGCAGGGAGAGAGAAACCCAAGCAGGCTCTGCGCTGTCAGCTCAGAGCCAAATGGGGGCTCAACCTCAAGAACTGTGAGATCATGACCTGAGCTGAAATCAAGTCTAACACTTAACCTACTGATCCACCCAGGTGCCCAAAACCATTTTATTTTCTTAATGTGGAAGGCTAGAAAAAGTGAAAATCCATTCATTTTCTAAAAGTTGAAGTGAGATTACATTTTCAAAAAGCCCCTGCACTTAATCTGTCTGAATATGCTTTGTTTTTTTTGTTTTTTTTTTTTTGTTTTTTTTAGCTTTTTATTTAAGTAATCTTTACACCCAATGTGGGGCTTGAACTCACAAGTCTGAGATCAAGAGTCATAAGCTCCTCCAACTGAGCCAGCCAAGTACCCCCTGAATACATTTTCTTAACCAGAAATTATTTTACCTAGAGATAGTAACATATACTTATTTTTTATCAGTAGTTGCTGATAAATTTTTCTGTAATGTGTATTTTCTTTTCTGAATCTTAGCTTTTGTGAGACATAAAAATTTACCTTGATCAATGAGAATTTACTTGAGGGCATCTGACTGGCTCAGTCGGACGATCTTGTGACTCTTAAACTTGGGGTTTTAAGTTTGAGCCCCATATTGGGTGTAGAGCTTACCAAAGAAAATAAATAAACTTAAAAAAAAGTTAAGGGGCATCTGGGTGGTTCAGCTGGTTAAGTGTCCAACACTTGATTTCTGCTCAGTCATGATCCCAGGGTCCTGGGATCCAGCCCCTCTTTGGGCTTCCTGCTGAGCATGGAACCCTCTTGGGATTCTATCTCTGTTTTCCTCTACCACTCTCCCCCACACATGCTCTTTCTATAAGATTAAATTAAATTAAATTAAATTAAATTATACTAAAATAATAAAATATAAAATAGGAGCACCTGGGTGGCTCAGTTAGTTGAGTGTTCTACTTTGGCTCAGGTCATGATCTCGTGGTTCCTGAATTTGAGCCCCACATCAGGCTCACTACTGTCAGCATAGAGACCACTTCAGATCCTCTGTCCCCCTCTGACCCTCCCCTGCTTGCACTCTCTCAAAAATAAATAAACATTTAAAAATAAAATAAAGGGGCACTTGGGTAGCTCAGTAGGTTAAGCATCCAACTCTTGCTTTCAGCTCAAGTCATGATCTTGTAGTTCATGAGTTTGAGGCCTGCATTGGGCTCTACACTGACAGTGTACAGCCCGTTTGGGATTCTCTCTTACTCCCTCTCTGTCTGCCCCTTCCCTGCTCTCTCTCTCTCTCAAAATAAATAAACTAAAAAAATAAAAAAAATGTTTTTAAAACATTGAAAAATAATTTTAGAAAATGAGAATCTACTTGAAAAACTTTGCTGTTTGGAAGGCTTTCTGTAAAATACCTGAACATAAGTGGGAATCATGGAATAGGATATCAGCAATCCGAACTGGCTTTTCTCCCCAAACTCATATTAATCTTATATTCCTCTCTCCATCTCCACTCCCCAGTTAAGGAGACCTAGAGATGGGGCTTGTCTTTAGCTACTACAGCATGGAGAGTAATAGCAAAGGCTTTAGAATTAGACCTGGTTTTGAGTTGAGGTTGCACCACTAGCTGTATGTTCTTTACAACTTTTTAAAACAGAAGTCTCAATTTCCTTTTTTCAAAAATGGAGATAACAGTGCCTACTTCATGGATTATTGGGAAGATTAAGTAAGATGATACATGGAAAACAATCAGTTCCTAGTACATAATGATAAGTGAAAGTCCTTGGTGTTATTAGATTTAACCAAAAGTGTGGATGACTTTGGTAACTCTCATTTCCCTTTCCAGGCTATCTTTTTATTCCTTCAGGCACTAAATTAAACAAACAAATAAGAATTGGGTATGGAACTTACATAAAAAGGCCCTTCTGGGTCCCCTGAAGTTTCATTCTTTTCATTCAGTTTCATTCTTTGCCATGTGGCTGTCCAGTTTTCCTACCATTTATTTAAGATACTGTCCTTTTCCCCATTGTATATTCATGGCTTCATGTAGTAAATTAATTGACTATACATGCATGCAGTTTTTTCTGGGCTCTCTGTACTGTTTCATTGATCCATGTGTCTCTTTATGCCCCTACCATACTGTTCTGATTACTATAGCTTTGTAAGACAATTTTCTGGCTCCATATACATTTTAGAATTGTTTCTTCTATATCTGTGGAAAATGCCATTGGATTTTTGATAAGGATGGCATTAAATCTGCGGATTGTTTTGGGCAGTATGAACATTTTGACAATCTTCATTCTTCCAATCATGAACACTGAATATCTTTCCCTTTATTTGTCTTTTTCAATCTCTTTTATTGATGTCTTACAGTTTTCAATGTATAGGTCTTTCACCTCCTTGTTAAATTTATTCCCAGGCATTTTATTCTTTTTGATGAATTGTAAATGGAACTGCTTTCTTAATTTCTCTGTTAGTTCATTATTAGTGTATAGAAATATAGCAGATTTTTACATATTGATTTTATATCCTGAAACTTTACTGAATTCTTTTATTGGTTCTAATGTTTTTTTGGTGGAATCTTTAGAGTTTTCTATATATAATACATCGTCTGCAATTAGTGACAGTTTTACTTCTTCCTTTCCAATTTGGATGCCTTTTATTTCTTTTTCTTGCCAAGTTGCTATGGCTAGGACTTCCAATACTATGTTGAGTAAAAGTGGCGAGAGTGGACATCTTTGCCTTATTCCCTATCTTAGAGAAAAGCTTTCAGCTTTTTACTGTGGAGTATGATGTTACCTGTGGGCTTGTCATATATGTCCTTTATTATGTTGAGGTATTTCCTTCTATATGCACTTTGTTGAGAGTTTTTATCATAAACAGATGTTGAATTTTGTCAAATGCTTTTCCTACATCTATTGAGATGATCACTTGACTTTTTTTGAGTTTATTTATTTTGGGAGAGAGAGAGAGAGAGAGAGAGAGAGAGAGAGAGAAAATGAACGAGTGGGGGAGAGGCAGAGAAAGAGGGAAAGAGAATCCCAAGCAGACTCCACACTGTCAGTGCAGAGCTAGATGTGGGGCTCAATTTCTCAAATTATGAGATCATGACCTGAGCCAAAATCAAGAGTAGAACACTTAACCAACTGAGCCAGCCAGGTGCCCTTGATCATATGATTTTAATTTTTTAAAAAATGTTTATTTTTATTAGAGAGAGAGAATGAGTGAGTGAGTGGGGGGTGGGGGGCAGAGAGAGAGAGGAGATAGAGGATCCGAAGCAAGCTCTGCACTAATAGCTCAGAGCTCAATGTGGGGCTCAAACTCACAAACTGAGAAATCATGACCTGAGCAGAAGTCAGACACTTAACCAACTGAGCCACCCAGGCGCCCCTGATTTTAACAAATTTTTTTTTAATGTTTATTTATTTTTTGAGAGATGGAGAGAGACAGAGCACAAGCAGGGGAGGGGCAGAGAGAGAGAAGGAGACACAGAATCTGAAGCAGGCTCCAGGCTCTGACCTGTCAGCACAGAACCCGACACGGGGCTCAAACTCACAAACCGTGAGATCATGACTTGAGCCAAAATTGGCTGCTTGACCAACTGAGCCACCCAGGTGCCCCTAGGTGCCCCTGATTTTAATTTTCAATTGATTTGCAGATGTTGAACCATCTCTGAATCCCTGGAATAAATCCCATTTGATTATGGGGTGTAATCCTTTTAAGGTACTCTTGAGTTTGGTTTGCTAATATTTTGTTGAGGGTTTTTGAAAATATATTCATCAGGGATACTGGCTTGTAATTTTTTTTTTAATTTTTTAATGTTTATTTATTTTTGAGACAGAGAGAGACAGAGCATGAACAGGGGAGGGTCAGAGAGAGAGGGAGACACGGAATCCGAAACAGGCTCCGGGCTCCGAGCTGTCAGCACAGAGCCCGACGTGGGGCTCGAACCCACGGACCGCGAGATCATGACCTGGGCTGAAGTCGGACGCTCAACCGACTGAGCCACCCAGGCGCCCCGTGGCTTGTAATTTTCTAATGGCATCCTCTAATGGTTTTGGTATTAGGGTAATGCTGACCTGGTAAAATGAGTTTGGGGGGTTCCCTCTTCTATTTTTTGGAAGAATTTGGGAAGGATTGGTATTAATTCTTTGAATGTTTGGTAGAATTCACCAGTGAAGCTGCTGGGTCCTGAACTTTTGTTTGTGGGAAGGTTTCTTTGTTTCTTGTTTTTAAGTTTTAATTTAGGTAATTTCTACACCCAATGTGAGGCTCAAACTCATGACCCTGAGATCAAGAGTCATATGTTCCTGCAACTGAGCCAGCCAAGTGCCCCTAAAACGTTTTTTATTACAGATTCAATCTCCTTATTAGTAATCAGTCTGTTCAGATTTTCTATTTCTTTACGATTCATGAAGTAGTTTGTATGTTTCTAGGAATTTATTTTATTTCCTAGGTCATCAAATTTGTTAGCATGTAATTATTCATAGTAGTCTCTTATGATCCTTTGTTTTTCTCTGTTATCTGTTTTAATGTCTCTTCTTTCATTTCTGATTTTGTTTGATCTCTCTTTTTATCTTGGTGAATCTAGCGAAAAGTTTGTCAGTTTTGTTCGTCTTTTCAAAGAACCAAATCTTAGTTTCATTGATCTTTTCTATTGTCTTTTTAGTCTCTATTTGGTTTATTTCTGCTCTGATATTTGTTACTGCCTTCCTTTTACTAACTTTGGACTTTGTCCTTTTTTTCTGGTTCATTGAGGTATAAAGCTACATTATTTATTTGATATTTTTCTTGTTTCTTGAGATAAGCGTTTATTTCTTTGAGTTTCCCTCTTAAAATTGCTTTGCTGCATCCCATAAATTTTGGTATGTTATGTTTCCATTTTCATTTGTCTCATGGTATTTTTTTCCTCCTCTGATTTTTTTTTTTTTTTTTTTTTTTTTTTTTTGAGAAAGAGAAGGCACAATTGAATGAGGGGCAGAGAGAGAGAGAGAGAGAGAAGTGGGGTTCACCCATGGGACTCGAACTCACTCATGAACCATGAGATCATGAGCTGAGTCAAAGTGAGATGCTTAACAACTGAGCCATCCCGATTTTTTCTTTGACTCACTGTTTGTTCAGCAGTATGTTGCTTAATTTCCACATACTTGTGAGTTTTCTGGTTTTTATTCTTATATTTGATTTCTAGTTTCATTTTTTTTTTAATTTTTATTTATTGTTTTTACAGAGAGAGAGAGACAGAGCACAAGCAGGGGAGGGGCAGAGAGAGAATGAGACCTGTACAGAATCCGAAGCAGGCTTCAGGCCCTGAGCTGTCAGCACAGAGCCCAATGCAGGGCTCAAACTCATGAACCTTGAGATCCTGACTGAGCTGAAGTCAGACGCTTAACCAACTGAGGCACACAGGTGCCACTGATTTCTAGTTTCTTACTGTTATGGTTGAAAACATTGCTTGATATCCTCTTAAATGTATTACGACTTGTTTTGTGGCCTAAGATAAACTAATATAATGTTGTATGTCAATTTTACCTCAATTAAAACCTTTTTTAAATAAAAAATAAATAGGGGCACCTGGGTGGCTCAGCTGGTTAAGCGTCCGATTTCAGCTCAGGTCAGGATCTCAAGGTCCCTGGTTTTGAGCCCCACGTTAGGTTCTGTGCCGACAGCTTAGAGCCTGGAGCCTGCTTCAGATCCTGTGTCTCCCTTTCTCTATGCCCCTCCCCAATCACACTCTATCTCTCTCTCTCAAAAATAAAATAAAAACATAAAAAAATAGAAATAAAAATAAAATGGTAAATAAATGAATAACAGAGGCATAAAGGAATCAGAAATTCTTAAAGAAATGGCTGACATCACATTCAGAGTGGGAAATGTTGGGGCACCTGGGTGGCTCAGTCAGTTAAGCGTCCAGCTTTGGCTCAGGTCATGATCTCACAGTTCGTGGGTTCAAGCCCCATGTTGGGCTCTGTGCTGATAGCCCAGCACCTGGAGCCTGCTTTGGATTTTGTGTCTCCCTCTCTCTCTGCCCCTCCCCTGCTCTCACTCTGTTACTGTGTCTCTCAAAAATAAGTAAACATTAAAAAAAAATTTTTTTAAATAGAGTGGGAAATGTTTAAAATAAACCTGGAACTTCTTGTCATATCAGAAATAAAGGAAGCTATCAAAGACTACTCGAGCCAAGTCAGAAGTCAGCGAGGCTCCCACTGGCTAAAGTTGAGATGATTTGGCTATCAATACTAGTAAGTACAATAGATTGAAGCAAATCAAATATGCTTAAATTCATGAATATATAAAAATAGTAAAAACAAATCATTAACCACCTTGAGAAGTGCTAGGGAACCAACTTATTTTGAAAACTGGTAATTGAAACAATCAAGCATTTGTCCTGGCTTTGCTAAATAAACTGTACCTCAGGGTAACCAAATAGTTGATGAGGAAAAGTTGCTCTGTATAGAAGTATTTCAACTCATAAATGAAGAATGGTAAGGGTGCTTGGGTGGCTCAGTCAGTGGAGCATCTGACTCTTGATTTTGGCTCAGGTCATGATCCCAGGGTTGTGGGATCAAGCCCCATGTCGGTTTGTGTGCTGAGAGTGGCCCCTGCTTGGGATCCTCTCTCTGTCTCTCTCTGTCTCTCTCTCCCTTTGTCCTTCTCCCCCACTCATGCACTCTCTCTCTCTCTCTCTCAAAAAAAAAAAAAAGAAATGATAAAATTAGAGTATCATCACTTTGCAACCCTGTAATATTGTGACTTACAATAAGAAATATGTATAATGGTCTTCATCCCATTTCTGTCACAGAGCTCCTAAAATCCTTGGAATTTTCTAAGTGATGTGACCTTTAAAGGTGTCACTTGTTTGGTAATGAGGTGATTTTTAAAATTAATTAATTAATTTTTTTATTTTTGTAATAATTTAATGTTTATTTGTATTTGAGAGAGAGAGACAGAGTGCAAGCAGGAGATGGGCAGAGAGAGAGGGAGACAGAATCTGAAGCAGACTCCAACTCTGACCTGTCAGCACAGAGCCCAATTCAGGGCTCGAACTCACAAACCACAAGCCAAAAACCACAAACCTGAGCCAAAGTTGGTCGCTTAACCAACTAAGCCACCCAGGCACCCCAAGTGATTTTTTTTTTAAAGTTTATTTATTTTGAGAGAGAGAGAGAGTGAGCATGAGTTGGGGAGGGCCAGAGACAGAGGAAGAATCCCAAGCAGGCTCTGTTCTGTTAGTCCTGACCCGACTAACCTGAAATTTAGAGCTACTGACCTGAAATTTAGATGCTTAACTGTCTGAGCCAACCAAGTGCCCCAGGACAAATGACTTTTTTAAAAGTTTATTTATCTATTTTAAGAGAGAGACAGAGAGTTGGGGAAGACTAGAGACAGAAGGAGAGGAAGAGAGAGAATCCCAAACAGGCCCTGCATTATCAGCAAGGAGCCTGATGCAGGGCTCAAACTCATGAACTGTGAGATCATGACCTGAGCTGAAGTCTGATGCTTAACTGACTGAGCCATCCAGGCTCCCCTATAATGAGGTGACTTTTTGACCCCACTTAGAGATGAGGGCTGGTTGCCAGGAGAACCAACCATGTGAATAGAGGGTTAGGACTTTTCTACCTCCCTCAACTCTAGGGAGGAAGGAGGGCTGGAACTAAATCAATTGCCAATAGTCAGTTATTTAATCAATCATGCCCTTGTAATGAATCTTTCATAAAACCCCAAAAGGATGGTGTTCCAAGACTTTCCAGATTGGAGAACCAGAACCCTTCCCACATGCCACCATGCTGGGTCTTGAACTCCATGAGGACAGAAGCTCCTTTGTTTGGGACCTCACCCTATGTATCCCTTCATCTGGTTGTTGACCTGTATCCTTTAATATTCTTTGTAATAAACTGATAATATAGTGAGTAAATGGGTTTCCTGAGTTTTGTGAGCTGCTCTAGCAGATTCGTTGAACCTAAGGAGGGGCTCATGTGAACTTCTGATTTATGCCCACTATGTCAGAAGTATAGGTAACAACTTGGACCTTTGACTGACATCTGAAGGCCAGTCTAGAAATTAATTGAATACAGGAAGGCATTGTGGGAACCTCCATTCTGTAGACAGTGGGTCAGAAGCACACATAATAACCTGGGATTGTGATTGGCATTGGAAGTGGAGGGCAGTCTTATGAGACTGAGCCCCTAACCCTTGGAATCTGATGCTATCTCTGGGGAGATAGTGTCAGAATTGAATTGAATTGTAAGACACCCAGCTGGTGTTGGAGAATTGCTTGGTGGGGGGAGGGAGGCACCCCCACTCCACCACACACATTGGAAATTAGGTCCAGAACATTTAAACCCCTGGTGAATTGATGACCTGCGAGCTCAAAAGATCATCATTAGCGATTACAAATACCACAAAAAGAAAAGGTGCTCGGGGCACCTGGGTGGCTCAGTCGGTTAAGTGGCCGACTTCGGCTCAGGTCATGATTTTGCGGTCCGTGAGTTTGAGCCCCGTGTCGGGCTCTGTGCTGACAGCTCAGAGCCTGGCGCCTGTTTCAGATTCTGTGTCTCCCTCTCTCTGACCCTCCCCCGTTTATGCTCTGTCTCTCTCTGTCTCAAAAATAAATAAACGTTAAAAAAAAAATTAAAAAAAAAAAAAGAAAGACAGGTGCTGATTGATTTGACTAAGGTTCTGGATTGAACTACCAATTACAGAAATACAGAGAATGAAGACATTTGAATATCACCATAGGGATCAATTTGGAAAGTCTAGTCTGTGGGAAATCTACAGAAAAATGGCCTTTTTTTTTTTTTTTAAACAAATTAATGCCAGGGGAGAAAGAGAACAACAAGGAAGTTACTGAATAAAAGATTAAAAGACCTATCAGCCCAGGGGTGCTTGGGTGGTTCCATTGGTTGAGCATCCGACTCTTGATTTTGGCTCAGGTCATGATCCCAGGGTTGTGGGATCAAGCTCTACATCAGGCTCTGCGCTGAGCATGGAGCCTGCTTGGGATTCTCTTTCTCCCTTTCTTTCTGCCCCACCCCCCTCGCAACAAACAAGCAAACAAATAAATGACATATCAACCCAATTTATTTAGATCCTGACTCAAAGATGTTTTGTTTTAATTTTTTTAATGTTTATTTTTGAGAGAGAGAGAGAGAGGATGAACATGAGAGGGGGAGGGCCAGAGAGAGAGGGGGACAAAGGATCTAAAGTGGGCTCCATGCTGACAGCAGAGAGCCTGATGTGGGACTCAAATTCACAAATTGTGAGATCATGACCTGAGCCAAAGTTGGATGCTTAACCAATTGAGCCACCCAGGCACCTCCAGAGATTGTTTAAAAAGAATAACTTTATGAGACAATAAGGGAAGTTTAAATTCTGAATATTTATGGTATTAAGGAACGAATGTCCCTGGTCATGATAATGATATTATGGTTATGTTAGAAAGAAGTTCTTGGGCGGCTGGGTGGCTCAGGAGGTTTGATATCTGACTCTTGATTTCAGCTCAGGTCATGATGTCATGGTTCATGGGTTGGAGTCCCATTTTGGGCACCCATGCTGATGGTACAGAGCCTGCTTGGGATTCTCACTCTCTCTCTCTCTGCCCCCCTCCTGCTAGCTATCTTTCTCTCTTAAAAATAAATAAACTTTTTTTTTCTTTCTTTTTTTTTTTAATTTTTTTTTTTAATGTTTATTTATTTTTGAGACAGAGAGAGACAGAGCATGAATGGGGGAGGGGCAGAGAGAGAGGGAGACACAGAATCAGAAGCAGGCTCCAGGCTCTGAGCCATCAGCCCAGAGCCTGACGTGGGGCTTGAACTCATGAACCGTGAGATCGTGACCTGAGCTGAAGTCGGACGCTCAACCGACTGAGCCACCCAGGCGCCCAAAAATAAATAAACTTTAAAAAGTGTCCTTATCTTTTAAAAATCCAGATAGAAATATTTATGACTATACACAATTTTTAAAGTACAGAATATTATTAGGCCAACTTCTCCAATCTTAAAATAGAAATATATTAAAAACAATACTTTTTTCAGATTTATTGGGATACAATTCATATTTAACACTGTGTAAGTTTAAGGTGTACAACATATTTACCTTGTGAAATGATTACCACAATAAGGTTGGTTAATATATCCATATATATTATCATATAATTACTATTTTTGTGTGTGGTGGTAAGAACACTTAAGATTTATTCTCAGGGTGCCTGGGTGGCTCAGTTGATTAAGCCTCTGACTCTTGGTTTCGTCTCAGATCATGATCTCAGTTGTGCAATGGAGCCCTATGTTGGGCTCCATGCTGAGCGTGGAGCCTGCTTAAGATTCTCTCTCTCTCTCACCCTCTGCCCTTCTGCCCAACTTGTGTTCTTTCTTCCTCTCTCTCTCAAATTAAAGTAAAATAAAATTTTATTCTCTTAGCAACTTTCTTTTTTCTCTTTCTTTCTTTCTTTCTTTCTTTCTTTCTTTCTAAGTAATCTCTACCCCCAACATGGGACTGGAACTCACAACCCTGAGATCAAGAGTCACATGACCCACCAACTGAGTCAGCTAGGTGTCTGTCCCAGCAACTTTCAAGTATACAATACAGTATTGTTAACTATAGTCACTATACTGTACATTAGGTCCCCAGAACTTCTATCTGGAAGTTTGTACCCTTTGACCAACATATTCTCATTTTCCCACCCCCAGCCCTGGTACCACCAATCTGTTTCAATAAGTTTTGCTTTTTTTTTTTTTTTAATTTTTTTTTTTAACGTTTATTTATTTTTGAGACAGAGAGAGAGCATGAACAGGGGAGGGTCAGAGAAAGAGGGAGACACAGAATCTGAAACAGGCTCCAGGCTCTGAGCTGTCAGCACAGAGCCTGATGCGGGGCTCGAACCCACAGACTGTGAGATCATGACCTGAGCCGAAGTCGGACGCTCAACCGACTGAGCCGCCCAGGCACCCCAAGTTTTGCTTTTTAAGATTCCACATGAAAGTGAGATCATACACGATTTATCTTTCTCTGAGTTATTCTGCCTAGAATAATGCCCATCCGTGTTGTCACAAATGGCAGGATTTCCTTTGTTTATTTTTTTATTTTTTTATTATTTTTTTTAATAAACATTTTTATTTTACTTTTATTTTATTTTATTTCATTTTATGTTTATTCATTTTTGACAGACGGAGAGAGACAGAGCATGAGCGGGGAAGGGGCAGAGAGAGGGAGATACGGAATCCAAAGCAGGCTCCAGGCTCTGAGCTGTCAGCTCAGAGCCTGATGCGGGGCTAGAACTCACGGACTGAAAGATCATGACCTGAGTCGAAGTCGGACACTCAACCGACTGAGCCACCCAGGCGCCCCAGGATTTCCTTTTTTTTAAATGGCTGATTAATTTTCCATCACACACACATATACACACACACACATACACTGCATTTTCTTTATCCATCCATCCATCTTTAAAAAACTTTTTTTAAAATGTTTATTTATTTTTGAGAGAGACAGAGACAGAGTGCAAGCTGGGGAGGGGCAGAGAGAGAGGGAGACACAGAATTCAAAGCAGGCTCCAGGCTGTCAGAACCAAGCCTGAAGCAGGACTTGAACTCATGAACTGTGAGATCATGACCTGAGCTGAAGTCAGCCACTTATCCAACTGAGCCATCCAGGTGTCCCTGTCGTCTTCTTCTTCTTCTTCTTCTTCTTCTTCTTCTTCTTCTTCTTCTTCTTCTTCTTCTTCTTCTTCTTCTCTTAAAGAGAAAGAGAGAGCATGAGCAGGGGAGAGAGGCAGAGAGAGAGAGAGAGAGAGAGAATCTCTCTCAATCCCACAACTCTGGAATCACGACTGAGCCAAAACTAAGAGTCAGATGCTCAATCGACTGAGCCATGCAGATACCCCTCTTTATCCATCCTTTGGTGCACATTTAAATTGTTTCCATGTCTTGGCTAATTGTGAATAATGCTGCAATGAACTTGCGGGTGCAGGTATATTTTCAAGATACTGATTTCATTTCATTTCTATTTTTACCCAGAAGTGGGATCTTTGGTATTTCTATTTTTAATTTTTTGAAGAACCTCAATACTGGTTTTCCTAACAGTGATTATTTTCACTGCAAAGCACAGTGAGTAGAGAAGCCATTCAGAAGACTAGGGTTCCAGGTGAATCTGAATTGTGTCCTAAAACTCTAGGGAAGAATACTTTCAAACAGATGAGAAAGAGGAGACTGGAAAGGTAAACTGCTATTGCAAAATGCCTGACACCACCATGACTCTACTACTACCCCTGAAGTACTAAAAGAGCTTTCTAACTGGTCTCTGTTGGGCTTTCATCATTCCCCATTCCTCAACCTAGTCTCAAAACAACAGCCAGAGCAATCCTTTAAAGACATAAATCATATAATTTTGCTTTCTCCTTAAAACTTTCCAATTGTTTTCCAATTCACCCAGAATAAAATTCAAAGAGTTTATGGTGGTTTCATGTTACCTCTATGACTCTCCCTCTCTGTCACTTCATTCTATCCCCACCGAATTTCTTGTCATTCTTCTAATGTTTCAGGCTACATCCAAGTTCTGAGCCCTCACACTGGCCTGGTCCCTGTGTCTGGAATTGTCCTTCAAGATAACAGCGGGATTCTTTTATATCCTTCAGATTTTTCTCATGTCACTTTCTCAGCAAATACTTCCCTGGCCATATCTGAAATTTCAACACCTTCTCTACTCACTTTCTTCTATCTCCTCTCCTGCTTTATATTTTGTCTTTATACATATTATACATCTCTGATATACATTTTAAATTGTTTTGCTTATTGGTAATTTCTCTCACCAAGCTCCATGAGGTCAGAAGTTTGCTTGTTTTCTTCACTGCTTATATCCTTCCTACTTAGAACAAAGCCTGTTATAATAGATGCTTGCTTAGAAAATATTTATTAAATAAATGAATACTTGAATGGCCCCCCCTCCTT
This sequence comes from Panthera pardus, assembly GCF_024362965.1. Classification (NCBI taxonomy): domain Eukaryota; kingdom Metazoa; phylum Chordata; class Mammalia; order Carnivora; family Felidae; genus Panthera; species Panthera pardus. The sequence continues at coordinate 53,152,899 of NW_026526810.1, read as the reverse complement.
TTCTTCAAATCTAGTTAAGTGTCACCTTATCAGTGAGGCCTTTCCTTAAGATCCTGTATAATATAAGTACCTTTCCCTCTACATACCCCAAAACCATTTCCCTGCTTTAAAAAAAAATTGCAGTCAGCACCATCTGACAAATTATATAATTTGTCTCTTTTCCTTTCCCTGTAGATTCTAAGTTCCACGAAGGCTGGGACTGTATCCGCAAGAACCGGAGCACTTGACTCTTGGTAGGTATTCAGGTTATTTCTTGGGTGAACTAATGAACAATTTCGGACTGACAGCATTCTTTCCACGATCACAAACACTGTCAGAGTGGCCACGAAGTTCCATCACAATCTAGAGAAGCTTGCCAACTAGCACTGTAAACTTCACACTCCAGGTGCTTCTTCAAGAGCACTGTTCTTCGCTAGGAACTGCAAATGTCGCTGGGAACTGTTCGCCATTTCATTTCTGCCCCTAAAATTTAAGCACAGAATTGACAGCTCAGGGCAACGCAGCGATTACAAGTATTTAGCAAATTTCGTTGTAAACTGTCGGTGTTAACCGAAACTTAAACGTGTTTACTTGACTCTGTACAGCACTGTCCGAGAACAAAAGCTAATTCCTGGTAGGTGGGGCCTGGCCTGTATGGCTCAGGATTGGCTAAGACGCGGCAGGCCTCGCCCCCGTCGAACAGATTCGCCCTTGGGCGGGGCTGTGTTGGGCGGTGCGTGGGCGGGGCGAGGCGGGGCGGAGCCAGGCGGGCTTGGCTGGCCGGGCAGGGCGATCTCCCGCCCACCGGACTCACGATTGGCTGAGGCTCCGCAGGCTCTACCCTTGCTGGCTCACTGCGCGCGCATGGGCGGGGCCGTCCCGTGAGGCGCGTGGGGTGGGGGGGGCTGGACTTGGGGTTGGGGCTGGGGATGCTGCGGCTGGGCGGACCTGCTAGGCTTGGGCTGTGGCCGAGGGATGGCGAACGTGCGGGTGGCCGTGAGGGTCCGACCTCTCAGCAAGAGGTGAGTCTGGAAGGGAGGGGGCTCCTGAGGCGTCATATGAGCTGAGAGGAGGGCGAGGTTCCCGCCTCTCGCTCAAGTGATTCTGGCGCGGAGAAGTCAGACACAAAGTGGCCCAAGGGGCCAGGGTCCGGAAACCCTAAAAGCCTGGCGGGACAAAGTTTCGGTTAGAACTTTCGGGTCTCGTCCTGGGGTATAGTGCTTACTGGATTGCGTCAGCTGTGGGCTGCGCTGTGTCCGTGTCCCTGGAGTCCTGTGAGCAGGAGTTTTGGGGGACCACGGCTCAAGTCTTGATGCATGGGTTGGGCCTTTCTCACTGAGTTCGCTGAGAAGGGCTGGGAAAGTACCCGGGGAGAGGAATGGGCAGTGTCTTTTCTTCTTGGTGGCTCTGGAGTACCTGCGGGGGCTGAGGCAGAATTGTGTTTGCTCCTGAGCGCACATTGGTTTCTCTGCACAGATGTGGAGAGAGCCAGATTGTAAGGCATGAGAGGGAAATTGAGGCCCAGGGAGAGCGCGGTTTCATCCCATGCACGGTAGCAGAAGTGGGTAGTAGAAGGAAGTTATTCTAACCCGTTTCTTCAGTGTCGTCAGTGCTTATTTCCTCGTGGGTCAATCAGATCCATCATCTCTCAGCTCTTGAGGCATCCAATATCAGGCGACATAATTTCTTCCCTTTTTCATGGATTTTCCACTCCTAGGTTTGGAAAGCCAGGGAAGGGCTGGTATTTTAATTGTTTTTGTTTGTTGTCGTTTTTTAACGTGGGGCTCGAGCTCACCCAGAGATCAGGAGAGCAAGAGGCTCATGCTTTACTGATTGAGCCAACCAGGCGCCCCTGAACTGTGTGTGTGTGTGTTAATTTTTTAATGTTTTATATTTTTGAGAGAGAGAGAGAGAGAGAGAGAGAGAGCGAGAGCGAGCAGGTGACAGGCAGAGAGAGGGAGACACAGAATCTGAAGTAGGCTCCAGGCTCTGAGCTGTCAGCACAGAGCCCAACATGGGGCTTGAACTCACGGACCATGAGATCATGACCTGAGCCGAGGTCAGATGCTTAGCCAACTGAGCCACCGAGGGGCCCCACCCCTGTACCGTTTTTTAAAGAGCTATTAGAGTTTGCTGATAGGTATAGAAGGTGTAGAAAGAACACTGAGAGCAAAGGACTTCAGCTGTTAGAAAACCCCCTTTTGGGGAGAGGATGTGTAGAGGGAGGTGAGTGAGAGGAGACAAAGCTGGCAGAATGTAGTTTGGGATCATAAGACATATAATGGAATTATTTGGGAGGTTTAAAAATTTTCCAGGACATAAGGTGGCTTGCAAATTGGGCAGAAGGATAAACAAAAATGCATTGTCTCCCATAACAAAATTTGGTACTAGCAGGGATTATTTTTGTCCCTGGTATGGTGGTGATTGGTTTTGAAAAGTCATACAATTGACAGAATAATGAGGAGAGCAATGGGATGAGGGAAAGAAACAAGAACAGAAAAGAAAGTAGGAAAAAGGCAAAAGAGATACAATGAAGAAAGAAGGAAAGCAGTACGTGCCTGAACTGCTGTGTTTAGATTGGTAAGTGGTTTATGACATCGGGCTTCTGCATGATTGAATGTGGTGACTTATGGTTGAGTTTTCATAGGTGCAGCTGCCACCTTGGAGGTAGCCTCCAGCTCATCTTCTTTTTGCAAAACTGTTTTTTTAGGGTTCTCAGGATAATTACCTTGAACACCCCTAACAGTAGCCTCTCAATTCCTTGAGTGCTAGGAATTTATAATAGTGTGGATTAGATTAATAAAATGCTGTTGTGGAGCACCTGGGTGGCTCAGTCGGTTAAGTGTTCAACTTCCACTCAGGTCATGATCTCCCGCGTTGGTGAGTTTGAGCCCCACTTCCGGCTCTGTGCTGACAGCTCAGAGCCTGGAGCCTGCTTAGGATTCCAGGTCTCCCTCTCTCGCTGCCCCTTCCCCACTCCTGCTCTGTCTCTTGCTCTCCAAAAATAAACATAAAAAAACTAAGAAAATGCTTTTGAAATTGAGTTATTTGCAGCCATGGTAGAGAGTAATTTATCTCATCAAACAAAAGTGAAGGTGAAAGAAGGGCACAAAAGCTTTCTTGCTTTTAGTTTAGGTTACGAGGCTTGAGCCTCAAGAGGTAGAATGCCAATACTGCAGATATCCAGGTGTGAATAAATTATATGAGGCTGAAGATTCAGGAGCAAATATGGATAAACCCACTGTGACTCTTCAGCTAAGAAGTCAAGACCACTCCTGTCTTCTCAGAGAACCCTGCAGAGATGCAGCTATACCCAGGGTTTGTTAACTTCCACTATCTTTGCTGGGGTTCATCCAAATGTAGGGAATCTGGGGGTGCCTGGGTGGCTCAGTCGGTTAAGCGTCCGACTTGACTTCGGCTCAGGTCATGATCTCACGGTCCGTGAGTTCGAGCCCCGCGTCGGGCTCTGGGCTGACGGCTTGGAGCCTGGAGCCTGCTTCCGATTCTGTGTCTCCCTGTCTCTCAGCCCCTCCCCCGTTCATGCTCTGCCTCTCTCTGTCTCAAAAATAAATAAACGTTAAAAAAAAAATTCAAATGTAGGGAATCTGCTAATTATGTGGTTTGTTCAACCTTCAAATAAGTCACTGGCACGGATTCAGCTAATAGTCATTGGATATGATGTACTTGTGAAGAAATCTTAGAGATCATCTGGTCTAAGCTTCCATTTTTTGTTTTTCCAGATAAAAAATGGTCTTGTTTAAGGTCTAAAAGTAGGTAGAGTCAAGATTCCAGTCAGTAGACGAAGTTCTTCCTTCCTGAGACGACCGAAAAGTTGCGCTTCTTGATCAAATGCCTGTTTGCTTAATAGGACTGGGGCTGACCATAAGTAAAATGATAATGTGGGAAATGGTTTTGATTCCCTCCCACTCCTCACAATTTCCCATAATTAGAAAATCTGTAGCTCATTATGTGATGCTCTTCCTTGCGTATCCAGAATCATTCATCATTGAAAGAACATGTTCTCTTCTGTCAATATTGTAGGCTCTGGAATACTCCCCACTGCCCTGTCAAAAGTTACTGTTCGTATACTATATTCTCTTTCTGTGGGTCGTAGGTTTTTTTTTTTTTTTAATCTGTAAAATAGGATAACTACTTCAATGTTTTTTTATGAAGATTAAATGAAAGAATGCATTAAAAATACCTAGGGCTTGGCTCATTTTAAGGGTACAAAAAAGTGTTCGCTATAAAGTTTTTAACAATTATTTTTATTACTCCTTATACTTAGATGTCTGCTTTTTTTTTTTTTTTTAACTTTTACAAATGATTAGATAATAAGTGGTAATGGCTTGCTTATTTTCCCCTCTAGGACAGTGATTCTCAAATTACCATTTGCATACAATCCACCTGGGGAGCTTGTTACAATGCAACTTGGTTGTTGTTCTCCACCCCATAATGCAACTTGTTAACAGGAATTCAAATAAACCCACCAACTCACTTAATTCTGATGAAGGTAGCCTGTGGACCACACTCTAAGAAACATTGTTGTAGGAGTAAATGTGTAACTGAGGATTTATCCCTGTGCAAAGGGAAATTCAAAGAAATAAATGCCTCTTGGTAGAATTCAGGACCCCAAGGCAAGTGTTAGTAGCGCCATTCCGCGGCATAAGGCTCCATCTCTGCAGACTTTCGTTGAGCTCTGTGTGGCCAGCTCCCCAGTTGAGGTTGGTGCCCTTTCTTTCTGTTCACTGTTTTTTTCAAGTTTATTTATTTATTTTGAGAGAGAGAGAGAGAAAGCGTGAGTTGGGGAGGGGCATAGCGAATCCGAAGCAGGTTCCACACTATCAGTGTGTAGCCCGACACAGGGCTTGAACCTATGAACCATGAGTTAAATGCATAACCGCTTAACCGTTTGAGCCACCCAGGTGCCCCTGTTCTGCTCAGTTTTAATTCTCCCTCATTTTGTTTTAGAATAGCTTGGAATCCCTAGGTTACCAATGGCAGTGGTCCAGGCCTGGAAGAGTCAGCATCTTACCCTTATGATTTGTATCTTTCTTCCAAGAAGTAAAATTCAGGATGTTTCTTTTCAGGCTGCTTTATATGAGAGAGTCATAGATGAATCCTCAAGAAAGGGTGTTCTTAGAAAAAATTAGGTAATAGATTTGGAAAAGTTATTGCATGATTTTTTTTTTTTTATTTTCTTTATTGTCCAAATTTACTACAATATGTGTATTGCTTTTATAGTGGGAGGAGAGATAATAAAATGTACCTTAGAATGAAGAAAGGAAAAAAATGTTATGTAAAATGTTAACAGTAAAGATGAAAGATTTTCTTTAGAATCATTGAGGGCTGATGAGTAGGGTGTGGTTTATGATCCTGGGGGACTAAGAGTATCTCAGGTGCCTTGAGTACTATCTAGTATAAAATGTGAAAGAAAGAGCGTCAAGGCCTTGAGGAAATTTAGGTAACAGAAATGTTACTACATGGGAGAGGGAAATTTCCCACCCAGGGCTTTATCCCAGACTCACATACTGGTTTAAAAAAATAATCTTAGGGGTGCTTGGGTGGCTCAGTCGGTTAAGCATCTGACTTCTGCTCAGGTCATGATCTTACAGTTTGTGAGTTTGAGCCCCACTTCGGGCTCTGTGCTGACAGCTCAGAGCCTGGAGCCTGCTTTGGATTCTGTGTCTCTCTCACTCTCTGCCCCTCCCCCACTCACGCTCTGTCTCTCTCTCTCTCAAAAGATGAATAAACGTTAAAAAATAAAATCTTAGGGGTGCCTGGGTGGCTCAGTCGGTTAAGCGGCCGACTTCGGCTCAGGTCATGATCTCGCAGTCTGTGAGTTCGAGCCCCGTGTCAGGCTCTGTGCTGATAGCTCAGAGCCTGGAGCCTGTTTCAGATTCTGTGTCTCCCTCTCTCTGACCCTCCCCCGTTCATGCTCTGTCTCTCTCTGTCTCAAAAATAAATAAACATTAAAAAAAATTAAAAAAGAAAAAAAGAAAAAAAAAAATCTTAAATGTAAAGACCCTTGTCTCACTATGCCTCTCCTCCCCTCCCCAAACTCTCAAGGTCACATCCTCGGAACCATGAGGAAGGATAAAAATGAGACAGAACATATTTTCTTAACTTTCAGGTTCTACGCTAGGAATAATTTAGTTGATTACTTTCATTATAGTGGGGGAAATGCCAATGAATTTAATTCTCATCTGCCATTTTGGCTTTCACTTCAGCTAAAAGGTCTTCATGTTATGAAAAAGGATTTCATATCTAGAATGGAGTATATTCTGTTTATTTTGGGCTTCAGGTGTATGGATCACTTGAATTAAGCCCCTTAAAGTAAATTTAGGGGTTGGTTGGTTATGTAGTGTTACTACATAACTGCTACATAGGAAAATTCTTGGGATTCTTAGCTCTCATTCGAATTTAGGAAGACAAAAGGAAAGGATTTGGAAAATGTGTTCTCAGTGTCTCAACAGAGAGGACTCCAAAACCCTTCTCATTATTATCTGCGCTCAAAATCCTAGAAAAATGAGAGGGGATGACTTGTGCTCTGAGCAAAGGGTACTCTACAGAGTTTCAGGCCTGATTTCTCAGGTATGGTTAAGAGCCTAGGCTTTGTGGTCAGATAAATCTGGGTTTAAGCCCCAGCTCTGCCACTACTTGATGTGTGAGTTTGGACAAGTTACATAATTTCTCTCAGCTTCAGTCTTCCATCTGAAAAAATGACGATACGGTAGGAAGCCATGTCAGGAGGGTGTGTTAGCGGTAAGATTGCATAAGATGAAGCATAATATGACTGTACCTAATACAGTGCCTATCACGTGGAGGGTGCTCAATAGTGGTACTTTTTGGCTCTTCTAAAGCCAATCTAATGATCCAGAGAAGCACGTCTGCGGGGGGACAGCTACTTAGGAGACAGCAGTAGGGAAACATTTTGTCCCAATAACGCTGGTCTCAACTTCCCTTTTCTTGATTTTTTTTTTTTTTTTTTTTTTAAAGCAGTGTTTCTTCTCATATGAGTTTGGGTCTTTTTTCTAGGGAGACCAAAGAAGGGGGAAGAATTATCATGGAAGTTGATGGCAAAGTGGCAAAAATCAGAAATTTAAAGGTAAGCCTGAAATTGTTTTCCTTTCTCTTTCCACTGAGGAGTTTGTATGATTACAGGGGCTTCTGGGATAAAGATGTGTTTAGGGTAGAGGATTGGGAGAGGGAAGAGTTATAACCTACTACAAAGCAAGTATAAAAATAAGGCAGGAAAGAAGTATAGGAATTGTGGCACGGCAGCCCAAGTTCTGTCAAATAGGGTGCAGATGTTTAGAAACTGGTTGGTAATTATTTATGGGCACCATGGCCAGTTTAAGTCATGCTGGGTACATCTGTGGATATACTTAATTCGCCTGACCACGAGTTAGATTTTGTCCCAAGTCCCTCATTTGATATCACTTAATTTAGAGGCATTACTATAGATTTTAATATGCATCAGATCTCAGAATGGAGTAGGTCACTATCCTGGGTCTTGTTACAGATTTTCTTTCACAGATCTGACTGACCTTTGAGTCACAATTGGACAAACGCTGGGAACTTCCTCCCCCACCCCACACCCCCTCCCAGGGCTGATTTCCTCCATCCTATTCCTTCCTTTACCAGAACAGCGGAAGTGGAAGAGTTTCTTTCTTTCTGGGCCTTGGGGTGTGAGGAGGGAAGCTGGCCATGTGACTGCTGCTATAGACAGCTTGCAGGTAATATTAAGCACTCCTGAGAGTGAGGAAGCTGACTTGCAGGAGTGAGGGTTATCAAGAACCCAGGCCTTCCAGCCATGCCCACTCCTGTGATGTGATGTGATGTGATGTGATGTGATACGATGTTTCCCTTGACAGCAGCTCTGGGCTAAAAGAGAACAGGACCTGCCAAACTTGCAACAGGAGCTCCCCAGGGACAAAAGACCTTTTATTCTCTGCTGTCTCTTATTTATGTCTCTGTTGCTTAAACACTTCAGGGGCTTTGTTCTGAAGGTGAGACTTTTGGTTTTTAAGAATAAATCCTGGCCAGGATCAAACTCTAATCTGCTCCCTGCACACCTCCTTAGCTGTCTACTTCCTTGAAGTCATTTATCCACTAAAAATTTCTTAGTCATTCTGATAGCCTCTTTCTACTGTAGTTTATGGTGGCTAGTGCTGGGGGTTGTCTATCTCTGTTCAGAGTCTAAATGTTAAATAGTAAGACATTTCTGGGAATAATACCATTCTCCCCAGTACCTGGAAGTCAGTGTGGTTCCAAGCTCTGGCTCTACCCTCATCTACCATGGGCAGTTGGGTTGGTCCTTGCTTCTGTCCATTGTGCTTCCTAATTCACTAGGGGTGGATACCCAGGGACCTCTGTGAAAGCCCTCAGTTGGTAGACTGTCAGGCCCAGGCACCGAACTACACATGCACTCCTAGTATCCTTTACAGAAATGCCTGGAGAAAAAATGATAGTGATAAGAAGATGCTCCTAGAGGGACTTTCTCTCCTAAGCTGCTCTGTGCTTGGTTCATATATAGGCAGATAGGTGACAGCATGATAGGCACATTTAATTCTCCAGGGGTTTTAAATGAGGAAATGACAAAGGTTACTTTTTTTTCTTTAGGTAGATAACATAAAGATTTTCATGACCAGTTGAGGTCTCTGTAGCTATAGCAGGGAGGAATCAGGTGGCACTGGCTAGATTCTGATATTATGATAGAAAAGACTATCCTATGTTTGATTTTAGGTGGACAGTCGACCAGATGGCTTTGGTGACTCCCGGGAGAAGGTGGTGGCATTTGGCTTTGATTATTGCTACTGGTCAGTCAACCCAGAGGACCCCCAGTATGCATCTCAGGATGTGGTAATGTCATTTTCCCTTCACTCTCCTCAGTTCTGACTGGATAATTATTGGGAAATTAACATGGGGCCTGGCTATATCTTACTTTAATATTTTGGTCAGAAACTAATGATGTTCTGCTTTGAGAAATAGTAGTGAGAGGCTTCGGTTGCAGAAAGAACAAAGGAAATGGGAAAAGACTGCTTGCTCAGGTCATGAAAGTTGGCTAGTGTCCATTTAGGCTTGGGCCACAGCAAGATTCAGATGGGTAGAAATTAGTTCAGGTACTGTTCTACTCCTACGGCAGATAAATGGGCTCACCTAAAACTTGGCCTTTGGTATATACAGCAAAAGGACCCGGAATCCTAGAGGCTAGTATCTTTGACACTCAGGCTTGTTCTTATGGTCCTAGGCTGAGTGTAAAAGGGCTAGACATCTAGTCTGGCAGCCTGCAAGGTATGTGAGAAGTGAATTCTATTGATCTGCTGAGGATTGAGAGGACCAGTCAAGGCCTTCCCAGCAAGACTGTCGGTCACCCTTCCTGCCTCTGGTAGTTCTACTTAGCTCTCTCACAAGCTTCTGAGGCAGCAGGTCTGGCCAGCTGAGTCCACAGGGCTTCTCTCTGTTTCTGTGAAGCAGCAGCATTGTCCTTGTTGGAGCACTGTTGAAGGTCATGCATTCAGTCCCTGTGATGGCCTGCAAACCTTGCCCCATTGAGTTTTATGACCACAGACAATAGCCCTCGCCTCAGCAGTTACCAAGATACTTTCTATGAAAGTCCATCCCTAATATTAGAAAAATCACTTATTTGGCCTTCTGTGGGTCAATATCATCATACCTACATATGAAAAAAACAGTATACGAATAAGTCCTTAGGAAATACCACTGGAAATGGAAATATTTTCGGGGGAAGTCTGGAAGAACATTGCCTATCAGTCTATATACTTTTCCTTAAATGTTTATTTATTTTTGAGAGAGTGAGTGCATGCGTGAGTGGGGGAGGGGCAGAGAGAGACCGGGACAGAAGATCTAAAGCGGGCTCTGCACTGACAGCAGAGAGCCTGATGCAGGGCTCAAAGTCACCAAACCATGAGATCATGACCTGAGCCAGAGTCGGATGCTTAACCAGCTTGGCCACCCAGGCACCTTGTCAGTCTGTATACTTTTGAATAAAAAGCTAAAGTATGTTTTCTGCTAAGTGTTTTAGTTTTTTGTGGACCTTTTTCTGATTATGCCAAAGAAGCAATGTTATCAAGTTTGAGTGACTTAAAACATGAAAAAAAATATGGTGGGCGCCTGAGTGGCTCAGTCAGTTGAGTGTCTGACTTCAACTCAGGTCATGATCTCACGGTTTGTGAGTTCAGGCCCTGCATCGTGCTCTGCTGTCAGTGCAGAGCTGGCTATGGCTCCTCTGTCTGTCTGTCTGTCTGTCTCTCTCTCTCTCAAAAATAAACATTAAAAAAAAGAAGTTTGAGTGATTTACAGTACTGATTTTTTGCCACTGCAGACTTCTGAGATGATTGAGTAGTTTTAAAACATGGGAGTGTAATTCCCCCATTCTTCTCTTCTGAGGGGAACATGTGGAAACAAGACCCTAGACTACTGTGGGATTTGTTGTCTCTGTGGGCCCCTTCTGTTGTAATATGAGCACCCTATATTTGTAGTCACAAGGCGTTTGCTGTAAATGCTTAGCAGAAAACGTCAGTGTGGGTAGTATCTGGTCCCTACCATATTTTCTGTCCTTTGGAATATGAAGGCGCTGGCATGTCCAGGCTTTTCTTTTGGACCTTGATTTTTATCCTAGCACTCAAGCATGTATGAAGTATCTGGTTCCTGGTGTTTGTAACTGTTCTACTGACATCCTTCATGCAGAGGCAAGAAAGGAGCTGACTTTCAAATAAGAGGATGGGACTCCTTCAGCCTTTCACAGTTGTGACTAAATACCCTTCTACATGTGTCATAGAAGACAGTGGTCTTTATTAGCAGAAAGTATGAGCATTCTAATGGCTGTTTCAGTCCTGCCTGGCTATAGCATACCTAGATATGGATATAAGAAAAGTTAACCATTTTGTGTAACATTTGATAGAGTAATAATCTGGGTCAGTGATGTATGTAAACAAAACAAAACTACGTATCTGTATCTATATATGTCTCAACAAACTTGGGTATAATTTAGGTGTGCATTTATATAACGTAAGTATAAGAATAATCTGGTGGGAAGCCCAGAAGTCCATAGTGGAGGGGGTCATAAATATGATTCTTCTTCTCTTGCTTGGTTTGAAGTTCAATGGAAAGATCAAATGGGAATTGGACAGGAAGCCTGTGCAGAGAGATAAAACCAGTGTCCCCTGAGGTTTATTCTGACTTGTTTATTAATGTCTAAGGCCCTCATCAGTCCCAAGGGGAGTTAAAATAGGAGATAGCAGGGAAGGAGCCTCTGTCACAAGCTAAAGTAGGGCCAAATGTCCCTGAATAATGGCAGAACTCATATGCATATAAGTTGGTCGGAGAGACTCATTGCTTTAACACAGAAATTGGAGCCCAGACTTAACCCTGAGGTCACCAGGATAGGCGGGGCAGACTGTCGTAAAATTATAGGACATGGGGTGGGAAGAATTTTAATGTCATCCAGTTCATCCTCTCCCAAAGTACAACATAGCATTTATGATCATATTTTGGGGGTGGAGGTGAGAGGGGGCAATTTTATTTTTATTTAAAAAAATTTTTTTAATGTTTATTTATTTTTGAAAGAGAGACAGAATGCAAGCAGGGTAGGGGCAGAGAGAGAGGGGGAAACACAGAATCCAGAGCAGGCTCCGAGCTGTCAGCACAGAGTCTGACATGGGTCTCGAACTCATGAACCGTGAGATCAGGACCCGAGCTGAAGTCGGACTACTTAACCAACTGAGCCACCCAGGTGCCCGGGCAGTTTTATTGAAGTATAATTTAGATACAGTAAAATTCACCTTTTCAGTGTACAGTGTGCAGTTCTCTAAGTTTTGACAAACACGATTGTGTAGCTTATGCTATATTCAGTATATAAAACAGTGCATCATTCCCCAAATCTCTTTATGTCCCTTTGCAGTCAAACTGTTCTTACCTCTAGGCCCTGGCATCTGCTAATCTGTTTTCTGTCACTACAGTTTTGTCTGTTCCCAAATATCATGTGAATGTAATAAAATAGTATGTAGCCTTTTGAGTCTGGCTTCTTTCAATTAGCATGATGGATTTGAGATTCACCTCTGCTGTTATGTGTGTTATCTTATTCTGACCTTGAATCAGAGTTACTTAAATCATCTTGGCCAGAAGGAATCTTGTGACTTTGGAAACACTGATTCTAACTCCAAAGAGCAAGGGACCAAGTCCCTGTAGGACTGAGCCCTCTTCATCCTTGGCTCTCTTCCTGTTGTGAGGAAGCACTGTCCTTACCCACAAAAATACAGTACTGATTTCAGAATATTCAAATATTCTGAAAACGTTCCCCCACTGGCTGTAGGAGGATTTTGAGCAATATCATAAGCCATTGCTTGATAGATGTTGGCAAGAATGTCATCTATTAAGTGTCGGTGCTGCCTCATCACAGTCTCTTAGAATGTTAGAGCTCGAAGGGAACTTAGCAATCATCTAGGCCAGGGCTTCTCAACCTCACTACTTACTATTGATATTTTGACCAGATAATTGTTTGCTGTGGAAGTCTGTCCTGTGCACTGCAGGGTGTTTAGCAGCACCTCTGGCCTCTACCCTCTAAATGCCAGTGGCAGTCCCAGTCAGGAAAATAAAAAATGTTTCCAAACCCTTCATGTTCCAGATTACAGCTGTGTGATTTATATGGCATTATATAGGCAGTTAAGGCCCAAGTGGGACCGGACCCATACTTCTTATGGTGGTCTTTTCATTGCACTGTACTCTTCTACCTCCCTGTTTTTATATTTATTTTACGATCTGAAAAGATAGGTTCAAGATTAGCATTTCTTAGTGTTTTAGCACCTCCTAATCTTTAGTGGTGACACGCTTGATAAATAGATCAGGCGTCAACAAACATGGGCCTCTAGAGAACAAGGCACTACTGCAAGTTCTAATGAGAGGCTGCTTTATTTGTTAAATATCTATAGTTTCTAAATGTTTATCATTCCATTTGATCATCTCCCAAATCTGTTTAGTCTATCCTCTATATTCCATCTTATAGATAAGGAAACTACAGTACATAAAGGTTATGAGACTTGCCCAAGTCACTTAACCAGTAAGTGGTGGAGCAGGGATTCAAATCCAAGACTGTCCAATTCTAAATTGTATGTTAGCAAGTCTCATTGACCCTCAATGTTAAAGTCTCATTTAGTCTACTAGAGACCTAGTCATCTCTTCACACATATTATCTGATTTAATCCCTTCAGCAGCCTAAAAGGTAGAAGATTTTATCCTTTGATAGTTGAGAAAATGTAGGTTTAGGTTACGTGATCTGCCCAAAGGTCACACAGTAAGAAATGAGTCTTAGATTTGAACACAGGGTTATCTGAATGCAGAGTTCATATGATTTGCTACAATACAGTATAAAAAGAAAAACAAAAGGGATATAGGAAAAGGAAGAGATGGTAAATTAGGAAAGAAAAGAGATGGTGAAGAGAGAAAAGAGTGTAGTGAATGGGCAGTGGTAGGGGATCATACCACTTGTCTTGTCCATTACCCTGTGACCTTGGTGTCATTAGCTTCCCGTTCTAAAGGCAAGTCAGCGTTGGTCTAAATTGTGTTTTTAGTGTTTGTTGATATTTGGACTTGTAGTAAGGCTTTTCTTCAAAATGGGCCTACATTTTATCTGGCTTGAATCTGTATTAAAGTTAATCCAGTTTCTGAAGTTAGACTTGGGTTTGAATTCAGGCATAGCCACTTATTAGCTGGCTGGCTTTGGACAAGTTACTTAAATTTTCTGAGTTCTAGTTTCTTGAGCTTGAGTTACTGTGAGGAGGAAATGAAATAATTAAGTTCCCAGATCAGGGCTTGGCAACTGCAATTTGATAAGGGGGTTCCTGAGTACTGTGGCTTGGTTCCCTATGGTGATTACCCTATCACAGTACAAAGGAAGTGAGGCTCAGGCTGCTAAGAGCTGAACTAGACTTGAAAATCTCTTCTTTGAATCTGGTTATGATCTCTTCTGGATCAGCATGCTGCACTTGGAAAATTAACTTCCCTTCCCTTCCTCCTGGTCAGGAATATCTGTTGGAGTGGGAGTCCTCTGCTCAAGTGTATTGTGTTTGGATAATTTTGTGTTTGTAAAAATTTCCATGAAGAGCTTTAGCTCAGCTTTACCCACAAAGGACTGTAATTGGCTGTCAAAACAAGTGCAGACTGAGTCAACAGAAAGCACGTCCAGGAACAAAAAGCTACCCAGCCCTTTGTGGAAAGCAGTTGCTCCTATTCTCCTGGGAATCTTTATTTTAAAATGGCCAGTTATTTGGCTGAAGCACTTGTATCTTTTCCAGATAAAAAATCGTGTGAGTGTGCAGGAGATTTCCTCCTCCTAACCACTGGATCCAAAACTGAAATTATAGCAGCAATGTGATTGTGCTTTTGTTTTTATAATATTATTTAACCTCCACAGTGCACTGAATACCAAACAACACACATAAGTACATCCATTGCCTACCCTCAAAGAGCCCCAGAGGGGGTGCGGGGAATGTGTGTGTGTGTGTGTGTGTGTGTGTGTGTGTGTGTGTGTGTGTGTATTCCTCAGAATTTTCTTCATGCAGAATCATGTCACCTGTGAATAAAGACAATTTGGTTTCTCTTTTTTTAATTTTTAAGTTTATTTATTTATTTTGAGAGAGAGAGAGAGAGAGAAAATCTCAAGCAGGCTCTGAGGGAGCAGCACAGAGCTCCATGTGGGGCTTGATGTCTCGAACTGTGAGATCATGATCTGAACCGAGATCAAGAGTCAAATGTTTAACCCACTAAGCTACCCAGGCACCCATTGCTTCTTCTGGACTTTAGCTTGAGGATGTTAGAAACTTGGAGTCTTCAGAGGAAAACCTCACATGCCCCTAAAAATGATGAAAGGACCGACTACAGGAACCAAGAGGAAAGCCACTATCAGTATAGTTTACCTTGTATGCATTTGCATGTGATTATTTAATGAAGAAATGTCAGTTCAGAGACGGGACGACAGAGAGGTAATAATAATGTTTAAGTACAGAACATGATGATTTTAACAGTTTATGAAGCATTAAAACAGTTGGTCTTCATTTCCATTAGTACAAAATAGAGGATTTCAAATTAAATTGTAGCAGATTGTATGTAATTAGGACATGAAGAATAACTTGTGCAGAGTTTTTGAATCCTTATATGTGGTTGCTAGATATTTATACTTTAGAATTCCAGAATGTTGAGGGGCACCTGGCTGGCTTATTCAGAAGAGCATGTGACTTTTTTTTTTAATTAAAAAAATTTTTTTTTAATGTTTATTTATTTTTGAGAGAGAGTGTGTGAGCAGGGGAGGGGCGGAGAGAGGAGAGATACAGAATCTGAAGCAGACTCTAGGCTCTGAGCTGTCAGCACAGAGCCCAACATGGGGCTTAAACTCACGAACTGCAAGATCATGACATGAGCCGAAGTCAGGCACTTAACCGACTGAGCCACCCAGGCACCCCATTTTTAAATTTTTAAAAATGTTTATTTATTTATTTGAGACAGAGCAAGTGGAGGAGTAGCCGAGAGAAGGAGAGAGAGAATCCCAAGCAGGCTCTGCACTGTCAACTGAGAGCCCAGTGTGAGGCTCTCACTAACCATGAGATCCTGACCTGAGGCAAAATCAAGAATCAGTCACTTAACCGACTGAACCCTGAGCATGAGACTCTTGATCTCTGGGTCATGAGTTCAAGCTCCACTTTGGTTTCAGAGATTACTTAAATAAAAACTTTAACAAAAATACAGAATATTGATATTAGAAGAATTGTAGAGACAATTCAAGATACTTACTTTAACGATGAAAGCCTAGAGAGACAAAAGTCAGTTACGGGATTTTTTTTTTTTTTCTTTTAGTCTAGTCCAGAATTGTCCTTAATGTTTCAGGGAAGTGCCTGTTGCTTATTCTAGTGATGAGGGTCATCAACTGCAGCACAGTGGTTCCTGCATGGCAGAAAATAGGCTGCTTAGCAGAATCCCAACGAAAGCTCTTGTTCTTTTTTTTTTTTTTTTTTTTAATTTTTTTTTTTTAACGTTTTATTTATTTTTGAGACAGGGAGAGACAGAGCATGAACAGGGGAGGGTCAGAGAGAGGGAGACACAGAATCTGAAACAGGCTCCAGGCTCTGAGCTGTCAGCACAGAGCCCGACATGGGGCTCGAACCCACGGACCGCGAGATCATGACCTGAGCCGAAGTCGGCCGCTTAACCGACTGAGCCACCCAGGTGCCCCCGAAAGCTCTTGTTCTTAAGAATGTTTCTGTTCTTGGCTCTGTACTCATTCAAGTGAGGAAGTGGCACTATTGCCATCTAGTAGCACGGGGAAGTATTGAGTGCCTACTGTGGATTCTCTCATGTAACTGGGCTGTGATTAGATACTGCTGGCACAGAAGCAGTGTTTCTCTCTGGGGACCCCAACTCATTATAAGATGAAGACAGATGATCTATTACTTCCTCAGAACACAAGTAGAGTGAGGTAGAGAAGTGGACTATGACCCTCACTTCTTTTATGCCTTACTTGTTTTGTATCTTCTGAGCTTGGAGTGTGAATGGAGGCTTTGGGGACAGAGTAGAGAAGGTGGAAGAGTTACTGAAACTGAGGAGAGACCTTAGAGGAGCAAGAAGAGGGGAAAACATGAAGAAGAAACTACAGTTAAAAGGAATTTGAGAGTTTACAGAGGGGGAGATGCTGTTAGGATTGTACTGTTCCTTACAGTAGGTATTATTATCCCCATTTCAGAATAGAAACCGGCTCAGATAGTTTGGATACCTTGGTTTAAGGTCCTACAATCAAGTCATAGATCCAGGATTCAAACCCTTGACTGTGTGACTCCAGAGTCCAAGGTTTCGAATGCCATGCCACACAGAGCTGCACAGCTCTATTTCTGTATTTCCAGTGTCACACAGTTTATTTTTTTTTAAAGATTTGACTTATTTAATTTTTAAAGTTTATTCATTTATTTTGAGAGAGAGAGAGAGAGCAGGGGAAGGGTAGAGAGGGAGAATCCGAAGCAGGCGCTGCATTACCAGTGCGGAGCCCAGTGTAGGCTCAAACCCACAAACCGTGAGATCATGACCTGAGCTGAAGTCAAGAGTTGGATGCTTAACCCACTGGCACCCCTTAAAGATTTTATTTATTTATTTATTTATTTATTTATTTATTTATTTATTTAAGATTTTATTTTTAAGTAATTGCTACACCCATTGTGGGGCTTCAACTCACAACCCTGAGGTCAAGAGTCACATGCTCCAGTGACTGAACCAGCCAGGTGCCCTCAGTGCTGCACATTTGAAATGACCCATCAATGGTTATTGGATTAATGATTCAATTTATGGTTCAGTGGGTGAAAGACAAATTAAGACTCTGCCTTCTTGAATCTTGCTACCTGTTTTGAGAAGACTTGCGGTTTACTTAAGTTAGAGAACCACGTACTCCTATCAGTTTCTCTGGGCATCCCTTTTCCCTAAAGCATGTATGTGTTAGGGGAGCTGGGGAGCATGTGGGCGTCAAAGCATTTTCTCATGAATATTTGCAGAGCTGTGTACATTCCATCACTCGTGCTATTTCTTCCCAACCAAGATGGAGCCAGAAGTAGAAGGGAGAGAAGTTTATAAGAAAAAGCCTTTTTGTGCAATAACTGGATGAGGCTGTGCAGGCACAAGTGGGGGAAGGGAGATTATCATGAGTGTTTCATTTCAGTATGTTACCCCTGCCAGCAGCACAGCTGCTCAGCTACATAAGCATCGCCATGGGCTGGATTTTAAGGCAATAAGGTCATTCTTTTGGCTTCATCTAACACATTTTTTCCTCTCCAGAAACTTGATTATGAATCTTTAAAGAGTAGCTTTCAGACTTATAAAAATCTGAGGAACTGGGATCTTTGAAACTTAATGTTTGCTGCTGGTGCTGGATACCTGTACAAAAACTAGAGAAATCTTTTAAAATGCAAAAGCTTGATGGCATTTTTTTTTCCTCCCCTGTGAGCCAAGGGTAACAGAAATTTCTGGTACTGTCTGGGTCCTTGAGTCTAGGCCGGAGAGAGAGGTTATCTGTAAGGGAGGCATGCCCAAAGCTCAGTAGTCACTTGCAGACATGGGGCAGCCTAAGTACAAATATAAATAGGGTTCCTGAGACAGTTGTCCTTGACATTACCCAGAAGTTCTCTTGCTCCTGTGTGCAATGCTGACAAGTTGTCCCATATGTGCACTCCCTTTACATTTGAATTTGTCCTGAGTTTTAAAGGGTCGTCAATTAAATCCTTGAAGAAGAGAAGTGTGATGGTGATGATTACTTTGAGAGGCTTTTTTTTTTTTTTTTTGTACTTTGAAAGTTTTTGGAAAAACAGATTTACAGAATCGTCTAAAGGAGGGCATATACAATAAACAGCAGCCCTTTGAACAAAAGTCTACCACAGTAGACACTCATGTACAGGCGGACTGATAATGGTAAGCCTCTCCAGAGGAGGCTACCTGGTCTGCCTTGCCAGGTGCTAAATTCTCTTGCACATACATACTTACACAGTAAGTCTGTGTCCAAGCACCCTCTCAGCACCATGTCAATGGTCCTCTGTTTGGGGGAGCCAGTCCAGCTGACCAACAAAAGGCCCCTTCTAAGTACAGTGTTCTGAAAAGGGTTCATGAAGTGTGGAGAAAGAAATGGGATTGGTTTCTCCCTAGTTTTATACTCAGCAGAAAGCAGATGACTGCATAAAAGTGTTGACAAATTGATTAGTTTATTAAAATACTTTGCTATAAAGGCAATACAAGCTAATTATAAAATGTGCAAATAGTAAAGAAAAGTATAATGTGAAAAGTAAAGAAAACCTTCCCCTGCCAGGCCTCCCCTCCTCCCCAAGTCTTACTCTAGAGGTAACCACTGTCTACAGTTTCTTTGGTATCCTTCCAGACATTCTGTAAACATAAATAAGTATGTATTATATAGCCTTTTAAAAAGGTGGCGTTTACACTATACGTACTATTTTTCAATGTGCTTTATTCTACTCAGCTTAGGTTGGCCCTAATTTATTTGCTATACATATGGTTCTACCTCGTTGTTTTAGTGCTACATAGAATTTGATTGTATAAAGGTATTACAGTTCTCTAGTAATGGACAATTGGGATATTTCCAGGTTTCTTCTGTGATACACAATACCGGAATGAGCATCTTTGCATTTTTGCAAGTATAACTGTAAGATGCATTTCTAGAAGTGCTGTTGCATGTTCAGAGAGTTTGTGCATTTCATTTATTTATTTTTAAATGTTTATTTTGAGAGAGGCAGAAGGAGCTTGCACACGTGAGCTGGAGAAGGGCAGAGAGAGGGAGAGAGAGAATCCCAAGCAGACCCCTCGCTGTCAGTGCAGAGCCTGACATGGGGCTTGAGCTCATGACCATGAGATCACAACCTCCGCTGAAACCAAGAGTTGGATGCTCAACCAACTGAGCCACCCAGGCATCCCAGAGAATTTGTGCATTTTAAATTTCAATAGATTTTTGTCTAATTGCCTTCTAAAAAGATTGTACCAGTTTATACCCTTAACAGAATACCCTACTGTATCCCTTGTCAATACTAAGTATTACCAAACTTTCTAATCTATGTCCATCTACTACTACTAAAAATAGTATCTTGTTGGCTTTGCTTTTCTTTCATTATAATTGAGATTGAGTATCTTTTCAAGTTTCTTGGCCATTTTTGTCATAATGTGTTCATATATTTTCCCCATTTTTCTACTGTCATGTTCATCTTTTTCTTATTTGTAAGAGTAGTTAGCATATTAAGGAAATTGATCCCTCTGTTTCAGATGCTGGAAATATTTCACATTTTTCCTTTTGATTCTGTTCATGGTAGTTTTTTGTTTTTTTTTGTCTTTGTGTATATGTCTTTTTTATTTTTCATTGCCTCTTTTTTAAAAAATATAATTTATGGTCAAGTTGGCTAACATACAGTGTGTAAAGTGTGCTCCCTTGAGCCACGAGATAATGACCTGAGCCCCACACACTCACATTATGTTTACCCAGCACATAGCATATGCCTGACATACAGTAGATAAACATTTGTTGAGTGAATGAATGCTGTTGCTGCAACCTTGTAGCCCAGGATGCTCAGCCTCCTTCCCTCTGGTTAAAAATCTTCATGGCCCCAAATTATCTAAAGTGAAAGTATCTATCTCCCTTTTCTGTTTCTGGAATGGGAGTAATGACATGGCCTCTATCTGCTGGGTATCCAGGATGTTCTTGAGGCCACTGTGCCACTACACAAAAAACAGAACAAAACAAAAAAACCCCTGTGATTAGCCTCCATATCCCTTGGAGTTTGGAGCAGCTCAGAGGTGGAATGTGGGAGTCTGGCCTCCTGGAACACTTGGAAAGATGGACATTCTAACTTCCTCTTAGCTTCACCCTGGACTGGCACCACCGAATCCACTCAAACACATCTTGTACGTTTTTATTCTTGCCTTACAATCTTTGCTTAAGCCTTTCCCTCTGACTAAAATGTTTATCTACTGTATGTCAGGCATATGCTAGGTGCTGGGTAAACATAATGTGAGTGTGCAGGGCTCTCAGGTCATTATCTCATGGCTCTCGTGTTCAAGTCCTGCATCAGGCTCTGTGCTGACGGCTCAGAGCCTGGAGCCTGCTTCAGATTCTGTGTCTCCCTCTCTCTCTGCCCCTCCCCTGCTCATGTTCTGTTTCTCTCTCAAAAATAAATACATTAAAAAAAGTAAAAAAAAAAAACCCAAACATATTGTGAGTGTGTGTATTTATAAGAGACAGAGTTTTGCTCAGTTTTTTGTTGTTTCTGTTTTGTTTATCTCCGTTGATATAGCTCCATGGTATCTCCATTTCTACTGATTTCTCAGCAGCCTGCCCATGGGGCATCATACAGATGTATCTGTTCTTGTTCCAGAATAGTAGAAGTGTTCTGATTTTATTATTTAAGGTACTTTCTTGTAGAAAAATAGCCTCCCAGGAAAACATTGCTGGTTTTTCCTTCTGGATATGCCTGTTGAGGTTTACTAAATACTGTGCATATCCAGATACCTCTGTACCATGAGAGGTAGAGGACTTGCTTTCTACTCTGGGAATACAGATGTAGAGAGTCTGGGGTTGTTCTGCCTTGCCTCTCAAAGTGTGAACCTTGGTATTGCCTAGAGCTTGTTAGAAATACATTTTCAGACCCAACCCAAAGGTGCTGAATCGAAATCTGCGTTTTAAAATGTTTAGTTTTGAGAGAGACAGAGTGCGAGCAGGGGAGGGGCAGAAAGAGAGGGAGACACAGAATCTGAAAAAGATTCAGGCTCTGAGCTGTCAGCACAGAGCTGGACACAGGGCTCGAACCGACCAACTGGTGAGATCTTGACCTGAGCCAAAGTCAGACGCCCAACCTACTGAGCCACCCAGGTGCCCCTCAAAATCTGCGTTTTAAAGAGATCACCAGGTGATACACATGCACCTGAAAGTAATTAAAATTAGAGAAGCAGATTTAGAAGGAGGAGGTGTTGAGGTAGGGTTGAAGATGCTGCTGGCCTGAGGACTACACTTTTAGTAACAAGACTGTAGAGTATGTGATACATTCCGCTTTAATTTATACAAATCTGAATAGATGACTACTTTTCCCAAGGCCTAGTTAACTGTGCTTTTGTTTGGGCTATAAAATGTGGACTTCATTCTGACCGAAATTTCTCTTACTAGTCTGTCTGGTTGACTCAAGAAAGAAGCTGTGTTAGACTCTCCCATATCCACTTACATAACTGCCATTTCAGGCAAACCTTGATGACTTTTGGTTTAGTGGAACAGATTTTATATTATGTGATTTAAATATCCTTGATGAAGTTTTGGAGAGATGGATGGGGAATTCATAGAGTCTGGAGCCAACGGCCAAGAAAGAATTCTTGAAGACATCTTTGGTGCAAAAAGGTGATTTTATTAAGGCACGGGGACAGAACCCCATAGGCAGGAAGAGCTGCACTGTGAGTGTGGGGGGTGACCAGTTTATCGAGTTGGGGGATCTAGAGGGAGTTTCCAAAGAGACTTTAATATGCTAAAGACTTTACTGGAGGCCTAGCTGTTAAGCTACAGTTGTTTTTCCCTCTAGCAAGGCATTAACATTAAGACCTTAGGGAGTTCCTGGACTTTGGCCTATTGATAGGATTGCCTTTTTCTGGTAGAGATTCTCATCAGTTTGACCATTTGTTTTTTGTCCTTTCTTGTTTTTTTTGGGTGGCCAGAAGTGTCATGTATCCTACATGTCCCACCTGGGCATTGGGGGTGTGCTAGCTTGTGTTTTGCCCCCTATCCTGCCTCACACTCCCTCATCAGCCTCAGTTTCTTTACCTTTCAAGAGGGAGCGGTAATTCCCCCACCTACCAACACTATAGGAATATTGTTAGAATAAAATGAAGTATTATGCTTGACACGACTTTGGAAAAGAGTAGAAACACTAAATAAATATCACTTGTTATTATTACTAATGCATTTCATTCTCTATTGTTTCTTTTTTAATGTTTATTTATTTTTGGGGGAGAGAGAGAGAGAGAGAGAGAGAGAGAGAGAGAGAGAGAGAGAGGAGGGAGAAAGAGAATGAGTAGGGGAGGAGCAGAGAGAGAGGGAGACAGAGAGTCCAAAGCAGGTTCTGCACTGTCAGCACAGAGTCCAGCATGAGCCTCGAACTCATGAATGAACTGTGAGATCATGACCTGAGCTGAAGTTGGACCCTTAACCAACTGAGCCACCCCGGCGCCCCTCTTTCTCTGTTGTTTATGTACCAAACAAGACAGTCTCTCTGCTGAGTTCTATATGTTGCCAATGAAAGTATCTTCTGGTCTTAATTCTTTAATAAGAATATTTTTCTTCTAAAAATACTGTATTGATTTTTAAAAATAGGTAATATATGCATATGGCAGAAAAAAAAAAACAGTACAGAAGGACATATAGTGAAAATTAAATCTCTTTTCTATCTCTAGCCAAACTCTTTCCCCTAAACTGAGGCAACATCGTTATCAATTTCTCATATATATATTCCCAGAGAATTCTATACAAGTATAAGCATATAATTGTATATTTCTTTTCTTTAAAAAATTGGAGCATACACATATTATTCTGTATCTTGCCTTGTTCAGTTAATATATCTTGGAGACATTTTCATATCCATATATAATTATGTCTTTTTTTTTTTTTTTTGATGATCACATAGTAACCTTCTGTGTGAGTATACCCTAACATATTTGCTACTGTGAACTTTTAAACTATTTATATCTTTATAGTTACAGTGAATTTTTTTGTAGGCAGCATATGTGTTTTCCTAATCAGACCATCTCTGCACTTTAATTGGGGCTATTTAGACCATTTTCATTTAGTGTAATTACCAATACAGGTTTGACAATCATTTTGTTTGTTTTCTGTTTGTCCCATCTGTTCTTTTTTTGTTTGTTTTGTATTTTGTCTTCTACCTTTTTTTGGATTGGTATTTTTTATGATTCCGTTTTATCTTGGTCGATTTATTAGCTATAACTCTGTTTTGTTAGTGGTTGCTTTAGGGTTTATAGTATACATTTCTAACTTACTGCAGTCTACCTTCAAGTGATAATATACTACTTCCCCCCCCCTTTACATTAGAATAGTTCTTTTTCTCCACTCTCAGTCTTTATCCTATCAAGTCATACACTTTATGTCTACATATGTTATGAACTCTATTACATATTAACATTTTTGCTTAAGCAGTAAATTATCTTTTAAAGAATGTAAATAAGAAAAAAAATCTTATATATTTACCCACGTAGTTACCAGTTCTGGTGGTCTTCATTTCCTTTTTGGATCCATATTTCCAACTGGTGTCCTCTTCCTTCTGTCTTTTAATGTATTCTTTAACTTTATTTTAGCTATCATATTTTGCAGAGATGGAGACTGTGTTTGATTTATATCCCACAAACTATATAGCATTATGACTCGTGTCAGCAGATGATCCATATTGTTTTGTGATTTGCTCTATGGACTTTAGCAGAACAAATTTTAACTTAGCATTTGTCTCCTAAACCGAAGGCAGCCAGAGCCTTTGTCAGGCACCGTCGATAGTATGCTGTGGCTTCTAGAGTATGGGCAGAAGGCTTTTCCATATATTCTAAAACCAAAAAAAAATCAGAAATTGATAATTTACTCTAACAGTTTAGAGCATTTCCAGATCTTGGCTGTCCAACATCCTTGTTGTTGCTTGCTGTTCTTTCTGAACTGCATTTTTGGGGATAGGAGTTTAGTCTCCTATTTTCTTTTTCAGGATCTGAAGTTAGGGGTGGTCACTGTGGTATACTGGCTCTAATCTGTGATTTACATACATCTACATAAGCTCAGCTTCCAACAAAAATACCCTTTTTGGAGTTCTGAGCTAGTGTGAGGATGAAGAGGGAACAATATGTTTATATCTTTGTTCTATCTACCTCTACTTGGTTGGCTCCCTTTTCTGTTACCTCTCCCTTAAACTAACATTCAATTTGATGTCTTTTATTTGTGAAAGCTCATTAAGTTCATATAATATGTGATTATTTTTAACTTATTCAATAATTCATTCAATGTATATCTGCTGAAAAATATGCCAAGAATTGTATGAGGCACTGGAAATAACCAGTAAGAACTGGACACTGTAGTTACCCATTAAAAATTCATAACTTTTTTTCTTTTAAGTTTATTTTGAGAGAGAGAGAGAGAGAGAGAGAGAGAGAGAGAGAGAGAGAGAATCTCAATCGGGCTCCATACCACCAGTGCAGAGCCCAGCACAGGGCTCGATCCCACCAGCTGTGAGATGGTGACCTGAGCCAAGATCAAGAGTAGGATGCTTAAACGACTGAGCCACCCAGACACCCTGAAAATTCATAGTTCTTGAGAGAGACAGATACATAAAGAGTTAATTCCTTCACGGTGTGGTAAATACTATAATATATATTTTTAAAAGTTTTTTTATGTTTATTTATTTATTTTGAGAGAGAGAGGTGACAAGTCGGGGAGGGACAGAGAGAAGGAGAGACAGAAACCCAAGCAGGTTCTGCACCATCAATGCAGAGCCTGACTCAGGGATCAAACTCCCGAACTGTGAGATTATGACCTGAGCCAAGATCAAGAGTCGGACACTTAACTGACTGTGCCACTCAGGCGCCCCACTATAATAAATATTTTAATCAAACATTTGAAAAAACTTAAAGAGGGACGTAGGTTTTTTTTGTTGGAGAGGGAAAGGGAGGTTGTCAAAAAATCTAGTTTACAACAGGATTGATATATTCTGGATTGAATAGTATCTAAACCTAGTAGTTCTCTTCCAAAGGTAGGAAGAACTTTTCCTATTATGCCTTGAAAGTGGTGCTTCACATACATAGATTTAGCGACACAGCTTGGTGAGTTTCCAAAAAGATCAGAGACTTATTCAAGTATCATGAATCATTCACTAATTTTAATTGGAGCTCCCTTTGGATTTCATTCTAGATACCATTTAGTCCTATAATAAAATAGGTATGTGAATTATTAGATTGAAGCTGGCTATTTAGCATGCTAACCTGATGTATGATTAGTTTGGAGGGAGCTGGATTCAGTGAAAACCTGTCTTCTTTCTGCAGGAAAGGCAGTTGATGGTTTCTCATTTTTCAATTGTAAGTCATAGCGGCATGAGCTATTTATAGACTTACTTCCCCCCATAGCCTGAACACAATAGAAGCCTGAGATCAAATGGTGACCAGATGTGCTCAGGCACCCCTCAGTTTGTGTTTAGAAGTTGGAAAAGGCAGAGCTCCTGGGGAATTGGTCTCTGGGCAAAAGCAGAAGGACTTACTCATAAAACCATCCTCCATATACAAACAGCCCCTTACATCTGGTCCCCAGGAGTGGAAGAGGTAAACAGAAGAGTGTGTTAAACTCTTTTTTTTTTCTTCTCTTCCTAGAAGCGGGGGATATTCCTTTGTCAGTCCTTTCATTGCTTAGCTTTTATCTCACTAGTTACACAGTTACACAAAATACAAATATTGTATGGGAATATGTGTTGAATTGATGTGGGGGGAAGAATTAATACAGCTTGCATACAGTCAGTATAGATAGTGGTTCTCAGCTCAGATAAGGAGATCTGAAAGGAATGGGAACCCTTAATTACTTTTTTCCCCTTTACTATTCCTCTACCATTAAACTAACCTCATCTTGTTTGTGGTGGTGGCGGTTTGGTTTAAAGCACAGACATGTAGTGGTTTCTGATTGGTGTTGCTTTTCCTTTTCTCCCACATCAGAGATTTTAAGAAAATAGAAGCAACTCTTTCTTCAGTAAGCATCTGGAAATATTCTTATGTAGTTTAGAGATTTGGTTTCAGGGTTTGGAAAAGTTTTATTTGATTTTGGAAAATGTTTTCATGACCGACTTGCTTAAGTGTGAAATGAGAAAAAAAAACCACCATTTCTTGAGAACCTATCCTGTTCCAGGTACTGAACTGAGTCCCTAACTTATGATCTCATTTGCTCTTCACAACAACCCTGCAAAGTGGGTTATTATCACCTCTACTGCAGAGACATGAACACTGAGGCTCAGAGAGGTTAGGTAACTTGACAACAGCCACACTCTTAAGAGGCGGAGCCCTGGTTGAAACCCAGTTCCGCTGCCTTCAAAGCCCTTGTTCTTTTCACTACACCCTGCTGTCTGCTATGTGAGCTAATTCCTCCTATGTGCTTCCATCTTAATATTTGAAATATGATATGAATTAGCTGACGGTTAGAAAATCTTGGGCTGTTCCTGGGTGGCTCATTCAGTTGAGTGTCTGACTCCAGCTCAGGTCATGATCTCACAGTTAGTGAGTTTGAGCCCCACATTGGGCTCCCTGCTATCAGCAGTGTGAAGCCTGCTTTGGATCTTCTGTCTCCCTCTCCCTCTGCCTCTCCCTTGCTTGCTCTCTCTCTCTCTCAAAAATGAATAAGCATTAAAAAAAAAAAAAAAAAAAGAAAAGTTTGGGCTGTTTAACTTTGCATTTACTGTAGGAAAGGACTCCAAAGTCATGAATAAGAAACATTTGTTTGCAAACCTTCCTATTGATGCCTCTCTCTGAGATATGGAGAACCCCACCTATTTTTAATTTTGTATCTGAAGCAAGTGCTTGCCTGTAGGTGCAGTCAGGGTGTTTTGTTCTGAATCCTGTGAATAGCCATAAGTGACCCAACTACTTTCTGAGACACAAGAAATAGTTCACACTTCATGGCAAAGAGGTGCTTCAATTAACCTTTTCTAAGTGGGGCCAGGTTTTGAAGTGGACTTCTTTATTTTATTTTTTTGAAGTGGACTTTAAAAGTGATGAAGTATAACCAGAAGTGCCCATGAAGGAGTCTGGGATCTGTGCACTAACCCTGTCTGGCAGTGTGGTCCTTTTTCTTCCTGGCACAGCCCAGCATTTCCTGGTACCTGGTTGGTTTGTTTGTTTGAGTAGGTCTCTTATCTGTCAGGAAACCCTAAGGTGTCCACTGTCATACTGGGGAGGGAAAGAAAGAATGCAGGACCTCTAGATTGAATCCAGAAGAAAGAATCTTTTCATTTCATTTAAATGATTTTGTTATCTAGATTTATCTTAAATTCCACCAGCTTTAATTTCCAAGTATTTATTTTTCAGCAAAGATGAACCTCATCTCAGTATTTTTTTTAAATTTTTTTTTTTAACGTTTATTTATTTTTGAGACAGAGAGAGACAGAGCATGAACGGGGGAGGGGCAGAGAGAGAGGGAGACACAGAATCAGAAGCAGGCTCCAGGCTCTGAGCCATCAGCCCAGAGCCCGACGCGGGGCTCGAACTCACGGACCGTGAGATCGTGACCTGAGCTGAAGTCGGACACCCAACCGACTGAGCCACCCAGGCACCCCTCATCTCAGTATTTTTCACTTAGAAGCATTTATACACCAGAGAGGATGAATCTCTTAGGTATTTGTTAGCTCATTAGGATTAAAAAAATTTTTTTTTCATGTTTTTATTTATTTATTTTGAGAGAGAGCACGTGAGCGGGGGAGGGGCAGAGAGATAGGAAGAGAGAGAATCCCAAGCAGGCTTCATGCTGCCACCACAGAGCCCAGTGTGGGGCTTGAACTCACCAACTGTGAGATTATGACTTGAGTTGAAACCAAGAGTTGAACACTTAACTGACTGAGCCACCCAGGAGCCCCAGTTCTGTTAGGAGGTGTTTTTTTTTGTTTTTGTTTTTTTTAATGTTTATTTATTTTTGAGAGAGAGACAGAATGTGAGTGGGTTAGGGGCAGAGAGAGAGGGAGACACAGAATCCAAAGCAGGCTCTCAGCTCTGAGCTGTCAGCACAGAGCCGATGTGGGGCTCGAACTCATGAGCTGAGAGATCATGACCTGAGCCGAAGTCAGACGCTCAACTAACTGACTGAGCCACCCAGGTGCCCCTGTTAGAAGTTTTTAATTTATTAACTATGCTTCATTGAAAGTCAGTCCCAGGTTTCTGAGTGACTGGTCAGGTTTGTGTCAGTGCCTCTCCTTATTGTCACCAGCAGATAATTGCTGAACTGAGTGCTATGCCATCAAATCTGTCTTCCATCATCTTTTTTGTCTTTTGCCTACACTTGGTAAGTGGCAGTGGCAGCCCTGAGATGGTCCCAGGGCTGTTAGCTGAGGTTGGAGTCATGCTTTGTTTCATTGGTTGAGGTGATTTAATATGAGGGGCTGAGGCGCAGCAAGTGCCCCACTACCAGTGTAGTTGGAGATCTTGTGATTATAGGGTTGGAGGAGGGAAGTGTGGTTCAAGGGAAGAGGGCCCCTAACAGTGGTAAGCATGGGACAGAGGCTGTGCACATCAACACAAAACTAACTAGGCCTTGGATTCCTGGGAATGAGATGGGCTTCAGTTGGGCTGGCTGAACCAAACTATGAAACCGGAACTGACTTAGGGGCCCAGTTCATTTGCTTCCCCAATTAAGATTGGTCTCTGGAGACCTATTCAGACTAAACAATATTAAAAGCAGGAAATTCGTTTCTAGCAGCATGGTTGCAGGAAAACTTTTTCTACTTAGGAATGAGAGTTAAAAACAGAAACTGCATCCTCCAGGCTTATTTTCTTCTTAGATGAAAGCATTAACAACTCAAACAATGTGAAGCGGCTCCATCCTACTTGGCTGCCTTCAGCGTACTGCCTGATGGGACCTATTACAAAAGGTGGTAAAGAGCCCTCATGAACACATTGAGAACTATGAAAACAGTGCTACGTGGAAGATACTGACCTGGTGATGTTCATCTTGGTTAAAGATCAAATATGCAGAATCAATGCCAGTAAGGTTTAAAGAAGACCTAGAAAACATCCATCATTCAATTTTATTCAGCACACATTTATTGCACATATTTTAGATTCAGTCCATAGATAATGTACTCATTTGTTTAGTCAGTGTTAACCGAGTGTGTACTGTGTGTTGTTCACGGGTGCCATGTCCCAGCTGCAGCTGTAGATGTGTGATGTTCTCTTCCCTCTGTAGTGCCACAGGGCCTGCTCAGGTTTGCTTGTCACAGTCAGCCCTGGGCATCCCTGGATCTAGGGACCCGACTTTAGGGACTGCTGCTCTTGTGCATGATTCACTGCTGAGGTTAGTGGGGATCCACTAGGGAGGATCTTTAGGGAGAGAGTGGGGACAAAGAGACAGCTAAAAGCTAGTGAGGAAATGCTCTTTTCTTCCTCCCCTGCTGTGATGTCACTCTGCTTAAATCCATTGTTGAGGAAGGCTTCCAAAGCCCTCCGTGAACATGACCTGAGTTTGGGGTGACCGTTCTGTCACCCCAAACTGTGTTTACAGTTCTTACTCTGGCTCAGTAGATGTGTCATGAATGAGCGTTTGCAGAAGAGACTGTGTGGTCAAAAGATTCTTCAGCAGATGCATGTCACCCCTTTCTGCTGGTAAGGGAAACAGAGCTAGTTTAAAAACTTTTGATTGAAACATACATCGAGAAAGATGCACATTATAAGTGTACAGTTCAAATTTTCTATCCACTTGAATTTTCACAAGATGAGCATACCCATGTAACCAGCATCCAGATCATGAAAGAGAACATTACCAGCTCCTCAGAAGTCCCACTTGTGCTCTGTTAAAATACATGGTAAAGCTCTTTCCTGGGGCTTTTTTCCAGGGAGTGCTTTGACGACGTGTTGAGAGATGAGCTGTTTGAGGATAGGTCTTTCATCTCAGTTCAAGTGTGACATTCATCATGCTGCTTCCTAATAGACCTGGCAGAGAGTCTTGTAAAAACTAGTGAGAATAGTCTCTGCCTTTCTTCAGTCCCTGTGAATTGCTACAGTGTCACAATGAGAGTTTGGTTGCAGAGGTTATTCTTACATACAGTCTTAGCATTTGCCCAGTGAGGAGAGGATGAAACACCAACAATGGGGACCCTGTGTAGAAGAGACCCAAGGGAAATCAGGATCGTTTCCTAAAAAGTGTCTAAAGGTACAAGTGGATAGGAAGTTTGGAGATAGGTATAAGTCCTCTTTCTACCACCAGCTTGCTATCTGACTCTGAGCAAGTTATTTCCCTCTGGACATCAGTAGTGTCACTACCTAACCTGCTAATCTCTGAATCTAAGAGAGGTCAGACAGCCCTGCCTTCTCAACCTTCCCTTCTTTTTCTGACTTTCAGGACTATATGTGGGCTCCTTGAACAACCTTTTTGCTGAGACCTAAGGCCCAACACAATACGTTTGTTCCTCTCTCTCTCTCTTTTTGTTGTATTTCTCTTTATATTGTGCTTTCTTTATGTGGAGTCTTTGTGGAGTTAGACTGAGAGCTGTCAGTATCCTACTAACCTTCTTACCTTCTAGAGTTGTCAGTTCCCTACTAACCTTCTAGCCCTCGGCTGGTTTCTAGCTATAGAGATGGACTTATGTACTTTGTTCTTATTTTGTGTTACATTTATAAAATATACTGAAAGTCAAAAAGTGCATTTCTTAAAACAATTTTTTTAACATTTATTTATTATTGAGAGACCAAGCAAGACAGAGCATGAGCATGGGAGGGGCAGACAGAGGAGGAGACACAGAATTTGAAGCAGGCTTCAGGCTCTGAGCTGTCAGCACAGAGCCTGACATGGGGCTCGAAACCACCAACTGCGAGATCATGACCCGAACCGAAGTCGGATGCCCAACTGACCGAGCCACCCAGGTGCCCCAAAAAGTGCATTTCTTTAACAAATGTCTATGCCATGTAGAATGTCTTTAAAATTGAGGTTTTAGTATATTTGCTGTTCATCATCCCTCTTCATTTTGGTACTGTTCAGGTTGAGTACATGTAATATTTAGTAGTTGTATTATAGCCCAACATCGTGAGTTATTGAGCACATACTGGCAATGTAACTGGCAAGCTTCTTGGGAGCCATGGCTGTGCTTTGAGGTAGAGTCATGCTTGGTCATATGGCCACACAGGAATGGTAGGGGAGCCAACAAGAAGAAAGATCATAGAGTTAGAATTTTGTAAACAGTGCAGACTTTTAAAAGAGCATCCACCATGCAGTATTGTTTATGGTTAAGACTGTAGACTGTAGAGCCAAACTTCCTGGGCCTGATTTTCACCTCTGACATTTACTAGCTGTATAACTCTGGGCCATTTTCTTGACCTCCAGTTGCCTCATCATAAAATGAAGATGACAATTGTATCTACTTCATGGGTTATTGTGAGGAGTAAATTATCAATGCATGTAAAGTGCTTTGAACATCACTGGGTACATTTCAGTACTGAATAAATTGTTCTTACCACCTTAACATTGATCATGACACTAGACTGACAACCATCTGAACCTCTTCTTTTACTAAATGCAAGTCTTTATGGGATTGAGATGGAACATAGAGTTTCCTCTTCAGAAATATTCTTTTTTTTAGAGTTTATTTATTTTGAGAGAGAGAGAGAGAGAGAATGAATGAACAGGGTAGGGGCAGAGAGAGAGGAGGAGAGAGAATCCCAAGCAGGTTCCACACTGGCAGCTCAGAGTTTGCTGTGGGGTCTCGATACCACAAACTGTGAGATCATGACCTGAGCTGAAATCAAGGTGCCCCCAGAAGTATTCTCTGCAGGCAACTTTACTTGCACTCGTTTATTTTGTAAGATGAGGACATCCGTACCATGGGAAAGAAAATCTCACAAGTTTTTTTTAAAGCTGTATTTGTCTCCTAAAAATTTTCCCTATAGTAAGTAGATCGATTGTAAATTTCTATCGGTTACACTCTGCAGAGAGTGGCTGAAGTTTTTCTTATAACAGTGGGTCTTAAAGTGAGGTCTTAAGATCAGCAGCATTAATGTCACCTGGGAACTTGTTAGAAATGCAAATTCTTGGGCCTTCCTCCATACCCACAGATCAAACATTTTGGGGGTGGGGCCCACCGAACTCTTTAACAGCCCTCCTGGTGATTATAATGTATGCTAAAATCTGAAAACTACTGCTCAACACATTTTCTATTTGTAGGCAAGTGGGAGTATAGTCATAATTATAGGTTGGGGGAGGGACTGAAAGTTGGGAAGCAGCTGTCTTAAATGAGCTAACTTCTTGATAGCATAGGCCCTAGTTTACAAAGTGCTTTCACATGTGTTGTCATAGTCACATGTATTTGTCTCAAAATTGTTGTGGTAGGTACCATTACTTCTACATTTTGGAAGGGTTGATAGAGACTGCCATAATCTAATAATTGGTAGACCTGGAACTTTGTTATTTGGAGTCTTTGGAATCTAAATCCTGGCCTCTTTGAATAGCACCACATAGCCTTTTTATCCTCAGGCTGTGGGTGGGCTGTTTCTGGGCTGGCTTCCTCTCTAACAGACTCCGAAATGAAGAATTGTGTGAAGGTGACTTATTAGGAAGTATTGCCAGGAAAGAAATGGTAGGTGTGGTGGGGAAGTGACACCAGCAAAGGAAAAGAGGCCAAGCAACTCCACAGGGGTGCTTTAAAGACTGAGTGTAGAGTTTTCCTGATCAAGAATTTCCTGATCAGTTTTCTTGTACCCATCAAACATTGGTTAAGGCTGACTCCTAGGATATCTGGCTTTCAAAAGGAGTTCTAGTAACTGGGGGGGCAGTCCTCCAAAAATAGATAGAGACACCAGTATTGATTTTTGGAAGTAAAAGCACACCAGCTGCCCAATGTGCATGAAAATGGTGAAGGAATTTGAGTGTATATGGGTGGAACATTAACAGCACCTGCTGTGTCTTCAAAGTTGATCTAGAAGATAACAGTAGAGAACTTAAGGAATTGTGAAACATTTGCTAGTTCCAAAGTGGAATATGGCAATATTCCTCTGTGAATCCTGTCCCCATTGGTTCCTGCAGACCCCTGCTCTTAATGTAGTTTCTGGTTATGTCTCATGGTCAGTGAAGAGTCTCCTATGTCCTCTGCAACTACCAATGTGGGCATTAAGAATTGATACTTGAGGGGTTCCTGGGAGGCTCAGTCAGTTAGGGGTCCAACTTTGGCTCGAGTCATGATCTCATGGTTCATGAGTTTGAGCCCTGCATTGGGTGAACTCGAGCCCCACTTTGGGCTCCACGCTGACAGTGTGGAGCCTGCATGAGATTCTCTCTCTCTCTCTCTCCCTCTCTCTCTCTCTCTCTCTCTCTCTCTGTCCCTCACTCACTTGTACCCTCTCTCTCTTAAACAACAACAACAAAGAATTGATACCCATAATGATAACCTCAGCATCCTGTGATTTCAGAATCCTTAGACACTAAGGAAAAATACACTAAACAGTTTGAAATTTTAATTTAAATGAAGTTGACAGTGGTTTCTGCCTAACCAATTATCAGAAAGGTTTTTTGTTAAGAGTCTCATTTTGTGGGGTGCCTGGGTGGCTCAATTGGTTGAGCATCCAACTTTAGTTCAGGTCATGATCTCACAGTCTGTGAGTTCAAGCCCCACGTTGGGCTTTCCGCTGTCAGCACTGAGCCTGCTTCTATTCCTCTGTCTCTCTCTCTCTGCCCCTCCCCTGCTTCTGTGCTTGCTCTCTCTCTCTCTCAAAAATATATAAACATTAAAAAAATTTTTTTTTAAGAATCTCATTTTGTGATCAATTAGGTAAAAGTGACTTAACTATTGCTATGTGATAGTCTTCATGTTGCTTACTGAATATTCATGGTTCTTTATTTTCTGTGTGATAGAATTTCACTTCCTGGTTATTGTGTGAGGTGGGGCCATATGATTAGTTTTGTACAGTGTGTTATGAGCAGAAATTATGTCTGAGCATTCACTTGGTGGGGTATGACCTTCTGAAGCCCTCTTTTCTTCTGGCACCATGAAGCAACATTGGAAATAGGTTGTTTTGTCAATTGGGTCCTAAAGAAGCTACAACCCTAAGGGTCCTCTACTGACCCACATGTAGCAAGAGCCAGAAATAAGAAAATAAAAGTAGTTTTTTAAGCTACCACGCTTTGAGAGTTGGCTACAATAACCTAACTTAGCCTGTCATGACTGATAAACTATTCAGTGTTGAGCTTATTGAATGACTTTAACTTAGGTACGGTATCAGTCATTATAAGAAAAATGGATTAGGTGGGTGGTCTCTCTCTGCCCTTCCCTCAATCTCTCTCTCTCTCAAAAATAAAAATAAAAATAAAAATTTTAAAATGCATGTTTAAAAAAAAGAAAATGGACAAGGTGATCTGTACATGTACTTTCATTTTCTTTATTCTTTTTTTTTTTTTTACATTTATTTATTTTTGAGAGACAGAGACAGAGCACGAGTGGGGGAGGGGCAGAGAGAGAAGGAGACACAGAATCCAAAGCAGGTTCCAGGCTCTAAGCTGTCAGTACAGAGCCTGACACAGGGCTCCAACTCAAAAACTGTGAGATCATGACCTGAGCCAAAGACCGACTTGAAGTCGCTTAACTG
This sequence comes from Panthera pardus, assembly GCF_024362965.1. Taxonomy (NCBI): domain Eukaryota; kingdom Metazoa; phylum Chordata; class Mammalia; order Carnivora; family Felidae; genus Panthera; species Panthera pardus. The sequence continues at coordinate 53,118,048 of NW_026526810.1, read as the reverse complement.
ACTGAGCCACCCGAGGTGCCTCTGTACTTTCATTTTCAATGATAATGATGTTAACGTATTTCTAAGGGTTAGAAGACCTTTCACATATTCAGGATTCATTTTAGTCTTGCTTTGTTCCCTTTTTCTCTTGGAACCCAGAGACCAACCTGTATTTTTTAAGAAGTTGACTCTAGAAAGGACTTTTGCTCTACAGTAGGGATTGGCAAACTATGCCCTGTGGGCCAAATCTGGCCGTCTCCTGTTTTAGTAAAGTTTTATTGGAATATAGCCATGCCCATTTGTTTACGTAATGTTAGTAGATGCTTTTCTACTACAAAAGCAGTTCACTAGTCATGGCAGAGACCATATGGCCCACTAAGCCTAAATAATATATTTGCTCTCTGGCCATTAATAGAAAAAAATTTCTGACCCCTGCCCTATAGGAATCTTAATTATTAGGAATGGAAAGATTCTAGATGATTTGCCTCAATTGTTGCAAACACCCTAGCTCTTGGAAGTTCACCCTAATGGAATGAAGGCCTTCTTCTGGATCTCCAATCTCCCTTTATTTTGTATACTCTCCTTGAGTCAGTACCACAACTTACCATTCTTGGATTTTGCTTATGACTAAGCAAAGACTCCCTCAGCCCTGATAATCGAACCATCTTGCATATTGCCACCCACATTGTCTTTGTCTAGACCAACTGCTAACAGGTCCATTGATGTGACTCCTGCTTGCTCAGTCAGTGTTTCTGCTTTGTGCTTGTAGCTGTTGACAGTTTAACTTGTCATTGTGATAGGGCTTTCTCAGGCTGCATGGAAGGAGGTAATCAGATTATCTCACAGGATGGATATGAATGTAAGATTATGTGGGGAAATAAGGAAACTGGAAACTGTCATCAGTCACACAGCCAGGCCCCAAGACCATGGAACATTATTCATTATGGCTCAGAATTCAGCAGTAACTATAAGAGGCCAATGGCAGCTCTGTCTCCCATTCAGATCTCCCCAACAAAGTTGATAATGCCAGTTAATCTTTATCCAATTTGGCATATCCTGTTAGCATTCTTATTTGGATCATCTAATGGCTGATAGTCTCTCTTAGGTCCATGCTGAATGTTCTTGCTTTTGCTTGGGGTCCAGTTAGTTGGGGCCTGGGAAGCAGGGTCAAATGATCTAAAACATGACAAATTATGATCAAGGAACCACTTGTTGTCTTTTTAGAAGAGGCTGTGAGAATGGCAAAAACTTTGGATTCTTCCAGTAAAGCCATCTTTTCTCACAAGACCCTGTTTAATGAATCCATCTTTTTGCAAAGAAAAGGGAAGCATTAGAACTAGATACTCATCTGTCTATTTTAGGAATTCCTCGCTTATGTCCAGAGGGTAGGACAGCTGCATATGGGATCTACCAGATCTCACATGCCATTCAGACAGTTGTCCATGTGAGCGTTGTTTAGCAAAACAGTATTGTTAGAAACAGCAGACTCTTGTATAAACAAAGACGTGTTTTGGTGATCTCAAAGCTCAGTTTTCCTGGTTCCTTCAGGAACCAGGGGCTTAAACTGGGAATATAAATTTATGTTTCTTCATGCATGTATGTTTATATAAATGAGTATGTGTATATAGTAGTTCTCTATAGTAGTACTGCTGCTGTGTGCAATTTTCTTTACTTTTTTATTTTATTTATTTATTTTACTTTCCAGAATAAGAAGCCCTAGGTAAGTGGACTGAGGGACTGCCTAGAGACAGGAATTTCTGTTTTTATCTTTGGATAAAGATGAGAAAAGAATTAATTTAGTAGTGAGGGTATATTTTAGGGTCTGATACCAGAGACCTTAGACTTTCCTCTTGTCACCCCATCTCTTTCCTAGATGAAAGGTGGTGAAGTATAGTAATTAAAAATATGGTTTATTTCCCAGATTCACAAATTACTGGCTGTGATCCTGAGCTAGTCCCTTTATTGCTCAGTGCTTCTGTTATCTTATCTGTAAAATGGGGATAATAATGGTACCTACCTCAGAGCTATTGTGAGGACTAAATGAATAAAGAAGTATAAAGCACCTAGATCAGTGCTTAGCAGATAATAAATATCTATTGTTGTTGTCACTGAGTTCTGTGATACCTGATCAGGATCTTATCCAGCATACAATAATCTCTTGAATCCTTTTTCCATTCAAAATAATATATCCCTCTGCCCTTCCTAGTAGCATGGGCATTTTATTTAATTTTATTATTAATTAATTTTTATGTTTTTGCCTGTATATTTTAATAGGGACACTGTGACGTTACAATGTGAATTCCTCTAATGGAGAGCATTTCTAGTATTTTATAGGATCGTGGGGAAAATTATTTGGGGCACATTATGCCAAGAGGTTGAAGAATCCGAAAAATCACATGTTTACAGACTATTTAGAGACTTGAATGTTTCTCAGCTTCCCTCCGTTCCCAGCCCCCAATTTTTTTAAAGTTAAGAAGCTTCCTGTGATAGCCTAAGCCAGCTCTGTCGTTTTCTTTCTTTGTCTCATAACCGTGTCCACTAATCAGAGTGCCAGTTCACCAGCTGCGTGCCTTAACAGATTCAAGAACAAGGGGACAGATAGTATAGAAATGAGGGGGTGCCAAATTGAGGTTAGTATGGAGGTGAGAGAAGCTAAGAAGGATGACCACATGCTGAAAGGAGCAATGTCATCTCTTTTCCTGATGATGCTATTTCTCCACTGCAAGAAAACTGCAGCAAGCAGGGCACTATAGATTGGCCTGTTGATGACATTGTCACAGGCATAAATAGCAACAGATTTGGAAAGCCAGCTCCAAGCTACTGAGGCTGCTAGGAGATGGCTTTCTAGGGAACAATAACCCCCCACTGACAACCTAATCTGGGCTGGTTTGATTCCAAACTTTGTGTCCTTGGGCAGAACTGGTGGTGGTCTCATTCAGTCTGGCTCTGGTTCAGTGCTCACAAACACTGCTTCCAGGACATTGCAACAGAGCAAGGCTGTGGCAGATAGAGTGCTATCCCAGCATTCACTTCTCTGTTGATATCTCTCATCACATCAGTACACAGCTGTATGGACTCTAGGAAACATTGCAGGTGATGGTTCAGTTTTCCAAGACTTGGTTATCAAATATGGTGCAGTTGATCTACTGTTGGCTCTTCTTACACTTCCTGATATGTCATCTTTAATTTTTTTAACATTTATTTATTTTTGAGAGAGAGAGAGAGAGAGAGAGAGAGAGAGAGAGAGAATGCGAGCAGGGTAGGGGCAGAGAGAGAGAGAGAGGGAGACACAGAATCCAAAGCAGGTTCCAGTCTCTGAGCTGTCAGCACAGAGCCCAACATGGGGTTCAAACCCATGAACCGTGAGATCATGACCTGGGCCAAAGTCAGAAGCTTAACCAACTGAGTCACCCAGACACCCTATTAATATGTCATCTTTAACATGTGGTTACTTGCATCATCTTACCTGGACTCATTTTGAACTTTGTCGCAACAAGATTCATGCACCTCCATTAGATGCTGTTGCACAAAATTTTTCCTACTTGAGTTCATCCCCTGCCTCATGATGATCCAGAAGTATTAGAAGATACCTGCTGGGCCATTTTCTCCCTTACCAATGGTCCAAATGAATGGATTGAAATGGTTGTGAAAACAGGAATTGTGCCCCAACTTGAGAAGCTTCTAGGAGCTACTGAATTGCCAATTGTGACTGATGACAGTGTCATTCTGGATGCTGTTTCGTATATCTTTTAAGCTGTTGAGAAACTCGTATAATGATTGAAGAATATGGGGGTTTGGACAAAATTGAATGTCTACAAAACTATGAAGATGAGTCTGTGTACAAAGCTTCATTAAGCTTGATTGAGAAGTATTTCCCTATAGAGGAAGAAGGGGATCAAAATGTTGTGCCAGCAACTACCCTACCAAGTTAAGGATGGCACTGCTGGGATCTTTAACTTTTAGATTATACATCTGAGGCTTAAAGTTGTGTACTATGTTTGGTGTATGTTTGTCTTACTGTTTTTCTACTAAGAACTTTTAAAAAGTGGTTTGCTATTGTAGCACTTTTTATGACCAAACTATACTGAATAGTTCCAAACTATGCATACTGTGTGAAGCTTCTCCTCTCAGTGGATTTCTTATTTCTATGTGGAATTTTGTGTCTTGGGATGTCCTATAACTAACAATTAAATCCAACCCTTAAAAAAAAAATAACTATGGGATCAGCAGACAGTCGGGGGCTAGAGAGTTCAGGGGAGGGGGCCTCAGGCTTTGTTGCAATTCTAATAGAGGAAGCTGGTACAGGACTTCATACAGACATGGGGACTGTTTTGGAGTACCCAGAGGTAAAGATTGGAATGCATGGATTCTTGGAGATCTTGGTGTAAGATGAGGGGAAAGTTAGCGTTGGTCAGTCATGCTCCTTGGTATTTACCCAAAGGAGTTGAAAACTTAGGGCCACACAAAAACCTGTGCTTGAAATGTTTTAGCAGCTTTATTCTTAATTACCAAAACTTGGAAGCAGCCAAAATGTCCTTCAGTAGGTAAATGGATAAACTGCGGTACATCCGACAATGGAATATTATTCAGTGCAAAGAAAGAAATGAGTTATCAAATCATGAAAAGACAGGGAAAAACCCTAAATGCATATTACTAAGTGAAAGAAACCAATCTGAAAAGGCTACATATTGTGATTCCATCTATATGGCAGGTTGGGAGAGGAAGGAAGCAGTGAATGTGGAGCCTGACTTAGAGCTCAGTCCTATGACCTTGAGATTGTGACCTGAGCCAAAATCAAGAGTTGGTCAGTCAACTGACTGTGCCACCCAGGCACCCCTATCCCAATCATTTTAAATTGTGTTTGTATGACTGTCGCTATGGTGTGTATACATGAAAAATGAAAAATTATATCTATGGCAAATAACCTGTATGTTCATGATATACTATATGATAAAAAGCAAGTTACAGGTTGATGTGTATTGTATGTGTCTATTTCAGTGAAAACAAACAAAAACAACTGTATATCCTTGTATATGTGGAGGAAAGTATGGAATGACATACTTGTTGGATATATTCTTCCCTGTCTTAGTACTGAAAGCTACCTGTTGGATACTTAAATGAGCAGCATTAGGGGTAAGGAAAGGTTAGCTTTTTTTTTCATGTGTTGTATTAACTTGATACAAAAAGTGAGCATTCTTTGTAATTTGAAAAACAGCAAAGAAAAAAAAATATAAGTGTGTGTCTGTAATAAGCTTCAAATTCTGGTCATTTAATAAGGGTGTGTGTGTGAAATTTTGGGATGAGATTGTAATTCTCTTTATGTGCAATGAAGAGGTTAATGGAGCAGAAAACTCCAAAAGCAATTAACAAATGGCAGTAGGATTAGAATTTATTGTTTTTGGTAAATTTTATTTAAAAATTTTTTTTAATGTTTTTATTTTATTTTTGAGAGAGGGAGAGAGTGAGCAGGGGAGCAGCAGAGAGAGAGGGAGACACAGAACTTGAAGCAAGCTCCAGGCTCCGCTCAGCATAGAGCCTGAGGCAGGGCATGAACCCACTAACCGCAAGATCATTACAGAGCCGAAGTCAGACTCTTAACCAACTGAGCCACCCAGGACCCCCTAACAAGATATTATTGGAACTCCTAATACTAAATACTAAAGAGGAAATACTAAAAAGGAGACTTGGTAAAGTTTCTTCCACTGTAAAGCAAAATAACAGGAAGTAAGGAAACCATGAAGATAGTTTTAAATTGTAGGGTAATAGCTTTGTGTTTAGCAGATAAGATTTGCCTTTCCTGGTAATTGATGAGTAGTTAATTTGTTAGCTGCAGGGTATCACGTTGGTTAAGAGCAAGAGCTTTGTTTAGAAGTACTTGGTACCTGTGGCACTTGAGTTTTCTCCTGTGAAAATTAGAGATTGATAGTAACTATCCCATAGATATATTGTGAGGAGTACTAAATCATTTAAGGTGCTAAGAAGAGCCCCTAATATGAAATAATTGCTAAGTAAGTGTTACTGGTTATAGGGATCTAAAACCCTGGCTTTGAATAAAAACACTTCTAATGAAGTACTAATGGTGCAAAACAATCCTAACAGTTATCTTTAAACAATGGGAGCAGTGCCCAGCACAGTATTTTGCTTTAGTAGGCACTCTATAAATATTTGTTGAATAAATAAATGTAACTTCTTTCACTTGATTTTATTAGTCTCTGAGTAGTTTAACATTACTTCACATATTTCTATTTGTTTTCAGAAAATTAAAAGGAAAAGTACATCCGTAGGGTGATAATATGGGTGAATCTCAGGTAATGGGTTCAAGAATAAAAGAAACTTCTATGTACTTAAATATATAGAGTTTCAATAGGGGAATATGGGGCTACTAATTTGTATTTTAAAGAATAATTATGGAGGAGAGGAGTCTGGGAAAATGACAGAGTAGGAAATGATGAAGTTTTGGGGTGATGGTGGGGTGGTCTGGAGCCAAAGGCCAAGAAAGAATTCTTGAAGATGTCTTTGGTGCAAAAAGGTGATTTTATTAAAGCACGGGGACAGGACCCATGGGCAGAAAGAACTGCATTGGGGCTGTGATGGGTAACTGATTATATACCCTCAGGGTGGAAGGGGGTTAAAGATAGAATAAGTCTCTAGGTATTTTGAAAGCAAGGTTTCTGGGACCTTGAGGGGCCAGTTGCTGTTAGGAAAATGCCATTTATTATAATTTAGTAAAACTTCAGTCATGAGACCTTTCAGATGTATATCAGAGGGCCTTAAGCTTGGAGTATGATTGCTGGCATATATCTTGGGGGAGCTGAGATAAAGTTTCCAAAGGAATTTTCATAGGCTAAAGTAGACTTATAGGACCTTGGGGGTCAGGATAATGTTAAGCCAAGATTCCCTTTTGCCCCTAGCAAAGTGTTATCATCAGGCAGCTGAGCTCCTAGAAGGAGGTCACTGCCACTTTCAAGGACTTGTCACTGGGCTGTAGGCAGTAAGGGAATTAAATTTTTCATTTGCCTTTGTTTCCCATATCATCATGGGAAGCACTTAAACCCCTTTCCTTTCTTCTTAGGTTGCCAGGAGTGTCCAAGGAATATCACACATATCCCAACTGGGGTGGGGGAATACTGTTAGCTTGTACTTTTCCCTCAGCTTGCCTTATGCTCCCTTATCAGGAAGCATGAAGAATCTGTTCCCCAACCTAGACAGGGATTACACTAGACAAAACTGTCTGATGTAATGGTTTTTGGAACTCTGGATTTTCTTGAAGGCTTGCATTTTCCAGAGGAAGACTTGAGGGATAAATCGCAGTTAATTTCTGTCAATTTCAGCTTCTAGCACAGTAGCAGTTACCCATTTGTTATCCCCAGCCACGTGGCAGGCAGCTGTACATGGGTCCTGGAGCATCTTGTACACAGCTTGCACAAGTCGAGTGGACAAAAAGGACCCTGTCTTCCAAATATCAGGAATCTGTGCTGATTGCCAATTCCTGCTTGGGATCACAGAATTGCAGAGTTGAGTAGTCATTGTTGTCGCATGTTTCCCATTGTTGCAAGTCCCTCCCCATACAGCTGAAGTGACTTCCAGGGGATTTGAAGTGACAACTCCCCACTCCACTCCTACTTCATTTTTCTGCTTTTCTCCATTTTGCAGTCAGACACTAAGGACCAGGGCATTGAAAAACAACTCCACACATGGGGAAAATTAGAAAGTGACCATGCGTGCCCAGGGAAAGGCTCAGAAAAGACCACTTGCTAGAACCTTAGGTTTACACCTCAGGCTGATCCTGGCACAGAGATAGCCTACAGTAATCAGAAAAACAAAAACAATAAACAAAAAGAATAATGAGACACAGGATACCCCAGGCAAAGGAGAGAATCTGATTTCTAGAATTACTACATTATTAGATTCAGATGTTCAGTTTTCAGTGTAAAAGGTCACAAAGCATACAAAGAAACCTGAAAGTGTGGCCTATTCAAAGGAAAAAAAAATCAACAGAAACTGTCCCTTAAAAAGCCCTAAAGGCAGATATATTAAACAAAGACTATAGACCAGTTGCCTTAAAGATGCTCAGAGAACTAAAGGAAGATGTGGAGAAAGTCAAAAGCCAATGTATAAACAAAATGTTACTCTTCAATCATATATTTCACTCTATTTCATTGGTATGATATGGTGTTCTTTTCATTGCTTTGTGAGTAGTTTATAATTTTAGTTTTGATTTCTTCTTTGATTTAAGGGTTATTTATAAGTGGGTTTCTTAATTTCTTTGCTGCCTAGTTGTCCTTGTACTGCTAATTTTTCATGGTAGAACAATAGGTTGCTCATCATATTCCTTGAGATTCTGCCATAAATAATGCAGTACACACTAAGATGAAAGAAAACCTAATCCTTAGCATTACCCCAATACTTAAGTCTTATCTCCCAATGTATCTGATTTTCCAAATTCCATCTGAATAGCCATGTATTTTCGTTACTCCAAGCTTTACATGTGTTGTTTATCCAACCTAGACAATCATCCCCATCATGAAAATCCTTGTCTTTTTATTTATTTATTTATTTTGAGAGACAGAAAGCATGCAGGCGAGCAGGGGAGGGGCAGAGAGAGAGAGGGAAAGAATCCCAAGCAGGCTTCATGCTGTCAGCTCAGAGTCTGATGTAGGGCTTGATCCCACAAACTGTGAGAGCATGATCTGAGCTGAAATCAGGAGTCAAATGCTTAACCAACTGAACTGCCCAGGCACTTCTGAAAGTCCTTTTGTCTTGAAACTCAGTTCAGATGTTCCCTACTTCATAAAGTCTTTCCAGGTTCTTCAGCCAGCATTCCCTTTGCTTTTTAGGTTCTGTTGAATGTCTTCATTTTGCCCTTCAAGATGAACTCTTCAGGGGCGCCCGGGTGGCTCAGTCGGTTGAGCGTCCGACTTCGGCTCTGGTCACGATCTCACAGTTTGTGAGTTCGAGCCTCGTGTCGGGCTCTGCGCTGACAGCTCAGAGCCTGGAGCCTGGTTCGGATTCTGTGTTTCCCTCTCTCTCTGTCCCATCCCCACTCATGCTCTGTCTCTCTCTGTCTTAAAAATAAATAAAACATTAAAAAAATTAAAAAAAAATTAAAAACCATTAAAAAAATTTCCATCTTATTTTTTGCCCCAAGGGTGACCTGTTGCACTAAAAAATGGACTCTCTTAACCTCTGGCTTGAGGTTGGCATTGGACAATGGAAAGCCCTAGCAGGAAATCAGAGGGGAGATCCTTTCCATAGGGTTGTCTTGGTCAGGCCTCGTATGTTTTTGGTTTTGGCCAGGGAGAGGGCCGGTGTCTTCATCATCTTTATATTTTTTGGAAGTAGAATTGTCATAAAATAGTTTATTAGTATCAGATATATACCATAGTGATTTGACAATTATATACATTATGAAATGCTCACCACCATAAGTATAATTACTATCTGTCGCCTTATAAAGTTATTACAGTATTACTGACTATATTCCCTGTGCTGTAATTTTCATCCCTGTAGCTTATTTTATAACTGGAAATTTGTATCTCTTACATCTCCTCACTTATTCCAACCATCTCCTAAACCCCCTTCCTTCTGACAACTACCAGTTCTGTTTTATGAGTCTGTTTCTGTTTTTTGTTTGTTCATTTGTTTTGTTTCTTAGATTTCACATATGATTGAAATCATACGGTATTTGCCTTTTCCTGTCTGACTTAGTTCATTTAGCAAAATACCTTCCAGGTCTATTCATGATGCTGCAAATGGCAAGATTTCATTCTTTTTTATGGCTGAGTAATATTCCATTGTATAATGTATATCATGTATTGATTGATTGATTGACAGGCATGGGTTACGTCCATATCTTGGCTATTGTAAATAATGCTGCAGTGAACATAAATGTTTATTTATCTCTTTGAGTTTGATATTTTCATTTTTATGGGTAAATACACAGAAGTGGAATTACAGGGTCATATGGCATTTTTCTATTTTTAATATTTTGAGAAACTCCATACCTTTTTGCACAGGGGCTCCACACATATTCCCACCAGCAGTGCACTACACATCCTTTTTTCCACATCCTCACCAAAACTTATTATTTCTTGTCTTTTTGATACTAGCCATACTGACTGGTTTGAGGTGATAACTCACTGTGGTTTTGATTTGCACTTCCTCCATGATTAATCATGTTGAGCATCTCTGGTCATTTTTAGGTTTCTTTTGGAACTAGGTCTATTCAGGTCCTTGGCCTGTTTTTGATTGGATTATTTGCTTTTTTGACATTGAGTTGTATATATTTTTATGTATTTTGGGTATTAACCCCTTATCAGATATAGTATTTGGAAATATCTTCTGTTCAGTAGCCTTTTCATTTTGCTGATATTTATTTTGCTATGCAAAAGCTTTTAAGTTTAAAGTAGTCCCAATTTTTTAGTTTTGCTTTTGTTTCCTTTGCTTGAGGAGACAGATATAGAAAACTTGCTGAGGCAAGTTTTTGAGAGAGCGAGAGAGAGAGAGAGAGCGAGTGAGTGCATGTGTGTAGAAGGGGCAGAGAGAGAGGGGAATAGAGGATCTGAAGTGGGTTCCATGCTGACAGCAGAGAGCCTGATGCAGGGCTTGAACCCACAAACTGGGAGATCATGATCTGAGCTGATGTCAGATGCTCAACTGACTGAGCCACCCAGGTACCCCACTGCCTGTGTTTTCTTTTAGTAGTCTTATGGTTTCAGGTCTTATATTTAGGTCTTTAACCCATTTTGAGTTTATTTTTTTGTGTATGGTGTCAGAAAGTTGTCCAGTTTCAAAAGAGGAACCCTTTTACATTGCTGGTGGGAATGCAAACTGGTGCAGCCACTCTGGAGAAACAAGTTCTTCCAAAAATTAAAACTAGCACTACTCTATGACCCAGCAATTGCACTACTAGGTATTTACTCAAGGGATACAGATGTGCTATTTTGAAGGGGCACATGCACCCCAATGTTCATAGCAGCATTATTGACAGTAGCCAAAGTATGAAATTTATTGTCAAATTGGTTTCCATGCAACACACAGTGCTCATCCCAACAGGTACCCTCTTCAATACCCATCACCCACCCTTCCCCACCTCCCACCCCTCATCAACCCTCATTTTGTTCTCAGTTTTTAGAGTCTCTTATGGTTTGGCTCCCTCCCTCGCTAACCTTTTTTTTTTCCTTCCCCTCCCCCATGGTCTTCTGTTAAGTTTCTCAGGATCCACATAAGAGTGAAAACATATGGTATCTGTCTTTCTCTGTATGACTTATTTCACTTAGCATAACACCCCAAAGTATGGAAAGAGCCCAAATGTCCATCGATGGATGAATGGATAAAGAAGATGTGGTATCTATATACAATGGAGTATTCCTCGACAATCAAAAAGAATGAAATCTTGCCATTTACAACAACATGGATGGAACTAGAGGGTATTATGCTAAGAAATTAGAGAAAGACAAATATGACTTCATTCATACGTGGAATTTAAGATACAAAACAGGTGAACATAAGGGAAGGGAAGCAAACATAATATAAAAACAGGGAGGGGGACAAACCATAAGAGACTCTTAAATAGAACAAACTGAGGGTTGCCGGAGGGGTTATGCGTGGGGGGATGGGCTAAATGAACAAGAAACATTAAAGAAGACAGTTGTTGGGATGAGCACTGGGTGTTATACGTAGAGGATGAATCACTGGATTCTACTCCTGAAATCATTATTGCACTGTATGCTAACTAACTTGGATGTAAATTTAAAAAAAATTTGGAATTAAAAAATTATTAAAAAAAGAAAGTGGTCCAGTTTCATTCTTCTGCATGTAGCCATCCATCTGGTCTAATGTGTTATGCAAGTCCGCTGTTTTCTTACTGATTTTCTGTTTGTATGGTCTGTCCATTGATGTAAATCAGGTGTTATAATTTCCTACTATTAGCATATTACTGTCAACTTCTCCCTTTATGTCTGCTGCTATTTGTGTTATATATTTAGATGCACCTGTGCATAGATGTTTATAAGTGTTATATCCTCTTATTTTATTGATCCCTTTATCATTATGTAATGCAGTTCTTTGTGTATTGTTAGTCTTTAAGTCTTTTTTTGTCTGATGTAAGTATTGCTACCCCAGCTTTTTTTTTTTTTTTTTTTTAACTAGTCTTCATGCCCAGCATGGAGCCCAGTGCAGGACTTGAACTCACAGCCCTGAGATCAAGACCTGAGCTGAGATCAAGAGTCGAAATCTTAACTGACTGACCCACCCAGGTGCCCCTCTTCTCCTGCTCTTAAGATTGTCTTTTTATGTTTAATTTTTTGCATAAAAAATTTTTTTTTTACTGTTTATTTGTTTTTGAGAGAGAGAGAGACAGAGCATGAGCAGGGGAGGGGCAGAGAGAGAGGGAGACACAGAATCCAAAGCAGGTTCCAGGCTCTGAGCTGTCAGCACAGATCCCAACGCGGGGCTCGAACTCAGACTAGGAGATCATGACCTGGGCCAAAGTCAGAGGCTCAACCTACTGAGCCACCCAGGCACCCCTAATTTTTTACATTTTAATTATATGTCTCTTGGTGTGGACCTCCTTGAGTTCATCTTGTTTCAGGCTCTCTTTGCCTCTGAGACCTAGATGTCTGTTTTCTTATCCAGGTTAGGGAAGTTTTCAGCTGTTATTTCTTCAAATAAATTTTCTGTCCCTTTTTCTCTCTCTCTTCTTCTCAGCCTCATATAATGTGAATGTTAGTATGCTTGATGTTGTTTCAGAATTCCCTTAACCTATTCTTAGGTGCTTTTTAAAAATCTGTTTCATTGATGAGGAAACTGAGGTAAGGTTACTTGCCCAAGGAGCCAGGCTTTGAACCTAGAAAGTTCCAAAGCCTGTGTTCTTTTTTTTTTTTTTTTAATATTTTTTTTAAATGTTTGTTTATTTTTGAGAGAGAGACACAGAACATGAGCAGAGGAGGGGCAGAGAGAGAGAGGGAGACACAGAATCTGAAGCAGCCTCTAGGCTCTGAGCTGTCAGCACAGAACCCAATGTGGGGCTCGAACTCACAAACTGTGAGATTGTGACCTGAGCCAAAGTTGGATGCTCAACTGACTGAGCCACCCAGGCACTTCCCAAAGCCTGTGTTCTTAATAATTAAACTATAGGTAGCTGTTTAGAGGAAGAGAAATCATTTTAAGAAGTTTCCCTAATGTTAGGCCCTACTAAAAAATATATTTTACATGAATCCTCTCTCTTTAAATAACAAGCTCCAACCCTACTTTTCTATACTACTACCACAAGTTTGGAGAGAGGATGGGTAAATAGATCCACAAATAGTATCAACCTTACCTCAACCTTTATGTGTGATAAGAAGTGTAAATACAGCTCTTTTTTTTTTAAGTTTCTATTTTCATTCTAGTTAGTTAACATAAAGTATTATATTAGTTTCAGGGGTACAATATAGTGATTGAACAATTCCATATGTCACTACTCTGGGTTATTTTTTTTTTAATTTCTTTTTAAGTTTTATTTATTTAAGTTATTTCTACACCCAATATGGGGCTTGAACTTACAACCCTGAAGTTAGGAGTCACGTGCTCTTCCAACTGAGCCAACCTGGCACCCCAGGGTTATTTTTTTTAAGTTTATTTATTTATTTTGAGAGAGAGAGAGAGAGAGAGAGGAAGAGGGAGGGAGACTCCGAGAGAATCCCAAGTAGGCTGTGCACCATCTACGTGGAGCCTGATGTAGGGCTCAAACTTCCGAACCACGAGATCATGACCTGAGCCCAAGTTAAGAGTTGGACACTTAACTGACTGAGCCTCCCAGTCACCCCACCCCTGGGTTTTTTTAATCCAAAACACTATAAAGTGTTTCAAGTACACATGACTATCAATTCCCTATGATTTTACAAGAACAAATTCAGTTTCAGAAAAAGTTTGCTAGGGAAAATTTATTCATTCAAATGTGTTTTAACACACTTACTGTGTGTTGGGCACAAGGCTAGACACTGAAAATTTTATAACTGGAGTTGGTGGGCAGGGCCGCAGTCTGACCTGATGTCTGCCCCCAGCCCACCGCTGGGGCCACAGTCAGACTGGTGTGTGCCTTCTCTTCCCCTCTCCTAGGGGCGGGATTCACTGTGGGGTGGCGTGGCCCGTCTGGGCTACTTGCACACTGCCAGGCTTGTGGTGCTGGGGATCTGGCGTATTAGCTGGGGTGGGTAGGCAAGGTGCACGGGGGCAGGAGGGGCAGGCTTAGCTCGCTTCTCCTTAGGTGATCCACTTCAGGAGGGGCCCCTCTTCCGTGGGCCTCTCGTCTGCGCTTGGCTCCGGAGACTCCGTTCTGCTAATCCTCTGGCGGTTTTCTGGGTTATTTAGGCAGGTGTAGGTGGAATCTAAGTGATCAGCAGGACGCGCGGTGAGCCCAGCGTCCTCCTACGCCGCCATCTTCCCTCTCCGACATTGAAAATTTTAAAATGATATGGTCCCTCAATATGCTATGGGAAGGACTATAGTGACATGCTTTTTACTTTTGTTGTTACAGGTGTTCCAAGATTTGGGAACCGAAGTACTGTCTGGAGCTGCCAAAGGCTACAACATATGCCTTTTTGCCTATGGGCAGACAGGCTCTGGGAAGACATATACCATGCTGGGGACCCCAGTGAGTGTTGGTATTGAAATATATCTCTTTCTGTTGCCACAGCAAGCCTGAATCTCAAATGTCCTTGCTACGGAGAGCTAGAATATGAATTTAGCAGTCAAGTTTAATAAGATTTAATGGGCTCTCTTCTGTATTAAGATTGGGTTTCTTAGCACTTTAATTGAAAAGTGAACTTTGAATAATTAGCCCTTCCTTATTAAACCCTGAAGAACCTTAGAATTTTACAACTCCCTTTGATGAAGCAGACCTTGTCAGTGCTGAATTTCTCATATCATTTCCAAGTTCGTCACTTGAAGCTTTTTAACACCTTAGGAGTGGATGAGACAGACTGAATCTTAAGTGCTGCCTAGGGCTGTGCAGAAATGGGGCTATGTGTTCCATCTGAGTGTTGGAGAGAAGCAGGAGGACCAGCTGCTGGGATGGAACTTTCAGAAATATGAAGGACTTTTGAGAACCTTCCTTTGTCATGGAAAATTGGGAGGGTAGAGGTCCTTTTTTTTTTTTTTTTTTTTTTTTTTAAATTTTTTTTTAACGTTTATTTATTTTTGAGACAGAGAGAGACAGAGCATGAACGGGGGAGGGGCAGAGAGAGAGGGAGACACAGAATCGGAAGCAGGCTCCAGGCTCTGAGCCATCAGCCCAGAGCCCGACGCGGGGCTCGAACTCACGGACCGCGAGATCGTGACCTGAGCTGAAGTCGGACGCTCAACCGACTGAGCCACCCAGGCGCCCCGGGAGGGTAGAGGTCCTTAAGCACACCTCTTTGTTTTATGTTTAGGAGTACCTTGGTTAGTTGAACTGGTGGGGCAGGTGGCAAATAACACTACACATGGACATTATCTGGGACATTATTCCTTCTGAAAGATTACCCGCCAGGGGTGTCTGGGTGGCTCAGTTGGTTGAGCATCTGACTTTCGCTGAGGTTATGATCTCACAGTTCGTGAGTTTGAGCCCCATGTCGGGCTTTGCACTGACAGCACAGAACCTGCTTCAGATTCTCTGTCGCCCTCTCTCTCTGCCCCTCCCCCTCTCTCATGAGCACGCTCTCTGAAAAATAAACATTATTTCTTATACCGTACACAAAAATAAACTCGAAATGGATAAAAGACCTAAACATAAGAGAAAGCCATCAAAATCCTTGAGGAGAAAGCAGGCAAAAACCTCTTTGACCTTGGCCACAGCAACTTCTTACTCAACACGTCTTGGAGGCAAGGGAAACAGAAGCAAAAATGAACTCTTGGGACCACATCAAGATAAAAAAACTTCTGCATGGGAAGGAAACAGCAAGACTAAAAGGCAACCAACAGAATGGGAGAAGATATTTGCAAGTTACATATCAGGTAAAGGGTTAGTATCTAAAATCTATAAAGAATTTATCAAACTCAACACCCCAAAAAAACAAATAATCCAGTGAAGAAATGGGCAAAAGACATGACACTTTTCCAAAGAAGACATCCAGATGGCCAACAAATACATGAAAAAATGCTCAACATCACTCATCATTAGGGAAATGCAGATCAAAACCACAATGAGATACCACCTCACACCAGTCAGAATGGCTGAAATTAACAACTCAGGCAACAACAGATGTTGGTGAGGATGCAGATAAAAAGGAATCCTTTTGGACTGCTGATGGGAATGTAAACTGGTGTAGCCACTCTGGAAAATAGTATGGAGGTTCCTCAAAAAAATTAATAGAATTACCCTGTGACCCAGCAATTGCAGTACTACGTATTTATCCAAAGGATACATGTGTGCTGTTTCAAAGGGGCACATGCACCCCAATGTTTATGGGAGCACCATCGATAATACCCAAAGTATGGTAAGAGCCCAAATGTCATTGACAGATGAATGGATAAAGAAGATGTGTGTGTGGATATATATATATATATATCCACACACACATACATACCACACACGCACACGATGGAATATTCCTTGGCAATCAAAAAGAATGAAATCTTGCCATTTGCAACAATGTGGATGGAACTAGAAGGTATACTAAGCAAAATTAGAGAAAGACAGATATCATATGACTTCACTCATGTGGAATTTAAGATACAAAACAGATGAACATAAGGGAATGGAAGCAAAAATAATATAAAAACAGGGAGGGGGACAAACCATAAGAGACTCTTAAATATAGAGAACAAACTGAGGGTTGCCAGAGGGGTTGTGCGTGCGGGGATGGGCTAAATGAACAAGAGGCATTAAAGAAGACAATTGTTGGGATGAGCACTGGGTGTTATACGTAGAGGATGAATCACTGGATTCTACTCCTGAAATCATTATTGCACTGTATGCTAACCAACTTGGATGTAAATTTTAAAAAAGAAATTAAAAAAAAAATCCAGCTACCATTTTTTTTGTGGAAATTGGGAAGCTAATCTTAAAATGCATATGCAAATTAAAGGGTCTCAGGACGTCCAAAACAATTTTGAAAAAGAACAAATTTGGAGGTTTCATACTCCTTGACTTCATCATTTACTAGAAAGATAAACTAAATAAGATTGTGTGGACCTTTTATAAGGATTGACATATAAATCAATGGAAGAAAATAGAAAAACAAACTCTTAAACTTTCCACAAGTGTGCCAAGACAATTCAATGGGCAAAGAATAGTATTTTCAAAAAATGTTGCTGGGACAACTAGATACACTCATGCAAATGAAAGATGCTAGAACTCTACCTCATAACTACAAATAATTCAACATCATTCATAGATCTAAATTTAAGCGTTAAAATTGTAGGGTTTTTTTGGAAAACAAAACAAAATAGAAGTAAATCATTGTGACGTTGAATTAGTCAATGACTTTAGATATACTGCACCAAAATCACAAGTGGCAAGAAAAAAACCCCCAGATAAATTGGACTTCCTTAAAATTAAACATTTTTGTGCTAAAAATAATAAAGTAGAAAGACAACCTAAAAAAAAAAAAAATTAAAAAAAAAAGATTACCCCTGCTGCCTTGGGCTCAGCTCATTGCTACTATGTCTGTGGTTTAGTGTGACTTTATATATTTGAAATTAAGAGAAAATGCTGACTACACCACGGGTATAAAAGCTTTAACCTACATACATGTTAACAATGGGTCTAAAATGAAAAAAGAAGCTACTTTTCCCTAAATGTGTGCTTTATTTTATTTTATTTTTTAATTTATTTATTTTGAGAGAGAGAGAGTGTGGGAGGATGGGCAGTGAGAGAGGAAGAGAGAATTTCAAGCAGGCTCTGCACTGTCAATGAAGAGCCCATCGTGGGGCTGGATCCCACGAACTGGGAGATCATTACCTGAGCCGAAATCAAGATTCAGATGCTTAGCCCATTGAGTCATCCAGACCCCCATGTGTATTTTATTTTATTTTTTAATTTTTTTAATGTTTATTTTTGAGAGAGAGAGAGAGCTCAAGCAGGGGAGGGGCAGAGAGAGAGGGAGACAGGATTCGAAGTGGGCTTTGCACTGAAAGCAGTGAGCCCAATGTGGGGCATGAACTCACAAACTGTGAGGTCATGACCTGAGCCAAAGTTTTCATTCAACCAACTGAGCCACCCAGGCGCCCCCTAAATGTATATGTATAGTTCTCTATGTGTAGGGATAGAAGTGTTTTGGGAGGGCCTGCCGTGGTAAATAGGTTTATCCAAGAAGGATGTAATCTTTATTGCATGAAAGCAGGTACCTGTGTTTGTTAGCTTCTCCACTCTTCCTTCTTACGGTGGTGATCTGCCTCTCAGCTGGTACATTCCTCCCGTGAGTGTCTCCTGAGAGCACAGGCAAATAGAATCTTCTACATACTTCCAGTGAACCTGCCTAAAACGAAGAGGTAGCACAGGGAACCCATGTGCCCATCCCCCTGCCAACCTTGGTTCCTGGTTGTTGTGGGAGAGCTTCACTGTAAGTGAACAGTAATGCTTTCCTTTCTTCTCTTCTCTAGGCCTCTGTTGGGTTGACGCCACGGATATGTGAGGTATAGATTCTATTTTGACTAGATCCTCTCAAAGTACACCTCCTTTGTACACTCCCTTCAGTGAACTCCAACCCTCTGGTTTGTGCAGGGTCTCTTCATCAGGGAGGAAGACTATGCCCCACTGCCTTCCTCTTGTAGGATAAAAGTAAGGTAAGAACCTGTCAGGCCCTAGGGCCTAAGATATTTCCGTTTCTACTCCAAATTGTAGCATGTTCAGCTGTCCTCTCTTTGCTTCAAGAGTCATCTAGAGGGATGGAGAAAAGTCACAGCAGAAATATTTTGCAGTATAGAGTGATGAGAAACATACTTAGATCTTTGGGTTGTAGGAATCTTAATTCCTATCCCCAGGCTTAAACAGGTGTTTCCTGTGGACCAGCTTGCCCTGGCTATCTGGGTTCCTTTTCTTCACTTTCCTTACAGTTTAACACCAGCTGTTGGAATTTCTCTTGCAGCTCCAGTAGGTTGTTCTTTGGGTCAGTAGTTCCTAAGCTCTAGTTCCAAGACAGTGCTGATTACTCCCATATGAAGTTTTAACCAGCCTGTAGCGAAAATGTTGGTGCAAGGTTACCAATTGCCCTTAATTTTTGGTATTCTGTTTTTTTGGTGTTCAATGTCCTTTTTAAAAAACATGAGACATAATTCATATACCATAAAATTCATGCCTCCAAAGTGTATAGTTCAGTGATCTTTTTTTTATATTTACAAGGTTGTGCAGTCATCCTTACTAATTCCAGAACATTTCATCATCCCAAAAAGAATAAATGCCCTTTTTAAAAATTAAGTGATAGTGAACATTATTTATACATTTTTTTAAGTTTCAAAGTAAGATTTTTAGACATGTATATGTGTGTCTGTGAACATGTACATATTTATTGGCCATGAAATCTGGGAACCACTACTCTGAGAGACATCTGGGATTCCTGTGTCCAAATCTGGGAAGGTTAAGAAGAAACAGTTTATAAGAATGTGCATAGTGTTCAGCTCTGATCTGGAGCCTTTTTTTCTGGTCACTGGCTTCACAGGCAAACATCTGTGTTCTGATGAGGAAGACCTTTCTGTGAGGTTTGTTTTCTTTTCTTTTTTTTTTTAATTTAATTTTTTATTTATTAAAATTTACATCCAAATTATGTTTTCTTATTTAACAAAATCTTTGCTGATTTTAATTAAGAGTTGTAGCTATTTTGTTATTATTTTAAAGATTTTATTTTTAAATAATCTGTACATCCAGCGTGAGGCTTGAACTCACAACCCCAAGATCAAGAGTTGTATGCTCCACCAGCTGAGCCAGCCAGATGCCCAGCTATGTTGTTATTTTGAAAAGGAATGAAATGCTAGTAGATACCTATAAGATACAGCATATGTTAACCAGAATTGCTGTGTATAAAACAGGTGAAATGAGAATTGTCCTACTTAAATTAGGGGTAGGGACCAGAATCTTATTCATTTAACTGTCCTCATTGCTCAACACTGGCTCTCAAGATGCCATCACAGAATAATAAGAGCTCAAAGATCATATTTGAAAATCACTTAAGAAATAAGCCTTTAGACTTTGCGGTATGGTGGCCTGATCAAGATAAAGGCTGGTGGCAGCATCCTAAAACCATGCTGAAATAGCCTCTTGAAGGCTAAATTTGAGTCAGCGCTGACATTGTAAACCTAAGACTGTCAAGTGATGACAGCTAACGCTAGCAGCACAATTGTGCACATGTAGAAAGAGACTCAGTGGGGCTCCTTGGCATGGCCAAGGTCTTAGAGTGTCAGAGGTAGAACTGGATCAAGAATTAGAACCTTCTGATTCTTGGCTTAGTGTTTCCCCTACTTTTTTCCAAATCTAATATGTTGCCTTTTTTTCACAATGTAATTTTGAAAAGATGTCCCCATTTTTCAAAATGTAATTACGTGCCTTGTTCTACATGTCTTTAGTTTTCTGGAAATCTATAATGAACGAGTGCGGGATCTGCTGAAGCAATCTGATCAAAAAAAGTCCTACAGTCTGCGGGTCAGGGAGCACCCAGAGATGGGGCCCTATGTACAAGGTGAGCCACTGTGGTCCTGGAAGTCTGAGACCAAACTGAATTCTGAGAAGCTTTCCTAATGGTCACTGATTCATATAACAGATGTATAGTGAATACTTACTATGTGCCACCTGCTGTACTAGATGCTGGATATATAGCAATAAACAAAAAAGACAATCCTGCCCTCAGAGGCAGGCTTACAATCTTGTGGGGGGTGAGGCAGAAAACAAACAATTAAAGTAGTGATAAAAAGCTAATAAAAAATAAATAGATGTCATGATGGAAAAGAGCATTGGGCAGTGTAGGCAGTCCATCTGCATAGCGTGGTCAGGAAACACTTATGTGAGGAGATTCAGAAGCCAGTCACGTGAAGAATGGTGTAGCAAGGGGAAGAGTGACTCAGGTAGAAGGAGCACCGTGAGCAAAAGCCCTGAGAGAAGGGCTGGGTGATTACAAGGAGACCGATATGTCTAAAGCATGGTGGATGAGAGGGAAAGTGGCATGGTATAAGGTTGGGTCTGTGGTGCCAGGTCCAGCAGGGCCTGGACTGACTCCCAGGTCAGGCATTCTCCTTTTCTGAGTACTTTGTCTTCCACTGGTGGTGATAGGGAAATGAGGAGATGTCACACATAGCATGGGTCAGAACTGCTTCCTCATTGAGTGCTGATACTTGGTGTTTGGTACCATTTGTCTTATTCCATTAGGCTAGGTCTTAATATTAAGTAGAAACAGTTGTGTTCTTTTGTGGAGGAAGTTTTTACCCTTTCAGGCCGCTATAAAAAAATAACACTCAAATTCTCTGCTCCTATTCCTTCAGAGATATGCTAATTTAAATCCTGACAAAAGAGAGTTATATCAGACATCAAGAGTTGGTCTCTTCTTTGACCAGGGCATGACCGGTGGAGGTGTACCAGTCACTGATTCTGCTACCTTTGTCTTTTCCCAAATGTTCCATCATAAACAGCAGCCTGGAAACAACAAAAATGCCATTTGCTTTCCCAAGAGCCAGTGGAGTTTACTCTGTAAAACTGTGTGGATATGTATTTCTGTGTAAAACAATACTTTGAGGGCAGACCAGGAGTTGATGCAGTAGTGTCACAGTTTCTCACCTTTGTGTTTTATTTTAATGTGTGTGTGTGTGTGTGTGTGTGTGTGTGTGTGTGTGTGTGGTGGGGAAGTAGAGGAAACCTCAGACACAGTCCAGGTGTTCCCATTGCACAAAGGCTAAAATGAAGCTACAAGAAGCTAGGGGATATTCCCAAATCACACAGCTCACTGGGGCATGGTTGGAACTGGGAACATTGCCTAGAATAGGAGGAGATGAGTGGGACAGAATCCTGTACATCAGGGAGACCTGTGATCATAGATTCTTTGATTGGCATTGCACCTGAAACCCGGAGAAGGTAGGAACTTATGCATAGTCATTCAGCTTGGGTCATATACCCAAGGTCAGTGACAGGAACTGGACTGAAATCTCAGGGCTCTTTTGGATACCTTCATGGAGTGAACCCTCAGGGGGAGGGGGGATGGTTGGTAGGAAATAATTCTAACCCAGCAAAAAGTCTCTTAGCTCCTTTGGGTTACATGTTTCTTTTTTTTTTTTTTTTTTAATTTTTTTTTTTTTTTAACGTTTATTTATTTTTGAGACAGAGAGAGACAGAGCATGAACGGGTTAGGGGCAGAGAGAGAGGGAGACACAGAATCTGAAACAGGCTCCAGGCTCTGAGCTGTCAGCACAGAGCCCGATGCGGGGTTTGAACTCACGGACCGTGAGATCATGACCCGAGCCGAAGTCGGATGCTTAACCGACTGAGCCACCCAGGCGCCCCTCCTTTGGGTTACATGTTTCTTAAAGTTGATTGGCATTTTCTCAAATCATGACAAATAAAGGTCAACATTCCTCCCATTTCTCAATGAAGGAGCCTTGAACTTAAGTTGTACAGAACCAGCCTTGGAAGCTAAGACTCTGAATAGTCACACTGAATTATTATTCCCCTTACTACTCTCTGATGGCATTACAGCAAACTTTTTACTTTTAGTTTTTTAAACATTTGCTTTCTTCATTTATTTACATTATCTGCCTACCTGCCTGCCTATATACGTGTCTGTGTACCTCCATCTTTGGGCTCATACATTCTGTGAATGTGATTCCAAAGTGGAAAGTGGTTTCTGCTTTGAAACCAATTCTCTGGGAATTTATTGAGTACCTACTAGATGCCTATACTATTCAGGGTGCCATAGGAAATATGAAAATATAAGAACTTACACTTCTAGTTCAGAATTGTGAGCTGAAACTTGAGAGTTGTCTAAATCAAAGGAAAGGAAGGGGGTAGCCCATTACCTTCCATTAAAAAGTTTATTAATTAGATGACAGAGTAAGTTCAAATCTGAAACGTACAAAGTTCTGCCCAAAGCACACATCAGAGGCTAGTGGTTATAGGGTCTGAAGTATTATCTAAGTGAGAAAAGGACAGTATTATGTTTTTGCCTTGGCCTTTATCTTAACATAAAGGGATAAGGTGCAAAGTAGAAGGTGTTGGAGGTAGGTAATTGGGTTTCTGAAAAAAAATTTTTTTTAATATTCTATGTGTTCAATCTACATGTTTGTTTTTTTTCTTTTTAATTCTTTTTTTAAAAAAATTTAATTCTTAAACCTTTTTTCCCCTTGCCTTTCTGCACTTACCAGGACCTCTGGTACCATATTAAATTAAAGTGCTAGCAGTTTTTAATCTTGTCCCTAGAGGAAAGCTTCAACATTTTACCATTAGGTATGATATTTGCAATAGTGTTTGTTTTTAATAAATATTCTTTATCACATACTTATAAAAATATAAAAAAAATATAGGACCAGGTTTTTTAAAAAAATTTCCAATCTATGGCAAACCAAAACCTTGATAAAGTAAAGATGAATTAGGGGTGCCTGGCTAGCTCAGTTGGAGGAGCATGCAACTCTTGATCTTGGGGCTATGAGTTTGAGCCCCACCTTGGGTGTAGAGATTAAAAATAAAATCTTAAAAAAAAAGATGAATTACTAGAAAAATGAGAAAGACATCTTGATTATAAGCTCAAATTCTTTTTACCAATTCAAAAGATATAAAATCACTTGTCATATTGTTATAAAAGTTCTTAAAACTCTCATTTCTGTTTCTATCTCATTACATACCAGTAACAATTTGAGAACTGGCCCCAGTCTTTGGACCAGCTTTGAGAAACATTGCCATAGCAGATTAAGGGAATTCTCTTTTTTTTCTAAAAGTTTTACAAGAGTTTTTTTTATTTTTTATTTTTTGAGAGGGAGAGAGAGCATGAAGGGGGGGGGGGCAGAGGGAGAGGGAGAGAGAGAGAGAGAATCCCAAGCAGGCTGTGATCCGCCAGCACAGAGCCCAATTTGGGACTTGAACCCACAAACCATAAGACCATGACCTGAGCTGAAACCGTCAGATGCTTAAACGAATGAGCCACCCAGGCACTCTTAAATTTTTTGTTTTTTAACTTTGAAACAAATTAAACTTTTTAAAAAGTTGCAAGTACAGTGTAAAGAACTTTTTTTCTTGAACCATTTGAGAGTGAATTGCGAACCTAATGACCCATCTCCCCTGATTATTTTAGGGTATTTTCCCTCCATTCCTCCAAATAGGAATGTTCTCCTGTATAATCACAGCACAACCACCGAAATCAGGAGATTAACTTTGGCATGTTACTACCATCTAATCATTAAAACCCATTTAAGTTTCCCTAACTATCCTGATAATTGCCCATTTGAGAATCACAGATTGCATTTAGTTTGTCTCTCTGGGACTCTTTAGTCTGGAAAGTTTCCTTGGTCTCTCTTTAACTTTCATGAACTTTGACAGCCATCAAGTAGTATACAGTTTTAATGTGCCCCATTACTTATGATATTTAAGGTGATATCTGCCAGCCTTTTTCACTCTGAAATTGCTATTTTCCTTTTGTGATCAACAAGTATTTGTGGGGCAGTACTGTGAAATCATGTACATATCCCATCGTCATCTAACTTTCAATTTATTTATTTCAGTTTAGATTCATGGTTTCCTATTTTATCCAATGGGTTATCTTCTTTTACTGTGATTTTTTTATTTTGATGCACTCAGGAATCCTCTTTGAGTATGCTTCTGTGACATTTTGACACATCACTGTTATTTTTTTGAGCATCTCCTTGTTTTCTAGCACAGAGATATTCCAGGCCCATCTACTTTCTTTGCCTCAGTCTTGGAATCAGCCATTTCTCCCAGGAGTCCTGTTCCTTTTTAGTGGAGAATAATATTTAGAAGCTAGGGTCTGGGTGCTATGTATGCCCAAATGTCCCTCTGAGTGGACAGAGCTAAGTAATCTGTGTTCACAACAGTACCTTTAATTGCAGTCCAACACAGCACAGTTTGTTCTGGATTTCTCTCTTTTTATATTTGTAATTCCTTTATCTAACAGGGGAGATACTTCTTTGATCTACCTTCCTACATGTGATCTGTCTCCTTGCCATTGCTGTCCTCTTTCTCATGTGGGTGTCCACCTCGTGCACATGCTGGGCTTCTTGAGTCTGCTGTTTAATGACCCTTTATCAGTTGTGGATATTTTTTAGTCGTTATTTATTCTAATATTGCTTTTTTTCCACTCTTTTCCTTCTATAACTCCACTTACAGGTATGTTAGACCATTTCCTTATCTGTGCTATGATTTTTACCCTCTTGTCTATATTTTTTATATTTTGTCTTTCTGTGCTTTATTTTGGGTATATATGATTCTGACCTATGTTTCTACTCACTTTTTTTTTCAGTTGTATCTAACCTGCTATTAAGCTTAGATATTGAATTCTTATTTTCACTGTAGTACTTTTTATTTCCCAAATCTCCATTTGATCCTTTCATTACAATTTCCAGTTTTCTGTGAAGTTTTATAATCTTGCTTTTAGTTCCTTGAAAATAGTAAGCAGAGTTACTTTAAAGTTACCATAACCCCAAGGTCTGAATTTTTCTTGCATTTATATTGCCTATTATTTTTTTTAATTTTTATTTAAAAAAATTCTTTTATGCCAATACCATGCTGTCTTGATGATTACAGCTTTGTAGTAGAGGCTAAAGTCTGGGATTGTGATGCCTCCTGCTTTGGTCTTCTTCAATATTAATTTGGCCATCTGGGGTCTTTTGTGGTTCTATACAAATTTTAGGATTGCTTCTGCTTCGAGAAGAATGCTGGTGCTAGTTTGATTGGGATTGCATTGAATGTGTAGATACCTTTGGGTAGTAGTGACATTTTAACAATATTTATTCTTCCAGTCCATGAGCACAGAATGTTTTTCCATTTCTTTGTATCTTCAATTTCTTTCATAAGCTTTCTATAGTTTTCAGCATACAGATCTTTTACATCTTTGGTTAGGTTTATTCCTAGGTATTTTATGCTTCTTGGTGCAATTGTGAATGGGATCAGTTTCTTTATTTGTCTTTCTGTTGCTTCATTATTAGTGTATAAGAATGCAGCTGATTTCTGTACATTAATTTTGTTTCCTGCGACTTTGCTGAATTTATGTATCAGTTCTAGCAGACTTGGTGGAGTCTATTGGGTTTTCCATGTAGTAGTATGTCATCTGCAAAAAGTGAAAGCTTGACTTGATCTTTGCCAATTTTGATGCCTTTGATTTCCTTTTGTTGTCTGATTGCTGATGTTAGAACTTCCAACACTATGTTTAACAACGATGGTGAGAGTGGACATCCCTGTCGTGTTTCCCTCAGGGGGAAAGCTCTCAGTTTTTCCCCATATTGGATGATATTAGCTGTGGGCTTTTCATAAATGGCTTTTATGATATTTAAGTATGTTCCTTCTATCCCGACTTTCTCGAGGGTTTTTATTAAGAAACGATGCTGAATTTTGTCAAATGCTTTTTCTGCATCGATTGACAGGATCATATGATTCTTATCTTTTCTTTTACTAATGTGATGTATCACATTGATTGATCTGCGAATGTTGAACCAGCCCCACAGCCCAGGAATGAATCCCACTAGATCATGGTGAATAATTCTTTTATATTGCCTATTATTTTTGCTGGTTTTCATTTATTTATTGCCAGATCTACTTGGATGTTTGGTTTGTTACAATTTTGTGCCAGATAGTGTTGGCTAAATTTTTTTCTAGAAATAATTTGAAGGTGTAGGACAATGGTATCTTTCTATGCAGAAGACTTCTCTTTATTTGTCCAGGTTTCTGCATATGCTAGTGATCCAGAATCACCTCAGTCCAATTTAAGTTTTGGCAATGTTCAAAGCTGCGTTGCAAACCCTTCAAAGGCTATGTACTTCTAACTCTTTTATTCCTGTGTTTTAGCCCTTTGGGTTTCCAGCTTAAGTGGTGTTCTATAGGGCAACTGTGGGTGGGATCTGGACTGCAGTCTGGGTTTCTCTAGACCAGTGAGGTTGTCAAGGGAACTGCTCTGAGTCATATCCCCTCAAGATCTGGCAACTGACCTCAGAGGAAAAGTGTCCCCAGATGCTGGCCTCTTTTCTCTGGGCTTCCATCTTCGCCCAGTATATGGCCAGAAAATTTTTAATATCTGGGTATCCCTCTGTGCCTCAAAACGTATGTCTTTAATATTACTTGTCCAGATTTTTCTAATAGTCTGTACTGGAAGGATTGATTTGTGTTATCTCACTTACCATTACCACAATTTTTAAAACTTTTTATTAGAGAGAATTTTGAACACACACAAAAATAGGCTAATATAATGAACCCCCATGTATTCATCACCCAGTTACAATAATCATTAACCCCTGGCCAGTTTTGCTGTACCTATATTCCTGTCTACTTTCCCTCATTCTGTGTTGTTTTAAGGCAAATTGTGTATGTCACATCAATTCATCTATAATATTTTAGTATGTAGCCCTAAAAGATAAAGATTAAAAAAAAACATAACCATAAAACTAATTATAACATCTAAATAATAATAATTTCTTTTAAGAGTCTGTTTTTTTGTTTGTCTCTTTTTTTCCCCTTTGTTCTTTTGTTTTGTTTCTTAAGTTCCACATATGAGTGAAATCATATGGTGTTTGTCTTTCTTTCTTATTTCACTGAGCATTATACTTCTTAGCTTCATCTACATTGTTGCAAGATTTCATTCTTTTTTTTTTTAATTTTTTTTTTTAACGTTTAATTATTTTTGAGACAGAGACAGAGCATGAACAGGGGAGGGGCACAGAGAGAGGGAGACACAGAATCCGAAACAGGCTCCAGGCTCTGAGCACAGAGCCCGATGTGGGGCTCGAACCCACGGACTGAGAGATCATGACCCGAGCCGAAGTCGGACGCCCAGGCCACCCAGGCGCCCCACAAGGTTTCATTCTTTAAAAAAATTCTTTTAATGTTTATTTATTTTTGAGAGAGAGAGAGAGAGCGAGCGAGCATGAGCAGAAGACGCAGAGAGAGAGGGAGACACAGAATCCAAAGCCGACTCCAAGCTCTGAGCTGTTAGCACAGAGCCCGACCCAGGGCTTGAACTCATGATCTGCGAGATCATGACCTGAGCTGAAGTCGGATGCTCAACCAACTGAGCCACACAGGCACCCCAAGATTTCATTCTTTTTTTTATGGCTGAGCAATATTCCATTGTATATATATATATATACACCACAATTTCTGTTTGTTTGTTTTTTTGAGAGAGAGAGAGAAAACAAGCAGGGGAGAGGGGCAAAGGGAGGGAGGAAGAGAATCCCAAACAGGCTGTATGCTCAGTGTGGAGCCCAACTTGGGGCTTGATCCCACAACTCCATGTTCATAACCTGAGGTGAAATCAAGAGTAGGATGCCCACTGACTGAGTCACCCAGGTGCCCTTATACCACAATTCCTTTATCCATTCGTCTATCGATGGACCCTGGGCTGCTTCCATATTTTGGCTATTGTAAATAATGCAATACACAGAGGTGCATATATCTTTTCAAATTAGAATTTTTGTGTTCTTGGGGCCCCTGAGTCACTCAGTCAGTTGAGTATCTGATTCCTACTCAGGTCATGATCTCACATTTGGTGAGTTTGAGCCCCACATCAGGCTCTGTGCTGACAGCTCAGAGCCTGGAGCCTGCTTCGGATTCTGTGTCTCCCTCTCTCTCTGCCCCTCCTCTGATCATGCGCTCGCTCGCTCGCTCTCTCTCTCCAAGTAAAGAAACATTAAAAAAATTAAAAAAAAAAAGAATTTTTGTATTCTTTGAGTAAATAGTGGAATTATTGGGCCATATGGTAGTTCTATTTTTAATTTTTTGAGGAACCTCCACACTGTTTTCCATAGCGGCCACACCAGTTTACATTCCTACCAACAGTGCACGAGGGTTCCTTCTTCTCCATGTCCTTGCCAACACTTGTTGTTTCTTCTGTTTTTGATTTTAGCCATTCTGACACGTGTGAGGTGATATCTCATTGTGGCTTTACCAATAATTTCTTAAAATAAAGAAATCCAGGCAGTGTTGAAATTGCTTTGCTAATTTGTAGCCTAATTGTATTCAGCAATGAGCCAGTGAAGTTACTTTTTTCCTGAATCTCTGACTCAGTTGTGAAGGCACTTTTTGATTTGGTCACTAACGACCCATAAAGACTTGCTTTCATATCCTTAAGCTCCTCTTTACCTATCTAAAGCCTACCTATTCTGTGACTAAATTCAAGTCTCAATTCCTTCATGGAGCCTGCCCTGGCCACTCCTCTGATTGCCTTAGCATTTATTATCTCTTCTACTCCTATGGCATTTGGCCATATGGTTTTGTATAGTATAACTTCTTACGCTTGTAAACTGTGTTTGCATAGGGACATGTGTACTGTATGTTTTGCATGCCAAATTGAGTCTGCCGTCTGGTGGGGCACATAGCATCTGTTTACCTCAGAAATTTTGTGAGGGCCAAATGTGAGGGAATATAAAATCTTTTCTTATACTCTATGTAGCTAAATTGTAAGGAATTGCTGTTGTTTTTGTTGTTGTTAGCAGAACCACTGTATGAATTCTAGACTATATTTTCTGTGAGGGCAGAGACCTGTGGTTCCAGAGCCTATCATAATGCCTGACAATAGGCTTCCAATAAATATTTGTGGATTTAATTTATTATCTTAATGAATTTAGTCAAGGTCTCTTATTCTTGTCTATCAAATTATATAAAATAGGGTAAAGTTAATGACCTACAGGAAGAAGTTAAACTTTATCAAACATTTTATTTATTTTGCTTTTTCCTCCCTCACAAATCTGATAGGTTTATCTCAACATGTAGTTACCAACTATAAGCAAGTAATTCAACTCTTGGAGGAGGGAATAGCAAACAGGTAACAGGTTTATTTGTTGCTGTCCTTCTTTCAGCCTCACTCTTCTTTCCTGTGTTCTCATCTCCCTTTTGGAGTATATGATTATACTTCTCTCTGTAGCTTCCCACATTCACAATCAGGAGACCTTTCTCAGAACAGTAATGTACCCAGCGGAAGGGGCAGTAGCTAAGATTTCATGCATTTCTCACTAGTAGATAGGCTGGAGTTTGTTCTGGATATAATAATATTAGGCAGTAAGCCCAGAGTTACTCTGTGCTTTGTCTTATAATACACAACTTTTGCTATTTTGACTAAAGAAAGATTCTTGCCTGCATTGTTCTTTCTGTAGGCTTGATAGAGATAAGAACCAGTATAGTTTAAAATGTTTCAGAAAACCATTTTTCTTCTAGTTTGATATATTTGTAAAGGATACCTAAAAAAAGACTGTTTTGAATCTGCTATGAATAAGTGCTGTAGACTCTCCTAAAAGCTATTGTAAGATAACATTCCATATTGTTGGTTACTAGGAAATACTGAGACTGTTACTAGTATATGCCTGAAAGAACAGACTTTTTTACCTGGGAAAAATGTTGGGATTTAGTCTCCTATTTACCCTATTAATAGCATGTCCAAGTTAATTGACCATAAAAGAATAACTTTATTTTTTAATTTTTAAATGTTTTACTCATTTTTGAGAGCATGCAAGCAGGGGAGGGGCAGAGAGAGGAGGACAGAGGATCCGAAGCAGGCTGTGTGCTCACAGCTGCGAGCACGATATGGGGCTTGAACTCACCAACCCTGAGATAATGACTTGAGCCGAAGTCAGATGCTCACCTGACTGAGCCACTCAGGGGCCCCAAAAGAAGAACTTTAAGTTTGACATTCTACTCCTTAGGTTTCATGGAACTATCCTGGAGGACCTTGACTCTGGTCTTCAGGATACCCTGTGTTCCTTGATTTTTAAGTGTCAGGCTTCACTTTTTCCTCTTTATCCTTGAATCATGAGACCTGTCTTTGGAGTTTGACTCTTCTTCCATTCTCCAGCTCCTCTGAGAACAGAAGTCAGTAAGATGGTCTTAAACTGAAACATGATTAACTTAGATTTAGATGAAGGGAAGACTCTTCTGACTTTAAGGATTAATATTTCAATGAATTCTAAAGGAGGTTATGCATTCCACCTTGCTTAAGTATGACTTTGACATAATTCAGGATCTCATTTCAAATCCCTTTCTGACACTACAACATTAATATTTAGTGTTTAATCACGTTTTACTTTTTCTTTGAGGCTTCTCCAACAAGCTCTCTATTTCCTCTTGTTTTCTTTAAATGGGTCTATTTTGGGGATATTCTTCCAGGTTGGCGACACTCTAGTATTCCCCTTTTCAACTCTGATTTTTGCTGCTTTTGCTTAAAAATGTCCTAATGTGGTTTAATATGATGCTACACTGCCTTTTATTCTCAGATATCCATACCTAGAATGCTGCTTCTGCCATCTTTGGACCACTCTCCTAACTAAACTGGACTAAATATGGATGTTTTGTGATTCTCACCTGTGAACCTCGACACTAACACTTCTTGTTTTCCCCATGGATTCTTAAGGATCCACCGTGCGTAAACAATACCTATCCTAATTGTCTTCCTTTATGTACACAGAATCACAGCAGCCACTCATGTTCATGAAGCCAGCAGCAGATCCCATGCCATCTTCACTATCTACTATACACAGGTTGGTTACCCCTTTATTTGCTTAGATCTCTTCCTTTCTCAGGCCCTTTTGACGGCTTTCTTGTCTTTTCTTACTTCTTTTCCTTTCTTCTTACCTTTCCATTTACAGGTCCTTTACTGTGATCTAATGTCACAAGAAGGACCTACATACAATCTCCTAAGCTCTACACCAGAAAGGGTGGAGGCAGTTTCATAAAAACTAATCAAAATATCTTCAACTTATATTTACTTTTAACATTTCAAAGCACTTTTACATCTATGTGATCAATATGAGCATTTAAAACAAGCAAGGGGCACCTAGGCGGTTCAGTTGGTTAAGTGTCCAACTCTTGATGTTGGCTTAGGTCATGATCCCATGGTTTGTGGGATCGAGCCCCATGTCGGGCTCTGCACTGGCAGCACAGAGCCTGCCTGAGATCCTCTCTCTTCCCCTCCCAGCTCTCTCTTCCATGTACTCTCTCTCTCTCAAAATAAATAAATAAACATTAAAAAGATAAAACAAGGAGCGAGACTGAAATAAATATAAGTGTTAAAATGAAAAGGTTGAAGATTTACTTCTATTTTGATGGAGTAAAGAGATCAACAAATCCTATCCCTCAAAAGCAACTATAAACCTCATCAAAACTGTCAAAATAACCATTTCTCCTCTCTAAAAATAGACCAGAGTCATATAATAAACCACACATTTATTTAAGAAAACTACCAAATTGCAGGTAAGAATAGTACAAACCTGTGGTGTGTTGCCTTAGGCTGTTACTATCCCTACCTGTCTCTGTTAATGAGGTAGTTGAGTGAGGGAACAGAAGGCCATGAAAGCCAGCACCTTTGTTGCTACCGCTGCTAGAGGAGTTCACATGATTTGGACCTTTTTCAAGTTAGAGTGGTGCTATTGATGGCAAGGAACAGGAGATCAATAGCTCCCTTAAGACTGAGGTTGTGAGTCTGTTTCACGCAAGAAATGAACTGGAAAATTATCTGGGGATTTAACAGGAAGTTCTGGAAGATGATGCAGCCATAGCAGACTTGATAAGATCTTCATATATCCTGTATTGAACAGAACCTAAACCTAAAACTGAACTTTTAATGCATTCCCCAGCCCACACATAGATCCATTAACAGAGAATAGAGATTTTATTGGCTCAAGATGTTTGATTATAATTTATGACCTGTCTTTTGTTGAATACTTAGCTATGTAGACACAGAGTGGCCCCCAAAAGGCCAAGCTTAGAGGTAAAAACAACTAAAGGAAAAAACTGAACAGAGAATTCTTTGGCTATATATTGCTGGGGAGGCAGATTTTAGAGATTTTTAGCCTAGGCAAGTTACGAGAGAAACCCAACAACCACTGCCACTTTCAAGGGGAAAAAAAATAACAGAATTCAGAGTTGTTACAGTATGTTATCTAAAATGGCTAGTATTCGACCAAAAATATTAGACATGCAAAAGCAAGTAAGAAACTACAACTCATGGCCATGGGGGGAAAAACAAACAAACAAACAAACAAACAAACAGTAACAGTCAGTAGAAATTGATTCTAAGTGCTCCAGATGTTAAATTGTTTAATGATGCCAGTGACTCTAGAAAATTTCAATAAAATCCTAGACATTGTTGTATAAAATGGGAGTCCCAGAATTGAGCTGTATAATAACTGAAACAAAAAAATTTACTAGTGGGACTTAAGTAGATATGAGATGGCAGAAGAATTACTGAACTTGCATACAGACAAGTAGAAACCAAACATTTTGAAGAAAAGAGAGTAAAAAGATTAAAGAAAAAAGCACAGAGCCTCAAAGACCTGTTGGACCACAGCAAATGTGTTAACATAAGTGTAATGGAGATCCCAGAAAGACACAAGAAAATAAGCATAAGAAAAATTTGAAAAATAGTGGCCAAAAGTTCCAATATTTGTTGAAAATCATTAATGTACAAATAGAAGTATTTTGAAATCTCTGAGTAAAATAAATATAAAAAGATTCATACCTAGACACATCATAGTCAAATTATTGAAAGACAAAAAGCAAATCTTGAATACAGCTAGAGAAAAATGACTCAGGATATATAAGAGAACAATTACATGATTAATGGACAACTTCTCACCAGAAATATTGGACCTCAGAAAACAGAGTACTGAAAGGAAATAAAACTGTCAACCAAGAATTCTCTATGCAGCAAAACTAACTTCCCAAAATTAAGATGAAATAAGAACATTCCTAGATAAAAAAGAAAAAAAACCCCAGAATTTATTGCTAGCAAGCCTACCTTACAAGAAAACCAAATGAAATGTTTCATGCTGAAAGAAAGTAATATCAGTAACTTAAGTCTACAAGAAGAAACGAAAAGTGCTGAGAATAGGAAATATGTAGGTTAATATAACAAGCTACATAAATATATTTTTTCTCCTAATGTTATTAAAAATAAGATTGTATAAAACAATAATTATAATGCTGTATTATAATCACTATACATTACATACATTGTCATACATATTGACACTAATAGGACAAAGGAATAGGAAGGAAAAGGAGATCTATTCAAGCAAAGTTTCTATATTTATAGGAATGAAGTTAGTATTGTTTTGAAGTTGATTGTGATAAGTTGTGATGCATGTTGTCATCTGTAGAGCAATCACTAAGAAAGTAGCTAAAAAATGTAATTCAAAAATCAGAAATTTGGGGCGCCTGGGTGGCTTGGTCGGTTAAGCGTCCGACTTCGGCTCAGGTCATGATCTCACCGTCTGTGAGTTTGAGCCCCGTGTCGGGCTCTGTGCTGACAGCTCAGAGCCTGGAACCTGTTTCAGATTCTGTGTCCCCTCTCTCTCTGCTCCTCCCCTGTTCATGCTCTGTCTCTCTCTGTCTCAAAAATAAATAAACGTTAACAAAAAATTAAAAAACAAAAAACCAAAAATCAGAAATTAAAATGACATACTAAAAATAATTATTTAACACAGAAAAGGCAATGAAGAGAGAACGGAAGTGTAAAAAATATATGAGACATTTGGAAAATAAATAGAGTAGGAATAGTTTTGAACACATCAATAATTCCATTAAGTGTGATTGGATGAGAGTACAAATTGTCAGATTGGATAAAAACAGAACTCAACTATATGCTGTCTACAAGAAACAGCCCTTAGATCCAAAGATACAAGTATGTTGAAAGTAAAGGGATAGAAAAATATACACCATGCAAATAGTGACCATAAGAGACTTACAGTACTATGTTAATGTCAGGCAAAAAATAAATTTTAAGACAAATACTATAGACAGAAAGGGACATTTCATAATGATAAAAGGTCTGTGCATCAAAAAGATGTAAAATTAGGGGCACCTGGGTGGCTCAGTTGGCTAAGGGTCCGACTTTGGCTAAGGTCATGAACTCATGGTTTGTGAGTTGGAGCCCTGCATTGGGCTCTTTGGAGCCTGGAGCCTGCTTTGGATTCTGTGTCTCATTCTCTCTCTGCCCCTCCCCCACTTGTGCTCTGTTTCTCTCTGCCTCTCAAAAATAAATAAATGTTAAAAAAAAAAAGTTATAACAATTATACATGTATGTGCTTTCAACAGTAGAGCTCTAAGATGTAAGAAGAAATAGAAATAGACGGTTCAGTTACAGTAGTTGGAGATTTCAGTAATCCACTTTCAGTAATTGGTAGAACAACTTGGCAGAAATCGGCAAAGATATAGATTTGATCAACATTATCAACCAACGTGACCTGACATTTAACACTTAACATCTACAGAATACATTTTCTTTCTTTCTTTTAAAGTAAGCTCCACGCTCACGTGGGGCTTAAACTCCCAACCCTGGGATCAAGAGTCAGATGCTCCACCGACTGAGCCAGCCAGGTGCCCCTAGAATACATTTTCAAGTGCACCTAGACCATTCTCCAGGATAAACCATATATTGAATAAAGCTAAAGTATGCAGTTGTAAGTTAAATAAGTTCTGGGGATGTAAAGTACAACTTTATGACTAGAGTTAACAATGATAGATTATTATTTGAAAGTTGCTAAGAGATCGTAAAAATTCACATCACAAGGACAAAAAAATTATAATCGTGTGAAGTAATGGATGTCAAAACTTATTGTGGTAATCATTTTGCAATATATTCATATATCAAATCATTATGTTATACATCTTAAACTTATGCAATGTATATCAATTATATCTCAATAAAACTGGAAAAACAAATTATGGCACATTTACATTTAATGTTCTCTACCTTACAAAAATGATACATCAACTAATCATAATATGTAGGACTTTAGTTGGATTCTGATTCAAAGAAACTAAAAAAAAATTGAATAGGAAATTTGAACAATGACTAGATATTTGATGCTCTGAGAAATTGTTGATAATGTTCTAGGTATACCGATAGTATTGTGGTTGTGTTTTTTAAGGGTTTTTTAGAGATGCATACTGTAATATTTACAGTTGAAATTGTAGTGATGAATTGACTTCACAATAATGTGGGTGGTGAAATAGTGGGGATATAAGCAAAGTGAGCCTGGCCATATGTTGACAGGTACCTGAGAACTCATTATACTGTTTTTCTACTGTCCTATATGTTTGGAACTTACCCTAATAAAAATATTTTTAAGGTAAAAATAAAAGGCTAAGACAGTGTGGCATTAACATTAAGATAGACAAATAGATCCATGGAATAGAAGGGAGTCCAAAATAAATCTATGTACAGGCAACTGTCTTTTCACAAACTTGGCAAAGACAATTCAGTGGAGAATGTATAATCTTTTCAACAAATGGTGGTAGGACAATTGGATAGCCATATGTTAAAAAGAAAACAAACCCCTACAAAACCAAAAAAACAAAACAAAACCCACACCAAAACCAGAAGAAAACAACTGTAATCCATACCTTGCACTTTATCCAGAAATTAACTCCAACTAGACCATAGATATAAATGTAAGGCCTGAAACTATTAAATTTGAAAATAACTTGGGAGAACCTTCGTGATACTGGATTAGGCAAAGGGTTTTTCGATAAATTGAACAAAAGAACAAATTGAAATTTGCAATTGGTCAAAATTTAAAACGTTTCTTTGAAAGATATTATTAAGAGAATTTTTAAAAAGCCACAGATAGGAAAAATATATCTGTAAAACATACCTGATAAAGGATTTGTATCCATAATATATATAGAACTATCTAAACTCAGTGTAATAAGAAAACAACTTACAACAGTGGGCAAAAATTTTAAGCCAGCACTTCACTAAAGAAAATATATAGATGGTTATCAAGCCCTTGAAAAGATGCAGACATCATTAATCATTAAGGGAGTGAAAGTTAAATGAGATACCACTATCCACCTTTTAAAATACCTAAATTTATTTATTTTTAAATGTTTATTTATATTTGAGAGAGATAGAGACAGAGTGCGAGCTGGGGAGGGGCAGAGAGATGGGGAGACACAGAATCTGAAGCAGGCTCCAGGCTCCACAGAGCCCAATGTGGGGCTCGAACTCACAAACTGTGAGATCATGATCTGAGCCGAAGTTGGACGCTTAACCGACTGAGTCACCCAGGCATCCCTAAAATACCTAAATTTAATAGAGTGATTGTACTAAATCATGACCTGCTATGTAGGAGCTGAAGTTCTTGTCCACTATATTACCAGTTGGAATATAAAATGGTACAACTTTGGAAAAGAATTTAAACATATATCTACCATATGATCCAGCCATTCCATGCCTAGCTATTTTTCCCAAGAGAAAAGAAATTGTATGTTTGTACAAAGACTTGGACTCAAAGCTGGACATGATCCAAATGTCAATCAAGAGGTGAAGAAGGGATAAGTTGAACCTGATATATTCACACAATGGAATATTACTCAGCAATAAAAAGGAATGAACTCTTGATACATACCTCAACACGGATGAATCTCAAAATAGTTATGCACAGTGAAAGAAGCCAGACATTGTATAATTCCATTTGTATGAAATACACTGAGAAGACAAATTTAAGAATTTTTAATGTTTATTTTTGAGAGCGTGAGCAGGGGAGGGGGAGAGAGAAAGGGAGACACAAAATCTGAAGCAGGCTCCAGGCTCTGAGCTGTCAGCACAGAGCCCTAGGAGGGGCTCAGATCCATGAACCACGTGATCTTGACC
Source organism: Panthera pardus (assembly GCF_024362965.1). Taxonomy (NCBI): domain Eukaryota; kingdom Metazoa; phylum Chordata; class Mammalia; order Carnivora; family Felidae; genus Panthera; species Panthera pardus. The sequence continues at coordinate 53,080,333 of NW_026526810.1, read as the reverse complement.
TGAGCCGAAGTTGGACAGTTAACGGACTGAGCCTCCCAGGCGCCCCTGAGAAGACAAATTTATATGTAGAAAATTGGTGAGTGGTTGTCTGGGGAAAGGGATGGGAATGGAGATTGATTGTGTTCTGACTTGGGGGAACTTGGGGAGTTATTGGAAATGTTTTAAAACTGGATTTTGGGGCACCTGGGTGACTCAGCTGTTTGAGTGTCTGACTCTTGATTTCCATTCAGGTTATGATCCCAGTATTGTGGGATCAAGCCCTGTGTCGGGCTCTATGCTGAGCGTGAAGCCTACTTAAGATTCTCTCCCTCCCCCTCTCCCCCTCTTCCCTGCTCACACGTGCTCACCCTCTCTCTCTCTAAAATGAAAAACACCCCCCACCCAAAAAAAAACCCTTTTGGATTTTGGTGATCGATGCACAACATTAAAATAAAACAACAAAACCCTACACTTAATTTTTTTTTTAAAGGAAAAATAGGTTTTTTTCTTGAGAGCTGGATGGCTCCTGAATTGAGAACATAGGTAGAGTGCTTGCCCTAGTAAGTGAACATGCTGTGACTCCAGTTGGGGGCCCTACACCTGCTGTGGATCTCTACTGATGAGAGTCAGTCCCCAGGAGGGGAGTCAAGCATTTGCCTGCTAAATTGTAGTAAAATTTCTGGTACCTCTGAAAATTGTGCTCAGAGGACCTCATGGGGATTTGCCCACTGTGGAAATCCTGCTCTATTTTCTTTTTTAAAAAAAATTTTTTAATGTTTATTTATTTTTGAGAGACACACACACAACATAAGCAGGGGAAGGGCATAGCGAGAGGGAGACACAGAATCCAAAGCAGGCTCCAGGCTCTGAGCTGTCAGCACAGAGCCCAACATAGGGTTCAAACCCGTGAACCGCAAGATCATGACCTGAGCTGAAGTCGGACATTCAACTGACTGAGCCACCCAGGCACCCCCCTCCTTTTTTTTTTTTTTTTTTTTTTTTTTAATTTTTGTCCTGCTCTATTTTCAATGAAGTAAGGACCCAGAGCTTACTGATTGACTTATCAAACTTTGAGAGCTCATCCGGTTCAGAGCACATTCATATACACATTTTTTGAGTGATTTGGCTAAAAATCCAGAATATCACCTTGTTCAGGGAGGGTGTCTAAGGGGGAAATACTACACTTTTCCAAATGACAAGCTTTAAATGTGCTTTCTCCCTTAGGCAATCCTGGAGAACAACCTCCCCTCTGAAATTGCTAGCAAGATCAACCTTGTGGACCTAGCAGGCAGGTAATTAGGATCTCAGAGCCAAGGGGAATTAATCCCTTGACCTTGTTCTTGCCCATTTTACAGGGAATAAACTTGTTCCACCTTTTCCACATATCAGTCATCCTGAGAAAATTACAAAAGAAACAAATTGTTGAATGCCATGTTAAGAAATTATAGTTTTCTAGGGTCTGCAAAATCTCCGATGTCTAAGTCTTAGCTGCTTATTAACATCACCTGGGGCCTTTAAAAATTCTCAGTGCCTGGGTTTCACCTCTGATCAAATAAATAGCATTATTAGTGGCACCAGAGGCAGTGCAGATGTCAGTAGTTTTTGAAGCTGCCCAGGTGATTCTAGTGTATAGTCAAGATGAAAAACCACTGCTCTAAGTGGAAGTAACCGGTTTAGTATACTTTTTTTTTTTGACTTAATATTGGTTTCATGCAGCTATCATTACTGGAAAAAAAAAGAAAGCAAGCTTATAAAAATACCATGGCATAGAGGAGAAGATACGACCTTCTAAGTATTAGAAGAAAGCATGGATTGTAGTCACACGTATATTCAGAGAGAAGAAAGTCATCTTTCTTCTGTGGTCACACACAAAAGTGTGAGATGAGATAAAGCAAATTTTCTTATTTTAAAACTGTTAATTTATTACTATGGTACATCATTCCCTTAAAAATGAAGTGTTGTCTCTGTCAGCTGCAACTCTGGCATTTTGGGAGAAAAAAATGAAATGCTCTCTGAAAGAAACTATATCAGGCACCTGGAAGTGTGAATCTTCAATATTTCCCATTGACTTAAAAAAGAAATTTAAAACAATTGACAGATAACGACCCAGATACCATAAAGCCATTAATAGGTGAAATTAAAACAAAGATTGGGCAGATGTGAGTATATGAAAAATCTATGCTAATATCATTACTGTAAATGAGCATTAGTTAGCTGAAAGTGCTCTGGCAGTCAAAATAAGAATGTAATGAATTATTTGATTTCTATTGCCTGAGAAGTGGAAGAATGCCAGTTGGTTACAAGATGGTAATACTTTTTCGGGCACTGAATTCTAAAAAGAATTTATCATGTGGGCTTCTTACATAATGTACAACATAATGGATAGTGTCTTTCAGCAGTATTATAAGGACAGTGTCTTCCTGTTTGTTTTTCTTCTTCTTTTCATTGATTATTTAGTGAAAGAGCAGATCCCAGTTACTGTAAGGACCGGATTACTGAAGGAGCCAATATCAACAAGTCTCTTGTGACTCTGGGAATTGTCATCTCCACTTTAGGTATTTTGCTGATAGACTGGATCATCAGAGTGGGAGGGAGACTTTGGAAAATAACTCCTATATTTTCATCTTGTCAAGCTGGGATAGACATTTACAAGGTCCTTTTTTTATAAACTTAGCTTCTGGGTGAATATCGTAAAAATTGATACTTGTCTGTGATTGAGAACACTATGGTCATCCTCCCATCCCTCTCGTTTCAAAAAGAGAGGAGACTGAAATATCATGTGACCAGATACTCCATGTCATGAGTCCAAAGTCTAATTCAGGGTTCAAACTTGTAGCATCCTATCATATGCAGAGAGGGATTAGGAAGTGTGATACTTAAATTTGTGTTCTCCAACCATTGTTTTACTGCGTGTGTTTCATGATTCCTTTTTCCCTCCACTTTTATTATTTTTTTGTCTTTAAAGCCCAGAATTCTCAAGCATTCAGCAGCTGCCAGAGCCTCAACAGTGCAGCCAGTGATGGTGGTGACAGTGGGATCCCTAGCTCTCCTTCTGGGACAAGCAGTGGAGGGGGGCCCTCTCGGAGGCAGTCTTATATCCCATACCGGGACTCCGTGTTGACCTGGCTGCTGAAGGACAGCCTTGGCGGCAACTCCAAAACTATCATGGTTGCCAGTGAGTGGGATGCTGGAGCTGGTTCTGTGTTGGGACTGGTACTCTGCCTCAGAGAAGGGGCCATGACCACCTGCTTCATTAAGGGTCTCATAATACAGCATGGATGATAGCAGTAAGGCAAGTGGTTACAGGCTGGGTCGGAAGGGCTTGGCATCGTTTTTAACTTTCTCCTTCTACCTCAGCTGTGTCTCCTGCACATACTAGCTACAGTGAGACCATGAGCACACTGAGATATGCATCTAATGCCAAACACATCGTCAACAAGCCTCGGGTAAATGAGGTGAGACCTTTATTTGAAGTCCTGGTTTGGTATTGTTTACATTAAGTTCTTTTATTCTCTCACTGATTTCTTTCTCCTTACAGTCACCTCAACTTGCCTGACCTTCTCCAAATAAAGAGTGAAATTCTTTGTTTCAGAGTCATACCCTTCTCCCATATCTTTACTGACTCCATTTCACTTGCCTTTTTGAATAGTTTATTTTATTTTTTTTTTTTAAATTTTTTTTTTTTCAACGTTTTTTATTTATTTTTGGGACAGAGAGAGACAGAGCATGAACGGGGGAGGGGCAGAGAGAGAGGGAGACACAGAATCGGAAACAGGCTCCAGGCTCCGAGCCATCAGCCCAGAGCCTGACGCGGGGCTCGAACTCACGGACCGCGAGATCGTGACCTGGCTGAAGTCGGACGCTTAACCGACTGCGCCACCCAGGCGCCCCTTGAATAGTTTATTTTAGATACTTCTCTGAGGCCATCCCTGGTGTACCACTGCCACCTTAAGGGAGATCATTTAAAAGTTTCTGTGTTTATTGCTTTTGAGTTTATGTTGATGTATGCTTCTGTTTTATTTCTTTTCTTTTTCTTTCTTTTTTTTTTTTTAAGTTTATTTATTTTGAGAGAGACAGAGACAGTGTGAGTGGTGGAGGGGTGGATAGAGAGGGAGACAGAGAATCCGAAGCAGGCTCTGTACTATCATTGTGGAGCCTGACAAGGGGACTGTCCCCATGAAACCACAAGGTTTCATAACCTGAGCTGAAACCAGGAGTTGGACGCTTGACCAACTGAGCCACCCAGGCACCCCTGTTTTCTTTCTTTTCTATGCAAACTGCAGTGATTTCTCTGTTTCGGGCTAAAAGGGGCTTGTAAGGAATTTAATAGTTTTGAAAGTTGATTAATAATGAAAAATTCCTGGGGTGCCTGGGTGGCGCAGTCGGTTAAGCGTCCGACTTCAGCTCAGGTCACGATCTCGCGGTCCGTGAGTTCGAGCCCTGCGTCGGGCTCTGGGCTGATGGCTCAGAGCCTGGAGCCTGCTTCTGATCCTGTGTCTCCCTCTCTCTCTGCCCCTCCCCCGTTCATGCTCTGTCTCTCTCTGTCTCAAAAATAAATAAACGTTAAAAAAAAATTTTTTTTAAAAATAATGAAAAATTCCTTATCTTTGCAGTTTCAGTGAAAAGTTTCAGGGCTGGAATCATAAACTGGTGGCTAGACCTTTATAGCCCATTTATGAACTGTTTTAAAAGGCAATGTAATTAAGTAGGTACTAAATTCAGTCACACTATAGGAAGGCCAGCATCTACCACCTATTTGTGCTGCTTTTTGGGTTACCTGTCAACCTCCTGCTCAAGGACACTGATTCTCATACTTTATCAGAATCAACTCCTTGAGGGTTGGTTAAACTGGGCCCTGGCCCTCAAGAGTTTCTGATTTGGTAGGTGTTGGTGGGGGGCAGAATTTGCATTTCTAACAAGTTTTTAGGTAAAGTTGATAGGGTTCTGGGATCATACTTTGAGAAGACTGCCTCAGAAGTTACTCCAAAGGAGTAAACCACTTTTTCCGAACTAATTCTCTGTTTTATTTTAAAGCTGGTTGAGGCCTGATATCATTCAGTGGTGACCAAGTTTTTTATGTTTCAGGATGCCAATATAAAACTGATCCGAGAACTCAGGGAGGAGATCAGAAGACTAAAAGCCATGCTGTTGAGCTTCGAACTGGTATTCAGGCAATCGGAACTTTTCTGTACACAAAACCTGCTTTTCTTCTGCATGGAAGCTAAGCTCTGCTGCATTTTGTGTTTTCACTTAAGTGACACTTGTAGAACAGAGTCAGGAACAAAGACAGGACTTAGATTACTCTGATTACCTGAGTAGTTTCGGATGGGGTGGGCATCATCAATATATCATCTTTGCTGTCCGAAGGGCAATTGCCTGAATGGCTGTTATTCTGTGTGTAAGAGGATTAAGAGAATGGGCCCCTCCAGAAGAATTTCTTTGAATTTTCCTTCTTTGTACCAAATTGATCCCCAATATTTAAGCTTCTGATTTGTTTCTGATTTTAATGATAAGGTCGTTTTTTTTTTTTAATCTGCCCTTCTTTTCCTTCATAAGAGTAAGGGTGAGACCCATGAAGCACATCTTTCTCTTTGTGCAGAGAAACTTCAGTTCATTGAATGAGGAAAAGGATGAGAATCTGAAGGAGCTGGTTCTCCAAAATGAATTGAAGGTGGGTTTGTTGGGTGGACTCATTTATGGTTTATATCACCCTGGTAGTGGGTCTCATCTCCTTCCATTATTCCTCAGTCAAGACTGCTCCCTCCTCAGGACGGAGAGGTTCTATCTAGTTTAGAGACAGTTGTCTCCATTGAGCCTTGAGTGGGGAGTGTGTTTGCCTTAGGGACTGGTGACTGGCTTTCTTTGTTTTGTTCTCTTAGGGGTTCATGATAACTTCCTTTGGATAGGGACAGTAGCCTAGAAAAAAAAAATATTTTCCAGTCAAAAAATCAACTAACTGACATGTATTCGTTGAGTACCAAATAGGTGCTCAGCATGATGCTTCCAGAGATACAAAGAAGTTCCTTCCCTCAACTGGCTTGCAGTCTAGTTGGAAACACACTTAGAGAATGGTTAAATGAAATGAACTATACGAGTTATATGAAAAGAGCTTAGGGAAGGAAGAAATCAGTATGGCTTGGAATTTTCAGTGCAGGCATCACAACGCTGGAAGCTAGAGAAGTTGAACTAGACCTTGAAAGATCAGTGGATTGTGTTAGATAGGGAGAAAGGGGTACGACATTTTGGGTGAGGGTGGGATAACATAAGAAAAGCCATAGAACCAAAAGAATGAACTGGTGTGGGAGGCCACGTGGAAGCACAGAGTGTGAGGAAGACTGAGCTGGCGAGAATAGGTGCTCATGGAAGAGAGTAGTGGAGGTGATGTTAGGGCCAGTTTAGGAGGTTTGAATTTGACATACACAGGATTAGTCATGGCTTCTTGAACCAGGTTGGGTGACATAATAATGGAGTCTATTGGTGACATTTAATATGACAGTTGTATGTAGGACTAAGTGAAGAGAGGGAAGACTGGAAGCAGAGAGACCAACCAGGAAAGAGACTGATTTTGCGACCCTGTGAACGTGAGGACAAGACATGTGGGGAGGTTAGGTTACATGGTGATTCCTGGAGACATTTGTGAGGAAGAAATGGCAGGCATTGTTTGGTGACAGGTTCGATTTAGATACCACAACCAAATGTCCCAATTCCTGGTATTCTGTCGCCTCATCCTTATCCATTATAAAGTATCCTGGCTACGTCAATATTTTGTTACCCAGACTAAACTTTAGGACTACATCACGCATCCAGATATCTCTCAAAAATTCTGTGTTTAAATATACGTTCTGATTTTTGGTTCAGAAAATACCACCCCTGTGTATATAAGAGATGAAGTACAGAGTCAAAATCACTCCGTTATACATTCTGGCAGACCTGGACTCGAATCTGCCACTTGCTGGCCTTCTGACCTTAGGCTTTGTAGGGGTAGGTGACGAAAGCCAGCCAGAAGGGGTACTTCCGGTTAGCTGAGCCACGCTGGCTAAACTGTAAGCCACCATGCACTGCTGCTCACCTCTGCTGGGTCCTAATCCAACCCAGCCCTTCGCAGTACCTGGTAGTTTCACTCTTTGCAGACTTCAACTCAATGATTATAATGTTAAAAATGACATTTCTAGGGTACATAAAACACTTGTACCTAAACTTGGCATACTTGGTTTTTTCTCACATTCTCTGTTTATGAAAAGTACTTAGCTGAATCCAGGTCCTTTTCCTGGGCTTCCTCAGTTCTTCCATTCCCAGGATAACTTTTCTGCCTGGACATTAATTTCCACCAAAAGAAGAAAAAAAAGCACCTTATACTCAACACTGTTCATTCACGTTCCCCAAATGGCCTCAGCTTAAGGCCTGTAATTTGCTATATTATATATATTTAAACTCTGTTCCTGATATATAGTAAGCCCTTAGTATTTTATTGTTGTTATTACATGTTCTTTTAGACCAGTTTCTTATAGTCTTCTTTCTACCTGAGGAGATTGATCTTGATGCTTTGTGTATCTTTGAGCCTGATACAAGCTTATATTCGGATTTGAGGTTCTACACCTTGAGAAAGAAGTGTTAGGTCATAAAAGGATTCCCAGTATGGATCACGTAGAAGAAGGATGGGGAAAGGGGAGTTGTAAACATACATGTATGAATAACATCTCAAATAATAAAACAAAGTAACATTTATGGCATTTTTTCGAGTTATAAAAACAATACATGTTTGTTGAAGAAAACTTTAAGAATACCCTTTACTGAGGGAGTTTATAAAAGTAACTCTTGCTTATTGAAGAAATTTTGGAAACAGCTCACATAGGAGGTGCAAGGGCCTATGTGGAGCTTTGAATAGTAACAGTGAAGAAGGTGAGGAAGGAATGCCATGAGGAATCAGAGCACGGTGGCTTCTGACCTTATGTCTGCTCCGTGGACTGTTGGGCATCTAAAACTCCCTCCTGTCTCTGCAGATAGACCAGCTGACTAAAGACTGGACCCGGAAGTGGAATGAGTGGAAGGCCCTCCTGGAGCATTACAGAGTGGACATCAACAGGAGGCGGGCTGGAGTGGTCATTGACTCCAGTCTGCCACACCTGATGGCCTTGGAGGATGATGTACTCAGCACAGGAGTCGTGCTGTATCACCTGAAGGTGAGCAGGCTGGTTCATTGCCTCCTTCCCTGAGCCACTGGCTCCAGAGTCAAGGAGGGAGAAGCCAAATGCAGTAGCTATGCATCTACGAATTGAGTCAGATGCCACAGAGCTGTGTTCAGGTTTGTCCTCTGGAAAATGGGCTAGCAAGCCAAGGGTGATTGATTTGTTTGCTTTTGTATGATTAGAGCAGAAAACTGGGAATCAGAACAATTATTTGTTTTTCTCTGGCTGCTACTATTGCTCTCATATAACTTACTTTTGTTCTCTGTGATTTAATTTCATCATTTTAAAGTAAGAATGATGCTGCTTGTATTCCTTTTCTGGCTTCCTGAAGCACGGAAGTGCAGGCATGGAGGTAAAATCCTAACCTTGAAAAGCGGTTAGCACTCCTGAGCTCTGCACATGCAAGCCGCTCACAGACAGCTTTCAGAGGCTAAAGAGGGACTCAAGATCTGAAACAGTTTCCTTCTCCTATCTCCCCACTCCTCAACCTCCTGCTTCTCATTACTAGGTTTACCAGGGAAAGAAGAGAGGCAAATGAAAGCAGATATAGATGGCTTAAAGAAAGCATGAGGGATGTGGCACCTGGGTGGCTCGGTTGGTTGAGCATGCCACTCTGGATTTCAGCTCGGGTCATGATCTTGCGGTTTGTGGGTTCGAGCTCCACAACGGGCTCTGCACTGATAGCACAGAACCTGCTTGGGATTCTCTATATCTCTCTCTCTCTCTGTCCCTCCCCAGCACGCTCTAAGTAGATAAAAAAGAAAGAAAGAAAGAAAGAAAGAAAGAAAGAAAGAAAGAAAGAAAGAAAGAAAGAAAGAAAAAAAAAGCGTGAGGAAGACCCCAGAGTGCTGGTGGGCCAGCAGGGTGGGGAAGGGCAGGGCACAACATGCAGCCATCTGGAACAGTGGAACAAACTCCTGCCTTCCAAGAAGGATCTGGATCACCTGGTTCTTTGTCACATGGAAGCAGGTCCTCATTTCTAAATGAAGCATTTTGAGATGTAGTGCCCAATGGTAGTCATTCATACCCTGTCCTCATCAAAAGTATTTGTCCTCCTATAAAAGGACATTCCCTGTGGATGACAGAACATACTGTATGTGGCCAAAATCCCTACGCTCACTGAAAATCCAGTCTTCATTCTCCTAATTGTCCCCAGCTGCCGTTTGAAAGGAACAGGGTTTATGAGGGGTATGTAACACTGCTCTCATCCCTGGAGAAATCAGGCTCCTATCACTGCAGTGTATATGGTAGCGAAATGTTAGCAAAGCTCATCCTGTTTAGAAAGTCTGTGTTCTTAGGATAAGCCCTCAGGGAAGTTGTCAGAGACTGAGCCTCTCAGAAAGTTAAAGTATTTTATTTTCCGACACAGAGTATAAATTAGCTCCGTGAAAATGCCTCAGGCAGAAGCTGTTACCTAAATAACAGATCTGAATACCAAAGGCTGTCTATCAATCCTTCTATTAGAACCATAGGGAGAGGTTGGAGGTCAGGAAGAGACCAGTGGATTAAAATGGTTAATATTTGAATAGAAATGATCTGATGTATTGAGTAGATGTGGAGTGAGCAGGTGAAGCTAGACGTCATGTGGTAGAGCTAAGTGTGGCAGCAGAGGGTTAAAGGACATGACTCAGATTGAATCAGAGAGGAGAGGTGAGCACAGGCCTCATCTGAATGTTGGGAGCGCTGGTTTTCAGTGTGGGGTCTGTGCACACTGAGGGTGGTGCCCCCTCCTAGATGCATTCCCAGTGAACCTGGGGGATGAGGTTTTAGTCTAGTTCTAATCCTGGCATTTCTGCATTTTTTCCCTTTTTGTTGGTTTAGATCCTATTTTGGGTAATGGTAGAGCAGTGATCACTCAAGATTCTCTGTATTTTTGTTTGCTTTGCTAACTTGGTTGTAGACCTGTCATGAATCCCTACCGTTGCTCTGGACGCTCTTTTCCATTGGGTCACCTTGGGAAGTACCTTGGATGGACAGAGGGAAGGTTGGGTGGAGCACAGGTTACTGGTATCCTGGACTTCATCCTCATGCTGTTCACTCTCCCTGCATAAAGAAACAGAGGGGGCAGCAAGCACAGCTATCATCTCAGTCCTTGTTAAATGAGATGCCTTTGTGTTTTTTTTGGTAGTTTCTTCCCTGTAGATGTAGAAGTTGTGATATACTGTGAGGAATGCATTTCATCATCAGGACTGACCCTGAACCCAAGGGGTCCTGACCCCGTTTCCTCGATTTTGTTTGATGGTATTTGTGGAGGCCAGCATCCATTTGTTTGTGTGGCTGAGCAGGAAAGGCTGGGCTCTGGCTGTCTGGGGGTGGTGGGAAGCACAGTGAGGCCAGAGTCTCATTCATTGCTTCTAGGAGGCTGCCTTCTCACCAGCTATTTTTGGGGAGCTGCAGGGACATCCCCCTTCTGGCTGCTGACAGTGAAAACAGGTGGGAAACTCTCTGGTCACTTCCAGTTACGAGGGAGGTGGTATGGTGAGGCTGGACAAGCATGGGCTCAGGCCCAGAGAGACCTCAATTCTAGCCATGGCTCTCCTATTTAAATTTTTTTTTCTAATAATTTTTTTTAAAGTTTATTTATTTATTTTGAGAGAGAAACAGACAGTACATATGGAGGAGGGGCAGAAAGAGAGCGAGACAGAGAATCCCAAGCAGGCTCTGCACTGTCAGCTTGGAGCCTGATGTGGGGCTTGAACTCATGAAACCGTGAGATCATAACGTGAGCCAAAACCAGGAGTCAGACATGCTTAACCAACTGAGCCACCCAGGTGCCTCTTAAAATATTTTTAATGTTTATTTATTTTTGAGAGAGAGAAAGACAGAGAGCAAGCACAAGTTGGGGGAGGGGGAGAGAAAGAGGGGGACGCAGAACCCAAAGCAGGCTCCAGGCTCTGACCTGTCAGCACAGAGTCTGATGCAGGGCTCAAAAGTCAGACCACAAGATCATGACCTTTAACATTTAACCAACTCAGACATTTAACCGATTGAATCACCCAGATGCCCCAGCCATGGCTCTCCTATTTAGTGTGTAGGCTCCCTGAGCAACTTTCCCCATCAGCTTCAGATTCCTTATATATAAAAGGGGGATAATGAGTATATTTTAGGTTGCTCAAGGATTAAATAAGAGCTGTCTGTAAAGCACTCACTGCAATGCCTGGGACATAGTGGATGGTTATTCAATACCTGATAAATATGTATCTAAACTCAGCATCCTTGTTGTCATAGTGCTGCCTTCTACAAACAGAGCTATGTGTTCTTAAAAGAATTGCTATAATCCAAGGGCCAAAAGGCCCTGTTATCTACTAACCCAGTAATTTGTTTATGCTAACTCCTTTTTCCCCTCCTTACACTCTCTTCTAGTCCTTTTTGATTCTAGACATGCTTTTCTCCCATTTGTGCTTTACCCTTCTTAAAATCTGGTATCTCTCAAACTTCATTTGTGGACCAAGAAGTTAAAAATCTTGTGCTCCATACATCTTCGTAAAATACGTGTCTCTTGGAGACTAAATGGACCAAACTTGGACCACACCAACCTTAGTCCCTAGAGAAAAGCTCTGCCTTTGCGCCCTCTTCCTCGGACTGGAGATTATCTGACCGACAGCCATGACTGTTCCCTAACATCCGGCCATGGGACAGAAAGGAGTTTGTCAACACTAGTTGACTTTGCAAAGAGCTGGTGCTGCTTTTTTCTGTATTTTTTGCCCCTGCCTTCTCAGGAGCTTCCTGGGCTGCAGTGGGTGGGCAGAGCAGTCAGAACAACCTGGACCAAAGTTGAGAAGTGGTGTGGGAAAGGCCGGGGTGGGCATGGGAAGACAGTGAAAACACTCCACCAGGTGGGTTCTGCTTTGGGGGCAAGCTGTGTCCCTTTTTATTCTCATTTAAAGGGCTTTGTTTTTCCTTTTAGGAGGGGACAACAAAAATAGGAAGGATTGACTCAGATCAGGAACAGGACATTGGTAAGTGATAGAGCATCTGGGTCTGACACTGTGGTGGATACTCATGCCTGACTGGTCTCTTTAGAGGAACCTGATGATGCTCTGAGAGGAAGGAATCCTTGAGGATCAAGGGGCTATTACTCTTTTGTTGCTACATTGTGGTGGTTGTTGTGTGTCAGGGACATGATAGGAGGAGATCCACACCATGGGAGAATCCAGATCTGGGTGGTTTTCAGGTGGTGGCTCTTCCTCTCTTGTCATAATGTAAGATCTTCTAGATGTGGATTCCGATCTCGCAGAAAGGGTGTTTCCCTGGGTTGTTTCCCCACCCACGTGACCCCCATCTCTTGTGTAGTTCTGCAGGGGCAGTGGATTGAGAGAGACCACTGCACTATCACGAGTGCCTGTGGGGTAGTCATTCTGCGGCCTGCCCAGGGGGCCCGCTGCACAGTCAATGGCCGGGAGGTCACTGCCTCCTGTCGTCTGACCCAAGGTAAGACTGTTTATAGCCCTGTTTATACCGGGATAAGTGATGAACTAGCTTCCTTCTCATGGGCCAAACCCACAGAACTCAGTGAAGCAGGCTTTAAACATGGAATACTCATCCTCTGCACCCAGAGATCTGAAGATCTGAAGATTTCCTAATACCATCCTCTTCCCAAGGCCCCAATTCCAGGTCCCAAGGTGGAGAATGACTCTCTGAAATCTCTCCCTGTGTTTGCTAGCTCTGTGTCCTTGGGAAAGTCTCTGGACATCAATTTTCTCATCTGTAAAATGGCGATAAGAGAATTGTTGTGAAGACTGAATGAGTTAATTTGTGTAATGTTCTTAACAGTATTCTTGTCACCTAGTAAATACTCATTATCACTATTACTATTACTACTATTATTAATCTGTTCAAATTCCATCTTTCCTTTGACGCTGAGCTTATATTCCCCCTCTTCCATGAAGCATTCCCTAACTAGTCCATGAGGAACTCATTTTGCTTTCCCTCAGAATAGCAGAACTCCTCCTGTTCATTTTGTTAGTTCAGTACATATGCTGTGGGATATCCAATGAATACATATCTTATTGACTCACCTAAGTTATAAGCTTGTTGGGGGCAGGACTTTGTCTCTCAGAAGGGCACCCTGCACATAATACATACGGAGAACGTGAGCTGTTGGTTCATTCTCCCCTGTCTCTGCCACAGGAGCAGTCATAACGCTGGGGAAGGCACAGAAGTTCCGATTCAACCACCCAGCAGAGGCCGCTGTCCTGCGGCAGAGAAGGCAGGTTAGTGTGCTGTGTTTTCAAGGTGACTGCCAGCCGCCCTGCTCCTTTCAAAGGGACAAGTTTGAGCTTTATCTGGTTCTCTTGGGGTGGGGTTGGTGATAGCAGCCTTACCGCACTCATTCCTCGTTCCCAGGTCGGAGAGGTTGTCGGTGGCAATGGCTCTTTGGAATGGTTGGATTTGGACGGAGATGTCACTGCCTCCCGGTTGGGTCTCTGCCCTTTGCTTTGGAAGGAGAGGTGAGAATCTTGTGCTCATTTTGCTATGGAACCTACTGTTCTTACTTCTTAGTCTAATACAACATGGAGCAGGGAGGAAGTGAGTATAATAGCCAAGCTCTGAATGAGGCCTGGTCTCAACCAACTTGTGCAAGTGATGGAATGTTACTGAACTAGCTGCTTAGCTTCTAGTTGGCAGGGAAGCAGTCTTAGCCCTCATTCATTTCCTGTTTGTTATTACAACTTCCTTCATCACTGAAAGGAGTATATATCATTTGATGTTTCCTGTCGCCAGTTTCTTCTGTCAGCAAGATTTGAACATGACATGTTTGTACATAACTTTGAGACTGCTTCTCAACTTACCTCCCCATGTGCCCCTTTAAATTCTGGCTGGCCTGTGTGTGAGGTCACAAGGTGTGTCAACTTTCAGGACTGTGGCTTCCTCTGAGTTTTTAAAGATAGTCTGTGACTGAGAATCCTTTCTTTTCTCAATACCAAAGGGTCCAGAACTACACATAAGAGGGTCAGGAACTCTCAGAACAATATGAAAATATCTTGGAGTTCTGCCCTCTCATACCCACTGCGCCTGCATTGTGATCGTGAAAACATGGAATCAAAGTTTTATATGTGATTGGTGGCCATTACTTTTCTTCTTCACAGTCCTTCTTCATCTATTTCTCCACAGAATCCCCTTCCCAGATCTACATGTCTCGTAGGTTTGATACTGTGAACAGTGGTATCCTTCTGGTCCTGTAAGCCAAAGTAGCCTCTTACTTGGGGATGTTCTGTAGAAAATGTCAGCAGGACACCCACTGCCTGTGAGACCAGTGGTGTTGGGAGGCTGCCCAGCACTGAGGCCAGGGTTCCTGGGAGATTATGATGGCTATTTCCCCTGGTTCCTTCCAGGGAATCTAGCTGCTGTTTTCTTAGGCCAGGAACATTTGCTGGCAGCTGATGAAAAGTCTTGGTCTGACATTGGTGGTGAGGGGTGTTGGATGTAGGGGCAGAGTGCTGCGATGCATGAATAGCAGGCAAGTCCTCACATGTGGGCTACTGAGGATGGAAGGACGAAGCACCAGAGTCTCAGGCAGGATGACTCCAGTGTTGCGTGACCGGGGGCTCTGTGGGGTGACAGGGAAGGTGGGAGAGGTGACACAGCTGGAACATATCAAGGCCAAGGTGGAGTAAGGAGCTGCTGGAGCTCTTGTTTCATGAGAGTACAGTCATGAGAGGAGGTCTTGTCTTAGGTAAGATTTCTACTGTGGGAAGACGCATTGGAGATCTGTCTTTCCCAGAGTTCAGAGATTTACAGAGAACAGCTCGGCAACTTAATGAGCTGTGAGGTTGAAGAGTTATCTTGGAGTTGGATAAAGCTCCTTGACATCCTGGAATTATGAAGTAAAAGCTTTGTGGCCTTAAGCAAGTTACTGAGTCTCTGAGCCTAGTCCCTCACCTCTAAGTAAGGATACTACCATCTGTCTCTGGGAGGTCCTCATGATAGGGTTTGAAAGAGCAAGTGCACGTGGAGAGCTCTGCCTTCTGCCTGGCACTCCCAGCCTCGCTGCTGAAGGCCCTTGTGCCGAGCTGCCCAGGTACATAATCTCCCTTTTGTTTTCCTGTCCTCCCACCTCATCTCAGCTGACCCATCCACCCTAGAGAACACTGGTCTTCTCCTGCCTTTTTTTTTTTTTTTTTAACTTTTATTTATTATTGAGAGACAGAGAGACACAGAGCGTGAGCAGGGGAAGGGTAGAGAGAGGGGGAGACACAGAATCTGAAGTAGGCTCCAGGCTCCGAGCTGTCAGCACAGAGCCCGACGCAGGGCCCGAACCCATGAACCATGAGATCATGACCTGAGCCGAAGTCGGATGCTTAACTGACTGAGCCACCCAGCTGCCCCCTTCTCCTGCCTTTTAAAGGTCTTCTTGGGCTCTCTAGCCCCAGGGGCACTGGTGTGACCTTTCAGTAACATCAAGAATGCACCCTTTCATTTGGAGAGGACAGAGAGGGATTGAAGAATCAAGGCCTCTCCCACTTGCTGCCTCCAGTCTTTAGCACCAGCTCCAGGAGTCTGTGGGCTGGGCTGGTCCTACGCAGCTACCATAGTCAGCATCTGTGTGCCAGCCCCTGGTGGAAGTGGGGTGGTATGGGCCTCAAGCCTGTGATTGGGCAGAGGGACCAGGGAGAGAACCCGTGAGAGAGAACACTGTATGTCGTCAGCTGGGCTCCCAGACTGTGTGTGTGGCTGTGTCTCCATAAGAGTCTCCTCTGCTCTGGTGGGCTTAGCTCCAGAGCCTCCCCTTGTCCTAGAATTTTCTTCTCTCATTTTTCTCTCTGGGGGAGCATTCACAGGGAGCCTGCAAAGGTGGAGCTGACTCCAGAGCCAGAGGGGATTGGTCAACCTGTCTCTTTTTATCCCTTGCAGCAGTGACCTGGACCACAGAGGAGTTTGTCTTTGAAAACTGTTTTTTTTTTTTTTTTTGCATTTTCCTCTTTGGAATTTTGGGGGCTTAACCTTAAGTGCTTAGAGCCTGGGAGACCCTGTCGCTGCTGCCACTGCCACTGTTGCCTTAGTGAGTACCTGCGGCTGCATTCCGCTGCAGAAGCTGTCAGGCCTCCAAGCAGCTGGGAGAGAGGGCGGGGGAGGGCGTTATGGAGTCCTGGCAAGCAGGTGACCAGGCAGCAGTGGGGAGATGCTGGAGCCACCTAAGATGAAGGGCAGTCATCTGACAGAGACAGAGGTCCTTGGCTGGCGGATAACTGAAGACTTGCCAGTAGTAATAAGCCCGGACATGTAACATAAGGTTGCTTCCCCCACTCCCCCACCCCCAACCTGCTTTCTGGGAACTTGACTGATGTGCTTAGCAGAGGAGCCATTTTTATTCTGATGGTGTGTGGCCATCTCAGGTGAATGTGCTGGGTCTATAGTGATCATCTCAGACAGCTTCCCTGTGCAGGTCTTGTTGGTGCATGAAGGAAGCTGCATTGGGTCAGCAGAAGCTAACTGGCTAGCTGCTGCTTCCCTAGGGGAAGGGTAGAGGGAACCCTCTTCTGTGGAGAAGCAAATTGTGAATCTGAGGGTTGTGAGACAGGCAGAGAAGGAAGCTGAATACTCTCTGGGGATTAAGAATAAAGGTACCTCCCCTGCTCCTTGTGTCTGATGGTCTGGACTTTAGCTGAGTTTGTCCAAGACCCTCTTAGGGGCTAATGCTTGTAATTCAGCCATGTCTGTGGTCAGACAAATTTTGGAGCGGTAATCTAGCATGCATACAAACATATGTATAATCTGTTTCCCATTAGCACCTTTTCTCTTTGTGTGGTGTTAACTGGTTTTCTCTTCTAACTGCTGTCCTTAGCCTTTTGCCTCACATATGAACAGAGTGCCTTTCCTCTTTCCTGTATATTCCACTGTGTGTGTTTGGCCTTTTGCCCATAGTAGTCAGAGCCAGTCTCCCCCAGGACACACGCACTCAAGTATCTGGGCCTGTCCCAGTTCTTGGGCCCATTGTAGATTGAGTCCCCTCCCAGACTCCTTCCCAGGGAGGAGATTGCCATCGTGTCACTTCGTACCCCCCCCCCCCCCCGCCCGCCGCCATACATCCTTCACTCTCCTCTTAAGGCTGCATTAAGAAATCTTAATTTCTTCTAAGACAAAAGGCAGCAAACTTTCTGTAAAGAACTAGATAGTTGGTTTGGGTTTTGTTGTTGTTATTTTTACCAGATAGTATTTTAGGGTTTGTGGGCCATACAGTCTCTGCCGCAGCTGCACAAGCAGCCTAGATATAAACACTCATAAACGAATGAGTGTTCCAATAACACTTTACTCACAAAGATAGGCAGCAGACCACATTTGGTTCACAGGCTATAATTTATGGACCTCTGCTTTGATATACCCTCTGTGATTTCATTCTTCTCTACAAAGTAGTAAATTTAAGCTGGGTGAACCCCTCCCCCCCGCCCCCCACCCCTGCCCAGAGCACTGCTCCGACTGTCTAATGTCAAGTCAGTAAATGGGCCTTTAGAGTCAGGGCATCCTTGGACTGGAATGAGTGCTAAGGACTGGCTAAAGGAGAGCAGATGCGGGCTCTTTTGTTAGCCTGTGGCAGCTCCCAAGCCCTTCTAGTCACTTCCTACTTCCTAGGGCCACCACCCTGGAATGCCCATGCAGTGGCTCTTTTAGAAATCTGAACGACAGAGGGGCGCCTGGTGGCTCAGCCGGTTGAGTGTCCAACTTTGGCTCACGTCACCATCTCACAGTTAGTGGGTTTGAGTCCCATGTTGGACTTTGTGCTGACAGCACGGTGTCTGCTTCCAAATTCTCTGTCTCCCTGTTTCTCTGCCCCTCCCTGGCTCACACATGCACTCTCCCTCTCAAAAATAAACATTAAGAAGGAAGGAAGGAAGGCAGGCAGGAGGGAGGGAGGAAAAGAGAGACAAAGGGAGGAAGGAAGGAAGGAATGAATGAACCTGAATGACGGAGATGGGGAGACCCTGCAGAAACAGCATGTGAGGTCCTTGTATAGGAGGCCATGTGTGCCCCTGGGAAAAGCCATGCAGGGAGAAGCTGTCAGTCTTCTGAGGAAGGCTGTGACTCATCCATGGCCACACAGGTACCTGAAGGCAGAATAAAGCATGACTGCAATCCAGAATTCTTTTTAAACTTTGTATTATGTATAATTCCAAATACACTACTAGTGATCAAGTCATGGCTAATCTTGTTTCGTTTATATCCCCACTCCCTTTCCACTTTCCCCTACTGTCCCCCACACTGGATTTGAACAAATCCCAATTTCACCAGTAAATACTTCAGCGTATATCTCCGAAGTTATGGTACAACCTGAAACTCATGAGCCCTATTCTTGGGCTCATTCACTGAGAATAGCCCTTGAGTGGAGACCAGCCGTCCTCTGGGTCTCAGTGCATATAAATCTCTTTCCTCTAGATTGGCTACCTTTTTCCTACTCCCATGTCACAGAGTGTTTCTGTTTCAGAAAACAGAGATGCATGATGAACATGTAGGGGAGTTTCTATTCCCACAGTGGTCGTTGGAGTTTCTGCCTCTACTCTGTTTCCAGCACATTTTGAGCAGATACCTTTTATTCTTTTTTAAAGGCCAAAGCTCCTTGATTTAGCTAAAATGTTTTTGTTTTTTAAAGCTGCTTTACTTTCCTGGTTATTTTCCTTAACTAGAATGAACTTGTGTTTCTGGTAGACTCACAGTCTAAGGATATGCTAGTCTGAGGACCATTCTCCCCTCCTTCACTGTGACATCATGAGCTGCCTGTGACAGCGTGCCTGGGACAGTGTGTGTCTCAAGTTGCTAGAAGTTCAAAGCCCTCTCTGCCCTGTTGAATTCATGGCTCTCTCAGAAAAGCTTAGACTACCACTGGTTTGCCCTGAACTGGGCTTGCATTTCCCTTGGGTAACCCCGGCCCCTCTGTGATAGGAAAGTGCTGGAAGAGCAGAGCGACCAGGACCGCCAGCCACTGGGGGCTGGAGTGGCGCCCCACAGGGCCGCCATTCAGCACCAGCACTACGTGGGGGATTTGAGGCAGCGGATCCTAGCAGGACAGATTAGAGCCAGACAGGAACTGGAGTTCGACCAAGCACACCTCAGCCGGCAAATTAAAGACAGTAGGTGCCCACTGCTCACTGTGTTTGCTTCACCTTTTCATCTCTTCATTTTCATGCTTCCGCATCCTTCTGTATTCTCTCCTTTGTTGCCTTTATGATTTGATGGAATCTTTGGTATTAGGTGTTCTCTCCCCTCTTTTAGAAACCAGGGGCTCTTATGAGGGGCTGGAAGCAAGAATAAGGAAGCGACCTTCCTTATTGCCCCTCAGAGTGATGGACCTCCTGCTCTCTCTTCACGCGCACATTTATTTGTGCTTTGGTGCCTGTCCCAGCATGTGCTAATGCCTGGGGGCTTCCTTCCCTAGCCCTGTGGTAAGGGGGCCTGGCATCCCTCATATCTTGGCCAGGGCTTTCCCTCCATTCAGGTCCAACCACAGCCAGAGTTGTGTGAGTCTACACCACACGGGCAGGGAGAGAGGTGCTGCCCTTCTCTCAGGGTGTCTTTGGTTCCCAGACCAGCAGTGGCTGCTCATAGAAGAGCCCCGGCTGGCTGGCTTGCAGCAGCAGCAACAGCAACAGCAGCAAGACCACATCGCAGAGAAAGAACTCGAGGCTTGTGTGCGACCTGGTGCTTGGCTCCAGACAGACCTTGAGACTCTGCCTCCCCCACTGGTCCGAAGCCAGAAGAGGGAGGTGCGACTGCAGCTTGGGCGCAGGAACGTGCTTCGGGCAGCACAGAGGGACATCTGGCGAAGAAAAGCCTCCTTCCAGCTAGAGAGAATCATCAAGAAGCAGAGGCTGCTGGAGGCCCAGACAGGACTGGAGCAGCCCAAGGCATTGTGTGGGCTCCAGGATGACCACACCCAGAAGCCCCCATACCGGCTTCCTGGTGCTGGTGCGATGGTCCGAGGATCTCAACACAGAAGCAGACTGACAGATTGCCGTTCTCTGAGCCTCCAGAGGCTCTGCAGCCAGTATTTTCCCAGGCTACACAGGTACAGCCAGCTGTGGTCACCTGAAATCACTGGCTGAGGTTTACAGCCTTGTTGCCCAGTCAGTGTTCTTCACTTCCCAGTGCCATGGTTTCTCAGTCTGTGAAATGGGAAGATTTGCTTCCTCCTCTTTTTCCCACCACTTTTTCCCTCTTCTTTCTCTGTAGGTGAGATCTTCTAAGACTTAAGCTTTTCTCTTCTCCCACCCCGAGTGGCAACTCTTGCTACTTTGGTGATATCTTCCAAGTGAGAATCTCAGCCTCATTTTTCACCTGCTCTTTAGACCCTGGCTGTGCACATACATTCCTTGTGTTTGTCCTGCCACCACCTCCCTCTCCTCTTGCCTCACACCGGACTGTGTTCCCACATGCTTCCTTCTCCTCCCTCCCTTCCA
This sequence comes from Panthera pardus, assembly GCF_024362965.1. Taxonomy (NCBI): domain Eukaryota; kingdom Metazoa; phylum Chordata; class Mammalia; order Carnivora; family Felidae; genus Panthera; species Panthera pardus. The sequence continues at coordinate 53,059,779 of NW_026526810.1, read as the reverse complement.
CCTGTCCTGCCACCTCAAGTGAGCTTCCTCACCCTACCTTCCAACTGGTAAGCTAGTGGAACACTAGCTGATTCTTGGGTCCAATTTGGGATCTTCTTTTTTTTTTTCTTTTCCCCTTCACTCCTTATATTCAGTCAAGGTGAGGGTGGACTGTGTCTACTTCTCTGTATCCTCCAGGCTTACCTCAGAGCCTTGCCCATGGTATGTGTAGACTTCACGCCTTTTCGTTCTGTTGGCTCACCTCTCTGGTCTTCAGAGTACTAGGCAGGCTTTTTTTTTTTTTAAAGACTTTTATTAAAAATTTTCAAACATAGACTAAGTTGAGAGAATAGTGTCCCTATCACCCACATTCAGGAGTTTCCAACATCTACCATGCTTGCTTTAATCTCCTCTCCTTCCTTTTCCTGATGAAATATTTTTGTTTGTTTTGAGAGAGAGAGAGAGCACGTCCACGCACAAGTTGGGGAGGGGCAGAGAGAGGGAGAAGAGAATCCCAAGCAGGCTCCACACCACTAGCACAGAGCCCAGTGCAGGGCTCAAACTCACGAAACTGTGAGATCATGACCTGGGCAGAAAACAAGAGTTGATCACTTCACCAAATGAGCCACCTAGTCTCCCCTCTGATGAAGTATTTTTAAAGCAACTCTTAGATACCGTGTCATTTCAATCCTACATCAAGTATACACCTAAAAAAATAAGAACTTTCCTTCAAACCACATTTCATTATTCACTTAACAAAATTAAGATTAATTATTCGATATAACCCAAAACCTAGGCCATATCAAATTTCTCTAATTGCCTCAAAAATATGTATTTACACTTCAAATTAAGATCCAAATAGGATTTACACACTGCATGTGGTTATGTCTTTTAAGTTCCTTTTTCTTTTATTTCATTTTTATTTCTTCATATCACCGATTTGTTAAAAGTGTATCAGTTCTGTAGAATATGATGCTTTATAGGTTTGCCTGTTTGATTCCTTGTGGTGTCATTTAGATGGTTCCTCTGTTCCTCACGCTGCCTATTAAATGGAAGTTTTCCCTAAAGGCATGATTACATTCAGATTCAGTTCAATTTTTTTGTAAGATAAAGAAATTAAGGAACAGAGTGTACCTGGGCCTCTTTGAAGCCAGGGCTATAGTCCACAGTTGCTTTTTGTACCCATAGAGCTTTTCTCTGACTTCAAATGCTAGGGGACAGTGACATTGGCCTAGTTTTTAACCTCTTTTACAGAAAACTAAGTGGGACTTTATATTCCCTTTGTGAGCAGGCAATAGGGACCTTCTACTTTTCTGAGATGGATTTCCTTGTCTCCACAGTATTTTCCTGAGTCGAGATCCCTCCACCATGGTACCTCCTTTGCCTGATCCTACTGACCAAATATCAGAGACAATTCCATCAGAAGAATATTTGCCCCAGGCTGCTTCTTACCCTCCAAGGACAGGGCATTTCAGCAAGAATGCCCTCTGTTCCTCAGGCAAGGGGCATCTCTGCAAAGCCAGGGGGGCCTTGGCAAGGAAAGGAGCCTCAGCCTCAGGCACCTGTCTCACTGTGAGTTCTGAGTCTGCCAGCATCCAGGAAATGGAGAGCGTGGGTAAGCAGCCCTGTTGGATGGTGTCCCAGAGCTTAGCATCTCTTGACCATTCAGCTAACAAGCTAAAGCCAAAGGATGAGCCAGAAGCACTCAGCCCTTCCACCTATACCAGGAGGGGTAGGGGACTAGCAGACTCTGACCACACACGATCAAGGTGGCGTAAAGAAGGGAACGTTGGGACCCACAAGACTGCTAAGGGAGCCAGATGCAGTTCCTCACATCCCTGTGGACCCAGACAGGCATCTGGGCATGGAAAGGCAGCCAAGACTTTCTGGGTAGAATCCAAACCACCTTCTTCAAGCAAGGCATCAAAAAGGCAGCAGAGGGTTCTGGTAGCTAGGGCCAGAGACATTGTCAGAAATTCCTCTTGTTTGCCTCATGGCAGCTCTTTGAGGAGGCAGCACAGTGCAGGAGACCCAGATTCCACATCCTCACTCACTGATTGCAGCCCAAGAGTGGATCTTGTAAGAGGGAAAGATGGTGACTTATCTGATGCGGATAGCAGTTACTCAGTGGATTCTCTCTCCTATGTCTATGCCAAAGCCCAAATGGAGCCACTGAAGCCAGAGGACCTCCAGGGGAAGGAACAGGATCTCCCAGAGTCAGAGAACTCCGAAAGTGATGACAGCCAAATATCTGAGGACTCGCTGGCTGAGAAAGGATATGAAAGCCCGCCAGACAGCTCAGGGAGCAGTTATCTCACCAACCACCACGGCCACCCCAGGGCCAGAGCTAAAGTCCCTGTGAGGGGCTTCACCATGTCCTCAGACAGTGAACTATTCACCCAAACTTGCAGGAGCTTTTCCCTGGATAGCCTGATTGATGCCAAGGAGGAACTGGGGGAAGATCAGCAAGAGCCTTTCTTCAGTTCAGCTGAGGAGATGCCCGCAGAGACATTTTGGCACCTGCAGACCTCCAGTCTGCCCATAGTGGACCAGGAGGCAATGTGCAGGCTTGGTCCCATCAACCATAGAACAGGAACCAGGCTGGATGCCATCCTGCCAATGAGCAGTTCATTTTACCTTGGCCCCCCACCCCAGCCTCACTGTGAACAACCTGAGTCGGAGGTAGAGGTGAGCTCCTCTGAACAGGCAAACACACTCCAAGGCCTGCAGCTTTCCAGAGGGAGCCCTCTGTTGTCCATGGATTCCTGGTTTTCCTGTGACTCTAAGATCAATTCCAGCAGCCCTTCAGGAATAGTGGGTTCCTTATGTCCGAGTCCTGATATCCAGGAATTTCAACCCCAGGGTCAGGAGCAGCCTGGACAATGGCAAAATATGGAAGAACTCAAGCCATCAAGGGCAGAAACACTCCTGCCTTATAACTCCAAAGTACCCCAAGGCGGCACTGAGCTGCCTTGCCATATAAGAGGTGTGTACACAATCCCTGCCTCTGATACATCCAGGCTGTCATTCTGGGGGTCGTATAGGCTTCTTCAGCCACGAGTTGCTGGCATCTTTCGAGCCAGAGGTACCCCTGATACAGCCCAGCAGGGCAACTCGGAAGCATCCAACACCTCTAGCCTATCAAGTGTTTTGGCTGCCTCTGCCGCCTCATTAACTCATGTAGGCAGTGCACCTGAGAGGGACTGGGCTGCCCTTCAGCAGAAGTACCTCCTTGAACTGTCTCATCCTGTTCTGGAGGCTGTGAGAGAGCCCAGGCCAGCTTTCCCCTCCCTCGAAGAAGACTCCACTTCCTTTACCCAAGCTTCTGGCAAAGAAACAGATACTGTCTTGCCAGTTGGTTTTGGGGTATCCAGCAGTCTGCATTTCAGCACCTTTCCTCTCCATTTTTCCAAAATTAGGCATTTGAGAGCAGAGAAAGAACAGGACAGTCTGAGCACTGAGATAGAAGGTACTTCAGATTTCCTTACAACTAGAGAGAAAGAGGTGAGTCATAGTGGAACTTACTCAGCAGATGTAGAATCATTGACTTCTGGAACTATAAATGCACCAGTCTTTGTAGCCGAGAACAAGGTGGCAAATTCCATGACACAAGCACGTGAAGACAAGCAGAACAGTTTGGAAGAGTCTTCGCAGAGTAATGGGAAGCCTGGACTGATGACTTCCTCTGATGAATGTTTCTTCCTCAAGAGCCCTTGTCACAGTAATGTCACCATAGCCACTAAAGAAAACCACTGGCCCCGCGGCTGGGCTCCTCTCAGAAAGAATAGTGCAGGCCAGGAGGGGCACTTAAGTCACAACAGCTACCTGCCCCTCCAGGAGGAGAAGGTGAACTATCAGGAGAGCTCCAGGGAAGTGGTTGGAAGGCACACTAGCGTTTCATTCGCGTCAGGTCCAGAGCCATACCCCCACTCTGCTGCCTGGAATCCATTCCCGTCTTCCTTGAAGCCACCCCCCTTGGAGACATTCTATGTGACCAAAAGCCGGGATGCCCTGACAGAAACTGCCTTAGAGATTCCGGCTTGCAGAGAATCAAGAGTGCCTTCCCCACCCCCCAGGGAAGCCTGGGGCTTTGGTCATGACCACCAGGTTCTCCACAATGTTTATGTGAAGAATAATTTGCCAGTGCTGTTACAAAACCACAATTCCAAGATTCCCTCATCTCAGCAGGTCACAGCAGGGAGGCCAGTTCATCTGAACACCAAGAAAGGTATCAGAAAAATGGGGGAATGCCCTGGAAATACTGAAGAAGAAAGCCATAATTCAGTTTATCTTTTTGTTGGTCAGAACAGACATTTTCTATCTACTAGCACAAAAGTATGTGAATTTGAAAATCAAGTTGGAATTTTAAATGAACACAGTCTTTCATCACTTGAGGAAAAAGAAAAGGCCACAATACAGTCCTCTTGCAATGTTTCCTCAAACCATTGTAGGTCTGGGAGGCCTCTCCTTGTTTGTGAGTCTGAGGCAGATGGGGAAGAAGAGCAGGATCACCATGTAGTCCTAAGACAGACCCAGGCGTTTGATATGAACAGACAGCTTCCTTCCGGGGCCAGGTCTGATTTCATCTATAAAACCATCAATTTAGCCCTTGACAAGGACATGCTGGGGGAAACTGCTGTTTCTTTGCAGTCTAAATCAGTATGTCATAGAGTAAGAGGCCCAGAGATGATGGCCCAAGATGAGAGTCCAGCCCACAAGGGTGGGGGGAAAGCAGAGGGGAAGAGTGAATCTGGGCTTCTTGGGAAATCTCTCCATTCCAAAGGCTGCTCAAAAGAGTTTAAGCTTCCACAGACAGAGTCTACATATGAAAGATTCCGGTCAGTTATAAGCTCTCAGGAAAAAAGCCTGAGTGAATGCAAGGGCTCTGGAAGATCACAAGAAACATTAAACCCCAAAGAAGAACCTTCTGGAAGAAAACAGAATAAAAGAGTTAACAGTGCTGATGAAATGGCCAGGCTAATTAGGAGTGTAATGAAGCTGGAAAATGGCATCTTAGAAATTGAATCCAAGCAAAATAAGCAGCTATATGCTCCTCCCACACAGGGAGTCAGTAAGGAGTCTGTGTTCCAGGACCAGAGGGACCGGGAGATGGCTGACTGTGCCCTGAGGTCAGGCAGCTCTGGAAACCACCTGTCTTTCAAGGATCAGCCATCTTCTCCAAAACAGATAGATGATATTACCTTTAGGGATAGTGAAGCTGGAGAAATGGAGGTTAACAATAGCGTTGGGAAAGGTCCCCAAGTCCGAAAAATCATCTTGAGCCCCTTCAAGTTAAGGGAATGTATACAAGACATTAAGTTTGTGACAGAACACACTCCCCCAGCTGTATTAGACAGACCATCCTGGGACACTTGTGATTGCGTAGGGACATGTACAGCTGGTAAAGCGTTCGCAGACACTTGCAGTAATCCAAGAACTGAGGCATCAGCTAGTGCTCTGCCATCACAGCCCAGATTGAAGATGTCTTCTGAGAAGGAGAGCGAGGCAGGGAATGCATCTGCATGCCCCAGAGGGCAGCCCTGTAGCTTGGGAGGTCTTGAGGAACTGGAAACTGTGAAAGATTTTCAGGAGAGCCAAGTTGCCAAACATGTAAGTAGTTCTAAGCAAAAGGGGCCAAAAGCTCAAGGCCGAGTTGAGGAAATGATTGTGCGAACAGGAGGGAGCCTACTGGAGGAAGACAAAATGGTCTCATGGACTCAGAAAGTTCCTAGCCCAAGCCCACATTGTGTGAGCACATCTTTTAGCCAGGAGACTGGCCCATTGCTGAGCCAGCCAGATTCCTCTGTGGCTCCTCACAGAGACCTGAGTGGTACCTTGCCTTTGGATTCTCCAAGGCTACCAAGAAACTATCTTCACGCATGTGATACTGTACACATTGACAATGTGCTGGATCCCACGATGTTCAAAATGACTAACAGTCCCTTGGTAACTGGAGCAGGGCGTCAAGACCAGAATGGAGAGCCCCGAAGCTATAGCCCTCAGGGAGATGTTAGAGGGGGCTTTTCCTTGGCACACACTGCTTGGTGTGAGTCTGTGATAGCTACAGCCATGGCATCTCATGGTCAGTTCCATGTACCAGAGAGCATTTCCCTGGGGGCAGAGAGCAGGAGATCAGCAAGCACTCAAGATGAAGGAGGGAACCTCAGAAGCATCGTGATGGGCTTGAGTCCCAGGGAGAGTTTTGCTTCTGAAGCTGAGGCAGCTGTGCAAAGAGGATCAGAAAGAGCCAGTCCCCTGAAAAGGGGATTTAGCCCACTTGAAAAGAAGACCAGCTGCCTCTTAGAAGAGGGTAACAGTCAAGGCCAGCAGGCTAAGCAGAAGGCAGAGAAGGAGGCCAAGGACCTCAGTCCTGCTGGTGGTGCTTTCTCAGCACCTGTGTCCCTGCCGAGGGTGCCTCACCCAGAGCACTGTGCTCATACATCTACAGACCTGGCTGTGTTAGAGGAGATCAGACAAGCAAAGGCCCAGGAAAAGCAGCTTCATGGCTTAGGGGCTGATGGCAATGTTCTTCCTTACTATGTGACTTTATTAGAACCTGAACATTCTTCAGGGGCCCGTGGTAGGCCTCAGTGTCCACAAAGGGACCAGTCGGTGTCAGATAGGACCAGGAATGAGGATGAAGCACAAGGATTTTATGTGACATCTCTCTCTGCTGAACCAGGACATCTGTTGACTGATGAGGCCACACCCCTCCCTGCAGACAGCTTTCAACATCTGCCCAACACTGAAACTAAAACAGGGCCATGGCATCCCTCACAAACTTCCTCCCATGCAGCCCCTGTTCCAGGCAAAAGCCATTGTACTGGAGAACGGAGACATTTTCTGGGAGCTGGTGAACAGTTTGTATGTCACTGTAGCTCTTCTGAAATCATAGAGAAAAAGAAAAAAGCAACCAGAACACCTTCCTCTGCTGATCCTGTGAGCTCAGACAGTTTTTCTTCCACACTGGTAGTGGACAGGAGGGTAAGGTCAGAGAAAGCAGTGGCTGCCTTATCTTCTTGGGCCCCTTCTGGTGATCCTGGCATGATTCTGTGTGGGGGAAGCCAGTTAGCTCAATGGGAGACTGCAGAAGGCACACGCCCTGGTGGTCAGGAGACCAACCCAGTGCTTCACGAACCTAGAATTCTAGATACCACTTGTGGTGGAGTTTCAGGTAATTTCTCAGTGGCTGCACAGGGAGGAAAAACAACCTATTCTGAAAGTGGGCTTGTGACCTGTGATGTTCAGAATTCTGTCAGCCTCTCAGGACGTACCCAAGACCATGGCCGGTGCTTTGAGGCTTCCATTGGCTTAGAGGAAGGGGGGGCAAGTCCCAAACAGGGTACCATCCTGTCTGGAGCCCCAAGAAGGGTTGATACAGAAGCTCCTTCACAGCACCATGTGAAGTGGGAGGAGAGCGATGACTGTGGGCTGGCAGAAGCCTGCAGCCCAGCAAACAGTGCCAGCAGCAAACATCCTAGACCAACTCCATTGCCAGATCAAAGACCTAGCCCTGATTCTGAAGTTCAGGAGGAGTCCCAGTGCAGACATCCACAGGAAACTTTAGACCGTGTCGTCATCTCAGGGAGCATGGAAGGCAGCAGGGCTCTTAGTCCACCTAGGGGGCAGGAAGACAGTGGAACATCGCCTTGCTGGCATCTTTGCAATCCTCAACCCATGGATTCTCGTGCCTGTGCATCCCCGTCCTATACTTTATCGTGTTACAGAGACGGTGACCTGAGGAAGGGGAGTGCCAAGACTGCCCTACATACTCTCCATCCACCCTGCATAGTATCTTCCAGAGCCTGTGGAATGGATGAGACAGCAGAAAGCTATTCCAGGGCACCTGAAGTGCTCTGGACTCCTGGCCTTGAGCCCAAAGGCATTCATGTAGTATTTGCACCAGCAGACATCAGTTCTTGGGAGCCTTCCGCTTCCGCTCCTGTCCTATCTCTGGCTCAAGAGGGCAGCTCCCCTTCCGCCCCTGATGTGATGACATGTTCCTTGAGCCACTCAGTGGCTGATGGAAGCTCAAGGTCAGGAGAGGATCCTGAGAAAAAGGTTGCTGAGAAGAAAGCCAGCCTAGAGCCTGAGGCTACCTTTTCCTCTGCAGACATGTACTCTGAGCCAGTGAGGGAATTTCAGGATAGCTCTGTAGGTGGCCAGAATGCACAGGACTCTCAAACCAAGCCAGAACCACCTTTAACAACTGGGAGACCATACACCCTGAATTTAAGTAAAGGGTCTATTGAGAGTGAGCTTCTGGGGGAACCTCAGCATGGATGTTTAGAAGATGCCATCCAGTGCCTTCCAGAAAAACCACAACTTTCCACTCAGTCCAGAGATCACAGTGGATTGGATCCCCAAGCCAAGTTTGTAGCAAAGTTAAAACACATTTCTAGGCACCAAGCTGACAGTCCCTGGGATGAGGAAGAGCAGCAGAGACACCAGGCTTCGGGTGGTTGGGAAGAGCCTGCCCAGGGCAGGAGCTCCCAACCTTCCCATGAAGGTGGGTTGGACAGCTGTCGAATTACAGATGCAGGCAGAGAGGAAGCATCTGTAGCCCATCTGTCTGTGTCCAAGATGCTTTCATCAGGCTTTGAAGACTCAGCCTCCATGCCTTTGGGGCAGAGTGGAGCCCCATGGCCCACACCCCAGAGCCCTGGCCTGCCTGCCTCTGGCAGGGAGCAGCCGGCTCCCCATCATGGGTGCTCACTTCCTGTGATTTCAGTCTTTTCTGGCCCCAAACACTCCAGGTCCTCCCCCAGACCACAGTTCTCTGTGGTCAGCTCTTCCCGGTCTCTTCAGGAGCTGAATTTGAGTGTGGAGCCTCCTTCCCCCACAGATGAAGATACACAGGAACCTAACAGATGGTGGACTCCACATCTCAGGGGTCATTTCAAAGGAAAGTCAGCAGCAGGAACATCTCTGAAAGCTGAGGGCTGCAGTCAGAAAGACTCATCTAACTGGGACATGAGCACTCCTGGTCACCAGCCCCCACAACCTGCCAACCCTCCTTACCCAAAGTCCTCAGATCTTTCTTTCATGCCCATCCCTGACTTCATGACAGGCTGGACATCTAGTACCCTGGAAGAGTCCTGGCAGGAAAATCCAGAGAAGTGGCACTCCAGGGTAGACAAAGGAACGCTACACTTTGGCTCCAGGGACATCAATCCCTACATCCTCTACTCACGTCCAGAGGGTCCTGTGCACGTTGGCTGGAAGCAGTATGTGTTTGGCAGTGCCGCGGATGTCTCTTGTACCCAGGGCCCAACACCATCAAACATGGCCCGTTGTTCAAGCATGGACGATGGCCTCGAAGACCAGAACTCTCCTCTCCACTCCCACCTTAGCACCTATGCCAATGGCCGGGACCTGGGGAGCACACAGAGCAGCATTAGAAATGCCCAAGGTTCACAGGAGGCCTGGGAAGTATGGGGCTCCTCATTTGCCTTGGGGAGCCCCCAAATCCTGAACATCCCTGAAGGAAAAATCCCCAGTAAGTGTCCTGACAAGAGAGCCCAGACCCTGGGCACTCCTGATGAAGCAGGCTGTCTGAGGAGTAGGCCCCTGTTGGCAGAAGAAAGTGCTGCAGGTCCAGTAGATGAGATTATGCTTCTGTATCCATCAGAGGCATGTGGCCCTGTGGGGCAGTCCAGGATGAACACCTTGGAGCAGGGCACACAGACCCTGGGCTGCAGTGTCTGCTGGAGCTCCACTGACATCTCTGCTCAGCCAGAAACAAGTGCAGTGCCAGGCTCTGGTCTGGTCTCCTGGACTAGCATGCACAACCTGTCTCTCCACCTCTCACAGCTGCTACACAGCACCTCGGAGCTGTTAGGGAGTTTCTCCCAGCCAAGTGTGGCTGAAAAGGAGCGGAACTTCAAGAGGGAGTCCCCAGATGAGATGACCCAGGCCCTAATGATGGACTGCTGTACTCAGACCACCATGGATGAGGGCATCCAAACTGAACTGGCCTTACCACCTCTGCACCTTCCAACCCCAGAGGCCAACCCTCAGGAGGTCAATGTGGTCCTTGAAGTGCTGGGCTCAGATATCTCCATCATGTCTCAAAAAAAGGGACATGTCACAGGGACCCTTCAGAAGAGAGAGTCAGAGGAAACTGCATGGAAAATGGCAGGGCCCTCAGAATCTCAGGAAGAAAGCCCCCACTTTAGGCCCCAGAGCTTTCCAGCACCCGCATACCACTCGAGGCTTCAGAAAGCCCACTTTGGGCAGAACCTCCCTTCTGTGATCCCTCAGGCTTCCCTTAATGCCTCCCTGCCTCCCAGCGTCCAGGCAGAGGAGCCCTCCTGCCTGGCTGTCAACAGCCCCAGCCTCAAAGGCTCCCACTCCCCAGGGCCCTGCCCCAGTCCTGCAGAGTCCATGGGGAATCCTAAGGTCCAGAAGGAGCTGGGCACTGTGAGTACCTTGTTGGTAGACAGGGCCTCCTCCCCAATACTCACGCTTAGTGCCAGCACCCAAGGATTGGGGCTCTCCCCAGATTCATTGTCTCTCACAGCCCCCTCAGCTTGTCCTCTTGAAGGCCGCCAGAATTTTGTCTCCAGTCCAGACCTTTTCCTTGATTCCCCCAGGCCTCCAGTGGATAATTATTCTCAAATTGTTAATGAGTCCGGTGACTCCCAAAGAGTGGGGGCTCCATGTGGGGACGGTGGAAGTCCCTTAGAAAGGAGTGATGGCAGTTCACTCCTTGAGGTGAGGTCCCCGGTCAGTCCACCACAGAGCCCAAAACTCCAAGTCTGTTTCATAGAGCAGCCCCCTCAGCAGCTTCAGCCCAAGACCACCACCTTGGTCCAAAACAGACCACCACCACCCTCACTGAGGAGCCAGAGTCCGAGTCTGGCTGATGACTTCGTGCCTGAGGACATGGCTTCCTTGGAGTGTGGCTCGCTGAGCAGTAGGGAGCCAAGTGAATGGCGGAGCAAGACAGAAAATGAGGGTGAGCCACAACCCTCTCTGGACTTTTCCTCTTCAAGAGGAGGCCTTCATCACCTCAGACCCTGCCCTGTCTCTGAGTTGACTGCTACTGCAGGGCTCCGGGGTCCCACTTTGAGCCCTACCTGCCAATCTGAGGTGCTACTGAGCTCCAGTTCCCAGGTATGCATGGCCGCTGAGCCCCAGCATCACGGCCTGAGGGACTCCTCAGTGCATAACAAAGTCAGTCATTGGAGCGGGGTTCAGGATGGCTCTCCTGGGGGACTAGGTGTGGAGTCACTGGGAACCAGGTGTGATCTTAGCTCTGGAAAGCAGGGACAGAAGCCCCTACAATCTCCTGACAACCAGAGCCAGGATCCTGAGTGGTCCCAGAGGGAGCAGATCCCCTTGCAGATTGGGGCCCAGAACCTCTCACTCAGCACAGAGCTCACAGAAGCGAAGTTGCACCACGGCTTTGGGGAGGCCGATGCTCTGCTGCAGGTGCTGCAAAGTGGGACAGGGGAGGCACTTGCTGCTGAGGAGCCTCTGCAGTCCACCTGGGAGGAGCTCTTTGCCCGGTAAGTGCCCCCGGCCTGGCGTGAAAGAGCAAGGGGTGGGCTGAAGGAGAACCACAGAAAGCTAATAGCTGGCTGTTCCTTTCTCCCCTGCTCAGCTCTGGGATCTTCCGGGGCTCAGAGATAGATCTTAAGATGGAGAAGGGCATTCAGGGCCAGCTTCAGTGAATCAATCACATTTTGTCTCAGGCAAAAACAAACCATTGAGGCCCTCCGGAGAGAGCGAGCTGAACGACTTCAGAACTTACACCAGACACGGAACCTCAGCCCCCAGAAACAACTGAGCCTCCTGCCCAACAGGGATCTCCCGACCTGGGACCTCGGCCTACCCAGCAGGCGCCGAGAATACCTGCAGCAGCTGAGGAAGGATGTTGTGGAAACTACCAGGTATGGACCAGGACCCTACAGAGAGCAGATTGTGTATGGAGTGGGAGGGCTGTGGGGGGCAGGGCCTGGAAAGTGGGGGCTGCAGCTTCCTTTGGACAGGAGTGATTCCAAGAGTGGGTCCTACATTCCTGTGGGCAGGTGGAGGCAGCTCGGGGAGAATGGGTCAAAGGGAAAAAGGAGGATGTGGGAGGGAACAGGGTGGGGGCAGAGCTCATGGGAGAGGGTGGACAGAGCAGCTGTGACCTTCTGTGTAAGACAGCAGGCCTGAACCTCAAAATGGGTGGTAAAACCAAACTGGGCAAAGAGAGGATGGGTCCTTCAAGAGGATGGTGTTGAATAGGTCTGGGGTAAGCAGGCCAGGGCCGTCACCCATGCACCCACCATGTTAGAAGGCATCTCTCCACCCTGTGGTTTTCCTTAGGAGCCCAGGGTCGGCATCACGGTCTGCTCACCCTGCCTCAGACATAGCGCTGATGCTGCAAGAATACCAGCGCGCCCGCGAGGAGGCCAAGGTGGAGATTGCCCGGGCCCGGACCCGGCTGCAGGAGCGGACCGAGCAGGAGAAGCTGAGAATCCGCCAGCAGATCATCTCCCAGCTACTGAGGGTGGGGCATGGGGCAAGCTAGTGATTCTGGGTGGGCCAGGAGCCTGGGAAAGACGCCAGACCGGGTCAGCCTTCGCCCGGGCTGCCTTGGAGTCCTGGGATGTAGCCTTTGGAGGAAGGTGTTGGACTCCTAGTGCCAGCTCAAAGCTGTGCTCGCTCTTTTTACTTGTCACCCTCCTCTGACTGGCTCCTGTCCCCAGGCCAAAATCTGGGAGGAGGCTGCTTTGGTTTAGAGTTGGGGTAGGTATGTGGGAAGGCACTGGGGAGGTGAGGAGGGGTGGTTTCAGGGGAGGAGGGGATAGAGAAGGTGTACCAGCAGCTGGTTGCCAGCCATCCGTCCTTGTAAGGAAGAAGAAAAGCTGCACACGCTGGCTGCCTCCAGCTCCCTGTCTACCAGCTCCAATGGAAGCCTCTCCTCTGGTCTTACCTCTGGCTACAACAGCAGCAACGCCTTATTGTCGGACCAGCTCCAGTCCCCAGACAGTGTGGTGAGTGGGCAGATACTAACAATGAGCCACAGGCCAGAGCCACTGAGACAGGAGTTGGAGCAAGAAGTTCTGCCTCCCGGAGGCTGTCGCTGACTTGAACCCTTCTGGTGGATGATAGATAGGCTTTGTCTCTCCCTTAGTTTTGCCTCCTTCTCCCTGTGTGTTCATTCAACATGTGTTTATTTTGTAGGTACTATTTTAGGCACTGGGGTTAGAGCAGTGAGCAAAAAAGTTTTTCTTAAACCGTTAGAGGGATATGCACAGATTATTGTAAGATTATTTAAGCACTGTTGCAGTAAGTTATATGAAGAAGGGGTTCTAAGTCAATATAAAATGGGATCTGATCTGGAAGGTCAGCAAAGATGCTCTGAAGAGAGTGTGTTTAAAGTGACACCAGAAGTGTGAGAGGCAGTTAACAGAGCAGAAGCTTAGTGTAGTATGTCAGGTGTCAGGAGAGATGGTGGGTTGGATGGGGAACGTAGCCTTCCAGGCAGAGGTCTTGGTAAGTGAGGCCTCAGGGAGCAAGAGTTTGAGGAACTAAAAGCTAGCATGGCTGGAATATGGTAAGAAAGGAGAGTGACTTGAGGAAGGACTAGAAAAGGCCAGATCACGTAGACTCTGCTGCAAATTCAGGCCCCTTTCGGATTGATGTTACTTCCCAGAAGCTGCTCTAAAGCCTTGAAACCAGGGGAGCAGGATGATGAGGTTATAGGAGAGGGGACAGGGCAGCTGTGGGTAGAGCCGGCAATGACCACAACAAAGCCTGGTGAGAGCTGCCCATAGCCGGGTGGGGGCCCTGCTAGTGACAACGAGCACAGGGGCCCAGGGGGGTGCCCTGGACAGAGCACATTCACTGGACGCAGAGGAAGGGCAAGGGTGGAGTCAGAAACAACACACACTTTTTTTTTGGCCAGAGCAGCTGAAGGGGCAGTGATGGTGACTGTGAGGCACTGGGGGAGGACAGGTTTTGTGGGGAAGATCATGAGTGTAGTATGGGACTTACTGGCTTTGAAGTCTCTGTGAGAAATGCAAAGGGAGCATTTGGAAACACAGGTTTATCACAGGTAAGATCTGGCCAGGGATATAAAATGTGAAATTCGCTTTATAGTAAAACTTCACTAGTATTCAGACAGTAGCAAAGGATATACGATGCCAAGTTCGTCTTTCAGTCTCCTGTTGCCCTGCTCAGAACCAATCTTCTATCCCAGTACGGTGTGGATTGCTGGAGGTATTCTGAATATGTTGTATGTCTTACTATCTATAAGAATGTGCATATTAAAAAAATTTTTTTTCTTTTTTAATGTATTTTTTTCTGTATTTTAATTTTTAAAATTTTTATTTATTTTGTTATATGCGTATTTTTTTCTTTTTCCCTTTTTTTAGATTTTATTTTTAAGTAATCTGTACAACCCCAGGATCAAGTGTCGCATACTCTTCTGACTGAGCCAGCCAGGCGCCCCCATGTTTTTTCTTTTTTTTAAATCTCTCCCTCTCTCTCTTTCTCTCTCTCTCTTTTTTTTTTTTTTTTTTTTTTTTTTTTACAATGTGTGTATCTCTCTAAAGCACATGAATGGCAGCAAAAGTGACCTGCTTTGTCACTTTTCTTCCATAAGAATGTCTTTTGGACACCATTGCGCACCACCAAATCTGCGGCTGACTTATTCTTTTTAACAGCTGAATACTTAGTGTTTCTTTTTTCTCTTTTATTGTATGGTTTTAAATGTGATGTTTTGCATAGGTAATCTTTTCCTATGGTAGAAAAGACAAAAACTTATATATACCTATCTCTAAAGGTAACTAGGGAAGTACCCGCCCCTAGCAGCCGACAAGCCAGTCCTTCTCCCTTGCCGCCCCCAAAGAAATAGCACTGTTGTGTCGGGGGAGCCCTCCTAGAGTATCTTAATGCTCATGGAATAAAGCATATCATGCCACTTCAGGGTATCTTGGAGCTCTTTCTACATGACTGTATAGAGAACTTGCTTTGTCTCTTTTTTTTTTCTCACTACTACGTAGCATTCCATTATAAAGATCCAGTGTAATTTATGTAACCAGTCCTTCAGCTGGGGTTGATTTCAGTCTTTTGATGTTGTAAACAGTGCTACAGTAAATAACTGTGTGTATGCATCATCTCCTAAACCTACAAATATATCCATGAGGTAAATACCCAGAAGAGAATGTGCATTTGAGATCTTAATATTGACAAATGTTACCTCATAGATATACACAGTTTCTGCAACAGGTTATCAAATGTTTAAATTTTTGCTGGGCCATCTGTTCGTATCCTTTGCTCATTTCTCTATGTTATTGTTACTAGTTTCTGGAGTTCTTTAGCAAGCTAGCCCTTTGCCTAATAGGAATTAATGATATTTATCCCAGTTCTTTGTTCTCTTTTGACTTTGCTTATTGTGTTTGGGGCTATTCAGAAAATTTATCAGTTCTCCTCTTAAGTGTCTATGTTCTGATCATAATTAGAAACATGTTCTTCATTCCAAAGTTGTATAAAGAACTTCTGTGGTTTCTTCTGGAAATTGTATAGTTTTATTTTTCATATTTAAATCTTTTTTCATTTTTAAAAATTTTGTAAATTTTTAAATATTTTAATTTCATTTTTGAGAGAGACAGAGTATGAATGGGGGAGGGGCAAAGAGAGGGGAGACACAGAATCCGAAGCAGGCTCCAGGCCCTGAGCTGTCAGCACATAGTCCAACGGAAAGCTCGAACCCATGAACCATGAGATCATGACCTGAGCTGAAGTCATATACTCATTGATTGAGCCACCCAGGTGCCCCTAAATCTTCTTTTAATTTAATTTTTATTTTAGAGCAAGCAGGGGAGAGAGAGGAAGAGCAAGAGAATCTTAAGCAGGCTTCACGCTCAGCTCAGCACAGAGCCCGAGGAGGGGAATTGATCCCATGACCCTGGGATCATGACCTGAGCCGAAATCGAGAGTCAGACGCTCAACTGACGAGGCATCCAGGCTCCCCGCCCCTCCTATTTAAATCTTTGATTCATTTTGAATATATAAGGTATGGATCCAACTTTATTCTTTCCAGATGGCTGTTGAGCTGTCTCTTTAACATTTGATTGTTCCTCTAGACAGCTTGCCTGTGCTTCACCAGTTTAGGATGTCAACTTTTTTTTTTAAGTTTATTTATTTATTTTGAGAGAGAGAGAGCATAAGCAGGGGAGGGGCAGAGAGAAAAGGGGAGAGAGAATCCCATGCTGGCTCCATGCTGTCAGCACAGAGCCCGACACAGGGCTCAATCTCACTATCATGAGATCATTATCTGAGATGATATCAAGAGTTGGATGCTTAACCAACTGAGCCACATATGCGCCCCCAAAAGTTCTTTATAAAGGGGCTATTTTGAAGATTATGATTCTGACTTTGGAAGAACAACACTGATTGGCAGTGGAAGGAATCACATGTAAAATTCTTTGCATAAAAATTTATTGACTTAAGAAAAAAAGTTTTTGTATGGGCATACATTTTCCTGTCTTTTGAGTATATACCTAGGAGTTGGGTTGATGGGTCCATAGATGGGTGAAACTGTGTTTGACCATTTGAACAATCGGCAAACTATTTTTCACAGAGGCTACACTACTCTAAAGCTCCACCAGCAGTGTGTGAGCACTGAATTTCCCCCCATGTTGACCAGCATCTTTCTTTATTATAGTTGTCCTAGTGGATGTGACATGGTACCTCACTGTGGTTTTGATTTGCATTATCCTAATGGTTTTGAGCATCTTTTCATGTGTTTACTCTAGCTATTTATATGTTTTCTTCAGATAGATGTCTTTTCAGACCTCTTGTCCATTTTATAATTGGATTATCTTTTTATTAAGTTTAATAATTTTTTTATATATTGTACAAGTTCTTTATCAGTTATATATCTGGTTTGTAACAATTGTGTCCCATTCTTTGTATTGTCTTTATACTTTTTTGGTGATGTCCTTTGAAGCACAAATGTTTTGATGCTGTTTGTTTTATCTATTTTTTCCTTTTATTGCTTACACTCTTGGTTTCATATCTAAGAAATTTTTGCCTAATCCCCGGTCACAAAGATTATGCCTATATAGGCAAACATACCTCCTATTATTGTGCTTTGCTTTATTATGCTTTGCAGGTAATGCATTTTTTTACAAATTGAAGGTTTGGGCTGTGTAAGGCAAGTCTGTCCGCCATGTTTCCAACAGCATTTGCTCACTTTATGTCTCTGTGTCCCATTTTGGTAATTCTTGAAATATTTCCAACTTTTTAATTAATATATTTGTTATGACCGGTGATCAATGATTATGACTCAAATAATGGTTACAATATAAATCTCAAATAATGGTTAGCATTTTTTATCAATAAAGTATTTTTTTAAAGTTTATTTATTTTGAGAGACCATGAGCAGGGGCGGAGCAGAGAGAGAGGGGGAGAGAGATAATCCCAACCAGGTCTGTGCTGTCAGTGCAGAGCCCAACAAGGGGCTCGATCTCACGATCATGAGATCATGACCTGAGCCAATATCAAGAGTTGGATGCTTAAGTGAGCCACTCAGGCACTCCAGCAATAAAGTACTTTTAATTAAGTTATATGCATTGTTTATTATTATTATTATTAATTTTAGAGAGCACAGGCAGGGGAGAGGGGCAGATGGAGAGAAAGAATCTTTTTTTTAAACATTTTTAAAAAATGTTTATTTTTGAGAGAGAAAGAGACAGAGTGTGAGCAGGGGAGGGGCAGAGAGAGAGGGAGACAGAATCTTAAGCAGGCTCCAGGCTGTGTGCTGTCAGCACAAAGCCCGATATAGGGCTTGAACTCACAGACTGTGAGATTATGACCTGAGCTCAAGTTGGATGCTTAACTGACTGAGCCACCCAGGCACCCCGAGCAAGGGAGAATCTTAGGCAGGCTCCACTGTCAGCATGGAGCCTGATCCATCCCACAATTCTGGGATTGTGTACCCAAGCCAAAATCAAGAGTCAGAGGCTCAACTGACTGAGCCACCCAGGTGCCATATGTATTGGGGGTTTTTTAAGATGTAAAGATAGCACACTCAGTAGATTATAATATAGTGTAAACATAACTTTTATATGCACTGGGAAACAAAACAATAATCTGACTCACTTTATTCCAGTGATCTGGAACCAAACCCACAGTATCTCCAAGGTGTGTCTGTATTTTCTTTTAATAGTTGTATGCTGGGGCGCCTGGGTGGCTCAGTCAGTTAAGTGGCCGACTTTGGCTCAGGTCATGGTTTCGCGGTCCGTGGGTTCGAGCCCCGTGTCAGACTCTGTGCTGACAGCTCAGAGCCTGGAGCCTGTTTCAGATTCTGTGTCTCCCTCTCTCTGACCCTCCCCCGTTCATGCTCTGTCTCAAAAGTAAACGTTAAAAAAAATTTTTTTTAATAAAAAAATAAAATAGTTGTATGCTTTTAGTTCCTAGGTGTAGGTCTTTGATCCATTTTGAGTTAATGTTTGTATTTAGTGAGACAAAATTAGGAGTTGAATTTTGTTCTTTTGCATGTGAATATCCACTTGTCCCACCACCATTTGTTAGTAACTATTATTTCTCCCCCATTGAATTGTCTTGGTGCCCTTGTCAAAGATGAATTGACCATAGATGTATGGATTTATTTCTGGACTCTGAATTTATGCCATTGAATTATATGTCCGTCCTTATGTCAGTACCACTATTTTGATTACTGTAGCTTTGTAGTAAGTTTTGAAATCAGGAGGTGTCCAACTTTATTCTTTTGCAAGATTGTTTTGGCTATTCTGAGTCCCTTGAATTTCCATGTGAATTTAGGGATGAGCTTATCAATTTCTGCAAAGAAGTCAGGTGGGATTTGGATTTGGATTTCATTGAATGTTTGTGTCATTTTGGGGTGTATTAAACATCTTAATAGTAATGTCTTTTGATCCATGAATGTGAAGTATCTTTCCATTTATTCAGGTCTTCTTTGTTTTCAACACTGTTTTGTAGTTTTCAGAGTATAAATTTTGAATTTGTTTTATTCAATTTATTAAATATTTTATTCCTCTGATGCTATTATAAATGGAATTGTTAATTTCATTTTCAGTTTGTTAATTGCTACTCTGTTTATTTTTGTGTACTGATCTTGTTTCTTGTACCCTTGCTGAGTTGATTTTTTTATTAGCTCTAATAGTTTTTTAGTAGCTTCCTTAGGACATTCTGTATACAAGATCATATCATCTGCCCCTGTTGTTTTCTTGTTTATTTTATTTTATTTTTTTTTATATATATATATATTTTTTTAATTTTTTTTAATGTTTATTTATTTTTGAGATAGAGAGAGACAGAGCATGAACGGGGGAGGGTGAGAAAGAGGGAGACACAGAATCAGAAACAGGCTCCAGGCTCTGAGCTGTCAGCACACAGCCCGACGTGGGGCTCAAACTCACGGTCTGCGAGATCATGACCTGAGCTGAAGTCGGCCACTCAACCGACTGAGCCACCCAGGCGCCCCTGTTGTTTTCTTGTTTAATTGCCCTGGGTAAAATCTCCAGTTCAATGTTAATAGAAGTGCTATGAAAGCACACATTCTTGTTACTGATCTTAGTACTAAACCACTCAGCCTTTTACCATTAAGGATGATGTTGACTTGTGGACAATTGTTATCAAGTTGAGGAAATTTCTTTCCAGTCTTAGTTTGTTGAGTGAGTTTTTATCATAAAAGGGTATTAAATTTAGTCAAATATTTTTTTTGTAACTATTGAGATGATTGTGTGGATTTTTTCTTTTATTAATATGGTGTATTACATGATTGATTTTTGTATATTGAACTAATCTTGTGTTCCTAGGATAAATCCCAGGAATGGTGTATACTTGGTCATGATGTATATAACTCTTTCTGTGTTGCTAGATTCACCTTCCTAATATTTTGTTGGGGGTTTGTGTGTTGATATGCATAAGGGAAATTGATCTGTAGTTTACGTGTGGTTTCTTTGGTTTTCAGGGACTTATAGAATGATTTATGAACTATTCTCTCCTCTTCTGTTTTTGGAAAGAATTTGTGAAGTATTGGGTGTCAATTCTTTAAATGTTTGGTAGATTTGAAGCTAATGAAACTATCTGGTCTTGAAATTTTCTTTGTGGGAATTGTTTTGATTACAAATTCAATATCTTGTTAAATGTCTGTTCAGATATTCTATTCTTTTTTTTCCTTTTTTCAAATTTTTTATTAAATTTTTTTTTCTAGTGTTTATTTTTGAGAGAGAGAGAACGAGTGGGGAAGGGGCATAGAGAGATGGAGACACAGAATCTGAAGCAGGCTCCAGGCTCTGAGCTGTCAGCACAAAGCCCAACGTGGGGTTCGAACTCATGAGCCATGAGATCATGACCTGAGCCGAAGTCGGACACTCAACCGACTGAGCCACACAGGTGCCCCTCAAATTTTTATTTAAACTCCAGTTAGCTAACATATAGTGTCATATTGTTTTCAGAATCTATTTCTTCTTGAGTCAGTTTTGGTAGTTTGTGTCTTTCTAGGAATTTGTTCATCTATCTAATTTGTTGGTGTATAGATATTACACCAACTCATTTATTTTTTATTTTTTTACTGATGTAAATATTTAAAGTTAAAATTTTCCACCTGAATGGTACTTTAGTTATATCCCATAACTTACATGTTTTATCTATTTTTTATAGTAATTTTGCATTTTCAGTTTGTATTTCTTTCTTAATCCAGTTCTTATGAGTTCTTAAGAACTTTTTGGTAGAAAGCCTCCTGTGTTTCCTGATTTTATTATTAATTTTTAGTTTGCTACGTGTTGATTATGAAAGATTCCAGAGAAGAATGATTTCTACTTTTTTAAGTTTATTAAGGTTTTTTCGTTATCAGTATTCCCATGGACATCAACTTATTTATTTAATTTATTTAATTTATTCTTTTGAGAGAGAGAGAGAGAGAGAACACACATGAGTAAGCAGGGGAAGGGCAGAGCAAGAGGGAGAGAGAGAATCCCAAACAGTCCCCACACTTAGAGCCTGACATGGGGCTCAATCTCATAACCATGAGATCGTGACCTGATTTGAAATCAAGGAGTCAGATGCTCAACTGACTGAGCCACCTAAGCATACCTTCCCATGGACATCTAAAAATTTTTTGTTGTTTTATCATTATGTGGTCTGTTTGTTCTCTGCTGTGAGGGTAAATATGTGTCTTTTTTGTCTGATAATCTGGAAGCCTTTAAAAAATTCTTTCCATGATCACTTTTATATCTTCAAATAGTCTTTATTACTTGATTTAGCAGTGTTGTTACCTTTATAAAACATTAGGAAATCAATGTATTCTACCCTTTTTTTTTCCCTTTACTTTTTGTCAGAGTATTTCTACATTGTGTATAATGTTTCCATTCATAGAGTTGTTCTTAGGCTAGATTAAATGGACTCTTCTCACTTCTAGTAATTTTCCAGGCATTTTTATTCCTCCCTAGCGATTCGTCCCCTCATAATTTCTTCCAGAAAGACTCACGGGCCCTTTCTCTTTGGTCCCTGAGTTTGTATTTGAAATTGTTTATCGCTTTTATACTTAAATGACAGAACATCTCTTGGTTGCATTCCTACGAATGAGATTGGTAGGTCAAAGGATATGTACATTTTTAAACTTAAAATATGTGGTAGATGTTTCCAAAGTATACCAGTTTACACTCTTAAATAATACTTGACCACTCTGCTTAACAGAGCGTTGCCAAGGGTTTTTCCTTCAGTCTTTGGCAGTGTGGTGGGCATAAAATACGCATTTGCAGTTCTCCTCATGTGTCTAAGATCGAGCGTGTTTTCAGATTCTTAAAAGTTCTGTGTCCTTTTGCTCCATGACAGTGTACTGTATCCACTTCTCGAGTGGGTTGTTAGTCTTTTTGGTTTTAGAGGCCCTTTTATATTAAGAAAATTATCCTTCTGTTTCATTTGAGATACCAGTGTTTTTTCCTAGTTGTTTTTATTTTGTTTGTTTTTTTTTATTACTACCTGGAAATGTTACTTTTTAAAGTTTTTAAAATTTATTTTGAGAGAGAGAGAGAGAGAGAGCGAGCATGAGCAAGGGAAGGGCATAGAGAGGGGAGAGAGAATCCCAAGCAGGCTTCGTACTGTCAGAGCAGAGCCTGATGTGGGGCTCAAACTCACCAACTGCAAGACCACGACCTGAGCTGAAATCAGGAGTTGGATGCTCAACTGACTGAGCCACCCAGGCGCTCCTGGAAAATGTTAATTTTGTGTTGCCTGGTGTTTACCAATGTTTTCTTCATGGCTTCTGAATTTTATGCCCTGTTTAGGAAGTCATATCCCCACTATAATTTTTTTAACTTATTTTTTTCTTATAGTAATAATAAATTCTTTATTCCATGTATTTTTGAGCCACAAAGCATGAAGAGTTTATATTGGCATGATGTATGAAATGGGTCTCTGATCCATTTTTTTCACATGGTAGCTAGTTGTGTCATCAGTATTTATTGATTAAACCATGGATATTTACTTTTAGGAGTCATCAGTGTAGCAGGGGGAGCAGATGGAATCACTTAGGAGTATATAATGAGTGAGAAAAGAGGGCCTGGGCCTAAGTCCTGAAAGAATCCCAGAATATCGATTTTTGTTTGAGGAGTCTGAGCCAACACAGGAGAAGGAGCACTGCAGGGAGAGGTGCCAAGAGCCTGGGGAGTCAGGAAGTGATTAGGAAGGGAGAGGCTGGCTGAGTGGAAGCTCACGGAAAGGTTCAATAAGGTGGGGACTGGAGTTGGTGATCAGCTCCAAGCACATGGATGTCACAGGGACCTGGTGACTGCTGTTGGGTGGAGTAGTGAGGCAAATGTTAGTTCAAGCAGGTTCAGAAGGGAGTGAGAGGTGGGAGATGGCGAATGGTGACCGTTGTTTCAAGAAGCACGTGTGTGAAGGGTGGGAGAGCAAGGACCCCTCTGAGGAAATTTTTTAAAGGTGGGAGAAATATTTACATGCTTGAGTGCTTGTAGGAAGGATCCAACGAAGAGGGTGAGGCAGAGGCAACAGTGAAGGAGGAGATGATCAGTAGTGGAAAGTTCCCAAGAAGATGGCACAAGACTTCAATCTGAGACAGAGACACCTGCTTAAAGTACAAGAGACTATATGTTGCAGCAGAGGAATGGAGACAAGGATGGAGATAGAACTGTCTGTGTTCACCTCTTCTTGTCTTTAGCCATAGGTTAAAAACTGATGATAGAGGTGGGATGGACAGTGCCTGTCAGGTCTGGTAGAGATCAAGGTCATGTCACTGAGTTGCCGGCTGAAGTAAAGGTGGGAGGACCGTATTGCAGATCCAGAGATCATCCCTTCTGGTTCCAAATTAGGACCTTTGGCTTACTTGCTGTATGGGGTTGGGGAGGTGAGGCTCGGGGAAGTTGGGGCCTAGGGTCAAGCTTTTCACAGTCCGTTGCTTTTCCTCCCCCTCCCTCCTTCCACTTGGGCTCCAGCCATGGCCTCATTCGTGTTGCCACATGGTAGAGCCCCCAAACCCACTGAGGCTCCATACCAGGTCCTCTGAGGCTCTGTTCATTTTGATCCCTTTTGGAGCTCTCCTACAAGCAGTCTTTGATCCTGTGGCTTGAACCATAAGGAGAGATTGTCCAGGGACTGGTTTCTATTGCTCTTGGCTTCTTGGGGACATCCAACCTCCTGTAATCCCAATGGGGAAGATTTTTTTTTTTTTTTTTTTAAAGCAGGCTTCATGCACAGTACAGCACCCAGCACGGGGCTTGAATTTAAAACTGTGAGCTCAAGACCTGAGCTGAGATTGAGTTGGACACCTAGCTGTCTGAGCCACCCAGGCTCCATGGGGAAGATTTTTTTGATAGAGCCTCTACATTGGAAACTTGGGATAGTTCAGAGGCAGAGGAGATAATTCTACACAGGCTTTCTGGTGCTCTGCTTTATCTTTCTTTGCTCTGGTCCTAAACATCTTTTCTGCAGGGGGACGCACACTTGCCTGATTCCAGTGACTCCTGGATAGGGGATGTTCGGGGACATTCTGCAGTGAGGAACAGTCAACTGAGTCTGGCTGGATCCACCTGGAAGAGCTTAGCTTACAGTGAGTGGTGGGGGTGAGGGCATGCAGCTATCTGCCCGATTTGGGGACTTTGGGGGCGGAGGTCCTCTAGATCCTTAGGGAGTCATTAGCCCGAGGTTATCAGCCCCGAGTCACTGTCCCTCAGGAGGCTGTTCCTGCTCTGAGGCCTCGATGCTCATGCTGTCTCACGACCTCTGCCTGTTCACTGCAGGCCGCAAAACCTCCCTGGGCAGCTGCTGCTGCTGTCCGTCCAGCCTGTCCAGCCTGGGGGCCTACCTGTCCTCCTCCTATCAGGATTTGGCCAAGCACATCGTGGACATCTCTATTGCTGACGTGAGGAGCGATTCTGCTTGTCCCCGTGGTTCCTTTACCAGCCCTCCGCCGGGTGGGGAGAGGGAGGGAGGGAAAGGAGGGAAAGAGCAGGGCAGATGAGGGCCAACTTCTTTTAGATGAGGGTAGGGCTTCTTTGGTGGCTCTCCATCTCGACAGAAAGGGAATTCAGCAAACACTGGCCCTCGTGACTGACTAACCCAGGGGTCTGCTTTGTACCGTGCCTGCTCACTTGGGTGTGATCCCTGTGTCTGCAGGTAATGGCTGCTTGCTCAGGTAACCTGCACAACCTCTTCAGCTGCCAGCCAGCAGCTGGCTGGAAGTAAGTTCCTTCTAGTGTCTTGTCCTAACCTGTTGTCCTGCTTGTCCTCTTTCCTCCTTTACCTTCTCTGTCCCGGCTCCCTTGAGTCCCTCCCCTGAGCTGCCCCTCTATGACCCAGGAGCCCAGTTCTCACCTCTTCTTCCTCTTCCCCACCCTCGTGTCCCCAGCCATCAGGGTGAGGAGCAGGAGGTGCATCTTTACTACAAGATGTTTTCTTCTACTCGGCATGGCTTCCTGGGGGCAGGCGTGGTTTCCCAGCCACTGTCTCATGTGTGGGCAGCTGTGAGTGACCCCACCCTGTGGCCGCTCTACCACAAGCCCATCCAGACAGCGAGGCTGCATCAGCGGGTGACCAATAGCATCAACCTTGGTGAGCCCAGGGAGGGCTTCCCATGGGTCCGGGCCAGGGGCCAGGGGCAGCAAGGGTTGGAGGTGGTCCTCTCGGGAGGCCAGGTGCTCACACGACCTCCACCGGGTGGCTCAGGCTAGGTCTGCCTGTCAGGTTGCAGAACGACAGGATATTGGTGGGCGCTCTTGAGCTGGGAAGGATTTAGGACTAGGTCTGTCCATGCACCTCCTGACTCTCCCCATTCCTGACCCCCCAGTGTACTTGGTGTGCAGTACTGCCCTGTGTGCCCTGAAGCAGCCGCGGGATTTCTGTTGTGTCTGCGTGGAAGCTAAAGAGGTGCCTGCCTCGCTGGTGGTAAAGATGTGGGAGGAAGTTGGGCTGGAGTGCTGTTGAGAGGCAGTCACTGTGGGCCTCAGGTCCTGCAGGGAAAGGAGGGTGCGGTGGGCAGAGATGAGGATGACATGAAGCCTGTCTGGCCGCACTGGAGCCTGTCCTGGTTTGATCCACTTCACTCCCTGTCCCCAGGGGCACCTGTCTGTCATGGCGGCTCAGTCTGTTTATGATACATCCATGCCGAGACCCAGCAGAGACATGGTCCGAGGGGAGATCCTGCCCAGTGCCTGGATCCTACAGCCTCTCACCGTGGAAGGAAGGGACATCACTAGAGTCATCTACTTGGCCCAGGTGATCCTTCCTGTGTGGCTGGCTGCACAGAACGCCTCGGTGTGACCCCACCACCCCGCGGGAGTTTTCTCTTCAGCTGCTCAACACCCTTCAGTGCCCAGGCCCTGTGTCCCCAGAGCTGGAGACTCAGGCTTCCTGGGCCACAGTGCGGGGAGTCAGTGGGGAATCGAGGACGGAGGAGGGGGACAGAGTAGGTCAGTCTCCTCTGACTGAAGTTGCTGTTACCAAAGAGTTCGGTGGCCTTTAGACCCTCTGTTGCTGAGTCCTTGGGAGATAGTCACGGTGAGGGAGGAGCAGCAGCCTCAGCAGAGCAGAATGAGCAGGACCCATTCTGTTCATTCTCCACTCCCAGTTCCCCAACGTGACCTTTGTCACCGGGAGGTGAAGCCCATGCCTAGATCTGAACAGCAGAGCCCAGGGGCCTGTAAACTCCGGGACCGCAGAGGAGCTTTTTGCATCGCAACAGCCTGGGTGACTACCTGGGGCTGACGTGTGGCCTGGCGTGTTCTCCCCGTCTGTACACACCTTTAACCCTTCCCTCTCTGCTTTATTTCAGGTAGAACTTGGTGCGCCGGGCTTCCCCCCTCAGCTCCTAAGCTCCTTCATCAAACAGCAGCCACTGGTTATAGCCAGACTGGCTTCCTTCCTTGGGAGTTAGCATCTTACTGTCAAGATGGTGCTGCAGAGACGCGGGTGCAGGATGTGCCAGTGATGCCAGGTGGCTCTTGTCATTCTCTGTACAGGATGCAAGGACAGGCGAGGCTCCTGGTTGTGGCTGACCAGGCTGACCAGCACTCAGACCTGAGTTGCCAGCAAAGTCCCGTCAGTACTTGGGTCACAGCTGGTGCCTCTGCAGAGCCAGGGGACCTGAGTTCCTGGCCCCAGGTGGCCAGCATCAGTGAACTCACCTTTTTGGATTCCTCAACCTCTCTTTCCTCTCCGGGACATCGTGGCAGATAGGCCGCTTGAAGACCAGGACTGGGATTAGCCAGCAGAGCCAGGAGAGGGCAGTACTCTGGCCCAGCCCTCAGCCAGGGAGGGAAGCAAGCAGCCATTGACCGGGACTGTTCAGAATCCGTCTCCAGCATTCAGCTCCACTGCGGACTGCAGTATCGGAAAGTGCCAAACCAGAAAAACGGTTTAAAAAAACAACTGCACAAACCATTCGGAATCGTTTCTCCTTGCATTTTTACAAAATGCTTTATTATTAATTTTTACTTTTTCCTCTTCGTTTCCTTCACAGGAGAGGACATTTGGGTCTTTGCCTCAGTCAGGAGTATTGAGCAATGCTCAGTCTTGGAGCAGTCACTCCAGAGCTTAGGAGAATGGGAAAGACCACTGTAGAAGCAGGTTGGACAGATTTGAGGCCAAGGAGGGGAACCTAGCCCTTTGAGGAGGGAGGGGGGTGGGCAGCCCAATGTTGGCTGCTGACAGGGCAAGAGGAATTTCAAAGAGCTGAAAAGTTGTTTATTGAAGACTGGAGAGAAGATATGAGAACTCTTAGAGGAGGTAAGTGATTCATTAGGAGGAAATTCAGTTCTGTTCCTTCCCTCACTCAGAGCCTTGCTGCCAGCCTTCAGTGGTCCCCTGAGCGTCCGTGCTGCTGTGGTCAGACGTGCTATTCTAGGAGGGGACGGGGAATGGGCTCGGTTTTCTTGTACCTTAGCCTGCCTAAACTTGAGCTTCGAGTATTCAGTACGATTACGTGGAAGTGGTAGGGTGGGAGAGATTCCCAGCTTCCATTCTGGTGCCCACAATCTTTGGCGGAAGAGGATGACCATATGGGGGATTGAAAAGGTCAGTTTCTGTACAGTATAGCACAGAGATTTATTGTTTCTCAAAGTGTTTGCAGGATTGTTTTTCTTTTACCTCAGATTGTTACTCATATATGATTGGTTGAAGACTTTTTAAATTGCTTTTAAATGTATTTTTCTGGCTAAATTTTTGGTATATTTAACACCCTATTTATGTACTCCCATCTCTTTTCATATAAATCTCTTAAGTCCATTGACTGAAAAAGAACACTTGCAAATTAAAGGTCCATGGTGTCCTTTCATTTAGTGAAGACTGTGGTGTCCCTTGAGCTCAGAATTTAGTCTGGGGATTACGATGGCAGCAACAGCTCACGGCCCAGTTTCAAGCTATACAGTTCACACACATGTACTGACTTCTTTCCATGAGCTCAGCACGACTTTGTGTGTGAACAGCCCTGTCAGTTACTTAACTACAGCCAGCTGTAGCCAGATATGAACATGAGCGGATTCCAGATCAGTTACTGCCACACACCAGTGACCATGATCCCCTGGAAGGAAGCTCTTTAACAACAGGTGAGTACTTCTGGGCTTCTGAAGCAGAGCTGGCAATGGGAAGCTGAACATACGCGTCCCCAGAGGCGATCCCAATCCCCTTCCTACAATAGCCACACACCAGGCCTGAGTCAGCAAGCTAAGGAATATTAACTGAGGCTGATTCTGTACTAAAGATAATCCAGGGACCCAGCTCCAAATGATCATGAGGAAGTCAAATTTTGGCTTGGATAGGTGGCTTTCTGACTTCATCAGAATCCCCTGAAGAACTTGTTGCATCCCAGAGTTTGAGATGCGGTAGTCCTGGAGTGGGGCCAACGTATTTGTTCTATGTCTGGGAAGTCCTGAGGCTGCTGGTCTGGGGACCAGCCACCCTTTGAAAACCAATGTTGGAGACAATTAGTAGAGAGCAGGTATGTAGAAAGGAACCTAATGAGTTCACTGTTTCACTGTAATTCTATCTTACTGCCTAGAGAATGGGCCTTTAAGGTTCACACAGGCCACTGTGAAGTTTCCTGAGCTGGGCCCACGCTATATTGAATTGAGTGGGCATTAGCCCAGCATCCCTGGGGCTTCAGGCTTGCCTCCCAGCTCTGCCTACCTGTCCCACCTACAGAGAGCTGGGTCCTCTGAAGTGGCAGCTTCTTACCTCAGGGCTCACCTTCAGAGAGCAGTGCTCTTGTTAAGCCACATGGGTGCAGAAAGATAAAACATTTCTTGGCTCCCAGGCATTCAGAACTTCCTGAATTTAGTATAAATGGATTTATAGGACAAATCCTATAGATTAGTGTGAAATGGATTTAAAGGACAAAATAAAGGCCTTTGAAGATAAAAAGATTATGGAACAAAAGGTTCAGCTGCAGAAACTTGTAAAAGGAGCAGCTGGGAGGAGCTGAGGGATGGAAGTGGCTTTTTAGGTGCTGAGGGACCTTTCTGTGCTGAGGGCTGTCAGGACTTCCCACCAGCTTTCCTCAGGTGACAGACACAGCAGGCCCCTTCGGCCTTGGGTCGGCCTCTTTGACAGCTATGTGCTTTTCCCCCAGGAACTACACACGGACGCACAGACAGAATTTTGCGAGACACTTCAGGAGGGTTCCCTGAGTACCCTCTCCTTCCTCCAACACAGCCCGAATCTGTGTGCACTGCCAATGTAGAAAAGCAATGAATTTTATAGGAGTGAACTTCATGCACGTTATCAAGGTAGCGCTTTTTAGTCCAAACTTAGAGACACACAGAACGCTTTTGTTCTGAGCCAAATGCAACACCCCCAGCCCTAACAAACCAGCACAAGGGTTGCTCTGCCCTGTCAGTGCCCACCTGAGACTACAGCCTTCTCAAGGGAAGAGCCAGGTGAAAATAACTAGACATGAAGCCCTTGATAAAGAAAACGGTTTATTTTAAAAAGCTCTAATGTTCTGCCCTGTGTGTAGCCCCTGTATGGAGTTACGGTTGAGAGTTAGTACCTGCACAGGGCTGAAGGCA
Organism: Panthera pardus; assembly: GCF_024362965.1. Taxonomy (NCBI): domain Eukaryota; kingdom Metazoa; phylum Chordata; class Mammalia; order Carnivora; family Felidae; genus Panthera; species Panthera pardus. Next base: position 53,030,293 of record NW_026526810.1, on the reverse strand, counting down.
GAGAAGGTGCAGGGTAAAAGCTGGGCTTCTGGCAGGTCAGCCCCACCTCACGTACTGTGCATTTTTAAGGAGATGGCAGGCAGCCTAGCTCCTGGTGGTAAGAAAACGTCCACTCCCCAAGATTCATGTTTTAACTTTACTCACGAGTTAAGCAGAAGCCACTTGCCTCTGTCATGATTTCCAAACCAAAGAGTTTTAAGGGATGCTGGGGTAGCAGCAAATAGGGCTCGAGTCCTGTGTCGTCAAGCCCACACACGTCATTTAATAATCCAAATAATAAATGCCAACTCTTCTGCTCCAGGACTGGAGTCTGTCTCTAGGCTTTCCCATCACAATCCTGAATCTGGTGAACCCTCCTCCTTCCTCTAGGACGCGGGCAGTGAGCCTGCAGTCAGCGTCAGTGGGATGCCGGCAGCCACACGCTTCCTTCGCATGTGAGCAGGAAGCCTGACTTACAGACTTAGCTGCTCCCGCGTCAGCAAGGGTCAGCGGTGAGCACTCCGAGGGGGGCACGGGGCCTCCTCCTGAGGCACAGTCCGGCCGGGCTCCAGGGTTCTGGTCAGACACCTGAGGCAGGGCCACTCCCCAGCCCTAGCTCTGGGCCAGCACAGTCCCCCGGTTTGTTTGCACCAGCTCACAAGCTCTTAGCTGGGGTTCTGGCATGTGAGGCTCAGCTAGAAATGGGTTGAACAGTGTTGCTAATTCTTCAGAAAAGTCCTGGAATAAGCAGAAAGAGGACAGAGAAGGCTGACACATAATTCTGGATGGTACATCCTTTCTATAAAACTCAATCCCCAATATCTAGCCCTTGCTAACCAACGAGTAGACAACCTTATTTTTTCCCAACGGCCTTCTACGCTGAAATGGACATGACACCTTTTCCCATTAGTCCTCTGGGGATGCTCCAGTTCCAGCAGGGAGAGGGGAATCTGACAGGAGGCGCAGAATCATCTAGTGAGTACTTACCACCAACAGATTTCATCCTGACAAACCCTAGGAGGTATACACTATTCTGCCCTAGATTACGATAACATTCAGTACCAGCTGAGATTCAAATCTAGGTTATTCTAATTTAAAAAACCCATACTCACCTTGCCACGCTGCTTTCCAACTACCTGCCCTCCATCTTCCTTCCTCCGCTGGCACCCTCTTTCATACAGTAGCTACTCAAATGTGAAAAAGGCACTCGAGAACAGCCACACCATTTCAGGGTGGTCCTGAAGATACCTGATAAAGTCCACTGAGCTTTGGGAAGATCCTAAGAATTCCTGGGCCCCACCGCTGGCCCCATTTCAGGAGAAAAGGGACAGATGGATGAGGAGATGAGGACTCCTTACCTTTGGCCACTGGGCATCATGGAGGCTGCCCAGGCAGGCCTCTATCTCTGTCCGTCCCATCAGCCCTTTCTCTACCAGCTCCTGGAGCAAGAACAGCAGCAGGTCCCACTGCAACACACATGGAGAGCGTCAGTGGGGTAGGTTGACACAGCGACCCTGACTGATCCAAAGGACAGAGCTGCTGAGGAGGAGGAGGAGATCTGCAGCCCATGTGAGCGTATTAGAGGAAACGAACACAGCGCCAGAAAAGGTGGAGTAAAGGAAACACACACACAGCAACTGGGGTGAGGGTGGGGGGGTGTCAGAACAGGAGTGCAGGGGGCTAAAGAGCCCACTTGCCCACCTCCACCGCTCTAGCTCACCTCCCTTGGCCGAGTGTCTGCCAGAAGCCCCAGGTTTCTTGGGCTCAGCAGCAGCTGCAGTGGAACCGGCACCTGAAAGTCATCCTTCCACAGGGAAAGCAGCATGTGCAGGAGCCTGTGAGCCTGTCCTCTCTCCAGCCGGTGCTGCACTGGGGGCCCGAGGACAGGGATCTGGTCTGCAACTTTGGACAAAGAAAAAAGTCAAGCTTTGAGAAATGGAGGTAGAAGAGAACAAAGCTCCATGTTTCTAATCTAGCTTGTACCAAAACCTGAGATCTGGGGGATGTGACAGAAGGGTGATGTAATGACAGAGAGCCATACCAAGGAGGGATGCTAACTCCACCGAGCACTTTGCCAGATGCTGCTCTGCAGGCGGGCACAGGAACTGTGGAGAAGAGGCTGGACGTTAGCGCTATCCTTAAAGCAGCAGCCTTGAGCTGATGCAGCTCTGGTGACTAGCACTGGACAAGGACACAAGTACAGCGTCGTGTTAGGTCTCACCTGGCGGCACCGCAGTGTCTGGCCCAGCTGGCCCAGGAGCTGCTCCAGATGCTCCGGAGAGACTCCCTCCTCAGGGTCCCGGGGCCCCACAGCCAGAGCGAGCACATCCTGGAGAGAGCGGGGGTGGAAGCAGAGCGAGACTTCATACCTGGCTGGGACTGAGGAGGCCACCGAGAAGCCAGTGGAAAGAGGCAGAAGGAAAAGGAAGACCGAGTCCCCGGATGAAGCGGCCGGGCCAAGGTGCCTTAGACCTGGGACTTGGGCAGGACCGCACAGCTGGGAGAAGAAGCCAACCAAGTGGACAGCAACAGAGGGAACAGATGGAGCAGGTCAGCTGAGGGACAACATGCTGCCTTGAGAGCTCAAGAGATGCCACTCGTCTTGGGACAAAGCCACACCCAGCCACTTCCCAGAGAGCCTTATCCTGAAAGCATTTAGGAGAACTGTCTGGCTACATGTTATATTTTCTATCCCCCATGCTTCTGTTCATCTTCTTGGGAGAGTCCGGCTTCAGTACAGAAAACCACTTAGCCTTTTCTTCTCCCCACTATATACTCTCCATTTTTGTCATTCCTTCTTAGTCCCTAGTCCTAATCTTTGGCTCCACCAAACAGTAAATAGTTGAGGGTTTGCAGGCCTTAACATCTCTGCTGCTGTAGCACAAAAACAGCCCTAGACAATTCATCAGTGAACAAGTGTGGCTGTGTTCCAATAAAACTTGATTTATAGAAATCAGCAGCAGGCTGGCTGGATTTGGTCCATGGGCTGTTTGCTGAGCCCTACTCTAGACGGTATCTAAATTTTTACAATCAAGAGCAATGGTAGTTTATTCTTACTGCCTACAACTAAATAAGCATCACATCCCACATATAAGAACATTTCTGAAATCTTGTGCCAACACAGGTGACTGCCCCCTTCGAGGCTTTCCTACTACAGCAGACGTCCGCTCACCCCAGACCCCCATCACCTCCCATGCAAGCAGTATGCAGCCCATCGGAAACTTTCATATCTGTTCTTTTCCCCTTTTGGGTGATTCAGGTACCGGAAGTTAGTGAAAAGCAATTAGGAAAACCGTTCAGTTCAGCTGTGCCCTACCTAATCCCGTTCAGTAACGAAGGACACCGAACTAGCTGCACAACACAGAAAGCGGCTACACAAAACACTGCAGCTGACGTGAGGAAGGAGGGAGACCAGGAAAAGAGCGGGGAGAAGGGAGAGGAGAGGGGCGCAGGGAGGAGGGGAGCTGTGTACTTTGATCTCGGAGATGAGGTGGGAGGGGAGGGGAGCGTGGTGCTCACAGGCTCGGGAGCAGCCCCTCCGCTCCCCCCGGGCAGCTGGTTCAGGACCCTGGGCTCGAAGTGTGCGACTCACTGCCGCCTTCACCTCCCTCCTGATCAGTGCTGCAGGTCAAAGGGAGAACAGAAGAGGGGTCACCGCACCAACCCATGCCCATCACTGTTTCCAACTGGTTTATGTTCCTTCTCCCCCAGAGGCCTCCCACTTTCTGCCAGTCCACTTTCGAAGAACTTGGTCAGCCACTCCCCTGTCCTGGACCTTACCTGTGATGTTGGCTGACAACCAGGCACAAGCCTTCTCTGTCGCAAGCCCCACAGCAATGTTCTCTGCGCTGCTTAGAACCTGTGACCCAGAAGAACTGCAGCGTCAGGGGCCAGGGGAGGCTCAGGGATGAGAATGAACAACAGCTCAGGTGTCCCCAAGGCCGGGACCAACCCTCGGACCCATCCACCACCTTCATGCACATGTGACCCGCAGCACAACTCTCCCACCACCAAACAGCAGCCCGCGGGCTCCAGGCCTCCTCCCTACTTACAGCTGCCGGGGTCTCCTCGGGAAGCAGTGCCCGTACTGCCCCAGGGCTCTTCTTCTGACAGAACCTGAAAGGAGACAGAGTCCGTGATGGCTAGAGGTTTTGGCCTGGCTCACAGAAAGAAAGGCCAAGTGCACCAATCAGCTGAGCCAGGAGGGCTCTGCCTTGGGGAGAGGTGGGCAGGGGAGTAAGAGAAGCACTGTCAGCCCTGGGCCCACCCCTGATCCCTGACGCCGGGAGGAATGGGACACCCAACCCCCCATTCTTCCAACTCAACTTTGGACTTTGGGTCCTAAAGCCTAAGATATGTACCTACATAGGAAGTGAAAGAAAAAGGGGGTTTCAGAGAGGACGTGGAAAAAAAGAGATGAGTTTGTGAAAAAGAAAAAGTCAGGAAAATAAAAGCGGAGAGTGGGGATGAGAGTCTGGCGTCTCTTACTCCCGCCCCCGGGTCAGTGCCTGGGCCCCGTGGGGGCACAGCTGGGAACACAAGATCTCCAACAGCTGGGCTGGATCACCCCCTTCCTGTCCCTGCGTCACCAGCTGCTCCTGAAGAAGCGACTCAGCTTGGCGTACCAGATCTGCCACCAGTGTGGCCCTGCAGCGGGAACAGAAAAGCTTGAAGGTGGTTGAGGGAACTGAATCAGAAAGGGGCTGCAAATGCAAGGAAATCTGGTCAGAACTAACCTCAAATAATGTTAGCAGTTTTAGCCTCCCCACCACATCCTTCCCCTCAAGCTAACTTTCCTCAGATTAGCAATACAATGTTAAGAGTTGAGGGGGTAAATGGTAAGGGAATGAGCCCGGCACCTTCCACATCTGCCTTCCCAACCCCCTCAACCCTTACTTGATGTGTTTGACACAGTTAGAGCCGATTCTTTCAGCCACAAATTCTACAGTCCTGCGCAGGGAAGGCGGCTGGTTGTGGAAAAAGGCTTGGGCCAGCTGTGCCTATGGGGAGGAGGCAACGGCGCATGAAGAGTTTCCTCTCTCTTCTCCCCTGAATGTCCCCTGCCTCTGCCCTGCCCTTACCTGCAGCCCCTGGGTGGTCCGGGGAGGCTGGGCTCCAAGACCCGTGGTGGTGGTGGGAGTGATCTTCCTCACAAAGCCTCCACTCCGCCCACTGCTGCCGGACACCCACGAAGCGAGCAGTTTTCGGAGCTCTCCTGCGACAGGGAAGCCCAACTGCTTAGTTCCAGAACCACCCCTACCCTCCCAGGCATCTTGGGACTTTAAGTATTTGTGGAGTAAAGAGGCTGAGGCACCTGGGGAACGCCTAAGAAGAGAACAACATATTAGGGTGTTAGGCCCACGGGATGTCTTTTAGGTGCTCATGAAGGGACAGGCCAGGGACTGAGGACCCTGGGTGCCTCACCAATATAGGGGCAGCAGGTGTAGAGTAGGTGCTGGTCCACCACAGGCATGCCATCCTGGGGGAGAGAACAGGCCAAAGTTAGGCAGGCAGGCAGGCAGGCAGGCTTCTCTTCCTCCCCAGTGTGCCAGAAATGGGACAGTTGGGGAAGAGTTACAGAAGAGTTCAGTCTCTAGGATCTCCCAGACTGCCTGCCTCCTTTATTCCTGCCACTCCCACAGCTTTGGCCAGACCCCAACACTTACCAACCCATGCTCTGAAGTTACTGTATCCACCTCAAAAGTATCCAACTGACCCTCTTCCAGAAAGAACAGATCCTCAGGGACTGTGGGAATCTGACAAAAGATCAAAGCAGTGCAAACTCCAGTCAGCACTTCAGAGATTCAACACACAGACCTTGTGGTTCCAGGGTTTGGCCACCAGATACAAAGCAACCTTGCTCTGAAACCATGGTAATTCCCATACCCCCTCTAAACCTTCATCTTCTGGCCGTGACCTTGTTCAGACTCAGACATTCTCCTACTCCCTGACTCCACCCACAGTGGATGCCTCCCTTCCCCAATCTGGATCTTCCTCCACTTGACCAACCTGGAAAAGCCAGCCCAGAACAGCAAGCAGCAGCAACTTGTTAAGGAAACACATCTCCCCCTCGCTTTCCTTTGACAAGACCAAGCTCCTAAACAGTACATTTGTATAAGGAAAGAAACAACGGAATAAAAAAAAGCTATCACTGGGAAGGTAATTCTCAAAAGCAGACCAAAAGGGGATGGCTGTCATACAGGTGACCCCATACAGATCTCCCCACCGCCCCTCACCAGATCTGTACTCCCTCTGAGCTCAGCCACAGGAGGAATAAAAAACAGCTAATAAAAGTGCAAAAAAGTGCCCACTTTCTGCCTCTCCCCTGAGGGTAGGTTATGGCTATGGTACCGCACAGGAAGCACAGGGCCGCTCAACCCTCTTCACTGACAGCAGCTTCAGCAGTGTTCTCCCATGCCCTTGGCTTAAGCCTCACCCTTTCTGGACTCACCGATGTAGGTGGAGCAGGAGAGTGAAGATGCTGCGGTAATAGTCCAGCAGTGGCACAATGTGGTCAGCGAGGGAGAGGAACTCCACCAGCCAGGGCACTGTGAGCACGGCTCGGCGGGCCCGCAGCCCCTGCTGCAACAGCGCCCGCACATCCAGGGCCGGGGGAACCTGGCGGGGCAGGGTTGGGTCAGGGGGCGGGGGGCTGGAGGTGGGGGACGCCCTCCATCTCCAGGGCTTGGCGGCCCCTCCCGGCCCTCCTTACCAGAGCCCCCATTCACCTGGCTCCTCAGGGCCAGAATGGAGTCCTGGAGCTCACGGGTCGGGGGTGGCTCAGGCCCCCGGTATGGCAGGAAAGCCACAAAGCCCAGGAATTTAGCCAGAAGCCTCAGGCTGAGCAGCACCATGGCAAACTGCCTCCGTTCACCCTGTAGGGATCAGGGAAGCAAGATGCCCTAAGCATAGGGCTTCAAGAGCAATTCTGAATCTGTTACCCAGTTCTTGAAAAGAGCCCTTCCCTCCTAGGTCAGAACCCTGTTCTCTCCCTCATTCTGCTTTCTAACCTGCCAGTCCACATCTGACTCCCCATCTTCGTCACTGGGCTCAGGCTGTGGCAGGGCAAGGCTGTTGAGCTCCCGGATCTTTAAACTCAGACTGTCCATGAGATGCTGATTAAACTGGAAGCTAGGAAGTGAAGAAAAAAAAAAAAAAAAGACACTGGCAGAGGCATAGACAGAATCGGAATAGAGAGAAAGTTCATGCAGAAAGCAAGGCACAGTGGGGCAGAGAGGGAAGGAGGCTGAGGTTACCAGTGTGGGTCAAAGAACAGGAAAGGAAATGGAGGCAGGAACTGTGAGCTAGAGGAGCCTGGCCATCACCGGTCCCACTCTGTTACATTCCAGGCAAAAGAGAGAGAACTGTTGCCCTTCTGGAAAGACAAACCCCTCCTGGCCTCAGCCCTATTCCCTGCACTTTGCAGGGGACCCTTACCTGCTGGCGCTCAGGATGAAGTCCCTGAAGAATCCTTGACAGCCCGGGAAGGTGGGGGGCGGACAGGGCCCCCCGCTGCTCTGAGGGGCCACAAGCCTCTCCTGTAGGCGCCGCAACCGCCCCAGTTTGTCAGCTCCAAGCATACTTAACACATCCGGAGCTTCACCCAAGACCATGCCTCCGGTGCCACTGGGACTCTGACACATCTGCGCGGCAGGAAGAGGAGAAAAAAAAAAACAGTAAGTTTTTCTGGAAAGAAGGACTGAACAAAATAGGGTGGAAGTAATGAACATTTCTGGAATGCCAGCCTTGTATCAGGTGCCACAGGTTTGTTTTTCAAGGTTGGGATCACGCTATTTTATAGGTAAAGAGACTAACCTCACAAGGTTAGATGTTTGCCTCGGTCACTAGGGCCAGGATTTAAAATCGGGCCTGAGTCCTACGACAGGGCTCGCTCTACTATGGCACAGACCAAGGACAAGGGAGTAGTGAGGGCCTAAGGCTGGCAGGGTATGCTGGGTGTGTGAGGAGGCTAGGGAGGCCGTGGGTGCAGGGCACGTGATGGAGGGCTCTGGCTCCCCTCTGGCTACCTGCATCTCAGCCACCCCCCAAGGAGAACTCCTGTTCAAACTCCAGCCCAGGACCTGCATGTCTGTCTGCTCCATCCCACCATTACCTGGCTGCCTTTAATACCTACTGCCTCCTGTAGATTCATCTCTTCTGCTGGGGCTCTTACCTGGAGAAGTTGTTTCTGGAAAAGCCGAACGAAATGGCTGTGGCTGCAGGCTGCAGAGAGCTGACCCATCATGGCTCTGAGGCATAAGAGGCAGGAACAGAATGTGACGGAAGGAGGAAGGGGGCAGAAATCTGAGAGAATGAGCCAATCCTTGGGCCTTTCAGTCCTTACCCAGGGGCGTGAGCAGACCTCAGCCAGAGTTGGCCAGTGCAAAGATGTGGGAATAGGTAAGGGACACTCTCCTTAGCACCAAGATCCCTCAAGGCTACAGACACACTGAACCCACCAAGAGATAATACCATCCCTAATCTTCAGTCTATACTGGGCTCTAGTGAGTGTCATGACTCATGTGGAAGGTAGATCACTGGACAGGATATTCTTTCTGCATCTAGCTATGCAAAGTTATTGGAGCTGCTGAACTAGACAATGAAGAAAATGTTGGAAAGGGTCTAACCAGTGACTTGGGCCAAAACTCAAGCAACCTGGAAAACGGGCTTGGTATTCATCCAAGCATTCACACTCATATAACAAGTCTGAGTCATTCTGAGTGCAAGGAGCTGGCAATACAAATCCCTCTGAGTAGAGGCAGAGTTGCCAATAACTAGAGATTAAGGAGGACACAGAAGGTAGGAGCTATGGGCTATAAGTGGAGGAAGAGCCCTCCTCCAATCAACTACCAGAGCACCACTAAGGTGACCAGCGTGGGAGCACCTACCTGATCCTGCTGCCCAAGCCCTTCTCAAAATCCCAGCCAGGCTCCTCATGCCGATCTTCCCACTCTCGAAGCACCTCAAAAAACACATCCCTGACAGACACAAGAACGCCTGATCAATTGAGGCATAGCTGATCTCACTCCCAAAAGTGCTTTCTCTAGCTCCGAACCATCGAGGACAGGACTATCCACAGCCCCATTCCTTATCCTCTCCAAAGTTCTCTACATGCCAACAACATTGAAGACCCAGCAGCAGCAGAACACATAGTTCTGTACACAGGAAAAGCTGATCTGGTTCTCTCTTGTTTGAGGACCCTGTGACTAATGTCATATACCTGTGAGAAGGCTGCTGAGGTCAGAGGTTCAAGTCCATGGGCAGGAAAATGGAATGAAGGTGTGTAGCCATTATGATACTTGCAGAAAGGGTGCAGTGGTGCTAAACTACCACCTATTAGTGCCAAACTCCTAGTTTCTAGGAAAACAACATAGGCTGCCTATCCCAGAGAAATGCTGCCCCACTCCCTCCTGAAAGTTCCCTTTTCTTGTCACCTTTGTTTTTTAAAAGTATGAAAGGCTCGGTCACTGGAGAAGTTGGCACGATTGTCAGTTTCCGGCTGAAAGGAGACAGCTTGAGCAGACGGTGGCATCTCCAGAGAGACCTAAAATATGGCAGGGACATTAGGGACTGAAACCCTCACAGATCATGCTCAGAAAACCTCATCTCTGTATTCCTGCCCGGAGTTAGCCCGGTGTGTGCTGGGCTGCCTAAATTATGAGGCTGGGAAGGGTCAGGTGGAGGCCAGGAGGGGTCCCTACCTTGGCAACACTGCCCTCATAGGCAGCTCGGAGGCGGCCTTGCAGAGCTGGTGAAAAGCACAGCAGCCGCTCATTCTCAGCCAACAGTTTTAAGGTCCCTTTGTCCAAGTAGGAAAGAACCCTGCAGGGACAAAAGCACATATGACTGGGAACAGGACATGGACTGCAAACAGGAAGCTGACATCTGCACCCCACAGAGAACATTATCTGGAACATGGAGCAGGCATGTAAGGCAAAGTCATGGGCCAAGAATTTAAGATGATGGAGGCAAGGGGGAAGAAATGAAACCTTATGGAGCAGGGAAACATTAGACATAAACCCAAAGATCAGATGCCAAGACCACAGAGAGCAATTTGATTGTTATAGGAGTTAAATTCATAGCTTTGACCAATAACTACAGGCTCCATGTAGGAAAAGGCCCAAGGTTATTGCACCTGTATTAAGCACAAGCATTTTACCTCAAGTGGCCAGAGACCCAAGCGAACATTGGGAATAAGGCTCAAATGCCAAAGCTGGGGAAACTCACTGAAACTGATGCTCCAAAACCTGTACTGCAAAGAAGACACAATCATGGACACTCTGGAACAGAGGGCTTTCCAGGGAATCTAGAAGGATAGTACCAAGCTGTCAGTTAAGAACTGTTCCATCTCCAGACCTCATTTCCCAAAAAGAGGCTCACTCACTGACCTAGTGCTCCCGGAATTGGTTCAAGGTCACTCTCCTTCGTGGCCACCATCCTCCGAGCAGTAAGGAGTTGAAGGACGAAGAAAAGCTCCAAGAAGAGGTTTGGTACCAGGTTCTCTGGATATAAAAGGAAGCCCCAGGGTGTCAGGCATCATTTGGAACCAAGGCTCAGTTCTGCTTGCCTTATCATTTCTCCTACACCAAAATTCCGCAGGCATCTCCACTCAAGCGCCCTTTGCTCTCAACTACCTGCGATGCATGAAGAGTAGATGAGGGCTATCAGCTCTAGGCGCTGGCGGGAAGACACTCTGGCAGGGTCAGCGGGCTCAGCTGTGAGGTTACCTGTCCGGCTGGGGAGGGGAGACCCCGATTCTGAGGTGGGACAGGCGGGAGTAGGTGACTGCTGCAGCTGCTTAGAGCTAAGGGGACAGAGAGATGTCATGAGAGGTTCCCCTGGCTTCCCCTCCACAGCCATACTCAGGTTTCTCCAGAGCAGACATCCACAGCCCAGGAAACAGACCCAGGGCTGCTCCCAGGGGCAAACCAATCTCAAGGGAAAAGGCCTGCAGATCCCCCACTGGGAGGAAGCTGACAACCCAGGGAGTGGCAAGATCATACCGCTCCTTCCTGAGCATCTCCCGTTCCTCTTGCAGACTTCTGCACCCTGGGGGAAGGCCATGGCCCCAAGGGCTAGTGTCCGGGACTGAGGGTTGGGAACTGGGGACACAGTTGATTGGGGGTGAGGTGAAGCAGGTCTTGGGCTTGGACAGTGACCGCTCTTCGCTCACCGGAGTTGGATTGATCCTGCGCGAAGGCTTCGTCCTGCTGAGTAGCCACAGGTTTTTCTCAAATTCGTTATCTTCAAACACCTCCCCCTCCACCACAACAGCGGGGGGGTGGGGGGGGGGGCTTCGCAAAAGGCCCCTCACCACTGTGGTTAACTCACCCCCAACCCTCGGGGCATTCCCACGCTCAACTGCGGAGAGCCCAGCCCTGATTTACTGATTCCCCTAACACAGCCTTCGTGCCACCCCAATCGTGGATGGGGCCTGATTCTCACCCTGCAGGGCCGGGGGGAACCGAGCCTACGGGAGGGAACTCCTCCAGGTTGCTGAGGTTTGGCGGATCAGAGCGCGCGAGGCTGGGGCTGCCGGGGCTGCCAGATCCCCTGGGCCTCCGGCCTGCGGCCCAAGGCGAACTCTCTCCGCTGACCCCCTCCTCCAGGCCCCCGGGGCCGCGGCCTCCCCGCTCGCGACCCGGCCCCGGGCCCCGCCTCCTGCCCCCGCGGCGGGCCGAAGGGGCCTCGGCGGCGGCGGTGCTGGAAGGCTCCATCGGAGGGAAGAGCTGGCTGCGCGCCCCGCGGCCGCCCCGCGGCGGGCCCCCGGGCCTCCCAGGCAGAGCTGCCGAGGAGCCCGGGGCCTTGGCGGGGGTTGGGGGGCCCTGCGGGAGGACGCGGCTGCTCTGCTCCCTCAGGAAGTTCAGCAGGAATGGCACGAATTCCTTCCGCAGTGGCCGGAGGGAGCTCAGCGCGGCCGCCTCCCCGGGGTCATCCTGAGGGAGAAGCGGGCGAGGGGCGAGAGGATCAGCTGCCAGCCCGGCGCCACGAGCAGCCCGGACCGCAGGGCGCGCTGAGGCAGGCGGCCCGGCAGCGGCCCCTAGTTGGAGCGCATTCGGCCCGGGCTGACAGCCAGGCACCCAAGAGAAAAGGGACCGGAGGGGTGGTATCTCACGCGGAAAGTAGACTCGGGCCAGGCCTGGGGGCGTGTCGGCGCTGTTACCTCCGAACTCTGGGCGCTGCGCGCGATCCACCTCACCGCGGCTGCGACCGACACCTCCTCTCGCAGCAGCGACTCCAAAACGGCCGCCATCCCGGTCGGGGCACTTGAACGCGATTGCGCAGGCGCCGACGCGCCACGGGCGGCCTGGGAGGGGCGGGGCCGGCGCGGAGGAGCGACCGTTGGGCCGCGGAGCGGAGGGGCGGGGCTGGGGGTGGGGCCGGGGCTTCCCCAGGTTGAGGTTCGGCTAAGGCCTTAGGTCAAGGCCGCGGCTGGCTCAGCGGCTCCCGGCAGCCAACAGTTGGCCCGCAAAGTGAGGCCGCACCGCGATGGGTGAGGTCCGGTCCCGGCTGCCCTGGCCCGAGGGGCGACCTGCGGGGTCCCAGGGACACGACAGGGGAGACCGAGGGGCCGGGAGAGCGGCTGGACGATAAAGGTGAACAATTCCCCGAGAGAGACACCTGCCTTATCTTCTGTGATAAGCACACTCTTTTCTTTCTGGAGTTTAAGTTTTCTAGATACAACAGTCTCCACCCTAACGAAGTTAGGATAAAATTAGCCTAACCTCATTTGACCTTGTCTTTCTCAAAAGTTGAGTTTTCAGTCCCCTGGCCCGTGCGACGCCCGCTGTCACCATCAACTGCTCGACCATTTAAGGCTGTAAGACACGATGATTCTTGCATGGAGGCTTTTTATAATCCTCAGCCCACAACCCTTAAAGTTCCTCAGGCCACGCTGCACACAGAAGCGCTTGTCTGTACCTTTACCTTACACCAGGTTATATTATTTGGACTACTCTGCAGTTGAAATGCTAAGAGGCACATTCAGATTAGTTTATGGCAGCTTGAGTTATTTCTTAATTTCTTTTAGAAACACGAGAGAGGCAGCTCTTTGGATGTTGCTACTCACTGAGAAAATCAAGAAAGGGAAACCAGGCAGAGAGCTAGACAGATGGCAAGAACACTCCAGGCTGAACCACACCAGGCGGGGTGGAGCAGTGCCCATACGGGTGCCTCCTGAGAGTTCCTCTGGTTCAAAGGAAGGTCGCAGATGGAAAGGAGAGGGTGGTAGGGAGCAGGAATCACTCTAGTGATACAAAGGGCGTTTCCTGCAGAAAAGGAGAAAGTACCTCCAGCCAGAGGATGAAGGAGTGAAAAGGAGATCTTAATACACACAGTTTTGTTACTTCACCTTCAGTTTTATTACATGGGAAACCATCTCCTCATATCCCAGAACTCTCGTTTTTATCTGCAGGGATACTGAACACCTAGCTTCTATTCAGTCCAGGACTTCTTTTTCTAGGTCACCTCTGGATGTGGTACTGCATTTATAGTAACACCTTCTGTTCCCTGTTGATCTTGTAACCTCTGGTGCATTCAATAACTTTATTAAATCAGAAAAATATTATTTCCTGCTTTTGAAAGCAAACCATCACACAAACAGAACTAGAGTTTGCATGCGGAATGAATATTTTATTACTAGATTATAAAAATAAAATACAAAATAATTTTAAAACAGAACTTAAAACACTGTACAAAGCTTTAATATGATACAAATGGGAAAATTAAATAAATAATTACACTTTTATGTACAGATGGCCTATACAAAAGCACTCTGTGTTTCTGCCAATACTCTTATGTCCTTGGTTGCCTGAGCAAAAATGCATAAACAGGGCTGCTTGGAGGGAAAAGGTCAATACAATACCTTTGGAGGTATTTCAAAGAGCAACTTCTCATCACTCTGATTTCACGAAGAGGAGGAGAAAGGGAGAAAACTGTGGGATTATTAAAGTCCTCTATTCTACCTTACTGGTCTTGCTTGACAAGAAAATTCTTCTAGTTTGTGGTTCAATCTGATATAACAGTTGCCAAGAGTTCATAACTTTCAAGAATTATATCTAGTCAAAACTAGATGTTTCCCCCTCCCTCTTTTTTCCCCAAAACTGTTAAACTCGTAAACAAATGGCCCAATGAAATCGACACTGGCAATTTTAGGAATGGAGTCAGGAGGGGGACCAAGAACTGTGCAGGAGGGAGGGAGTGCATGGACTCCACGTGGGTTCTCTGATCTGTTCTCTGTTCAATTCATTCAATCCAATTTCAGAGCTGCAGGTGGCACAGTGTTGTGATCTTCCTAACTATTTCTGAATGCTTTTTACCTTAGTGAACTAACTTACCTATCTTGTGAGTCATTTAAAAAGAAAACAGTTATGAAAAGTCCTACGGGCTTTCCCTTCCTGGGAAAGATGGCAAGAATTTTACTCCCTAAAATAAATCACATTCAAGCTCTAGTAGCCTTGTTTATCTCTTATGGGTGAGTGAAGAATACCCAGACTCCAAATATGGTGAAGTGCTGTGAATGAATTTTGAAGGATTTAAAAATGTGTATTATAAGGTGGGGAGAAAGTATCATATGGCAAGGACAGTCTATATTAAAACCTTGGGTTTACTCAATGTTTTTAGCTGGGTGAGTGAACATTTTTGTACACAATATGAAACGGTATTAAACTACTGAAAAGAGGTAAAATTCCTATCTATCATTAGTGTGTAAAACGATGTCATTGGCAAATTCTATAGTCACATGGGCTCAAAGATTTGCCTATGGAATCCTATTCTGTAGGTCAAGGAACCCAGAACCACTGGCCCAGAGTATCTAAGAGACGTGTCAGCATCACCAGTGATACATACTATGCCCATACTGTCACTGCCAATTGAAGAGGCAGGCTCTGTGAAAATTTCACAGGGTAATGAAGGAAAAGGCTTCACTTGTTTTACATGTCTCCTTAAAACCAAAGATCCAGCAAAGCGTAAGAAGTATTCAAATTATTACTAAATGTTACTTGTTGGCTATTCCCTTTTTTGAAGATTGTGTATAATAACCACAAAGTGATCTTGATCTTGTCACACATTTCCATTTTCTGATCCAAATTTGCTCAAGCGGAATAATTAAATATCCAACTTACATTTTAAAAGTCAGAGCAGATAATCACAACTCAATTAGGCAATGTAGTGATGGGCCAGGACGCTAATGTCATCATTTCATGTCCAGCCAGGGATTTCTCAGGGACTGAGGTATGCAGCATCCAAATTCTCCTTTAAATTAATAGGGATCCTTGTCCCTTGTCCTGGAGTCACTTAAAAACTATAGGAATTCCCATATACCTCCTGCAGTTCTCCGTTGCACTGCTGGCAGCAGATTCTGCAGGCTCCCACGACTATCTGGGTTCACTTTCTCCTAATTCCAAAGGGATAGCCAAACTATTGAGAAATCTAATGGTACGACGTTTCTACATTCCTCCCACATCCTCGAGGTGTACACCAGAGTTCTATCGGATGAGGACAGGGAAGCAGGATGTCCTAAAAAGCACCTGGCATTTTCTGTGCACCACATCCTCCCATACAGTCTGAGGACTGCAGCTGCTGCATGTTCCCTTCTGTAAGTTAAGGTCTAAATCTGCACCTCTGGATTCAGAACTTGGGTAAATATTGACATATGACGACTACCACTGTGGTTACGTGCCTCAATCCTGTAATACTTTTTGTGTTAAAACATAGATGAGTAGCTCTTCTGCAAATAAACTGTACAGACCCAAACTCAAGAAAGTTAAACAATGCCACTGTCATCAACCATTCTATCTCCTCAGTGATACAGGTGCCAAAATATGTCTCCGTTTAGGCAACGTCCCAAAACATCTGTGGTAAATGCACATAAACAGAAATGGGCAGAATATAAAAGAATGAATGCAAACAAGTTAATTCCAAAATACATGAACACGAGAGAAGAAATGGTTCGCTAACATATGACATGTTTGGATAGATCTAAGGGAATGAAAAAAGTTTTAAAATGTAAAAAACTTTGATCTCCCAAGACTAAATCTAGACTTATCTACAAATAAATATATTTTCAAATAGCCAGAATAAGATGCATTTTTTCCCTAAGTCACTAAATTCTGAATTCCCAATCCTGTTTCTCCTTTCACCAATTCCTAATGTTAGATTCAGAATGTAGTTCCTAGAACAAAGAACCCTCTGGGGTGGAAAAGCATCTGTTTTTAATTCAAAACTATGGGGTATAGAAAAACTAATTATAGTTTTAACTATCTGCGTGTGGGTTTATCAAACATGCACCAATGTACACTTTTTCCTTGTAGATTGAATGCAACTATAGAAATATTTGCATAAAAATCTGTAGCCTGGAAGGAATCTCTGATGATTACCAAAGAACTTCAAGTTCCCCTAGTGGCTGGGAGCTGAAAAGAAAGAGATACTGCACAACTAGTCCACTGAATCAGGAAGCAGCTCAGATTTGCTTAGTATTTTAAAGCAAATAATACAAAGTGGATAATGACAACAGTGGTATCAATGACCATTTTGCTACTTATTTAGAACTGGACTGACTTGGCAACTTTTACAAAAAACATTCCCTTCACAACATGCAACTTAAGAAACAGTAAGTATGATGGTGCCCTTGGTCAGCAAGGCCAGCTTGCATACCAAGTTGGGAATAAGGGCACCTGCCTGAGACTTACCATTCAAAGATGTTTACATGCTGTGCTTTAAGCTTACGCCTGATATGATCCAATTTTCCTTTGTTCACTATACATTAAAGTTAAATGCCTTTATGCTGCGCAAAAGATTCTCAGGTGAAACTTTAATATTTCAAACAGTCTGTACACCCTGGAGATTTGGCAGCATAATGTAAGAAGAATGCTACCTACAGGGAATGAGCTAGTGCTAATCCATTTTCTGCTCCACACATAATTCCAGAGACTAGACATGACGGTGTAAGGGCAAGTGTGACTAGGGTTTGCCATTTTATTGTGAGAAGAGAAACCAGGAGGCACTTGATTTTCAAAAGAGAATTTTAACTTTTGCCCCATACTATATTAGTATAGTTTGGCTGGACTTTTAATTAATGGCCATGTTTCTTAGGTAGAATAACCAAACTGATTTAAAATTGCTTGGTTGATCTGTGTTTGTCACTGAGATCTGAAATATGCCAACACTAAAAAAAAAAACAAAAAACAAAACACACCAAAATAAATAAAAAAGAAGGAACTAAAACAACAACAAATAACCAACCCATTCTCCATACCATAACCTTAAAATAAAACAAAAACAAAAATCCTTGGGCCAAAAATGCTTTGCTCAGGGCTGCCAACTTCTCTTTTTAGCCTGAGACCTCTAACATTTCTAAAAGCACAAACTATGCTTTTAAAAACCATGAAGTAAATCTCTGTATCAGCTAGTCCTTTTAGGTGGACCTATTGATACTTAAGCGATAACTAGTCTGTTTTCTTTTGAAAGTATCAGAGCAGAACATCTTTGGTTAACTCTTTCCTCACATGCAAAATAAAATATTCTTATACGCTGAGGCTATTTCTCTCTGGATCTGGAGTTCGTCAGGGCCATTTAGAAAAGGGGGCAACACAGTAGAAAAGCTGGGAGAAAATTAAGAAACCATAGAGAGAAAACATCCAATCACCATGTTGCCATCACTGTCTGTTTTGACCGCTAGAAGAGAAACACCAGTTAAAAACAACACACACACCATAACTGCAGCCTCATCAGCTTTCCCAATGACTGGCACATTTCAGATGACAGGGGTCAGGATTTAAAGCTGGCTACCCTTAGCACAATTTAGCTAATACAACAGAAAAAAGATAATTCCTTAACTGTAGATAATTAAGGAACTGTAGATAATTCCTTACTCCACTCCCCCACCACCCAAAAAAATTGTGAGATGAAAAGAGGAACGAAGAATAGCAATTTTAAGACATTAAAAAAAATCAATTTATGTCAGACCCATGATTATCATTCCAGTTTATCCCCTTTAACCATAAGTACAGAATTATGTGATTAACATGACAAATTTTTGAACGAGTATTACAAGCATGTCCCGGTAATTTTTTCCCCTATTAAAATCTTTTAAAAGTGAAAATTAAATAACCTATCTTGGCTTGAAGGCTGCCAACCCTTGCATTATTACACAAAGAAGGCAAGAAGAATCTGAAATGTCCCATGCCAAGAACATATTTTCAGAAAATGAAGACAGGCAAGGCCCAAGTGTACGCGAGGCACACAATAGAAAGGAATTTCACCATCTGTGATCTTGAAATTACAAATGGAGAATGAGAAAGAATGAGTTTATATAAGCATATGGTTCTCTATATATTTATAAATATTTATATCATTTACCATGAAGACATGCAAGTAGTGTTATAGCAACTATTATACAATATAATACAGAAGGACTGGTCTTCCAATATTACAGTTGCTTTAGTTAAACAGCAAATATGTCTTATCTATTGCATTCCTCTGTAGTGCTTGAAACCGGAGAGAAATTAAGATTCCACACTATGCTACATTTCTTATGGGAGATCGTATAGGACTCAACAGTGCTTTGAGTTTCGTTTTGTTTTTTGTTTTTTGTTTTTTGTTTTTTAAAAAAAGCTCAACACAGATAAAGAGAACGAGAGAAGTTCAGTGCAGCTTCAGGGCAGCTTTGATGCAGCATTAGAATGTATTCACTTAGTGAGGAAATACACTTCTTTCTTTCTTTTTTTTTTTTTTTTTTCCAATTCAACCATGTTAAGCTTTGGCAGCAAACACAAGGTCAAAGAGAAAGCACAGATGTTTGCTAGAAGGCAAATTTCAACAGCAAGCAGACCAATTTACCTGACCTCAATAAGGTCTTTACAACACAAAACACCTACAGAGTAGAAAAGAGCCCATTTGAAAAATCTAGCATAATTTACTTTTGCCTGATTCCTGTTACTAGAAGAGTGAAATCAGAATATGCTCCTCCTCACAGCTTTATAAATTGAGGTTACAAGGAAATCAGGTCCAAAAGCCCAAATATTCAAACTAAAGCACAAGAGAAGCAGGTAATAAAACATTAAAAGATAAATACTGAGCCTAAATTTATTTCCCCAGATACTTGTTCCTTATTGGCTAAATGTATAAAATACAAAGTTTGAGGATTATAAGCCTCAACAACGTACCTAACTTCTCTCTATTTTTCTTTCTAAATATCTAAAAGCATAAAGTCACACTCCGCAGCAGTGTATTTCCCTGGTATCATCTTTGAGGTTGATATTGGAAATAGCTGGTATCCGGAAGACCTAAGAAAGTAAGGTCTACTCTGGTCGGTCTTCCTTCCATAAGGAGGAAACAGAGGGGAAGAGGGTTCTTTTGTCTTGAATGGTATTAGCCTCACTCTGTTCCTCTCTCCCTAAAGCACTGAAGCCTGGAAAGTAGCTCTATTTAGACTTCTTCCTTTACCTAAGTTTCAGTAGTTCTTTTTCACAATAAAAATACACTAAGAACTGCCGCTCCACAGAAAAATATTAGGGGACTAAAAAAAATAACTGGATTTGAAGTTTTCATCATGTGCTGCTGAAAGCATATTAGAATGTATTGTTAAAATTAGAGAGACTGCATCAGGTGAGATACACTAACTTTAAAAACTGTGAAATCCAGGGAGGGTAGTAGGCATGAGGCAAAGTAAAGGTGTGAACTCTCAATACACTAGATAAATACACAAGCCATGTGTGTATGAGCACTGGGTCTCCAGGAAACAGACTTGTTATATATCCTAATATTAGAGCAATTCTGACTCTCCCACGTTGGGAAGTTTGAATAAAAATATTAAAACAAGAAGTCTCACTTTTGCTATATAATCTTTGAGCAATGCCTTAAAAACAAACATACCAGGCCAAACCCCTTAAAATTCCATTCCATCTCCTTCCTTTAACTCCTTTGTTTCAAAGGCAGCTAAAAAATAAGAGTTCATTTAATCTCCCCCTTGGATTTTGCTGGATTGCCCCTTCCTATGCAAAGGCATGGATTCCTGATCTGCTTGCTGCCTGCCTTAGGTAATTCCTTATCATATATTTATGTCTTCTTATAAATAATTTATGTTACTTTCTTTTGTAAGAGAAGATCAACACTGATTTTTTAAATAGACAGTACAAGGACACACATGCATCAGGTTTAGGAGGAAGACCTCACACCTTTCCCAGAGATGCAGCCCAGCTCCTATCTGCTGAGTTTAGTGGCTGACTTACTCTTCCCTGGGGGGGCTTTCGAGCCGGCCGAGTGGTGGTGGAGGCTGCTGGATCCTTTCAGGCCATTCTTGCTGGGTTTGCAATGCTCCTGTTGGCAGGACCTCCTGGAGGAGGAGGATCCTGAGTGGCTGGGAGGTGACTTGCTTCTCCCCAGATGTGGGGATGAACTCCTCTGGTCATGGTGGGGCCGTCCAGCCCTCGATGGTGAGGAACTAGATGTGCGAGGCAAGGAAGAGCTTCGAGGAGAGGCACTGGGACTTCTGCGAGGGACAACTGGACTCTTGGGTGGTGTTTTTGGATTGTGAGGGGATCCTGGACTCTTGCACTGAGTAGTGCTCCGGGGTTTCTGAGTTCCATTTTGAAGAATTTGGGCCAGGCGGGAGAAAAGGTCTGAGTCGGAATTGCTACTCCCTAGGACTTTGTATCTGCGGAGCCTTAAAGGAACAGAGAAGACTTCTTTTCATTTTAATTCATTTCAAGTGAGTCCAGAAAGTCACAATGTCCCAAATGATAATGTATCTGATGTGAGTCAAGTCAGCAAACACAGGAAACAGAGTTACTCTTTCACACACCAGTTGTATGACCCTAGACAAATTATTTAACCTCTCCTAGTTTTTTTTAAAAGTATAGTTGACATACAATGTTATATTAATTCCAGGTATAAAGCACAATGATTTCACAATTCTATACATTATACAATGCTCACCATGATAAGTTTTGTCACTGTCACTATGCAAAGTTATTACAATATCATTGACTAAATTTCCTTTGCTGTACTCCCCCCTTCACCTACTTTACCCATCCCTCTCCTCTGACAACCACCAATTGTTCTCTGTATTTATGAGTGTCTGTTTGTTTGTTTGCTTGTTCATTTTGGGTTTTTTTAGATTTCACATATAAGTGAAATCAGATAGTATCTGTCTTTCTCTGAATCACTTCCTTTGCCATAATACCCTCTAAGTCCATCTATGCTGTAAATGCCAATCCATGTTCTTTCTTTTCTATGGCTGAGCAATATTCTATTACACACACATACACACACACTCTATATCTTTATCCATTCATCCACCAATGACACTTGGGCTGTCTGCATATCTTATAAACACAGGGGTGCATTATATCTTTTCGAATTAGTGTTTGGTTTGCTTTGGGTAAATAGCAGTGGCATTACTGGATCATATGGTAGTTCCATTTTTCATTTTTTGAGGAAATCCCATACTGTTTTCCACAGCTGCTCCATAAATCCCATCCTCAGCAGCAGTTCACGTAACCTCTCCTAGCTTTTAATAGGAATGCTATCTACCTCCCAGGATTACTGAGCAGCTGAGAACAGTGGCCCAAGTATTTAGTTGGATGTCTGCCATTCAGAAGCACTTAAATGTTGTTAGTCCCTTTCCTCCTAAGGCAGGTTTGCTCTTCAACTTGAAACATCTCTAGCATGTTAGTAAGTGAGAGAGAGAGAGTAAACCATTTTGTTTAAGGCTCCCATGACAGAAATGTGGCATGTGCATATGCAAACATTAAGCCCCACGATGTAAGTCTTCAACATGAACTATATTCACCAACAGCAGGAAATACAGATAAAAGTATTTTTCAACCTCATTTAATACTTTCCAAAAGGAAAAGAGTAGTCACTGGTTTCTTGGGGCCTCAGTTTCTGCCCTTGACAACAGTCTGAGATTCAGCAGAGCTGGGTTTGGGGGCTGACTGCCCTGTCTTACTGGCAATGGACCTGGGCCTTAGAATTCTAAATCTAGAGAATATTCATATGAATAGCAGTATCTTCTCTGCCCTAAATGTCTTTCTGTCTTGGGCTAAAATCCATTCAGTTAAAAAAGAATTTAAACCGCAAACTGCAGACATGCCACTCCTTATAGAAGGAAGTGGGAGAACTTCCAAGGTTGTATGATCACTGGCAGGATGCAGGGACATAAACAGCCACCATCAATCACCATCATGTGTCAGCAACAAGTTCCTCAATTTTCTCTCCTCCTCCTTTTCCACCATCTACTTATTCAGACATGATGAAACTCACTCTGGTTAAGCCTACCCTCACGGATCTTATGGTAAAACTTGAAGAAGGGAATAAAATACGTCTTCTGTGCCAGGACCTAAGTGGGAAAGTTGCATTTCTGCTGAACTCCCAGATGAAGTCCAGACCGGTCAGCTCTGCAATATCTGGCACAATGCCACATGCTTGGCTTGGTTACCAAGTGCTACATTTGAGGGACATGTAAAGTGCTAAATAATAAATGATAATCAAGATTTGTTTGTTGCAGTCCAAAGCATCTCAAGCCACAGACACATTATCTCTATTAAGTACAGAAGAAAAGCAGAAGGAAGAGGGGATGTGTGGCTACAGTTCATGGAATCACCTTTAAAATGTCTCAAATGACTGCAGTTTACACATCACCATTCTCCCCATGGAATTGTAGTCCCACTGGCACTGAAAATCCAGTGTTTAGTTACCCTTGAACATGAAACCTTAGGGCAAGTCTAAACTTACCATTACCCTGGGGGAACAAGTTCTGCTGGGTAATGATACAGACAGAACTTCACTTTAATACACTTCAGAATCCATATAACAGGTGGAGACCTACTACTGTACTACCTGTAACAGGCTCTAGTTTTCAGGTAAATGTATTCTGATTTTCACCTTGTTTTAGGTAAAAGGTCATCCTTTTTCTCTTTCTTCTCCAAGGGTTTAGACCCTTCTAGTCTGTGAAAGTGAGTAATGGCTCCAAGGAAAGCATTCTTAACTGGTTCATCACCTCCCAATATTTCCCCCCTTCCTTAAAACAGAATCACTCTTGGGGTGCCCACATGGCTCAGTCAGTTAATAAGCATCCGACTCTTGATTTCGGCTCAGGTCATGATCTCAAGGTTCATGGGTCCGAACCCCTTGTCAGGTTCCACACTGATAGTGCGGAGCCTATTTGGGATTCTCTCTCTCCTTCTCTCTCTGCCTCTCTCTGGCTTGGACACACATGCAAGCCCACACATGCTCTCTCTCTCTCAAACTAAATAAACTTAAAAAAAAAAAAATATATATATATATGTACATATATATAAATAAAATCACTCTGTGGTCAATTATACATAAGAATACTTCAATAAACAAGTATACCATACAGTAAATATTGAAGTAATACTTTTGTAAGGCCGTATGTATCAGGCCTAGGAAAACTGCCCACAGGGTTTTTGCAGTTGCTTAATTCATTATAATCAGATAAACAACATGGTTACCATGACCCGTTCATCAAATTATGGACACAGGAGGTGCCTGGGTGGCTTAGTTGGTTGAGCGTCCGACTCTTGATTTTGGCTCAGATCATGATAATAGGGTCATCGGATTGAGCCCCACACTGGGCTCTATGCTGAGCATGGAGCCTGCTTAAGATCTCTCTCTCTCCCTCTGCCCCTTTCCCCTGCTTGCACACATTATCTCTCACTCTCTCTCTCTCTAAAATAAAATTAAAAAAATTATAGACACAGTCTTTTTCACTGGAGTTTGACATCATAATGACATCTGTTATAATGGAGTATCTAGTTAAAATGGACTAGAAGACAAGTAACCTTTGTCGCATGCTAATTAAACCCAGCACAAAGCTCCATATGTATGCAACCTTATTTTATCCTCCCCAAACCATGAGGCAAATGTAAGACCTGTTTCACAGATGAGGAAACTAAGGGTCACACTGTGAGAAAGTGGGAGAGGCAAGAATTAATGTGAATCACTATGATCCCTTTTATACACTGGGCTATAAAGGCTGGAAAAGGCAGGGAAGGAAGTAGATGATCAGAAACAGGCAATGAAGAAATGAAACCACTGATATATCATAATCAAGCAGACACAGAAATAACACTACACACTTAACACAGAACACATGGCATTACCTGGCTTCTACTCCAGGCCTCGTAGGGGGCTTTCCTGGTGGTGGCCGAGGCAAGAACTGAGCTGAAGTTGCGGTACTAACTTGATCTGTGTTGACCCATGAAACTGGCCTTGGAATTTTGCTCTTTCTGGACTGGGAGATGATGGGTGACAGAAAGCTGTCTTCGGCTGATCTGCTCAGGTGTGAGTCTACAGCCAGTCTTGAAAAGGGAGTGAAGACTTCCTCCTCAGAAAAGGGAGCAGGAACAGTAGCTAGTCTCTCCTCTAGCAATTTATCAGAGGCACTTGAGAGGTCCCCAAGGAAAGACTTGAGTTGCCTTTTTTCCACAAGAAGCCTGACTAGGTCTGGCTGATAAGCTTTCTTTTGGAGGAGCTTTTCTTTTGCAGAGACTGGAGAGGATGATTCAAAAGTTGAATCTATTTCTTGTGCTAAAACAGGGATTCGGCTGTGTCTAGTTACAAAAGATGACTTAACCACATCCTTTCGGGATGGTGGACAATGTTCACTCTCTGAAACACAATGAAATAATTCTCCATTTCTAGGGGCAATTTTCTCTCTCTTACCCTCTTGGTGCAAAAAAGTAGACAGGTCTCCCTGATGACCTGGCAAGTCTTCACTCCTGATGTCATCATCCTTAGATAGCTTACTTTTTTGCATTGCTGCCACCTGACCTATCTGTCCTTCAACATGTGAGTCAATGACTCGTGGAGAAATTTCTGAAGTTCCAACTGCCAGAAACTTCATTATCTCGTGATTTTTGTCTTGATTTGGCACCACACTAAAAGTCTGTGTCTTTGTCACATCAAGAGGTTCAGTAGTAGCTGAGTGATCCCTTTCCGCAGTTACCAAGTCTCCTGGAAGAGAGGCGATCTCAATATAATGCTGTCCTTTACTTAACTTCTCATCTTCATTATCTGATCCTAGAAGAATGTTTTTCTCTTCGGTTTCTCTAGGGAGACTCTCAAATTCTCTCACAGCCAGTCTGTTATGGTCAGCGAGGTCTTTTGGTTCCAGGTCTTGAGATTTGTTACTCTCTCTAATACTGGGTAACAAGTCATGACCAATATGATCTATCTGAAGCCCCAAGTCTGTTCTGCTTCCTCCACTAGGAGGCTCACCCTCTGTTACAACTAGGCCAGAGAAGTTCTCCCGTGGAGAGTAAAGTTCTACAGTGGGCTCAACAGGCTGAAGGTCTCTCCTCTCTGGCTGCTGACCATAGTGAAAGCTTCCTGAAGTTGACTGTGTGGATGCCACAGAAGGTCTAGGAATTGTAATCTGGAGACACAGAAGAAAAAACATAATGCAATAATGTGGAATATTAATGAAGATGGATGATTTGAAATTTAATACTTAAAATTCTAATTTATTAGAGGAACACAGATGTTGACCAGGTCTGTCCAACTCATACCTAAAATGAATAATTCTCAGTCAAAGTACATGACACTTAAGCTCCCCTACTCAGGAGCTACATAAAACAGTCTCTGTCTAGGCTCATCCCTGCCTTTACTTTAGCCTGCTCTGTGCTCTGGAAGATGAATTTCTATACACTGCACTATCCAGGCTCCCTTGCCTTCTGATTTCTGGTTGGGTTTGCCCAATGGGAAGCACCAACAGAGAATCAGAGAGTTGAGGAGAGAAAGGTCTGGGTATTAATTCTCTCTGCTTCCTGCCCAAGGGAGAGGAGCATTGGTGGTGACTACATTCTACCACTTCTAGCCATAGCTGCTGTTGCATGGCGCTTCTCCCAGCTTCTGCTCCTTCTTCCTTCTCTTGCAGGACTCAAGATAAAACTGACTCCCTCTACTGACGGTCCTGTTGGTTCTCTTTAGTCTATCCACACATCCGTAAAAAGTTGTTTTCATTAAATTCTAAGCCCCCTTCAGTGTGCCAGCTACTTCCTGCCAGAATCCAGATATAGGATTACAGGAAAAAATCATTGGCAAATTACTCTAAGTTTAAAAACTCTGGATTTACATGCATTTTGTTTCCCATAAATCCTAGCAATCAAACAATGTTAGGAATATTTTATCTTCTTATAAGCAAAGACTTGCAAAGATGTTTCCTTATGTTTCATTAGTTTCTTTAATTTTTTAAAGACAAGCCTATGATAAATTCTACCGTCCTTCCACTGAGGTCATTTCAATTCTATGTGAATGAGATAGATACAGTATCTAGTAAGAATGTCCTTTCTTAAGACTCCTAAAGTTTCTACATTTTATGACATGTAAGAAAAAAAATGTGACATGTAAGGAGACAGAAAATGTCAACCACATACACTGATAAGGAAAAAAGCCTTTCTGAGAAATCAAGTAAGTCAAATTACTTAATGAAACCAATTATGTTTTGGGGAAACTATGGAAATTGGCCTGAATTCAAAGCAAAATGAATGTGGAGCTGTCATGGGAGACTTCACTTAGATCCCATCTTAATCCAAAGACATCAAGAAATGGGTGTAGTTCCAGAGTCAGAGAAACTGTCTGGATTTTTTTCCTCTGTATATCAGGAATACAATCAGGTTTAAGAACATGTAAAGCTTGGGGCGCCTGGGTGGCTCTCAGCTGGGTAAGTGTCCAACTCTTGATTTTGGCTCAGGTCATGTTCTCACAGTTTGTGGGTTCAGGCCCCACATCAGGCTCTGCACTGGCAGAGCAGAGCCTGCTTGGGATCTCTCTCTCTCTCTCTCTCTCTCTGCTCCTCCCCTGCTCACTCTCTTTGAAAATGAGGAAATAAACATTAAAAAAAAAAGACATGTAAAGTTTGTCGTAAGTCCAGCCCAGGAGAAAACACCTAACTAATTTCCTGAAATAGCTCCTGAATGGAACCAGTGTCCTGAGCATCTGTCTGATTAATTGAATACAGGCTGTTTAGGTTCAGATCAGAATTCTTACAATAAGCCCAGACCTCTAATGACCTTCAGGAAAAGGGAGTCAGTTCTAGTGGTCTGTTGCCCTTCAGGAAGTCACTTTACACTTGTATCTCTTTTTCATTGTTCTAAAATATATTCATTCAGGCAGATGACAATTTGCTAGTATATTTTAAAAAATGATATTGAAACCTAGAATACATAGTTATTTACTATTCGAAATGTATTTTTTAAGACCTGGGAGTCAGGGTGATAAGAAAACCAGGTAAGAAGTTACAATAAATGTCAAATAACAAGGGAGATGACTCTACCTACAGTCAAAATAAAACAACAGTCATTTCATTATTATATGTAATTTCAGAAATATCAGCCAAAATAAACTCAGCAGTGTTTAGAGAAAAACATTCCAATGATCTTCTGAGATTAGAGCTAGGGAATCAATGCACTTGTGAGCTTAATTCATCTTAGATTCAGGACATAAATGGATGTGTATGTGTGGCAAGAAAAAAGGGGTGACAGTCTTCTACACATGTAAGATACAGGAACATCAGATAGGAGAATTTATTTTCTTGAAAAAGATTCTGAGCAATTATGAAAAACTGCATAAAATATGCTCATATAATATTTCTACAGCACCTAAAATTTCTAAAATGTTCCTAAAATCATTTCTACAAATTTCATTTCATAACTGCCCTGTATTTTCATTGGGTACTATTGTTGACACAAATTTCACAAGTGAGAAAAAAAACCTTGGTAAAAAAAAAGTCAGGGATAGGATTTAAGGATTTTGAAATCATACATAGCATAGCAAAGCATTCTGACATGCACTACACTCTCAAGTGAAGTCTGGGAAAGAGTCTGCAAAAACATTATCTGATGAGATAAAAGGAGAAAACCAAAGATCAATAGCTGAATACAGAGAAAGAAAAGGCTAATTCTAAGTGTATCTGAAAACAGATTCCTTGACCTCAGACTGTAAGACACAAAAGCACTTCCCATAATTGGAAATTAATTAACGATCTGCCAGGAAGCCATATGCATCTTTTATATCCTTAATTTCTATAATTCACAAACACTTCATTAAGGCATGAATTCAATCAGTGCCTTTCTTCTGTTCTCTAACTGGTTCTCTAAAGGTAAACACCTTTTTACAGAACTAGAAAATGACCTCAATATTTTCCATGTCTTTCATATTAGTTTTATTAATGCCTGCTACTCAGTTTGACTAACCTCAGTCTCGTTACTTTTTAGTTCAGATAAAGCAGCCTCATTATTTATAATTACCCCATGTTTACAACTGGCCACATAACAAGAGACAGTAAACTGTAAACTATTATTTACATTTAACTTATAAATAATTATCCTTTAACTTTTATCTCATTCAAGGAGTATAATGTTATTAATAAAAACTTTGGGAAATTCAACAGGCATACCAAACAGCCTCTCTTCCAAATAAAATGTCATATATGAAATATCTAGATCTCCTTTTGGTTTTTGACAAATAATTTACGATATATCGGTAGTAGAATAATTTATTAGTTCCCACTATAGCCAAGAATAACTGAGTTATATGAACACATTCCTGGTCTATTAAAAAAAATTAAATTTTAAACATTCGCATTTCTTTGGGCCATTCAAATTCCACTATACGCTTCTTTTGCTCAAAGCATCTTTATGTGACACCTCATACAAGTGTTAAAACTTATGAATGAAACTAAAACACTATTATTGAACCATGTTTTTAATGTATCAAATGTTTATTACTAAAAAGTGAGTACACGGCAGTGATAACATTTGAGTATTAAGAGGCCTTATCGGGGGAGCACCTGGGTGGCTCAATTGGTTCAGCGTCCAACTTTGGCTCAGGTTATGATCTCGCAGTTCGTGAGTTCGAGCCCCTTGTCGGGCTCTGTGCTGACAGCTCAGAGCCTGGAGCCTGTTTCAGATTCTGTGTCTCCCTCTCTCTCTGCCTGTCCCCCACTCATGCTGTCTCCCTCTGTCTCTCAAAAATAAACATAAAAAAAAAAAGAGGTCCTATCTGCTAACAGAATGTCCCACTCTCTCACTCTTTATCCCTGTTGCTTACTCTGACCATGTTGCTTACTATTGCTGAAGATGTTGTTACACTGTGGCTTGGCTTATGAATATGGAGGCTGACTAGAGGAGGAATGGAGAGAGCAGCAATGTGCTACATAGGTAGGTAAAACTGAAAACCTGAAGCCTCGAGCCGAAGTAAACAAAAAGTAAAAGTTGCTTTTCCCCTTCCCATTACCCATTTCTCAGAGATACTCACTCATCATTAATAGTTCAAGTGTTTTTTAGCAGGATTTGAAACTATGAGAATTTCGTGGGGGTACCAAAAATCATAAGCAGGCCACAACCCCACACCAAAGAATAGAAGTCACAGAAAAGACAGACGGAAGTAAAAATATTTTTGGTTGGCCTGCAATTACACATCACATACTTGACTACAGGATTTCATGGTCAGTTTTCAAGCCCCTTCATATAATACTGGAAGACACTTCAGGGGTCACTCTAGTTCAACTATTCCCAACTTCCATAACCTACAGATTTCTATCAAAGCATCAATAACACTTCATTTGTTTCCCTTTACTAGCTTGAAGATGCTTGGAAGCAGTGAGGAGACTCACTGGGCTCTGAATTCTTTTGATGCCTAGTGCAGTACTTGACACACAGTAGATGCTGGATAATTGTTGAATAAAATTCCCCTCCCTCAATCTTGGCAGTTTCTTGTCCCACAACCCACACATCTCAGCGGAGCAGGCCGATGCCCTTTATCACCTTACCTTTTGCATTTTATCTTCAGCCCCTTTCCTTTGCCCTAAGGAAAGGGCACTTAAGACTCTCAGTCACTTATTTCAATGCTCTGAACTGTGGTCTTCAAGTCTCTGTGCCTCTGCACATACTGTGTTCTTTGCCTCACAGCCCTGCATCTCCCTCCAGCAAACTAATTCATCCTTCAGAGTCCTCTTATTTTTGAAGTGCACCTTAACCTTTCCAGAAAAATATTTTTAATTGTTATTTCCTCTCTAATTATGAAAGTAATGTATTTTCAAAATTTCATTTTTCATGGTAAGAAAAATTAGAAAATAAAGAAAAGTTTAGAAAATAAAAACACCCAATATTGTACTCCTCAGTCCTAGGTAGATTGATCTGTGCCCTCCTTTGTGTACACAGCTCCACTAGAATCACTTCACGTTGTTTAAGGTAACGGTTAGACATAGGCCCTCAGTGCCAACCTGGAAGGCTGGTGCCAACTGTTTATCCCTGGGGTAAAGCACAGAGCCTGGAACTCAGGAGACACTGAATAGAACTGAAGGAATGAAAAGAACAGAATTAAGGCAATGCAATCACTGCTGATTTGAATTTTATAGTACTGGTATTGGTACTCCTGTAAATACAGTCAGAGGAATCCTCTTTGTAGATGCTGACTACCAGATAGATCACAAAACAATTATGTGACTCCTTTCCATTTTGTCTTGCTCCCCGTGTGTGTTGTGACTCGCAGCCCCTTTCTTCTTCTCAGTGTCTAAGAAACAACTCAAAGAGGAAATTCCTTCAAATGTTGATAATCCCCTGATGTGAGGAACAGAACACAGAATGTACTCCACTAGTTATCTGCCTCTTTACAGATTATCTCCCTGTCCTATGGTTTGGTGTCATCAGTGCAAAAAAGGACAATAATTTTCCCTCTGCTTCTTCCATAGAGTCGCTGTTAGGATCAACTACGAAAAGTATTCTATGAAATATGGATGTAAGATAATATGGTAGCCAGTCTCTATGATGGCCCCCAATGACCTCTGCCCCTTGGTATTCATACCCTTGTATAGGCCCTCCCACACTGTAGCCGGATTGGTCTGTGTGACTACCAGAATACGACAGAAGTGATGGCATGCCCTTCTGAGATGAGGTTATAAAAGAAATTATGGCTTCTATCATGGTGGAGGCATGTTGGCTCTACCACCCCACCCACTCCCCTATCTCTATCTCCTTCTCTCCTTACTCAGTGACAAAGTCAGCTGCCACTGTCAAGAATGGAGAGACCCAAGTGGTGAGGAACCAAAGCCTTTGGCCAACAGCTACTGAGGTCTGCCTACAGTCATGTGAGTGAGCCTGGAAGTGGATCTTCCCATCCTGGTTGAACCTTACAATGATTTCAACCCTAGCTGACAGCTTGACAGCAACATCATGAAAGACCCTGAGCCAGAACCATTAGATTGAGCCACTCTTACATTCTTAACTCTCAGAAAAGTGTGAAATAACTTTGTTGTTTAAAGCTGCTAAATTTGAGGGGTACCTGGGTGGCTCAGTTGGTTAAGTGACTGACTTCGTTTTGGCCCAGGTCATGATCTCACGGTTCATGAGTCTGAGCCCCACACTGGCCTCTCTGCTGTCCGTGCAGAGCCTGCTTCAGATTCTCTGTCTCCCTCTCTCTCTCTGCCCCTCCCCACACTCTCTCTCTTAAAAATAAACATTAAAAAAACTTTTTTATAAAATAAATAAAGCCGTTAAATTTGGAATAATTTGTTACACGGCAACAGGTAACATATTGTTGATATTATCATTCCCCAGTCATATTTATACTACTTCCAAAGGTAATATTAAAATGAAGCACTGGTTTTCTTTCTTTTAAAAAAAAATGTTTTTTTTTAATGTTTATTCATTTTTAAGAGACAGAGAGAGCGTGAGTAGGGGAGGGGCAGAGACAGAGGGAGACACAGAATCTGAAGCAGGCTCCAGGCTCTGAGCTGACAGGCTGACAGCAGTGAGCCTGATGTGGGGCTTGAACCCACAAACCGTGAGATCATGACCTGAGCTGAAGTCAGACACTTACTCAACTGAGCCACCCAAGCACCGCTGAAGCACTGGATTTCTAAAAGACCATCTAGAACCATGAGATCATGTGGTACAATCTGCCTTGATACTCGGTTTAAGAAATAACTTTTCCACTCCTGTATTAAATTTCAAATCCAACCTCCCTACTAACAGAGATTACCCAATGTCACGTGGACCAGTGGTTTAGACCTCTTTTAGAAGCAGTTCATTTTCTTTTCTTTTTCTTTTTGTATCATTTTAATGTTTATTTATTTTTGAGAGAGACAGACAGACAGAGTGTGAGTGGGAGAAGGGCAGAAAGAGGACACAGAATCAGAAGCAGGCTCCAGGCTCTAAGCTGTCAGCACAGAGCCCAAGGTTGGGCTCAAACTCACAAGCCATGAGATTATGACCTGAGCCAGATGCTTAACCAACTGAGCCACCCAGGCACCCCTTCTTTTCTTTTTCTTCTCTACCCTTATTTATGTATGCTAGCTTAATCTTGTCTCTCCATTTTTTTTTTTTATGTTTCTTTTTTATTTTTTGAGAGAGAGAGAGAGCACAAGAGAGACAGAGCATTGTGGGGGAGGGGCAGTGAGAGAGGGAGACAGAATCTAAAGCAGGCTCCGGGCTCTGAGCTGTCAGCACAAGAGCCCAATAAGGGGCTTGAATTTAAAGACTGCGACATAGGGGCGCCTGGGTGGCTTGGTCGGTTGGGTGTCCGACTTCGGCTCAGGTCATGATCTCACGGTCCGTGAGTTCGAGCCCCGCGTCGGGCTCTGTGCTGACAGCTCAGAGCCTGGAGCCTGTTTCAGATTCTGTGTCTCCCTCTCTATCTGCTCCTCCCCAGTTCATGCTCTGTCTCTCTCTGTCTCAAAAATAAATAAAAGTTAAAAAAAAATTAAAAAATAAATAAATAAAAAATTAAAAAAAAATAAAGACTGCGACATCACGACCTGAGCCAAAGTCAGATGCTTAACCAACTGAGCCATCCAGGCACCTCTCCATTTTCTAATCAAAACATAACTTAGTATTTTTCCTGTAAGCCAAAGGTTGGTCTTATTTACTCCCTGTAAATCCATGTTTAGCAGCTTTTTAGAAACGATTGACAGTGAGCCAATTTCAATCAACACTGTTTACCCAAGGAAAAAAATTTAATTTCCAACAGTAACCCCAAACCAATTTTTTTCAAATCTAGCAAATTTAGCCATCTTTCAAAACATATTATTTAAAAAATTTATACATGCTATGTGATAATCAGTGGTTTCATGTTTATGGATAAGGGAATTCCTAACCAAGGCTAACAGCTCTGCACTAATAAAGTTTTCATCAGGTTAGTTTATTATGCCAACTATGCTTGTAAACAGATAAACTTTTGCTTTGCCTATTTTTATATAGTTCCTACATATTTTAAGACATCGGTATATTCTCCCTTCATATCATCATAAAAGAGAAATGAGCCTGAGTGAAAAAGATACAAACTAACAAACATTATCATCAGGATATGTCTTAATTTAAAATATTCAGATAGCCCAGTAATATAGTTTAGCATATCATCCAAGCTAGAACATATAATCAGAGTTGCAAGAGATGTGGAGAAGCTAACTGGGAGCCCTCCCTATTTAATATGTCTGTAGTAAGTTAGGAAATAATACCATCTGCTTTGCAAAAGTAAACTCTGAATTTAAGCCTCAAAAACAGAATCAACATAAATATATTTTTAATCTCATCCCCCACAAGTGAAGGAAATGGTTAAGTTTAATACCTTAGACATAAGTACACAAGTGATGCAGCTGACATTTCTTTAGAGACCTTCAGTTAAGAAAAATACTTTAACAGACACACAGATCAATGGAGCAGAATAGAGAACCTAGAAATGGACCCATAAACATATGGCCAACTAATCTTTGACAAAGCAGGAAAGAGTATCCAATGGAAAAAGACAGTCTCTTCAGCAAATGATGCTGGGAAAACCGGACAGAGACATGCAGAAGAATGAACCTGGACCACTTTCTCACACCATACACAAAAATAAATTCAAAATGGGATGAAAGACCTAACTGTGAGACAGGAAACCATCAAAATCCTACAGGAGAAAATAGGTAGCAACCTCTTTGACCTAGGCCATAGCAACTTACTACTTGACATGTCTCCGGAGGCGAGGGAAATAAAAGCAAAAATGAACTACTGGAACCTCATCAAGATAAAAAAAGCTTCTGCATAGTGAAGGAAACAATCAATAAAACTAAAAGGCAACCGACGGGATGGGAGATGTTCGCAAACGGCATATCAGATAAAGGGTTAGTATCCAAAATCTATAAAGAACTTATCAAACTCAACACTCCAAAAACAAAATAAACAGTGAAGAAATGGGCACAAGACATGAATAGACACGTTTCCAAAGAAGATATCTAGATAGCTAACAAACACATGAAAAGATGTTCAACATCACTCATCATCAGGGAAATGCAAATCAAAACCACAAGGAGATACCACCTTACACCTGTCAGAATGGCTAACATTAACAACAGATGTTGGTGAGGGTGTGGAGAAAGGGGAACCCTCTTGCACTACTGGTGGGAATGCAAACTGGTGCAGCCACTCTGGAAAACAATACAGAGGTTCCTCAAAAAATTACAAATAGAACTACCCTATGACCCAGCAATTGCACTAGTAGGTATTCATCCAAAGGATACAAAAATGCTGATTTGAAGGGTCACGTGCACACCAGTGTTTATAACAGCACTATCAACAATAGCCAAAGTAGGAAAGCCCACATGTCAATTGAGTGATGAATGGATAAAGAAAATGTAATATATATATATACATATGTATACATACATGATGGTATACTACTTGGCGATGAAAAAGAATGAAATCTTGCCATTTTCAACAACATGGATGGAGCTAGAGTGAATTATGTTAAGTGAAATAAGTCAGAGAAAGACAAATATCATATGATTTCACTCATATGTGTAATTTGGGAAACTCAACAGATGAACACAGGGGAAGGGAAGCAAAAATAAGATAAAAAAAGAGAGGGAGGCCAACCATAGAGACTGTTAAATACAGAGAACTGAGGGTTGCTGGAGGGGAGGTGGGTGGGGATATGGGTTAAATGGGTGATGGGGCATTCAGGAGGGCATTTGTTGGGATGAGCACTGGGTGTCATATGTAAGAGATGAATCACTGGGTTCTACTCCTGAAGCCAAGACTACAATGTATGTTAACTAACTTGAATTTAAATTTTTTTTTTAATGTTTATTTTTAAGAGAGAGAGAAACAGACAGACAGACTATGAGTGGGGGAGGGGCAGGGAGAGAGGGAGACACAGAATCTGAAGCAGGATCCATACTCTGAGCTTGACAGCAGCAAGCCCAGCACAGGGCTCGAACTCATAAGTAGTGAGGTCATGACCTGAGCCGAAGTTGGATGCATAACAGACTGAGCCACCAAGGCATCCCTTGAATTTAAATTAAAAAAGAAAGAAAAAAGAAAAATACTTGTATTTAAAGATATCTGAAAATAAGGCCAAAGTTATAATATCAAATAAATGAATGCAAGTCTTTCAACAACCCGACAGAGAAAATGTTGCAAACAGTGTAAGAGAAGCATGTGAACAATCCCTGTGGATAAAACAGTATTGATGGGAGAAAGCAATACTAGGAGAAATGGAGCCAAGGCTTTAGAAAACCTTTTTTTTTTCCCAAAAATTTTTAATGTTTATTTATTTTTGAGAGAGAGAGAGAGAGAGGTACAAAGAGCAAGCAGGGGAGGGGCAGAGAGAGATGAAGACACAGAATCTGAAGCAGGCTCCAGGCTCTGAGCTGTCAGCTGAGTCCCACATGGGGCTTGAACCCACAAACGCAAGATCATGACCTGAGCCGGTCAGATGCTTAACCGACTGACCCACACAGGGGCCCTTAGAAAACCTTTTTGAAGGGAAGTACACCAGAATGCTTGAGTGACGGCAAGTACATAGCATGAGAGAGTCCAAGATAAGAATAAACTGAAGATGGAAAGAGAAATAAATGGAAAGAGGGAAGGTGGGTGGAAAAAGGGATGAGGGGAAGGGGGGGTGGTTGGACTTGCCTCTAGCCCATAGGTCATTGTGTACAATTTGAAAAAGGATGCTTCCTTAAAGAAGAGACAGACCTACACAAAAACGCAGTTTGGTTAGCAAAGTTTGGGCTAGGTTTCAGCCCCTACTTGCTCCCTGGGCTAGGCCACTTTATTTAGTGAACAACCTGTATAACTGTACAAAGCAGTCCTGGAAAAGAAGAAAAGACTAACTCTGATGTAGAAAGAGGCAGGCATTGATTTTCCTACGGCGAAGTGCAGGTGAATTCCTACAAAGCAGGACACAAAAGCAAATTTTGTTATCTTTTCTCACTGTTTTACACCTGCATTTGGAATTGTGTTCTAATAGAAAAATGTCAGTTTGGGGAACAACATAGTTTTTGGTGAGTTGGAAAAGACAGCTGCTAGATGATTAGGGAATTTGAGAAAACCTGGTACTTCCACCCATGTAAGGACAGAGGTACCTGTCCTCAGGATGGTGCCAAAGATCTCTGTACACAGTTCCTTACTGCCTCCGTATTTGACTTTTCTGGGGCTCCAGCTGCTCTCAGTCATCGGGGCATCACTGCTTACTGATTAACAACAGGGTAACAGGCGTCTCCAGCTGAATGCCCAAACGGAGGGTAATTCCCTTGCAAAAGACCTATATCACAACTGCTTTCAGCTACTTGGTAAAATGCAGACTCCTGGTCTCACTCTCTCCCAGACTTATTGAAGGAGAAGCTCTGGAAGTGAGGCTGGGACTCTGTATTTTACACAGTGGACATCAAAGCTGGAAGACTACTGTTTAAGAGTAATGTAAAATATGAGAAATTTCCGCGTGGAGATTATGAAAAAGAAACAGAACAAAAAGAATCAAACCTAGCCAACTGTACACTATAAAGTACAAATTATATATGCCTTCCTCACCAGGTTTATAAGGCAGAGATTCAAAATCTTTAGAATTACAAACTTTTAAAAAGTCATATCTAAACACACAGCTCTTGTGGACTAATTAGAAATGTTATTCTGAAATTAGGTTATAATGACATTTCATGTGTTGCTACACTGACAGGAAACCTTCACTTGTTTTGAGAAATTTCATATTGGGTGACTGACATAGAACCTACTCCAGACATCACGCCCTATCCCCAAACTTAGGCATCTGCTGAACAATCTCAGTTGATTGCTAGTTGAACTGGTTAGTTCTTTTTTAACAGCACCTTGAATGGATAGCAGAGAAACATAATAGGAACAAATTTCTTACCGCTGTGAGGGGTCCTTCTGCTTGCGCCTCCATTGGACTCGTGGGTGTCACTGCAATAAAGTGACTAGCAGCTCCAGCCTGGAGTTCTAGCCTATCTGTATACTGCTCTGGAGCAGCAGTGGCAGGACACTCTCCAGAAAGTGCTAAGACCACACCTGAGGTTTCTTTCTTTAAATGATCACTTTCTGCCCAAGGACCCAGTAGGAGCTTTTCATCTTGAGGCGATTCCTCCAGGACTTGAAGTACTTCAGGCTCCTCATCAGAAGGGCTTCCAGTTGTTTTATGGCCTAAAGCCTCATTTGTCCTAAAATCCCGAAGGTCCTGCTCCTTGTCCACAATCACCCATTCTTTGGAATCAACCTCCTGCTTGCAGGAGCTCAAGTTAACTGCTATAAATCCATTGCTGGCACCGCCATCTGCCTGTTCAGGGGTGTTGGCAGAGGCAGGCTTAGAAGCATCTGGAAGATATTCTTCATCATAGTGCCAGATATGGTCAGTACGGGACACAGCGGGAACACAAGGCTTATGAAGCAGAGCAGGGAGAATAGATTCCTTTCCTGCACTGGAATCTTTCTGCATTTTCTCCAGGCTTAAGAAAACAGAGAGAAGTTACTCAACTGTCCTAGGAAAATATTTATTGCATAACCTATAAGCTCTATACAGAACTAACATTCACACACAGGTTAGAGAAAAAAATATAAATAAAACATAAGGAAAGTTTCACAGGCTGATTAAGTTCTGCTTTATGTGTCATAATCCTGTTTGGGAAGATGGAGCCCATGGGAGGAAGATGGCTCTCCTGCTGCAGGGCAGAAGAGAAGCCTAACCAGGTTGACTCATGTGATCTATTTCAACTTTTCTTTGACAATTCAATCACACTGCCCTCTCTCTGGCAGACAGGAACAATTTAGCCAAATTTAGCTTTTGCTTCACCAGAAGGCCTACAAAAGGAAATGAAGAAGCTAGTATGCATTAGGCAAATACTTGAAGTGTTTCTTCTTCAGACATATATGTAAATGTACTCATTCAAGTAAATACCAAAGGCAGAACTTTTAAAAAGAAAAGCTGCTATACCTGCTCAAGCACACCCAGTCCACTACGCACATAGCGGTGCACACAGTGGTGGGGGGTCGGGAGGGGGTGGGGGAAGCTTCAAGGTATATTGTCAGTTTGGCTGGATTAAAAGGCAGATGGCAGAGAGGTATAGAGGTATAGAATCTCTCTGCCGGCTGAGGGGCAGGCAATGGTGTGACCATTTGGCTGCACTTGCTTCTAAGAACTGATCTCATCTTCAGGGAAGTAGTTTAAGCAATACACTTTTTGCTTCCCAAGTCTGTAATTAGGTGCTTCAATTCCTTCAACTGTTCCCTTTTCATTCTAGCTTCTGGCTTGAGTTCATTTTCTTGGATTACTTCTCTTAACTCCACCTTATTTTTATTTCTCAGCTCTTCCCTCAACATGGACTCCCTTTGGTTTCATTCCTTTGTTAAACTAATTCTTTACCAAACTAAGCTTTTACTCCTATTGCATTTAGGTCTTTATTCCCAATCTTAGCCACAACTCAAAATGTTTAAGCACTGCCCCATCTCAAATCCATCCTTTTGACCATATCAATGTACAGACATAGCTTCTATCACATAGCTGTGAGACTGAATGACTACCATGTAAGGAAGAATACACATATATGAAGGACGATTGAAAATGGAAGCCAGATTAGACTAGGCCAGAAGTGGCTGAACTGTCTTTAAACACAGTAAACACCATGTTAGTCAATTACATGGTCCTTCTAACATTTCATTGCCAATAGCAGCCACCGGGGATGTACACTGAAGGGCATGCGACCATCACTAGTCACTTGGCTCTTAGTATTACTGCAGTCTTCTTTAATTTATATATAACAATTCTTCTGTTAGCAAAATTTACGGATAATTGGACTTCTAATCATGAACTATAGTTATTACCTATGTATAGCTCTCTAAAGTTCCACCTTTCCTTATTTCTAGGAAGAAACTTATTCATGCCTATTTTTCCTACAGTACTTACTCACAGAAGGCCTTCATTAAATTGAATTGAACTGCCTGTCCCTTGTATATAAATTACTTGTTTCCCTCCTTCATGAACTCCCCTTCTTCCTGCACAATACCTTCTTTATCTTGTGCACTCCCAACTCTACACTGCATCTTCTTACTCCAATAAATGAGATCCCTTCCAAACAAGGTAAGTTCAAAATGTTTTTAACTTGTACCTAGTTTTATGAAATTACCAGTTCCCACTGCTCAACTTGCAAGGCCAAAAGCTGTGTTATAAGAACTTGTAACAATATTATAAGACAATTCACATTAAGAATCACAAAGATAATAAAAACATGGATGGAGATGAGAGCTTAATCAAATCAGTACTACAAAAATGCAAACATTTCTTATTTGAAAGACTTTACATTATAGAAATTAGTAATGATGATGTTGAGGATAACTATAGCATCTTTCTTAGTAGCTTTAAAGAAAAGAAAAACTATTTCATACCAGGTCTCAAGAAACTTGTCAGTATCTGGCTTTGGCTCCAGTGTTAGACGTTTTTCCAGCTCAAAGCTGTGGATAGAACGTAACTTCCGCACCAATGGAACATCTCTGTCTGGCTGAGTAATCTCTGAGCGGACACGAATCGGTGAACCAAGGCTTGGAGCATTCAGAATACCGTTTACTTGACCATGGCTGTTTTCTTCCTCAGTAGCAGCCTAGACAAAATATAAAAGAAAATAATGAAAAACATTCAGGTGACTATGTATAGGAATTACTGACGTCTTTCAAAATAATATAAGCAAATGCTTGCGATGTGTTTTCAGGAATCAAGATATTTTGGATAGGTGACATCTCTAAACACTTGTCTATTAACCCTTTATAAAATGAATATTAATTTATTCTCAGTTTCAGTATTATTTTAGTTTTTTATGTTTTTGGTACAAAAATAAACAGTCTAAAAATGTTTAACCACCTTAGCTTTTTGTATGATATCTTACAAGATGCTTGCAGGTCTCCATTCCACTAAAGTAAAAATAAAACCTGGAAAGGACATTTTCTTCGAGCCACAGGTGGTCTCACAAGAGGTAGGAGAGGCTGCCAAACATGAATATCCCCTGTTGCTCCTTCTCTAAAAACCAAATGAAAAACCAAACAACAATAAGAAAACTTGGAGCTAGAACAATAAAGAGCTGAGTAGAGCAGCAGGTTGAATATGACACAGCTCAGAGTAGTGGGGCTGCCTAAGGACAGATGCCCACAGCAGCACACTTACCAAGGAAATTAAGCTTGACCCCAGTAATAGGGTAAGAGAGGGAGGTCTGGTATGTTTAAAGATGCCCAACTGGTCTGCTGGCTACCAGCAGAAGCAGAAGACAATCTTCTCTGAGGTAAGACTTCTTCTGAAGTAAGGTCTACAGGACTGCCATCAATTATTAATCAAACACATGGGAAGGAATGCCACCACGACTAACAGAAATAATAATAATTTTTAGAAAAATATTTAAAACTCCCAAAGACATCAGATATTAAACTTGTTAAAATACAGGATATATAGGGGGGAGAGTTAAGATGGTGGAGAAGTAGGGGATCCTGGGCTTTCTTTGTCCCTAAACACAGCTGTATTGAGGTCAGATTTTTTGGAACACTCAGGAAATAGATCTGCAGAGCAACAGAAGGATCTCCACAGTTGGAGGGAAACAGCTTGGTAGATGTGAGGTGCATGGATGTGAACTGGGGAAGAGAAAAACAGTGGAGCCACAGACAAGAGGGAACCATTTCTGTGCAGAGACAAAAGGGAGGGAAAGAGAGAAGGGTTAAGAAAGTGCAACATCAAGTTAGCACAAGAGGAAAACCTCTTTGGACCATGAACTGGGGAGCGAGAAATACTGAGCATCCCAGTTTTGTTTTGCAAATAGCTTTTGGAGCTCTCACTCCAAGGTTTTGGAAGTATGTGTCTTTCTCCTGAGCGGAGCTGTGGACGCACTCCTGGGGAGAAGGGATCTGGCCCTGGAGTGCATACTGTAGTGTAGACATCTCCAGGGTACACTGGAAGAGAACAGTCCCCTTCCTGGAGTACTTCTGGAAGAGGGTTTATTGCCTCACCAAGGACAAAAGACCATGCAGGTGACGGCCAAACCCTTTCATCAGCAGGGTGGAAAGGCTCTACTCTGGAGGAGGGGAGTAGATCTGCACTATGCCAGGTCCTTTAAGATTTGGGGTTTTGAATCCCAACTGTGCACCAAGGAGAAGGTGCAGGATACTTGTGGCTGAGGGCAAGGTGACTGCCCTCACTATTCTGTAAGGGCTACTCAACAGTGGTGGTTGGGATCCCCAGTCTGGGGATCAAAGCCTGGGGTGATGCCATTTTTTCCCCCAACACAACACAGTGGGACTTCAGAGAGGAGCACAGTGGCCCCCAGTGGAGTTGGGACCTGCTTACACCATACTCTGCCCCTCCATGCCTGGCAACGGCTTATCTACTGGAAGCAAGATGGAATCTGAGCTAATGCAGCCAGCCTTTCCTCCAGACCAGCACAGTCAAGCACCCCTCAAGCACCAAAGACAACTCATTTTTAGTTTTTTTCTCCTTTTCTCTTTTTTCTTTTGGAATCAGGCTCATAGTTTCTGGTTTACTTTTTGTCATTTCCTTTTATCTTTTTTTTTTTTTGAATCAGGCTTTTTAATTTTCTTTTTCCTTCTTTTCTTTTTTCTTCTGCTTCCCCCCCCCCCCTTTCTTTTTCTGTGCAATCAGCTTTATAGTTTTTTGTTCCCTCTCTTTTTCTCTTTTTATGGGATCAGCCTTCGCCGTCCCCGGCACCCCCCACCCCCAGCCTTTTCCTTTTTTCCTAGGGTTACTTCAACAAAAAAATCAAAGCACACCTGGTTGAAGTTCCATACACTCCACCACTACAAGCAAGGAGGAGCTTTGTAAAGGACTGACCAGTGGGAAAGAGCAGCCAAAATGCAACAGCAGAGGGCACACAGCATACACCAGAAACACTTCCTGGAGTGACAGGCCCCGGACAGGGTATGACCCCTTTTTAATACAGTAGTATTCTCAGGTGTAGGAAACATAACAAGCTTTTAAAACATGCAAAGGACAGAAACTTAGCCAAAATGACAAGATGAAGGAATTCTCCCCAAAAGAAAGGTCAAGAAGATATCACAGCCAGGGACCGGCTCAAAACAGATATAAGCAATATATCTGAACAAGAATTTAGAACAACAGTCATAACTACTATCTGGGCTTAAAAAAGGCACAGAAGACACCAGAGAAACCCTTGCTACAGAGATCAAAGACCTAAGTACTAGTCAGGATGAATCAAAAAATGCTATAACTGAACTGCAAAATAAACTAGATACAGGGACAGCAAGAATTAAAGAAGCAGAGAATAGGTGAAACAGAAGAAAAAATTATGGAAAATCATGAAACTGACAAAAAGAAGGAAAGAAAATTACTAGATGACAAGGGGAGGCTTAGAAAACTAACTGATTACAAGAAACGAAACAATATTCATATCAAAGGAGTCCCAGAAAAAGAAAAGCGAGGAAAAGGGGAGGTTTATTTGAACAAATTATAGCAGAGAACTTCCCTAATCTGGGGAAGGAAACAGGCATCCAAGTCCAAGAGGCACAGAGAACTCACTTCAAAGTCAACAAAAACAGGTCAACATCACAATGTATCATAGTGAAATTTGCAAAATACAAGGATAAAGAGAAAATTCCGAAAGTAGCTATGGACAAAAGGTCCTAGCCTACAAGGCTACGTAGATACATAAGGTTAGCAGCAGACCTGTCCACTGAAACTTGGCAGGCCAGAAGGGAGTGGCAGGACATATTCAATGTGCTGAACAGGAAAAATATGCAGTCAAGAATCCTTTATCCAGCAAGGCTGTCATTCAGAATAAAAGGAGAGAAAAAGACTTTCCCAGACAAACAAAAAAACTAAAGGAATGTGTGACCACTAAACCATTTCGGCAAGAAATTTTAAGGGGGACTCTCTGAGGGGAAAAAAAAGGACCAAAGCAGCTAAGACTACAAAGGACCAGAGAATATCATCAGAAACACCAAATTGACAGATATCACAATGGCACTAAATTCATATCTTTCAATAATCATTCTGAATATAAATGAAATGCTCCAATCAAAAGACACAGGGTATCAGAATGGATTAAAAAACAAGATCCATCTATATTCTGCCTACAATAGACTCATTTTAGACCATAGGACACCCACAGACTGAAAGTGAGGGGATGGAGAACATCTATCATGCTAATGGAGGTCAAAAGGAACCTGGAGTAGCCATGTATCAGACAAACTAGATTTTAAACCAAGGACTGTAACAAGAGATGAAGAAGAGCATTATGTCATAATTAAGGGTCTATACATCATGAAGATCCAACAAATGTAAATATTTAATGCCCCTAACTGAAGAGCACCCACATACATAAGTTGATTAATCACAAACATAAAAAAAACTCCTTAATAATAATACCATAATACTAGGAGACTTTAATACCCCACTTGCAACAGATAGATCATCTAAGCAGAAAATCAACAAGGAAACAATGGCTTTGCATGACATACTGGACCAGATGGGCTTAATAGATATATTCAGAACATTTCATCCTAAAGTAGCAGAATACACATTCTTCTCAAGTGTACATGGAACATTTTCCAGAATTGATCACATGCTGGGTCACAAATCAGCCCTCAAGAGGTACAAAAAGGTCCATATCATACCATGCAAATTTTCAGATCACAACACTATGAAACTTGAAATGAACCACAAGAAAAAATTTGGAAAGCCCTCAAATACATGGAGGTTAAAGAACATCCTACTGAAGAAAGAATGGGTTAACCAGGAAATTAAAGAAGAAATTAAAAAATACATGAAAGCAAATGAAAACACAATAGTCCAAACCCTTTCAGATGCAGCAAAGGCAGTCCTAAGAGGAAAATACATTGCAATTTAGGCCTATCTCAAGAAGTAAGAACAGTCCCAAATACACAATCTAAACTTACACCTAAAGGAGCTAGAAAATGAGCAGCAAATAAAGCCCAAAGCCAGCAGAAGAAGGGAAATAATAAAGATTAGAGCAGAAATAAACGATATAGAAACAAACAAACAAAAACCCCAGTAGAACAGTGTCTACCCCTGCAGGTTAAGGTCCATTTGTCCCTAGCTGTTTTCAGAAAAACAGAACACATCAATGAATCTAAGAGCTGGTTTTTTGCAAGAATAAAAATTGATAAACCCCTAGCTAGACTTATAAAAAAGAGAGAGAGAGAGAGAGAGAGAGAGAGAGGATCCAAATAGATAAAATCATGAAGGAAAGAGGAGAGATCATGGGACACCTGGGTGGCTCAATTGGATAAGCATCCAACTTCAGCTGAGGTCATGATCTCATGGTTCGCAAGTCTGAGCCCCATACTGGTGTCTCTGCTGTCAGCACGGAGCCCGCTTTGGATCCTCTGTCCTCCTTCCATTCTGCCCCTCCCTGGCTTGTGCATGTGTGCACTCTCTCTCAAAAAAACTAAACATTAAAAAAAAAGAAAGAAAGAGATCACAACCAACACCACAGAAATATAAACAATTATAAGAGAATACTATGAAAAATTATATGCCAACAAACTG
This sequence comes from Panthera pardus, assembly GCF_024362965.1. NCBI lineage: Eukaryota > Metazoa > Chordata > Mammalia > Carnivora > Felidae > Panthera > Panthera pardus. The sequence goes on along the minus strand of NW_026526810.1, from coordinate 52,985,509 downwards.
GACAATCTGGAAGAAATGTACAAATTCCTAGACACTCACACACTACCAAAGCTCAAACAGGAAAAAATAGAAAATTTGAAGAGGCCCATAAGCAAAGAAATTGAATCAGTTATCAAAAATCTCCGAACAAAGTCCTGGGCCAGATGGCTTCCCAGGGAAATTCTACCAGACATTTAAAGAAGAGTTAATAACGGGGCACCAGGGTGGCTCAGTTGGTTAAGCGGCCGACTTCGGCTCAGGTCATGTCTCGCGGTCCGTGAGTTCGAGCCCCGCATCGGGTTCTGTGCTGACAGCTCAGAGCCTGGAGCCTGTTTCAGATTCTCTGTCTCCCTCTCTCTGACTCTCACCTGTTCATGCTTTGTCTCTGTCTCAAAAATAAATAAACGTTAAAAAAAAAAAAAATTAAAAAAAAAAAAAAGAAGAGTTAGTACCTATTCTTCTAAACTAATCCTAAATACAGAAATGGAAAGAAAGCTTCCAAACTCATTCTATGAAGCCAGCATTACCTTGATTCCAAAACCAGACAAAGACCCACTAAAAAGGAGAATTACAGGCCAATATCCCTAATGAACCTAGATGCAAAAATTCTCAATAAGATAAATGTACTAGCAAATCAAATTCAACAGTACATTAGAAGAATTATTAACCATGATTAATTGGGACTTATTCCTGGGCTGCAAGGCTGGTTCAATATGCTATGCCACATTTACAAAACAAAGGATAAGAACCATATGATCCTTTATAGGTGCAGAAAAAGCATTTGGCAAAATCCAGCATCCTTTCTTGATAAAGACCATCAAGAAAGCAGAGGTAGAAGGAACATACCTCAACATCATAAAAGCCATATATGAAGCTAATATCATCCTTTAATGGGGAAAACCTGAGAGCTTTACTCCTAAAGTCAGTAACACGACAGAGATGTACACTCTCACCACTGTTGTTCAACATAGTACTAGAAGTCCTAGCCTCAGCAATCAGACAACAAAAAGAAATAAACAGCATCCAAACTGGCAAAGAAGAAGTCAAAACTTTCACTCTTCGCAGATAACATGATACTCTACATGGAAAATGCCAAAGACTCCACCAAAAAATTGCTAGAACTGATGCATGAATTCAGCAAAGTCACAGGATATAAAATCAATGCAGAGAAATTGGTTGCATTTCTATACACCAATAATGAAGCAACAGAAAGAGAAATCAAGGAATTGATCCCATTTACAATTGCACCAAAAGCCATAAAGTACCTAGGAATAAGCCTAACTAAAGAGGTAAAAGATCTGTACACCGAAAACTACACAAAGCTTATGAAAGAAATTGAAGACACAAAGAAAGGAAAAAAGATTCCATGTTCATGGATTGAAAGAACAAATATTGTTAAAATGTCTATACGACCCAAAGCAATCTAACACTCAATGTAATTCCTATCAAAATAACACCAGCATTTTTCACAGAGCTAGAACAAACAATCCCAAAATTTGTCTGGAACCAGAGAAAACCCCAAATAGCCAGAGCAATCCTGAAAAAGAAAACCAAAGCTAGAGGCATCACAATTGCAGACTTCAAGATGTATTACAAAGCGGTAATCTAGACAGTATGGTACTGGCACAAAAACAGACACATAGATCAATGCAACAGAATACAGAACCCAGAAATGGACCCACAAATGTAAGGCCAACCTATCTTGAACAAAGGAGGAAAGAGTATCCAATGGAAAAAAGACAGTCTCTTCAGCACATGGTGCTGGGAAAACTGGACAGCGATATGCAGAAGAATGAAACTGGACCACTTTCTTATACCATACAGAAAAGTAAATTCAACATGAATGAAAGACCTAACTGTGAGACAGGAAACCATCAAAATCCTACACTTGATCTTAGCCAAAAGGCCGAGAAGCGATGAAACCATCAAAATCCTACAGGAGAAAACAGGAAGCAACCTCTTTGACCTAGGCTACAGCAACTTCTTGACATGTCTCCAGGGGTGAGGGAAATAAAAGCAAAAATGAACTACTGGCACCTCATCAAGATAAAAACCTTGTGTATAATGAAGGAAACAATCAATAAAACTAAAAGGCAACCAATGGGATGGGAGGAGATGTTTGCAAATGACATATTGGATAAAAGGTTAGTATCCAAAATCTATGAAGAACTTACCAAACTCAACACTCAAAAAAAAAAAAAAATAACCCAGTAAAGAAATGGGCAGAAGACATGAATAGACACATTTCCAAAGAAGACATCCAGGTGGCCAACAGACACATGAAAAGATGCTCAAAATCACTCATCATCAGGGAAATACAAATCAAAACCACAAGGAGATACCACCCCTCACACCTGTCAGAATGGCTAAAATTAACAACTCAGGCAACAACAGATGCTGACAAGGATGCAGAGAAAGAGGAACCCTCTTGCACTGTTGGTGGGAATGCAAACTGGTGCAGCCACTCTGGAAAACAGTATGGAGGGGTTCCTCAAAAAATTACAAATAGAACTACCCTATGACCCAGAAATTGCACTAGTAGGTATTTATCCAAAGGATACAAAAATGCTGATTTGAAGGGGCACATGCACCCCAGTGTTTACAGCAGCACTATCAACAATAGCCAAATTATGGAAAGAGTACAAACGTCCACTGACTGATGAATGGATAAGAAGTTGGAAAGAACCCAAATGTCCACTGAGTGATGAATGGATACAGAAGATGCGGTGTATATATACAATGAAATACTATTTGGTGCTCAAAAAGAATGAAATCTTGCCATTTTCAAGAACATGGATGAAACTAGAGTACATTATGCTAAGCAAAATAAATTAGAGAAATGATTTCACTCATATGTGTAATTTGAGAAACTTAACAGATGAACATAGGGGATGGGAAGAAAAAATGAGATAAAAACAGAGAGGGAGGCAAACCATAAGAGACTCTTAAATACAGAGAACTGAGGGTTGCTGGAGGGGAGGTGGGTAGGTGGATGGGCTAAATGGGTGATGGGCATAAAAGAGGGCACTTGTCTGAATGAAAACTGGTTGTCATATGAAAGTGATGAATCACGGGGTTCTATTCCTGAAACCAATAGCACAGTGTATGTTAATTAACTTGAATTTAAATAAATTAATTTTTAAAAAAGAAACAGGATATATAACAGTTATACCTAAAATGTTTAAAAAAATAAAGGTCATTATCACAAATATCAACAAGGGATTATTTGGAATTAGCTGATGAATTTAATATTAAATATTCAATCAACAAGTTAAACATCAAATTAACCAGGAAAAGCCAAAGTTTTTAATCAGTGAACTAGAAGACATAGCAAAAGAAATTACCTAGAATGAAGCACAACAAGATAAGGAGAAGGAAAATATGAAAAAAGATGTTAAGAGATTATGAATGAAGCACAAGATTATGTAACAGAATAAAAAGGCATAATATATGTTTAATTGGAGTCCCAGAATGAGAGAACAGAGAGAATGAATTAGTGGCAATATTTTGCTAGGGAATGGCTGTACATCTCTTACAAATGATACAAAATTATGAATCAAAGACTCAGGAAACAAGATATCCCAACCAGGATAAATAAAAAGAAATATAAGCCTAGACACACTGTAGTTAAAATGTACAACACCAAAGACAAAGAGAAAAGCTAAAAAGTCGCCAGGGAGAAAAGACGGGGGAGAGGGAATGGATCATGTAACAAAGAAAAAAAAAAAAAATCCAGAATAACAGACGTTTGAAATTCAATACAGAAGCCAGAGGAAAAATAACTGTCAATCAAAAACTTTGAAGCTAGCATAAACTCTCTTTAAAAATTGAGGCTAGGGGCGCCTGGGTGGCTCAGTCGGTTAAGCGTCCGACTTCGGCTCAGGTCATGATCTCACGGTCCGTGAGTTCGAGCCCTGTGTCAGGCTCTGTGCTGACAGCTCAGAGCCTGGAGCCTATTTCTGATTCTGTGTCTCCCTCTCTCTCTGACCCTCCCCTGTTCATGCTCTGTCTCTCTCTGTCTCAAAAATAAATAAAACGTTAAAAAAAATTGAGGCTAAAATAAATACATTAACAACTAAGTAAAAATTGAAAGTCTTTCCAAAAGATCTGAACTAAAGGAACTTCTAATGGAAATACTTCAGAAAGAAAGAAGGTGAGTCCAGGACTTCCAAAAATGTAAGGAAATGGTAAATATCTTTGAAAAATCCACATAAACACTACTGCTATAAAAGAACAGTAACACTAATAATCTAATATGAGTAATGTTTTTGAAAAGGAAATAATTAAAAAATAGAAGAGAACTAAATACAGATTAAATAGTGACAATGGGTGAAAGAAATTACAGTAAGTATGTTCTATGTCAAATGCCATTTCATACTCTCATATACACAGATACCCTTGTGGGCTGGCAACTAAGAATGTCACTAGAGATTTTTATTTTATTATTTTTTTACCATTTCTTTATTTTTTGAGAGAGAGAGAGAGACAGATGGGGGATGTCCCCCAGATGTCTCTTGTCCCACAGACAGGCCAAGCTCCTCACAACTGATCATGGAAAATTCTTTTCAAGATATACTTCATAAAGCATGACTAGCCAATTTTCTATCAGTTATGTCAATAGGTATGAGCCCAAAGTCTCATTTCACACCTATACATTTAACTTCTATTCCAAATAAACCTTTATAAAAACATAAGAAGCACCAGAAACTAACTGGTTCATAATTCACTGCCTCTCCATTCCCATTAATCTTCATTTTATCTTCTATGAACTGGAAAGGACAAGGAACAGTAAAGGCAAAAAGAAATTTGGGGATAATATGCCCCAAGATTATTAAAAATTAACCATTTAATTCAGAAATCTGTATCTCTCCCCATACTTACAAGTAGTCCTGCTTACAATCCTAAGGAAGAAAAAATCATGTCAATTATTCAACATCCACTATGTCACCTCATGATCAGTTCAATGTTTTCCATTCCCAACCCTCATTTCCCCACCTCCACTTGAGGCAATTTTCAGAATGGGTACTCCTAGTTCCCTAGGTCCACACTAAAGAAGGGGCCCAGAGTTTTGTCATATTATTTAGAAAGACTATTACTTCTTTTCTATAGATGTCTCTTCTTTTAGTCTCTGTGTCTGGTTATTTTTTAAAAATCCCTTCATCTTTTTCACAAAATACAAGACGAAGATTAATGTTTAGCATCTATACCTGAGTGCTACGGGCAAAATTAGCCAAGATGTTGCAATTACAAATATATAAATCACTAGCAATAAATGTTCTACTTCTCAAAGTTAAGAATCATGATACTTAGCTACATTAACAGAAGAAAAACATTAAGCACATAGAAAGATATTCTTCCTATACAAGAAATACTAACCTTACAAATCCCAAGCTTTATCTTGTTCCTGTTGGCATCCATCTCTTCCCAGACATCCTTCTCCTGGGGACGTGGGTGCCCCAAAGATCCAGGCAATTTATCTGGTGACACACCAACAGGGATGCCATTCTCCCCATCACTAAGCTGTTCATCTGGAAACACCTCATCTGTATTTTCTCGAAGCAAGTCTCCTGGGATGGGAGTGGCATTGGCAATTCTAAAAATGTGGAGTGAAAAAAAGGTAGAACTTAAAAACACCAGAATCTAAAGTTACTCTAAGATTATCCTACATTTTGTTTCTGGACTTAAATCATGAAGTCTATACATGAGTAAAAGAGTAATACAAAACAAAACCAAAAACCTCAGAAACTTAGGTCATGCCAATTGTACAAAATAAAACTGCTTCTGATCAGTAGAATTTTCAGGCTGATCTAAAAAAAGAAATGTTAACAATAACTCACTGATTCAACAATTATTGCTCTATTTTCTAATAAGTCCCTGTCAGTTGTAGTATTTTCTATTCTTTACCCATTTTTTTTTTTCATTTAGGGAATAACAAAAACTATAAGCAAAAAAATATTAAGTGTCATAACGATATAAGCAGGTATGTGATCACTTGTATTTTTTAAGTAGTGTAAAATGTATCTAGCGTTCTGCATTTACAGACTTTTTACTAAGTATCTACTATATGGAAGGCTCTAGGGAAATGAGAAAGGAAATTCTTGCCCTCTGGGTGAAACTAGAAATTCTATAATTATACAGTTCTGCATGAACTGACCATGAACAAAATTTAAAAAATATTGACACCTGTCAATATATTTCTTTCTAAGTAATTTCATGTCCCATTTATATGGCTGGTCATCTCTCCCTTAGACCGCTGGCCCATGAGGGGGCTTTTCTAGTTCTTAGTTATCACTCATTAAGTGTTCAGATCCTTGTATGCTCTTATGTTCTAGAACTATGCTCTGTATACTAGTTTGTATTTTATTTTTATTTGTTTGGTTTTTTTTTTTAGTAGGCTTCACACCTAGCACAGAACCCAATGTGGGTCTTGAACTCATGACCCTAAGTTCAAGACCTGAGCTGAGATCAAGAGTCAGATGCTTAACCAACTGTGCCACCCAGGTGCCCAGTTTGTTTTGTTTTTAAATATTGCCGACTGAACACAATATTTACCACACAGTGAAACCTTTTCTTAGAAGTGATCTGGAATGTCTAAAAATAGAAAAAACAGTCTTCACTAGACTAACTATACTGACACATACAATCAATATGAGTGGTAAAATAGGCATCTTCTTAGTGAACCACTCCAAGGGTGACAACGCTCTGGCCCAGGTATTGTCAATATGAAATGCTGTGAGAACAAAGATCAGTCATTTTTCAGGGACTTGTTCTACCTAAGTTGACCTTCGCTACCACCTCTCCCTACTAGGGCCAATAGGAGAAGATGAATCTCTTTATCAATATGTTATACGTATGTAATTAGAAAAGCACTGATAATAGCTCTCAGGAAAAAAATAGCTCTCAGGCCTGTAAAGTGGTTCTTATAGTTCTGACATTGGGAACACATTGAAAAAGGTAGTGTGGCCTAAAATAGTTCATATAAAGGGATTTATGATAAAAAGAAAGTTCAAAAGTAAATAAAGTTCATAAAGGTCATAAACTGGCTACTAAAACATTTTTCAGATATAAGTTCAGTATACAGATTGATGCTAGACATTACAACAGACACTAACATATATGTGCTACATGGCAATCCAAATGTTTATTAAAAGAATTCCCTGTATTCTCGAGGACAGAGAATGGCAAAAGAATCAATATTTGAATTCAGGAAGGTCGGTCTACTAGCCCTACAATTTTTTCCCATTTTAAATCTCTCAGTTTTCTTCCAATCCTTTCTTCCCTATGCCTAGCTACTATTCCACAGTTTCTTTCCAACCCCCCAACTCCTTGGCATTTCCTTCTCCACTCCTGAGGAAACAAAGTACATCTCCACCTACAAACTGCTTCTAATTTTATTCTATCCCAGTTTCCCTCTTCTTTCATATGCTGCGGTCTAATTCCACACACTTCAAGGGGCTCTCACATCTTCCCCACACGGGCTCTCCTGCACATGACTTAGGTTCCTCTCTGCATTTATTCCCCATTTTTAACCCTTACATAATTCTATTTTCTTCATTCTCCTATAGCTCTGATCCAAATCCGGAGTTTGCGATATGGAAAGAAATTCCTTCCCAGAAAAATCATATTTCATTCAGGAGTTGAATGAATGCAAAAGTATATGTAAGAGTATTATTAGCACATTAGCACATTGTGTGTGTTTGTGGACAAGGTATAAATTATAGAAACATTAAGGGAAAAAAAGTAAGGACATGTATGGAAGAATTGGACAGATGTCAAGAAAAGTACTAAGAAGAGACATCCTTTTCACACTTCCTTCCCCATAATCTAAGGCAGGCATTAGCCAACTAGGGCTGTGGGCCAAATCTGGCCAGCTCACCTATTTTTGTAAGTCAAGTGTATGGCATGGGTCATGCTCATTCATTTACATATTGTCTGTGGCTACTTTAGCACTATAATGGAAGTGGTAGTGGCGACAGAGACAGCACAGCTCACAGATATTTATCTGGCCTTAATAGATAAGGTTTGCTGAAAAATCAGTATTTTAATTCAGAGGTCAGCAAATTCAGTCACTTCTTAACAGGCCAGATAAATGGTAGGCTTGTAGGCACAATACTTTTCAGGCAAGATTCACTGATGGATGCTAAAACTTGTGGGAGAAAGTACAATGAAAAACAAGTTTTGGGGTGCCTGGATGACTGAGTTGATTGAGCGTTCAACTTCAGCTCAGGTCATGATCTCACAGTTCATGAGTTTGAGCCCTACATCAGGTTCGCTGCTGTCAGTACGGAGCCCACTTCAGACCCTCTGTACTCCTCCCTCTCTGCCCTTTCCCTGCCTGCATTCTCTCTCTTAAAAAAAATTTTTTTAAAAAATAAATTTAAAAAAAAGTTTATTTGAATGGTCTCAAAACATCTTCCCATAAAATAATTACTTACAAAGGGAAAAATAGTAACTTCACAGTGGAAAAATCTAACATCACCCTAACCAGATTAACAACATTAATACCACCAGTAATAAGACATACTGACATCATGTACCTCCTTACTTAATACCCATAATTTCCCTCTGATCTTAGCTTTAAATGTAAAAAATGAGTAGTCTGATAGGGTTCTAAGTTTCCAGGAGGAAGGGCCTTTGACATTTTTGTTTTTTGTTGGAAATTTCTAGTTCTAATGCAGTGTGATCAGGCAGTATAATATTTCTGCTTTATGGAACTATAAAGCATTAAAGTTTCTTGATGACCTAATAACTGATCAATTTTTATTAATGTTCCAGGGGCATTTGAGCAGAAGGCACGATCTCTATCTTCAGGATGTAGAGCTAAAAAAATATGCAAGAAGATCTCCAATTACTCATGTGTTTCTAGCTATGCCTCCCTGAATCTCTTCTAGTTGTTGCTTCCTAAAGGTGACTGCTGGGATTCTGGAGCCTAAATATTATGTATTTATTATGTCCCATTTGTGAATTGCAGCATTAAGCATTAATAAAAGCATTCCATCTTCATAACTTTTTTTTTTTTTTTTTTTTTTTTGCTTTTTTTGCTTGAATTTTAGACTCTCTGATATCAGGATCATTATTCTCTTCTTAGGGCTCCCATTTTTTGGGTTTTTCTTTGTTCATCCTTTCTGAAATATTTTTTAGGTCTCTTGTACATAGCATATGTATTTAGCTATGTAAACCAAACTGAAAATCTTTTCATAGAGGAGTTAAGCCCATGCATATTTATTGCTATGATTGATATGTTTGGCCTCAACTCTGTCACAGTATTTTATAATTATATGTATTTTGTTATATTTCTTTCTCTACAAGATGAATCTTCTTTGTACTCTCATTTAGCCTCTTTCTCTTTCTTTCCTTCTTTCTTTCTTTCTTTCTTTCTTTCTTTCTTTCTTTCTTTCTTTCTTTCTTTCTTTCTTTCTGTTTTTGGGGGTATTTTAGGTTTGCCTATAAAGAAGTTTATTTATTTTGAGAGAGAGAGAGAGAGAGAGAGAGAGAGAGAGAGAGAGAGAGAGAGAGAGAATGCATGCACAAGCAGGGGAGGGACAAGGGAGAGGGAGAGAGAGAATCCCAAGCATGTCCCACATGGTCAGTGCACAGCCCATTGAGGGGCTTGATCTCATGAACTGTGATATCATGACCTGAGCCGAAATCAAGAGTTAGACTCTTGAACGACTGAGCCACTCAGGCACCCCTTGCCTTTTTGTTCTAATGGTGTACTCTGGACATATACCTTTTTAAATGCTCTTAGTCCCCTGTTTTCTCATTTTTTCTTGCTATAGAGTTTCTTGGTTTTAACCGGTATTGTTTTGTTTTCTTCCATTAGGGACTCTAACTTAATCGATAATAAATGCTATTCCTCCTCTGTCAGCATTCCATTTTCACTACTCTCTCTCTAGCCATTTTAAATGATTATCTTATTTTCATTCCTTTAGGGCTTCCCTCCCCTACCCCCGACTTTATATCAATGCCCTTATTAAATTTTCATTTGAATCTACTCTCCTTTATGCTCTTTATAATTTTTTTCACTTTTTCATTTTTTAAGTTTATTTTATTTATTTTGAGAGAGAGAGAGAGAGCCAGCACACACATGGGAGGGGCAGAGAGAGAGGGAGAGAAAGAGAATCCCAAGCAGGCTCTGCACTGCCAGCTTGAGCCCAATGCAGGGCTCGAATTCACAAAACATGTTATCATGACCTGAGCTGAGACCAAGTGTCAGATGCTTAATCGACTGAGCCACCCAGGCACCCCTAATTTTTTCACTTCTAAGACATCTTTTTTTCTTCCATTCAGTTCAGTCAACTCTCATGTCTTCCTTTCTCTCTCTTCTCCTTTTCCTTTTTTTCCCATCTTCCTCTACTTTGTGGTCTATTTCTGTTCTTAGTTTTTAAATTTCTGATTCAAGGTGATTATCCCTATCTTCAAATGCACAAGTATATTTACTTCCATTTGGGGTTTTATCTTAGAGTTTTCTTCTTCGTGGTTGATTCTCTGAAAGGAAATTTCCTTAGTATGAAGTAGATTTTCTCTTCTGATTTTTTTTTTCAGTAAGACGTAATGGACCTTGGAAATCTTTTTCTTGTTCATTTTTGCGGTAGTGAAGTAGTTCATGAGATTTGTAGTTTATTTGGTGCCCTCTTCTGTCAATATAACAAAGTCCAAACACATTAGTGGATTGTTACTTGTTTTTATGGTCAGAGAGATACAGTATCCTGATTTTATAGTTCTCCTTTTTGTAGGTAAACTTTATTTCCCCTTTTGCCCTTCTGCAATTATTGATGTACCGCCTTCAGCTTGAAATTCATCCCTTTTGCCTGTTCTGTGAAAGTGGATCTGAGCCCTTGAAATATTTTCCTTTGCCAGCTGGCACTGGGGCTTGTGTCAGAGGGCACTGGAGAGACACTGCAAGAGGAAAGTGTTCTGTCAGAGCTCCAGTGTGCAGCTTGGCAAGTCTCTCCAGTGTGTATGGCTCTCCCCAGCACAAGGATCCTGCCACGTCTCAGCATCTTCAGCACCTGTTTCCTGCAGCACAAAGAGGTCAGCAACCAACAGCTTCCCTGAGAAATAGCAGTTTTATGGCACAGTGTCTCTGGTGAGACACACCAGCAAATAGTTTTCTCTGACACCCCAGAGAACAGATTTCCATCAAGTTCCAGAGGGCAGATTTTCAGCAAATTCTACCAGGCATCAGAGTGACTTCCTGGCCATCCAGTGAGCAATCCAACAAGGTCAGGAGCTCAGCCCTGGAGTCAGAGCTGGTGGAGCTCTTCCTTGGATGCTTCATCTTAGCCTTAACAGTAGGAGCTACACTTTGTATTTGCTAGCACTGTATTTCTATTTCTTACTAGTCTATGCCACATTGTTCCAATTTTGTATTATAGGTAATGACTCCTTGTATCATCCTTCTCTGTTCAAAGTACTATGTAGTTTCTCTCTGCTGATTGGACCCTTCACCACTCAACTGATAAAAGGCACTTCTCCTTTCTGTTTTGTCTCTTTTCTTCTTTCTTTCTTTCTTTCTTCCCTCCCTCACTCCCCCTTTCTTCCTTCCTTCCTTCTTCTCTTTCTTTCTTCCTTCCTTCCTTTTTCCCTCCCTCCCTCCCACTCTTCTTTCTTTTTTTTCTTTTCTTTTCTTCTTTCTTTCTTTCTTTCTTTCTTTCAGAAGCTATGTATTTTGAATCATAGTTTGTTTGTTTGTTTTTTACCTCCTGGTAGTTCATGACCTGATCTACCTAGACACTTTCTAATAATTTCATTTGTAAGACAGGTTCAGTTTTTCTGATGTTGGTTTAAGACCAACCTTAAGTCCCATTGCTAATTTTCCTCCTCCCCCCAGTTTTTAGTGATCTGCCTTTATAAAGCCTGGGGGGCAGGGTTGAGTGAAGTAGGAACATAAGAGAGTTGGTGGTTTTTTGTTTCTCTCTACTTATTTTGGAGTTTAGGGTAGGCATCCTTTGTCTTCAAATTATGTTAAGGACATGGTTTTTGTGCAGTTTTATTTTTTCTTTCTTGTTATTATGTCTTAGGAAACATTGAGAGATGGGAACTTAAACTGTCTTCACTGACTTCAGCTACCATGAAGCCCTATCACCTGGATTTTTGCAAGTTTGAGACTTATCTACTTCTAACAACAATCAAAGGAGGAGGACAAAGGCACTAAAACAAGAATCAAAATTTCTAGACAGGTTCCAGCTCTGTTGCTAATATTTACCTACAGTTGGATGATTGATTCACTCAGTGTTAGGATTATTTCCTCTATTGTAAAAGGGAGTGGCTGGACTAGGGCAGTGGGTTCTAAACTCAGAGAAGCAAGAGAAACATTCTGTGCCTTGGACATTTTGATTCGGTAAGTCTGGGGTGGCTCCAACAAATGGGTACTTTAAGCAAACATCTGTGATGATTCTAATGTAGATAGTCAGGGTGCCCCACTTAAGAACTCTCAGACTAGCTAATCAAAGATATCATCTCCAGTTATGTAAGCCCATGTAAGCTCTTCTGATTCAATAAGCTCTGCTGATCCCATCTTTCAATATAAAATCAAAAACAATGGATTAGTTTATCACAATTAGCTCCATTTATATGATGATTTTTCCCTACTTACTTTTTTCATTGTTAACTAAATAGTTTAAAGCAACCAGAGCAGGTAAAAATGGGTCAGGAAAAAAAAAAAGGACAACCTTGCCCCCCAATTTTAAAAATAACAAACAAAACTAACTGTATTTAATGCATGTAAGGGAGAAAACAAACAAAACCAAGATGATGGCAATACACCATAACCTGTTCCTAAAACACTTTGTAAATTAAATCACCTTCTTAGAGCAACAAGCTACATGTTTTGTTCACACTAAACTTAAGCATAGTATAGTTAGGTATAATTGTGGTTCATTCTTTCCAGGCTCCTATATATTCTTTAGAACTAAAATCAAACAATTCCTTCTCATTGTGAGGAATACCCATTGTAAATCTGACAATAAGCCATACCAGCTCAAAGCTCCCATTTCACAGTATGACCTATAAACACTTTCTAAGAAAAGTAAATCTGAACAGACATATGTAAGAGCAATATGAATTCAAGGAAATCCATAGGCTTTCTCATATGTCTTAGCATTTTGTCATCTGAAGGAACCTGGATGAAATAAAAGACATTTCTGCTAACACAGTGCACGCAAGAAAGCCACTGGTAAATAATCTGTTTAGGACATACCCAATTGCTGCAGGGGTCAAACGGGTGTGCAGTTGAGGGGTGGCAGAAGTAGTGGTGGTTGTTAGGGAACCATCAGTTCCAGTCTTCTCCCAGTCAAAAGGATCACTCTCAATTACTCCAAAGGTCTTGATGCTGTTGTCAAACACGGATGTCAGAAGCTAAACCATAAAGAAAAACACTAGAGTAAGGTAACAATAAACATCATTGCTTTATTCCTTGAGAAAGCTGCCAGACTCACAATTGGTTTTGTAGTAGGATTTAAAAAAATAAAACAAAACAAAACAAAACAAAGAACAATCGTACAAATGGGGGAATTTGAATAAGGACTATATGTTGATGATGATATTGAATTAATACTGATTTTTCTCAGTTGGGTTACCAGTTTACAGTTATGCAGGAGAATGTCTTTGTTTTTAGAAGATACATAATGAAGTGTCTTATCTAAAACCTACTTTCAGATGGTTTGGCAAAAGAATATTTGTGTTGTATGTATATACATGTGTATTCAGTTTCAATCATCAAGGTGATCATTTTTTTTGTCAAACACGCATTTTTATATGGTTTGATGTAAGTGAAGAGTGTTAACAGTTGGTATATCTAGGTATACAGAAGTTGATTGTACTTCCTTACAATTTTTGGGGGGGGGGCTGAAAAATTATTCAGCTGTATGTGGGTGCATATGCACAAATCATCATAAAGAAATCTGCCTCTTTATTTGGTTTATATTATATATTTCAATTTTTTGTCTTCATTTGTTCAAGATCTTATTTTTCTTTCTTTTTAATTTTTAGTAGGCTCCACACCAAACGTGGAGCTCATGGTGGGGTTTGAAATCACCACCCTGAGTTCAAGACCTGACCTGAGATCAAGAGTTGGATGCTTACCTGACTGAACCACCCAGGTGCCCCAAGATTTTATTGTTAAGTAATCTCTAAACCTAACATGGGGCTCAAACTCACAACCCCAAGATGAAGAGTTGCATGCTCTACTGACTGAGCTAGCTAGGCACCCCTCATTTTTTTGTCTTTAAATTCTAAAACTCTGATGTGACGTGGATAAAGATCTCACAAAGATCATCCTTTATGAGAGTTTGAGGATTGGGATACTGAAAGTTTCAGGGAGGAATAGGGTATATAGATACAAATTTGACAGTCAGCATATAGATATGAAAAGGTATTATTTAAAGTCATTGAACTGGATGATATCATCTAAGGAGAGTAGGAAGCAAGAGGTCAAAGGGCAAAGGCCTAGGGCACTCCAACATTTGGTTGGAAAGAAGACTCAGCAAAGGAAACCAAGAAGGAGTGGTCAATGAGATAGGAGAATCAAGTGTGTGCTGTTTTTGATGCCCAGTGAAGAAAACATCTCAACAAGGTGACCAAATGCTATCAATGGTATATTTATAGCTATTTCTGATTATTTAATTGGTTTCTTTCTTTCACCCAAACTGTAAGCTCCAAGAGGTTGGTGCATGTCTGATCATCACAGTATCTAACACAATACTTTATATATAACAGCAGTGTTGTGATTTATAAGTTATAAGTTTGGTCAATCACATGACCAGAATATACTTCTTATGTATATTTGGTCTTTGTCCATAGTTCCCGGCACACAGCTCCCAAAACCTTGAAATTTCCTGAAAGAAAAGAGCAATAGGAGCATCTTTTGATATAATAATATTTGATCTATAGTCCTCAGTTCATGAAATCACTTTAGAGCCATAAACATGAAATGACTATCTTGTTATTCGTAACAAGCCCCTTCCCACCACAACTGGGTTTTTGTTAATGAGGTAACTTTTGGAAAGCTCCTCTGGATAAGGGCTGCCAACAATGTGATTAGAGACTTGTAACTTTCAGTCCCATCCCCTGGCCTCCAGGAAACAAGAGAGGGGCTAGAAGATGAATCAATCAACAATGGTAAATGATTTAATCAGTCATGCCTATATAATAAAAACTAAAAAGGATGTGGTTTGGAGAGCTCTTGGGTTGGTAAACATAATGGAGGTGCCGAGAGAGTGGTGCCCGCAGAGAGGGCATGGAGGCTCCACACCTTTTCCCCATAGCTTGCCCTATGCATCTCTTCCATCTGGCTCTTTCAAAGTTAAATCCTTTGTAACAAACCAGTAATCTAGTGAGAAAACTGGTTTCCCAAGGCCTGTGAGCCACTCTAACAAATTAACCAGGCCCAAGGAAGGGGTTGTGGGAACCTTTGGTTTATAGTCATAGGTCAGTCAGAAGTACAGGTGACAACCAGGAGTTGCGAATGGCATCTGAAGTGGAGGGCGGTTTCTGGGACTGAGTCCTTAACCTGTGGAATCTGATGCCATCTATCTCTGGGTAGATAGTGTCAAAAGTGAGTTGAATTGTAGGACACCCAGCTGGTGCCAGAGAACTACCAGGCTGAGGGGGTGGGGGTGGGGGTGGGGTAGGGAGAGAAACCCATGTTGGAATTACGAGTCCAGAACCTTTAAATAGTTACTCTCAAAACATTTCAAGAACAAGTATTTGTGATAATATTAACTAAAAGATTCATATAACACTACCCTTCATTTAAATACCAAAGAAAAAATAATACATGTAGAAAAGGAAACTAAATAGATAAAAGGAACTGGAAACGGCATGGCTATAAGACCTCAGAAATTTGATTTTGGTCATATTTTTGTTGACTTAAGTTACCTATGTTATAGCTTAGACTTCCCCAAAGTGTCAGAGTTAGAGGGCTACAGAAAACCCAGAAGGAAGATGGATTGAGACCCAGCATATGGGAACAGAAGTGGCATACCTTGGACTACTCTCTTGACTTTGGAAATAGAGGTTCTCACAGAGTGAGCTGCATGCCTCCTGAAAATGGAGTCCCTGTCCCTGAGGCAGTACCCGCCTTGCTGTGTGAGCACTCAGACGGCCACTGCCACACTGCTACAGCCCGTACCGGGCTGCCAAGGAACGATCCTAAGCAGTTTTTATGCCAGATGTCCTTTTATCATGGAATTATTTTCTTACATTTATCAGAGTATAAACGTATGCAGCATATGCCTTTGGGCCTCAGATAAAAAAGTCTGTTACTAAGATGGTGACACCAGAGACCCAGCAGCAGAAGGCAGAAGGATGGAAGGTACAGCACAGAACAAATAGACCTTCCCTGACTCTCTAATTTATGGGAGGTTCCCCCTTGTTATTCTCCAGCTCAATCTCTTATTTTTTGCTTCCTAACAGCCCATCTAGGCCTTCTGAAAAATTTAACTCCAATGTCATCAGACTCAGGGGAATCTTAAAACAGCAAGAGGCAAGCCTGCTGCATTCTGATGCAACCTCTGCTTAAACAGTCCCATTCCTAAACCTGGGAAGTATATTAACAAGATTAGTAAGAAATGTGGTCAGCTTTGGATTTCCTATCCTATACTCTGATTTTAGCAATGCTGTGGCACTGTATGGACTGGCTGACATATACATTTTAGTTTTAGGTTCACCAACAGTGTGGATATTTATGGGTTTTATTGGTCTTCTCAACTTGCTAAACAATGCTTCACATCACTGGAACACTCTAATAAAAATACTTTTGTGGTCTTTTGTCAGGATCACATGATTCCATTAATTACTGACAAGAATTTCTAATAATTCTTCATATAACTCTGTAGTTCTTTCACTGCATTTTTATCAACCAGTCATGTTAGTATTTGTTTTACAGTGGCTGCTGTGTTTGTGGCCACCTCTCCAAAGAAGTCAAGATGGTAAAAAACAGGGCTTTTTGGAATGAGTCAGAAATTGGGTTCAGACACTACTTCCAGTACCACTACTGGAAACCACCAGTTTTCCCAGGCAACAGGTCTAAAGTAAGTCTCCATAAAATGGGGATAATAACCCTACCCATGTATTGCTATGGCATTGTTAGGTGTCATTACCATGACAATAATGTGCAGAGGCACCAAGAGTTTTTATTTTTTAATTTTTTATTTAATTTTTTTTTTGAGAGAGAGAGTGAGTGAGTGGCGGGGAGGGGCAGAGGGAGATACAGAGAATCTTAAGCAGGCTCCATGCTCAGTGCAGAGCCTGATGTGGGGCTTGATCCCACAACCCTGGAATCATGACCTGAGCCAAAATCAAGAGTCGGACACTCAACTGACTGAGACACCCAGGCGCCCCCCACCCCAAGGGTTCTTCTTTATCCAATCTGATGCTATGTTAGTTTCCCATTAACTAGTAACTGTGTCACCTACACGTGGAGTCTTGTGGTGGAATTCAAGGTTAAGATTTTCCTATTTACTCCTCAGAGATATTTTCCTTTCTCAAAATATTTTAAAAAGGATTATTTAAATTACGTGGTGGTCACAATAGGGTTGAGTGTTTTTAATCATTATGTACATTTCTGAAAATGTTGGCCCAGCATTTTTTCTTTAATCTGAAATAATTAAAGATTAATAGTAAATTACAATAATAGTACAGAGAAATCCCCTTCACCCAGTGTGCTCCAATAATAACACCTTAAATAGCTAGAGTACAATATCCAAACCGGGAAAATTACATGGGTACAATCCACAGAGCTTATCAAATTTCACATTTTACATGCACTCACATGTGTGTGTGTATTTGTACATGTATAAAACTATAGAATTTTATCATCTGAAGAGATTCATATCCCAGCATCTTTTTCTTAGAGTTGCTATCCTCTTTCAGAATTTAATTTATCCTCTTTCAGATATTCGGGGGCACCTGGGTGACTCAGTTGGTTGAGCATCAGACTCTTGCTCTCGGCTTAGGTCATGATCTCACAGTTGTGAGAAAGAGCTCCCATGTGAGCTTTGGGCTGGGCATGGAGTCTGCTTGGGAGTCTGTCTGTTTCTCTTCTCTCTCTCTCTCTCTCTCTCCCCCTCCCACCCTCCCTCCCCCTATGCCCTTCCCCTGCTCATGCTTTCTCTCTCTCAAAAAAAACCCCATAATATTCATAATATGATCTTTGTTTCAATCATGGCTATAATTCTGATAGCTTCACTTAGTTTAGTTTAACAGATAGAAAACAGCATTTATAGATTTCCTTAGTAGGTGATTGTGGGCAAACTAAGATTAAATTGAATTTTCCTAACATTTGCTGAAAACTTAGGTGCCAGGCACAGTGTGAGGATAGTGCAAGACAAAAAAAGAAGACATGGTTGTACCTCCAGGACTTAAAGCCAGCTGGGAAGATACACTTATACATAAATACTAAGCACTGATAAACTTGGACGTAGTTTCCCAAAACACTATAACTCTTTCCAAAAGCAAATGCCAGCCATTATTCTAAGACATGCATAAAAGATTCCTGGTTAAGAGCAAAACAACTCTTCTCTCTAGGTCTGGATTAGATGGCTACTAGATGAGGTGTTGGCTATGTGCAACTTGTTAACATGGAAATGTTTTCTTGCAAGAAATTCTGACTTTTAAGGGCTTACAAAGCAGAGACATTCAAAGTGAACATGGCTTTGTAAAACAGCATCATTTAACACTCTGATTATAAAATATATTCACTCCAGTCTTGGCTCAGAACATACAAGACATAATGTTTTTTGACCTTTGATGTAGCTAGGGAAGCAGTCATGCTAAATACTGGGGTTTTTTTTGGTTTTGTTTTTTTGTTTTTTGGTTTTTTTTTGCTTGTTGATAGAAGATTTCGTTATTGTTTTTAACCACAATGGTTGTCCAATGAGGAATTTAAAATTTTGAAAGAACAGTAATTAAACTCATATTCCTGAACAGATACCAAACTGTAAAATTAACCATATGGACAGCATTAGTTCACAAAGTGTTCAGATTCAAAGCAGAGTAATTTTTCTCAAAATGAAGTCCATAGGAGGACTCTGTGAGGGAAGCAAGAGACAGAAGATGCAGTCAGACCTTTTTGGAACCTGATGTCACATTGATACTAGTCATGAGAACATACCAGGCACACCAAAATCTTTTCCCCAATTATCTTTCTCCTTTCCACCTGTCCTCTGCTCCCACTCACTGCTTATGAGAGATCAGAGAGCAAGAAAGAACCAAAAGAAAATATTTTGCCTGCTCTCTCTCTTCCAAAAGTAGTAAAATTATTATATTTTGTTTTGTTATTAGATGACAAAGACACAGAGAAGCCCCTAGGAGAATGTCCAAATGAAAAACATGAGAATAAGAATATGTAAATTTAAAGTAATTATAAACAGGGGTGCCTTGCTGGCTCAGCTGGTTCAGCAACCAACTTCAGTTCAGGTCATGATCTCATGGTCTGTAGGTTTAAGCCCCATATCGGGCTCTGTGCTGGCAGCTTGGGGCCTGGAGCCTGCTTCGGAATCTGTCTCTCTCTCTTTCTCTCTCTCTCTCTCTGCCTTTCCCCCACTTGTACTCTGTCTCTCTCTCAAAAAATAAACATTAAAACAAATTTAAAAATTAAATAAAATAATTATAAATCTAACTTTCAAACTTAAGCTAGTGAATACAATAGTTTTCTTTAGATTATAGACATAACTAAGTGCTGAATGTGATCAAAATTATTTTGCTTGCTCAACTTTTATACTCCCATGCGAACTCTATCAATAAAAAATTATTAGCACCCAAGATGAGAAAGTTGGAACATTTTCCAGCTCCTCCTGAATCTAGTATTACAGGTAGAATTTTATTACAAGTAATATGAATTCTGTGCATTTCAGAAATACATATAAAATGTAACTATAAGAATATATTCCAAAGTGACTTGCATACAATGGATTTTCTCCATTTGTTACACAATCTATAGTTATTAATGCAAAAAGCCACACAGGAAAGAAGGTGACAAGTTGACCCACTTGACGTCTCTAAGTACTCAAGGCTATATATTGCCTCTCTGTTTTATATCTTGTTTATATGTTATACAAAAGCTGCCATTTCACACAGAAATAGCTACCACATACAAATAAGTTCACTATGCTGTTCAGAGTCTTTCAACCGGGCAACACTGATGAATGTAAAATTTTCATTAACAGTAAAGTCTATGTATTGTCCTTTGTATATGAAAATGATAAACTGATACACCATTTTTATAGTTACACCTCAGAGATATTGCAGATTGGGTTCCAGACCACCAGAATAAAGCAAATACCACAATCAAGCAAATCAAGTGAATTTTTTGGCTTCCCAGGGCATATGAAAGTTATTTCTACTGTACTGTATACTATTAAGTGTACAATAGTATTATATCTAAAAAGAAAACAATGTACATGCCTTAATTAAAAATATTTATTGGAGGGTGCCTGGATGGCTCAGTCAGTTGAGCATCCGACTCTTGATTTTGGCTCAGGTCATGATACCATGGTTGTGGGAATGAGCCCCATGTTGGGATCCATGCTGAATGTGGAGCCTGCTTAAAATTCTCTCTCCCTCTGCCCCTTTCCCCTGCTTGTGCATGTGCTCTCTCTAAAATAAAGAATAAAATAAAATAAATTTAAAAAATTTTTTAAAAACAAAAATATTTTAGAAGATGCTAACTATCATCTGAGCTCTCAGCAAGTGAATCTTTTTGGTGGTAGACGGTCTTGCCTTGATGTTGATAGCTGTTGACTACTCAGGGTGGTGGCTGCTGAACGTGGAGGTAGCTATAGCAATTTCTTTTAAAAAAAATTTTTTTTTTAATGTTTATTTATTTTTGAGACAGAGAGAGACAGAGCATGAACAGGGGAGGGTCAGAGAGAGGGAGACACAGAATCTGAAACAGGCTCCAGGCTCTGAGCTGTCAGCACAGAGCCCGACGCGGGGCTCGAACTCACAGACCGAGAAATCATGACCTGAGCCGAAGTCGGCCGCTTAACCGACTGAGCCACCCAGGCGCCCCTATAGCAATTTCTTACAATAAGACAACAATGCAGTTTGCCACACTGATTGACTATTCCTTTTACAAGTGATTTCTCTGTTCCATGTGATACCTTTTTTTAATGTTTATTATTTATTTTTGAGAGAGAGAGCGAGCGAGCACGTGTGTGCACAAGTGGGGGAGGGGCAGAAAAAAAGAGGGAGACAGAATCTGAAGCAGGCTCCAGGCTCTGAGCTGTCAGTACAGAGCCTGATATGGGGCTCAAACTCACAAACTATGAGATCATGACCTGAGCCTAAATCGGATGCTTAACCAACTGAGCTACTCAGGACTTCTTTCAAAACTGGAGTCCATCCTCTCAAACCCTGCCACAGCTTCATCAACCAAGTTTATGGAATATTCTAAATTCTTTGTTTTCATTTCAACAATCTTCACAGCATTCTTCACCAGAAGTAGCTTCCATCTTAAGAAACCACTTTTCTTTGCTCATCCATAAGAAGTCACTCATCTATTACAGTTTTATCATGAGATTGCAGCCATTCAGTCATGTTTTCAGGCTCCATGTGTAATGCTAGTTCTCCTGCTATTTCCATCACATCTCCAGTTACTTCCTCTACTGAAAGTCTTAAACCCTTCAAAGTCATCGATGAGGGTTGGAATCAACTTCTTCCAGACTCCTGTTCATGGTAACATTTTGACCTCTTCCCATGAATCATCAGTATTATTCATGGCATCCAGAATGGTAAATCCTTTCCAGAAAGTTTTCAATTTAGTTTGTCCAGATACACCAGAGGAATCATCATCTATAGCAGCTATTGCCTTATAAGACATATTTCTTAAACATTAAGACTTGAAAATTGAAATGACTTCTTGATTCACGGGCTGCACAATGGATACTGTATTAGCAAGCATGAAAACATTAATCTCATTGTACATCTCCAACAGAGATCTTGGGTGACCATGTCCATTGTCCATGAGCAGTCATATTTTGAAAGCAATCTTTTTTTCTGAGTGGTAGATCCTAATAGGGGGCTTAAAATATTCAGTAAACCATGTTTTAAACAGATATGCTGTCATCTGGGCATTGCTATTCCATTTACAGAATACAGGCAGAGTAGACTTAGCATTCTTTAAGAGCCCTTAGATATTCAGAATGGTAAATGAGCACTACTTTCAACTTCAAATCACTGGCTGCAGTAGCTTCTTCTTTTTTATTTGATTTGATTTTTTTAGAGGAGAGAGCACGAGGGAGCACAAGTGGGGGAGAGGGGCGGAAGGGGGTAAGGGAGAGGGAGGGAGGGAGAAGGGGAGAGAGAGAGAGAGAGAGAGAGAATGAATCTTAAGCAGGCTTCACGGAGCCTGACACGGGACTTGATCCCACAACCTTGGGATCATGACTTGAGCCAAAATCAAGAGTCAGATGCTTGCTCAGCTGACTGAGCTACCTAGGCACCTCTGCAAAAACTTCCAACAAGAGAGTCAACCTGCCCTTTGAACCTCTGAAGCTAGACATTGACTTTTCTTCTCTAGCTATGAAAACCCTAAATGGCTCTTCTTCCAATAGAAAGCTATTCCTTCTACATTGAAAATCTGTTGTTTAGTGTAGTAGCCACCTTCAGAAGCTAGATCTTCTGGATAACTTGCTGCAGCTTCTATATCAGCACTTGCTTCACCTTGTACTTTTATGTCATGATGAGGGCTTCTTTCCTTAAGCCTCATGAACCAAACTCTGCTAGCTTCAAACTCTTCTTTGGAAACTTCCTCACCTCTCTCAGCCTTCACAGAATTGAAAAGAGTTAGGGCCTTGCTCTGGATTAGGCATTGGCTTAAGGGAACGCTATGGCTGGCTTGATCTTCTTTTCAGACCACTAAATCTTTCTCCATATCAGTAATAAGGCTGTTTTGCTTTCTAATCAGTCATGTGTTCACTGGAGTAGCATTTCTAATTTCCTTCAAGAACTTTTCCTTTGCAATCACTACTTGGCTAACTGTTCAGCACAAAAGGTCTGGCTTTCAGCCTATCTTGGCTTTTGACATACCTTCCCCACTAAGCTGGGTCATTTCCAACTTCTGATTTAAAGTGAGAGATGTGCAACTCTTCCTTTCACCTGAACACTGACAGGCCATCATAGGGTTACTAGTTGACCTAATTTCAATATTGTTGTGTCTCAGGGGATAGGGAAGCTCAAGCAGAATGAGAGACAGGGAATGGCTGGTCGGTGGAGCAGTCAGAACACACATAACATTTATGGATTAAGTTTACTATGTTACATGGGTATGTTTCATGGTACCCCAAGACAATTATAGTTGTAACATCAAAGATCACTGATTACAGATCACTACATAACAATAACGAAAAAGTACGCAATATCTCACAATTATCAAAATGTGACACAGAGACACAAAGTAAGTAAATGCTGTTGGAAATTGGTGCTGATGGACTTGCTCAATGCAGGGTTGCCACAAACCTTCAATTTGTAAAAAATGCAATATCTGCAAAGTGCAATAAAGCAAAGTGGAATGAAATGACATATGCCTGGTTTAATCTATGGGTGGCTTCATTTATGTCTTCAGTGGTAGTGATTATCTTGCATTAAGCTATATTAAGTTCTCCCTGAGAGCAAAAGAATCTTCTGAAATACAGTTGGTTGGGGCCAGGGGTGCAATTTGTGGTAAACTTAGTCAATCCTTATAAGGCCTTATTAATGGAAACCCTAAGGAAATGATTCACTGACCACAGATAAAATGGAGCCAATAATCTTCACCAACTGTTGTTCCCTAGCATATTAACATACGATATTATAGCCCTAAGCCCTCAACAGATACATTACCTAGCTGGACACTTCCTTCTGGTCAACAAATTAGTTATAGGATTTACATAATTTCAACTATCAGCAGTTCTATATACCAGATGAATCACAGCAGGAACAGTAAAATCTATTCAACCATACACAAATCTAAAACTCTAATGAAGTATGTTCTTCCAGATGGGAACACACACAAACACACACACACACACACACCACACACACACACACACACACACACACACACACACACACACACAGTCCTCATCAGTCAGTCACCACATTTCTCAGGATGTATTAAAATAATATCATTCTAGGACCTTCCATACTCATATACAATACCCTCAAAGCTACAGTAAGTGAAGACAAAGACTAAATGAGAGAGAAGGATTAGCCCACAGAACTCCCAAAGATGATTACCTGGTAGTCTGGTTTTGTAAAATAATCCAAAGAAGAGATGTGGTCCAAAAAGATGCTGAATTCTGGAGGGAGATGTTTCAACATAAGCCTGTGGTCATACCTCTCCTTAATAGAGCCTACTTGCTCCTGGGAAGTAAAGAGAACAGGAACTAAAGTCAATTTCTCTTGGCAGCTACACATTAACAGCCTCTCAGTAATAGTCTCAAGGGTATGTACTAGGGAATGAGATAGTGGGTAATTAAGTATAAAGCAAGAATTGAGCTCTTACTAATAGCTTAATGCACAATGCCTTAGTGGGAGAGGGGAGGATAATCAAAAGGGTAACAGAGTTCTGCATCAGTGAATTGACAGTTCGCCAAAAAAGAGTTATCTAGAGTTAAAGAGTTAAATCTAGTCTACTTTTCTTTACCAACACATTTGTTCACAGTTTTCAAATCAAACAATATAATGTAACAATTAAAATTTAAAAACTTACTTGACTTATAAAAATGAATACGGGAGAAGTAGTGAAAAGAGGGAAAGCTAGAAATCAAATCAGAAGTGATGATTTAATAGATACTCAAAGGAGTATCTATTCTCAATGTACACAGAAAAAAAATCCTAACATTAGATCTTTAATAACAGCTTAATTTTAATTTTTATATGTAAGTATGTTCTCATCAATTATGCCTACCCAGGAGAAATTTTTATTCCTTCCCCTACTAAAACTGTTATTTCCATTTCCAGTTTCAAAATTACCTTGTCCTTTATTTTTCTCCAAGGCAGCTGACCAACCACAAACTCCACCAACATGTAGAATAAGGACCAAAGGTCATCATGTCTTCCCATTTCCTTCATAAGCCAAAGAGAATTCAGTCACAATACATTACCACTCCTTGTGAGTATATTACATTGTCTAAGTCCTTACCATTGTGTTTCATCTTATGAGGCTTAAAAATTTTAACGTATTTCCCATAAAATCTTCTGGTAAATATATCTACACAGCTATGTAACAATCTGCATAATAGAAATAGATATAATGAAATACTTTTTGGTATAAAGAACACCCCAAAACCCAGATATGCTGGAAATATAATTAACAGCCCGTTAATTAATAAATCAGTTCATTAAGAAGGGAAGGTGAAGGGCAAATTAGCATTTAGTGGGTATGGGGTTTCAGTGTTGCAAAATGAAAAAGTTCTAGAAGTTTATTGCACACTAATGTGAATATACTTAACACTGCTGAATTATCCCTTAAAAATGGTTAATACGCTACACTGGTGAGCATAGCATAACACAGAGTTGTTGAATCACTATATTGTACACCTGAAACTAATGTAACATTGTGTGTCACCTATACTCAAATTAAAAAAATGGTTAACATGGTAAATTTAATGTGATATGTTCTTTACTATAATAATAATTAAAAAAAAGAATTAAAGCAAATTCTAGGAGCCAAAATTAAAAGAAAGCTGGAAATAAGAAAAGCAAGCTGATGCTGAAACTTTGCCTTTGGGAACATCTGTTACAGGTTTTATCAACCAGGGTTTTAACAATCAGGAAGGGAACAGGTATAAAAGTACTGATACTACACAAGACGGAAGCTATAACTGAGACACTTTCCCCTAGGCCCTCACCATATAGCTCCGACCCTCAAAGGGCTATCTTTAGTTCAATATTTGGTACGTACATTTTACAGCAATAACTTTTTTTTTCTGTAAAATCTAACCACTATCAAAGGGATAAAGTTAGTGGTTAAAAAAAACTACCCTGAAAATTTGTTACCATAGTCCTGCCCCTCACTCAGATTTGGGGTTTAAATTTATACCACATGTGTGGTCTGGGAAACCAAGTCCAGAAATTAACTGTTTTCTGGGTAATCCCACCCTGTGGTAATGACAGATGAAAATGAAAATCCTGTCAACATTAAAGAACCCATAAATTCAGGCTTCACAGAAGTCCTATAAAGTCCCATAAAATACAAGCTCATTATTCACAAGTACAAAATACATTAGAAAGCAGGCTATCATAAGCTAATGACAAGATAAATTACAGAGCAGAATTAGATATCCAAGAATTTCAGATATGGAATTATAGGATACAGAATATGAAATAAGAATGTTTAGGGGGCCTGGGTGGCTCAGTTGGTTAAGTGTCCAATTTCAGTTCAGGTTATGATTTCACAGTTTGTGAGTTCAAGCCGTGTGTCGGGCTCTGTGCTGACAGCTCAGAGTCTGGTGCCTGCTTCGGATTCTGTGTCTCCCTCTCTGTCTGTCTCATGCTCTGTCTCTGTCTCTCAAAAATAAATAAACATTAAAAAAAATTTTTTTTAAGAATTTTTAGAATGTTTAAGCTTTAAAAAAAAAGGGAATAAATATCATCAGGAAGGAACCATATCCTACCCCAAAAAATAAAAAGACCTATTAGATTTGAAAAAAGACCAAAAAGAATATCTAGAAATTAAAAACTCAAGGGAAAGATTAAAAAGCTAATCAAAATCAGCAGAAAAAAAAATTAATGAACTGGAAGACAGATCTGAAGAAAGTATTTAGAAATGCAACCCAGAGGCACAAATAGTTAGATCTGAGAGTGAACCTAAAAGACATGGAGGGCAAAACAAGAAGATCTAACAAATATATCAATTTGAGATATGAAAAACGAGGGTACAGAAAGAAAGAGAAAGAGGCAATATTTAAAGAAGAAATGTCTGAGGTTCTTCCAAAATCGATGAAAGACATGAATGCTCAGATTTAGGAAGCACAACAAATCCCAAACAGAATAATAATTATTTTTAATGTTTGTTTATTTTTGAGAGAGCGCAAGCCAGGGGTGGGCAGAGGTGGGGGTGGGGGGCAGAGGATCCCAAGCAGGCTCTGCGCTGAGAGCAGCAAGCCCAATGTGAGGCTTGAACTCATGAACTGCAAGATTATGATCTGAGTTTAAGTCAGATGCTCAACTGACTGAGATACCCACGCACCCTGCAAACAGAATAATTATAAAGAAATCCACATACAGGCACAAAAGAACATATCTGTAGAAAAGCAAAGACAAAGAGAAGATATCCAAAATAGTCAAAGAAAAATGACAAACTAAATACAAAATAACAAAAATTAAATGGACAAAGATCTTCTCAATAGAAACCACAGAATCAGAAGACAGTAAAATAATTTCTTCAAATTAATGAGATACTACAAATATTAATAATGGATTGAAATGTAGAACAATGTAGTGAACAGAGTTCATGTATTTTGAAAAGTTGTATATTGTCTGAGAATTATTCATGTTAAAAGTTTAAGATCAAGGTACCAAAAAAAAAAAAAAAAACCCAAAAGAAATGGAGTGCATTATGCTTAGAAATTATCAAGATCACAGAATAGGGAAGAAAGAAGTATATTAGAATTA
The DNA here is from genome assembly GCF_024362965.1 of Panthera pardus. Classification (NCBI taxonomy): domain Eukaryota; kingdom Metazoa; phylum Chordata; class Mammalia; order Carnivora; family Felidae; genus Panthera; species Panthera pardus. Next base: position 52,957,930 of record NW_026526810.1, on the reverse strand, counting down.
TCTGAGCAGTCTTTTAAAATTAGACCAGCATCTCTGAAAGTTCCACTAGTTGCACTCCTGTATCACCACATAAACTAACAACCACTGTGAAGCTCTGTAAAGGATTCTACATCTCAGGTGTCTTGGGAGCAGAAAAGAAGGTTAAGAACTGCTGATATATATAATCAAATTCCTTTACCAAGGTCAGATGAAAAACAAGTAATATGCAGGTTAACAGAGTTAACTGTTAGAGCACTCTATACTAGAAAAGCTTTTTAAAAGAAATTTGTACAAATTAAAAAAAGTAAAAATATATAATCTCTTTCTACTAGCTTCTTTGGAAATGCATATGTAGTTATAATGATCTCTGGAAATGTTTATGCTTATCTCAGAAAGACTGTCTTATCTCAAAGATTCTAATGTTGACCAAATTTTTACACAGAATTAATTAGAAAGCCTAGTAATTCTAAAGGATTTTAAGAATATATCTTTTCAAGGCAGAATAGTTGACCAGATGCCATATTAATACAACACTGAATCAAACCAAATGAGCTGACAGCCTTGGCAGGGTGCTACATTATGCACTGATAAAAATACTTTTCCTATTTTCAGTTTATAATCATATTATAAGAAACCAAATTAAATTAACTAGAGCACAGCATATAAGACCACAGCATACTCTTCTTACTATAGTTAGCATTAGTCAAATTTTCAATAAGGCAACTCTGGCTTCACAGAACAAGAATAAAGTAATAAAAGGTCAAGAAAAGATTTTTTTTTAATGTTAATTTATTTTTGAGACAGAGAGAGACAGAGCAAGAGTGGGGGAGGGGCAGAGAGAGAGGGAGACATAGAATCTGAAGCAGGCTCCAGGCTCTGAGCTGTCAGCATAGAGCTCGACATGGGGCTTGACCTCATGAACTGTGAAATCATGACCTGAGTCGAAGTCAGACGCTTAACCGACTGAGCCACCCAGGCGCCCCAAAAGATTTCTCTTTTATCAAGGAATCACTTGTTAAATGCCTCAGCTTCATCCAGACAAGTTCAAGGATTCAGATTCCATAAAATAAACACCTTTCCCACTCATAATTAAGATTCAGAAAAAGAAAAAAAAAATCAAAAGAACAAAAGGAGCAAAGTAAAAAAGAGACTTTAAAATTTTAATCTAAAAGGTATAATTTACTAAGATGCAAATTTTAAAGTTATCTCTGTTTGAGAGATCTTCATGAAAAGAAAAGGTTTAATGGAGAGGGGATATCACAGATTAAATGCGTACTGCAGGTACAATGCTGACTCCTATATTTCATTAGGTATTGAGAGTATGATATTCCCAAATAACTTCTTAAGATTAGAACACAGATAATTTATTTCTTCAAAATTCTATATTCAACCTGTTAACACTTACTTATACCTAATTAAGGACATAAGATTCCCTACACACACACACACACACACACACACACACACACACACACACACACAGAGCTATTATCTTTTCCAACAAATCCAATTTTATTTTTATGTAGCTGCGAGCATCTACTATCTACTCTACACACCACCACACATTAGTATTACTAACACATTACCCTTTGCTTCCAAGTACCTTCCACACTTGTGTACTCTAATATAAAAAAGTCAATCTGATTCAAGCCATCAGCATGCTTATGCAGACATGACTCTAAGTTCATATACCTACCCTGTTTCGGTGAGCATTTATTGACGCATAACGAACTGTCCCTCGAAAGCCTGCCACAGCTCGAGGCTACAACAAAATGAAGTAAAGAATAATAAAATGAGCTTCAAATAACAAAAGACTCACACACTTGAGCACATGAAGTAGATGGGAGAAACGCGCATTACTGTCACAATAAAATACTACTTAAATTTCTAATTTTTTATTTTGAAATTACAGAAAATTAGAGAATATCTCTAAATCATGTTAAAAACTAACATTTTAGTGATCAGTGAGCCCATTTTTTTTCTACCTATATTTTAAAATACAGTAGCATTTATGATAAATAAATTCTGTACATTAGAAAACACTTGGGGCGCCTGGGTGGCTCAGTAGGTTAAGTGTCTGGCTCTTGATTCTGGCACAGGTCAGAATCTCATGGTTCATGAGGTAAGCCCCAAATCAGACTCTGCTGACAGTGCAGAGCCTGCGTGGGATTTTCTCTCTCCCTGTCTATCTGCCCTTTCCCTGCCTGTGCTCTCTCACTCTCTCTTCCCCCCTCCTCAAAATAAATAAACATTTTTTAAAAACAAAAAAGAAAGAACACTAAATGCCTTCACATATCCAGAATCATGCTAAGCTGGTTACATTTAAGTACAGTAAGACCACAAGGAATCTCTAAGTAAAGATGCCAACCTCTTCATGTCTTGGCTATTTCATTCAAACTCAATTCAAAAATGATGGCAACTTATATCCCTCTCTAAATATATAATTCATACATTCATAAATCAAGTTATTGGGTAACTATTACATGCTAGGTACTGGGAATAAAGCCAAACATGAATAATACATGATCTCAGTTCTCAGAGAGCTCAAATTAGAATACTAAGTCCAAACTCTTATTCAGCCTACAAGATTTCCATGATTTGGCATTGGCCCCATTCCAAAATGGATTCAGTTATGGTTTATGCTACAACCAACTGTGTTTCTAGCGTCTTCTGCTACTCACTCCAGCTGGAAAGCCATCTCTTCACATGCCTCCAATGGTTAGCTCTTCTACTTCACATTAGGCTCTCTGCTGAAATGTTACCTCCTCAGAGAAGTACCCCTTAATTATCCTAATCTAAAATACTACCCCTCCCCCCCTTCAATGCCACTCCACCCTTTTTTACTGTTTTTATTTTTTTAACATTAACCTTTCAATACCTAAAATTAATTTTATTTATATTTTTACTTATTTGTTCACTGCCTGTCTTCTTCCACTGCAATATAAACTGTGATAGCAAGGTCTTAGTCTTGCTCATTTCACAGACATAGAAACAGGCTCTGAGAGGTTAACTAAACTTATGTGAGGACACAGAATTAGTAAGTGATAAAACCAGACATCAACCAACGTCTTTTGATTTGAAATCATACATTGTTTCCACTCTACTGCTTCACAAGGATCAAATCAATACCCTAAAGATTCATGGATGGCACCATAACTCAATATGAAAACTTGACAAACCTGAAAACGTTCACAGCCAATAATTTTCATTAGTAGACTTTTCTTTCCCAGTAACTTCAAATTACCCTCAATTAAGATGTATTACTTTCATAGCCAGAAACAGACTATAATAAATGTTGTTTTTATTTACTTATTTATTTATTTATTTATTTTTAATGTTTATTTATTTTTGAGAGAGAGACAGACAGACCATGAGTGGGGTAAGGGCAGAGAGAGAGACACACACACACAATCTGAAGCAGGCTCCAGGCTCCATGCTGTCAGCACAGAGCCCAATGTGGGACTCAAACTCACAAACTGAGATCATGACCTGAGCCAAAGTCAGACACTCAACCGACTGAGCCACCCAGACGCCCCAATAAATGTTATTTTTAAAATCTTGTTACCAGAATCATTCCGGTCATACGCTAAAAGATAATCATTCTACACGTTCTTCCTTCATTTACTCATTTTTGTAATCTGTTCAAATAGTTTTCTGTATATTCCTTCTTTCATGAAATTCTGTCTTCCCTTTTTTAAGAATTTCATTTTTTTTTTAACGTTTATTTATTTCTGAGAGAGAGACAGAGTGTGCATGCAGGGGAGGGGCAGAGAGAGAGGGAGACACAGAATCCGAAGCAGGCTCTGGGCTCTGAGCTGTCAGCTCAAAGCCTGACATGGGGCTCGAACTAATGAATAGTGAGATCACGACCTGAGCCGAAGTCAGATGCTCAATTTGACTGAGCCACCCAGGTGTCCCTGACTTCATTTTTAAGTAAACTCTGTAACCAACATGGAGATTGAACTCACAACCTCAAGATCAAGAGTCACATGCTGACTCTCTTGACCAAGCGCCCCTCTCTTCCCTTTTTAATTACTCCTTTTTGTTTTTTTCTTAAGCTGTAAATATTTTAAAAATAGTCTTTGTATTTATTTTTTTTAAGTTTGTTTTTTTTTTTAACGTTTATTTATTTTTGAGACAGAGAGAGAACAGAGCATGAATAGGGGAGGGTCAGAGTGACAGGGAGACACAGAATCCGAAGCAGGCTCCAGGCTCTGAGCTATCAGCACAGAGACCGACGTGGGGCTCGAACTCACGAGCTGTGAGATCATGACCTGAACTGAAGTTGGACGCTTAACCGACTGAGCCACCCAGGCGCCCCTGTATTTATAACAATTTCGGCAATCAAAAGTTCCTGCAATATATTTAGATCTCCTTTCTTTTCTTAGCTGCCATTCATTGACAATCATAGTCGGTAGATCTCAATATTTTCCTAAGACATTCATGACTGACAGGAATATTTAATATTCTCAATTTGATGGAACTCTGAGGTCAGAGATTCCTTTTCTAAACAAAGAATGTGTAGGATTATATATGAAAGCCTACCATCAATCTTTTTCACTAAATAACATTTCACTGGCTATACTTTTATTCATTACCTGACAAGAGCCTTCACTAACAAAAATATTTTTGTAGCACGTACTTTTGCCCAGTTATTTTAATTCCAGTAACTGTCAGGATAAAAATCCCCAGAGTTATTACCACACTCTGCAGTCCAGTCCACAGTTAATCAGACATCTAGATGTCCCCTAACAGATTCTAGCCAAGACAAACCCAGGGGATCCTTTCCAGTTAAGAGCACCCCTGACCTTGCTTCTGCCATGAAAAAGTGAGAGCTAAAGACAGATCAGCTGTATAGAAAGATCTTGATGTGACTCATCAAAGAATAATGCCAGGTCAAGAAAATTCAGCCACTTTATATAAAGCAGAAAAGACAACTCAACCCACCTGGGGAAAACAGTCATATATACAACTAATTCTAATTTAAAGCAGATTATAATGAACATCATTAGCAAAGTACAAAGAGCTATGAAAAAGCCTAAGAGTGGTAAGGATTAGTTCCATTTGGAGAAAGGGAAGAAAGAAAAGTCCCACTGAAGAAGAAAGTCTTAAGAATAAGGCAACATTTAATGGGGCCTTAAAATAGAGGATCTCTTCAAATTTCCCTAATTAACAGCAATTTGGCAGTATCTATCAAAATTACAAATGCATGCATTCTCTTTGACAAAGCCATTTCACTTCTGGAAGTTTATTTTATAGATATACTTGCATATGTACAAAAATAACGGATGTAACACATTCGTTCACTACATTAATGTTTGTGATAGCAAAAGACTGCAAGCAACCCATATGTACATAAATCGTGGACTGATTAAATAAATTACAGTACATATTTAAAATGGAATATACTTTGCAGCTGCAAAAAAAGAAGGAAGAAGTCCTATATCCTCACATGGGAATATGTCCTAGATATACTGTGGGGAAAAAAGACAAGTGTAAAATATACATCACGTTACCTTTTGACTCAAAAAGAGAAAAACGAGAATATACATTCATATTTATTATATATGCAAAAAGAAATTCTGGAAGAATACATTTAGGAAATAGTAACAATATAGCTACCTATATTGTTGGTTGGAAAGAGGGATAAGGGCAGTATAGAAAATGAGTACATTTGGGAGAGCAGAGGTAAAGTAGGAGATTTGTTTCATGGTTTACCTTTTAGTTTTTTTTGAGTCAGGTTTATTAAGGTATAATTTACACCGTTAAATCCAAACTTTAGGTATACACAGTTCTATGAGTTTTTAAAGATACACAGTCATGTAACTACCACTGAAGTCAAGCCATAGAGTATTTCTATCACCCCTAGAGTTCCCTTAAAGGCTGTAGTCAGTCCCTTCCCCTCCATTCCCAGTCTCTGGCAACCTCTGATTTCTGTCCCTCACAAGCATTTAGAATCATCTTTTTAGGTTAACTGCTGGGTAGTAATGTCTTAACTGTGGTTTTAATGTGCATTTCTCTGATAACTAAAGATGTTCACCATTTGCTACTGTGTCTCTTCTTTGATGAAAGGTCTATACAAATCTTTTGCTCATGTTTATTCATTTACTATTGAGTTGTGAAAATTGTTTATAAGTCCTTTGTCAGATGTGTGTTCTGAAATATTTTTTCCTATTCTGTGACATGTCTTTTCATTTGCTTAATAGTGTCTTTCAAAAAAGAGCTTAACTTTGGGGCGCTTGGGTGGTTCAAATGGTTAAGTGGCTGACTTTGGCTCAGGTCATGATCTCGCAGTTCATGAGTTCGAGCCCTGCATCAGGCTCTGTGCTGACAGCTCAGAGCCTGGAGCCTGCTTCAGATTCTGTGTCTTCCTCTCTCTCTGCCCCTCCCCTGCTTGTGCTTTCTCTCTCAACGATAAATAACAAAACATTAAAAAAAGGGGGGGTTAACTTTGATGAATTTTTACCTTATTTTTGTACCATATAAATACATTATCTCTTAAAAATTATATTTAAAAAATCCTTTTTCTAAAAAAAATATGTAAATCTTCATGAATTTACATGTTATCCTTGCACAGGGGCCATGTTAATCTTCTCTGTATCATTCCAGTTATAGTATATGTGCTGCCAAAGCAGGCATTATTTACATCTTGAAAGAAAAAAGTGAGAGTGGTTAACAACCTAAAAGCATATTTGATTAAAATAAATACCTAGATATTTGGATGAAAGTGAAAATGAAAATGAAAAAGAAAAAGTTGGACGTTGAAAATCTGAAAACCTTACAACAGGAAGAAGGAAAAGCATTTTAAGTAAAAAGAACACTGTGAACAATGCAAAATGGGAGCAAAGTACTGTGTGTGTCAGGCAAAGTGTCTGATATGGCTGGAGCAAATGGTGAGAGAAAATAATGGAATATAGGTTGGAATCAGGCTAAGGATGGCCTTGAATGCCATATTAAGGTTTTTGGTTTATAACATGCAGGCAAATGGAATTCATAAAAAATTTTAAGTAGGGACGGGACATGATCAGGAAAGTTCTTGGGATGTATACTCTGCTGGAGGTAAAAATAACAGACTGGAAGGAGGAGGTGGGGAGACCAACAAGGAAACTCTTTTAATAATCCAAACAAAGAAACCACAAGAGTACTACAAGCACAGAGCAATGTGAATGTGAAGGAGGGAATGAACGTCAGAGACAAAATGAGCTCCGGGGAGAATAAATCTAGAAGGAGAAGGGAAGAACTGGAGAAATGAGCCCAGACCTATTGCTAACCAAAGGGAAGAGATCAGAGAGTGGGTGGAAAGCATGGAGAACTGTGTAATATAGCCCCCAATGGAAGTAAGAAAACAGCTGAAATTGTGGGGTGCTAACAGAGAAATAGACTCTTAAAAATTTTGTTAAGTAGGTCACTATAACCCTAGGCACTAGAAGTTTCAACTGAATAGCAGAAAGGAAGCAGGAAAAGAAAACAAGCCATTGCAAGAGTTGAGATACAAAGGATCAACATGAGACCCAGATGGAGTGAGGAAATTAAGGCATACTTCAAATCAGGAAGAAACAATAATGAACATGACGATTCAAATTATTAAGTAAACAAGTTCAACTCTGAAGCTGTATGGAACAGAATACTGTAAATGTACGCAGCTCAGGACTTCTATGTGCCTCACACATCCCTATTCAATGTAACTAATACATCTCAAAGTTAAATAGTAGAGTTAGATAGTAGAGGGTCTCAAAAGCAACCATATAAACAACTCACTAGTAGTGCAACAGAGACTATACATCATTCCCGTTGTAATGCATTCTGATGGTCCTATACTAAGGATACTATTACTAAGTATGGTAAATAATTTATATTTATGTTTTGAGGGAATTTCCTTGTGGTGATGGAATAGTTTTGTATCCTAGACTGTATACGTGTATCTATGGATACAATAGATTGTATACAATAGATTATAGATATAATAGATTGTGTCCACATATTGTGTATTGTATCCATAGACTGTGGTGTTGGGTGTACAAATCTATACATGTGATAAAGTTTCACTTACACTCTTCCCTCGTGTAAAAAAAAAAAATAGTGAAAGCTGACTCAGGTCAGGTCTGCACTTAAGCTGATAATCGTATACCATTATCTCCTTCCTAGTTTGTACAACGTACTACAATTATGTAAGATATTATCACCAGGAGAAACTAGGTGAAGGCCATATGACAACTGTACTATTTTACAATAGCTCCCTGAATCTGCTCCATACTCCAAAACAAGTACTGTCAGGTCTACAAAAGAGAGAAGATTTAATACAAATTTTAGAATGGAGGTTATGTGTAGAGCTGCAATGGCCAATTAAATAGCAACCTAAAACTAAACAAAATTTAAGGGGCACCTGGGTGGCTCAGTCCATTGAGGTCTGACTCTTGATTTCAGCTCAGGTCACGATCCCAGGGTTATGCGATGATTGGGCCCTGTGTCAAACTCCTTGCTGATCATGGAGCCTACTTAAGATTCTCTCTCTCTCTCTGATTCTCTCTCTCTCTCTCTCTGTCCCTCTCTCTCTCTCCCTCCCTCCCTCTCTCTCAACTCCCTCCCTCTCTCCCCCTCATCCCTCTCCCCCATTCTCTCTCAAATAAAAAACAACACAGAGAGAAAACAAATAAATGAAATTTAAAATTCAGTCCCTCACTTGCTCTGGCCACATTTCAAGTGCTCAAAAGCGCCATGTAGCTAGTGGTTACCATATCAGTATAGATGCAGAACATTTCCATCCTCGCAGTAGCTTCAATTAGACCATACTGCTTGAGGGAAAAAAAGGGGTGGGATGTAAGGTGGTAATAAGATATTTCTTAACATAGATGGAGGCCACAGATGTTTTAATATTCTTCCTTAAAATTTTTATTTATTTTTTTTTTTACATTCTGGAACACATATGGCAAGACAAAATCAAAATATTGATTTTTGCAGATAACATGACAGCATACCTAGAAAATCTAAGTGTTTCAACTTAAGCTTCTTAAAAGGAATGAATAAATTAAACAAAATTGTACTACATGAAACAAATCTACAAAAGCAACTTTTGATTTGATATTAGTGGAACAATATGAGAAAATGATTTCAATCATAATCATGATCCAAAAAGTATGAAATTAATTTTATTTGAGACTTAAAGAAAACTATGAAAATCTTACTGAAATCTTAAAAGGAACCAGCTAGTGATATGTAAATAAAGGGAAAGTTCATTCCTCACACAGCCTGAACTATGTTCACCCACAATAACGTTCTCTCAGCTCTCTCCTCTTGCTCTTTCACAGGGCAAACCAGATCCTCACCCAGGTTAAAACCAACTCTCAGACTAACCTGTAAATCTAAACAAGCAATTAAAGGTGTCTGGAGAAAAACAAACAACTGTCCTGACAACCTCCCCTTAAATTGCCGTGATACTCAAATGAGCTTTCAGCACAGGCCAGCAATCTATTTTGCTGATGCTAGTTTCCCTCTCTCCCTTTCCATGGTAACTATTATTTCACTTGTCCTCTTCTCTCCTCAAACTCCAACACCATTCTGCACTCCCAGCAAAAGGCCTTGCCTCTTTCTGCACTGAGAAAATAAAAGCAATGAGAGAACTTCAACTTCCCACCACCAAACCTAAATGCTTCCCTGTATCTGTCTCCACTTAATTCTGCCTTTTCTCAATTACAATGGATAAAGTGTTCTTGCTCTTAAAGAATGGGCTAACCCCATCATTTGTGTCCAGGTTCCTTTCCTTGATGGCTATGCAAGAATGTGGCTCCTTGAATTATTTTTCCTCTGTCCTACAATATCATTTTTTTTTTCATGTCTCCTAGAGCATTACCATCAGTACACAAGCATGCTATAATAACTGCCATTAAAAAAAAAAAGGAATAAACTAAGGAAGGATTTTACTTCCCTTTCAGCCCCTTTCCTGTTTTACCACTCTTCTTTAAAAAAAAAAAAAAAAAAAAAGAACCAGCTCTTCCCATAGCGGCCTAAGGTGATCTCTGACAACGGTTCACTATTCACTTGATCCAGAAAACTCTACACAATCATGCAAATCAAAAAGTACAAATCTTCATGTCCACTTTAAGAATACACGTGAAACTGCCCAGGCCATGAAGGGTATGCATATCCAAAAAGCCACCAAGTATCTCAAAGATGTCACTTTGCAGAAGCGATGTGTGCCATTCCATCACTATACTGGTGGAGTTGGTAGGTATGTCCAGGCCAAACAGTGGGGATGGACACAGGGTTGGTGACCCAAAAAGAATGTGGAATTTTTACTGCACAGGCTTAAAAATGTGGAGAGTAATAGTGAACTTAAGGGTTTAGATGTAGATCCTCTAGCCATTGAACAAACCCAGGTGAACAAAGCCACCAAGATGTGGTGTAGAACTTACAGGGCTCACGGTCAGATTAACCCATATGTGAGCTCTCTCTGTCACACTGAGATAATCCTTACTGAAAAAGAGCAAATAGTTCCTAAACCAGAAAAGGTTTCACAGGAAAAAAAGCATTTCCCAGAAGAAACTGAGGAAATAAAAACTACGGCCCGGGAGTAAATTCTACGTAAAATAAATGCAAATAAAAGTAAAAACAAAAAAAAATTTAAAAATCTAAAAAAAATAAACTCCTCCAGAAAATTGTCTATACTCCCTTTCTCTATTTCTCCCCAATCCTCTCTTTAACTCACTCCTATTAGGTTTTCATTGTTCTACAAAACTATTCTTATGAAAGTCACAAAAAGGTTTCATCTTGCCAATCCAGGTCAGTTCTCAGTTCCCACCTTACTTGACCTATCTGTAGCATCCGGGATAGGACAGCACCAGGTGGGCGATGACCACCTACATATATGAAGCACTTTCTTCACTTAACTCCCAAGATACCACACTGATTTTCCTCCCCCCCCCCAACCTTTTTTTAATGTTTATTTTTGAGAGAGAGACAGACAGAGCACAAATGGGGGAGGGGCAGAGAGAGAGGGAGACAAAGAATCCAAAGTAGGCTCCAGGGTCTGAGCTATGAACACAGAGCCTGATGTGGGGCTTGAACCCACAATCCGTGAGATCATGACCTGAGCCGAAGTCCGACACTCAACCAACTGAGCCACCCAGGCATCCCTGATTTTCCTCCTACCTCATTGGCTGATTCTCCTTCCCACTATTCTGGGCTAGCTCATAGTTTTCTCTTTTTTTAAGTTTATTTGTTTATTTTGAGAGAGAAAGCAAGGGACAGCATGCACACAAGTAGGGGAGGGAGAGAGAGAGATGAGAAAAAGAATCCCAAGCAGGCTCCACACTGTCAGCACAGAGCTGGGCACAGGTCTCCATCCCACAAACCATTTGAGTTCATAACCTGGGCTAAAATCAATAGACCCTCAACTGACTAAGCCACCTTGGTGCTCCTCACAGTTCTTTTCTACTCATCATCCAATTGCCAAAGTAACCAGTGGCTCAGACTTTTATCTAGCTATATGGGCTCCTGAGCCATCGAATCTCATTCCATTTTCTTCTTTTATATTGATGATTATATAATATTTCTCCTTTAATCTCTTTGTTTTTTTAATATAATTTATTGTCAAATTGGCTTACATACAACACCCAGTACTCCTTCCAACAAAGGCCCTCCTCAGTGCCCATCACCCACTTTCTCCTCTCCCCCAGCCACCATCAACCCTCAGTTTGTTCTCAGTTTTTAAGAGTCTCTCATGGTTTGCCTCCTTCCCTCTATTTTTTCTCCTTCCCTTCATCCGTGGTCTTGTGTTAAGTTTCTCAAGATCCACGTATGAGTGAAATCGTAAGATATCTTTCCCTGACTTATTTCATTTAGCACAATACCCTCCAGTTGCATCCACATTGCTGCAAATCGCATGATTTTATTCTCTTACATTGTCAAGTAGTATTCCATTGTACATATAAACCACATCTTCTTTATCCATTCATCAGTTGATGAACATTTAGGTTCTTTGCATAATTTGGCTATTGTTGAAAGCGCTGCTATAAACATTGGGGTACATGTGCCCCTATGCATCAGCACTCCTGTACCCCTTAGGTAAATTCCTAGCAGTGCTATTGCTGGGTCATGGAGTTCTACTTTGAATTTTTTGAGGAACCTCCACACTGTTTTCCAGAGCAGCTGCACCAGTTTGCATTCCCACCAACAGTGCAAGAGGGTTCCCATTTCTCCACATCCTTGCCAGCATCTACAGTTTCCTGATTTGTTCATTTTAGCCATTCTGACCAGTGTGAGGTGGTATCTCAGTGTGCCTTTGATTTGCATTTCCCTGATGAGTGAAGTTGAGCATCCTTTCATGTGTCTGTTGGCCATCTGGATGTCTTCTTTAGAGAGGTGTCTATTCATGTCTTCTGCCCATTTCTTCACTGGATTATTTGTTTTTTGGGTGTGGAGTTTGGTGAGTTCTTTAGAGATTTTGGATACTAACCCTTTATCCAATTTTCATTTGCAAATATCTTTCCCCAATCCATCAGTTGCCTTTTAGTTTTGTTGACTGTTTCCTTTGCAGTACAGGAGCTTTTTATCTTGATGAGGTCCCAATAGTTCATTTTTGCTTTTAATTCCCTTGCCTTTGGAGATGTGTCAAGTAAGAAATTGCTGCAGCTGAGGTCAAAGAAGTTGTTGCCTGCTTTCTCTTCTAGGGTTTTGATGGTTTTCTGTCTCAGATCTAGGTTTTTCATCTATTTTGAGTTTATTTTTGTATACAGTGTAAGAAAGTGGTCTAGTTTCATTCTTCTATATGTTGCTGTCCAGTTCTCCTAGCACCATTTGTAAAGAGACTGTCTTTTCTCCAATGGATACTCTTTCCTGATTTGCCAAAGATTAGTTGGCCATATACTTGTGGGTCAAATTCTGCGTTCTCTATTCTATTCCACTGGTCTATGTGTCTGTTTTTGTGCCAATACCATATTGTCTTGATGATTACAACTTTGTATTAGAGGCTAAGGTCTGGCATTGTGATGCCTCCCGCTTTGGTTTTCTTCTTCAGTATTACTTTGGCTATTCAGGGTCTTTTGTGGTTCCAAACAAATTTTAGGATTCTTTGTTCTAGCTTTGAGCATAATGTGGGTGCAATTTTGATTGGGATTACACTGAATGTATAGATTGCTTTGGGTAGTATTGCCGTTTTAACAATATTTATTCTTCCAATCCATGAGCATATGGGATATTTTTTTTTAATTTAATTTTTTATTTTTAAAATTTTACATACAAATTAGCATATAGTGCAACAATGATTTCAGGAGTAGATTCCTTAGTGCCCCTTGCTCATTTACTCCATCCTCCCTCCCACAACCCCTCCCATAACCCTCAGTTTGTTCTCCATATTTATGAATCTCTTCTGTTTTGTTCCCCTCCCTGTTTTTATACTATTTTTGTTTCCCTTCTCTTATGTTCATCTGTTTTGTCTCTTAAAGTCCTCATATGAGTAAAACATATGATTTTTGTCTTTCTCTGACTGACTGATTTCACTTAGCGTAATACCCTCCAGTTCCATCCACATAGTTGCAACTGGCAAGATTTCATTCTTTTTGATTGCTGAGTAATACTCCATTGTATGTATATACCACTTCTTCTTTATCCATTCATCCATCGATGGATATCTGGGCTCTTTCCATAATTTGGCTATTGTTAGTAGTGCTGCTATAAACATGGCGGTGCATGTGTCCCTTTGAAACAGCACACTGTATCTCTTGGATAAATGCCTAGTAGTGCAATTGCTGGGTTGTAGGGTAGTTCTATTTTTAGTTTTTTGAGGAACCTCCATACTGTTTTCCAGAGTGGCTGCACCAGCTTGCATTCCCAAGCATATGGAATGCTTTTCCATTTCTTTGTGTCTTCTTCAACTTCCTTCATAAGCTTTCTATAGTTTTCAGCAGTTTCAAAGATGTTTTACGTCTTTGGTTAGGTTTATTCCTAGGTATTTTATGGTTCTTGGTGCAATTGTAAATGGGATGGATTTCTTGATTTCTCTTTCTGTTGCTTCATTATTGGTGTATAAAAACACAACTGATTTCTGTACACTGATTTTGTACCCTGCGAATTTGCTGAATTAATGTATCAGTTCTAGAAGTTTTTTGGTGGAGTCTTTCAGGTTTTCCATGTAGAGTATCATGTCATCTGCAAAACGTGAAAGTTTGACTTCTTCTTTGCCAATTTTGATGCCTTTTATTTCATTTTGTTGTCTGACTGCTATGCTAGGACTTCCAACACTATGTTAAACAACAGCGGTGTGGGGCGCCTGGGTGGCTCAGTCGGTTGAGTGGCCGACTTCGGCTCAGGTCATGATCTCACAGTCTGTGAGTTCGGGCCCCGCGTCGGGCTCTGGGCTGATGGTTCAGAGCCTGGAGCCTGCTTCCGATTCTGTGTCTCCCTCTCTCTCTGCCCCTCCCCCATTCATGCTCTGTCTCTCTCTGTCTCAAAAATAAACATTTAAAAAAAAAATTTTAAAAAACAACAAAAAAAAAACCAACAGCGGTGAGAGTGGACATCCCTGTTGAGTTCCTGATCAGGGGAAAAGCTCTCAGTTTTTCTCCATTGAGGATGATATTAGCTGTGGGCTTTTCATATATGGCTTTTATGATGTTTAAGTATGTTCCTTCTATCCCGAATTTCATGAGGGTTTTTATTAAGAAAGTATGCTGTATTTTGTCAAATGCTTTTTCTGCATCTATTGACAGGATCACGTGGTTCTTACCCTTTCTTAAGGTGATGTATCACATTGATTGATTTGTGAATACTGATCCAGCCCTGCAGCCCAGGAATGAATCCCACTTGATCATGGTGAATAACTCTTTTTATATGTTGTTGAATTCGATTTGCTGATACCTTGTTGAGAATTTTTGCATCCATGTTCATCAGGGATATTGGCCTGTAGTTCTCCTTTTTTGTGGGGTCTCTGTCTGGCTTGGGAATCAAAGTAATGCTGGCTTCATAGAATGAGTCCAGAAGTTTTCCTTCCATTTCTATTTTTTGGAACAGCTTGAGAAGGATAGGTATTAACTCTGCTTTAAATGTCTGGTAGAATTCTTGAGGGAAGCCATCTGGTCCAGGGCTCTTATTTGTTGGGAGATTTACGATAACTGATTCAATTTCTTTACTAGTTATAGGTCTGTTCAAATTTTCTATTTCTTCCAGTTTAGTTTTGGTAGTGTGTGGGTGTTTAGGAATTTGTCCATTTCTTCCAGTCGTCCAGTTTGTTGGCATATAATTTTTCATAGTATTCTCTGATAAATTGCTTGTATGTCTGAGAGATTGGTTGTAATAACGCCATTTTCATTCGTGATTTTATCTACTTATGTCCTCTCTCTTTTCTTTTCGAGAAGCCTGGCTAGAGGTTTATCAATTTTGTTTATTTTTTCAAAAAACCAACTCTTAGTTTCATTGATCTGTTGTTTGTTTGTTTTATTCTATATTGTTTATTTCTGCCCTGATCTTTATTATTTCTCTTCTTCTGCTGGGTTTGGGGTGTCTTTGCTGTTCTGCTTCTAGTTCCTTTAGGTGTGCTATTAGATTTTTGTATTTTGGATTTTTCTTGTTTCTTGAGATAGGCCTGGATTGCAATGTATTTTCCTCTTAGGACTGCCTTTGCTGCATCCCAAAGGCTTTGGATTGTTGTGTTTTCATTTTAATTTGTTTCCATATATTTTTTAAATTTCTTCTTTAACTGCCTGGTTGACCCATTTGTTCTTTAGTAGGATGTTCTTTAACCTCCATGCATTTGGAGGCTTTCCAAACTTTTTCTTATGGTTGATTTTAAGTTTCATAGCACTGTGATCTCAACGTGTGCATGGTATGGTCTCAATTCTTTTATATTTATTGAGGACTGTTTTGTGACCCAGTATGTGATCTATCTTGGAGAATGTTCCATGTGCACTCGAGAAGAATGTATATTCTGCTTTATGATGAGAAGTTCTAAATATATCTATCAAGACCATCTAGTCCAGTATATCATTCAGGGCCATTGTTTCTTTATTGATTTTCTGTCTAGATGATCTGTCCATTGCTGTAGGTGGAGTATTAAAGTCCCCTGCAATTACCACATTCTTACCAATAAGATTGCTTACGTTTGTGATTGTTTTATATATTTGGGTGCTTCTGAATTTGGTGCATAGACATTTATAATTGTTAGCTCTTCCTGATGGATAGGCCCTGTGATTACTATATAATGCCCTTCTTCATCTCTTGTTACAACCTTTAACTTAAAGTCTAGTTTGTCTGAAATAAGTATGGCTACGCCAGCTTTGTTTTGACTTCCAGTAGCATGATAGATGGTTATCCATCCCCTCACTTTCAATCTGAAGGTGTCCTCAGGTCTAAAATGGGTCTTGTGGAGATAGCAAATAGATGGGTCTTTTTTTTTAAATCCATTCTGATACCCTGTGTCTTTTGATTGGAGCATTTAGTCCATTTACACTCAGTATTATTATTGAAAGACATGGGTTTAAAGTCATTGTGTTATCTATAGGTTTCATACTTGTAGTGATGTCTCTTGTCCTTTGTGATCCATGCAACATTTCACTCACAGAGTCCCCCGTAGGATCTCTTGTAGGGCTGGTTTATTGCTGATGAATTCCTTCAGTTTTGTTTGTATAGGAAAACCTTTATCTCTCCTTCTATTCTGAATGACAGGCTTGCTGGATAAAGGATTCTTGGCTGCATATTTTTCCTGTTCATCACATTGAAAATTTCTTGCCACTCCTTTTGGGCCTGCCAAGTTTCAGTAGATAGGTCTGCTACTACCCTTATGTGTCTAGCCTTGTATGTTAAGGCTGGTTTATCCCTAGCTGCATTCAGAATTCTCTCTTTATCTTTGTATTTTGCCAGTTTCACTATGACATGCTGTGCATAAGATCGATTCAAGTTACATCTGAAGGGAGTTCTTTGTGCCTCCTGGATTTCAGTGTTTGTTTCCTTCCCCAGACTGGGGAAGTTCTCAACTATGATTTATTCAAGTATACCTTTGGCCCCTTTCTCTCTTGTTCTTCTTCTGGAACTCCTATGATACGGATATTGTTCCGTTTCATTGAATCACTTAGTTCTCTAATTCTCCCCTTGTGATCTAGAATTTTTTATCTCTTTTTCTCAGCTTCCTCTTTTTCCGTAATTTTATCTTCTAATTCACCTATTCTCCCCTCTGCTTCTTCTCTCCTCATTGTGACCGCCTCTATTTCAATTTGCACCTCATTTATAGCATTTTTAAATTTATCATTACTATTTTTTAGTTCCTTGATCTCTGCAGCAATAGATTCTCTGCTGTCTTATATGCTTTTTCAAGCCCAGAGATTAATCTTATGACTATTATTCTCAATTCTTGTTCAGTTATATTGTTTATATCTGTTTTGATCAATTCTTTAGCTGTCATTTCTTCCTGGAATTTCTTTTGAGGAGAATTCTTCCGTTTCACCATTTTGGCTAGTTTTCTGTCCCTTATGTATTTTAAAAGCTGTTATGTGCCCTGCTCCTGCAAGCACTACTATATTAAAGAGGGGTCATACATTGTCCAGGGCGTGGCCCTTCAGGAGATGTTTTTGGGAGAGTATTACTTGCTGTCTGTTGTTGTGACTTGGGTTACTTTGTCTCCCTACTTGTGGTGATGCTTTGGACCTTCCACCAGGTGTGCTTTGATTTGTTGAAGTAGCCCTGGAAAGGAAAACAAACAGACAAACAGAAAACAAAAACACACAAACACACAAACAAAAAAAGACAAACAAAAAAACAGAAACACCAGCTACAAGTAAACCACAGGGTGGAGGCAGTGCTGATGAAAGAGGCCTTATTCCGTACAAAGAAATGATGGGAGGCGGGGGAAGGGAAGAAAGAATAAAAATTCACCAGAGAAACTATATGGCTTAATCCAGAGAGAGAGAAAGGAAAATAAAGAAGGAGGTGGGGAAAAAGAAAAAGAAAAGAAAGTTACCCAGACAGATAAACTATATGGCTTAATCCAGAGAGAGAGAAAGGAAAATTAAGAAGAAGGCAGGGAAAAATGAAAGAAGGTAAATTTGTTCAGAGAGAAACAATACAGCTTAATTCAAGACAGAGAAGGGAGAATAAAGAAGGAGGTGTGGAACAGGTATCAAGAGAATGGGTTAAATATGTCTGCTGAAACAAACCAACAACCAGAGTAACCAGACTAGAGGGAAGAGATAAGAAAGAGAAAAGGAAGGAACAATGTATCTACATACGTTAAACCAGGCAATGCAGCAGGGCAGGTCTGGAGGAGGGGCCGTCTGGTTCCTCAGCGTCTACCCTGCCCCAGTAGATATGCAGTTACCCGGCACGGAGGGGCGTGGTTTGGTGTAGGCTGGTCTTGCCTCCACTGTGGGTCCTGCTGTCTGATCCCTGAGGCCTCACCTTGGTGGTTTAAGGAGAAAAATGGGGACCCCCCCCCCCCAGTCTCTCCTCCACAGACCCGGTGTCCTAAACCACTCTGTTTCGGCCATCCTCACTGTGCCACGGGTGTAAATGAAGCAGTTTGTCTCGCTTCCCCAACTCCTATGCCTGGCACTTGGCTGGGATTCAAATTCTTGCTCCCCGGGTTCCGGTACAGGGGAAGCGCCTCTCTGCGCCACCCGATATGTGGTCCCTGGCTGGCGGGAACAAGCAGGCTTTGTCCTGTCCCACAGCACTCCAGGGAGGGGATTGCTTTCTCCTACTGTGGACTGCATCCCTGACCTAGCCACTGAGCCCGGGGCTGGCTCCCCCTTTCCTCAGGTACGCCATTCCGGCCAGCCAGCCCCCGTCTGGAGCAAGCCCCACAGTTAGAGATTTGATCTTTCTCCGTCCTGGTCTGAGATTTTTCTCTTGTCCAGATACAGTCCTATACTTCCCTAGCCACTCTTTCTCTTCCTTTTGTCTCTCTGCAGAAGCAGATCCCTGCCCTCCATTCATTTTATCTCTCCCAGTTCGCAATCACGCATCTATGGCCAGTCAGGTTGTTCCAGGGGATTCCTGGGAATACAACTGTTTCTTTTCCTCCCAGACTCTTGGGATTCAAAGTCCTTTGGCTTCAACACTTCTTTGTCTGGGAGAAGAGGGAAATTCGGATCCTCCTACTACTTCGTGATGCTGGCCCCTCCCTCCTCATTCCACTTTTTAAAACTGCCATTTATTTTTAAATATTGGGAGCAAATGATTTTTTTTTTTTTTTTTTTTTTTTTTTTTTTTTTTTTAGTCCATTGTCTTCTGGGTGTTGGCCTTATTGAAATAAATTCCTTTCTTGTTTCACCACCACTCTCTGCCTTTGGATTTTTCTCAACAGCCAGTAACTGAATCTTACCTGTTTGGGACCCCTAGAGCCAGGTGCTCTTTTAACTCTGAGCCCCAGCTACAACCCCACTCCTAATCAAATGATTCTTAAATTTATATTATCTCCAATCCTGATTTCTCCTTTAAGGTATATATTACTATATCATATCACCTTCTTGTTATTTCCATCTGAAATCCAAGAGGCATCTCAAACTTAACTTCTAGAAAACAGAATACCAAATCCACTCTTCATCCTTCTTCCCCATTATGTTATTGGTATGATCATTCATTCAGGACTAAATTTAGTAATCAACCTTGACCCTTCTTTTTCCTTGACATCCCAACATCAACAAATCCAAAACGAAGTTTTGTTAAGTCCATTTTTAAAATATATCCTAAGGGCACCTGGATGGCTCAGTCAGTTGAGAATATCCAACTCTCGATTTGTGTGTCTGTCTCTTGATTTTGGGTCAGGTCATGATCTCATGGACATGGGACATGAGACAGAGCCTCTTTGGGCTCTGTGCTGGGCATGGAGCCTGCTTAAGATTCTCTTTCTCTCTCCCTCTCTCTCTGCCTCTCCCCTGCTTGCACTTTCTCTCAAAAAAAAAAAACAAAACAAAACAAAACAAAACAAAACCTATATCCTAAATATGACCATTTCTCACCACTTTCATTATAGCACCCTAATGCCCTAGGTCCCAGTCACCATCAATGATCAGTGGACCATGGCATTAGCCTTCTAACTTATAACTTTCTGATCTCTTCTTCACAGCCAGAGTGACTTTATAAAAAAACAAAAAACACATGTTCTAAAAATTGAAAAATGATTATTTAGAACAGAAATGGGAGGGGTGCCTGGGTGGCTCAGTTGGTTAAGTATCTGATTCTTGATTTCAACTCAGGTCTCAATCTTGGGGTCGTGAGTTTGAGCCCCGCATAGGGCTCCACATGGGTGTGGAACCTACTTAAAAAACAAAAAATTAGGGGTGCCTAGGTGGCTCAGTTGGTTAAGCATCCAATGTCAGCTTGGGTCATCATCTCACAGTTCGTGGGTTCGAGCCCTGCATCTGGCTCTGTGCTGACAGCTCAGAGCCTGGAGCCTGTTTTAGATTCTGTGTCTCCCTCTATCTCTGCCCCTCCCCATTCGCACTCTGTATCTCTCTATCTCTCAAAAATAAGTAAACATTAAAAAAAAATTTTACTTTAAAAAAATAGAATAGGGATGGGATTCTAAAATTATATTCAAGATCAATAAACTGTATAGAACCTAAGTTCTTTCCTGCATGCATACTAATTAACACAGGAATACTGATAAAACTGAAGACAGTCTCCTTACAATTTCTAGGCATTGAAATTCTCCTATGGCTATGTTTTAAATATAATCTACCACTAAATATAATTCCACTATGTAGTTACCTTATTGACAGATCATGTACCAGAGTATGCAATAACCCTGCTCAAAATTTTCCCAAGGCTTCCTATCGTGTTTGGAATAAAATCCATCTCTTTGCAAAATCATACACAATCCAGGGCCAACCAACCTCTTAAACCTCGTCCCTCTCCACTTAACCCCTCAACATGCTACACTATGTTGTGCTATAGCTCCAGTGGCCTCCCTGCTTTTCCTTGAACACACCAAACTTACTCTGCCTCAGGGCTTTTGAACTTGCTGTTCCCTTTGCCTGTAACTCCCTTTCCAGATTATTCACATGGCAATTCACATTGTTCTCATACTTCATTCAATTCTAAACTCAATACCTCCTCAGAAAAGTCTTTTTTTAAAAAATATTTTTATATATATGTATTTTTAATGTTTATTTTTGAGAGAGAGAGAAAGAACATGCACACGTGCAAGTGTGAACAGGGGAGGGGCAGACAGAGTGGAGGACAGAGGATCCAAAGCAGGATCCAAAGCAGGCTCCACGCTGACAGCAAAGAGCCCAAAGAGGAGCTCGAACTCAATGAACTATGAGATAATGACCTGAACGGAAGTCTGACACTTAACCGACTATGCCACCCAGGTGCCCCAAGAAGTCTTTTTTAACTAATACGTCCAAAATAGTCTCCTATCCTCACTGCCCATCACTCTCTATGTCAATATACTGCTTTGTGTTTATTTACAGCATATACTACTACCTAAAATTATGTATATGTTTATCTGTCTTCTCCACTAAAATATAACCTCTATAAGAGCCAAATTTTGGTCTGCTTGTTCACCACTACAGTCCCAGCACCTAGATCCATGCCTCACACGCATTATGTGCTCATTAAATATCTGTTATGTGTGTGAATAAACAATAACCTGGTAATAGTTTAAAAACTAAAAAAAAAAAAAAAAAAAAAAAAAAAAAGACATCTGGAAAAGAAATGGGATTACAGAAATATATTGAAATCTAGTAAGCTACAAAGAACCTAAATTCTTTACCTGCTTTGCTATCTATTAATGCAAGACCTTCATTAAACTCAAAAAGATTCTTCATAATTTCTAGGCAGGTAAATTCTCATGTGCCTATATTTTAAATATAATTTACATTTATGTATACAATTCTAGTAGCATATACTCAGTGTAGCAAATGTATTCAAAATTAGCATTTCAACTTGTATACAACTAATTTGCTAGAAATGAAAATCACAATCAGTACCATGTTAAAACAAAACTAAAGGTAAAGAGGAGATATTAGAAGAACTGAACTGTAAGGATGACATTATAAGGAGTTCCACTTATGATAGGAAAAGATAGGATTAGTAGGCAAGAGGGAAAGATTAGGACCTGAAGTCCCTGGGTGGGGAAAAATGCATATTTGGAACAATTCTAGGAGTGTCTGATCACAGCAAACCCCCTCACCAGTAAGGTTCCACTTAAGAGTGTAACAGACACCATCTACTCCCCCCCCAGGTTTCCCTTAGGAATTTGACAAAAGACCTAACTATGACCAATAGCCACCCCTCATACAATAGAATAGAGACAATCAGAAATGGACCACCCAGCACCTAGAACTATCAAGCCAATAAGGGTGGGGGAACAGGGGGAAGGGGAAAGCTAACCAAAACCTTATAAAACAAGGACCCTTGCCAATAGTCGGCTGGCATTCACTTTCAAATGGTCCCTTTCTGTAAAGAGAGCTTTCATACTACTCTTACTTTCTAATCTTATACTCTAATAACCTTTTGCCTGCTGGTCACTTTGTGTCCTCCTCTTCATTCTTCAAAGTGGTGAGACAACAAATCCAGGTATTGAGGTAAATAAAAAATCCTGCAACACACTGACCTGATTCCCAGTAAAACTGGTGAAAATTATTTTAAAAACAGCTAAATCTTCTGAAAATGGTCCTTAGAGCAAATAATGAATGAAGAAACATCTATTCAAGAAAACTGAAAATTAAGTAAAAAAGGCTAGAGTCTACGGTACTTGCACCAAAACCACTCCTTCCCTCCCCTCTTCCAGAGCAGAGAGGGTGGTTCCACTCTAGACTGTTGCAACCAAGGACACCAGACTCCATCCTTTCTCAGTTCCCAGCCAGAGGGCTTTCTTCCCATAGGAGCAGGACTTCAGCATTTCTCAGCTTCTTCCAGCTGTTTGTTGCTGAGGAAGCTAATCCAGGTTAAGTGTGGACAGAGAAGTACAGTTCCTTTCTTGCACCCAGCTTCCACTCATGGAATGGAGGCTCTACCTTGGGTAGGAATGTGTTGCGAATACTGGGGGCCCAACAGCCCTCTCCTGGCTCAGGAAGCAGTGCTTCCATGGCAGGAGAGACAGAGATCTCAGCCTACTGCCCCCATCTCAACCCTAGGGCTCAGCTCCTAAAAAATAACGATGTTACTCAGAAGCTCAGCATAGTCCTCACCCCCAACTCTAGAGCCCTGGCTCAGAGATTTTGCCTGGGGGTGAGAGGCTAAGAGAAAAATTACGAGGTGTACTCACAACTGCAAAGAAATGATCTTTCCTTCCCCTGCCCCCCCCCCTTCTGAAACCAGCCAGGGTGCACCCGGTCGCAGTCTGACATAAAGGCGGGAACCAATCAAGTTCTGCTGAATGGTTTGAAATAAAGGCAGGAACCAATCAAGTTCTGCTGAGCGTTCAAATTTAAATGTCAACCTATAACAGCTCTGTAACCTCAAAAAAATCCCTAACTTGTTTGTGCCTGTCTATAAAAGAAGCTGTAAGATCCTTGCTCGGGGCCTTTTGCGTCACCGGCAAAGAGTGCGCGGAGCACCGGGTTCGAACCTGCAATAAACGACCCTTGCCGCTTGGCTTTGACTCTGGACTCTGGTGGTTTGTTTTCGGGCGGTCTCTCGAATCGGGGCATATCATTTGGGGGCTCGTCTGGGATGCCCCCAAAACCCACCAGACCCCAAGTCAATGGGTCGTCCCTGAGACCGATCGGTAAGTGAGCCGGCTCTGTCCGTTTCTGTTTTTCTGTTCGTTTCTGGCTCTCCCGCGCGGGATCTGTATCAGTGACTGACACGGCCCTGGCGGACGCGCTATAGGGCAGTCGGTCAGGTCCAGTAGGAGACGTCCACTGGCACCCGTCTGGGGCACCTTTTAGGGCCCATCGGAATTTTTCTGGTCGGGTGGCAGACACCTGAAACGCGCTAGCGATCTAAGTGTTGTGTTAAGTGTTGTGTTCTCTATTCTATAACCTTTAAGTGTTAAACTCCTTCTCTTTCACAGGTGACCTGGCCTGGCCCAGCCAGAAATCCTCATAACTTTACTGTTTCTCCTTTTAATCCTTTCCTCCACCTCCAGGATATAGATGGGCCAATCTCAAAGCACTCCTCTTTCTCTCTTCATTGCTAACTTCAGGGATGTTAGAACCAGAGGACAAAATTTGAGTTTAGACATCCGGCGGGGAAAATTAATAACCCTCTGCCGCTCCGAATGGCCAACCTTCGGCGTTGGATGGCCGGCCGAAGGAACTTTCTGCCTCCCTATGATTGTTAAGGTGAAATCAAAGATTTTTCTACCAGGTCGCGAGGGGCACCCGGATCAGATTCCATACATTCTTGTATGGCGGAATTTAGTGGAAAATCCACCCCCTTGGTTAGCCCCCTTCCTATCCTCAAGAACGTGTAAGGTCCTTGCCATGCGGCCTGCAGGTCCCCCCCAAAATCAAGGACGCCAGCTGTGCCCTTGTATCCCATATTGCCCGATAGACAGGACCTACTATCCCTAGACCCTCCAACCTATCATCCCCCTCCCCTTGCACCCCAGGCCCTGCCCGCGGCAGCTGCCCCACCAGTCGCCCCGCTAGTTGCCCCCCTAGGGGAACCGGGAGGACGGGAAGCGGCAGCTGCGCCGGAACCAGGAGGACGGGAGGCAGCAGTCGCGCCGAGCCCCATTGAAAATGTAACCAACCACGAGGGGCCAGCCAGTCGAACCCACGGGCGCACCCAGTGTGAGCCAAACTCTCGCCTCCCCGACTCCACTGTGGCCCTACCCCTGCGGGAAATAGGACCCCCCGATGAAACAGGCAACCCCCAACTCCAGTACTGGCCCTTTTCCACCAGTGACCTTTACAACTGGAAAACGCAGAACGCTCGATTCTCTGATAACCCTAAAGATCTAATAGCTCTTTTAGACAGTGTCATGTTCACCCACCAGCCCACCTGGGACAACTGTCAGCAGCTCCTCCGCATCCTGTTCACTACAGAGGAGCGAGAGAGGATCCAATTAGAAGCAAGAAAGCTGGTTCCCGGAGAAGACGGTCGGCCGACATCTAACCCTGACCTCATTAATGCGGCTTTCCCCCTAACCAGGACTCCACAGGATGAATGGGACTACAACACGGCAGAAGGTAGGGGAAGGCTACTCCTTTATCGCCAGACTCTAATGGCCGGTCTCCGGGCTGCAGCTCGCAAGCCCACCAATTTGGCTAAGGTAAATTCGGTTGTACAGGGAAAGGCAGAGAGTCCAGCTGCTTACTTAGAGAGATTAATGGAAGCCTTTAGGCAGTTTACCCCCATGGATCCAGAAGTCCCTGAGAACCAGGCTGCAGTCGTTATGTCCTTTGTAAATCAAGCAGCTCCTGACATTAAAAGGAAACTCCAAAGGCTAGAGGATTTAGAAGGTAAACAGATCCGGGATCTACTCCGTGTAGCACAATGGGTCTATAACAACAGGGACGCCCCAGAAGAGAGACAGATCAAAGCCACAGAGAAAATGACTAAAGTCCTGGCCGCTATAGTCCAGAAAGAACAGCCACCCCCAGAAGGCATTCAAACAATGCTGCCCTCCCAGGCAGCACTTAGATAAAGATCAATGCATCTATTGTAAAGAGAAAGGCCATTGGATACGAGAATGCCCCAAGAAGAAACAACCCCGCCCCAGCCAAGGGCAGTGGCAGCCTAAAATAGCCCCCATACTGTTTACCCAAGATACAGAATAGGGAGGACAGGGTTCGGATCCCCTCCCCGAACTAGGGTAACGTTGCAAGTGGAGGGGACCCCGGTCCAGTTCCTAGTTGATACCGGGGCACAGCACTCAGTTCTGGTCAAGCCCCATGGAAAAGTATCTGAAAAATCATCCTGGGTACAAGGGGCCACCGGAATAAAGAAGTACCCCTGGACAACTCAGAGGACTGTGGACTTAGGAACTGGGAAGGTAACCCACTCCTTCCTGGTCATTCCTGACAGCCCCTGCCCCCTGTTGGGGAGGGATCTGCTTACCAAAATGGGGGCCCAAATTCATTTCCAACCGGGGGAACACCAGCGGGGAGCGGGGGCGGGGCCGCGGCCCGCGCAGCGGCGGGCAACGCGGCGGCGTCCCATGGGCCGCCGCCAGGGCACACATCCCCGGGGCACAGCCCCGCGCGCGACTTGGCCTTGGCGTGAGCTGCCCCGACAGGGCAAAGGGGGCCGGGAGGACTTGCAGGACCAACCATTATCGGATGCGGACGCCATCTGGTTTACCGACGGAAGCAGCTTCCTTCACCAAGGACAAAGGTATGCGGGGGCGGCCGTGACTTCAGAGACCAAGGTGGTGTGGGCAGAAGCTTTACCTCCCGGAACCTCGGCCCAGAAGGCTGAGCTAATAGCCTTAACCCAGGCCCTAAAGTTAGGAAGAGACTGGAAGCTAACCGTGTACACTGATAGCCGATATGCCTTTGCCACCGCTCATGTACATGGGGCGATATACAGAGAACGGGGGCTCCTCACAGCTGAAGGGAAAGACATCAGAAATAAAGAAGAGATTCTAGCCCTGCTAGCAGCCTTATGGGAACCCAAAAAGCTAGCAATTGTACATTGCCCAGGACACCAGAAGACAACCGACCCAATTTCCCGGGGCAACAATTTGGCCGATCAGACTGCAAAAAAACATAGCTCGGCCCCCAGTGCAATTGCTGACCCAACAGCTGCCAGACCCCGGACCCCGGGAATTGCCCCCCAGCCCTGAGTATTCAGAAAGTGACATTCAATGGATGAGCAAACTTCCTATGACCCGAATCAAAGATGGCTGGTGGAGAGACTCTAAAAGCAGCATTATACTCCCAGATAAACTAGGATGGCAAGTTCTAGAGCAGATCCATTGCAGCACCCACTTAGGTTCCCGGCGAATGTTGGACTTACTGAGACAGACTGGACTAAAAATCAGAAATGTCTCTGATAAGGTCGATCAAGTAGTCACTAAATGTACAGTGTGCCAACTCAACAATGCGAGTAGCAATCCTCAGACAACAGGGGTAAGATAAAGAGGGAGCAGACCGGGGACCTATTGGGAAGTAGATTTCACTGAGGTAAAGCCAGGAAAATATATAAGTATTTGCTAGTTTTTGTAGATACCTTTTCAGGATGGACTGAAGCCTTTCCAACCAAGAATGAAACGGCGCAGATTGTAGCCAAAAAGATCCTAGAAGAAATCCTGCCCAGGTATGGTTTTCCAGTAATGATAGGGTCAGACAATGGGCCTGCATTCGTCTCTAAGGTAAGTCAGGGACTGGCTTCCATACTTGGGGCTGACTGGAAATTACATTGTGCATACCGACCCCAAAGCTCAGGACAGGTAGAGAGAATGAACAGAACATTAAAGGAGACCCTAACCAAATTGACCATGGTGACTGGCGCTAATTGGGTGGTCCTTCTCCCCTACACTCTGTTCAAGGGTGCGTAATTCCCCATACAAACTGGGACTCACACCCTATGAAATAATACATGGTAGACCACCCCCCATCATCCCTAACCTAAAAGATAACCTTATCAAAGCAGAGAACGATAATAGTCTTGAATTCTTGTTCTCCCTACAAGCCTTGCAGAGGGTCCATGAAGATGTATGGCCCAAATTAAAAGAACTCTATGAGACTGGACCCCCACCTATTCCACATCAATTCCGGCCAGGGGATTGGGTCCTCGTCAAACGTCATCGACAGGGAACTCTGGAGCCCAGGTGGAAAGGACCTTTCCAGGTCATCCTGACAACGCCTACTGCCATCAAAGCAGACGGAATCGCCACCTGGATCCATTTCGCCCACGCCAAACCAGTGGACCCGTTCTCAGACCTCATCGGACCTTCAAAGACAACCTGGACTGTTGATCGGACTAAGGACAATCCTTTGAAATTGACTCTACGCCGCCCACGGACTGAGCTGTAACTATGGTACTTACCCTTCTCTTGATTGTTCTGCAAATTCTGTCTGTAAATTCAAACTCCCCTGACCCCTATAATTTGACATGGGAAATTACTAATTTAGAGACTCATGAAGTCTACAACAAAACCCTAGGAACTGCCCCATTAAATACCTGGTGGCCAGATTTATATTTTAATTTAGAAAAAATTAGTCCATTAAAAGAAATGGAAGGAGGTAAATGGAGGCAACTGCAAAGGAGGGTATCAATAAGTAGAAATGGATTTTATGCATGTCCGGGATTTAGGACGGGGGCAATGAGGCACACACGTGGGGGGTTTGAAAACCTCTATTGCACAGCCTGGAGTTGTGTCACCTCCAATGATGGGGAATGGAAGTGGGAAGTAAAACCCCAATTTATTGAAATGTCCTATGTCCAACCATGTAGCCGCACCAGGTATGATGAAAACTGTAACCTTATTCGTGTGAGATTTACAGAGGAGGGAAAAAAGGACAGGCGGTGGATCTTAGGACTCACTTGGGGACTCTACTTATATCAATATCCCCTCTTTGGGGCTGCCATTCAAATAAAATTAAAAGTCTCCCCTCATGTACAACCGGTAGGGCCAAATCAGGTATTAAAAAAATTAAGGAAAAAAAGAGACGAGGCTATCCCAGAAGGTATAGACTCCCTATGGAAATTGCTAACAGCAGCGTATGAGGCCTTAAACCGATCGGACCCTGAGGCAACAAGGGCCTGCTGGCTGTTATGATATAAACTCCCCCTTCTACGAAGCCGTAGGACTAGCTGCCCCTTTTTCACAGTCAGACGAAGATTCGCCAGCAGCTTGCAAGTGGAATCGAAAGGGCCCCAGCCTCACACTGCAAGCGGTCACTGGCAGTGGGACTTGTATAGGAAAGGTCCCCTCTAGCCATATCCAGCTCTGTGCCCAGACTAGTCGCCCTATAGGTGAATCTAAATGGATGATTCCAGCTCCTGACAGCTGGTGGATTTGTTCTAAGACAGGGCTCACCCCATGTGTTAGCAGGGATGTTTTTAATTTGTCACCCGAATATTGTATCATGATATTAATATTTCCAAGGGTTCTTTACCACCGAGAAAATGTTATATATGATCTGTGGACAGAAGGGACGGAAGCAAGAGAGTCAATAAGAACAAAACGGGAACGCTTTACGGCCATAACCTTGGCCACCTTATTTGGCCTCGGTGCCATAGGGGCAGGGACAGGGATCTCATCACTAGCCATTCAGCACCGAGGGTTCAATAGCCTAAGGACAGCCATTGATGAGGATATAGCCAGACTTGAGGACTCAATCTCGCACCTCGAAAAATCTCTGACCTCCTTTTCTGAAGTGGTCCTACAGAACCGAAGGGGGCTAGATCTAGTCTTCCTCCAACAGGGAGGTTTATGTGCAGCCTTAAGAGAAGAATGTTGTTTTTATGCTGACCACACCAGAGTAGTCCGAGAGTCCATGGCTAAGGTTAGAGAAGGCCTGGCCAAACGGAAGCATGAATGAGAACAACAACAAGGCTGGTTTGAGTCTTGGTTCAATCAGTCCCCATGGCTAGCCACCCTGCTTTCTGCTCTAGCGGGGCCCCTTATACTCCTCCTTCTCCTCCTCACCCTCGGGCCTTATATTATTAATAAACTAGTTGCCTTTATCAAAGACCGAGTTAACACGATCCAACTGATGGTCCTTAGGACCCAATACCAACCCGTCATTACCGAAACATTTGAGTCAGACACATAAGATCCAAGATTGGCTCTTAAGGCACCAAAGAGAGGGGGCAATGAGAGGCTAAGAGAAAAATTACCAGGTGTACTCACAACTGCAAAGAAATGATCTTTCCTTCCCCCCCCCCCCCCTTCTGAAACCAGCCAGGGCGCACCCGGTCGCAGTCTGACATAAAGGCGGGAACCAATCAAGTTCTGCTGAATGGTTTGAAATAAAGGCGGGAACCAATCAAGTTCTGCTGAGCGTTCAAATTTAAATGTCAACCTATAACAGCTCTGTAACCTCAAAAAAAATCCCTAACTTGTTTGTGCCTGTCTATAAAAGAAGCTGTAAGATCCTTGCTCGGGGCCTTTTGCGTCACCGGCAAAGAGTGCGCGGAGCACCGGGTTCGAACCTGCAATAAACGACCCTTGCCGCTTGGCTTTGACTCTGGACTCTGGTGGTTTGTTTTCAGGGGGTCTCTCGAATCGGGGCATATCAGGGGCAGGAGAAAGGCATGAAAAAAATACCTCTTCCCAAAGGAACTTATTTCATTTGCAACAGTGAAGTTTAAACTGAAGACATTTCTCAAAAATACTGAAGGTTGTGGTGTAGAAAAATGGGAAGAGATTCATGGATCTAATGAAGATAGAGCCTAGGCTACAGGCTGGCCAAGTGAGAAAGAACCAGGGGAATGAGACATCTGGGAGGAGGACTCCTGGGCTCAGACAAATACAAATTCTGACCTCAGAAACTATTCCATTTTAGGAGCCACAATTTGATTAGATTCCTTTGTGGAGGAATTTATGCCCCAGGGCACTATTATAAACAATAGAGCAATCAGCCAGCAATTAGTGGAGCTTAAAAACTGGGTGTGGTCAGAAAGTATAGAAGACAGCCCTACCAATACCACTGTCATTCCAGGGTGACTGTAGGCAGAATGACCCAGAACAACAACAGACTTAATACTGAGTGTTGGGGAAAAGGGGTTGGGGGGTGGAGGCAGGGAGAACAGCCTTCACTAAAACAAATCCAGTCATTCACCCAACAAATAAACAAGCAAAATAACAATAACAAGCCTTAGAAAGGAGGACCAGTATCTGAAACTACTAGAAGATATTATCTAAAATGTTCAGTTTCCAACAACAAAGAAAAAAAAATGTAAGAAATCAAAGAAACAGGAAAGTATAACCCATACATGGGAAAACAGGCAATAGAAACTGCCTCTGACAGTGAGTAGATGCTGGACTTAAAAGATTTTAAAACAGCCATTATAAATACGTGCACAGAACCAAAGCAAAGTAAGGAAAGTGTGACAACAACATCGTATCAAACAGAGAATATCAATAAAGACAATTTTTTTTTAAAAGAACCAAATGTAAATTCTGGATATGAAATGTACAATAACAAAAACAGAAGAACTGTAGGATATAGAAAGAGCCTCAGATTGCAAAAAAGGCCCCTGATCCTAAAGGGCCAACATGTGTTCTTACCACAAATCCATTCTAAACCTGTGTCTCATGTACTTTTTAAGTTTTTTTTTTTTAATTTTTAAAATGTTTTTAATGTACTTTTTTTAAAGCCACAACTTTCAGTAATAAAATTAATTACCTCTATCCTATATTTAATGATAAATTCTATATACTACTTTTTGAATGACATCCATTCTATATATAATTTGTATTTCTTTTTTTTTTTAAAAAGTGGTACTATAAATAATAGGTTAATTCTTAAATATTTAATAATAATATGAAAAATCTTACTGGTCTGACGTCACCACAGGAATTGGTAAATTGTCGAGCCAAGCCAAAATCAAGCATGTAACATTTCCTACATGTACTAGGAAAGCGACCCATGGCGAAGTTTGACTAGAAAAGCAGAGAAGGAAATATATTCTTATAAAACTTATATTTACATCTTATCCTTCCTATACTTTAACTCTTCAATTTAACCTCTATATAATACATACGTCCCAAATATACTATTCCAATCAATGATTTTTGCTGGATATTAATACACAATCTCATTGTGGATTTTATGAGTGCCCAGGATCAGGTAACTTTGAGCAACAAAGAATCTAACTGACAGTATAAAGTTACATACAACACAACACTGACTTAAGTGGAACTCTAAATTCCTTGAAATTCTAATCTAAGTCAGTGCTTTAAAGACAGTCCAATTCTTCCTTTTTAACATGGGAAGAACCAGGAGTGAGCAAATTTTAATACATGGCGAGGAATTTAAATGAATTTCCTATAAGCATCATAACGCTGAATTTCACTAAGTACAAAATTAAAATTCAATTTAAGGAAACATTTCCAAACAGACTTAAGGAAAATAAACTTTGCATTCTTTCCTTAAAAAAGTAAATGTAATGTTAAATAAGCACAGACTTGCAAAGATGGTATGCAAAAAGGGAATTTATAAAGGAAAAAGCAAAATTGCTACAGAATTGTTAGCTTTTATTTTAAAAGACTGTTCCATTTAAGGAGCATTCAGTCACCATGATTCTCAAGTAGTGACATTTAGCTTCGCACAGAAATAAGAGGAGAAGAAATCTACATTACGTTAAGCCTGACTCTACTAATGTTAATTTTAGTTGGCATTTTCATGTAAACCATTTAATTTTAGAAATCATGTAGCAACAGAAGGGTGTAATTTTCAACTGCACTAACCAACACATGGTATATTTATAGTAAATACAGTATACCAGAAATGGATCATTTCCCCTTGTGAGTAATAAAAAAAAAAAAAAAAAAAAAAAAAAAAAAAACCAAGAAGGAAAAATAAAAGCATATTTCAGTTATGGAAGTGACAATTTCTAAGAAAAACAGAATTGAAAAAAATACTATATATTGCCACTGCAGCACTCAGAAAAAAAATAATAAGGTCCTTCACAACTGATGGTTTCTTGTAAGTACAATTTGTCACTTGAGAAATAGTTCAAAGAACACAATGTCAATATCTAAAAGCAACATATGTATATATTTTTAGACAGTATCAGGAAAAAAAAATCTAAAGACTAACTACCAATTGAGGTGTAAGGTTAAGTAACTAGGAATGTCCGCACACATAATAATAGTCAAGCATTAATAATTTTTAATTTGGCTGCAAGCAACATTTTCATTGTATGAGAAAAGCTCTTGAATTTAAGTGGTAGTGTGTAATTATAACTTTAAAAAAAAAATTAAGAGGCAAGTTACATTTTGCTTCTAGTTAAATTAAAATATTACCTTGTGTTTAATAATAGAAAGCAAACACAGAAAGCTACAATTATAATTTATTGTGTCCCATCATCAGATGAAGAGTACAAAGCAAACTCAGTCTATGCTCTGACTTGAAAAGGTCCCTTACTGGTTTGATGTCTCGGTGCAAGAATCCCACGGAATGGATGCTCTCAATAGACTCCAGAATCTGTCTCCCCAGCCTAAGAGTAGTGCTAATGGTGAATGTGCCCCGGGACTGGCTACGGCGTAGATCTGCCAGATTCCGACCCTGTGAAAACCAAATCAACAATGTCAAATATGGTACTATGTTGTAAGAGAAGACTGGGGAGTTATTCATTTACTATTAAAAATGTTTTGACAGAAAGAGCAAGGATTTTACCCAAATCGCGACCCTCTCATTCAAAAGAAGAGATTCTAATGAACACAAGGGAAGGGAAGCAAAAATAATATAAAAACAGGGAGGGGGACAAAACATAAGAGACTCTTAAATATGGAGAACAAACAGAGGGTTACTGGAGGGGTTTTGGGGGGGGTGGGCTAAACAGGTAAGAGGCATTAAGGAATCTACTCCTGAAATCATTGTTGCACTATATGCTAATTAACTTGGATGTAAATTTTAAAAATTTTTAAAAATAAAAAAAGAGAAGAGATTCCATTAAAATACATGAATGTTTCAGACAAATTTAAGAATAACCAGAAGTTTTTGAACATACTGTGTCTTTGAGTCATCGTTGTGTTTCCACTTGTCTTTCATGCCATAACAAAATGTAGTCTAAATATACAAAATACATGTACCAGAACAGTAATTCTTCATTACATATTCCTATACAAACATATTCCTATACAAACTACTTGATTTTTCTGTGTCACGGTTTCCTTATAAAATGAAGAGAATTAAACAAGATACATGTAAAGTGTTTAGAATACTGCCTGGCACACAGTAGGTACTCAGTAAATGCTAATTACTGTTATTATGAACAAAAATAACATGAAGCAAACACTCAATAATTTATAGCAATAAATAAAAGCAGTGAATGTATCTAGCCTGTGCCAGATGTGTTACATTCCTGATTGCATTTTACAGCCACCTAAAATAGGTGTAACAGGTGAAGAAAATGAGGCTCAGAAAGTTTAAACAATGTTAACCTATTAAGATAAAGTTGTTTTTCAAATCTAAACCTGTTTGAATTCAAAGTTGTGGGTTTTTTTTTTTTTCACTTCATAGTACTGCTCCACCCACAAAGTTCTCTGTTGCCTAGGTAACAAACCAGTAATTTGATGAGAAGAGTAGGGCTACAGTTGCTATAGTTCTACCACCCAAAGAATGGAAACTGGCTCCTTCATCACGAGGGAATTTAAACATCCCAATCTCTCTATTCTCAAAACTTTGTAGTATATGCTTGGGATTAATACCACTAATACCATCACTTCATCTAAAGACAGTTGATTCACTTTTGAAAAAGTAATAAATTCTTAAATTACTTGAGTACCATTTAAAACAAAATAGTAGGAGTGCCTGGCTGGCTCAGTCAGAACATGCGACTCTTGATCTCAGAGTCATGAGTTCAAGACCCACACTGGGGATAGAGTTTACCTAATAAAAAAAATTTTTTTAATAAAAAAAAAATACTAAATAGCACTTAAGTAATAAAAGAATTGAAAAATTACAGGAAAGTCAGGAGTCTTTCATACTTCATATCTTCTTTAAAAATGCAGTTTTCTCATAACATAAATTGGTAGTTATCTTTATTATTATTTTTTAAATGTTAGGTGAATTTATTGTTCTCTACATCTCAGCAAATGTAAAATAAGTGACAATCTAGAACAATGAGTTTTACAATCCATGAGAATACCTAATAAATTTTATTAGCACTCCAACAATATTTTCTCAAAAATCAGTATTTTGATCTCCAAAAATATACCTAAGAAATATTGGAACTTCATTTGTAAACAACTTGTACAGTTATAAAAGCTTTTGAAAAAAAATAAATTAATTCAGTTTATGGTATTAGCAATGATTCTAACATTTCAAATCTTTTAAAATGTAAATCTAAGGGGCACGTGGGTGGCTCAGTCAGTTGAGCATGTGACTTCAGGTTAGGTCATGATCTCCTGGTTCGAGCTCCACATCGGGCTCTTGGCTGTCAGTGCAGAGCCTGCTTCAGATTCTCTGTCCCCCTCTCTCTGCCCCTCTCCTGCTTGTGCATGCTTGTCTGCCCTCTGTCTCAAAAATAAACAATAAATAAATAAATAAATAAATACATACATACATACATACATACATACATACATACAAACCTAAAATATCAATTAACAAAATCAAAAAAACTAAAACATAAGGCTAGCAAGAGTATGGAGGAAAGTTATTAACATGGTATATACGCAGGTTTTATCTACCAAATTATACTTCAGAGTATAAACTAAAACTGGTTATTACCTGTTTGTTTGTTTTTTTTAAGTTTATTTATTTGTTTTGACAGAGAGAGCGAGCACGCACTGGCAAGAGCAGGGGAGGGGCAGAGAGAGAGGCAAAGAGGGAATCCCAAACAGGCTCCATGGTGTCAGTGCAGAGCCAGACATAGGGCTGGATCTCACCCACCATGAGATCATGACCTGAGTTGAATCAAGAGTCAGGCACTTAACCAACTAAGCCACCCAGGCACCCCGGTTATTATGTTATAGAGAAAAACTGAAAATAATCTATATGTTTATCAATAAATGAAAGGTTTAATACACTGTGGGAAATTCATCTTATTGACCGGTATGCAGCACTAAAAAACAATGAATCTTGGGGCGCCTGGGTGGCTTAGTCATTAAGCATCTGACTTCAGCTCAGGTCATGATCTCACGATTCATGAGTTTAAGAATCAAGTATTCTTTTCTTCTATTTACTGCCTTTCTTGTATAAAATGTATCTCAGGTAACCTAATAATTGGTGGAGTGCTATCTATCTATCTATCTATCTATCTATCTATTTATTTATTTTAAAGTAATTTCTACACCCAGTGTGGGACTCGAACTTACAACCCCGAGATCAAGAGTCGCATGTTCTACCAACTGAGCCAGCCAAGCACACCTGGTGGAGTGCTTTTTGAAGAATTCCAGTTAATAAACTAAGAAAAATAGAATTAGAATAGTACATTTGCAATCTCACTAAAGTAATGCATCTAGGCAATGATTACTAATGGGTTTTTAAAACATAGGAGAAAAACCACTGGGAACTTTAAAAAGGATGCATCAGGCTGACAGTCCCCGAATCTCACCAATCAATCCTAACGTTACTAAAAACAGACAACCCAGACATTGCCTACTGATGTGATGCAACAGGAAGCATACCACTCACCTCTCAAGTACTGTGGCCAAATAAAACAAAACTGGAATCTTATCTAATCACCAGGTTATAGAAAATACAGGGGATAGAAGAACATGTTAAATAAGGAGGGGACAATCAGCAAATTCCAGAACATGACAACTTAATAACAAATGATTCCACTTTTATCAATGACAATCAAAACAACAAAAACTGTAAGAAAAAAAGAAAGTGAATCTATAGAGTAAAAGAGGCTTAAGAATTATATCTACCAAATGCAATGTGTGGAACTCTGTCTGGAACCAGATTCAAGTAAACCAAATATAAAAAATAAAAGAGATACAATCAAGGAAATCTGAAGATTGTCTTGATATTTGACACTATTATGAAGGAACTATTGTGTTTTATCATTAAGAGGAGAAAAAAGGAATCTCCGACTCTTAGAATACATATGTATATATTTCCACATAAAATATTCCTTCAGTTTGCTTTGAAATAATCTGGGAAGGGAGAGGAGAGGGAGAATACACCAGCAACAAGACTGGCCATATACTGATAATTACCAAAGCTGGGTGATGAGTACATGGGTATTCATTATACTATTCTATTTTCATGTATGTTTAGTTTCTTTCATAATAAAAAAATACATTTTTAAAACTATGGCAGTTCTGGTGTCAGGCAATCTAGATCTACATCTGTAGTGGTTACAAAATTAAAAGTACTTCTTGGCTTTCCCTAGGTGATATGGTTTTCACAAAATATCACTCCTTGGCTATAAAAAAGATGGCTCTGGAAAGCCTCAATGGTGAAAGGAAATTCCACGAGAACTGTCTCAGGTCTTGCTGGTAGAAATGAGAAAAGAAATAAGTACAACTTCTTGATCCTATAAGATTTTAAGACCCACTCTGGGGTGCCTGAGTCGCTCAGTCAGTTAAGGGTCTGACTCTTGATTTCAGCTCAGGTCATGATCTTATGGCTCGTGAGTTTGAGCCCTGTCTCAGGCTCTACACTGGTAGCGCAGAGCCTGCTTGGGATTCCCGATCTCCCTCTGTCTCTGTTCTTCCCCACTCTCTCTCAAAAAATAAACAAACAGGGGCACCTGGGTGGCTCAGTAGGTTAAGCTCCGACTTCGGCTTAGGTCATGATCTCATGG
The DNA here is from genome assembly GCF_024362965.1 of Panthera pardus. NCBI lineage: Eukaryota > Metazoa > Chordata > Mammalia > Carnivora > Felidae > Panthera > Panthera pardus. The sequence continues at coordinate 52,920,691 of NW_026526810.1, read as the reverse complement.
TTTGTGAGTTCAAGCCCCATGTCAGGCTCTATGCTGACAGCTCAGAGCCTGGAGCCTGCTTCGGATTCTGTATCTCCTTCTCTCTCTGCCCCTCCCCAACTTGTGCTCTGTCTCTCTATGACTCTCAAAAAATAAATAAATGTAAAAAAAAAATTTTTTTTTAAATAAACATTTAAAAAAAGACCCATTTTAGTGGTAATTAGCTATAATTTCTACAATAGACATAGGATTATTCCTTGAAATTTTTAAGGCAGATATTATATAATTGAATCACCAAGAGGAAAAGAGTACTTAAGAATTAATGAACTTAGGGTTTTTAGAAGAAATTAAAAGTGCCAGTGAAAAGCTGAGTATGTAAATTTTATCACAATGTACATGGGGAAACTTTGTAATTATCTTCAATGTGTCAACTAAGAGAGAATACCCTCTAGTAAGTACACCAGCGTGAGCCCAAATCAAGTCAATCAACTACGCAGAATGGGGGGGGGGGTGGCTAATGGTAGATTAATTTTATTATGACAGGAAAAAATACAGCATGAAGTCAAATAGAAAGGTTTTTAGGTGAGTCCATAAGAGCTTGCCAAAGGCCAAAGGCCATTGTTATCTGATATACAACAATCTCCTTAGTTTTCCCAGACTAAGAGCCCTCCCATTTCCAGAAAGTGAGATTTAAATGACTGCAAATAAAATAAAAACAAGCTCAAGTAACATAAAAATGAGTATGTGTTAAGACTCAGACAGATTCTACAGACTGAGAAAGCTTCTATCCATATTCTCTAGTCAGTAGTAACCTAAAAACAAAATGAAGAGTTTTCTCTAATTGTGCCAAGAATACTGGCCTCAGGCTTCCACAAAAGCCTAACACCCAACAAGTTAGTCAGTCCCCAGGGAAGTCACAGACCTCTTTGAGCTTCAGTCCCTTAACTTGCAAAATGGGGATAACCTCCTTATCCTCTCCATGGGGATATGGTGAGGATCAAATAAGATGTATAATAAATCCAGAAGAAAACTATACAATATCATACCAAAAAGTTACATTATTAATGACCAAAGTGAGAGAAGGAGGGTCTACACTAATGACCTCAAAAGTTACAAGGATAACTGCTTCAAGAAATAAAACAATGCTGGCTCAAGAGACAGTGAATCACACGACTCAAAGACTCTATGGCTATAACTTACAGAGACAATATCTTTAGATCTAACTCGAATGCTGAAGGATAGTTGAGGGAAACAGGAAAAGCATTCTGATGAGAAGAGAAAGCATTCAGGCTAGGATATATGTCTGAAATCACTGTTATACAGTTAAATTCAAAGAAAACAAAAGAACCCAATGTCCAAAGAAAGTTTCGCAAAAGACGAAAGGAAACTCTGATAACTCTTAAGTTAGGCAGTAAGGTAAACCACAGCTTTTACACTTTGAGAGTGACTACAGTTCAGAGGTGTGTGTGTGTATGTGTGTATGTGTATGTGTTCAGGGGCAGACGCAGTTGTCAGAGAGAATGGGATGGTTTCCCTCTTCTCCCTGCTGTGGTCATTACTCCAAAATTCCCTTTCTGAGTTTCTTTCCTCTCCTGCCCAGCCCAATTCCACTCTCCATCTAAAGGATAGGGATCAGACCTATGTTAATGAATGATAAAAGAAAAAGGAATGCATTTCTCCTCTGTATCAACTAATGCTTCAATTTTCAAGGAAAGTTACTACGTGAGCACATAAATTAAAAACTAGAGTCCTAATGGTAATAAAGACAGGAAGGGGAAGGGACAGGGACAGAGCAAGACTCACATTATATCCAGCAATCCATGTAGGGATTGAAAAACTTTGCAATGATGACAATCAATGAAGATATGGATCAACTAAAACAGTTGACAAGAACAACCCTTTCGTCTTTGGGAAAATCTATATCAGATCTGTTTAAATAAAATTCCATCCAAAAAAAAAAAAAAAATTCCATCTGCATAGTATAAAACATTCTGAGATGATGATACCAAGAATTTTGTTTTATCCATAACAAGTAAAATTAGGTACCTTGATCAAAACTGAAATATTTTAAGATACATTTTCAAAGTAACCTACCTGCAACTGCATGACCACATAGTTGAATCGATCATTCCTCCCACAGCCAATAAATCTACAAACATGGTCTTTCCCTGGATAAAAGAAAGAAAAGAAAAACACAAAACAGTGGAAAAGGTTATACTATGGTTTCTCTTCTAAAAAATTAATAATTTGTTTTTCTGTATAGTATTTTATAATTGAATACAATGGACCTGTCTTAAGAACCTTAATAATAGGAAATCTGTATTATTCAGATTTTCTACCTACCTCCCCTGGACTCTACACTGTTCCTTGTGTAGTCAAATAAATGTTTATTGAATGAATAAATTTACTGGATGAATAAATGAATGAATGAGGGAATAAATGAATGATAATTTATTTAGGAAGTAAAGAATTAAAGGGTCATTTCAGATCAAGTTGCCCAGACATTATACATATGAAAAGAGAGAAGAGCAATACCTAAGAACTCTGTTAGGAATATAAATCCTGAATTTTAGATATGGTCTGCCATTGACCAATATATGACTTCAGTCACTTAATCACTTAATCTTTCTGGACCTCATTAATTTGCATTAGTTCAGTAGCTTTCAACCTGAGTTCCATCTGTGAAACCCAAGGAGGTGCTGACTAGGGTACGGAGGATAGCAAAGGTGGAGCAGGCAGAAATCTAGGGTTCTGCCCTGATCCAATAAAAGCAAACAAAGGTCTTTTAAAAAGGATCAAGACTGGTAGGCTCCAAGGCTACTGGAGTACAGTGAATGAATGGAGAACAGCATGAGAAGACGCTTGAGAAGCAGGAGGCATGAGACCACGAAACGCCTTAGACTCCATGATAAGGAAAGTGAAAGACATTTATAAGTCGGTGTTTACCAGCCCAGGCTGCTTATCAAAATCATCTTGGGAAGATTTTTAAAGATTCCTAAACTCTATACTGATTCATAATCGATGGAGGAAGATACAGTATAGGAGCTTTTCAAAAGTTCTCTAAATGATCCAAAAGCAGATGGGCCATGGATGGACATATAAAATCTACTGCTGGGTAAGGAGAAGCATATAAAAGATTTTAAGGGGTGGCTGGATGGTTCAGTCGGTTGAATGTCCGACTCTTGATGTGGGTTCAGGTCATGATCCCAGGGTCATGGGAACAGGTCCTGTGTTGAACTCTGCGCTGATTGAGCATGGCGTCTGCTTGGGATTCTTTCTCTCTCTCTCTCCCTCAGCCCCTTTCCCTCACTCACTTGCACGCTCTAAAAATAATAAATAAATAAATAAATAAATAAATAAATAAATAGTAAAAAATTTTAAGATGAGGAAAAACACAAAACATTTTACTTTAGAACACTGCTATGGTGGCAATGAGGAGGATAGGCTATAGAGAGGTTAATTCTAGAGGCAGAAAGGTGATTCTGGGAATAGTTACAATATCCCAAGAGAGAGAATAGGGTTTAAATTATTACAGTAGAGACAGAAAAAATAAGATAAATGTAAGAGATACTAATTTTTGACTAAAAATTGGTACAACTATATGATAAATTGTACCAAAATAAGAGAATATATAGTAGGTTGTATAGACTGTAAGGGATATCAGAATATTGAGTATAAGAACAACCTGTTGAATTCAGCAGACAATTGTAATTTCAAGCCTGTTGCTGAGCTATAGAAATACACTGGGGAACCATTAGTTCATGGAAGGTAGATGGAACTACAAACATAGATGGACAGTTGACAAGTTGGAAGAATAAAGAATGATAAAATTAACCTAAGAACAGAATTTTAGAAAATGCAACATTTAGAGCATGGGCAAAAATAAAATGCATGAAGGAAATCAAGTAATAGCCACAGAGGTATGAGGAAACTATGAGAAAGGGGTATTATAGAAATAAAATGAGAAGAGCATGTTAAGGCAGAAGTGGCCAATGGCAAATGCTATAGAAAGACTGAGAAGTGGGGCGCCTGGATGGCTCAGCTGGTTAAGCGTCTGACTTCAGCTCAGGTCATGATCTCATGGTTTGTGGGTTCAAACCCCGTGTCAGGCTCTGTGCTGACAGCTCAGAGTCTGGAGCCTGCTTCGGATTCTGTGTCTCCCTCTCTTTGCCCCTCCCCCACTTGTGCTCTGTCTCTCTTTCTCTGTCTCTCTCTCTCTCTCTCTCAAAAAAATGAATAAACACTAAAAAAAAAAAAAAAAGAAGAAAGACTGAGAAATACTGGTTAATATAAAAAATTAGGAAGTCACTAGTGAGTGGAAAGGGTGGCAGCCAGCCTTTAATGGATTACAGTGTAAGTGAAGTATGAGACAGCCAGGGCAATCTTTGAAGAAGCTTGCCTGTAAAGTAAGTCACACACCAAGAGCTATAAGGGCAAGACTTGATAGACGGATGAGAAATAATATCTCAACATTCAAAAAAAAACCTTTCTACTGGCTGACTTAAAACATAAAGACAATCTAGATTTAAGTTAATAATTCAACTTCTTTTGCTTCTGGGTTATCACACTGTTTTCTCATTATCTGTGCTTTTGTTGAAAAGGACTCGAACTAGCAAGAAATGAGTGAAACGGGAGCAGTAACTCCCAGTGTGTACAATGCTGACAATCACTTCACGTGCATGTTACAAATGTTTGCAAAACTGCGTCACCTAGTAAACTGAAGTAGGAATGAAAGGATAAAATAATGGTCAATTAGCAACTTACACTTTCCCTCAGCTTCAAAGGAACAATTAAAATATCATTTAGGAAGTATTTTCTTCTTGTTTCCCATTCTTCAAGATTCCATCTTCCTAGCATATAACATTTAAATGATGGATCTCTATTACAAAGACATCTCAACCATCTAAAACCAGAAGGTCATACTATATTTAACTCTTCTAAGGATGTTCTTTCAAAAATATCCTATTGGTATGTTATATACCAAAATACTATTTATCTCTCAATAGTAAAACCATCCTACTTTTAAAAAGAAAAAAGACAGAAATCAAATAAAGTGTAGACTCTACTAGGTAACCAAACTACAAAGTCAGTAGCAAATTTTCTGGGATTCACCCATTTATCTTCATTGCTTTAGGTAAGAGCTTAATGAATTCTTACCTCATACTTTGGAAACAGTGTACTACTGCTCTTCTATTTTAGATATACACAATTAATGAAAATCCTTAATAAAGTTAGTTCAGTAAATATATACAAATTTTTAGAAGCATGGAGAAACTAAAATTTAATTGGAATAGTAATTCTTCACCACCACTTAGAATAGTAAAATAACTACTGTAATATCTAGTACAAACTGAGATATCACTCCATGAGTAGTACAAGGACCATATCTATCTGGTCCCTAGCACAGTACCTGGTAAATAGTGAAATCCCCAATCAGTATCTATAAATAAACAAATTAATAAATAATTATAAATAATAAAACATGCACAATATGCAAGCATATTGTGCCAGGCATTATATTAAGTCCTTTACATGTATTTAATCCTCACAGCTTAAGTATTATTATTTTCCCTATTTTTTAGATGTGAGTTAAGCAAAATAATCTCTAAAAATGAGGGGACTAGGGTAGGTTATACTTGAAGAGAATGTTAGTAATTCAAAATCATTGCTGTGGAGAAAACGAAACATAGACAACCAGCTTGAAAAGCACAGACTATATCAGGTAAAACCTAACACACTGTCATTTAGATACGAGTCCTAAGTAGAATCTAGATACCAGAACTATAGCAATCTTTATTGTAAGTTAGGCAGTCTACAAAGTCATATATAGTTGGTAAGCAAACAAACGAAAAAAAAGAGTCCTACACTATGCACTATGAGGTCTGATCACGACTCCACATTCACAAAAATAGTTATTCAACTTCATGCACAATGAGAATAGAGGAGAGGCCCAAAAACATTACAGAAACAACTCCAAATCTCTAGGTAAACCATTCTATAAACTTTTAAGAACTCCCAGGATAAAAGACATCTAAATATTCTTTAAGATTTTATTTTTAAGTTATCTCTGCACCCAATGTGGGGCTTGAATTCAAAACTCCAAGATCAAGAGTTGCACAGTCTACCGACTGAGCCATCCAGAAACCTCCATGACATCTAAATAATCTTTTTTTTTTTTTTTTAAGTTTATTTATTTGGGAGACAGAGACAGTGCAAGTGGGGAAGGGGCAGAGAGAAAGAGGGAGAGAGAATCCCAAGCAGGCTCCGCGCTGCCAGTGCAGAGCCCGTCGTATGGCTCAAACTTCATGGAACCATGAAATTATGACCTGAGCCAAAACCAAGGGTCGGACACTTAACCAACTGAGCAGACAAGGTGCCCTGACATCTATATAATCTTAATGATGCTGTAGAGCAGGACTATCTTGTGTAGGAATGATAACCAAGCCAACCCTCATTTTATTCCTACTTAATTCCCACAGACTCTCATTACTGTACACAAAGGCACCAGAATATAATAGATATATAAACTTAATTTCAGCATCTTCAGGCTATATTATGTTCGTACTCTAGTACGCAGCTCTGCACAGGATACATACTAACTAAACAATGAATAAGTTTTTTATACCTTTATTGAAACATTATTAACATACCACACAATTCATCCATTGTCCATTTCATGTAGGTTAATTTGTGGTCATGTACTATGTAGTATTCCCTTATTATAATCATTTTTATTTCCGTAAGGTCAACAGAAATGTTCCCTCTTTCATTCCTGATTTTAATAATTTGATTCTTCTCTATTTTTCCTTAGTGTTTCTAGCTAAAGGTTTGTTAATACTGTTCATTTTATTCAAAGAACCAATTTTTGGCTTTGTGGATTTCCCCCTTGTTTTTCTCATCTCCACTATAATCTTTATTATTTACTTCCTTCTGCCTGCTTTAGGTTTCTTTGTTTTGTTTTCTTTTTTTAGGTAAGCTCTATGCCCAACCTGGGGCTTGAACTCATGATCCTGAGATCAAGAGTCACACTACTGACTGAGCCAGCCAGGCTGGCTCTGTCTGCTTTAGGTTTAATTTGCTCTTCCTTCTTTAGTGTCATAAGGTGGAAGGTTAGACAATGTACCAGAGATCTTTCTGGCTTCTTAATTTAGGTGTTTACTGCTATATGTTGCCTTCTAAGCACTACTTAAACTGTACCCCATAACTTTTGGTATCTTGTGATGATTAAGTTTTAATTAAGGAAAACTATAGAAAATCACTTTGGAATCTGAGAAGATAGGGTCATGAATGCCATATACCAGTGGGACAACTTATTATTTTTCTTTGAAGGAGACACAAGACAGATGGAAAGAAATAAAGCAAGCACTAGATTAGAATTAAATCTCAACTCTGCCATTAATAATTATGGAAGCTTAAGTCTCAATTTCCTCAGAACTACTGAGAAAATTAAATGATATAGTATATTTATAAAGCATCATATTGATTAACTATCCAGTGTTCATTCCCCCTTAATAACAGACCCAAATTACCCTTGGGGAATGATCTTTCTTTATCATGTATCTACTGTCTCTATGGGCTTGATCTACTTCCAGGCCCAAGGTTGGACATTAATTGTTCTAAGCCAATCAGAGTAATAGAGAAATTTCTCTTTTATTATAGAGAGGGGAAGAAAACTAAATATTCAAGACTTAAAGCAATCAATGCGTGACATTACTCTGACGAGATTTTTTTTTTATTAAAAAAAAATTTTTTTTAACATTTATTTATTTTTGAGACAGAGAGAGAGCATGAACAGGGGAGGGTCAGAGAAAGAGGGAGACACAGAATATGAAACAGGCTCCAGGCTCTGAGCTGTCAGCACAGAGCCCGACGCGGGGCTCGAACCCACAGACTGCGAGATCATGACCTGAGCCGAAGTCGGATGCTTAACCGACCGAGCCACCCAGGCGCCCGACAAGATTATTTCAGGAATGTTCTAATCAGAGGAAAACTCAATAGTTTCATATGACACTTATGAGAAGAGATGTTATTTTTAAAGAGAAAGAATGGAGCTCCTTTCCAGTTGCTATCAGCAACTATCTCTCAACCATGAAGGAAATAAACATGAGAATTATTTCTACAATATGGAAGAGATAATCACATACAAAACCTGCCAGCCATATGTGAAAGAATGAAAACCAGATGCTATCTTATATCATACACAAAAATCAACTCAAGATAAAGACTTGAATGTAAAACATGAAACCATAAAACTGATAGAAGAAAACATAGAGGGTAAGCTCCTTGACACTGGTCTTGGCAATGATTTTTTAAATTTGACATCAAAAGCAAAGATGACAAAAGCAAAAATAAACAAGTGGGACCATATCAAATTATAAAGCTTCTGCACAACAAAGGAAACCATCAACAAAATGAAAAAACAACCAGCTGGGAGAAAATATTTGCAAATCATATATCTGATAAGTAGTTAATATCCAAAATATAGAACTCATACAACTCAACAGCAAAAAAGAACAAACAATCCAACTTAAAAATGGGTAGAGGACCTGAAGAGACATTTTTCCAAAGAAAATAGTAAAATGGTCAACAGGTACATGAAAAAGTGTTCAATGTCATTAATCATCAGAGAAATGCAAATCAAAACCACAAAGAAATATTATCTCACACCCATTAGAATGGCTATTATCAAAATGATAAGAAATAACAAGTGTTGGTAAGGATGTGGAGAAAAGTGAATCCTTGGGCACTACTCCTAGGAATGTACATTGGTGTGGCCACTATGGAAAATATTACAGAGATTTGGCTCAGTCAGTTAAGCATCCACCACTTGGTTTTGGCTGAAGTCGTGATTAGCAGTTCCTGAGTTCGAGCCCTGCATCAGGCTCCATGCTGACAGTGCTTGGAATTCTCTCTCTCCCTCTCTCTGTCCCTGCCCTGCTCAACACTGTCTCTGTCTCTCTCAAAATGAATAAATAAACTTTAGAAAAGAAGTTTCTTAAGAAACAAATGAACAAAGAAAAAAAAAGAGACAAACCAAAAAACAGACTCTTAAGTATAGAGAACAAACAAATGGTTACCAGAAGGGAGGTGTGTGGGAGGATGGGTGAAATAGGTGAAGGGAATTAGGAGCGGGATTGTCTTGATAAGCACTAAGTAATATACAGAACTGTTGGATCTCTATATTGTACACCTGACACTAATATAGCACTGTACATTAACTACATGGGAATTAAAAAAATTTTTTAATTAAAAATAGAACTAGCATATGATCTAGCCATTCCACTTGTGGGTATATACCCAAAGAAATGAAATTACTATCTTTAAGAGACATCCCACGCCTACGTTCAATGCCACATTACCTATAATAGCCAAGACATGGAAACAAATCACGGTTAGTGAGTTCAAGCCCCTCATTTTGGCTCCACACTGATGGTGCAAAAGCCTGCTTGGGATTCTCTCTCTGGCTGCTCCTTCCACATGCTTTCTCAAAATAAATAAATAAACTTAAAAAAAAAAAAAACCCTCAAAGTTAAAAAAAAAAGTTCTTATCACAAGAAAGAAAAACTGTGAGGTGATAAACTAAACTAAACTTGTGGTTATTTTGCAGTATATACATGTATCAAATCTTTATGTTGTATATAATACAAAGTTATATGTCAATTATACATATCTCAGTAAAACTGAGAGGGGAAAAAAAGAGAATCCGGGTCAAAATATACCTGTAGTCTATCCTACACCTCTGGATCTTTCAATATGATGTGGAAGAAAAGTTCATGTGGTCAAGATCACTGGAATTAAATACAGCTTTTTCACTTGCTAGCTTGTTACTTAATTTCTAAAAGCCACATGATGGGTAACAAAAATTCTTAACCTCAAAGAGTTATTATTACACAGGTAAATCAGGTAAGGTATGTCTAATATTAAATACACTGCCTGGCACACAGTAAATGCTCAATATATGCTTCCTATTATCGTTAGTGATTATGAACACAAATTTTAGAAAGACAGATCTAAGCTAAAATCCTAGCTCTTTTATTCACTACTTTTTTGACTGTGTGGACAGATTATTTAACCTCTTTTAAGCTCTATTTCCTCAACTATAAAATCAGGGGAAAGTTAAAGAAAAATTAAATCAAAGAATATTTTTTTTAAAGCATACACTTAAAACAAGGCCTGACACAGAAAGAATGATAAATGGCTGCTAGCCTCTTCATTAAATAATAGGCACAAATTGCCTTCCACAGTGGTTGTACCAATTTATACTTCTGCTATCAGGACTTCAGTAAGTTCCCATTTCTCTGTCTTCACCAACACTTGGAGCTGTCAGACATTTTTGTTTTTGCCAATCCAATGGGTATGAAACAGTGTTTTGCTATATATTTTGAGTTTCTTTATTACTAGTAAGGTTGAGCATCTTTTCATCTCTTTATTGCTTAGGTTTTCTTTCTTGCGAATTGTCAATTCTTATCTTTTGTCCATCTGCTCCCCGTCCACTCCTGGGACTTCCTACCTTGGCCTAGGACATCACTATGTCATAGAGCCATTTATCTGGAGTCCTTTTGCGTCATGTTTCCCAAATACTTTAAAGCCCTTGTTCGTTCCCTGCCACTATATCCTTTCTCTCTATATTACTGGTGCCACTTACTTATCACCTAAAGACTCAAACCCCCCTCACTTTCTCCTCAGGCTCAGCAGGAAACATTTATGGAGCTCTAACCACCACAATACTCTAGATGTCATCAACCATTCACCCTTGCCGCTTCGACTTGTCCTGACCTAACTCCTTGGCTATGACAACTGAGCTTCTCTCTGGTTTCTCTTTTGTTCCCTTCTCAATGCTCCTATGGATCTTTTTAATAAATTTTATACATTTTTTATAACTTTTCATCTATAACATCATTATTCACCTTCTGTATCAGTCTGACTTGATTGTGAACCCCTGAGGACAAAGACCATTCCTTATTTATAACCCCAGTTCCTAGCACAGTGGTTCACATTTAACAGGTGTCTAAGAAGGAAAGAAGGAAGGGAGAATGAAAATAAGCCTTTCATAAACTATCTAGCACCCTGGACTTTCTAGGCCTAAGGCCATTTGCTCCTTCTTCTCTGCTCTACTGCCCCTCTCCCCACCCCTACAGGGTAGGCCAAATGTCTACCTTAGAATGACAAGCACGAGCTTGCCTTGTCCTGTGCTTCACCTATCTTTTATAAACATACTATTGGACTCCTCTGATGATGCATGCTCTAATGAATTACCACCTATTATTTACTGACAGGCTCACTTAGCAGTGTCTCTTCTAGACTCCCTCCATTCTGTCAAATCTGACTGTACTTCACTGGACTAGGCCAAGAATACCCCATATGTCACCGGCCACACACTATTCATAGGATAATTTCCCCAAATACTGTTTGGAATATCATGTCATTTGCCTACTTAAGAAACCATAAACAATAATGCCTACATAAAGACCATTAAAATGGTGAAGGACTCCACCACAAAACTACTAAAACTGATAAATGAATTCAATAAGGTCTCAGGACACAAAATTAATATACAGAAATCCATTGCATTTCTATAGACAATGGAGTAGCAGAAATAAAAATTAAGAAAAAAACCCCATTTACAATTGCACCAAAAATACCAAAACACCTAGGAATAAACTTAGCCAAACAGGTAAAAGATCTATACTCTGAAAACTATAAAACACTGATGATTTTGAAGATGACATAACAAATGGAAGATAGTCCATACTCAGAGATTGGGAGAACAAATATTGTTAAAATGTCCAAACTACCTAGGGCAATCTACAGATTTAATGCAATCCCTGTCAAAATACCAACAGCATTTTTCACAAAACTAGAACAAATAATCCTAAAATTTGTATGGAACCAGAAAAGGCCCTGAATAGACAACGCAATCTTGAAAATGTAGAACAAAACTAGAGGTATCACAATCCCAGATTTCAAGATACACTACAAAGCTAAAGAAATCAAAACAGTATGATACTAGCACAAAGACAGACATGGAGATCAATGGAAAAGAAAAGAGAAACCTAGAAAAAACCCATGATTATATGGTCAATTAATCTATGACAAAGGAGGCAAGAATATGCAATGGGAAAGACAGTCTCTTCAACAAATTGTGCTGGGAAAACTGGTCAGTTACATGTAAAAGCATGAAACTGGACCACTTTTTACACCATACACAAAAATAAACTCAAAATGGATTAAAGACTTAAATGTGAGACCTGAAACCATAAAATTCCTAGAAGAGAACATATAGGCAGTAACTTCTCTTAAGACAAGGATAACAAAAACAAAAATAAACTACTGGGACTACATCAAAATTAAAATCTCTGCACAGCAAAGGAAAAAATAAAACTAAGGCAACCTACTAAATGGGAGAAGATATATGCAAATGACATATCCAATAAGGAGTTATCATCTAAAATACGTAAAAAACATACAACTCAACACCAAAAAAACCCCAAATAATTCAATTAAAAATGGTCAGAAACATGAACAGACATTCCTCCAAGGAAGCCATATAGACAGCCCACATGAAAAGATCCTCAACATTAATAACCATCAGGGAAATGCAAATCAAAATTATAAAGAGATATCACACTGTTAGAATGGCTAAAATCAACAACACAAGAAACAACAAGTGTTGGCAAGGATGTGGAGAAAAAGGAACCTGTTGGAGGGAATGCAAACTGGTGCAGCCACTGTGGACAACTGTATGGAGGTTCCTCAAAAAATTAAAACTAGGACCACCCTACAATCCAGAAATCACACTACTGGGTATTTACCCAAAGAATACAAAAACACTAATTCAAAAAGATGTATGCACCACTATGTTTATTGCAGCATTATTTACAATAGCCAATTATGGCAGCAACCCAAGTGTGTATTGATAGATGAATGGATGAAGAAGATATGAGATACACACACACATGCACACATGTATGCATGCACACAATGGAATATTACCTAGCCATAAAAAAGAATAAAATCTTGCCGTTTGCAAAAACGTGGATGGATCTAGAGGATATAATGCTAAGTGAAAGAAGTCAACCGGAGACAGGTAAATACCATATGATTTCACACATATGTGGAATTAAAGAAACAAAGCAAATAAACAAAGAAAAAAAAGGAGACAAACAAAAAATGAACTGTTAACTACAGAGAACAAACTGGTGGTTACCAGAGAAGAAGTGGATGGGGGGGGGGGGGGAGGGCAGGTGAAAGAGGTGGAGGAGATTAAGAGTATACTTATTATGACGTGCACTGAGTAATGTATATAATTGCTGAATCATTATATCGTACACCTGAAACTAATATAATGCTCTATGCTATTTTACTGGGATTAAAAGTTTTTAAACATTTATTTTCTGGAAAAATAAATGCAATGCAATGAAATGAAATGAAATGGTGAACCTGGAATTCACAATTAATTCTACATTACTTACCAAACCTCAGTTCTTCAACATGTATCATACACGCTAATGAAGCCAGTTTCTTTTTTTGTTCTCCTTCTCAAATGTGCTACTTTGGTTTTTGCTCACATTTTCCCCTCAACCTCATTTCCTCAAATCAAATACAACTCTTAAATCTAAATATCCCTGTAAGAGGTAATATCAACCAATTAAAATTCAGGATTAGATTTTCAGGTATTAGCAAATTAGTCACCTACCAAAGCCCTGAGGGGAAAAAACAAGAAAATTAAAGTAAGTTTCCCAGAGTTGAAAAAGAGCGATCAAGTCTGGTGCAGAGACGAAAGCAGAGAAAGAAGACAATCAGCAAGGTAGCGCTGATCACTAAAAGTCATAGATGGTTGACCTCAAGAAAATACAGGATGGAAGTATATAACAAATCAATTTTAACTTCGTGTTTATATGTCTCTTACGTTAAAGAAATCCTGTAAGAGAGGAAAGGAATTCTGAATATACAAACCAAATCTTTACCAACCCTTCAAAATACCACCACTAAGTCCTTCTCTTAATTTTCTAGCTCCTGACTAATATAATCCAATAAGGAATGTTTGTGGTCTGTCACCAAACTGTGCAAAATGAAATAATCCGTGATATCTCCACCTAAAAAAGACAGTAAGAAGTAGACTTAATTTAAATAGGTAGATACTATCTTTGGATATTATAGGCAAGATGGAACCCTGGTAGTTAAACACCGATTTTAATTGTGATATTAAAAAGGATTTTTACTCATCTAAGGCAAGTAGTGTCAAACCCTTCCTTACTGTCCAAAATATTTTTTTAAAGAAATAGATATGCTGGTACTTTAAAATAAATGCATAAAACCTAATGAATCTTCTTGTTCTTACAACTTCATTTTTTTAATTTTATTTTTTATTTTTTAAAATTTACATCCAAATTAGTTGGCATATAGTGAAACAATGATTTCAGGATTCCTTAATGACCCTTACCCATTTAGCCCATCCCCCCTCCCACACCCCTCCAGCAATCCTCAGTTTGTTCTCCATATTTATGAGTCTCTTCTGTTTTGTCTCCCTCCCTGTCTTTATATTATTTTTGTTTCCTTTCCCTTATGTTCATCTGTTTTGTCTCTTAAAGTCCTCATATGAGTGAAGTCATAAGATTTTTGTCTTTCTCTGACTAATTTCACTTAGCATAATACCCTCCAGCTCCATCCACGTAGTTGCAAATGGTGTTCTTACAATTTCAAATGATAATTTACTACCTTTGCTTTCAATCCAAGAGCTTAAAAAGCTATGGCAAGTGATGGTGTGGTGGTCTACATCCTAGCATTAAATATTAATGAATAATAATGTCATGCAAAAGGCAAATAACTGTATGTTATTTTTATATGATAGAAGACAGTAAAAAAATCAGAAAGAGGCATCAGTCATTTTCCTTTCAAAATAAAAAAGCCATTTAGTAATAAAGTGAAGAGCTGAGTTAAAAGTATCCCAAACCCCCTAATGGGGATGCTCTGTAACTTAAAGAATAAATTCCAGCTCAGTGGCAAACTAGCAAATACTGGGATTCTGCAAAGCTAGGCTACTGTACTGCCAAAGACACAAGAAAATCAGTCCTAGCTTCCTTACCCACCTATCCTTTACTCCTCTTATTTACCCACTTGCACCACCACCAAACAAACCACACCCAACCTAACAAAAACAGTTCATGAAGTACTTATACCAAGGAAGACAGAAAAATAAAAGGCATAGGTCCTGTCCTCAAAGAATCTACAATTTTGTTGAAAGAAATGAACTCACTATACAATATGACAATATGAGATCAAATGATAGCTTCTAAGAACAAAGAATAAGCACTGTGAGAAATCAATAGATTCGATGGATTAGAATGCATGACAGAGCTTAGAGCTTGACTGAGTTAACCTATCGGTAAAACAAAACAAAACAAAACAAAACAAAACAAAAGTGGTGAGCCCTCTAAACCAAGTCCCCAGAAAAAAATTGAGCCAAGGAATTTAAGGAACAAAGGCTCCTCTTAGCACTCACGAGGCTGCCCATCTAACAATTACCTAGGTTATAGTAGCTCACCAGGAGTCAAAGGCAAAAGTTTCCATCTCTTCAATCTAGATAGTCATCACAGGGAATTCTACCTTTTAAACAAAACTATTCTATCACAACTGCCAATTTAAAACTACCAGGCTTTTGTGGTTAGAATGAATAAAATAAGCACAATTTCATTACCCTACTTAAAAAATGTACTTGTCTATCACAGATATGTACGAACAAGCATATGTAAAAATAAGAGAAGAAACCAAGAATTAGGGAACCATTCCAAGGCCCAGTATAAGGAAAATAATAATAATAATAATAATAATAATAATAATAATAATGGTAATGAAGGGGGGGGAACCATCAACAAAATAATTCAAGAAAACTTCCCAAGAGAAACCTTCAGATCACAAGTTTAAATAAAGCACACAACAGGCATACTAGATTAAAACACACCCATACCATGGCATATCACCATGAAATTGAAAAACCCTGGGGGAAAAAGAGAAAAAAATTAGATATTGCCAAAGTGACAAGAATCATAATAGAATTATACTTAACCACTACGGTGAGTATGAAGACAAATTTTGGAAGCAAAATTATTTTCCATACAGAATTCTAAATCCAGAGTTTTTCATTTGAACATCAGAGTAGGATAAAAACACTTTCAGACATGCAAGAGAGGTCCCAAACACATACCTCCCATGCATCCTTTACTCAGGGAGCTAGTAGAAGTGCTTCACTAAATGAGAATAAACACAAAAGAAAAGGGATTCAACAAGGCATACAATATAAAAGAAGCAAAGGGAATCCCCAGGAAGACATTGAGGTGTGGTCCAAGGATGATACTTGTGAACAGATCAAAAATGCCTGACTGGAGCTGACTAGGAGGTCCCTGGAGAGACTCCCCTAAGAAGAGGAAATCAGGAGTTGTGAGAATTAGGAGTTCATACTTTTTTATTGCCAAACAGTATTCCACTGTATGTGGATTTACCACCCTTGATTTATCCATTCACTCTTTGAATTATACATTTTTGACAAGAATAGAGGTGATATAAATATTCTTGTATCTGCTTTTATATGAACACAAATTTTTATTGCTCAAGGGTAAATGCCTATGAGTAGGATTGATGGATCACACAGTAAATTAATGTTTAACTTTTGTAAGTATCTGTTTAATTGCTTTCTAGAAGAACTGCATCATTTTGCAACTCCACCAACAATGTGAGAGTTCCAGTTGCTCCACATCCTCCTCAGTACTTGGTACAGTTAACAGTTTTAATTTAAGCCATCGTAATGGATGTGCAATGGTAACTCACCATGGTTTTAATTTGCATTCTCCTAATAGCTAGTTATGCTAAACATCTTTCCATGAGCTGATCTGCCACTCTATATCCCCTTTGCCAAAGCCTATTGAACATTTTTAAATGGCTTATTTTCTTACCATTGAGTTTTCAAAGTTCTTTACATATTCCAAATATAAGTCCTTTGCAGGTATGTGACTTGCTAGTATTTTCTTCCAGCCTATAATTTGCCTTTTCATTTTCTTAGTAGCATCTTCATAAGCAATGTTTTTCCTTTGCTAAACTCCAATTCATTGATTTCTTCTTTCATGAATCATGCTTTTGGTCTCATGTCAAAGAACTTCTTGTCTACACTCAGGACACAGAGATTTTCTCATTTTCTTCTAAAAGCTATATAGATTTATGTCTCAAATTTAGATGTGTGTTACATTTTAAGTTCATTTTTGTATGTTTGGTTTAGATCAAGGTTCATTATTTTTGTATGTTGATGTCCAATTATTCCAACGCCACTTATTGAAAAGATTATTCCTTTTCCATTTTGCAACTTTATAAAAAATTATCGGCCATATTTGTGTGGGCCTATTTCTGGAATCTCTATTCTATCTCATTGAGCTACAGCTCTTTCCTTTGCCAATAAAGTCTTGATTATGATAGCATCATGCTGTTTTTAAATCATGTAGTTTCATTTTTTCCAACATTTTTCTTTTTCAAAATTGTTTTGGCTATTCTAGGTCCTTTGCCTTTCTTTAGAAATTGTAGAATCAGTTTATAACTAGGCAGAGTGCTGTTGGGATTTTTTTTTTTTTATCAATACTGCTTTAAATCTATAGATCATTTGGGGAAAACCACCATCATTACTATCGCGATTCTTCAAATTCATGAGTACAACGTATTTCTCCATTTACTTAAATCTTTTTTTTAATCAGGGTTTTATAATTCTCAGCATAGAGATCTTACACATATTTTGTCACATTTATAGCTGAGTGTTTCATTTGGGGGGAGCTACGTAAAGT
Source organism: Panthera pardus (assembly GCF_024362965.1). Taxonomy (NCBI): domain Eukaryota; kingdom Metazoa; phylum Chordata; class Mammalia; order Carnivora; family Felidae; genus Panthera; species Panthera pardus. Next base: position 52,902,890 of record NW_026526810.1, on the reverse strand, counting down.
TTTTTAAATTCAGTTTTTAATTGTTTATCACTAGCATATAGAAATATGATTGCTTTTTCTGAGTTGACCATGAATCACTTGCTAAACTCACTACTTTAGGAATTTTTTCGTGGATTCCTTGGGATTTTCTACATAGATGATTATGCCATCTGCAAATAGGGACAGTTTTATGTCTTCTTTCCAATCTCTATGTCATTATTTCTTCAAGTATTTTTGATGGACCACACTCATTCTCTTCTCATTCTGGGTCTCTGATGATACAAATTTAAGACTTTATCATAGTCTTGTAGGTCCCTGAGGCTGTGTATTTCTTTATTTTTAACTGTTTTCCTCTGTTTTCAAATTACATCATTTCTGTTTATCTATTTTCAAGTGCATTGACTCTTTCATTGTCATGTCTACTCTGCTATTGAGCTGATTTAATGAGTTTTCATTTCCATTACTGTATTTCTTAGTTCTAAATTCTCCATTTAGTTCTTCATATCTTCTATTTCTTTGCGGAGACTTTCTATCTTCTCGCTCAATCCTGGAACATGGTTGTAATAGCTGATTTTAAAACTGTTTTTCAGAGAATTTTAACATATGTGTGATCACCATCTGTTAGGTGTCTTTTCCCATGTGAGTTCAATATTTCTGATTCTTTTTAAGCTGAGTAATTCTAGATTGTATTCTGGACACTTGGAATATTACTTTATGATACCCTGGGTCCTATTTAAGTCCCACTAAGAATGTTGGGTGTATTTGTTTTGGACAATAACTGACCAGTTGGGTTCACATTTCAAGTTCTGACCAGCCTCCTGTGGGTTCTATTTCCAATTTCAATTCAGTTTTCAAACCCTCTGTAGTCATACTGAATGTGTTTTATAACTGTCCCACGTAGTGTCTAGTTTGGGAGTTAAGGGGTGGTCTATCCCGTATTTCAGTCCTCAATGTTTCTGTATGCTGTTTAGGATCAGACTCAGGTAGGTACAGCTTGGAAGTCAACTCATGATTTCATAAGTAACTTTAAGTAGTCAGTTTCCCAAACTCCTCATTTTCTTGCAATCTCTTGGTTCCCCGGGGCTCTCGTTTTCCAGCTTTCCAGCAGAAAATTGAGGCTTCATTAACCCCACTCTGCCATGTACTCCTCAAGACTGGGCCAAGCAACAAAAAAAGAGCAGAGGGAGCAGAAAAGCCATGGGATTTACCTCTCTCTTGAGACCAGAGCTCCTCCAATCTGAGAGGAAACTTCCCCTCCCTCTGAGATTTAGGCTCCTGCCTGCCCCCACTGAGGCCACTGCAGCTGCTCCCAAGGACTGCTTGAGGCCTGGGGTGCAAGAAAATGAAGAAAAGGAAAAAAAGAAGAAAAAAAGAATGATGCGGTATTGCCACATTTTCTCTGAGCATTAGGAGACCCCTTCCCGGAGCTCCTTGAGTCAGAACTAGAGGGCTTCTCCTGGTAGTTTTTCTGTCGTGTTAATAATGCTCACTTCCAAGTTTCAGGATACATTAAGTTCAGGCTGGGGCATACTGGAAGGAAAGAAATGGTAAACTCACCGCCGGTTCAGTGGTACTTTGAATTCTGGTCTTCTTCCCCAATCTGCCTCCTACTATTTATTTTTCAGAGTCCTCAAATAGCCACTCCAAGCACTCTGTCCAGGTTTTATAGCTGCATTCAGTGGGAGAGACAGGGTGAAGTGTGCTTACTCCATCTTATCTGGAACCAGAACCTGGACTACTGCTTTTCATAATAACTTTGAGGAACTAATTACTGAATCTATTTATATAACTTTGATTGTACAAAATTAAAAATTAAAAATAAGCAAATCCTATATTAACCTTATTGTGAAAAAGGAAATAAGTAAGCCAGTAGAATCACATTTTTTAAGCATATATTCTTTTGGATATTATATGCTTATGAAAAAAGTGAAGTTTTTAATTGTACTTTGCTTTATTTCTTTAAATCTTATTTTACTTGCGGATTTTTGTAAATGCTATGACTGTTAGAAATTTGTTAAAAGAAGAAAAAAAAAGTAGGAGTTATCCAAAGTACAAAACAGAGGAAGTAGATTGCAGAGAAGAGGTTATAAACTGTTTAAAAAACTGAAAAAAGTTGGAGGATGACCAACACTCCAAGTCTAAGCCAAGAGTTTCAAGAGGCAAGCAAAGCGGGCAGGAACCAATTCAAGGTCTTGTATGCCAGGTTAAGGTGGCTGGACTTTACCTGAGAAAAGGAAGGCCCTGAATTGTTTTAGCAAAGGTTGGGAATGCTATGATGCAATCAGTATGTTTGAACAATTATTCCTGCTGCAGAACATAAAGGTGCATAAAAAATGAGTGTTACTGTCTGAATCTTAGGGGTCATGTTAAGTTGCAGAACAAATATATATACAATATGATTGCACGTATTGTGGAGGCATATGGGTAAGAGAGGGAAATTTTACATACACACACGCAAAAAGTCATGTCATATGTAATCAAAGGATTTTATAAATGATTATGATTCCATGATT